>NC_071390.1:141896956-143186956 GCF_022682495.2 Desmodus rotundus
TTTTGCCTTTCAGTTTTGGTTACTTAAAGAAAATACTCATAGACACACAATTATACTTTATAGTTTTGCGGGGGGGGGAGTGTCAGGCATACAGGGTGATTAAAAACTTGGAATCTTTTAAAGTAGTTAGGTTATATAGGAACATACAGCATGCACCAAATTACAGTGTTATTCATATTTTCCTGCACTTGTAATACAGAGATATTTTCTCTGTGTAAACAAATTTCTGTACATAAGCACAGAGCAGCCTTGTGGGACTAAGGAAGTTATATACTGATTCTCATTACCATTCAGCATTGTTCCAAGAAATTGACAGAAATAGCTGCAACCGTTACTCTGGCTCATTTTCTCCAAGTGGCATTTATCTGATATATTCTGTATGCTGGAAATGAGATACATAAAACAAAATGATACAACTTCTGCAGATTTCAAAGTCACATGGAAGATGAAAATGACTTTGTTCATTGTCAAATGTTGTTTTTTAAGGGGAGAGTCCAGTTGCCATATGTAGCACTAAAAGCTGAAATGCTGAAATTAAACATGTAAGGATTGCCAGAAATTAATGTCCTTTGTGCCATAATGCACACATGATTCATTATTTTTTGATGATGAAGATAGTGGTTGAATCACATATCTGGATATGTTGGCTGAGTGGTTTTTATCACAGCTGAGGGAAGACTTTGACAACATATTATAGCTGGCTAGGCCTATCTATGCCTTCATCCATCCTGCAACATTGAGGGAGGTTCCTTTGTGGTCATCTTTCATACTGCTGGTTTAGGCCTTCTTTTCTGTCAAATTAATGCTTTTAGATAAATTTATATTGACTGCAAGTCAAAATTGATTGACTTGTTAGGGAAATGGCAAGGTAACAATAAAATGTGCAGGTAGAGAGAGGGGTTGAAAATGGAGGGGTTATGTAGGTTGGGAGGTAGGTTACGTTAGTTAGTATTTTAAAAGGAAGAAAATTGGAAGTTGTATTTCACAGGGCCATATAAATGTCTGTCTGTAATCACAGAGAGTAATATGATCTGAGTTTCTAGATAGAAGGGAAAAAATTATATCAAATAAGAAAATAAGGCTACATTTTGGGTCTGAAATTGGAATAATGAGATTTCATCCCCCAACAGTACCTTTCAGCGGTGCTCGGATAATAGAAAACGATGGAATAGTGTCAGAAGGAAGCTGAGCATCTAGCAACAAGTTGTAATATTGATCAAGTTAATACTGCTGGTAAAGATTGCTCTTAAGTTGAAGAGGAATACACAACTTGCCATTTTTCCCTGTTATAGGTCTAGGGTTTTTTGTTTTTTCCTTTGAAAGTTCAAAGCATTGACCTGCTCTTAAACTGTGAAAACCCAAATTCCCAGATAATGCACCATATGACCCCACTTTTAGGGGATTAGTCAAGTGCTCTTTGTATCTGCCACCTCTTCCCCACAATGATGAGGAAATAAATGCATCTTACCTGCACGAAAGTCTGGTTTGAAGTAGGCTACTGGATTGGTGTGCTCTGTGACACCTAAGAACATACAGATCTTTCTAAAAGTATAAAACTAACTGATATTTTCTTTACAGATTGGTTTTGACTTTTGAAAGTGTTGAATACTTTGTGTGTCACCTCATCTCCTTTGAATTTTCTTCACATATCAACAACTGAACCTAAAAAACAACAAAAATAAACTAAGCAAACAACTAGAACAGGAAAAGAATCACAGAAATGGAGATCACATGGAAGGTTATCAGTGGGCAGGAGGGAGAATGGGGGAAAAGGTACAGGGAATAAGAAGCATAAATTGTAGGTACAAAATAGACTGGGGGAGGTTAAGAATAGTATAGGAAATGGAGAAGACAAAGAACTCATATGTATGACCCATGGACATGAACTAGGTGGGTAATGCTGGTGGGACGGGGGATGCACGGCAGAGGGGGATAAAGGAGGGAAAAAACTGGGACAACTATAATAGCATAATCAATAAAATATATGAAAAATTTGTTTTGTTTTTCTTTTTTTACCTTTATCTAATTCTTGATTTCTTTTGTACCTAATATAAAGAACATTTCTGGAGTTTTATGATTTTGTTCAAATTTGCTTCTGATTTGTAAAGTTTAATTTTTTATCTTTATTACTATAACATAGCTTCTTTTATTTTTAACTATTTTGTAAATTGTCATGTTTAAAATAGTAATATAATGAGTCAACCCTCCCACAGTGTTTAGTCAACTCCCAAACATTACTAACTCATTGCCAGTTTTTCATAAAACGCCTCTGTATTAGTTTTCCAGGGCTGCTGTAACAAAGTAGCAAAAACTAGGTGGCTTAAAACAACAGAAATTTATGGAAGCTAGAAGTCTAAAATCAAGGTATTGACAGAGTTGGTTTCTTCTGAGAGTTCAGAAGGAGAATTTGTTCCATGCCTCTCTCCTAGCCTCTGGTGATGGCTGGCAGTCCTGGGCATTCTTTGGCTCTGTAGATGTGTACCACCTTAACATTTCCCTTTATCCACATGGTGTTTTTTCTTTGTCTCTATGTTCTCATGTGGCTATCTTCTGGGTTTTATTATTTTTTAAGGTATTTAAAAAAATATCTTCACCTGAGGGTATGTTTACTGATTTTAGAGAGGAGGAGAAAGAGACAGAATGAGGGAGAGAGGCGCACACACACATACACATCAGTGTGAGAGAGAAACATTGATCAGTTGCTTCTTGCATGCACCCAGACTGGGGATTGAACCTGCCACCTTTTGGTGTACAGGATGATATTCCAACCAATTGAGCCACTGGCCTTATTCACTGTGCCCTAATATTAACTAATTATACCTTCAATGACCTGATTTTCAGATAAGATCATATTCTGAGGTAATGGGGTGATTATTAGGACTTCACATAACTTTTTGAGGGGGACACAATCCAACCAATAGTAATCTGCCACCTGCCTCTGTCCCTCCACTAATGTTCTTACAGCATGTAAAATCCTTTTATTCTATTCCAGTATCTCTTAAAGTCTTAATCTATTCTAATATCAACTGTTAAATTAAAAAATCTTATCTAAATATAATAAACCTGAATGTTCCAAATACCATCTTCTAATCGAATCCTCTAAATCAGGCATGGATATGGTCCTTCCTGAGGCAAAATTCCTTTTGATCTGTGAACCTGTGAAATATAGAAGAGTTATCTGCTTCCAAGATACAATGGTGGGACAGGTATAGTATAGAAATTCCTATTCCAAAAGGGAGAAATAAGAAGGAAAAAGGGGGCTACTGGTGTAAAGCAGGTTTGTAATTTAGCAGAAAAATTCTCAGGTCTTAGCTTCTAAGACCTGAGAATAATTCTCTATGGCTGATGATCTGTCTTCTGTACCCTTTGGTGTGGCCTTTTCCCTTAGTCCTCTTCTGATGATACCATATGTGTCAATTGAGGGCTGGAGTATTGGGTTTTTGGTTCCACGATGTTTGTGTTCCGTGCTCACCTTTCAGCTATATTGTTTACTGTGCCACAGGAGGTAGTTCTTTCTGTGCTGTGACTTTACTACACGTTTGCCTCTCCTTTGGTGTTAGATTGCTGTTGTTTTTTATTTGATATTTTTGGTTTGGGGTTTCTCTGGTGTTGGTCCAGCCTTAGTTTTGGTAGCTTTGTATATCTGGGCCTCAGAGGTTCCTTATCCCTCTCCTTATGACATACTTTGCTTTGTATCTGTGGAAGGACTTGTGAGAGAGCTTCCTGCCCCTTTTCCTGCCTAGAAGACCTCTAGTACTATTGTATTGTTTGTGGATCCTATGGTTGGGAATTTTATTTGCTCTTTGCCAAAGGGATAGAAGATTTTTTTCCTTCGTTCTCCTAACCATGGTGGGTAGTTTTTTTTTTTTTTTAAGATTTTATTTATTTATTTTTAGAGAGCAGGGAAGGGAGGAAGAAAGAGAGAGAGAAATGTCAATGTGTGGTTGCCTCTCACGTGGCCCCCACTGGGGACCTGGCCTGCAACCCAGGCATGTGCCCTGACTGGGAGTTCAACCAGTGACTCTGGTTCACAGCCTGCTCTCAACCCACTGTGTTACACCAGCCAGGGCACCATGGTGGGTCTTTATCCATGCCTTAGGCATGATAGAGTTTGCTGCCAATCCCCCAGATGCTTAAGGCTTTTGAAAGGAGTGGACAAGAGGTAGTATTTCATATCTTCCCCTTAATGGTGCCTGATTTCTTTCTTTACACCTGCACTTCTGAGCGAGATTCTTTCTGGTTGTTTTGACTCCTTTCTTTCAATCTTCTCCATGAGCTCCTTCTAAAACCTTATAGAATATAGCCTGTGAGTGAGTGTGAACTTGTATTTTGTCTGTGTTTGCAAACTAGCCTATAATCAGCCTTTAGCAATTTGTTAAAATTTTAGCTGATTTCTTCTTTGCATTTCCTCCTGTAGTCTGAGCGTCTTGTGGTTCTTAGTGGGTTGTGGGGAGAGTACATCTCTTTTTGGAGTTCAAGCTACTTGGTTGCCTTGCAACTGCAAAACTTTTAATCTTTTATAGTATCAGGAAGTTGTTGTTTTCTAGTTTAAATAGCTTTTTTTTTTGTTAAGTTTGGCATAATACTCTTCAAGCTTTCTGCTTCTTAGCAGGGTTGGAATTTGGCTCTTGTATTCTCTTGATATGAACACTTTTATTGAAAAAATCAGATTAAATTATGGCTTTTTTCCTTTAAAAAGTGAAAACTTTTTCAGGCTATGAATTTGCCTCTGAGTATAGCTTTAT
Source organism: Desmodus rotundus (assembly GCF_022682495.2). Taxonomy (NCBI): domain Eukaryota; kingdom Metazoa; phylum Chordata; class Mammalia; order Chiroptera; family Phyllostomidae; genus Desmodus; species Desmodus rotundus. The sequence continues at coordinate 141,901,702 of NC_071390.1, forward strand.
TGACATATTTAACATTTTATTTGGATATGATTTTCCTGTTTGTGAACATTTTCTCAATAAATCCTCAGGTAGTTTACAGCTTTCTTCTTGATTTAATAGCTATTTAATGAGGATCTTTAAATTATTTTTTTCTTTTTTTAAATATATTTATTGATTATGCTATTACAGTTGTCCCATTTCCCACCCTCCTCACTCCACTCCATCCTGCCCACCCCCTCCCTCCCACATTCCCCCCCTATAGTTCATGTCCATGGGTCATACTTATAAGTTCTTTGGCTTCTGCATTTCCTACACTATTCTTACCCTCCCCCTGTCTATTTTCCACCTGTCATCTATGCTACTTATTCTCTGTACCTTTCCCCCCCTTTGCCCCTCCCACTCCCCTATTGACAACCCTCCATGTGATCTCCATCTCTATGGTTCTGTTCCTGTTCTAGTTGTTTGCCTAGTTTGCTCTTGTTTTTGTTTTAGGTGTGGTTGTTAATAACTGAGTTTGCTGTCATTTTTACTGTTCCTATTTTTGATCTTCTTTTTCTTAGGTAAGTCCCTTTAACATTTCATATAATAAGGGCTTGGTGATGATGAACTTCTTTAACTTGGCCTTATCTGAGAAGCACTTTATCTGCCCTTCCATTCTAAATGATAACTTTGCTGGATAGAGCAATCTTGGATGTAGGTCCTTGTCTTTCATGACTTGGAATACTTCTTTCCAGCCCCTTCTTGCCTGTAAGGTCTCTCTGGAGAAATCAGATGACAGTCTTATGGGAAGTCCTTTGTAGGTAACTGTCTCCTTTTCTCTTGCTGCTTCTAAGATTCTCTCCTTCTCTTTAATCTTAGGTAATGTAATTATGATGTGCCTTGGTGTGTTCCTCCTTGGGTCTAGCTTCTTTGGGACTCTGAGCTTCCTGGATTTCCTGGAAGTCTATTTCCTTTGCCAGATTAGGGAAGTTCTCCATTATTTGTTCAAATAAGTTTTCAATATTTTGTTCTTCATTTTCTCCTTCTGGTACCCCTATAATTCGGATGTTGGAACATTTAAAGATGTCCTAGAGGTTCCTAAGCCTCTCATTTTTTTGAATTCTTGTTTCTTCATTCCTTTCTGGTTTGATGTTTGTTTCTTCCTTCTGGTCCACACCGTTGATTTGAGTCCCAGTTTCCTTCGCATCACTATTGGTTCCCTGTACATTTTCCTTTGTTTCTCTTAGCATAGGCTTCATTTTTTCATCTGGTTTTCGAACATATTCAACCAGTTCTGTGAGCGTCTTGATAACCAGTGTTTTGAACTGTGCATCCGATAGGTTGGCTATCTCTTCCTCGCTTAGTTGTATTTTTTCTGGAGCTTTGAAGTGTTCCGTCATTTGGCCCTTTTTTTTTTTGGTCATGGCGCATCTGTTAGTTAAAGGGGCGGAGCCTTAGGTGTTCCCTGGGGCGGGGTAACGCTGGTTGCTGGTCTGTGATGCTGTATGTGGGGGAGGGGCCGAGAGGGAGCAATGGCGCCCACTCCACTCTCTACCAGACCCCAGTCTTCCACTCTGCCACCCACAATCAAACTGGGCCCCTCTGGTGTTGGTTCCCGAGTGGGTGGGCTTGTGCACGCCTAGGCCCCTGTGGGTCTCTCCAACGACCTCTCCTGTGAGGCTGGGAGTCTCTCCTGCTGCCGCACCAACCCCCACGGGTGTTTTCAATCAGAGGTTTGAGGCTTTATTTCCTGTGCTGGAGCCCTGGGTTGCGCGGTCTGCTTTGCTCTCCGCCGTTTGTCCCGTTTATCTGTGTGTGAATGTGGGGCCGCGGGGTGCTACCCACCACTCTGCCTGCCCCGTTCTCCGCCACTCTGAGTCTGGCCCTCTCAGTTTATCTGCGTGAATGTGGGGCCACAGGGTCTGCCAGTGGTCGGACTGCCTGCCTCATTCATCCCACACTCCGCCAGTCTCGGTCCCACCATAGCCACGCAAGTCCTCTCCGCCCCGGCTGCTGGTCTCTGCTCCTCCTACTGGTCTGGATGAATGTTTATTTTTTATTTCCTTGGTGTCGGACTTCCTTGCCATTCGATTTTCTGTCAGTTCTGGTTGTGCGAGGAGGCACAGTGTGTCTACCTATGCCACCATCTTGGTGCTAGGATCTTTAAATTATTTAATCACTTTTTTTGTGTCTTGATTTGTGTGTCTTGGGCTCTGTTATTAGATGCATATATATAATTAAAATTATTATAACTTTCTTATGGATTGGCATTCTTTTAAAAGATTTTATTTTATTTTTTGATAATGGACATGGGAGGGGGAATGAGAGGGAGAAAAACATCCATATGAGAGAGAAACATGATTGCTTGCCCCTAGAATGCACCCCGACCAGGGCCTGAACCTATAACCCAGGCATGTGCTCTGACCAGTAATCAAACCAGCGACCTTTTGCTTTGTGGGACAATGCCCAACCCGCTGAGCCATACTAGTCAGAGCAGCCTTTTCTATATTAGAAAGTGTCCCTCTTTATCTTTTTGTTTCAAAGTGGTTTTTTGGGGGAAGGGGGTCCGATATAATGATAGACATTCCAGTTGTCTTCTGCTTTCACTTTGTATGGCAAATTTTTTTCATCCGTCAACTAGTTTGTAAATTTAAATCTAAAATATGCCTTCTGTGTACAGCATATGGAACTTGTTATTTTATCAGTCTCTGCCTTTCAGTTGAAGTACTTTTCACATTCAATGATATTATTAATGTAGTTGGATTTATGTCTGCCATTTTAGTTTTTGTTTCTTTGTTGACAACTTTGTTACTCTCTTTTCTTAGAAGATTTTGTTTGTTTATTTATTTATTTGAGAGAGAGAGAGAGAGAGAGAGAGAGAGGAGAAAGGAGGGAGAAAAATATGGATGTGCAAGAGAAACATTGATTGGTTGCCTGTTGCCTACAACCCAGGCATGTGCCCTGTTGGGAATCATACCATTGACTTTTAGGTTTGCGGGATGATGCCCAATTGCATGAGCCACACCACTCAGGGCTCCTCTGTGTTTCTTTTTTCCTGCCTTCTTTAATCTTACATGGATATTTTCTAGTGTACCATTTTTATTCCTTTCATTATTTTAAAATTATATTTTCTTGGACAGTTTTCTTAGTGGTTGCTGTAGGGCTTACAATATTCATCTTAGCAGAATCTACTTAATTTCAGTAATGTAGAAAATTCATTCCTATACAGCCATTCCTATCCTCCTTTTTGTGCTATTATAGATAGTATGTCTATATATACTACAAACCCAGTAGTACATTGTTAAAATTACTGCTTTATACATCTTATGTCTTTTCAAGGAGCTAAGAGAAGGACATTCATTAATGGTGTGGATGCGTGGGTATATGTATATTTTCCTATTTACCATTTTTGTTATTCATTTCTTTCTATGGGTTCAAGTTGCCATATGGTGTTATTTTCCTACTCTAATATAGGTTTATTCCCAGCCTCTTCGATTGTGTTCTCATTGTCAGATATGTTTGTATATGTTATAGTCCAACAATAAAATTTATGGGCATTGTTTTATGCAATTGCTTTTCAAATTAAGAGAAGAATAAGAAAGAAATATCTACTTATATAGTTTTTTATCAGATCTTTTATCATTTCCTAAAAATGGTAGGAAATCATTTTGTAGGAAAATGATTACCTTTGTCAGAGCTCTCTGTTCTTTTTTATTTAAACATATTTTTTATTGAGTTTATTGGGCTGACATTGGTTAACAAAACTGTATAGGTTTCAAGTGTACAACTCAACAAAACATCATCTGTATACTGCTGTTTGCACCTGTCACCCAAAGTAGTCTTTTTCATCCCCACTTTTCCTTCTGGCTATCACCATACTGTTGTCTCTGTCTATTTGTCTATTTATTTGTTTGTTTAATCCCTTCACTTTTTGTTCACCCAGCTCCCCAACCCCTCTCCCTTCTGACAGCTGCTAGTCTGTTCTATGTATGTATGCTTATGTTTCTATTATTTGTTCATTACATTCCACATGTAAATGAAATCATATGGTAATTGTCTTCCTCTGGCTGACTTATTTCACTTAGCATAATATTCTCCATTTGTTTTTAATTAGTGTTTTAATTTCAGCTTTTTGGGGTATAATTCACTGAAGCTCTTTGTTTTTTATATGGATTGCAGTTTTTGTTTAGTGTCACTTGGTTTTAGCCTAAAGAATTTCCTTTAATATTCCTTCTTAGTCAAGTTTGAAGAATAAGTATCTCACTTTTTGTTTGTCTGAGAATGTCTTTATTTCACTTTTATTTTTGCAGTATAGCTTTCTTAGATATAGGATTCTTGGTTGGTTGTTTTGTTCTTTCAGCATTTTGAATAGTTTTTATGCCGCCTTCTGTCTTCATTGTTTGAGACAGACAGTGTCTTCATTGATAAGACCTCAGGTGTTCAATTTATTGTGGTTTCTTTGTATGTGATGAGTCATTTTTTCATGTTATCAAGATTTTCTCTTTATTTTTGGCCTGTATCATTTTGAGTGTGGATTTACACATTTTTATCCTGTTTGAGGTTAACCTTTTGGATTACTGTTTTTGATAAATTTTGGGAAGTTTTAGGACATTATTTATTCAGATACAGTTTCTGTCCTTTTCTCTCACTCCTGGTTTTCTCATACATAAAAGTTGGTGCACCTGATGGTGTCCCACATTTCTCAGAAACTGTTCTTTAGGTAGTATAATTTTAAAGAATATTTATATTGTATAATCTCTGTTGATCCTATTTTTAAGTTTGTTGCTTGTTTTTCTACTGCTAACTCAAATCTGTTGAGCCCTTTAGTGAATTTTAAACTCCAAAATTTCCATTTGGTTGAAGTCTTCTAAGTTCAACCTCAAGCTGTTTCAAATGTTTGCCGCCTTCTTCTTGTGCAAAAGATCATACTTTCCTGTTTCTCTGTGTGTTATAATTTTTTTGTTGTTGAAAACGGGACATTTTAGATAGTACAGGGTGGGGCAAAAGTAGGTTTACATTTGTTTGTATGGAGAATAATGCACTAATTAAAATAATAATACAAGAATAAATTCTATTTTACATACTCATAATTGTAAGCCTACTTTTGCCCCACTCCTGTACTCTGGAGAATAATTCTTTCTTCCCTTGTGGGTTTCATTGTTGTTTGTTTGATCAATTATGTAACAACTTGGCTGGAATAATTCTCTGATGTGTATTTTCCTAACAATGTATATAGTCTCGGATGGCCTTGCTCAGATGTCTTTCCTGTTTTTTTTTTTTTAAGCCTGACTTCTTATATTGCCTTTGGGTCAACATAAACCACTTATTAGTTAAAGATTGTGCTTAAGCCCTCTTAGGTAGTTAGACTTTAATCCTTTGCCATTTCATATTTGTGTGTGACTTAGATTTATTTTTCAAGGAGATCATCTGAGGCTTTCTCTTCAGTCCTTTCTGAGAGCATGCAGCCTTGAGTATGCACACAGTCTCTTAGACCATTTGATATGAATGTGATTTTATTTTCAAGTCTGGATTGTTAAGAGTTGCCCTAAGAGTAACTTATTGTTCAGCCAGTTTTGATCATAGGTTGTACTAAAGCCCCTTGAGCCTTACTGATTGATGGGTTTGTGTGTGGCTTTAGGGAATGCTTTTAAGTCTGCCCCAAATCCCACTTTGATTTCTCCTTATTGGGTACAACCTAGTTCGTGTCCATAGCCTTCTGGACCCACAGAGAGGAGTGTGATCCAGGGTCCTTATTTGCTATCTTTCTCTTGCTGGCCTAATGTTTTGCTTGTTTCTACTAGTATTTTGGAGCTGCCAGTTCTGTCTTAATTGTTTACAACCAAAGTGTTTTTTTTAAAAAATTATGTTACTACAGTTTTCCCATTTATTCTCCCTTTGCTCCACTCCACCCAGTACCCCCTCCTCCAGTGACACCCCTTCCTTTTTTCATGTCCGTAGGTCATGCATATAAGTTCTTTGGCAACTCCATTTCCTGTACTTGATCTTAATATCCCCCTGCCTATCCTGTACCTACCAATTTGTACCTAATCCCTTCACCTTTCCCCCAGTCCCCCACACCGTCCTTCCCAATGGCCACCATCTCAGTGTTCTCCATATCTATGATTCCATTTCTGTTCTGCTTCTTTGCTTAGTTTTTTAGATTTAATTGTTGATAGTTACATATTTATTGCTATTTTAATGTTCATAGTTTTGATCTTTTTCTTAAAGAAGTCCCTTTAACATTTCATATGATAAGGGCTTGGTGATGGTGAACTCCTTTAGCTTTACCTTGTCTGGGAAGCACTTTATCTGCCCTTCGATTCTAAATGATAGGTTTGCTGGATAGAGTAATCCTAGCTTGTTTATTCTACTAGCGAGCTGGGGAAGGGATGATAGGACCCCAGGATTCCTGGCCTGTTGTTAGGTCAAGGTGGGAGTTTGTGAGTGGAAGCTACCAGGGATGTGCAGGATGAGAAGAGTACTGGAGACCTTACCCTCCTAGAGTGAAAATATAGCCTTAGACTAGGAGTTGAGGTGAGAGAAAGCCCTCATCTTTTCGGATCACACTCAACGAAGGGAACTTCCAAAACAGGGAGCTGGCCCTTTGTGTGGAGGCGGCATGTGGTGATGGGAGCTGATTATGGCTCAAAAGTCACAGACACTCTTCTTGAAATTTAGATCTTCTTGAATAAAATTTTCTCTATTTGTTGCATGTCTTTAGGACAATTTTTAGAGACTTCAGAATGTTGTTTTTCACCTGTGAAATGGTTAATTCACAAGGGAGAAAATCAGTGGTGCTCTTCACTCTGCCATTCCAGTAGTCCTGATGTTCTACCTCCTGTTTATTTATTTTTTAATAAAGAGTCATTGTAATTTTTAGTTTTATTGAATGGTCAAATGATGGTGTCTTTCATGGTCAGCCCTTTGGAAGTTACAGATATATTCTTTGAGGCCTATTTGTACAATATATTTTCCAAGAATTTCACTACATAAAATGTTACTCTGTTAGTCAGCTCTATCTTTTTCTTTTTTAATCTTCTTGATCATTTGTAGGCTAAAAAAATGTATGTTAAATTCTTCCATTGTAGTTGTTTCATACTGTCTTTGTAATTTGAACAGTTAGAGATGTTCTTATTTAGTATGTCTAGGTAAATAGTTTTGTTGTAACTTGAGACTTTACTTTTTATAGGTATGAAGTAATTTTTGTAATTCAGCTCAGTGTGAATCCTTTTTTCAACAGAAGATTTTATATTTGTGTACCCAATTAGATATTAGGCTTTTTTGGTACATGCTGTTGAATGATGTTATTTGGTACCATAGTGCATGGTGGGGGAAAATCTCTTTAGCTCCAAAAATTCATGTGATCCTATTGAAATTGGCTAGATTATACCTTATTACTGTTCAGAAGTTGGTCTCATTTTAGAAGTATATCACCTGATTATATGTAGTTAGACATTAATTTTGTTTACTCAACTTCTAGTCAGCTAAGAATTTTATTCATTATACAGATACTCATAGTTTGCCATTTATGTAATTAAGTCTTTTATGAAATTCAGCTATTTGCATTTGGTAGAAGTAAACAGATGTCAGTCAGAATTGCTAGGAGTGTCTGTTAGCCAGTATCTCTGACCTTAGCTAAAGTAATTTTTTCAGGCCTAGTATGTCAGGTTGGCAGGGCTAAATGAGCCCATGTCAGATTTTTGTAGACAGTTAGACTGGCCTAAACCTTGCTCACTCACATAGGACTGTCTTTCATCTCTTAGCTCCCAACTACCTGTATGAAACTCCCTTAGATATGCTTACTTCCAGAAGAAATGAAGGGCAAAATTTCTTTTTACCTCTTTTTACAACATTGTTACAGGAATCAGGTGAATATTGGTGAGGAGGTTTTCAGACCACAGTGTGGTAGGCAATGTCCTGGTCTCTGGACTCAGTGCCTGTAAAGATTCTTACCTTTTTTTTTTAAATCCTCATCTGAGGATATGCTTATTGATTTTTGGGGAGGGGGAAGAGAGACAAACAGACACTGAGAGAAACATTGATTAGTTGACTCCCTAACAAGCTCCAACTGGGGATCAAACCCACAACCTTGGTATATGCCCTGACTAGGGATCAAACCCAAAACCTTTTGGTGTACAGGGTGATGCTCCAACCAGCTGAGCCACCTGGTCAGGTCAAGATTCTTCTTATTTTGCAGGGATTTTGAGTCTAGGAAGACAGTGCCTTTGTGAAATCCTAGGTCTTATTTATATGTCCTTGTTTATGTTTTTATGTTTGTATTGTTTGTAAAAATTAGGTTATAGTCAGAAAACATGAATTCATGTTTTGAAGTAAAGTAGGTTAGATAGTGAAACATGATTTGACTCTTGAAGATAAGTGTAAAATTCAGATTTTCATTTTTGTTTTTGTTTTTCTTTCATAAGACTTGCTACATTTGTGATGAACAAGGAAGAGAAAGCAAAGCAGCCACTGGAGCTTGCATGACATGTAATAAACATGGATGTAGACAGGCTTTCCATGTCACATGGTAAGTATGTTTCCATCAGTGTACAGAGCTGAAATTGGGACTACCTTGTAAATGAAAGAATTAGGTACCCAAATGCTATGTACAGTAAATTTTATTGGGATAGTGTCTATGTTTAGATTTACTTATTTGTGATAAAGGTAATTCTAATAATTAAATGTATTTACCAGTGTGAATTTTCGGTAGGTGGATCCTGGTTCTAATGTCTTTATTCAGTTTCATTTCATTTAAAATATTAGTGTTGGTTACCTACCCTTTGATTTGTTATTAGGTAAACTTTGTGCAGTGCCTGAAATATTAGTAAGGATTTAATGAATGGTAGTAGCATTTCTTGCTGTCTGTATTTTAAGGAGGAAAAAAGCAATCAGCATTATTCTTAGTTTTATCGTGGCTACTTCTTACAAAGTTACTCTGATGTTTTTTCAGCATAAAATTTCAAGAGCAAAAATTATCCTAAAAAATTCAACATAATAGATAAAAAGTCTGTGAAATCCATTTACTTACTAATTCTAAGAATCAGTCTATATTTAATAGTCAATATAGGCACATGTTTTATTTCCTGAACTCTTAGTGTGTGGATTTATGAAATCTATTTTAGATTACTTTGGGGGAGTGTAAAATATTTTTTTAGTAAATTCTCTTAATACTATACTTAATTTTTCCATGATGAAAGTTCATTTTTTGGCTATGAGATGTATACTGATAACTGTAATTTTGGATTGTTAAAAGTGGAAGGTTAAATTGAGAAGATGATGATTAGATTATAAACTTTAGCACTTTGTATTTTTAAAATATGTGAATATCATAACTTAGGTTTCAGTTCCATTTCTTACATTGTTTTTGATTGAAAAACACAGGTTGTGTTTTTCTCGCCTATTATATTGTGCTATGACTTGAAGCATTTTCCTTCTAACAGTATGTGGTCTGCATCTGTGGGCAAATGCCATCACATGTCATTTCAGCCTTTTAGAGGCCTGGCCTTTCCGTTTGTACCTCTAGTATAGATTGAAAAGTAAAATGAAGTGTAATTATTTGTGGAGGGGATTTCTTAAAGAGATTCATTGTATGCTTTGTGATATAAAATATAACGAAAAGTTTATATTAAACCATAAATATAACTTTAAAAAATAACCACTGGTTGGGTGAAATATACTTGGTCACAGCCAGGACAAAACTTTTTATATTGTCTTTTTCTCTTAGGAGATCTAAGTTTTCTTTTTTTTTTTAAACTTTACGTGCTTGGAAGTGAATTTCAGTTTATATATATAGGTTTGAAATTTCATTGATATAATTGGCTTTTATTTTCAGTGCTCAGTTTGCTGGACTACTTTGTGAAGAAGAAGGGAATGGTGCAGATAATGTCCAATACTGTGGCTACTGTAAATACCATTTTAGTAAGCTGGTAAGAATTTAATATTAAAATGTTGTTAAGTGATTAATTTTGACAATAGAGTTGACTCTTAAAGAAGGCATAATCTAATCCTTTTCCTTTGATTTTTTCTTTGAGATTGGGTTTGCTTTGCATGTTCTTTACTGAGGATAAAAAGACCTAATAATTTTAAAAGATCTTGCTTTGCTTTACTTCATTAATAAAAGCAAATATCCTAACATTCTAATTTAGAATGTATTACTAGTTAATAGTAAATATTGATATACATTTAGTAGGAAAAACATGTTTAAAGAACTGTATAACTCAATACTATTTTTAGGTAATGAATTTTGACATTTGACTACAAGCATTTTGTGATTCTCTATTTCTTGTTTCTCATCTTTTTGCTTTATTACTATTGCTGTTTATTTTTATATGTATACCCATTTATTTACTAGGAGATAGTAAAACTGAAACAAGGCTGTTTTGTAACTTCTTAGTTAAAGATCTTAAGAAAATATATTTAAGTCCAACTTTGGGGACTATTTTAGATTTGGTTAGTCTTTACTGTTACACAGTAGCATGGATGATTAAGATAGTAATATTTGATTAACTATTAAATATTTTGTGTTCATGTTCCTTTGAAGGACCAATATTTTTTTAATGTCCCAAGTGTCTGTTTCTCAGTTGTCATTGATAGCAATCAGATATGTATACTGAAGTTTAAGGCTTCTTTGTTTTCCTTTAGTGTCTTAAAAAAATTTTGTTACCTCGCCATTGAGGCTGGGGCACTCCCTCTTCCCCTCCTCCCTCCTTCCCTCTCTTCCTCCTTTCATCTTTCCCTTCTTCTCTCTTACCTCCCTCCCTCCCTGGTAAATAATAGCACTAGGGATCCATTTTTCTTGAAATGAACAGTTCACAACTCCAATATTCTGATTCATGTATATGAAATACTTAAAAGTATGTGTATATATTTTTTGATATTGGAAACTGATGTATTTTAATAACTGACAAGACTGAAGTATGTAAGAGAAATTTTGAGAGAACAAAATTCAAAATTTTGCTTCTTAGGTGTCTAAAAGCATGTTGGAATTTTTATTTTTTAAATGACAGATGATATAGATAAAATATAAAAATAATGAAGAATTTTAAAGTTTGTGTGAATAGAATTTTCTCATTGCTAATTATTGACATGCTGTTCTTGTATAAGATGTGTATATGCATGGAATTTGAGCACCTTTTATAGTCATTTTTATCTAGTATAAACTGATTAGTTATGGTACCACCAAGTTGTGAACACCTCAAATAACTCCTACCATACTTTATTATGAAACTGTGTAAACAGTTTAAACAGAAATGTGTGATACTATTAGTAATGCTTTGAAAAATGCATGGATCTAACACTGACATTTTCTTTAATTTTTCTTCTTAACTGCAGAAACAAGTTTTTAGAAAACTGTATGCCTTAATTCTGTTTGAGATTAAAAAGCTTCTTGCTTTTCCTAGTGGCATAAAGTATAACTCTTCAGATATTTTCTTTTCCTCTAGTCTTAGCATCCTTCTTCAATATGGCACTCTCTATTTTGGTTGAAACTTTTCTTTTTTAAAGCAAAACTTGAAAATTATAGCTGATTTTTTTAATGAGGTGGTTGTGTGATAAAGTGACAAATAAGCTATTGCTTGTTTGAAACTGTAGCCTATCTTCACACATTTTAATAAATGTACAAAAATATGGCATTAATGTTAAATTTAGGGTCAGATTTTTCTTTACAATGCAATGGGTAATATATGGATGGTGCCTAGTTATATATTTTAAAATAGTGAGACATTTTTTACAATAGTAGACATTTTGAAATACTTCACACTTGAATTGGTTTAAGCCTAACAAAACGATTATTTAAAATTTTTTTATATACATATACATATATGTATATATATTTTCTTTTTTAGAAAAAGAGCAAACGGGGATCTAATAGGTCATATGATCAAAGTTTAAGTGATTCTTCCTCTCACTCTCAGGATAAACATCATGAGAAAGAAAAAAAAGTAAGTGAATTTGTTGTTGCTAAATATGTAGCACATCGACTTAATAGATTTTTCCTTTTTTAGATAAAATTAAGTTCTTGATAGCTGAATGTAGACATTGAAATACTGAAAATTTTTGATTGAGTATTAAGACAAACAGGTCTAAAATAATGCCATATTTGTGAATATGATTGTATCCATTTCAACTGAAAATTTGAAATATAACTTGATTGAAAACATGAAAGGGATTTCTTGCATTTGTTACTGTGGTCATCTTACAAAATCTTTAGGTGACTTCAGCAGTAATAGTCTGTTGTGATATAGTATTAACTGATTATTTCACATGTAAGTAAAGTCTAATCAGCTTTTTTTCTTTATAATAGAACAATTTGGAAGTTCTATATATTCTTTGTTGTTTTTTTTCCCCTCTCAGTGATACTCATGGTTTATAATTTTTTTTTAATGGACAAATGTCATACCATTTGCTTGAGAATATTTTGTCTTTTAATTAAAACATTAAAAGCTTGCCTAATACTAATCTGTCTTCTTCTGACTTAGCTATTTTCTGCTTACATTTCTTCTTATATTAAAGGTTATGAATAATTTTTAGTAAACTAATAAATGCTGTAGAATCAGTCAAGGACATACTGCCAACATAGGAAAATGATTATGTCTTTGAATTGTTTTTTAGTAAAGTGACGATACAGAGGACACCTTCAGTTAGAAAAGAATATTACTCTGAAACAGTTGTTATAAACCAGTTTGGAACATATTTCTACAGATTGTATTAAAAGCTAAATCACCTGACATTTTCATGTTTGTAAATACTTGGGATTGAAAAAAAAAAAAAGAAATAAAAACAACAAAAAAATACTTGGGATTGGGAAGGTGATTGAAAAGCTAATGTTATTTAAAAACTAATTTGGTTTGAATTTATGTTTGTGCCTTTTTTCAAGGTAAACATTTTAAATGCTGACTTTTTAATCTTGAAATTAATTTTCCATTTATGAGTTAAATAATAATTATAACTTTATATTCACCTTTAGAGCACTGTTTAGGTTTATACAATTCTTTGTAGGTCTTAGGCAGCAAGTACACATACTCATTTTCATTTCTTTAATGAGGTGGTTTTGTGATGATGACATTAGTAAGTTCTGCCTTGCTTTGTATTGTTTGGATTACTGATGGGAAAATGGAAGATTTGGTTTAATTCACAGTTTTAGTAAGAAGCACCATCAGATTTTATTTCAGCCTTTAAATCCATGAGCACGGGATTCCCATTTAGGGCTCATTATAAATTGTGAAGAGGAAGTCTTACCAATGATTCTCTTCTGTTCCTCCACTTCATGAGCATTATCTTGTTTAAAGAAGTGTTCGTTGTATGATCAGATTTATCTTAATATATACCCTGTCATGTTATTTTTAAAGGACAATTAAATGTAGGTCTTTGTTAAATAAATACCAGTGCTGATGATTTTATTTATTAATCATTTTTCTTGTCTAGGAACAAATTAGGTTTTTTTATTTTGTGAGTTTTTGCAGTTGTTGAATACTAGAGTAAAACATTGTATTAAGTTAGTCAAATTTGTTTAGCTCTAAATTTTAGCTGGCACTTTTATCAGTGTGTAAATACTATTTAAGTTTTACTTTTAGCATGTACAAGTTTGATTTTGTTGTCAAACTTAAAATCCATTTATGCATTTTATTTTGTAATAACTTAAGATTTTCTGATAATCTATAAAGTTTGTGAGGTAAACATAGTATAAAGTTAATATTAGACTTGTGTGCTTGCCGAGGTAATATTTGGGAGGGGATGTTAAGTGATAATATAGCTGAAAAGATTTGATGCTATAGACTATTTTTCTCTTCATCTTGTCTTTACCTCTTAATGTTTAAAATCATTGAAAGGGTAGCACTCACAATCTATTCAGATTTTAGTTTTTAAAAATAGTAGATGGATTATGAACTCAACTTAGGTGATATTGTTTATAAGATATGTTAGAAGGACTTTCCTTCTGAATTCTTTTATTTACCTTTATTCTGGCACGTGTTTTAAAATACTAAATTTTATGTAAGCAATGATAAGGAATATTTAATACTAAATATTGTGTGCTATACAAATCACTTATTTAAAAATGAAATAAATAGTTTATAAGTTTATTTTTTATATAATTATAAGAAAATAGTAAACTATATAGCCTTTGCTTTTCAGAGAATTTCTTTGTGGCCCAAGATATAATAATACTGGTTAGATATTAACTGAAATGCCAGCAAGGACAGAAGAAAAGTTAATAGTGAGATATGACTTTGAGTAAGGGACAGTGTCTATAAAAATTGAAAAATTGACATATATTGCTAAAGGAACCAGAGTAGAAGTTTAAAATGAATTAAAGCTACATATGGGGAAAGTTGAATTCAGGAGTTAATGTTCATTGTAAAGAATTTTCTTTTAAGCCTAGTGTTCCTGTGTTTACAGAAGCACTACCATAGAATGAGTTGTGGGCAAGTGTTAGAAAATGGAGAGGCACATCATACATAGTAAAAGGGTTTTTTTTCCTACAGGCTAAGTTGTAGGTCATTATTTAGAAATCACTGACTATTTATTGCATTTGAAGTAATCTTGTATCAGTTCATTTGATCCTTAGACTCATTCTCTTCCTACTCATCAATGCTAACTAATCCATAATGTATGAAAAATATTGTAAACATTTTTTTAATCCTCACCCAAGGATATGTTTGTTGATTTTTAGAGAGGAAGAGAGGGTGGGGTTAGAAACTTAGATGGGAGAGTGAAATATGCATTGGTTGCTCCCACACACCCCCACCAGAAATTGAACTCGCAACTTAGTTATGTACCCTGACTAGACATTGAACCTGCAATTTTTTGGTGTGCAGGATGATGCTCCAACAAGATGAACTACCCGGCCAGAGCACTACTATTCTTATAATACTTTATACTCACTATTAATGACAGTGTCGTATATGGAAATGCACTCAGTTCCAAGTAGGTATGCCAGAAATCCATCTGTCCCCTACTACAGCTAGAGTGATTTATGTTATCCCCAACCCCACCCTCTTTACTTGTTCTTCAATCCATTTTGTTATTAATAGCTGGCAACAAATAAAGGAGCAATTACCAATACAAACATGGTTAAGGTATGGTGGAGATTTGTGGGAGATAGGCTTTTGGTTAGTGTTTTGTGAACCTCAGGGATTGACGGGACTTCCATTTTGTTCAGGACCCTTTATATCTTGGAAGAGAACTGGGCTACTGCTGGTGACCCTCAGAGGAATAAAACTCTCAATCACAGAGTTGTCATTACTTCCCTGTATCTTTTTAAAAATTCAGCATTGAGAATTACCTCAGCAGGGCAAGGGGTTGTCCCATTTTTTCTCTCCCACCATGCCCCTCTGCCCTGCACCCCCCCCCACCCTCCAGTTTTGCCCCCACTTTGTTCATATCCGTGGGTTGTATGTATAAGTTCTTTGGCTTTTCCATTTCCTATACTATTCTTAACCTTCCCCTGTCTATTTTGAACATATCAATTATGCTTCTTATTCCCTGTACCTTTTCTCCCATTCTCCCTCTGCCCCCTCCCCATGCTGATAACCATCCATGTGATCTATATTTCTGTGATTCTCTCCTGTTCTTGTTGTTTGCTTAGTTTGTTTGTTTGTTTGTTTGTTTTTTTAGGTTCAGTTGTTGATAGTTGTGTTTTTTGTCATTTTACTGTTCATAGTTTTGGTCATCTTTTTCTTAGATAAGTCCCTTTAACATTTCATGTAATTAGGGCTGGGTGATGATGAACTCCTTTAACTTCACCTTATCTGGGAAGCACTTTATCTGCCTTTCCATTATAGATGAAAGCTTTGCTGGATGTAGTAATGTTGGATGTAGGTCCTTGTCTTTCATGACTTGGAATACTTCTTTCCAGCCCCTTCTTGCCTGTAAGGTTTCTTTTGAGAAATCAGCTGATAGTCTTATGGTCACTCCTTTGTAGGTAACTATACTCCTTTCCTCTTGCTGCTTTTTAGATTCTCTCATTTTTAATCTTGGATAATTTAATTATGATGTGCTTTGGTGTATGCTTCCTTGGGTCCAACTTCTTTGGGACTCTTGAGCTTCCTGGACCTGCATGTCTGTTTCCTTCACCAGATTGGGGAAGTTCTCTTTCGTTTTTTAAAAAGATTATTTGTTTGTTTGTTTGTTTGTTTATTTATAGACAGAAGGAAGGGAGGGAAAGAGGAAGAGAAACATCAATGTGTGGTTGCCCATCACATGCTGCCCACTGGGGACCTGGCCTGCAGCCCATTTCATATGACCTGACTGGGAGTCAAACCGGTGACCCTTTGGTTCCCAGGCCGGCACGCAATCCACTGAGCCACACCAGTCAGGGTGCCTTCTTCATTATTTTTTCAAATATGTTTTCAATTTCTTGCTCTTCTTGTTCTCCTTCTGGCATCCCTATGATTCGGATGTTGGAATGTTGATAGTTGTCCTAGAGGTTCCCAAGCCTCTCCTCATTTTTTTGTTTCTTGTTTCTTCATTCTGTTCTGGTTGAATGTTTATTTCTTCCTTCTGTTCCAAATCGTTGATTTGAAGTCCCAGTTCCCTTTCCTTCATTCTTGGTTCTCTGTATATTTTTATTTCACTTCTTTATTTTGCAACTGTACTCAATAATTTTTGTGAGCATCCTGATTCCTAGTGTTTTGAACTGTGCATCTCATAGGCTGGGTATCTCCTGATCACTTCTTTTTCTGGAGTTTTGATCTGTTGTTTCATTTGGGCCATATTTCTTTTTCTCGGTGCACCTGTTATGTTTTAAGGGGCGGAACCTTAGGTAATCTCCAGGGCAGGACAACCCAGGTAACTGCATTGTGGCGCTGTATGTGTGGGAGGGGTCAGAGAGGGAACAGCACGGCTTGCTTGCCTCTTGCCCCACTTTCAGTCACTTCACCTGCTATCCACAAGTGAATTGCTCCCTTCCAGTTCTGATTCCCAGATGGGTGAGTATGTGTATGTTCTAGGACCCTGTGGGTCTCTCTGATGGACTGTCCTGCGAGCCTGAGAATTTCTCCTGCCTCCATTACCCCCTCAGGTTTTACAGCCAGTGGTTTTGAAGCTTTATTTCCCTGTGCCGGAACTCTGGGTTGCATGGTCTGTCTTGTTCCCCAGTTGTTCCTCCTGGTTTATCCACACACAAATGTTGGACTGTCTGGTCTGCCAGCTGCTGCCTTGTCATATGTCCTGTCTACCCTGGGCTGCCTGTTTCCACCCCTCCTTCCAGTCAGGATGAATGTTTCTTTTTTAATTCCTTGGTTGTTGGACTTCCATACAGTTAGGTCGTCTGGCAGTTCTGGTTGTTTTTTGTTTTTAAATTGGTTGTTGTCCTTCTTTTGGTTGTGTGAGGAAGCACTGTTTATCTACCTATGCCTCCATCTTTGCCAGAAGTCTCAATTCTTTTTGGTGTATATCCAGAAGTAGAATTGCTAGATCACATGATTCTGTTATATCCAGAAGTAGAATTGCTAGATCACATGATTCTGTTTTAGTTTTTTAAGGAAATGCTGTACTGTTTTCATAGCAGCTGTACCACTTTACATTCCTAATAAGTGTTCCAATTTCTCCACGTTTGCTAACTTTTTTTCCTTCTGTAGTGGTTTTATACATTCACTATGATAAGTTACTTGATGTTTGGCTTTTTGTTTATCTACTTGGGACTGATTATTGTCAGATAAACTTTGTGTTCTGATTATTGTTTGATAGTTACGTTAGAGTAAAATGAGATTATAAAAAATGTAAATTTTTATTGATTTTATTGCAGAATTGTAGATCACACCGTCAAATAAAACTTTCTGAAGTGATAGAAATGTTCTATAACTGTGTTGTTTAATACAGTAGCCACTAGCCGCACTTGACGTGTGGTACATTACCCTGGCTTGTGTGGCTTAATGGATTGAGCACCAGCCTGTGAACTAGAAGGTTGCATGCAGGTTTGATTCCCAGTCAGGGCACATGCCTGGGCTGTGGGCCAGTTCCCCAGTTGGAGGCCTGAGACAGGCAGTCCTTTGATATTTCTGTCACACATCGATGTTTCTCTTGCTCTCTTTCTTCCTCACTTTCCCCTTTGTCTAAAAAATAAATAAAATCTAAAAAAAAAGAAAAAATATATCACAATGAGTTACTGAATATTTGTTTATTTGATTTTAATTAAGGGAAATTTAGATAGCCACATGTGGCAATTATACACCATATTGGACTGTGTGGCTATAGAAAATAATGAGAGCCCGTTTGCCGACATTTAAGGTTTTCTGGATAAACATTAGGGTTGCTTGTGTTTAAGTGATAAGGATTTTTATTTAATATCTTATTTTGTTTAACCATTTACTTCATCATGAAGTACATTACTCTCAAATATGGACACTAATAAGTTTTGGGTTAGTCGATAATGTATAAGGAAATCAGACTAAGTTATTTGGGCTGCAGGTAGACTAGATAAAGTTTGTGTGATAAACAATTTCAGTTTTTTAAAGTTTATTCTTACTTGAGGAATTATTAGCAGAATCTGTGTAGAAAGAGAATAGTTACTCAATGTAATTCTGTGTAGTAAAATCAGTCACTGAGTTGATGTCTTTACTGAATTTTGTATAGGCTTATTTTCTTTTTAACCTTGTCTCATATAACCACAACTGATAATTTTAAAAGTGTTTGGTTGTAGTCGTTTCTGAAATTGGTTACTTACATATTGCCTTTCATAAAACCTTAAGATTACTAAGCCAGTACTAGTAACCTTAGGTTGCTCGGGTTAGTCTGAACGGATAAAACGAATGTACAGATAAGTCAAAGTGAGATAGGGCCAGTGAGAGGAGAATAAAGTGCTTGTGGAAATTTTGCAGAAGCTTCCTGTGAGACAGTAGAAAATGGTAAGTGGAAGAAGTGGTATTTAAGAAAAATCTTGAATGTTGTCAGTGATTTATTTCTGTTAAGTAATTATGAGAGGACAGTGTTCTCAATGACAAGAATACTTTTCAGAATACAAGAATGAGGAAATTCACATAGAAAGTTCAGTTTGTTGAAAGGATATGGGGTAAGGGAATAAGAATTATAGGCATGAAATGCAAGTTGGGGCCATTTATGGCCATTCCTATAAGAGGAGTTTATATTTAATAATGGTATGAGGAAGATTATTCACCCAGTGTTGTATGAGGTGAAAGAATTTGGGAACCGCTGTGATGACTGATATTTTGTTTATAATAGTACTTAAGTGTTATACATTTGTTTTACCCATTAAAAGAATGGAATTACTCTGTAAGTCTTATTTGCCTTTATAAGTTTTATTCACTATTGTCCATGCTTATATACCAAATAAATAATTTTTTTACGTAATGAGTGATTGAAATAAGGAGTCCAGTTTGTAGAGTGATGATGATGACTATCACGACAAAGCAACAGTAACTATGGTGTGTAGTATTCACTATATTAGACACTCTGCCAAGTACATTACATGTAATAACTCATATAATCCCCAAAAACAAACTTTTGAGATAGGTAATAATGTTATTTTTCTGTTTCACAAATGTGAAAATTATGGCATAGAAGTTTATAGCTTGCACAACTAATATAGTTAGTAAAATAGAGCTGAATGTGAACCCACGTAGTCTGGCTCCCATGTATATTCTCTTGACCATTATTCTATGCTCATCAAGCAAGTTAGGCTGAGTAAGATTAAAAATAATGAGGTCTAAACTCAACTTAATGGTTGTAGGAATGGAAGGATGTGGGAAATGATAGTTAAGATGCTGAAGGAATAAAATCTATATGGCTTGGATCTGATTGTTCGAAGCAGGGCAAGAAAAAAGGTACATTTTAGGTGGTGGATGGTTATAGGGTCTTTTAACTAGGGAGATCGTACCATAGTACAAGCACGGACTTTAGGAAAAGCTGATTTGTGAGCATGATAAAAAGGAGGAACTCATGAGTTTAATTTTAATCATATTAAATACAGTGGAATGGGAAACAGTTAGAGGTAGATAGAAATGTGAATCCAGAGTATGAGATGGGTCAAGCTATATGTATATTTCATCCAAATAAATGAAATTATTCATTTTTTAAAAGCTTATAAAACATTTCATATATTTTTTAATCCTCTTTTGGGATATATTTGATTTTTAGGGAGAGAGGAAGGTGGGGAGAGGGAGAGAAAGACAGAAACATTAATGTGAGGGGGAAATGTCGCTCTGTTGCCTCCCCATACACACCCCAACAGGGGATTGAACCTGCAGCCTAGGTATGTGTCCCGGTCGGGATTCGAACCTTCAACCTTTTGGTGCATAGATGACACTCCAACCAACTGACCAACCCAGCCAGGGTGAGGAGATTGTTTTGATAGTAAAGAAGATATTGGAAGAGTTGTCAGACTTAAGTGATGAGCCTTTGCTTGGACTGAGGTATTGGAATATTAGACATAACGTTTGAATCATATTTTACCTCTTGCCTCCAAACAAGCTTTGGGTTTTTTTCCCTTTAAACATTACACTCTTTGCTCTAATTATTCTGACAAGTAGTGATCCTCTTTTTATTTTTTTTCTTTCCTTAATTCCATCTCAATTTAAACCTAGAACTTACTTAGTTTTGACTTTATTATGAAGCTACACGTCCTTTGTCTTGTATGAATTACACAGTATCTCTTGCCTTGGATAGCTTTTACATGGTTTTCTTTTTTCTTTTTTTTTTCTTTTAATTTTTTTTAAAGGTTTTATTTATTCACTTTTAGAGAGGGGGCGGGGGGAGAGAGAGGGAGAGGAACATCAATGTGTGGTTGCCACTCACACACCCGCAACTGGGGACCTGGCCCACAACCCAGGCATGTGCCCTGACTGGGAATCGAACCAGTGACCCTTGGTTCACAGGCCGGCACTCAATCCACTGAGCCACATCAGCCAGGGCTTTACATGGTTTTCTTATTTTTTTGATTTCACTTTTATATTACTAGTTGTCATTAATATATTCTAGGCTCTACTGTGTCTCAAAATTTATCCCTATCTTTTGTACTTAACTGTTCTTCCCATAATGCTTAATATGGTTTTTTGAATGCAGTGATATACCATGTGAAATGCTTCCTTTTTAAAAAAAAAACACACAAAAAACCCCCAGAGTTTTAAGTGTGAAGATAATGGAATGAAGGTAGTATTGTCACAACTTTTGAGTAAATAAGAACTGATTTGGGAGAAATTCTAATTTTAGTTGCATTGAACACAATATAGTACTTACTTATACATTTATAGGCAGATAAGCGTATGAAACCAGAGCACAAGATGTTAATGGAATAAAAGGACTTTGCTGAAGTCATGAAAAGGGATATTATCTGGTGAGGCATTGAGAAGGGATGATAAGGACTTTTATCCCTGGAGGAAGAAGAAGCTTTAGTATTAAATATTGAAAATGGATGCACTTGTCAGTCAGGCAGAGAGAAGTTAGAGTGAGCATTAATAATCAGTTATTATTAATTAGCTGATGTAAAGATCAAGTAGAGTGTCAAAGTGAATCACTTAGAGCCTCTTAATACCCTAAAGTTAAACAAGATGCTCAGCCTCCTTTTTGATGTTGGGGGGTCTGAAGAAAGGGATTGGAAATTGTAAATGCACTCACATAATTCCAATAAACTTTACTTGTTGAGCAGGTCCCTGAATTTTACTGGGTTTTTTCAGGCAGCCCTCTTGGTAAAGGTGTGATAACATCAGTGTATGAGCTGTTGAGACTCATGCTACTGACTTACTAACCAATTGTGAAAGTGTGGCAGTCAGACGGAGACACCTGTACTAAATTCTGACATGCCTGTTGTTGACATATAGCAAGGAATTTAGGTTTTCCTGGGCAAACACTACAAACTTAGTATGGGTGGTACGGTAGAGACGTCATTAGACACTTCCAAGACCACCAACTAAGTACCATCAATCTGTGTAATGGATTTAGTCTGTAATAGCTGTAGCTATAACAGCACTAAACTCAGTTAACAATAATTCATTATAAGCCTCCAGCTTCTATTAACCTTATTGCACTGGGACTGGCAGGGCTTTTGTGTTGAGATACCGCACCTGTTACTACCCGTGGTACATTAGGTTTTTAACAAGGTTGTGGTTTCCCTTTGTCCTTCTATAATTCTATTCTGTTTCTGTTTGACCACCAAGAAAAGGGAAGTGATTTGGGAGCATCTTTTATGTGCCATTAGCATTTCCTGATTGGGAGAATATCCTTTGGCTTTTACAGGATGGGTAATGATAAGTACGTAACACAAGTGTTCAAATCTTTTCTGTAAAGAATCAGAAAATAAGTATTGTAGTCTTTGTAGACCTCATACAGTCTCTGTCACATATTCTTCCTGTTTTTTTTTTTTTTTTTTTTTAACTACTCTTTAAAAGATGTAAAAATCGTTGCTAGCCTGGGTACTGTAGTTTGCTGACTCCCAATACATCAATTCCTGCTATACCTTGAGATGTATAAGTGGTAACAAAAATATAGCTAGTTGCTGAAAAGCCTAGCTTACAAAGTCATGTTAACTTCCTTGCCCCACTGTTAATCTCTCTGCATCCTCGTGCCTTTTTCTTCTTTGGGTCCAAGTAGGATAGGGATGTGGGTAGCTCTGTGTGACAGAGCCTTAAAAATTTGTGTCTCTCCTTTCTCCAAATTCCCCAGCATATTTGGACGGGTACATATGGCCACTAATTGACTCCTCCCTGTGGATAGGGAAATCTCATCCTCATCTCCATTCATTTTTCTTCTTAAAACAACTGAGGTTGCCTTAAACGGTGGAGAGGTTAAGGAAGAGTGAGAGATTGTGGGAGTACAGAATGGTTCCACACCATTAAATATGCCTTTGTATTAACTTTCAATTTGGAAGAATATGATGACTGCTTGTGAATCAACCGAATAAATTTTCTGTGTTTTCAGCACTCATAGTGCTCTATATTGTGGTGTACTCATGGATGAAACCAATTATTTCAACCTTGGGAACCCCTTGACTCAGCAGCCAGTTTGCACACTCTGCTTGACTGAATCTTGGCTCACACTGCAGGGACATGTTTTGGAGAGCACTTCCAAATCTGGGGCATATGCTACCCCAATATTAAGAAAATGTCTTAAGTTTTCATCTAGTTTCAATAGGGTGCTGGTTCCATAAAGGCTGGGAGAATTTTTCAAGGTAGCATTGTCAATTGTAAGAGTTTATCTAGATTTCTCATTTGCCAGAGGACCATCTTCATCACACTGTAAATGTTTAGTTAGTATTGTAAACCCAATCTGGGCATTAAGAGCCTAAATCGCGGTCAAGGTCTCAACTATAATTTCCTGTAGGGGTTGGTCTATTTTTGGGAAAAGTTCCTAATAGGATCAAAGCTGCCTTATAACACACCAAGACTCACTGTAAAAAACTTCTACTGAGATCTTTTATTGTCATCTCCAAGTGTATTTAAAGTTGGCAGGGTAAACTGCAGGAGGTGTTGAGCTGTAAGATAGTCCAACTTTTTGCCTTCTTCCTTCCCATGCTGTGCCCTACCTCCTCATCTCCAAGCGAACCAATCAGAGTTCTTATGATTTGCCTGATTTATATTCATAGTGGTTGCTTGCCAATATCCCTCTTTAATGTTTAGTATAGATGAGTATTTCTGTAATTTTTCTGAAAAAGTTTGTAACCTTCTGTTCACTGAGGATGAATCCTAGTACTAGTTATTATTACAGTGGGGTGGAACTGAAGCAGACTGCCAGATTGGTGGGGAAGTCCTACCTGGAGGAGGTTTAGCAACCACTGTAACATCGTTTGGACAACCCTCTTTGAACGTACAGTAACTCCTTTCTTAATGGTGTCAATAGGTTTTGTGACTTTAAGCGAAAGAACATGTAATGAAACCAGTTTTACTGTAGGCTAATTGACATAAACAAGTTAAGTTCTTAGGGCATTTCATCAACATTATAATGAGACACCATCGAACTGAACCACATTATTCGAGGATGTACTGTATTTCCCAGTACTTAGTCTGCTGCCTCCTCCTCAATTCCTCCTTACTGTCAGGCAATAAAATGGAGGACCATCTACTGTCTAATTGACGATAAGATATGCTCACTATATTTGTTACCCATTACCATAGACATTTCTGAAATCCCATTAATTGGCCTGTAACCCTTATCTTTCCTTTCACAGAAAGCCATGCTGCTAACAGCATCACATTCTCATGACCAAACTGTTAAGAACTATGAAAGAAGTCTATAATTTTACCCTACTTATATGATAATGAGTTAGGAGACAAGAGAATTCTGCGTTCCCCCAAGACCCAGTTTCCATACCCTACTTATATGATAATGAGTTAGGAGACAAGAGAATTCTGCGTTCCCCCAAGACCCAGTTTCCATAGGGTAATGCGGAGAGGGCCAGGTAATATCTACTCATAGAGTCTATTGCATTGCAATAAAGGAACCCTGAGCTTAGGGCACCTGAATCTTTTGTAAGGGACAATAAGCTTGACTACCCTTTGCTCTTAAGACAGATACTCTGATAGTCCAGAGCAATGGGCAAGTCATTGCCTCACTTGAAAGACATGCAGAAATAGTAGAGACACATAAAATTGTCTCTCGATACATAACAATTATCAAATTATGTTTGGTTTAATACAATGTTTATTTTTTTATTCACAATTAAGTCCAAAATGGTGGTTGGTTTGTTTGGGGTTTTTTGGTTGTTAAAAGTTTTGAGTACTACTTTGATCATTTCCATGTTATCAGGAAAAAATGTGATATTTTCCCCCAGTTTCTCTACTTTATTCATAATTGTAATTTTATTATTTTGCTTTCTTTGCTCTGCTAAGTCACTTGCCTGTTATAGAACAAGATACAAACATAGAATGTATTTTCTTTTGTCTTAATAATTTTTTAAAAATTACAGTTGATGTACAATGTTATATTAGTTTTAGGTATACTACCCAGTGGTGAGACATTTGTATAACTTGTGAAGTAATCACCCTTATAAATCTAGTACCTGTCTGACACCATACATAGTTATTACTGTATTATTGACTGTATTCCCTATCCTTTCCTTTACATCCCCATGATTATTCTGTAACTACCAAGCTGTACTTTTTTTCTCTATCTGTGAGTCTTTTTCTGTTTTGTTTGTTAATCTCAATTTGTACTTAATCCCTTCACATCTTCCTTCTCATTCCCTCCTCCCATCTGGCAACTGTCAACATGTTCTTTGAATCTATGAGTCTGTTTCTGTTATGCTTGTTCATTTGTTTGTTTTAGATTCCACATATAAATGAATTCAGATGGCATTTGTCTTTTTCTGTCTGACTTATTTGACACATCATAATGCCCTCTAGGTCCATCCATGTTGTTGCAGATGGCAAGATTTTGTTCTTTTTTATGGCTGAGTCATTCCAGTGTATATGTGCACCACTTATTTGTTCATCTATTAATGGGCACTTCAGTTGCTTCCCTGTCTTGGCTATTGTAAGTAATGCTGCAGTGGACATATACATGTATATGTCTTTTTGATTTAGTGTTTTGGGTTTCTTCAGATAAATAACTAGAAGTAGAATTGCTAGGTCTTTCTTTGTTTCTTTTTTAATAGCCTTTATAAAAGAGGTGTGCTTGATTGACAGCTTTCTTCCAAGCTGTGAATCAGGAACTTGGGTGCCTTTCATCTTGTGATTCAGCCTTCTTTAGTGTTCCTTCTTTAGTGTTGCTTTATGGCTGCCATGCTCATTTGTATTAATCTCTGGAAGAGGAAGGAGCATGGACACTAAATAGTTGGGGCTATTAGGAACCAGGCCTAGAGGTGACACACATTTTTCTTTCACATTGCATTTGGCTAGAATCCAGTTAAATGGCCACATGTAAATGCAAAGGGAACTGGGAAATGTCTAGTTATATCTTGAGGAAGAAAAATAAATGGGTTTGGTGAACAGCTGACAGTCTCTACTTCATTTTAGTCCATTCTTTTTTCTTAAGCTATGTGTAATTATTAAAAAAATTCAAAAAGGCAGAGTATTGTTTTAAATTGCAAATTAATTTTTATTTTTTACTTTTATTTTTAGTTCTTACGTGAGAATATGTTTCTTGATTTTTGGAGAGAGAGGAAGGTAGTGGAGAGAGGGACAGAGAGAGACAGACATCAACATGAGAGAGAAAGATGGATTGGTTGCCTCCCATACATGCCCCAACCGGGAATCAAACCTGCCACCTAGGCATGTACCCTGACTGGGAATCAACCTGCAATGGTCGTGGTGTATGGGATGATGCTCCAACCAACTGAGCCACCCAGCCAGGGCTAAAATGCAACTTAATTTAAAAAAAAAACAACAACAAACCACTCCAGAATCTACCATGTAGAAATAGTCATCATTACTACTAAGTAAACATTCCAGATGCTTTTTCTATACAGAGATAAAAAGGATGGTTTGATCAATAAAAATCATCTTGTTAAAATGATGTAACTGTTAATTTTTTAAAAATATTAAGATCATATTTACTTGGCTATACAGAAGAAAAAGAAAGTGATGTAAGATAATATTATTGAGCTTCAAATACAATTTCCTTATTACAAGAGATAATATTTCTTTAAACATACCTTTAAATTGAATAAGAGATTATAAGACAAAAAAATACTGAGAGGTGAGACTGTCTTTCCAGTTTATTGTTTTAAAAAAATATTTTACTCATTTATTTTAGAGAAAGGGAAAGGGAGGGAGAAAGAGAGGGAGAGAAACATCACTTGAGACCACCTCCAGGCCCACAGCCCAGGAATGTACCCTGACTGGGAATCTGACGGGTCCCAGACACCTAACCCACTGAGCCACACTGGTCAGGGTATGTCTTTCCAGTTTACATGCTCTAGCTGCTACAGAGTATTGCTAAAGCAATAGGCACAACTGACCCTTTTGAATAAGTTCAAAGGCTACGTTTTTCTAATATTGGCCAGTTCAGCAATGGTAAGGCTTTCTTTTTTCATGGCTCTTTTGGCTTTTCTAGGCATGGTTGCTAGGTCACTGTATTTGTTCCAAGGGTTAGAGCCTACACTTAATCATCTAATGGCAGGAAGGGAGGGCCATTTTAAGAGAGAAAACAGAAAAGTTTCCTTTCTCTTTTATTATCCTGATCTAAATCTTTCCCAGATCTAAAACAGTCAATGACTGAAGAGGATAGATTTATCTTAATTGACTTAGATACACTCAAGTTCACTCTGGGCTGGAGTAAGGGGCCACTTTTATGAGGATATGAGAGAGTGATTAGCTAAAGAAAACCAGGGACTTTGTTTATAAGGAAGGGATTTGTGTGTAATTTATGGTAAAAACTGTTATGTTTTGACGACATGGTTCAAAATCTATATTGAACTCTTGCTATGAAAGGGTAATAGTCTTCTCATGCTCCCCTCATTCCTTGCTATCCAATTTGTTTGTTTTTAAAGATGTTCATATTTTTCAGGTTTGTGACAATATCTCGTATAAACATAATTCTCAGAGTTAATTAGGTATTTGTTCTGTATTTAATTTAAATTCGTTAGATGGTCACTGTCACTACCAGTCCTTTACCACATCTTCAGTAAGTTCTTCATATCATGTCTTAAAAGTGGCTTGGTGTTATTGTCAAGTAACTTTTTTTAAGAATTAAATGCTTTGGACCTGTATTCTCTTGAGTTTTTGTTCATAATGGGAACTGTTTCCTTCTTGCCTTAATTTTCCAACTATGTCTTGGCTATATATAATATCATTGGGTTACTTATTTCCCCCTAAGAATTTAAACAGTGGGCCTGGAATATTATTATGGAGAGGACTAAAGACAGTGCTCCCCATCCTCCTCCCCACCCCCACCGCCTTACACACACATTTTCCCTTTGCATTCTGTTAAGTGTGATTCCAATTACGTCTTGCTCTTATACATTTATAAAAGTACTTTGCAGAATGCGTTTTTTTCCGTTTTTATTCGGTGGCCTTTTACAAAGTTTGAATACATCTTCTGTTCCCCATTCATTAAATTTGCTACTTTGGGGACATAAGTTATCCTAATGTTTGATTATCTTTGTTTTCTGTAGTTCCTCTAATTGCTTTAATGTCTGCTGTTTTTTCATTTGTGATTATTTTATGCCTGTCTTTTAGCAGTATTTTGAATTTGAACAATGTATATTTTTCCCTTGCTGTTTCTATTTTATTTATTAATTCTGTTTTAGCCTTTAAATTACTTTGGTTCTTCATTTCCTGAGGGATTTTTTTTAAAAACTTTTTTCTGTTTAATATCTTGTTCTTGAGCTTTGTTTGGACTTACGTTCAAATTAAATTTTATTCAGCATGAGCAGTCTTAAGAGATATCTTTATGCTAGTTTGAGATTTTTGTTTATCTTATGCTTTTTATATAATTTATTTTGGGGGAGTAGTCTCTTTGCCATGCAACTTTTTCTCATCTTGCTCATGCTTGGAAGGCTCTTTTTAGACATTTACTGTACTATAATTTAGGTAATTTCTTGACTAAACCTGTGTGGGGGAGGAAGAAACTTTCCTCTGCTCTTAAGGTTTTTTTTGGTTGATCTAATAATCAAATAGATATGAGACAAATTAGCAAGAAAAAGTGACCAAGTTTAATACATACATATGTATGGTGACGATTTATACATGAGAGAGTCATAGACCCCACATAAATGAGAGGCATAGAGATACAAAAGGGACAAATGGGTGTATAAGACATTCTGAACCAGGGATGAGGTAAGGTGACTTGGGATCTTCAAAGGGTCATTGCAGGATGATAAGAAGAACAGATGTTTAATAAACAGAAGTTTACCTTGTCTTTTGGATAGGTCAAAAGAGGTTATCTCTGACAATCTCCTACTAGGGACAAGGCCTCTGATTCAAGTTCTTCTAGGTTGTTAAGGGAGGGGCAGAAGTTTCTCTTGAGCCAGGGGCTAAAGTTGCCTTTAGGTCAAAACAAGTCCATGTACCTGAGAGGCACGTCCTGGGCTGACTCCTTCTGAATCCCCACACCTGCCTTTTCCCTTTCTGATTTTATACTTTAGAAAAAATAAGTCTTCCCTTTCTTAAATTTAAGACTTTTAAAATGTTTTCTTCCTGCTTCTTAGATTGTTTTAATTTTAAGTAACTCTTTAAATAATCCACCTAGATTTTGTTTTATTTTTGTATAAGATACTTTTCCCAAATTACTAACCAGTTTTTCTAGTACCGTTATTAAGTAATTTCAGTCTTTCACTGTGGATTTGGGATTCCTTCTTTATCACGTACTAAATATTTATATTAAATTGAGCCTTTTCCTGGAATTTGCTTTTTTTCTGTTGATTTATTAAAATCAGCCAGTGTCTTCAGCCAGTGAATGTCATTAGACTGCTTTGATTCATATTTTACAGGCCAATAATATGTATATAATTTATTCAGTCTGTTTCCCTGAACATTCACAATCCTCATTTCCGGATACATTCCTTTACTTCCTTTTTTTTTTAAAAAAAAAATAGATTTTAGAGAGAGGGGAAGGGAGAAAGGAGAGAAACATCAGTGTGTGGTTGCCTCTTCCATGCCCCCTACTGGGGACCTGGCCTGCAACCCAGGCATGTACCCTGACTGGGAATCATGTTGGGCGGCACTCAATCCACTGAACCACACCAGCCAGGGCTCAAGATATATTTCTTGATGTATCCACAGGACCAGAGTTTTGTATTATTCGATGATGAGTTTCATATATTTACATTCTCAAACATGTACGTGTGCATACTTTACCTTTTACTTTCTAAATTTTCCAAGTTTTTAGAGTTTGTTTACCTTGGTAATAGGGGTCATTCACTATTAAATTATCCCAGCTCTTGTACTCTTTCACAATAAAGCCCAGTGTGAGAAGTAGAATAAGCAAAAAGATAGAAAAGGATCCTTTATTATCTTTATTGGAGAACAATATTATAGAACTAATAGACCAGGATCATTTGAACTTCATACTTGTAAATTAGATTGCATAATTATATTTATTTTGGTGTATACAAAAAACCCCCCTAGTGTGTGCTACTTTTGTTACAGAATGGACCTATAGTTGGGGATATACTACTACTGAATGAGCTCCCCTCCTCCCAGAGTTCCCCTGTACTAGGTTCGTCTTGCCTGCTGCCAGGAAAATACAGCTCTCAATGTCAGAGATTGGTGTAAAGGAAAGGAATTATTTATTCAAAAAGTTATACAGACTTAGAGTAATGACTTAATGTCTTTGTTAATATCATAAAGTCCCTTAAAACACCCAGAAACACACACAGTCCTTCCTTCCCCGCTTTGCCTAGTCCTGGGTACCATATCTCAGGAAAAGAAGTCTGTGGCTCAGGTAGCCCCTGGTTCTTCCCAGTAATCTGTGCTTGACTGGCAGAACTCCTGGGGTTTCCAGCACAATCAGCTGTGTTGTTGGGATCTCCATTTCTTAATCCACACCTTCTTATGGCCCACCAGCAAGAGTGTTTTCGCCTCTATCCTTCCTGCAGCATCTCTCCTGCATTCTTCCAAACTGCTAAGAGAGAGCTCTGCATCGCTGCTACATCTTGCTTTTCAACTTCCTAGCTGCATGGCAAAGGGAGACCCAAAGCCTCGTGGTTCTCCCCTGCCAAAGCCAAGTGGTTCTTCTTGTCATGGCTGCTGCACCTGCGTTTAAATCCCAGCACCAATCTTCCTCTGCAGCCCCATTTCCGACTCCTCCCACAATCGGCTATACCTGCCAGCATTCCTGTATTTTTCCAGCTTTTCCAGGCTGCCATAGTGAGTCCAGGCAGGCGTGGCCCCTAGGTGTGCAAGGTAATTGGCAAGCTCTCAGGCAGGTGCTGTAACGTGGGGGAGTGGCCTCCCTGTTACATCCTGGGTGGCAGTCACTCCCATCTCTCTGGTTCAAAGCATAGCCACAGCTCTTTAACATATCTCTGAAACCATTTAAAAGTTACAGGTATGTTAAATGACTGTTCTAGAGGTTATTTGCAAAACTGTTGATATGCTAAATAACTCAATGGCCCTGCTCCATAAGTCCCATTCCCCAGTTTAGACTTGTGGGGGTGAGGACATTCTATATTTTTAATATTTCCTGGACACCCTGACTTCTGCACCCCATTACAAATCCCGCTTTGGGGGGGTCCTGGTTGCACCCTGTTACACTTTCAATTTGTACTTTCTTTAACTCCCATGACCCAATTCCCAGTTGTGAATTCTAGTCTTGTTTTGCTAACCTACTGTTGCTTGATAAACCACCCCAGAACTTTTAGTGGCTTGAGGCAGGGCCCAGCAGGAACAATTAATCTTTCTTCCACAATAGTATCTGCTAGACTTATTCATGAGGCTTCATTCAGCTGGGTGGTTATGGATCATCTTACTCTCGTGTCTGGGCCTAGATGTGGTACTGGCTACAGGCTGGGGTACTGCTGCTTTATTCTTTTAATTGGCCTGTCAGGAGAGTGTGAACTGATTCTTTACATGTTTGCTGGGATCCAAGGGAGCAAAAATGGAAGCCATGCAAGACCTCTTAAAGCTCTGGGCTGCTGAACTTGCACAGCACCACTTCTGCTACATCCTCTTGGCTAAAAGCAAGTCGCGAGGCTAACCCAGCTTCATGGGAGTGGAGAAGAGCACATCTTATGATGGGAGGAGCAGTGACATCCTAGTACAAAGAAATGGAGGCATTATTTCTTGTGGTCATTATTATGATTTGTCACAAAAATAACTTGAGAGTAAGAAAGTTTCTTTTAAAACACTGAATAAAAACTGCTTGTGGTGTCTTATATTCTCTGTTGCTGTAATTCACATTGGAGTCCAGGAATATCTTACGTAATTACACCAGAAATTAAAGGCAAAAAGTGGCAGTGTTTAGGTATTATAGTAAAACATCTATCTTTAATTTTAGGCTTTCTGTTTTGCTAGTATATAATCTCTTTTAGGACAGGCCAGTGATATTAATCTCTCATTCCTTGAACAGATTTTTAAGTGCTCTGAATGGTTGGTTTTAAGTACTGTGAGAAATAAGTTGAAGTAAACTTCACACCTCCAATACAGATTGTTAGCTACTAATTCAAACAGTTGAGAACAATTTGGTTAAAATTTTCTAACATTGAAGTTGGGCTGTTTATACCTAATTAATTTCTTATTTATTTGAAATTTTTCTTAAATTCAGTTAATCAGTTTTAAGACTTCATTATAAAGCAGCATGCCATAAGTTTAATTTTGTTAGTGTTAACTAAATCATCTATTTTCTGAATAAACCTAGGAGAATTTTGTTTCCTGGTATCTACTTTATGGGCCATAGAATTTAATGCATGTTGATGGAGAATCTGACACTATTTTAAAAGTGTGTGTCAAAGTGCTATGTAAATTTTAAATTTGCATTTACAAAATACACACAAAAGTATTGTGTTTTTAATGAGAAAAAAATATATAGTTTGCCAGATATAAATGTAGCAAATAATTATAGGCATCAGTTTTTTATATATTATTTTATATTGTTCGAGGGATAAGGAGGCTGAAGTCACTTTAAAATAAATTATACTAGAATTATTATATATGTCAATATATAATAATGCTATAATATAGATATATTATTAGTATTTATATATGAAATAATATGATTATGGTACTAAACACAATTAAAATATCATCTTTAGTGTATGTGTGTGTATGTGTTATGATTTAAATTGGGTTTTACTTGTATTCATTTTTAGAAATATAAAGAAAAGGACAAACACAAGCAAAAACACAAGAAGCAGCCAGAACCATCACCTGCATTGGTTCCTTCCTTGACTGTAACTACAGAAAAAGTAAGTTTTATATACCATTATTATTTTATTGTATTATATACAGTTTTTTTAATTCCTTTTTGCTTAAAATATATTGTAAGCATCTTTGTAAACATGTCATTAAATGTTTTTCTCCTGCCTTTTAAAAAAAATTTTCGTTACCATGACTTAATATTAAGTTATTATTATTAGACATTAAGGTTGTTTCTCAATTTGGAGTTACTATAAATAATATTTAACTGTGATTTCACTTATACGTGGATATATACCATTATTTAGTTTTATATTGTACACCAATTGTACACTGACTTTTTACCTTTAAGAAGTATTTTCATTCTCAGTGTTCTGGTTCCTTCTAACTTTTCCAACCTCTTTAACCCTACGTTTCAGCACTTTGGCATTTCCATTTCTTAGTCCTTAATCTGCTTTCTGTTTATACAATACTTGGTTGTGAAGAAAGTTTTAATTAAAGATAACCAGTGGGAAACATCACTGAGGTTAGAATTTGGGCTGTGATGTAGGCTTCATCCATCTGATTTTTTAAATTTTGGCTTACTGAGCTCTTAAGAATAGATTGCTAATTGAACCTTTTTGTAACTCGATTTCATGATTTGTAAAGTGAGGGAAATAATTATTGGAATTGAATGAAATTGTATGTGTAAAGCAATTAGAACTATGTCTGGTTCATAGTAACTATTACTTCATAAATATTGAATATTATCAAGATTATTATCACATGGTTAATATGAAGAATAAATGGAGACAGGGACAGGTGGCTGGGACAGAGTAAGCAAGGGTGGGGGGCAGGGAGTGCAGTAGGATATGAGGCCAGATGAGGGGCAAAACATGCAAGCCAGTGAAGGACTTTGTTTTTTATTTTAGTTTGAGTGAAAAGTGAGCCATTAGAGGTTCTGAATCTAGATATAACATTGTCTGACTGATGTTTTTTAAGTACCTCTGGCTGCTTAGTTATAGATTAAGTAGACTATAAAATAGAGACTCAATGATAGCAGGGAAGCCATTAGGAGGTTTTTGAAACAATCTAGAGAGAGATAACAGGTAATGTGGAGGGTGGAAACAGGTGATTAGACTGAATGAATACATTATAATGGTTTTAAATTTATGTAGAAGTATGAATTTGAAAGCTAAAGCTGCCTTTTTCCTTTCTGATGTTTTACTATTTTTGTCTTTATTTATTGTTGTTCAATTACAGTGGTCCCACCTTTTTCCCCATTGCTCTCCCTTCCCCCCTCACCCCCCATTCCCACAGTCAATCCTGCACTATTGTCTGTGCCCTCTGTTTGTGTTCCTTGGCTTGCCCCTGCGCTATGTTTTTATGCCTAGCAAAGTCTTTCCTTTCTTAAAGTTAAAGACTTTAAATTTTTTTCTAAATATATTTTATTGATTATGCTATTACAGGTGTCCCATTTTTCTTTCCCCTTTATTCCCCTCAGTCCTGCACTCCCCTCCTACCAGCATTCCTTCCCCCTGAATTTATGTCCATGGATCATGCATGTAAGTTCTTCGGTGTCTCCATTTCCTATACCATTCTTAACCTCCCCTTGTCTGTTTTGCACCTACCATTTATGCTTCTTATTCTCTGTACCTGTTCCCCTATTCTTCCCCCTCCCCCTCCCTTCTGATAACCCTCCATGTGATCTCCATTTCTGTCATTCTGTTCCTGTTCTAGTTGTTTGCGTAGTTTCTTTCTTTCTTTCTTTTTTTTTAGGTTTAGTTGTTGATAGTTGTGAGTTTGTTGTCATTTTACTCTTCATAGTTTTGGTCCTCTTTTTTCTTAGAGAAGTCCCTTTAATATTTTCTATAATAAGGGCTGGGTGATGATGAACTCCTTTAGCTTTACCTTGTCTGGGAAGCACTTTCTCTGCCCTTCCATTCTAAATGATACCTCTGCTGAATATAGTAATGTTGGATGTAGGTCCTTGCCTTTCATGACTGGGAATACTTCTTTCCAGCCCCTTCTTGCTTGTAAGGTTTCTTTTGAAAAATTAGCTGATAGTCTTATGGGCACTCCTTTGTAGGTAACTGTCTCCTTTTCTCTTGCTGCTTTGAAGGTTCTTTCCTTATCTTTAATTTTGGGTAATGGAGTTGTGTTGTGTCTTGGTGTGTGCTTCCTTGGGTCCAACTTCTTTGGGACTCTCTGAGCTTCCTGGACTTCCTGGAAGTCTATTTCCTTTGCCAGATTGGGGAAGGTCTCCTGTATTATTTTTTCAAATAAATTTTCAATTTCTTGCTCTTCCTCTTCTCCTTCTGGCACCCCTATGATTCGGATGTTGAAACGATTAAAGTTGTTCCATAGGTTTCTGAAGCCCCTCCTCATATTTTTGAAATCTCGTTTCTTCATTCTGTTCCAGCTGAATGTTTATTTCTTCCTTCAGGTCCAAAGCATCAATTTAAGGCCCAGTTCCCTTCCCTTCACTGCTGCTTCCCTGTATATTTTTGTTTATTTCATCTTGCATAGCCTTCACTTTTTCATCTATTTCACGACCATACTCAACCATTTCTGTGAGCATCCAGATTACCAGTATTTTGAACTCTGCATCTGATAGGTTGGCTATCTCCTCATTGCTTAGTTCTATTTTTGGAACTTTGATCTCTTCTTTCATTTGAGCCATATTTCTTTGTCTCAGCACGCCTGTTACATTGTAAGGGTTGGGCCTTAGGTATTCACTAGGGTGGGGCAACCCAAGGTGCTGTGTTTTTGTGCTATATGTGAGGGAGGGGTCTGACAGGGAACAATACCACTTGTTCAGCTCTCCACCGGCTTTCAGTCACTTCCCCCACCACCCACAAGCAAATTGGGCCCTTCTAGTGCTGTTTCCCAGGTGGGTGGGTATATGAACATTCTAGGACCTTGTAGGTCTCTTCTATGAGCCTGGGAGTTTCTCTTGCCACCGCAACCTCTATAGATTTTTTCAGCCAGAGGCTTCGGCACTTTTCTTTTCCTGTGCTGGAACCTGGCTTGCACAGTCTGTCTCACTTCCCAGTTGTTCCTCCTGGTTTATCCACATGCAGATGTGGGACCAGTAGCTGCTACCTTGCCACACATCCTCTCCACCCTGGCTGCCTGTCTACGCCCTCCTACCAGTCTGGATGAATGTTTTTTCTTTAACTCCTTGGTTTTGGGCCTTCCATTTAGTTTGATTTTGTGGAAGTTCTGGTTGTTTTTTATTTTTAAATTTGTTGTTGTCCTCCTTTTGATTGTGCAAGAAGGCAAAATGTATCTAACTTTACCTCAATCTTGGCTGGAAGTCATAAAAATTTTTTTCCACCTTCTTAGATTACTTCAATTTTTAAGTAACTCTTTAAAATAATCCATGTAGGTTTTGTTTAATTTTGCATAAGATACTTTTCCGAAATTACTAACCAGTTTTTATAGTACCATTATTAAGTAATTTCAGTCTTTCCCTGTGGATTTGGAATCCCTTTTTTATCATGTACTAAATATTTGTATTAAATTGAATCTTATCCTGGAATTTCCTTTTGTTCTGTTGATCTATAAAAATCAGCCAATGTCTTTAGTGAATGTCATTTGACTGCTTTGATTCATATTTTACAGACTAATAATATGAATATAATTTATTCACAGTCTGTTTCCCTGAACATTTGCAATCCTCACCTCAGGATACATTTCACAGGACCAGAGTTCAGTATTTTTCCATGATGAATTCCATGTATGTACATTCTCACACATGTATGTGTGCATATTTTGCCTTTTACTCTCTCGTGTTTTCCAAGTTTCAGAATCTGATCACCTCTCATTAGCTGATTTAAAAAGGGGTAATGCCGTTAATCAGGTTAGCCCAGGTAGATTGAAGACAAATAATCTGGGGAGACCTTGAGTGGTTGGAAAGGGGTAGGTGTTTGGATGGTGGAAGACCTGAGTTATAGATAGATACCTTTTAGGAGAACACTGTCATTTTGGTTCACCATACTCTTTGATCTTTTGTTGTGGAGACAGGGAAAGGTCAGGGAATGTAAGGCTGAGTGTTACTATGAGCTGTGGGGCTTCTGTTATGAACCCCATGGTTCATATTAGTAGAGCACATTTAAATTGCAAATCACAGGGAACTTGAAGTTACTACTGTAATTTTTAAATAACTGTAATACATAACCAGTTTTGATTTTGCATTTTTGAACCTTCCATTTGCCATTTTTCATACCTTAATACAAAACTCCATTTTATTCTTTAACTTAAAGTTCATTATACCTGTATTAAAATTTTCGGTTGCACTTTTCCTGGGACTAATTTCTAACCTCTTCTGATTCTAAGTCTTTTTAAAACTGGAAATTAGCAACAGATGTCTTGAGGACTTGTGTTAGTTAATGTGGTCACTGTAACCTTTTAAATGCTACCACTTTAATTTCACAGTGTAGTATTTTCACACTGATCTTTTGATAACCATGGTAGTGGACCACTGGTGATACATAGACATGTAAAATGCTAGGAACAGAGTAGGATTTCATATTAATCATTAACACTGGTACCAGAATGACCAGAAATATATGTGTCTTTTCTAGAAAACATGGTTTGATGTTTCTCTCCTGGGGAAGGGGGATAGGTTTTATATAAAAGAGGATTAGATGGAACAGATGGGATTAGATATCTACAGAGACTTGATACTCTGATAATTTAAAGGATTAAGTTGTTGACTATGATAATCCTTTAATATGATAAAAGAAGAAAAGACAGCAGAAAAGGAGGCTCACCTTGTGATAGTAGAAGGTGCAGTTGCTTCCTTGATTTCCTCAGTCTTTTTCATCACTTCAAATCTATTTCCTTTTTATAATAGTAGTACAAGGGGATATTGCCAAAGCAAGATAAGGAAAGTCTTAGCTCTTGACCTTTTTTAAAAAAAATTTTTTAAAAAAATTTTCAATTATACTTGACACTCAATCTTATATTAGTTTCAGGTGCACAGCATAGTAGTTACATATTTAACTAAGGAAGTGATCCCTCTGATAACTTAGCTCTAGACTGTGAACAGATTTGTTTGATGTCAATGATATGTTTCTGAAAAAAAATTCCTAGACATGTGCCACATAGGCTGTATTTTTAAATTTGTCTTAAAATTGAACCTGATACCTTATGAGACGTCATTTTACTTAACACATTACTTTTTATCATTACTAGAAGGCTTAGTAGTTTTTCTGACCTTGATTGTAAATAGCTCACAGTCATTAGTCTTAAAAATTTTGGGAGTGGTTTAACTTTAAAAGTACATTATTTCTTTTTTAAATATTTTATTGTTTACAGTTTTCCCTATTTTTCCTCTTATTCCTCCTTCCACCTGGGCCCCAATCCCTCAGGCAGTCCCCACACTGTTCTCCATGTCCATGGATCATGCATGTATGTTCTTTGCCTAACCCCTTCACGTTCTTTCAGTTAGTTCTCACCTCCTTTCCCCTCCCCTCTTATAGCTGCCTCTGATAATGTTTTGTTCGATAGTTTATTTTGTTCGTTAGATTCCACATATAAGTGAGATCATACGGTATTTACATTTCACTGACGCTTATTTCACTTAGCATAACAGTCTCCAGGTCCATCCATGCTGTTGCAAAAGGTAAGTGTTTCTTCTTTTTTACAGCTGAGTTGTGTTCCATTGTGTAAATGTACCACAGTTTTTTTTGTCCACTCATCTACTGATGGGCACTTAGGCTGTTTGCCAATCTTGGCCATTGTAAATAATGCTGCTGTGAACATAAGGATGTATTTATTCTTTTGAATTGGTGTTTCAGGATTCTTAGGATATTTTCCCAGATGTGGAATCACTGGGTCAAAAGGCAGTGCCATTTTTAATTTTTTGAGGAAATTCCATGCTGTTTTCCACAGAGGCTGTACCAGTCTGCATTACCAGCAACAGTGTACCAAGGTTACCTTTTTTTCATATCCTCACCAGTGCTTGTTGTTTGTGGGTTTATTAACAATGGTAGACATTAAGGCGGGTGTTAGGTGATACAGTGGTTTTAATTTGCATCTCTCTGATGGCCACTGATGTTGAACATTTTTTCATATGTCTATGGGCCATGTGTATGTCCTCTCTGAAGAAATGTCTGCTGAGGTCCTTTACCCATTTTTTAATTGGGTTTGTCTTCCTGGTGTTGAGTTGTATAAGTTACTCAAATATTTTGGAAATTAAACCCTTATCCCATAAGTCATTGGCAAATATGTTCCCATACAGTGGATTCCCTTTTCATTTTGATGATGGTTTCTTTAGCTGTGCAGAAGCTTTTTAGTTTGATATAGTCCCCTTTGTTTTTTTTTTTTTCCTTTGTTTCCCTGGGCCTAGGAGATATATAGGCAAAAGTATTGCTATGTGAGATGTCTGAAATTTTACTGCCTATGTTTTTCTTTAGGATTTTTATGCTATTGTGACTTACGTTTAAAACTTTCATCCATTTTGAGTTTATTCTGGTGTATGGTGTAAGCTGGTACTCTAGTTTCTGGGTTTTTTTTTTTTTTAAAAACATGTACCAGTCCAGTTTTCCTAGCAGCATTTGTTGAAGAGACTGTCTTTACTCCATTGTATACTCTTACCTCCTGTATCAAATATTAATTGACCATAAAGGTGTGGGTTTATTTCTGGGCTCTCTATTCTCTTTCATTGATCTAAATGTCTGCTTTTATACCAGTACCAGGCTGTTTTGATTATGGGGCCTTATAGTATAGTTTGATACTAGGTATTGTGATCCTTTCAACTTTGTTCTTTTTTCTCAAGATTCAGGGTCTTTTTGGTTCCATATAAACTTTTGGAATATTTGTTCTAGATTTGTGAAGTATGCCATTGGATTTTAACAGGAATTACATTAAACTTACAGGTTGCTTTGAATAGTATGGATGTTAATTCTTCCAATCCCTGAACACATTATATGCTCCCACTTATTTGTAACTTCTTCTGTTTCTTTCTTAATTGTCCTATAATTTTTGGAGTATAGGTCTTTTACTCCTTGGTTAAATTTAATCCTAAGTATCTTATTTTTTGTTGTTGTTGTTGCATTAGTAAATGGGGTTATTTTCTTAGTTTCTCTTTCTGGTAATTGATTATTGCTGTGTAAAAATGCCACTAACTTCTGAGTATTGGTTTTGTGTCCTACTACTTTACCAAATTCATTTAGTAGGTCTGGTAGTTTTTTGGTGGAGTCTGTAGGGTTTTTAATGTACAATATCATGTTGTCTGTGAATAACGACAGTTTTACTTTCTCCGTTCCAATTTGTTTGACTTCTATTTCTTTTTGTCTGATGGCTGTGGCTAGGACTTGCAGTAGTATGCTGAATAAGAATGGTGAAAGAGGGTTTCACTGTCTTGTTCTTAAAGGAATAACTTTTAGTTTTTGCCCATTGAGGATGATGTTGGCTGTAGGTTTTTCATATATGGTCTTTATTATGTTAAGGTATGTTCTCTCTATTCCCACTTTGCTGGGAGTTTTTATCATAAATTGGTGCTGGGTTTTATCTAATGCTTATTCTGCATCTGTTGATATGACCATGTGATTTTTATCCTTCATTTTGTTTATGTGATGTATCACATTTATTGACTTGGGAATGGTGTACTAACCTTGCATCCCTGGGATAAACCCCATTTGATCGTGGCATGTGATCTTTTTTAATGTATTGCTGGATCTGGTTTGCTAATATTTTGTTGAGGGTTTTAGCATCTATATTTATCAGGGATATTGGCCTATAATATTCATTCTTTGTTTTATCTGTACCTGGGTTTGGAATTAAGATAATACCGGCCTTGTGAGAGAACTTGGGAGTTATTCTTCCTCTTGAATTTTTTGGAATAGTTTGAAAAGGGGAGATGTTAGTTCTTTGAGTGATTGGGAAAATTCACCTGTGAAGCCATCTAGTCCAGGACATTTATTTGCTTGGAGTTTTTTGATTACTGCCTCAATTTTACTAGTTGTTATTCAGTCTATTCAGTTTTCTGCTTCTCCCTGATTTGATTTCAGAAGATTGTATGCATCTAGAAATTTATCCATTTTGCCCAGGTTGTCCATTTATTTGGCATATAGTTCATACTGTTTTCTTACAATCCTTTGTAGTTCTGTAATGTTGTTGTTACTTCTCTTTCATTTCTGATTTTATTTATTTGGGTCCTTTTTTTGTTGTTTTTGAGTCATGTTAAAAAGTCATCAATTTTGTTTATCTTTTCAAAAAACCAGCTTCTGGCTTCATTGATCTTTTGGATTATTATTATTTTTTTTGTCTCTATCATGTTTTTTCTGCTCTGAACTTTATTATTTTCTTCCTTCTCTCTCTGGGCTTTGTTTATTGTTATTTTTCAGTTCTTTTAGGTGTAGGGTTAAATTTTATATTTGAGATTTTTCTTGCTTATGAGGTAAACCTATAATGGTATGAACTTCCCTCTCAGTAGTGCTTTTGCTATGTCTTTAGGTTTTGGGTTGTTGTGTATTCATTTTCATTTTCCAGATAATTTTTGATTTCTTTTTTGATATAATTGATAACACATGAACTGCAAAAGAACCAAGAATAAGAAAAAAGAGAAATGTAATAGTAAAAGAAAAAAAACATGAGAATACCAAAGGAAAGAAAAATGATTACGAGAGGAGAGAAGGAAAAGAAACAGTAAGAATAAGGAATAGAAAGACCAAAATTGCAAAGGAAGAACAAAGAAATAGAAAGAATAAAATATATGAAAAGGAAAAATGAAAAATATAGAGTAAGAAAAGGAAAGAGTAAAATAAGAGGTATATGAAAGAAAAAAATGGAGATAAAAAGGAAAAATAGAAGAAAAAATAACAAAAATAATGAAAAAGAAGCAAGTTGAATTCATCTTAGCAGACTTTAGTGGCTGCTTGCTGGGTTTTTCCTTTGATACTGCTCCAGTGTTGTCTGAAGCTGTATAAACCAGTGTCATATGCTGTCCACATCTGGTCTTTGGCAGCCTGTTTAAAGCTCCAAGGGATACACATTTTGTTGCTACTTGTGCCAGGCTTAGCTACACACTGGAGGGACCAAGCTGTGCTGCAAGGCCGGCCCAGGGATACATCAGTAAATATCTCAAGGCACCCCAGGATCTGCCTCTGCCTGCTGGCTTGTTGTCAGTCTTAGTTGCTGAACCAACTGTTTCTTAAAGGGGTTCTGGCAGAATTGGGAGAATGAGATCTCTGGATCTTTTGTGGCGGGGATGTGCCATTCAGACATCAGGAAAGATGTTGGGTATCCCAAAGTTAAGATTTTGATCTGAATGATTCCGCTGTTCTCCTGTAGATGTGCTAGTATTTTTTTCAAAGGTTTTTTTTCTTTTTGTGCCAAAGATTTGATGGATCTCCTTCTGTCTTTATTTTTAAGGAGAGGGTGAATGAGGATCTAATTCTCAGTATATCTCTTAAATTAGCTGTTAAATTTTATACTGTTTCTCTAAGACTTTTTAGTCATAAAAGAAACTTTTTCTGTAAAATATGTTAATTGATTTTTTAAAAGATTGTATTTATTTCTAGAGAGAAGGTAAGGGAGGGAGAGGGGAGGGAAACTTTTGATGTATGGAGAGAAAAACATCAATCAGTTCTGTCTTTTCATGCCCCTAACTGGGTCCTGGTTTGCAACCTAGCCTCGTTCGCTGACTGGGAATCGAACTGACAACCTTTCAGTTTGCAGGAGGACACCTAACCCATGAAGCCACATCACTCAGGGCTTAACTGGTTTTTTTTAATGTTTAATTTTAAAATTTGCATATGTTTCTTTAAAGGTTAACTTTTAAGGAAATCTTTAGGACTTTTAAGTTATAATGAAATCCAGGTGTAGATTAATTTACTGTTTTTACTCTCTTTGTTCTTTCCCTATAGTATTCATAAACACAACACATCTGAATGCTAACTCAAGGAATTTTTTAGTAAAATTAATATTTAAGGGAATATACACACACAGTAATCTTAAGACAGTAAAGGCATTTGGAAATTGATTGTACCTGAAACT
Organism: Desmodus rotundus; assembly: GCF_022682495.2. NCBI lineage: Eukaryota > Metazoa > Chordata > Mammalia > Chiroptera > Phyllostomidae > Desmodus > Desmodus rotundus. Next base: position 141,944,325 of record NC_071390.1, read on the forward strand.
AATACAAAATCATGTAGAATGCAAACTAATTAAAAACAAAATTAAAAAAAAGTTGTTGATGAAAATAATTAAAAGTAAAAATAAACAATAGTGTATCGTACCATATAAATTTGACTTTCTGTTAAGCTTTCTTGAGGTACAGTTGATGTATAATAAACTACACATATTTAAAGTAAAAAATTGTATACGAATTTGTGAAACCACCACGGTCAGTAGGGAGAGCTTATTTGTGACGCAGTGTACCCCCTTCTCCTTGTCTTCCTACTCCTACATATGCCCTGACCACTATTGTTCTGCTTTCTGTCACTGTAAATTAGTTTAAGTTTTCTAAAATGTTAGAAGTGGAAACATTGAAACACATAAACTTTATCAGTTCTTTCACTCAGCTTAATTATTTGAGATTCATCCATGTTGTGTGTATCAATTTTTCATTCCTTTGTATTGGTGACCACTGTTTTATTGTATGAACATACCATAATTTGTTATTAATTTGACAAGTGATGGATATTCAGGTTGTTTTCATTTTGAGGGTATTACAAATAAAGCAGCTAGAGCATAATAGAAATATTTGTATGGACATAGGCTTTTACTAACAAATGGAATACAGCTGGGTCACAAGGTAGGTGTATCCTTAACTTTTGACAATGTCAAACTGTTTCCAAAGTGGTTGTACCACTTAACAATTCTACCAGCTGTATACAAGAATTTCTGTTCCTTTATATTCTCAGTAACATTTTGTATGATCAATTGTTATTATTTTAGTCTGGTGAGTATGTAGTTGGTTTCTCATTGTGGTTCTAATTTGCATTTTTATTAATGACTAAATTATGTTGAAATCTTTACATTTGTGTATTTGCTATTTATTTATTTATTTTTTGTTGAAGTATCTATTCTGATCTGTCACTAGTTCCTTTTTATTGGCTTGTTTGTTTTCTTACTACTGAGTTTTGTGAGACTTGGTGCAAGTCCTTTATCCAGATACATTATTTGGAGATATTTTTTACCACTCAGTGACTTGAGCAGATATTCTTAATTATGTTCACTATATAATTTTTAAAATGATTTTTCTAGAAGTTTTATATTTTTGTTTTACATTTTGCTCTATGATCCATTTTGAGTTAATTTTTGCATATGATGTGAGTTCTACATCAAAGTCTACTTACTTGAGTAGAAATGTCCAGTTTTTCCAGAGCCATGTGTGGAACAGACTGTTCTTTCTCTACAGAATTGCCTTTACCTTTATTTGTTGAAAACTAGTTGACCCTGTTTGTATTGGCTTATTTCTGGACTCAGTTTTGGTCCATTGATCTGTTTGTCTGTTCTTACATTAATACCACACTATTTAGATTACTGAGCTTTGGAATAACCCTTTATATCAGGTAGTATCCATCTTCAGCTTTGTTTTCCTCTTTCTTAGTTGTTTTGGCTCTCCTAGGTTCTTTGCCTTTTTATGTGAATTTTAGACCCATTGTCAAATTGTGGAAATAAGACTGTGAATATTTTGATTTGAACTTCATTCAATATACAGATCATTTTGGAGAAGAGTTGATCTTAATTATATTTAGTCTTCTGATCCATGAACACGGTTTATCTCTTGACCTAAATTTTTACTTCAGCAGTGAGTATTCAGGTTTCGTATAGCCCTTTTCAGCTTATTTCCAAATATTTGATGTTTTTTGATGCTGCAATATCCTTTTTAAGTATCATATTCTGATTATTCTTTGCTAATATATATATAGCAGTACATTTTTTTTAAACTTTGTTTATGGATCTGGTACCCTGTAACCTTGCTGAACATTTGTTGTTATTTCTAGTAGCCTATTAATTCCATTGGATTTTCTTCATAGATGATCATGCTAATTATGAATAAGGCAGTTTTACTTCATCCCTTTCAATCTGGGTGGCTTTTGTTTCCAATTATACCTGTTAGAACCTTTAGTGCAGTGCTGCTGGAAGTGGTGAGAGTGAGCATCTTTGCTTTGTTCTTGATCTTTGGGGGAATGTATTTAATTTTTTAACATGACATGTGATGTTGAGGAAGTTTCCTTCTAGTCCTGAGAGTTTTTATTAGCCATGGATATTAGATTTTTGTCAGATAATTTTTCTACATATTTTATATATTGGTATGATTTTTTCTTTTTTAATCTGTTGCTATGATGAAGTATGACGTCTATCTGGAAAAAGTCCAGCCATTGTTAATATAACGAGAACAGTTTGTGCAATATCAATGTAACCAAGGAGAGAGGACTGGAATGTGCATGTGTGAACACTGATAACTTCACTGTACTAACTAGTCAGTGGAGGTGGTAGATGCCATTGAGTGAGTATGTGTACTGTGTGGCTGTTGCATTCAAAATGAGCCAGTAGAGCAACAAATCTGCATCAAATTTTGTGCTCAGCTTGAACATTCCTCTGCAGAAACTATTCAGGTGATTCAGAATGCTTTTGGAGACGATTCAGTGAGTGCAGTGCAAACGAAAGTGTGGCACACATGCTTCAAAGATGGTTGAGAATATGTTGAAAGTGATCTACATTCTGGAAGGCCTGCAACAAGCAAAACACCTGAGAATATTGAACGTATACTGCAAAGATCAGAGAACTGTGTGAGGTCCTAAGATGCCTACTTTGAAGGGGACTGAGGTGTCATTGTCCTATGCACAAAGTTTCTTGCATCTTCTTCAATAAATGTTTCTGTTTTTCATATCACATGGCTGGATACCTCTGGACAGCCATGTGATATGGCTGGTTTTGGTTGATTTTTCCAGTTGTTAAACCAAACTTGTATTCCTGGGATAACTCCTACTTGGTCTTAATGTACTACCATTTTTATATATTGTTGAATTCAACTTTTTGATTTTGTAAAGGAATTTTTGCATCTGTATTTATAAGGAATATTAGTTTGTAGTTTTCTTAGAATGTCTTTGTTTGGTTTTGGTGTCAAAAGTAATGCTGACTTTATAGAATGAATTGTAAGTATTCACTCTTACTAACTTCCCTGGAAGAGTTTGTCTAAATTTAGTATTATTTTTGTTTGATAGAATTCACTTCTAAAGCCATCTGGGCCTAGAATTTTCCTTATGGGAAGGTTTTTTAACTATAATTCCATTTCTTTAACAGATATGTTACTATTCAGGTTATCTATTATTTGAGTGAGCTATTCTCTTTTTTCCTAATCAGGCTGTCTATAGGTTTACAAATTTTATCAATCTTCTATTAACTTTTCATTTTATTGATTTTCTCTGTTTTTTAAAAAATTTATTATTTTATTTTTTCAATTTTTAAATTATTTTTCTCTATTTTTATATTTTATATTTTAGTAATTTCTGCTTTGGTTTCATTTATTTCCTTTCTATTGCTTACTTTCGGCTTCTTTCACTCTTTCTAATTTCTTAAGGTACAAGATGATGAAATTTATCATTAATAAAGTGAAACTAGTAAAGTGAGCAGTTTTAGATTAATAGCTAAATTGAGTGGAAAGTATAGAGATGTCTTGTATCCACCGTCTTCACACACTACAGCTTCCCCTACTATCAATATCCCACACAACTCACCCAAAGTCCATAGTTGACATTAGCGTTTACTCTTGCTTATTGTATATTCCATTCGAAGGGTTCTGCAAATGTGTAATGACATGTATCCGCCATTGCAGTATTCTGCTGAATAGTTTCACTACCCTAAAATTTATGCCTATTCATTCTTCCTTTTTTTAAACCCTGACAGCCACTTTTTTTTTATTGTCTCCATAGTTTTGCCTTTTCCAAAATGTCATACAGTTGAAATCATACAGTATGCAGTTTTAGTTTCACAGCAAAATTGAAAGTAAGGTCCTGAGATTTCTCTTATTAACACCTATTCCAGCACACAGTTCCTCTATTCTCAACATCCTCACCAGAGTGGTAAACTTGTTACAGTCAATGAACTTATATTGATATGTCATTATTATCCAAAGTCTGTAATTCACATTACTGTTCACTCTTGGTGTTTTTATCTTCCATTGGTTTGGACAAATACATGACTTGTATCTACCACAGTAGTATCATACACAATAGTTTCACTGGCCTAAGAGTCCTCTGGCAAGTCCAGCTATTCATCCTTCCCCGCTTCCAGTCCCTTTCAACCACTGATCTTTTTATGGTCTCCATACTTTTAGCTTTTTCCCAAATGTCATATAGTTGGAATCAGTATGTAGCATTTTTTAGATCAGCTTTTTTTCACTTAGTAATATGCATTTAAGATTCCTCCAAGTTTTTTCAAGGCCTGATAGCTGATTTTTTCCTAGGACTGAATGATATTCTATTTTCTAGATATACCACCGTTTATTTTTTCATTCACATTACATTTTTGTTGCTTCCAAGTTTTGGAAATTATGAATATAGATACTGTAATAAACATCCCTGTGCAGGTTTTTGTGAGGATATAATTTTTTAACTTTTTTGGGTGAATACCACGGAGTATGATTGCTGGATCATATGTTATGTTTAATTTTGTAAGAAATTGGTAAACTGTCTTCCAAAATGGCTGAATCATTTCGCATTCCCACCAGCAGTAGATGAGAGTTCTGTTTTCTCTGCTCTTCACCAGCATTAGGTGTTAATCAGTGTTCTGGATATTGGCCATTTCATAGGTATGTACTAGTATCTATCTCGTTGTTAAAATTTGCATTTCTCGGCTGAAATAGAATGTGGACCATTTTTTCTTATGCTTATTAGCCATCTGTATATCTTTGGTGACGTGTTTGTTAAGGTTTTTGGCCCTTTTAAAAATCTGGTCTGTCTTACCATTGACTTGTAAGAGTTTTTAATATATTTTTACTGAGTCTGTTTAATTAATTGGATTTGTTTTTTGCAAATATTTTCTACCAGTCTTTGGCTTTTTTTCTTTTGTGTTTTTTCTTTTGTTGTTGTTAACTTGATAGCATCTTTCTCAGAACAGAAGTTTTTAATTTAATGAAGTCTAGCTTACCAGTTCTTTCTTTTATGGATTATGTCTTTGGTTTTGTATTTAAAAAGTCATCGCCAAACCCAAGGTTCTCGTATTTTCTCCTTTGTTATTATTTAGGAGTTTTATAATTTTGTGTTTTACATTTAGGTCTGTGATCCATTTTGACTTAATTTTTGTGAAGGGTGTAAATTCTATGCCATGTTTTTGCATGTGGACATCCAGTTCTGGCACCATTTGTTGAAAAGCCTATCTTTGCTATTCTATTTGCTTTTGTACCTTTGTCAAAGATCACTGACTATATTTATGTAGGTGTACTTCTGGGCTTTCTGCTCTGTTTCATCAGTTTGTTTTTCTATTCTTTTGTCAATACTCACAGTCTTACTTATTGTAGCTTTATAGTAAGTCTGAAATCAAGTAATGTCCGTACTCCAAATTACTCTTGTCCTTCATATTGTGTTGGTTATTCTGGGCCTTTTGTCTCTTCTTATATACTTTGCAATCAGTTTGTCAATACCCACAAAATAATTTGCTGAAATTTTGATTGAGATTGTATTGAATCTGTAGATCAAATTGGGAGGAACCAACATCTTGATGATATTGTCTTCCTATTTATGAAGCTGGAATATCTCTCCATTTATTTAGTTCTTTTTTAATTTTTCATCAAAGTTTTGTTGTTTTCCTCAGATAGACCTTATTCATATATTGTTAGATTTAAACCTAAGTAATTTTACAGGGTGCTCTTGTACATGGTATTGTGTTTTTTAATCTCAGATATCTGCAACCTTGCTATAAACACTTTTTTGTTCCTGGAGTTTTTTTCTTAATGATTTTTTTGGATTTTCTGCACAGACGATCATGTCATCTGTGAAAAAAGTTTAATTTCTTCCTTCCTGAACAGTCTATATTTCATTTCTTTGTTTTATTACATAAGCTAGGACTTCCAATATGATGTTGAAAAGGAGTGGTGAGAGAGAGGAGACATCCTTGCCTTGTTCTTGATATTAGTGGAGGAATGCTTCTCATTATTTTGCATTATGTATGATGTTAGCTGTAAGTTTTTTACACACACAGTCAGCCTTCTGAACCCATGGGTTCTGCATCTGCAGATGCAAACAACTGTAGAATAAAAAAATGTGAAAAAATAAGGAAACTTTGTTACTGATGTGTACAATTCATTAGGCCTATGATGGTTGAGTCTGTAACTGAACATGGCAGTGACTTTACTCTTTTATTATTCCTTAAACAATACTGTGTAACAATTGTTTACATAGCACGTACATTATATTAGGTACTATAAGTAACCTAGAGATGAATTAAAATATTTGGGTGGATGTGCATAGATTATATACAAATACTGTGGTGTTTTATATGAAACTTGAGCATCAGTGGATTTTGATATCCTCAGGGGGTCCTGGAACCAATCTCTTGTGGATACAGGGGATGAGTGTGTTCTCTATCAAGTTGAGAAAGTTCCTCCTCCTCTTTTACTGAGAGTTTTTGTTGTGAATGGGCGAGGACTTTGTTGAATTTTTTTTTCTGCACCTATTGATATGATGTGTGATTTTTCTTCTTTACTCTGTTGATGTGGTGGATTACATTAATTGATTTGTGAATGTTGACTCAGCCTTTCCTTCCTGGGATACATCTCACTTGGTTGTGGTATATAATTCTTTCTGTATTGTTGGATTCAATTCACTAATATTTTGTAGAGGATTTTTGCATCTGTTTCATGATAGATATTGTTCTCTAGTGTTTTTACTAGTTGCAAGTAGTCTATTCAAATGTTCTGATTCTTCCTGATTCACTTTGGAAGATCATATGTTTCTAGGAATTTATTCATTTTATCCAGATTGTTCTATTTGTTGACATAGAGTTGTTCCTAATATTTTCTTATAATCGTTCGTATTTCGTGCCAGTTTTTACTTCTCTGTCATTTCTGATTTAATTTATTTGGGTTCTCTTTCTTTTCTTTCTTGATGAGTGTGGTTAAAGATTTGTCAATCTTGTTTATCTTTGCAAAGAACCAGCTCTTGGTTTCATTGATCTTTTCTATTGTTTTTTTTTTAGACTCTTTTATTTACTTCTGCTATGATATTTATTATTTCCTTATTTCTACTCACTCTTGGCTTTGTTGTTCTTTTTCAAGTTTGTTTAAATGTTAAATTCGATTGTTTATTTGAATTTTTATTTTTGTTTCTTGAGGTAGTCCTATAATGCTATTAATTTCCCTCTCAGGAGTGCTTTCAATGTGTCGCATGGATTTGGAGTTGTTATGTTCTCATTTTCTTTTGTTTCAAAGTATCTTGATTTTTTTCCTTGATCTCAATTATTAACCCATTCATTGTTTAGTAACATTTTATGTAGCCTCCATGTCTTTGTGTGCTTCTTAGTTTTTCTCTTGTGATTAATTTCTAGTTTCATACCCTTGTGGTCAGAGAAGATGCTTTATATGATTTTAATCTTTTTTTTCTTTAACATATTTATTGATTATGCTATTACAGTTGTCCCATTTCCCCCCTTCACTCCACTCCATCCTGCCCACCCACTTCCTCCCACATTCCCCCCCTATAGTTCATGTCCATGGGTCATACTTATAAGTTCTTTGGCTTCTACATTTCCTATACTATTTTTACCCTCCCTCTGTCTATTTTCTACCTACCATATATGCTACTTATTCTCTGTAACTTTCCCCCCCTCTCACCCTCCCCTGTTGATAACCCTCCATGTGATCTCCATTTCTGTGGTTCTGTTCCTGTTCTAGTTGTTTGCTTAGTTTGCTTTCATTATTGTTTTAGGTGTGGTTGTTGATAACTGTGAGTTTGCTGTCATTTTTACTGTTCATATTTTTTATCTTCTTTTTCTTAGATAAATCCCTTTAACATTTCATATAATAAGGGCTTGTTGATGATGAGCTCCTTTAACTTTACCTTATCTGAGAAGCACTTTATCTTCCCTTCCATTCTAAATGATAGCTTTGTTGGATACAGTAATCTTGGATGTAGGTCCTTGTCTTTCATGACTTGGAATACTTCTTTCCAGCCCCTTCTTGCCTGTAAGGTCTCTTTGGAGAAATCAGCTGACAGTCTTATGGGAACTCCTTGGTAGGTAACTGTGTCCTTATTCCTTGCTGCTTCTAAGATTCTCTCCTTCTCTTTAATCTTAGGTAATGTAATTATGATGTGCCTTGGTGTGTTCCTCCTTGGGTCCAGCTTCTTTGGTAGTCTCTGAGCTTCCTGGACTTCCTGAAAGTCTTATTTCCTTTGCCAGATTGGGGAAGTTCTCCTTCATTACTTCCTCAAATAAGTTTTCAATTTTTTGTTCTTCCTCTTCTCCTTCTGGCACCTCTATAATTTGGATGTTGGAACGTTTCAAGATGTCCTGGAGGTTCCTAAGCCTCTCCTCATTTTTCTGAATTCTTTTTTCTTCATTCTTTTCTGGTTGGATGTTTCTTTTTTCTTTCTGGTCTGCACCATTGATTTGTGTCCCAGTTTCCTTCACATCACTATTGGTTCCCTGTACATTTTCCTTTGTTTCTCTTAGCATAGCCTTCATTTTTTCATCTAGTTTGTGACCAAATTCAACCAGTTCTGTGAGCGTCCTGATTACCAGTGTTTTGAACTGTGTATCTGATAGGTTGGCTATCTGTTTGCTGCTTAGTTGAATTATTTCTGGGGCTTTGATCTGTTCTTTCATTTGGGCTTTTTTTTTTTTTTTTTTTTTTTTTGGTCTCAGCACGCCTGTTAGTTAAAGGGGCGGAGCCTTAAGTGTTCACCGCTGGTAGTTGTGCTGTGACGCTGTATGTGGGGGAGGGGCCGAGAGGGAGCAAAGACTCTTGTTCCACTCTTTGCCGGATTTCAGTCACTCCCTCTGCTACCCACAATCAAATTGGGCCCCTCTAGTGCTGGTTCCCAAGTGGGTGGGCTTGTGCACGCTCTAGGCCCCTGTGGGTCTCTCCAATGACCTCTCCTGTGAGGCTGGGAGTTTCTCCTGCTGCCACCTCAACCCCCAGGGGTGTTTTCAATCAGAGGTTTGAGGCTTTATTTCCCTGCGGTGGAGCCCTGGGTTAAGCCAGTGTGCTTTGCTCCCCCTGCCGTTCCTCCCAGTTTATCTACGCACGAATGTGGGGCCGCAGGGTCTGCTAGCGGTTGCACTGCCTGCCCCATTCGTCCCACAGTCCAGCAGTCTCTGGGTCCAGCCGTGTTGCCACGAGTCCCCTCCGCCCTGGCTGCCCATCTCCGCCCCTCCTGCCAGTCTGGACGAATGTTTCTTCTTTATCTCCTTGGTTGTGGGACTTCCGTGCAGTTCGATTTTTTTGTCAGTTCTGGTTGTTTTTTGTTTTTAAATTGTTGTCCTACTTTTGGTTGTGCGAGGAGGCGCAGTGTGTCTACCTACGCCTCCATCTTGGTTTTCCCCTCCTATATGATTTTAATCTTAAATTTGAGATTTGTCTTAACATGTGCTCTATCCTAGAAAATGCTCCATGTGTACTTGAAAAGAATGTATATTCTGCTTCTTTGGAATGAAATGCTATGAAGATATCAATTAAATCCATCTGATCTAGTGTGTCCTTTAAGAGTGCTGTCTCCTTGTTGATCTTCCGCTCAGGACATCTGTCCATTGGCATGTTAAAATTCCTTACTATGATTGTATTACTGTTGATCTGTTTTTTTATTTCCATCAAGATTTGCTTTATATATTTAGGTGCTCCTATGTTTGTTGGGTGTGGTAATGTTTACAAAGGTTATATCTTCTTGTTGGATCGTTCCCTTTATCATCATGTAGTGTCCTTCTTTGTCTCTTACATAGCCTTTGTTTTAAGTCTCTTGTTAGATGTAAATATTGCTACCCCAGCTTTTTTCCATTACCATTTACATGAATATCTTTTTTTTTTATTTCTTTACTTTTAGTCTGTGTGTATCTTTTGTTCTGAGGTGGTTCTCTTGTGGACAATTCAGCTACTCTGTATCTTTTGCCTGGAGCATTTAAGCCATTTACTTTCAAAGTGATTATTGATAGGTACACATTTATTGCCACTTTATTCTTTTAACTGTATTCTTCAGGTTCTTCTTCATAAAGAATACCATTTAACATTTTTTGTAATCATGGTTTGGTGGTAACGAACTCATTTAGCTTTTTCTTGTTTGGGAAGCTCTTTATTTCTCCTTCACTTTTAAAAAATAGCTTTGCTGGGTAAAGTAATCTTGGTTGTGTGTCTTTGCGTTTCATTACTTTGAATATATTTTGCTAATCCCTTCTGGCCTGCAAAGTTTCTGTTGAGAAATCATCTGACAGTCTTATCGGAGCTCCCTTGAAGGTAGGTAACTATTTTTTTCTTGCACCTTTGCCATTTTAATTATGCTGTGTCTTGGTGTGGGCATTTTTGGATCCATCTTGTTTGGGACTCTGTGCCTTCTAGACTTACGTTTCTTTTTCCTTCACTAGGTTAGGGAAGTATTTAGACACTCTTTGTTCAAATAACTGCTTGATCCTTTGTTCTATTTTTCTGGTATTCTTCTGATTCGGGAGTTGTTATTCTTCATGTTCTTTCAAAGAGTTTCCTTAAGCTTCTCATTTTAAAAATTCTTTTGTCCTTTTTCCCCCTTCTACTTTGTATTCCAAATGGCAGTTTCGATCCTTCACTTCATCTAATCTGCCATTTATTATGTCTAGTGTATTCTTCATTTCAGATATTGTAGTCTTCATTTCTGACTGGCCCTTATTTATGGTTATAAGGATGCTCAACAACTTGACAAAGAACACAGTAGAATGCACTAGACATAATGAATGGTAGGTTGGGTGAAGTGAAAGATCAAATCTGCCATTACTTGGAACTCTTATATTCAATAAATTGCTTTCCTCCATTTCATGTAGCTTTTTGTTTGTTTGTTTTTGGAGATTTTTCCTGTTTTTTCATTTGGGGCCTGTTATTTTATCTTCCTTTTGACTACCTCTTTCTGTTTGTTTGTGTGCATTAGATAGATTTGCTCTGATTCCCAGTCTTCATGGGTGACCTTATGTGTCCTGTGGGGTCATGTGGTACAGTCTTCTTGTTCACCTGAACTGAGTGCTCCAGGATTGTTCCTTATGTGGGTTATGTGGTTCCTCTTGTTTTAATTGCATTGACCTGTTTGTGTGGGATCAACCCTCAGGCTGGCTGACACTGAGGCTCAACTCCAGCCATGGAGTGCGAGCTCCTGTGCAGGTGCTGGCACACGAAGCAGAATTCATCTCAGCAGGATCTGGTGCCTGCTGAGGTCTCCCTTTGGATGTGCTGTTTTTGAAACTAATTGAAGCAACATCCTGCTGTGATGTTGTCTGAACCTGTTCTCTTCGTATGTTTGTTCTGGGCCTCTTGCAAGGAACTGTGGTTCAGTCTAAAGCAAGATGCTGCCTGTGACTGGCCTTTGGCCACTTGTTTGTAGCTACAAATGATTCACAGTTTGTTGCTGTGTGTACTGGGCCTGGCTGCACACCAAACCTGGAATTTACTAGCACCAGGCCCAGGGCAAGTCAGAAAAAGTCCCAAGGCAATCCAAGATTTGTTTCCACCTGCCAGCTGCCTATTGGGCTCAGTCACTGAAAGGGCCTCTGGATGTACTCCTCAGCAGGGTGTAAGCTCCACATGATGGAGGTCAGAGGGAGTCTAGAGTTTGGGGCTATTGCTTTCCCCCAGGCAGATGTGCACAGAGGGGAGTGCTCCACCCGGGAAACGTGGCATCTGTGGTATGGGAGAATGACTCAGCACAGGGGTCCTGGTGGCTCTTTCTTCAGCTCTCTTCCCAGAGCCACAGATTCCATATTTGACTCATATGACTCTAATCCACTTTGCCCTCCTTCCACTGGAGCCCAGGGTGAGTGGCTGTGAAAGAAATTTTGTGTGTTGGCCCTTTAAGAGGTTGCCTGTGTCTCTGGCAGACTTCATCTCTGTCTGGAGACAGAAGCCTCACTGCTTTTCACAGCCAAATGTTATGTTGGGGCCTCTTCCTGGCTCTAGTGCTCTTGGCTGGGGAGCCCAGCTTGGGGATTGGACCCCACACTTTTCAGGGGAAGCCTTTGCAGCTGAGATAAGTCTTAAGAATCTCAGACTCCATCTGTGGGAACAGAAGCAGCCCTTTTTGCATCTCTGCCCTTCCTAACAGTTTCCACTGGGCTTCTGTATATCCTTGGTTATGAGACTTCCCTTCAGCTAGTCTTCAGGTGGTTGTTCAGTATGATTGTTCTATAATTTAGATGTAATTCCTGTTTGGTTCTAGGAGGAGGTGAGTATAGCTTCCACTACTCTGCTACCATCTTGGATCCACCCTTCCTTTCTTTTTCTGCTGGTATTCTCATTATACGTTTGTTACACCATTTGTACTTTCCCATGACTCTTGGATATAGTATTATGTCTTTCACTCTTCTTTCTCTGTGCTTTTAATTTTGGAAGTTTTTATTTTTATATCCTCAAGCTCTGAGATTCTTTCCAGAGAAAGAATTATGTTTTGGCAACTCCAGCAGCCATTCCCAATCTACTAACAGGCACATCAAAGAATTCTTTATATCTGTTACAGTGTTTTTGATCTTACGTATTTCTTTTTTATTCTTTCTTAGATTTCCTCATTGCTGCTTATGGTACTTATTTGTTGTTGCATGCTGTCTGTTTTTACATTAAAATCCTTCTGCTATTAGCCCTGGCTGGTGTGGCTCAGTGGATTTAGTGCTGGTGTGTGAACCAAAAGGTTGCTGCCTTAATTCCCAGTCAGGGCACATGCCTGGTCCCCATTAGGGGGCGCGTGAGAGGCAACCACACATTGATGTTTCTCTCCCGCTCTTTTTCCCTCGCTTCCTCTTACTCTAAAAATAAATGAAATTTTTTTTAAAAAAGGCATTTTAAAAAATAAAATATTTAGCCTATTAATCATAGTTTTAAAAATTCCTGTTCTGGTAACCTCAGAAATTTTGCCACAGAATCTGTCTTTCTGGTTTTTATGCTCGTTCATTGTCTTCACATTGTATTTTCTCTTAGTATGCTTCATAATTTTTTAAAATATGTTTTATTGATTATGCTATTACAGTTGTCTCATACTTTTCTCCCCATTATTCCCCTCTACCTGGCACCTCCCTCCCACCAGTATTCCCCACTTAGTTCATGTCCATGGGTCATACATATAAGTTCTTCAGCTTCTCCATTTCCTATACTGTTCTTAACCTTCCCCTGTCTATTTTCTACCTACTATTCATGCTTCTTATTCCCTGTACTTTTCCCCCCATTCTTCCCCCGCCCCTTCCCCGCTGATAAACCTCCATGTGATCTCCAATTTGTGATTCTGTTCCTGTTCTGGTTGTTTGCTTAGTTTGTTTTTTCTTTCTTTTTTTTTTTTTTAGGTTCAGTTGTTGATAGTTGTGAGTTTGTTGTCATTTTACTGTTCATAGTTTTGGTCATCTTTTTTTCTTAGAGAAGTCCCTTTAACATTTCATATAATAAGGGCTGGGTGATGATGAACTCCTTTAGCTTTACCTTGTCTGGGAAGCACTTTATCTGCTCTTCCATTCTAAATGATACCTCTGCTGAATACAGTAATCTTGGATGTAGGTCCTTGCCTTTTGTGACTTCAAATACTTCTTTCTAGCCCCTTCTTGCCTGCCTGCAAGGTTTCTTTTGAGAAATCAGCTGATAGTCTTATGGAAACTCCTTTGTAGGTAACTGTCTCCTTTTCTGTTGCTGCTTTGAAGATTCTCTCCTTATCTTTAATCTTGGGTAATGTAATTATGATGTGTCTTGGTGTGTGCTTCCATGGGTTCAACTTTTTTGGGACTCTGAGCTTCCTGGACTTCCTGGAAGTCACTTCCTTTAGGTATTTGCCAGGGCGGGGCAACCCAGGTCACTGCATTGTGGTAGTATATGTGGGGGAGGGGTACAAGAGGGAACAGTGCCACTAGCTGGGCTCTCAGGTGGCTTTCAGTCACTTTCCCTGCTACCCACAAGCAAATTGGGCCCTTCTCGTGCTGATTCCCAGGTGGGTGGGCTGGTGTATGTTCTGGAACCCTGTGGGTCTCTCCAACAAACTCTCCTATGAGGCTGGGAATTTCTCCTACTGCCACAACCCTCCCCCCACCCCACCCCCCGGTTTTTACTGCTAGAGGTTTTAAGGCTTTATTTCCCTGTGCTGGGACCCTGCACTGGGGGGTCTGTCTCACCCCCTGGTTATTCTCTTCAGTTTACCCGCAGGCAGATGTGGGCCCGCCAGGTCTGCCAGCTCCCACCTTGCCATATGTCCTTTCTGCCCATCTCCACCCTGCCAACCATTCTGATTGAATGTGTCTTCTTTAACTCCTTGTTTGTCAGACTTATTCAGTTTGATTTTCTGGCACTTCTGGTTATTTTTTTTGTTTTTAGATTTATTGTTGTCCTCCTTTTGGTTGTTTGAGGAGGCAGACTGTATCTACTTATGCCTCTGTCTTGCCAGAAGTCTGCTTCATAATTTTTTGTTTTAATGGTTGATATGATGTCCTGTATGAAAGAGATGGTGGTAAGTAGGCATTATCTATTGTGCTGACAAGGCATTGTGAGAGGGAAACATTCAGTAGTCTTTTGATTAGACTGTGCCCCAGGACTGTGACCTTCACAAGTATGTCTACTCCTTCCCCTGCCTTGTTTGGTGGGATAGAATGCTGCTGCTGTGCTGGGGGGCATTGGAGTTGGTATATCCCATATCTAGGGACTTCAGGCTCTGATGTAACCCCAGCAGGTTATGGTCTGGGAAAATAGTTTTTCCTGTAAGCAGGCCTTTTAAAGAGGAACAGAATACTTTGGTATACTTTAGAACTGTTCCTTTCTTTCTTCTGGTACTTACTGTGAAGACCTGGTAGAGCTCCTGGAGATAAAACTCAAAAAATTTTAGGACTCCCATATGACCGAGTCCTGATGGAGTTTTTCTCTCTCAGACTTGTCCGCACTGAGTCTTCAGCAATTTTTCAATTATTCTTGAGGTTGTTTTTACTCTGATACTGGTTCCCATGGAGATTTCTGTTGGAGGTATATTGTGATTTCTGTATCCATGTGCTTGTCTCTCTAATCTTTGGGGCAGTGGTTTGCCATGTGATCTCACAGCTTCAATGGATCTACGAAGAACTATTGATTTTTGAGTTCAGCCCTTTACTTGTTAGGATGGAATGAAAAGTTCCAAGTTTCTTACATGCTGAATCAGATTCCACAAGTGCTAATGACAGGAATTTGATGCTGTAAACTTTGTTCTAAGCATGATTTACAAATTTGATATGTTTTATTTTCATTTTTATTTAGTTAAACAATACCCTGTTATTTCTTCTTGATTTCTTCTTTGACCCATAGGTTACTTAGAAGTGTGTGATTTACTCTTCAACCATTTTGGGATTTTTCACATATCATCTTGTAGTTTCCACTTTAATATTTTTCTATCCTTTAATTTCTTTTAAAATTTCAGAGATTTAAAAATAAATGACACAATACAGATTATGTTGTTTGATGTCTTATGTGCATTTCAAAAGAATGCGTGTTTATTTTGTTCTTGTTGTATGGAGCTTTTCTATAAATGTCAGTTCAAGTTGATTTCTGCTTTTTAAGTTGTCTGCATTCTTACCAATTTTTGTTGTGTCTACTTGTTTAGTCAGTTATTGAGAAGGGGTTATGAATTATGGATTTTGTTATTTCACTATTTTCTGTCAGTTTTTACTTTATTTGTTTTGCAAGTCTCTTATTAGGTGCAAAAACATTTAGGATTTTTGAATCCTTGTGATGAATAGACCTCTTTATCTTGGTAATATTTCTTATCTAAAATTTAATTTTTTAATATGTTAATATTAATTCAATTTTGCTTTATTGTTAGATTTATATCTTTTTCGCATACTTCTAATGCCTTTGTCTTTTATTTAAAATGGGTTTCTTGTAGGCAGCATATAATCTTGAGTTACTTTTTTTAATGTTGTAATCTCTGCCGTACAATGGGGTGTTTGGGTAATTTACCCATAATGTGATTATCGATACGATTGTATTTAAATATATCATTTGTGAATTCTTTTTTATTTGCCCATTTCTCATCTTTTTTCTTTTAGTCATTGAATATTTTTATGATTTCACTTTGGCTGACTATTAATATTTAATTCTGTATTTTATTAGGTTGCTCTAGGTTTTATGGTATACATCTTTAATATATCAGTCTGCCTTCAAGTGATATTTATTATACCATTTTCAGATGTTGTATAAGAACCTTGTAGCTATATATTTCCATTCCTACCTGTTGGCTTTTGTGTTATTTTATCATTTAAACAATTTTGCCTATTTTATAAATTTCACAGTTAATATCTTTGCCCCAAATCATCAATTAACTTATAAAGAGGTTTAAATAATTAAAGCCTTTATATTTACTCATGTAATTACTGTTTCTAGTGCTATTAATTACTTTCTGTAGATCCACATTTCCTTTCTTGCTTTTCTTCTGTCTAGAAAACAGTCTTTAGCATTTACTGTAGTGTTGATCTACTGGTGATTAGTTTTTTCAGTTTTTTTTTTTAACTGAAAATCAGTTATTTTACTTTTGTTAGTTCGTTTTTTTGCTTTTTGAAAGTTATTTTAGCTCACTATAGAATTCTAAGTTTATTGTTGTTGTGTTATTTTTTAGTACTTTAAAGATTTTCTCTACTGGCTTCTAGCTTACATTGTTTCCATGAGACATCTGTTTTCATCCTTATCTTTGCTTCTTAGCCCATAAGGCATCTTTCTTTTTGTTAAACCCAAGGCTGCGTTTATCATTTTCTCTTCGTTGTTGGATTTTAGTAATAAGAAATTTGATCATGATGTGCATCCAGAGTTTTCTTCATATACCTTGTGCTTGAGGTTAGTTGATCTGTAGGTTATAGTTTTCACCAGATTTTGTAATTTTTCTGCTACTTCTTTTAAGTTAATTTTTTCCCCTCCCACTCTTCTTTTTGGTACTCAAATAACATGTGAATTAGGCTTTTTAACAGATTACCAGACCGTTCCTTCCTTTCCCCTTGTTAAAGTCTCCTTTTTGTGTTTTGTGTTTGATAGTTTATGTGCTAGGTTTTTAGAGTTGGGTTAAGGTGGCTTTTATAAGACACCTTAGATTAGGACATAAATTTTAAAAGCCAGCATTATTATGTTTCATCATTGGGTGGCCCTCTTCCCTCTGCTTCCTTCTCCCAAATGTGGATTACAGAGCCTTGTAGAATAGTGTAAGGACAAAAAAATAACTGCTATTTCTTTGGTTACCTTTTATAGAGTCATTGTTGAATTTGAGTCTAATTTAAAATTTTTGTTTGAAATAGGGAATACTTTTTGTTTTTAGTTGTACATTGGTGTTGTATCTAATCTGAGGATATGTAATTGCAGTTAGCTATGAAACAAAAATCATGCATACTCTATTTTAGACATTGACATTAGATACTGATATTTTTATACATTAAAAATAGACATGTCGCCCTGGCTGGTGTAGCTCGATGGATTGAGCACAGGCTGTGAACTGAAGGGTTGCCGGTTTGATTCCCAGTCAGGGCGCATGCCTGGGTTGTGGGCCAGATCCCCAGTAGGGGGCGTGCAAAAGGTGCCCACGCATTGATATTTCTCTCCCTCTCTCCTTCCCTTCCCCTCTGCCTAAAAATAAATAAATAAAATCTTTAAAAAAATAGACATGTCTATTTTTAAAGAATTCATTAAGTTGCCTATAAGTCACAATATAGACCAAAGTATTTATGCCCTTTAGAGACTTTCAATGTGGTGAAATATTCAGTTTTATCTCTAGTGGAAAAGGAAAAAAGGCCATATTTTATTCAGTTGAATAACAGTTGAAATAGTTAGTTTGAATTTTATGGGTCAGCTTACATGAAAACCATGTATTTTTAAGCACTATAGCTTTTCTCAGAGCAGTGAGATGGCAATACTAAGAGTTATTAAGGCTGTGAAACTGAGGAACCAACACATTTGTGTTTTAGGCGTACTTACTATGTTTCTTTGAGCCTTACCTCACTCAGTACCTTCTCCTTTTACTTCTTTCTGCATCTTCTTGATTTTCAGTTGACTATATATTTATAATAGAATTCCACAGTGCCATATTATTTAAACAGCATATTATGGAAAAATACTCTTAACTTACAAGCATGGAGTTAAGGTAGAGGTCTTTCTTTGAGTAAAAATTTTGTAACCTTTTTTTCTTTTAAGTGTAATTTTTTTAACTATTAGACTTCTCAGCTAAAGTTTTTTTTTTTTTTTTTTGCTTTAGAAGTCTGTGATATCTTTTGAAACTTAAAATGTGTTAAAGTTTTATTCAAAATAAAATGTTATGTCATAAGGTTTAAGTATCTAATCACTATGTTTTACACCTGAAACTAATATAATGTTATATATCAACTGTAGTTTTATTTAATAAGACTTTTGTCACTGAAATTTGCTTAATTTTTATTTATTGCTTTCCTTGTAATATCTTTTCTTCCAAATGTCATTTTTGATTAGATTATGGACATATTTGTACTCCAGGGGTAAACAAGTAAATTCTGTTAAATGAATGGGGAAATTTACCAACCCTAATTTAATTGTTAGGTGGAAACAAATAGTATATTCTGTTTTTGATACCTCACCCAGTTATTTCTCCTTTCCTTATTAGATACATGAACAAAGTACTTTTTTTGATACATGAAGAATAATACTACTGTGTTTTCTTTAGATGATTTTTAAACTTCACTAGGGTCAGATGTGAGTGGGGTGGAGAACCTCAGTATGACTCATGTTATTGGGGAAAATTATTTGAAAAGTGAAATGGGTGGCTTCCCAAATGACCTGCCAAGTATGGGTTCATGTATCTGAAATCATGAAAGTTAACCATTGTTAAATGAGAGTGTGTTTCTTCCAAAATTTACATCGAACCCTTTATTCATATTTATGGATTATAGTTTGTTAGATTAGTGATTATAGTCTGTTTTTATTAGATAATGTCTCATATTTGATGATGAGAATTTGTTATTAACAGTGAGATGATGTGGGGTGGGAGAAGTACCAGGAAGCAATAGCAGAAAAGTA
The DNA here is from genome assembly GCF_022682495.2 of Desmodus rotundus. Classification (NCBI taxonomy): domain Eukaryota; kingdom Metazoa; phylum Chordata; class Mammalia; order Chiroptera; family Phyllostomidae; genus Desmodus; species Desmodus rotundus. The sequence continues at coordinate 141,963,313 of NC_071390.1, forward strand.
GTAGTAAAGAACATTTAATTTTTTAAAAATATATTTTATTGATTATGCTGTTACACTTGTCCCATTTCCCCCCCTTCACTCCACTCCATCCTGCACATTCCCCCCCACCCGCATTTCCCCCCCTTTAGTTCATGTACATGGGTCGTACATGTAAGTTCTTTGGCTTCTACATTTCTTATACTATTCTTAACCTCTCCCTGTCTATTTTCTACCTACCATTTATGTGGCTTATTCTCTGTACCTTTTCCCTCTCTCTCTCTCCCCCACTAATAACCCTCCATGTGATCTCCTTTTCTGTGATTCTGTTTGTGTTCTAGTTGTTTGCTTAGTTTGTTTTTGTTTTTGTTTTTTAGGTTCAGTTGTTAATAGCTGTGAGTTTGCTGTCATTTTACTGTTCATATTTTTGATCTTTTTCTTAGAGAAGTCCCTTTAACATTTCATATAATAAGGGCTGGGTGATGATGAACTCCTTTAGCTTTACCTTGTCTGGGAAGCACTTCCTCTGCCCTTCCATTCTCAATGATAGCCTTGCTGGATAGAGTAATCTTGGATGTAGGTCCTTGCCTTTTGTGACTTCAAATACTTCTTTCTAGCCCCTTCTTGCCTGCCTGCCAGGTTTTTTTTTTTGTTGGTTTCTTTTTTCTTTTTTTTTTTTTTTTTTGAGAAAACAGCTGATAGTCTTAATGGGAACTCCTTTTCAGGTAACTGTCTCCTTTTCTCTTGCTGCTTTGAAGATTCTCTCCTTATCTTTATTCTTGGGTAATGTAATTATGATGTGCCTTGAGGTGTGTTCCTGCTTGGGTCCAACTTCTTTGGGACTCTCTGAGCTTCCTGGACTTTCTGGAAGTCTTATTTCCTTTGCCAGATTGTGGAAGTTCTCCATTATTTTCTCCAAGAAGTTTTCAATTTCTTGCTCTTCCTCTTCTCCTTCTGGTACCCCTGTGATTCAGATGTTGGAGCGCTTAAAGATGTCTTGCAGATTTCTAAGCCTCTCCTCATTTTTTTGAAGTCTTGTGTCTCCATTCTGTTCTTGTTGAATGTTTCTTTCTTCCTTCTGCTCCAAAGTGTTGATTTGAGTCCTGGTTTCCTTCCATTCACTGTTGGTTCCCTGTTGGTTTTTCTTTATTTCACATAATGCAACCTTTATTGCTGCCTGAGTCTTTTTTATGCTGTTGAAGTACCCAGTGAGTTCCTGGAGCATCTGGTTCCTGTTAACCAGTGTTTTGAACTGTGCATCTGATAGGTTGGTTATCTCTTTGTCCCTTAGTTGTATTTTTTCTGCAGCTTTGAAGTGTTCTTTCATTTGGGCCTTTTTTTTTTTTTGGTCTGGGCACACCTGTTACGTAGTAAGAGGAGTAGCCTTAGGTGTTCAGCAGGTCAGGGCTAGTTGCGGGTTCTGATGCTGTATGTGGGGGAGGAGTCCGAGAGGGACCACTCTGCTCTCTTGAGGTTTTCAGTCACTTCCCCCGCTACCCACAAGCAAATTGGGCCCTTCTGGTGCTGATTCCCAGGTGTGCGGGTTTGTGAACATTCTAGGACCCTGTGGGTCTCTCCAACGAACTCTCCTGTGAGGCTGGGAGTTTCTCCTGCTGCCTCCTCAACCCCACAGGTGTTTTCAGTCAGAGGTTTGAGGCTTTATTTCCCCTCGCAGGAACCCTGTGTTGCACAATCTGTCTCCCCAATTGTTCCTCAAGAATGCGGGACTGTCTGGTTCACCAGCCACTGCTTTGTCTGCCCGGGTCCTCCAGCTGTTGTCTTTCCGAGAGTCATCTCTACCCGGGTGCCCATCTCCACCCCTCCTACCTGTCTGGATGAATGTTTATTCTTTAATTAACTCCTTGGTTGTTGGACTTCCATACAGTTCGATTTCCTGTCAGTTCTGGTTGTTGTTTGTTTTTAAATTTGTTGTCCTTTTGTTTGTGTGAGGAGGCACAGTGTGTCTGCCTACGTCTCCATCTTGGCGGGATGTCTAAGAATATTTAGTTTTTAAAACATTGGAAGTCTCTTAATTTTCTTTCTGAATATTGATTCTGCCAAAAATGCCAACTATTTTGAAACATGATTTTATTGTCACTTTCTCATTTTTAAAATTTACATGATGGTTAGTATTGAGTGGTAGTTATATGTGGGAAATTTCGATTTTGAATATTTTTAGATTTTTAATTTGTATTTCATCAGAGATCTCAGTTATATGTATTAGAAAAATATTCATTAATTTATTCAACAGAAATTTAGGGCTAGTTATATTTCATGTACTTAGTGAACTTAACGATGACAAAAGTCCCTGACCCCATGGATTTTACAAACCTTTCATTTTGAAGCCCATTAATTAATGTACATCTGGTATAAGACATTTTCTCATTTTCATAATCATTTAATTAGCTGATATTTGCACACACCTTATATTAAAATGATTGTTAAAAACTGGAAACTAATTGTTTAAACGAATATTTTGCTGTTTTCCCTAACACATGTAAATCAAGGGGATGATTGAGAATCTATTTTAGGGTCTAATAATACTTTTAAGTTTTAAAAATCTTAACGGCAAAATAAAACTTTTCTTACCTTAGTGCTTGGAAGAAATACTTTGTGTTACAAAGGCTTTAGTCTTTCTTTGTGAAAAGCAGATTTCACCTGAATTTAATAATTCTTGGTCTAACCTGTGCTAGCTCTGTCCTTTTAATCTCATGGCTTTATTCCTCTAATCAATTTGTGGCATCTCACTTCTCATTGTTGCCTTCCTGGGCTGAACAATAAAGCTGATTTTAATTTCATGCTTAGGAAGTATAGTATGTTATTGTTGAGAAAGTTGCTGTTTGAGAAACAAATGTTTTCAGTATTATTTACTAGGTGTCAGTGAATAAATAGGACTAATATGTATTTTTACTGATTGCTGCAATTGGATGCTCAAACACCTATAAGTTGTCTGCATTTTTTGAAAGAGTGTTTGTAACAGACTCAAATAGTTTTTACATAATGCTTAGGAATTACTGGTTTTTATTACAGAACTTTCATGTTACATTATAAGTCCAATAGTTATTTGTTATTATTAATGTGCTACCATTTTTTTTATTATCTGTAACCAAATTCTAATCATTGTTTTTCCTTTTCCTTTCTTTCTCAATGAAAATGTTAGACTTATACAAGCACTAGCAGCAACTCTATATCTGGATCCTTGAAGCGCTTGGAAGATACTGCAGCACGATTTACAAATGCAAATTTTCAGGAAGTTTCTGCGCATACAACTAGTGGAAAAGAAGTTTCAGAGGCTAGAGGGTCAGAGGGCAAAGGGAAGAAATCTTCAACTCACAGCTCAGGTCAAAGGGGAAGAAAGCCTGGTGGAAGAAATCCAGGAACAACTGTGTCGGCAGCTAGCCCTTTCCAGCAAGGTATTAATTATAATGTTTTAGTTAAAATACTTATTCTTATGATTATCAGTAGTAGTTAAGTTTTGTAAAAGAATTTGTTTTTTTTACTATTTATAACTAGTGCTGTAGTAAGATTACTTCCAAGGCTAGTGTTCCTTGTTAAAATGTTTTTGGACTTTTGCTTTCTTTTTATATTATGACATGTCCTTCCAAAGTTGAACTATAATATTTAAATAGATGTGGAATAAAATTAAGTTTGGGGAGAAAAGCAACAAAAGCTGGAGTTTTGCTTTTTGCTAATAGAATAGTCATCTTTTTTATAAATTGTTTTTATTTACCTTTCTGAATTATACACTAAAACAGTTAAGGTATATATTTTTAGAAAGTAAACAAATGTTGGGTAATTTTTTTAGGGCATCTAAATAGTTCTCAGTAAACAGTGTTATTGATTATTAATGCATTATAAAGCTTGGTGTTAAAATAGAATTTTGCTCAGCCTACATATCTTTTGGTAAGTCAGCTAGCTATATTTATAGCATGTCCAATTGAAAAATAATTTGTTGTTTAACTGAAATTTAAAATTGACTGGGCATACTGTTTTTTTACATGAGTAACTCAGCTAAACTTTAGAATACATTAACCCTATGCTCTAGGTTTTAACTTTGTGTAATTCTTTTTTTTTTAGATTTTATTTATTTATTTTTAGAGAGAGGGGAAGGAAGGGAGAAAGAGAGGGAGAGAAACATCAATGTGTGGTTGCCTCTCTTGTGCCTCCCACCAGGGAACCTGGCCCATAACCCAGGCAGGTGTCCCAACTGGGAATTGAACTGGTGACCCTTTGGTTCTTAGGCTGGTGCTCAATCCACTGAGCCACACCAGCCAGGGCTACTTTGTGTAATTCTTAGCATGAACACAAATATTTTGAGACATATAAATGTTAAAACTAGTTGAGATAAATATATTAGTAAAATATACACTTAAATACCCCCGCGCTCCCCCCCATGCCTTTTTACTCTCTAGGAGTCAATGAGGGGGTGGGGAATTGTCCTTTTCTTTACCCTATTGAAGCTTTTGCTAATAATAAAAATTGTATCCAAAGTCTACCAAGATACAATGTGAAGGTGTAGAGAGATTGCCTAGTCTCCTGACCTCATTAAAAACTTTATTTGTATATTTTAAACTAATAGTTATTTTGGGCTATGAGATCTTCAGAAATCCTTTTTTTTTGGCCTTACAATACCAAAAATAGACAATAGAAAAGAAGTAAAATGCCAAACTTGTTTTATTTTGGTAAGTTTACTTTATGTTAGTTTTTTATGCCACTGTGGAAAATAAATAGTAAAACCTTAATTTTTAATGTAACTTTATTCACATTTTTAAATGTGATATTAGGAGAATTCAGTCATCTGTACAATTAAGAACTTATTTTCCATTATAGAAATTAAATTTTTGAGTTTTTAATATATCTTGAAGTGCTATTCATTTAGAAAAGAAATCTTTCATTTTCTTAAGATTCACACCATTGAGTCTTTTCCTACCTCTGTTAAGACATGGGTAGCAAATACTTTTTTATTTTTTTATATCTGAGATAATAGTCTATAAAAGGTGAAATATAAAGGTAGGATATTTAGGATACTTGGTTTTCTTTTTTTCAGTGCAGGTAGTATGTGAATTTTAGAAATAAACATTTAAAGCACTGGATAGACTAAATTTAAAGTATTTGTTACACTGTATTGTGTTTTTAACACCAGCTGTACAAAGAAAAATGTGTAGAAAAAAAGATAATGATAGATCAGAATGGCTAATAAAGAACTTCCTTATAGCTACTAATTAAGTGGCAAATGACAGTTATCCTTAAATGATTGCTGTAATGTAAATGTCTTTTAATATATATGATTTTATATATAGACATAGCCTGAAAATGCTTACATAGGAACAAGTACTTTTATAAATGCATAAAACAGATACTTCTTGAAAAAGTTAAATTTTAAACTATTAATATTCTTTTTTAATGAGCCATTTCAGAAGAGCTTATAATTTCAAAATCAAAACCTTGGTATTTAAAAAAAAATTCTTGTGTGTGAGGAAAAAAATATCTTTGTAAATATTTAGGTGGATTTATTTATGATTATTTATGAATATGCTCTGCAATAAAATTTAACACTTGGCCTGAAATTTCCTTCCTACCCCATTAAACACTTTATTTTGAGCTTTTGTTTCTAAATCCATTAGTTAAAATATGACATAGTTTAATTTTGTGAAATAAATTTAGATTTGTAGTCACAACTAAGTTCATTTCATTTGGCAAGCCTGAAGAGAGGATTTGGTGTGATGGGATGATGAACCAAACTGTTGTTTCATCCCAACCATATTATTTTTCTGCCAGGCACAATATCTTGCCGTGTATAATACGCTACTGTGTATAGTGTGCACCCATGTTTTTGGCCTGAGCTTTTAAGAAAAAATCTTTTGCTTTAATTTTTTAATTCAATTTTTTATTCATTTACATTTAGGTATTTGTTTTCTGTATTATAAAGGAGTTTTAGCTCTTATTTTTGAACATATTATGGTACAAGAAATTTTGTGTAATAATTACAAAACACAAGAACAGATACAAGGTATTTCAGGTACTACTCATGTATAATACGCATCCTTATTTTTCCCTCAAAAATTTTGGGAAAACAGTGTGCTTTTACACACGGCAAAATATGCTAAATAAGAACCTGAGGTTCTCACTCATAGTGACATGAGGGGCTACAAACGTACGTTACCTAAAGAGTATGGAAAGAATAAGCAGTTGTGAAAGAGGTTCATGAGAGGAGAGCCTCTCCTGTGACTTTTCTTTCAGAAAAACGATAGCAGAATGTTAGTGGCTGGTTTCCTTGCTCTGTGTAACTCCATGAGAAGTGGACTAGAAGAATGTAAGGTATATAAATTAGGTTTTATGTGATCATTATTAGATTAAATCTGTGTTTTGGTAGGGTAGCTTTAACTGAGTTAACAGCATTCACCTACATTATCTAGAAGATCAGAACAACTTACAACTTATGGAACATCTTTTGGTTCTTACTGTATGTTTGGAACATTTTATAAGTATATCTTCAGTAATTGAAAAAGAAGTTCCCCTAGTCATTCCAAGTCCAGCTGTAGTCTTGTCAGTGTCTTCTTGAGATTTTGCTATTCTTCAATCCTTCCTCAAACATACACATATTTGGGGGAGAATTGAGGAATGCTGCCATGGTAAAAGGTAGGTTAAATAAAGTACTTCGTATATCTTGGTAGTTATATAAGTAATAGTTTACAATTAAATTTAATAACTATAAAATGACAAGTATTTTTTAAAGATGATTTTGTACATAAACTTGTTTTCAGTAATAATCCTTTTAAAAATCTACCTTTATTAATGTAAGTGATGTCCTAAGTTTTTATGGTTAATTTTTTTCACTTTCTCTTTTTTGATGATGATATCATTTCTACTGCTCATGGGAACTTTTGCATCCATTTTTTTCTTTTCCTACCACCCCCCTTTGTACTTCCTTTCTTTTTCTTTCTTTCTCCCCCCCCCCCCCCCCACTACAGGCAGTTTTTCAGGAACTCCAGGCAGTGTAAAATCATCTTCGGGAAGTTCAGTACAGTCTCCCCAGGATTTCTTGACCTTTACAGACTCAGATCTACGTAATGACAGTTATACTCACTCCCAACAGTCGTCATCAACCAAAGATGTACATAAAGGAGAGTCTGGAAGCCAGGAAGGGGGGGTAAATAGTTTTAGTTCCATAATTGGTCTCCCTTCGACCTCAGCGGTTATTTCGCAGCCTAAAAGCTTTGAAAACTCACCTGGAGATTTGGGTAATTCCAGCCTTCCTACTGCAGGATATAAGCGGGCTCAAACTTCTGGCATAGAAGAAGAAACTGTAAAGGAAAAGAAAAGAAAAGGAAATAAACAAAGTAAGCATGGGCCTGGTAGACCCAAAGGAAACAAAAATCAAGAGAATGTTTCTCATCTCTCAGTTTCTTCTGCTTCACCAACATCATCTGTAGCATCAGCTGCAGGAAGTATAACAAGCTCTAGTCTTCAGAAATCTCCTACATTACTCAGGAATGGAAGTTTACAAAGTCTTAGTGTTGGCTCATCTCCAGTTGGTTCAGGTAGGGATTTCCCCGTTGTTTTTCTACCTTACTTCCACCACCATCCCTCTTCCATTACTCCAAAAAGTAAATTCATTTTAAACTATTGTTATGATAGTACTTGAGTTGCTAACTGATATTTGATATTATCTTGATGAAAAAATGTGTTATGCTCTTAGACAATTTGGTATTTGGAAAAGATGTTTGGCACTAATCTGATGTTACTTAAATATAGGATAAATAGTTTATTGGTTATTTTTTTATGAAACACCTAGAATTTCCCACTTTTATTTTTGCTTCACTTGCACAGTATTTTTAAATCCAACTAAGAATTTACATTTGAGGTGAGAAAGTTTTTGCTCTGTTTTTGATTGGTATTTGCTTTTGAGCTTTCTTTCTCTAAATTTCACTCTTTATTTTCTCAACAATTCCTCAAATTCTACCTGAATTACTCCATCTGGAATATTTTTCACTCTGATACATGATTTAAATTTATGGATTTTAACAATCACATTTCAGGAACTATCTGAAATGATTTATATTCTTTCTGTTTTCCAGTATGTTTAACAGTTTTACCGTAATCTTTATTATAGTCTGAATGAACTTATACATGTTGTTATTCACACCATTGAAATACTTCTTTAATGTGTATTTATATTACTTTCAATTTTTAAAAAATTTAAATGCAAGTTTTTGGACAGAAACTTAACTGTTTATTAGTTAAATGGACATATTTTAAATTGCATCTTGAATTTAAGGTAATTATTTCTGATTGTAGAATTGAGATTTTGGCTAAAATAAATTCTTAATGGATGTTATCAGTTTTATTTGTTGGTAGATAGAATGGTAGGAAGTGGTATGGAAAAATAATAAATACAATTTAATGAATGTTCATGTATATTTTATAAATACAGAATTTTGGATTTTTATACTTGTGTAGATAATTTCATTAAGTAAACCTAAGTGATACCATTCTATGGGAGAAGAGATGTGAAAAATAATAACTATAACTACCATTTATTTTGTGCCAGGGTCTGTTAAGCACTTTATAATTATTATCATGTATAATCCTTACAACAGTTTTATGAAGTGAAAACTATTAAGGCCTCTATTTTACAGCCTATAAAGGCTTAGACAGATAAAATAATTTTTCTAAGATCACACATCGGGGATTTCTTTCTATTTCTTATAGGTAGCTTAGTGGTAGACCTGTTTGAAATGAATGGTGTTTTTTTGTTTGTGGTTTTTTTTTGAGAAACGGATGGAAAGTACAGAAGAATTGTTTCATTAGTAGCATGAGAGATGGTTCTAGAGCAGGATTTCTCAATCTTGTCACTGCAATATTGCCGTTTTGGTCAGGGTAGGTAGTTTTTGTTGTGCAGTGCTGTCCTGTGCATTGTAGGATGTTTATCAGGGTCCCTAGGCCCTACCCTATAGATGCCAGGGACATCCAGCACCCCCACCCCTTAATCAAAAACAGTTTTCCCCCTGTTTCCTACTCCCCAGGGAACAGGGAGGAAAAATCTCCCTTGGCTGAGAACCATTGTTTTGGGTAGGAGGGATATAAATTGCATTGAGAAATTAGTTCATTGAGAAGGTATAAACATATTGTACATTTGAACATATATTGTATTTATGTAATATGAAACATATTTGACATTTGAGACCAGCATGTCTTAGCAATTAGTTTTAGCCCCAAGTGACAAGAAAAGTAAATTTAGATGAATTTATTCAGAAAAAACTTGAGTTTATTTTCATTTTTAGCAAGAGGCATAGTAATCAAATGGGTAACTTACTGAGAAAATTAAGCCTAAATTTGCTTTTGTGAAGAGATCCTCACTGATTTCAATGCATAGAATTCTAGTCTGATAATTAGTGAATTTCAGGAATTGCATTTAGATACCATTTGAAACACATCTTCAAATTAATGGAATTAAAATAATTAATTTACTGCATTTTGCCATGTGTAATGTGCTTCAGTGCAAAACGTGCACCCACAAAAAAATCCTTTGTTTTAATTTTTTAATTCAATTATTTATATTTAGATACTTGTTTTTTGTATCATAAAGAAATTTTAGCATTTATTTTGGAATGTAGAGATATTGCTTTCTAGAATTACACTTTTAACACATAAGCATAAATAAAAGAATTTGAAATGTTTATATAGATACAGAATTAGTACTACCCATGTATAATGCGCATCCTTACTTTTCCCTCAAGAATTTGGGCAAAATGCACATTATGCATGGCAAAATATGGTACATCTCTGAAAAGATTTTCCTACTCCTACCTGTTACAAATTTAGAGAGATCTTAGGCATAAGAAATAGTATTCTTTACACAGTGATTACTTTCAGAGGACAATGTTTGTGGTATATCTGTGGAAGAAAAATGAATTTGTATTCTTTTTACCATAAATACTATTTCATGAAAATAAATGACTTAAACTTAGACTTGCTGGGATTTTTTCTTAAACTTGTACCTAAAAAACTTAAATTTGTGTTTCAGTTTCTTCTTACACTTACACTTGTATGTCTTGTTAAAGTGAAACTATAGTAATGAAACAAAATTAGTTACTTAAAACTATTCAAGATAATATATTCTTTAATTTTGTGCATTTTAATAAAATTTTTAGGATTAGATCAGAGCACTCTCTTATTGATACACTTAGTACTAAAAAGTTTTTCTTACCTAGAAGAAGCTAGCTAAATGCCATTGATATTTAGAAATTATGCTTTCTTGGCATAAATTAAGAATTACCAACTGTTGTGGAAACAGTATATGTTACATACTGTCTGAAGCGCTTGACAAGCATCAAGTATTATTGCTCATATAAAAAAGAAACAATTCTCACAGCTCTGAGTCATGAAGCTATGCATTTTTCTTGATTTCAAACAACTATAAAATTCAAGGGATATTTGCTGATGAGAGTTTAAAACTGCAATAGTATACATGTTAATCATACTTTAAGGAACAGGATCAGTGAGAATTTGAGCCAGTAATTTAACTTGCAACAGTAGTATCTCCTCTTAACATGAAAATATTAATTTTTCCTTTGGATTGATTTTAGATTGAGAAATCATTCAGTAATTGTAAAAGCAGGAAACTTTCTCCCTGTATAAGTAAGTAGGAAGGAGAAAATGTGTACTGTGTAGTACATTATCAAGAATTGTTTTCATGGTACCCTTTTAAAGAGATTCATTTGCTATAATGACAGGTTAATAATTTAGTAATAATGAAAGTGACATTTGTAAGCATCTTTTGGCTATGAGGTTAAGACTATCACATGCACTGTAATCCTAGCTCCATGAGGTTAGGGGCTGTGTTTGTCATGTTCACCACTGTGCTCATTGCCAGCACGGTGCTTTGAGCTAATATCAGGTTGGTCAGAAAGTCTGTTTAGTTTTTTCCATAAAATAAGATACATTTTTCATTTTCAGTAATAACCTTAGTGACTTGGATATTTTGAGTATGTTCGCTATCTCCTTAGTGGTATAACATTGATTGTTTTCAATTAATGTCTCAATTTGATTGCTGTCAACTTCAACTGGTCTACCCAACTGTGGAGCATCATCCAGTGAGAAGTCTCCAGCATGAAACTTCCCAAACCACTTTTAACACGCTCAGTCACTCACAGCACCTTCTCCATACATTGTGTGTTTACCTTTCTTGAAATAATAGAGCATAATATGACAAAAAGTGTTTATTTTCCTCCATATTCAATATTACAATGGCTACACAAAAATTCACCAATTTTTTTTTTGATGCATGCTGATGTGACAGTTGTCACAATACAATCTCACAAAAATGTTCCGAATGAAGTTAATGACAACTAAGCGCTACTAGAACCATCTTATGGAAAAAAACCAAATGAACTTTTTGTCCAAACCAATAAATGTTAAACATCTTTTGAAAAAATGAATGAATACTACCAGTAATAACTGAGAACATACCATGTGGTTAGTGTTGAGTATTGTAAGGTATTTTGTACTTGCCTTCGGGTGTTTCTAATCAAGTTCCATGAAAAGCTTTATACATAATTAAGCTTTATAAATAATTAATTTTACTTGATCAGGGCTTTGGATTGTAAGGTTTTTATTTTAGTAAATTGAAGTATATCCTGATGAATTACCTACTGTTTTACAGTGACTTGTACAACATGAAAAACTATTGTGTTGTTTTAAGTGATGACTAAAGGTTGTAAATTTTGGTTTGTAGATTATGTTAAGCTTTTTGTTGAATTCTTTCCTACAAATATTCTTTTAAGATCCTAACAAGTAGGTACCCAGTTTTTTGAGACACTGAATATTAGTACAGCATTTGAAAGAGTTGACATGCAGTATTTGTCCTTTTCTTTTTTCCTATTCAAATATGTTGACCACATGATGAGAGTTTATGATTTACTAAAGTGAAAGTTAACATTTAAAAAAATGTATTGGGGTAACATTGATTAACAACATTATATAAATTTCAGATGTACAATTGTATAATGTAATCTGTATACTCCATTGTGTACTCAATCCTAAAGAAAGTTAACTTTTTTTTCTTCACAAATCATCCTATTTTCTCTGAGAAAAATCTGGTATTTGTTAAATGATAAGGAGTTGATGGTTTAACCGTAACTTTTTTTTCTTTCCATACTGTTTTTTAAAGTGTACAGTTCCCTATTTTTTTGTTTTTTAAAAGATTTTATTTATTTATTTATTTTCGGTGGGGCAGGGGGGGAGAGAGAGAGATGCCCCACCCGATTGGTTGCCTCTTGCCTGTCCCCAACTGGAGACCTGGCCTGCTACCCAGGCATGTGACCTGACCAGGAATTGAACTAGTGACCTTTTGGCTCACAGGCTGGTGCTTGAGCCACACCAGCCAGGGCACAGTTCCCTGTTTTTAAAAATTGTAGTTGTCACTAGTTCTTTAATATAATGCCATACCTTTCTAAGTTAAGATACGTGAAATCTGTTTCAGTGGTGGAATTCTTTAGTGGTGATAACTGCTACAAAAGAAGATTCTGGAAAGGTGCTCTTTTGGCTGTGATCCTTTCTACTTAATGTTAAAATCTTAAAGATTTCATGGAGATGAGTTATTAATACAAACATCACTTCAAGAGAAGTTTGTTCTGACTTCTATGGAGATAATGGAAGTTTAATTTGAGGCCGTGTCAGTAACTTTGGAAGCGTTCTTGTTAAATATATCCCTATTTATGTTATAGGTTATAAAATGAAACTGATAAAACTTTCCCTGGTAAAATATTTTAATTGGGAATAGGCTGATTCTGTAAACAAATAAGAGAATTATAAAGCTACAAATATTAATCTAATAAACGTCAGAAGAGTAGAGTTACTAGTATAGTATTGTAGATCAAGGGGTAGATACAGTTATTGAGCATAATTCAAACCTATGCTCAGGCTAGTGACTTTTATATACTTTGATTATTATTGGGTCATAAATGAAAATCATATAGGATATTGGATGCTGCTAAAACCAGAATTTACCCTGGCATTGGCTTTCTTGGAAAATCCCCTGATTTTGTTTTGGTCTTCAGTGAGTGGACATTTGGGCCTGCACCATAGCTGTCTTTCCACAGAAATACTAAAGGCCAGAATAGCAATATTCCATTTTTTTCCCCATTGAGAAAGGTTTTTGGCTGAGTGTCCTATGATTATTTTTCAGCGTTGTTCTAAACAGCTTCTATTTCTCTGTAATGTACCATGTTGGTCTCTTCAGTAGCCCTCACTCCCTTTTTAAATGTCAGTTGTGTTGAATTTGTTAATGAGGCATTAATGTGGCAAATTCTCCTACCATCTCTCAGTTTTGAGTGTCCCCTGGAAAAGACTTACACTAATCTGGTCTAAATGTTTCATTTTTTTTTAACAACATCAAATGGAAAGTTCTATTAACGTTACAATCATTGAAAGTGAGCACTGGCTTGCTCTATCTTGCTTTGCGTTCTTATTGCAAGTTATTCACAGTGTGCCCAAGATTAGGCTTGACTCCTGAGGTACATATGTCGTTTCCCTGGAAGGCTCTGTTGTACACATGGTTCCTAGAGGTCATGTTTTTGGTTTAATAATATTCAGAGAATTCGCAGATATCCTTTCTTTAAAAGAAGTTGGCCATTAATGTTAACCACAACGGAATACCAGTTTCCAGGGTTGTCAGGGTTGTGAGTCAAAACCTTAGTCCTGGTTTTATCAAATGTTTTTGCTTTTGCAATGCCACTTAGAAATTTATTTCCCATTTTCTGAGCAGCTTTTGCTTTTAACATTGCTTTATTGCCTTATGTCACCCTCCGCTTGTTCTCATTTGGGTGGAGTAAAAGAATAAGAGTAATGGCTTATTCATTCATTAGCGTCATCAGAAATGAAAGGTTACAAGAAAGTAAGCTGAGTGTGGTTTAATGAGTTTTATACTGTTCTATAAATCATAATGGCTTCTGCTTGTATATAAACTAAACAGTTTTCATACTTAAATTGTAATTTCTAATTGACCACAGCATTCAGATGTTTTTGATAAACTGTTCACAGCTAATGAATTACATGAAACACATTAGTTTATCACATTGCCTAACTACACTTTCTCTTAGTAGTGAATCCATTTATTCTTAGACATTTATTATGCAGATTCCTTTGTAAGCCTTTATGTGTTTTCCTCATTCTTTATCCATACATGCACACACACAAATTCCTACATTATCTCATTAAGATTTGTGAGAATTTCATCATGTTTGGTCTTCCTGTCCCTCACATCCCAATTACTGGCTTATCATTTCTGTACCCACAGTTCTGTTTGCTCTTCTCAGCTAGATTTTTTAGGTGAATGTTTTCCTATTTTTCTGGCCTGTTTCTTTTTCTACTTTTGAGTCACTGACAACTTCTTTGCTGATTTCCTTTCTCCTCCCTCCCAACAGAAATTTCCATGCAGTATCGGCATGATGGAGCTTGTCCAACAACTAGTAAGTTGTCAAACTGGGTTGGTAACCCAGGATTTTTGACTCCTACTCTAGTGCTTTTTCTAGTGTATTATGCCACCTCTGAACCTCTAAATTTTAATTTTTCAAAATACAGTTCTTAATTGAATAGATTTCTTTCTCATACAAAGATATCTTAAGTTGCTGCTTTGTCTTGTGTTCAGGATCCATATTACAGTCAAATTGTGAACAAATTTTAATTATTGTTGTCCCTTTAATATGGCACTTCCATTGCAGAATTGTGATGTCTGTCACCAGTGAAGTAATATTTTCAGTATTTTGGTTTTCATTAATCTTGATGTTAATACAGTTTTTCAGTATTTATATATTGACATTAGATAGCTTTCTTGCTTAGACTGCTACATTTTCTGAGACTACGAAACCCAGGATGAGAGAATGTTTGATGGAGTTAGATGATAAAATGAGGTTCTTCTTTATAATAAATACTGTGGAGCGTGACCAAAGGTGGGTTTACCTACATAGAATTTATATAGGTACTTTTTGCAAGAAAGATATTACATTGTTGGACTACTAAGCGTCTTCTTAAAAGTGATTTTGCATATGAATTATGAGTAAGGAAATTTGTCATCCTTATGATAATATACCTAACATTTAAATTTAGTAGGAAATATATTGACAAATACAATATTTAAAATTTTATATCATTGTAAAAAATGAGCTGACCTTGCAGTTTTAATGATTCAAGCAATGATACGTAATACTGAGATTTTATCATACTGATTTAGTCTATGCCTATATATTTCTTTTGTGTGTTTGAGAATGATCTTAACCTGAAGTCCTTTTTTCCTTACTTAAAAGCTTTCTCAGAGTTGCTGAATGCAATACATAATGGTAAGTTTTATTAGAATCTTCTCCAGTGGTTCATTTATCACAAAGGTTGCTTTTTACAGAGAATCCTGATTGAAAGCTTGCATGTTCTATTGATAAGATGAAATCCAGCTTTACCGTGAGTCAGTTATTCAGCAACTTAGTGAAAACTTTTTGTAGACTGCCTGTGGGACGATAATAGGGCACTATAGTTCATCACTTTGGCTCTTATTGTCTCTTTGTGAGCAGAATGTAATCGTGTTGTTCTAATTTTATGAAAGTTGTCTTTATTTTTGCAAATAGCTTTTGTAATTCTTTTGAGTTCTCTCTTGCCACTCCAGTTAATAATTGGTACCTGCATCAGGAATTTACTGCTTCTTCCACAACTTGGAATGAGAATTTTATTTTTAGGATTTTACATTAATGTATAGATTACTTTTATAATTTACCCTATATTTCACATAAAGAATAAAAAGAAGATAGCCTTTTAAATTAGGTCTAATTTGGGACCAGGTTTTCTTTATTAACTTTATGAAGTCTTGCGTATTTTGCTAATGTAGTTCAATTTGCAGTCAATTTGCGTTGTGTTTGCATTATATGCCAGGTGCTTACAAATCTTCTGCCGATAACAGAATAATGGCATGGTGAGCAGGCGTAGATACTCATTTTGATTTGAAGATGGGGATAGTTGGAACGTGATTTTATAAGTGATCATTTTATTAGTGCATGAATTTATTATAACTCTTGCTTCCCTGTGTAACCTGGAACTGCAGAGCCTTAGGTAATGAATACTTCAGATAAAAGGAACTCTTGAATACTACATTTTTAAAGGAAAAGGGATTGGAAGCATTCTTGAGAATAAACTAAACATGTTACCCAGTCTTCGGGAGGGAAATATAAAGAAATGAAGAGGTTTAACTTTTTTTTTCAGCTTGCATAGGTAAATTTAAATTTAGACTTACCCTTTAATTTTGGAATATTAGCATTAGGAGGCATACTGGAAGTTTAAAAAGAGTATACTTGGGGTAAAAAGAAAGTAGATTTCATGGGGAGCAATTGTAAATGAACTGCCACATTAATCTTTTGCCTTTATTAACTGAAAAATTACTGGGATATATTAATTTAATGGTACACTTCTCATGTTTCTCTGTATGGATGAATGAAGTTAATGCCATAGGATTGATATAATGAACACAGATTTTCTTTAAAATTTTTGGTTTTACGAGATTGAGAGAACTCGCTAATAGTTTTAGTCACAGTACAGAAAAATGAAATAAATCATGGACTTACACTTTTTCTTATTTATTTTACAACTGTAAGTTTGTACCTTTTGACTCCCTTTACCAATTTTGCCCTTCACCCACTCTCCCCAAGGCAACCACCAATCTGTTGTCTATATCTATGAGCTCATTTTTTTTTTAAGATTCCACATATAAGTGAGAGCATATAGTATTTATTTTTTTCTTTCTGACTTATCATTAAGCCCTCAAGGTTCATCCATGTTGTCATGAATGGCAAGATTTAGTTCTTTTTTATGGCTGAATAATAATATTTTAGTGTGTGTATATTTCCTTTATCCATTCATCCATCAATGGATATTTAGGTTGTTTTCATGTCTTCACTATTGTAAATAATGCTGCAGTGAACATGGAGGTGGATATAGAGTCATTCCTCAGTATCCACAAGGAACTGGTTCCAGGACAACCCCACCCCCCCACCCCCGGACACCCAACTCTGTGGATGTTCAAGTCCCTTACATAAAATGGGCAAAGTATTTGTATATAACCAACAGACATCCTCTATACACATTAAATGATCTCTGGGTTACTTGTAATACCTAATACAATGCAAATGATGTGCAAATAGTTGTATTATTTAGAGAATAATGATAAGAAAAAAGTTCATATGTGTTTAGAAGCAATGTGTCCCCCCCCCCCCCCAATATTTTCAGTCTGTTGTTGGTTGAATCTGCAGGTGTGGAACTCATGGATAGGGAGGGTCTGTCAACTGTATCTTTTACAATTAGTGTTTTTGTTGTTTTTGGAAAAATACCCAGAAGTGCAGTTGCTAGATCATATGGTATTTCTATCTCAGTATTTTGAGGAACCCCCCCCCCCCCCCCCCGCAAACAAATTTCCCTAGTGATTGTACCAGTTTACATTTCCACCAACACTGCACAAGGGTTCCCTGTCTCCATATTCTCTTTTTTTCTTTTTCTTAACAGCCATTCTAATACACATGGGATAATTATCTTACTGTGGTTTTGATTAACATTTATTTTCCTGATAATTTGTAACGTCAAGCATCTTTTCATATACTTTTTGGCCATCTGAGTGTCTTCTTTGGAAAATGTTTATTCACATCCTCCCATTTTTTAATTGGATGTTTTGATTTTTTGTTTATGTTTGCTCTTTATGTATTTGGATATTAACCCCTTATTCTTATTATATATATGATTTACAACCATTTTCTCCCAGTCAGTATGTTGCCTTTTCATTTTGATGGTTTCCTTTGCCATGTAGAATCTTTTTAGCTTGATATAGTCCCAGTTGTTTATTTTTGCTTTTAGTGTCAGACCTAAAAATATCATTTCCATGACCAATGTCAAGGAGTTTATTGTCTATGTTTCCTTCCAACAGTTTCATGGTTTCAGGTTTTACATTCAAGTCTTTAATCCATTTTTAGTTTATTTGGGGGTATGGTGTAAGACAATGGTCCAGTTTCATTCATTGCATGTGGCTGTGCAGTTTTCCTAGTACCATTTGTTGAAGAGACTGTTCTTTCCCCATTGTATATATTATTGGCTTCTTTGTTGTAAAATTGACCATATATGTATGGGTTTATTTCTTGGCTCTCTGTTCATTTCTACTGATCTATGTGTCTGTTTTTATGCCAATATTTTACTGTTTTGATGACTATACTTACATAATGCCATTTGAAACCAGTGACTCTGATGCCTCTGCCTTGTTCTTTTTTTCTCAAGATTGCTTTGGCCATTTGGGATTTTTTGTGGTTCCATACAAACTTTAGAACTGTTTGATCTATTTCTGTGAAAAATGCCTTTGGAATATTGATGGGGATTGCATTGACTCTGTAAATTGTTTTGGGTAGCAGGGACACTCCTATAATACTAATTTTTTTCAATCCACGACAATGGACTGTCTTCACATTTGTGTCTCTTTGGATTTCTTCCATTAATGTATAATAGTTTTCAGTGTAAAGAACTTCTACTTCTTTGGTTAAATTGATTTCTAGGCATTTTGTTATTTTTTTATTCAGTTGCAAATAGGATTGTTTTCTTAATTTCTCATTCTAATAATTCATTGTTAGTGTGTAGAAACAGATTTTTGCATATTGATTTGTATCCTGCAACTTTACTGAATTTGTCTACTAGTTCTAACAGTTTTTTGGTGAAGTATTTAGGGTTTTCTAAGATCATGTCATCTATAAACAGAGATACATTTACTTCTTTCTTTCCAATTTGGATGTCTTTTATTTCTTTTTCTTGACTAATTGTTCTGGACTTAGGTTTTTAATTGCAAAGACAAGTGTTGGATTGTCATCTAGTGAAGTAATATTTAGCCTATAGATGATTAAGGGAGAGTTGCTTGGATTAACTTAGAAAAGTCCATATGTTTATGTTTTCTCTCTTTTTCTCCCCAAATGTTAGCTTTTTAAAAAGATTATAGTAAAATACATACATTTATCATTTTAACTTTTTAATAAATTTTTATTTATTGATTTGAGAGAGAGAGAGAAACATCAATTTGTTGTTCCAGTTATTTATGCATTCATTAGTTGGTTCTTGTATTTGTGCTGATGGGCCTGGAATCAAGCTCACAACCTTGATGTATCAGGATGACACTCGAACCAACTTAACTACCTGGCCGAGGCTTAACTATTTTTGAGTGTACAGCTCAGTAGTGTTAAATATATTCACATTTCTGTATAACCAGTCTTTATAACTTTTTCATAAAACTTTTTATAAAACTGAAATTCATTAAACAACCCCGCTTCATCTTCTAGCCTCTGGCAACTACCATTCTACTTTGTGTTTGTATGACTGTGACATCTAGATAGCTCATGTGAGTAGAATCACACAGTATTTGTCTTTTTGTGACTGACTACGTTACTTTACTTTGCATAATGCCCTCAAGGTTTATGTATGTTATAGCATATGTCAGAATTATCTTCCTTTTTTATGGGTGAATAATATTTCATTGTGTGGATATGTCATCATTTTGTTTATCTTTTGAGGAATACTTGGGTTGCTCCCACCTTTTGACTATTATGAATAAGCTGCTTTAAATAAGGATGTACAAATATCTGTTGGAGTCTCCATTTTACCCAGAAGTATAATTGCTGGGTCATATGGTAGTTCTATTTTTAATTTTTGAGAAAGTATCATACAGTTTGCCATAGTGGCTGCCCAATTTTATATTCCCATCAACAGTGCAGAAGGCTTCCAATGTTTCCACATCCTTCCCAACACTCACTATATTTTGATAGTAAATTTGCCATTGATAGTAATCAGTTTAATGAGTGAGGTGTCAACTGCTAGCTTTAACATTTTTTTTCCATTGGGCATCATGCAATAAAAAGCTTGAGACTTGTCACTGGGGGAGGAAGGGAAAAGAAGAATTTATATTTCATCTTATTTTCTTTGATTTGTTTTATATGGTTGCTGTGACAAATTATCACAAACTTAAAACAATGCAAATTTACTGTCTTACAGTTTTATAGATTAGAAATCTGAGATGGATTTCATTAGGTTAAAATCAGTGTTTCCAGACATTTTTTCTTTTGTAATGTTGTGAGTCTGTTTCCTTACTATTTCCTACTTCTAGAGGCTGTTGGCTTTTCTTGCCTTGTAACCCCATCCTCTGTCTTCAAAGCCAGCAATGTTAGGTGAAGTCTCTCTCATGATTTTGTCTGTCTGGTACTCAGATTCAAAGTTGATGAGATCTCTGATGATTTAGTGGGGGTAGGAGAATGTGGAGGCATTATTATGCCTACCATATTTGCTCACCATTAATCTGACTGCTTTACTTAAGAAGGTATTACTTAAATCATTCAGGGTTAGGTTTTTATTAACAACAAACATTTAAAGAATAATATTGGCTTTAGCACCTATTCAGTTAACTCTTCTCCCTTGAATTACTAGTGATCAGTTCTTATTACCAATTCTAGGAGATAGTCAGGGTTTGTTTGGTTTTGTTTGTTTTTTACTTTATTTTGTTGCAATGAGAGTGTTGACCACTCTGTTTTGAAGCTCTGTATTCCACCACAACATTTTCCTTTCTTTGTTTAAATTATAAAATATTTCAAAAGTCCAGAGAGTAATTGAGACATCACACATTCATTACAGATGTAATACCTGCTAATATTTTTGCCATATTTTTATAGATCCTTTCCTGACTTTTATATGAAATATTTGATACATTGGTGGCAATATGTAGAAGTTACATAGCATACCCTAATAAAACGAACACTCAGGAACCGCCACCAATTTAAGAAATAGAATATTATCAACACTGTTGAATCTAGCACATGGTTTTCACCATTGCAATTCCCAGAGGAACTATCCTGGATGTTATGTTTATCATTACTTTGCTTTAATTAGTTATTTTGTATGCATGCATGCATGCTTGTATGTAGAAAATTACACCCCCCTTATTCCATTTTTATATTTCTCTCTTCTCAAATAAATGGTTCTTTCTCTACTACTTCAGTATCTCATTATCTCTTTTCAAATCCAATTTTTAAGGAGATAAAATTCATATAACAAAAATTACCATTTTAACCATTTAAAAGAGTGTGGTTTAGAGGTTTTTTAAATAGTACGTTCACAATGTTGTGCGTCTGTCACCACTGTCAAATTCCAGAACATTTTCATCAACCCAGAAAGAAATCACATAATCCCAACCCCTCTTCCTCATCCCCCACAATCCTCTGACAACCACTAATCCAGCAATTTTCAACCTTTTTCATCTCCTGAAGCACATAATCTAATTTCTAAAATTTTGCAGCACAGCAAAAAAATACGTTTTTTGCCAGTCTGACAAAAAAGTTGGTATAATTTTGATTCATTCACACCACATAGTTATTGTTGTGTTGGCTGTTGTCATTTGTTTATTTGACAGTCTAGGGGAAAAGAAGTCATTGTCCCTGACTGAATAGTCAGGTGTTGCATGTTTTAAGCATTCTTGCAGCACCTACTTTCTGTCCTTGTGGACTTTAGACATACAGGGAATCATATAGTATGTGGCCTTTTGTGTTTGGCTTCCTTTTCTTAGCATAATGTTTTCCATGTTTAAACATAAGCTTTATGCATGTTATAGCATGAATCAGCTCTTTATTCTTTTTTTAATGACTGAATAATTAATATACATTTTATGGATACGCCACATTTTGGTTTTCCACTCATTAGTTGATGGACATTTGGGTTGTTTTCACTTCTTGGCTAGTATGAATGTCATGCTGCTGTGAACATTCATGTACAAATTTTTGTGTGAACATATGTTTTTGTTTTGGGTATATAATTAGGAGTAGAATTGCTGGGTCATATGATAACTCTGTGTTTAACTTTTTGAGGAACAGCCAACTGTTTTCCACAGAGGCTGCACTATTTTTTTATGTTGCCATTAGTAGTGTACTGACAGTATGAGGGTTCTGATTTCTCTACATCCTCACCAAGACTTATTTTCTCTTTTTTAAAATCATACCTATTTAGGTAGGTGTGAGGAGGTATCATACTGTGGTTTTGACTTATAGTTCCCTAGTGATTAATTACATTAGCATCTTTTCATGTTTCATTGGCCATTTGTATATATTCTTGGGAGAAATATTATGTTCTTGTGTCAGTTTTTGTAGTTAGTATGTTTCTAGGAATTTGACTGTTTCATCTGTTTTTTTTAATTTCTTGGCATATAATTTTTCATAGTATTCTTTTTATAATCCCTTTTGTTTAGGTGGGGTAGTAGGATCCTCTTTCATTCCTGATTTTAGTAATTTGAGCATCTCCTCATCAGTTTAGATGAAGATTGGTAAATTTTATTCATCTTTTAAACCAACTTTTGGTTATATTCATTTTCTCTGTAGGTAGTTTTTCTGTTCCTTATTACATTTCTGCTGTTTACTATTCCCATTCTTCTACTTGTTTTGGGTTTAGTTTTATTCTTTTTTTCTTGTTTCTTACGGTGGAAAGTTAGATTTTTTTGTTGTTGTTTGAAAGTAGGCCTTTCTGCGAGTATATCAGTATCTTTTATGATTCCTTTCAGTACTCCTTAATTGTTTTATTCCAAGTATCTTCTCCGCTACTTTTTAATGTGTTATCATATGCATATTCCCTCAGAAAGTATTTTAACTATGCCTACAGATTCAGCTATTGTTTATACTCATTAGATTTCCAAATATGTGCCTCTAATACAGAATTTTCTCTTCAGGTTTAGATTTATTTCCAACAACCTAATCTCTATTGCCACTCTAAGCCTGCTTTTCTTGTGTTCTTTATTGCCTATGGTACTTCACCTTACTAGAGTTATGCTAGGGAGTTAATTGAACTCTCTCCTCTCATTTTCTTTGTCATCATTTGTTTTTTAAAGGTTTTTTCCTGTTTTGTTTTTGAATTTAATCTGTCTTTTTCTTTGTTTCCACTGCCTCTGCTTGGGTAATCCTACATAATTTGTCATGTGAACTCTTTCAGCGACCCCCTAACCTTCATTCCATTATCCAGTTCATTCTCTAGGTGCTACTAGAGTCAGTAGTTTATTTAAAATTGCAAGTCAGACCATATTACTATCTTACTTAAATCCTTTAAGAATTTTATGGTATTAAGGGGATAAAATTCATCTTCCTTAGCATATGGAGGGTTTTGTTGTTGTTAATAATTTGGCACTTAAACTAACTCTCCAGCCTCATTGCTGCTTCTCTCCAAGTGTATATACTGCATCGGTATAATCTACTTGTAGTCCTGGTACCCTCTTTTCTGCTAAATCTATTATAATTTAAATTTTGGTTTTGTCAGCTGGTATGGCCTTCCTGTTTTCTTTATTTAGTGAAAGTAGAATTTAAAACTAAACATGGTTTATTTCATTGTATATATGTACCACAGCTTTTTTATCCATGTCTATTGATGGGTTGCTTCCATACCTTGACTCTTGTAAATAACATTGCAGTGAACTTAGGGTTGCATATATTCTTTCAAATTAGTGTTTTGAGTTTCTTGGGATCTGTTCCCAAAAGTGGAATTGCTGGGTCATAAGGCAATTACATTTTTAATTTTTTGAGGAAAAGCGATAGTGTTTTCCACAGTGGCTGCATCAGTTTGCATTTCCACCGAGTGCACAAAGGTTCCCTTTCCTCCACATTTTTGCCAACACTTGTTTGTGGATTTATTGATGATAGCCATTCTGACAGGTATGACGTGATATTTCATTGTGGCTTTAATTTGCATCTCTCTGACAGTGACATTGAGCATCTTTTCATACATCTGTTGGCCTTCTTTATGTTCTCTTAGGAGAACTGTCTATTCAGGTCCTTTGCCAATTTTTTTAGTTGAATTGTTTGATCTTTTGGTGTTGAGTTGTATGAGTTCTTTATAAATGTTGGCTATTAACCCTTTCTTGGATGTATCATTGGTAAGTATTGTATCTTCTCCCATTTAGTAGGTTGCTTTCAGTTTATTTTGATAGTTTCTTTTATCATGCAAAAACTTTTTAGTTTGATACAGTTCTGTTTATTTTTTCTTTTGTTTCACTTGCCCTAGAAGATGTATCAGAAAAAATATTGCTGAGAGAAATGTATTGGGGGGAACACTTTGTGTAAAGTATATGATTTTAAAGCCACTAAGCTATATACCTCAAACTACTTCAAAATAATACTGAATGTAAACTATAATTGAAAAATAGAAAAAGAGCAAAATAAACTAACAAAGTTTTAAAAAGTAAAACTAATATAATTTTTATTCCCTGCCAGATTTTTTTCTGACACCTTTTATAGAATTATTACTTAAAAAAAATACTTCTGGGTTCATGTATGTTCATTTCCCTTCTTCAGTCTATCTCTGTTGCTCTTCCAGACAATTGTTTTTGTTTCTGTGATCCATATCTTAGTCATACCTGTCTCACATTTGTGAAACTTTGAAACATTTTTTTTTCATTATATAGGTGATATTCTGAAGCATTGAAGCCTGGATTATTTTTATTATTTACTCTATAGCATCTGATGCATCTCAAAATATTTTATTTTACAGAGCTTTATAAAATTAAAATTTATTAGTTCACTGAGATGTTTTGAAATACTTGCAAGGACTAAGGAAATATTGTGTATTTATAGTCATAAATGTTGAGTTTTAAGCATACATCTTGATTGGGTGTTTTTCAGAAAGTTCTTGGGACTTCTGGGTGTATGTGAAATATTCCATAAACTTTTGAAATTGGTGTTTTCTGGTACAGAAATAAGAATATCATCAATACAAAGAAAAATACTTTTAGGATAACATCTCACCAATCTAAAAACAGCAACAACAACAAATTAGGCCCAGTGGGATGAATTTTATGTGACCAGAGAAAGTTTGGGAATTTAAGAGTTAAAGAAATAATAATAAAAGTATTGTCACAACAATGAAAAAAGAAAACAGAACAGGTAGGAGAAAGATATTTAGAAATCTTTTGATCAATATTAGAAGCTTTTAAGGCAATTTGGATAGGCAAAGATCAATATATGGAGAATAAACTTTAAATAGATGCCTGTGAAGTGAAAATGCCTTGCATTGCCTAACATTTGATTTTATAGTGCTGCTTGCGAACTAGCTAGCTTGATTATATAGATTTCACGATATTACTAAATTGTATGTGTAGCTTTTCTGTTTCATTTAGTAGGTATATTTTTAAATGCTTAATAATGATGAGACAAGTAATACATATTTATAGACACATGGACACATACATGCAGGGATTATAGGTTAATTTCATAGTGCAGTTGAAACTAGCATATCATCAACTTGGTTTTCATCATAATATTTCAGGTATGACTTTGGTGCTTTCTAGATTGTTTTATCTGTTTACAAATTTTTCACTAAACTATAAACTCGTTATTGTAGGGGTTGGGTTTTATTCGTCTTTATTTCATCAGTATTTAGCTTATCATCAAATAGACTGTCCGTAATGTTGAGTGCATAAATTGTTGTCAGTTGCTACACAGTCCTCAAATGAGTTTCATATATTTTTAGTAATATGTTCATTTTCTTTGGTAATTAAACTTTCAAATTAGGCAGTCTTGTTGGTGTCAGAATAGTAACTTGGTTCCTTGCTACATTAATGGCATTGCTTCATTTATTTGTCTTGGCAACTATCACTTTTAACATAGTTTTACAATAGTAGGTTAAAGTAGTTAAAGAGCTTAGATCTATTTTCACAGCAGTATATTGCTAATTGACTTTTGTGCCCCATTACTATTCTTTTAAATACTCTTTAATTATGGTGCTTATAGCTTGTCATGACCATACTCATTAAACAAATCTCATTTGATGGAAGAGGCAAAGTAATGCCAGCAAATTATTCATAGATATCTGCTATAGGATGGAGAATAAGTATGAATGCTAATTGATTTTACAATGAATGTTCTCCCTCACGAATGGTATCCTACTCAGGTTTGTCAGATTAGTTTGTAGGAAACTACATCTTTGTTATTCACGTGTCCCTTTTTTATTTCAGGGAAGCATTAAGGAGGTAGGGATCTTAAGAACAGAGATGAGGAATTCTCAGGCATAACAGTTCCCTAGTCTGTTAAGCATTTGAGATTCACTATGTATAATGAGATATTATTGATGGGGAGGAGTTGTTGCTCTGTATAGTGTGGAGATTAGTTCTAATTTCTTTTTAATCACAATAAACTTGATTTTTCTTCTTACCTAATTAGTTGGTGTGTTCTTTATTTCTGTACAATAAATTGTTACATTCCAGGATACATCAAACACTACTATTCCATTCCAATGTTTTGCTCCTGTGTACGAAGGACTGACTAATACTATACAGCCCTGCTAAGTAGTGTAAGACATATACTATAGATAAGACAGTAAGACCTTTTCCATTTCAAAGTGTCTAAGCTACTTTGTCTCTTGAATCACTATGTGCTTCTGGACATAGGCTCCAAAGACTTTTAAGTAGTAAACACAAAGGATATTGATATTTGGATGGTGAGTCAGCCACTGGGGAGAAAAAGTAATTTTCAGTATGCTTGTTAACTATACTACAAAGCAAAATGAATTTATAAGCTTTTCATTGAAACTGCAAGAGAGACAGAACCTGAAATGTTCCTACTGAGTGAAGGAATTAGTATAAATGAAAATTAATTTACAATAATTTTAAGTTAATTGAGTGGTAATACCATTAATAATCTGCCTTTTTTACTTTAGTGAAAACAAATTTATAATGACTTAAAATTTCCATAGTTGTTTGTGTGTTTTTTTTTAGGACCTTTAACTCTGCTGATTTTTTTCCTTCCATATGACTTAAATTCCTCAACTTGTCTAACGTAATAATTTTTAGGGACTAGTTATTAAAAATTAAGAATGAAAGTGCGTCTTTTCTTTAGACAAAGATTATAATTCTACACTATCAAAGCTGGAACTTTAAATTCATAGGTATGTACCAAACTTAAACATGATTCTAAAGGTAATTGTGTTAAATTAATGTAGTTTGGAACCTACAGTAGTTTGCAGTAGTTTGGAAACTACTAATGTAGTTTGGAAACCTTCCCATATAAGACAGTATTAGAGCTGTGTAGTCACAAAAATTATAATTGGAAGGAATTCTTCATAATCTTGAATGGTTGGTGTAATGAAGTGTGTTATTATGTTCTTACCTGTTGTACTTGATTGGAATTGTCTGCTGTATTGCTAAGACATGGTAGGGTGGGATTTAGGATTCCTAAAACTACTTACCTGTCAGGGTCTAGATGCCAAAGTTTTGATTTTTAAGACCACTTTCTAAATCTGTGACCATTCCTTCTTACTAATGGAAAGAAGAAGCTGAGATATCCCATGATTTATAATAATTCTGTAATTTGAATGTATCTCTCAAATACTTCTAGATCAGTTGAAGAATGAGCATGTGTATTCTGAATCCACTAGTGGATTAACCAATTAATGTATTCATCTACCCCTGGCCCTCCTCTAAAAATCTCAGTATCACATATTAATAAGACTAATTTTGCAGGATTGTAAGTATCTGCTATATGGAATGTTTCAAGAGTGTCTCAGCTTTTTTTTTCATTGACAAGTATATATTATATTCTTTCTGTATCTGACATTCTGGTTAGTTGCTTTGGGGAAATAAGTATACTGTTCTGCACATGAATCCTGTCTTTAGGGAACATAAAAGCTAAAAGGAAGAGCAATGTGTGTATATCAATAAATGAAAATTTCAAGATAGACTGAGCTTCTCTAAGGATCTGTAGTACAGTAAGAGTTTAAGGTCAGGGAAAATTACTTTCAACTGAGGGAACGAGATGTCCAGGAAATGTAATATTTTACCTGATGCTTAAAGAACATGTAGAATTTAGGTATTTGTAGATAGGGAAACAGGGTTAGATGCCCAATCCTAGGAAAACAAATAGCACCAGCAGTGGCACAAGTATGAGAATACACAGGCTGTGTGAAGTTATGGTGATATTGATATTTAATATGAAATATATATGAAATAGCAACCTCAGATATTAGACTAAGGAGTTGGAAGTTGTTGGTGTTCGGTGGGAAAAAAGATAAAACTCAGGTTCATCTGGCTACAGCATATAAGATTGAAAGGAGCTAATGTTTGATCAGAGAAAATAATTAGGTTTCTGTACAGTCTAGCGATTTTCAACCTTTTTCATCTCATGGCACACATAAACTAACTATAAAAATTCTACAGCACACCAAAAAGTATATTTTTTGCTGATATGACAAAAATCTAGGTATATTTTGATTGATTCACATCGGACAGCTATAGTTGTGTTTGCTGTTGTCATTTTTTAATTTGATAATCTAAGGGAAAAGAGGTGAGTACCACTGACTTATTAGTCAGGTATTGTGTGTTTTTAAAATTCTTCTTTTTTTTAAGTATATTTAATTGATTATGCTATTACAGTTGTCCTATTTTTTTCCTGCCCTTTATTCTCCTCTGCCCTGCACCACTCCTCCTACGAGGATTCTCCCCTCCACCTTAGTCATGTCTGTGGGTTGTACATGTAAGTTCTTTGGCTTCTCCATTTCTTATACTGTTCTTAACCTCCCCCTGTCTGTTTTGTACCTACCATTTATGCTTCTTAATCCCTGTACTTCTTCTCCTCTTTTCCCCCTTCACCCTATCCCCTAATAACCCTCCATTTCTGTGATTCTTTTCCTGTTCTAGTTGTTTGCTTATTACTTTTTTTGTTTTGCTTGTTCTTCTTTAGGTTCAGTTGTTGATAGTTTTGAGTTTGTCGTCATTTTACTGTTTATAGATTTGGTCATCTTTTTCTTATATAAGTCTCTTTAACATTTCATCTAATAAGGGCTTGGTGATGATGAACTCCTTTAACTTGACCTTATCTGAGAAGCACTTTCTCTGCCCTTCCATTCTAAATGATAGCTTTGCTGGATAGAGTAACCTCAGATATAGGTCCTTGCCTTTCATGACTTTGAATACTTCTTTCCAGCCCCTTCTTGCCTGCAAGGTTTCTTTGAAGGAATCAGCTGATAGCCTTATGGGAACTCCTTTGTAGGTAACTGTCTCCTTTTCTCTTGCTGCTTTGAAGATTCTCTCCTTATCTTTAATCTTGGGTAATGTAATTATGGTGTGTTTTGGTGTCTGCTTCCTTGGGTCCAACTTCTTTGGAACCCTGGGCTTCCTGGATTTCCTGGAAGTCTATTTTCTTTGCCATATTAGGGAATTTTTCCTTCATTATGTTTTCAAATAAGTTTTCAGCTTCTTGCTCTTTCTCTTATCCTTCTGGCACCCCTATGATTCAGATGTTGGAACATTTAAAGTTGTCTTGGAGGTTTCTAAGCCTCTCCTCGTTTTTTTGAATTCTTGTTTCTTCGTTCTCTTCTGGTTGAAAGGTTATTTCTTCCTTCAGGTCCAAAGCATCAATTTAAGTCCTGGGTCCCTTCCCTTCACTATTGGTTCCCTATATATTTTTCTTTATTTCACTATGCATAGCCTTAACTTTTTTCTCTATTTTGCAACCATACTAAACCATCTCCGTGGTAAACCATTTCAGGTAACCATTCCTAATTACCAGTGTTTTGAACTCTGCATCTTATAGGTTGGCTATCTCTTCATTGCTTAGTTCTGTTTTTGGAGTTTTGATCTGTTCTTTCATTTGGGCCATATTTCTTTGTGTCGGTGCACCTGTTCTGTTGTCATGTTGGAAGCCTTCAGTATTTGCCAGGGCTGGGCAGCCCACTTTGCTGCATTGTGGCAGTGTATGTTGGGGACGGGTCCGGGAGGGAACAATGCCACTTGCACAGCTGTGGGCTCTTTCAGTCACTTCCCCCACTACCCACAAGTAAATTTGGCCCTTCTGGTGCTGATTCTCAGGTGGGTGGGTTTGTGTACATTCTAAGACCCTGTGGGTCTCTCCAGTGAACTCTCCTGTGAGACTGGGAGTTTCTCCCCCTGCCGCAACCCCCACAGATTTTTACCACCAGAGGTTTTGAAGCTTTATTTCCCTTCAGTGGAACCCTGGGTTGTGCTGTCTCACTCCCCAGTTGTTCCTCCTGGTTTATCCACACGTGAATGTGGGACTACCTGGTATGCCAGCCACCACCTTGCCCCACATCCTCTCAGCCCCGGCTGCCTGTCTCTGTCCCTCCTACCAGTCTGAATGAATGTTTATTCTTTAACTCCTTGATTGTTGGACTTGCATACAGTTTGATTTTCTGGCAGTCCTGGTTATTCTTTGTTTTCAAATTTATCCTTCTTTTGGTTCTGCGAGGAGGCAAAGTATCTACCTACATCTCCATCTTGGCCTTAAGTCTAATGTTCTGACAGCATATTAGTGTGCCTCTTGTGGCACACCAATTGAAAATTGCTGATCTAGCCAAATGTATCAAGGGCCCAAATAAGGATAATGGAAGTCAGATAATGGAAGAAGTGGTAGTAATTGTCAATGAATTG
Organism: Desmodus rotundus; assembly: GCF_022682495.2. Taxonomy (NCBI): domain Eukaryota; kingdom Metazoa; phylum Chordata; class Mammalia; order Chiroptera; family Phyllostomidae; genus Desmodus; species Desmodus rotundus. The sequence continues at coordinate 141,993,743 of NC_071390.1, forward strand.
AATGTCAGTAGCTGAGAGAATTTGGGTATTAATATACCAACAAGACATTTAAGTACAGATATTTAGCATGCAAATGAATAGATGAAGTTAGAGTTTGGATGTGAAGGAAAATTGAAAGTAGTCCATATAGGGGTAAATCACTGACACTCTTAAGATTGGTCATGGCTGAGAAATGTTGGTAGAGAAAACAAAGAGTTTGGATCAGGGTTATTTTAAGATTGAAAAGTCTTAATGGGTGGAAAGGAAGACTCTAGAAGGATAATGGATTAAGATGCGAGAGAAGAATATTTGATCAACCAAAAATCTGAATAGATGGGAAGCAGTCAAGTGAACAAGTAGAAAGCGTCAACTTGAAGGAAGGACAGAATAGCTGTGAAAATACTCAATGTAAAACAAATCAAAACCTTAATTTAAAAAAATCTTCATAATATTTGATTAGTGAATGTTTAAATTACTAGGAATTTTAAAAATAAGTTTCCTCACAAAAGATATGGTTATTGCTTTTAATATGTGTAGTAATGAATGAGAGTATTTTCCTTTTACTTATTCAACTAGTGTTTCAGTGATTACATGGAATAATAAATAATGGTACCTATATAAGTAAAGATTGTGCTTCTGAGTTCTAGTTATTTTCTTTTGTAATCCTGAAAAGCAATTACCTTTCCTTTTGAAAAAGTGTGGTAAAAGTGTGTTTGTTCCTCATCCTGTTCTGTGCCAAAAAGTGGTACCTTCTAAATTTTTTTCTCTAAATAATTAATTTGAAGTTTCCTAACATGATTTTATATCTAATTTCTTTATTATTTTCAAAATCCATTTTTCTTCTTCGCTATGGGTTGGTTCAGATCCTTATTATATCTTACACGGGTTGTTATATTAGCCTTCTTTTGGTTTTGTCCAGTATACCTACAGTTGATCAGTTGGGCTTACTCAAGGCAGTATCTCAGAAATGATGGTAGGGAAGTATGTCACTTAGTCATTTATGAGGGGAAAAAAAAACCAAACATGGCTGTCTAGAATAACAAATGTTGCTTGCCTTATTGTTCCTTAAAGTAATCTTGGGAAAATGAATTATGATTGGGAAGTTGCTGGCATAGTGAATCTATCACAGTAGGGACAGTTAGTTAAATTATGTTTAAAGATTATCAGTCACCTTCTTGATAAGATTCTTTTCCCTCTTTATAATGCAGTTGACTGTTCTGCAGCTTCCTTTCACATTAATTTGTAGTTGTGTGTTTACAGAAATTATGTCCTAATCACCTTGTTTAATGGAGATACAGACCATGTATTATGGTGAATTGTTTCTATAAATGTCTAGTGTTAGTTTCATACTCAGAGGGTCATTTTATTTCAGGATCTCTGGATACAATAGTATATTGATATAACAGATATGTATTTGGAATTATGGTTCTCAGATTTTTCTCCATCATGCTTGTAATATCACGAGCAAGTAATATTTACACTCAAAAGGTATGTTAGGGAGCTTATATTGAAAAGTTGTCCCTGGGTATGTCAACATTTAGGAGACCAAAAATCTTAAATCCATCTAGGCTGGTAATATGAAGTCAGATTTTCTACCCAGATCAGTCTTCATGGAACTATACAGAAAAAACAGACTAGTGTGATAAACACATAAAAGACATGAGGGAAGATAATAATTTGAAACAAAATATTAAAAAGTAACAACTAGAAATTTTAGGTATGGAAATCTATAATACTTGAAGTAAAGAACACAAGGAATGGGGTGAATAGCATAAGCTATATAGCTGAGGAACAAAGTAATTTAATGGGTAGGTCAGATTAAGGAAATCTCTAGAAAGGAGGAGATGACCAAGACTACACACATACAAATATACACACATATATACAAACCTACATACAAACAAACAAAATAAAAGCTATATATTAGGGAAGATAGAAGAAGAACCCAGATAACAGGAGTCCCAAAAAGGGGAGAGAGAAATGGAGAGGAGGAAATAATCTGAAGAAATAATGGAAGTAAACTACCTTTAAACAGCTGAGAGATCTTAGATTGAAGCAACCCATAGAGTGCCAAAGAAAAAAGAGAGAAGGAAAGGTCTTCTTCTGGACATGTTATAGGGAAATTTTTAAATACAAAGACAAGGAAGAAATTCTAAAGCATGGAATATTAAAATGAAGTGCTTCATGGGAAGTGATCTAAAAGGACTAAATAGAAGTGACTTCTGTCCTAAGGAACATATGAAAAGGCTAGACTAGTAGATGTATTTATCATAGCAAAAAATTGGAAATACTGGAAATGTAAAAATTACACTCATATTTTTTACAGCAGCTCCTAGATTTATCAAGTGATATTTAGGAAGCTTACCTAGCAACTTCGAAGTATATCCATGACATATTTTCTTTTCTTTTTTTTAATTGATTTTAAAAACTATTTTATTTATTTATTTTCAGAGAAGGGGAATAGAGAGAGAAAGAGGGAGAGAAACATCAATATGTGGTTGCCTCTCATATCCCCCCTACTTACTGGGGACCTGGCCCGCAACCCAGGCGTGTGCCCTGACCAGGAATTGAAGCCGTGACCCTTTGGTTCGCAGGCTGCCTGCCGCTCTGTCCACTGAGCCACACCAGCAAGGGCTCCATGACATACTTTCTCAGACACCAAACCCAGAATTACAAATCGTATATGTATTATGCATAAAATAATATGACCGAGGACTGTCAATTTCTTACTATATAATTCTTGTTTTCATAGGGCTCAGACTACAGTTGGAAGAGTCAAAAATATAAATGAATAGTTACAGAATAAAATATTAGATAAAATTATCATAGTGGTTGTGTTAAAACTATAGGTTTCATTATAGTTTTTTCTTCCTTTCATTTTCTAAAATTTAATGTCATATGTTTTTGTTAAATTATAGAAAACCTTTAATGAAGAATGACAAATTGTTTTAATAGCCATCATATCTAATAAGATTATGTTGTTCATATTAATTGGAAACTTTTTACATACTGAATTTTTCTTTTAATTTCCTTAAGCTAAGGAAACAAATAAATAAATCACCATGTAATGCAGTGCATGGTGTTTCTCAGCTAGGCTTATGATTGGTATTAATTTAGGTGTGTCTCATCTCTTCTTGGTTGAAGTACCTTCATTAACCTGACCACTTAAATACATATTTTATACTTCATGTGAGCTAAGTATTTCTAGAGATAGAAAATAACACCATGTACAAATTCATATAATTATCGATTGATGATACTACCCTTGACTGACATTTAAATTGCTTGACAGTATTAATACATATCTCTAGCAAACTCTCTTTACATTTTTACCATGATTACTTGTTTTTTTAACCCTTTCTCCTCCTCCTCCATCCACAATGTATTAGATATCTTTGTCTCTTATTCCCAGAAAAATCTTCATCTTCTTATTACTCACTTCTACAAACCTACTGGATTTGTATCCATCTTCTTTCCTTCTCTCCAGTTCTGCTTGCAAAGAGTAGTCCTTGTGCTCTGGATCGCATCCTTTTCAGCCCCCTCAAGAGACCTTGTCATTTTAGTTTCCTCATTTTCTTTTTCACAATCATTTATCTTTATTTAAACATGCTCTAGTGTCTCTCTCTTGAAAAAAACACCAGGCCAAAAAACCTAAACTTTTAAATCCTGCATTCCCATTTGTTTACCTATCACTCAAACTGTTCTACCCCACCCACCTACCCCACCCACTCATTTAAGATCCTCTCTGTGTTTCGGGGAGTATGTCTCTATTTGACTTTATTATTGGAACTTCTTGTGCTTGCTTTTGAGAGAATTTGTGTCTTTAATTCTAGACACAGTTGTAGCCATTATGTTTTAAAACATTGCTTTTTCCTATTCTTTAGAAACCTTTGGTAGACATATTTGGATTTTCATTTTGTCCTTTGTATTCCTTAATCACTCTTTTATCATTGTCATTTCTTAATCTCTCTGTGCTATATCTGGATAATCTGTTTTGATCTTATTTGTTTACTTGTCATCTCTTTAACTCTATTAATTGATTGTTTTACCTGACTATTGAGTAAAGAATGTTAGTGAGCATGTTTTTCAATTTTAGGAATTATTTATGAACCTTTTTAATTAAAATGGACCTGGTCTGGTTTTGTTTCTGTGTCTTGTTTTTAGCTTCACATATACAAAAATATTTATTTTGAAATAGCCTCAAACTTACAGAAAAGCAAGTATAGTACAGAGAACTTTATTTTCCTAAACAATTTGAGAATAAGTTGCAAATGTAGTACCCCATCCAGCCCTGAACTCTTAGATATTTTGTACAAACAAGGACATTCTTCTGCAAATCCACAACTGTCAAGAATAGGAAATTAATATTGTCATATACTACCATCTAGTCTTCAGATGCCATTCAAGTGTTGACAGTAATATCAACATTTTTGAGGATTATAGGCTAGTTATTTTGCATGTGGTTTATTTTTTTCATTGTTAGATTTAGGTTGTTATTTTGGAGCCAGGATATCATAGAAGTGATCTATCATTGCATCTTATCAGATGGTACACAATCAGGCTTTTCCAATGAAAAGTTTTTATTTTCCCACTTGGTAATTAGTATTTTGTGGGATAAACTGTGAGACTGCATAAGTATGCCACTGCTCTTCAGACTTTCAGTTTATATCACTATAGGCTTAGGGAAGTATGGGTTATAATCCATTTATTGTGGTGCTTAAATTGTTAAATTTAGCCATTGGGAGCCCCTTTAATCTGGCTCCATGCCCATTAGGTATGCCCTCATTATTCATTGAATGCTTCCTTACTTTCTAGCACTGCAAGTATATTAGCTTTCTATAGCTATAACAAATTATCACAAAACTAGCATTTTAAAACCATACAAATTTATTAGCACACAGTCAGAAGTACAGGCTGGGTTAGCTGGTTTCTCTGCGTACAGTCCCATAAGGGCTGAAATCAAGATGGCCAGCTGGGCTTGCTATTATGAGGAGACTCTGGGAATAGTCACTTCTAAACTTATTCAGGTTTTTGTCAGAATGCAGTTTATTCCTTGCTGTTACAGGACTGAGGTTATCACTTTCTGGCTGTCAACTGAGGGCCTTCCTAAGCTCCTAGAGGTTTCTCCCCTGTCCTTGAACATGTGTCCCTACATTTTAGAACCAGCGAAGGTGAGCTGAATACTTTTCACACTCTAGGACTTCTCTTCTGCCACATTTCTATTGCTTTCTCTTCTGCTACATCTCCCATCATTCTCTTGTCCTCCTCCTTCTGTTTTTAAGGGCTCCTGTAATTATACCTGGCCTAACATCATAATCCAGGGTAATTCACCCATTTGGATGTGATCATCTGATCAGCACCTTAATTCAGCCTGCCAGGTCTTTTTACAGGTGTACTAGGGCCTAGTTATTCAAAATAGGATAAATGGACAAATGGATAAATTGGGAGGCCATCCTTAGAATTCTGCCTACTATAGCAGGATACCCCATATTCCTCTTATTTGTGTAGAGTGTTGTTCTTTTATCATATATTTGATTCCTTCTCTTAGATTCATAGTCATTTAAAATATCTCATAATCTTTATTTGTTGTTTGTATTGTTTAAGGTTCTTGGAAGATGGTCAGTCTTAATGTTTTTGTCTGCTGACTTGTGATCAAGGGGATTATTTCCTTCCCCTTGTTTTCCTTTCCCCTTCCATGTTTTCTAGTTTTGTATTCTGAGCTCATTTTATAGCCTGGATTGAGGAAATATTCCTTCAGAGAGGTTTTGTGTTTGCTTCTGCTGTGTACTCAAGTGACAGTACCACCTGACCCCTTCTTACATTAATTTATGTTTGGCATTTACCAGACCAGGCCCATAGTGTAAATTCAAGCCCAAAACCTGTTGGAAGACAAGGCTATGGCCATAAATTCTCAAGGCAGACTTTTCATACCCCATTTAGAACTCAGGTCAAATTAGACAAGCATCCTTATTTTCTCCCTATGCTGTGATTTTGGGGTTTTATGAGGATTTGGGGGGGGGGTGATCTGTCTTTCCCTTAAAGGAATATAAACAGGGTCTCATTAGTTTCAACTTCCTATGCTTTTGAGGTCCAAGGTCTCATCTCTCTTTCTTTGTGGGTATTAAAGCCAAAGCTGCTAGGTTACTGACAGGCTGGCTCCTCTAGGACAACCTGTTAAAGCCTTTTCCTCTACATTTTTGATATCTAAGGGTTTCCCTTACTTTCTGTGCATTTAGTTAATTTATTCTTAGGTTGTTTTAATTAGGAAGGATCTTAGGCTGTTTTTAGTCTGCCTCATGCCAGAAATAGAAATTCTCTCATTGATTAATTTTTCAAACCCCTTTTACACAGGCTTTTGGGAAGTACTACTCCACTTAGGTCAGGAATAGTTTTTATATTGCCTAGTCCAGTGAGTATTTTGCAGTTTACATCTTAGATGACTTCTTAGCGTATTTGTTTTTGTTGAAGACTTCTCTTATTGTCACCGTCTTTTCTTGCCTCCCTTCTCCTCCCCTCCCCTCCCCTCTTCTTTCTCTCTCTCTCTCTCATATAATTTAGAAAGAGAAAGGAAGCAGGAGGAGAGAGGGAGAACCATCAATTTGTTGTTTCATTTATTTATGCTTGATTGTATGTGCCCTGACTGGGGATCGAACGCACAACCTTGGCATATGGGGATGATGCTCTAACCAACTGAGCTACTCCACCAGAGCTCTGAACATTATATTTTATTTTACCTTCTTTGAGTAATGAATGTGTTAATCAAATAGAGATATAGTCCATGATCTAGAAAGGGAAAGCCAAAATACTGCATATCCTAAGTATTTATTAGTCACCAAAGGAAGGGATATTAAGGCAACATTAATAACAGAAGTTTTCTATTCATGTATATATTATCCTATTTATTCCTTTTAACATCAATAGATATTGCTTCTCCTTTATATTTAGCAAGATGGCTACCATTTATGAAATGCTTACTATGTATAGACAGTATACTACTAATAATTGGTATATGTTTTACACGCATTAGCTAATCCTTTCACCGGCCCTATGAAATCATTGGTACCATCCTTATTTTATAGATGAGGTGTGTTAAGTTCAGAGAGGTTATTTGCCTGAGGGAGCAGAATTTGGACTTTTAACTACTTCACACTATATTAACCACTAGAAAAGAATATTCAGTCTCTTGGTATCTGGGTTAGAGATAAGTTATAGGCTTAATCATTTGCTTGGTTAAATATTCCTCAAAACTGTCCCATTCATATACTCTTCTTTGCTGAACAAGCAACTCGTACTGATTTGGCCTCCCAGGCAGTTTGAAACTGGGAAACAGGAACTCTGGTTGGTGAACACTAATATTTCTGTCACTGGAGAGGTATACTTCTGTCTTATATATTGATTTATGTCACTACAGTGGGCATAGTAAAAAAAGGTTAGGTCTAAACAATGTTTTCTTGACTCTGCCTACACTGTAGTGTTCATCCTAATTTACCATGTGTCTCAGTGTTTCCAGATCCAATGGGCAGTTTCAGTCTGTTTCTCTACTAGCTTTCAGCATTATGTGATACAGTTGATGTGCCCCCCTCTTTCTCCAGATTCTCTTTTCTTGGCTTCAGTGACACTGTACTCATGGTTTTTTCTTTACCTTACTGCTCTCAATTTTCTTTACAAATTTCTCTTCCACTACCTATCCTTGAAATGTTGGAAGTCTCCAAGACTTAGAGTGAACCAGCTTTTTTCTCTTAAAAAGAATCCTTTTCTCCTGTTCCAGTTTTCACCATCTCAGTAAATGTCACTTATAATAGCAGCCAGAAACATGGGATTCATTCATAATACTGTTCTTTATCTACCAAACATAGCTTATCATTAAGTTTAGGTGATTCCAGCTTCTAGATTCCCACTTTCTCCATGTTCAATACCACTACCTTCATAATCCAGAGGGACATAGTCTTTCGTATGAATTGTCAAACTGACTTCTAAATGGTCTTTCTGTTCCCACTCTTCTCCTTTTCAGTTCATTTGCAATGTAACAGTTAAGAGGGATGATCTTTTAAAAACTAAGTCATGTTCTTTGCTGTTGGTTTCTTTCCATTAATCTTAACATAAATTATAAACACCTTTACATGGCTTACAAGGTCCTGTGAGATCTCCTTCCAGTCTCCAACCATGCCCTCTACCACTCCCTTCACTGTGCTCTAGCCGCATCATCTATTTTTTTTCCTCGTCTTTTGAACAAGCTTTTCTACTTAACTCTCACCTACCAATCTACCTTTTAGATCTTTGTTTTAGTGTCATTTCTTTAGACAGGTCTTTTCTGCTTCCTAATTTTTCACTCTCATGGTACCCTTTCTTCTTCCATCATAGATAGCACTTGTCACAATTTAAAGTCATCCCTTGTTTGTTTTAATGTTTGCCTTCCTTATTAACTTGTAAATTCCTGCAGAGTGGAGATCTTGTTTGTCTTGTTCCCTACATTATTCCCTGTTCCTAGCACAGTGCCTGTCTTCAAATACATATGTAATAAATATTTGTTTGCTAGATGGATGGATAGATGAACGAATGAATGATTGAATGACATTGAATGAATCAGTATGTCACTGTTACCCTCTGTATCATTCTGCATCTTTGTTTCTATTCTCTATCCTGAACAGATGGATTTCAGGGTATTTTCCTAGAGCTTGTGCATTGCAGGACTCAATTCTGTTTAATTAGATGAATGTCACCTTGTTTTGTATTGAAAGAGCATATAACTCGTAAAATGCTTATGGATACTTATTAGCTTTGTTATGAGACTCTAAGTTCTTTGAAGGCACAATTTCTTCTATTCTTTGTGATCTTTAGTACCTCTGTTTTAAAAAAAACATTTATTTGTTTTTAGAGAGGGGAAGGGAGAGAGAAAGAGAGGGAGAGAAACATCGATGTGTGAGAGATACATCGATTGATTGCCTTTCGCATGCCCCCAACTGGGGACCTGGCCTGCAATCCAGGCATGTAACCTGAGTGGGAATTGAACTGGCGAGTTTTCGGTTCACAGGTTGGCACTCAGTCCACTGAGTCACACCAGTCAGGGCACCTCTTTAAATAATAAAAACCTCAATAAATATTTGGTAAATGAACTATGGGGTAAACAACATAAAAAATATTTTTTTTTGGCTGTGCATCTCTCCTTTGGAATGTAAGGTTTATAGATATTTGCTTCATTTACATGCTGTCTCTTTTCTATTCTCTACAGTCAAACTTCTTAAAATTGTTATCTTGCCAAGATTTATTGTCACATTTAGTGGCTCCTTTTTCTGGCTTTACCTTAAATAACCAGTAGAATCATTTGACTTTTCTTTTGAAATTCTCTAAGTGGTTTTTAAGATTCTCTCTCTTAGTTTTAAATTTTATTCTTTGTGGTTTACCTTTTGTTTTTACCTTTTATTTTTGTTTGTTTGCTTATGTCTACCCTTTAAGTGGTAATATTTCCTAGGGTTCTGTCTTTGGTCCTTTTCTCTTGATCATGCTCAGAAATTTGGGTGATCTTATTTCTTCATTCCTTGGCTTTGACCCACTTCCATTTCAGGAGTTATAAATCAAATACCTAACTGGGGTCATGTAGGTAACAAATGAATGAAGAAGAAATGAAGAATAAGGAATGATGGGACTCTTTTGAATTGAAGAATCTATGTCTATCCAAAGCTTTGACAGATTGTTGCTATTTCAGAATATAGTATCCAATGTTAATAGAGCTTCAATTTTTCAGGAGAAATTAGAAATCTAGAGTTTTTATTTTACTAATTTATCCATTCATTTTTGAAATCTGTATACAGACCTAATTTTTCTGCCAAGTTTTAGGCTCATCTTATCCTGTTCTAGACTACAGTTCTATGTTTTGCAAGCATCTCAAAGATGATCAACCTCACACTTGTAATTAGGAGATGGTTGCAGTTACAGAATCAGATAGCTGTGAGTTTGAATCCTGATCTACCAGCTTAGGTCATTAAGAAAGTTACTTTAGCCCTGGCTGGTGTGGCTCAGTGGTTGAGTGCTGGACTGCAAACCAAAAGGTTGCTGGTTCGATTCCCAGTCAGGGTATATGCCTGGGTTGCAGGCCAGGTCCCCAGTGGAGGTGCACAAGGGGGAACCACACATTGATGTTTCTCTCCCGCTCTTTCTCCTTCCCTCCTACCCTTTCTAAAAATAAATAAATAAAATCTTTTAAAAATTATTTATTTTTATAGTTTAATGTATTTTAATAGCAAACTTACAGGAATAACATAGGACAGCTCAGAATGTGTAGTTAATGGATGGAATCTACTGTGTGATAAAAATGCTACAAACACCACTTAGTTGCTATCAATAAGAAATGTACTTGTTTAAAAAAAGTGCAAATGTTGGCATTGTCCAGAAAATTTAACAGGTTTCTATATAATCGTTATAAAGTTGAACTGCTGAAATTTGTTCACTGAAACATTTTTGACTTGCATTAATGCTTTATGTGCCTACATTGATATATTTATTAATATTTTTTAATTGATTATGCTATTACAATTGTACTCATTTACCTCCCTTTACCCACTCACCACCACCACCACCCAGCATCCAGCATCCCGCCTCCCTCCAGCTGTCCTCCGTTCTTTGGTCACGTCCATGGGCCATGCGTATAAGTTCTCTGGCAACTCCATTTCCTATTCTGTATTTTACATCCCTATGGCTATTCTGTAACTACCTATTTGTACTTCTCCTTCTTTTTGTTTTTAAGATATTTATTTACTTATTTTTAGAGAGGGGAATGGAGGGAGAATGAGAGGAAGAGAAATATCAATGTGTAGTTGCCTCTCATGTGGCCCCCACTAGGGACCTGGCCTGCAACTCAGGCATGTACCCTGACTGGGAATCAAACCGGCAGCCCTTTGGTTTGCCATGCTCAGTCCACTGAGCTACACCAGCCAGGGCACTATTTGTATTTCTTAATCTCCTCACCTCTTCACCCATTCTCTGACACCTCACTCCCATCTAGCAACCATCAAAATGTTCTCCATATCCATGATTCTTCTGTCTCTGTTCTTTTTGTTTGCTTAGTTTGATTTTTAGGTTCAATTGTTTTTATATATAATATATATATATGGCCATTTTATTGTTCATAGTTTTGATATTCTTTTTCTTAAATAAGTCCCTTGAACATTTTGTATAATAATGGTTTGGTGATGATAAATTCCTTTAGTCTTATCTGGGAGGCTCTCTATCTACCCTTCGATTCTAAATGATAGCTTTGCTGAATAGAGCAGTCTTGGCTGTAGGTCCCTGCTTTTCATGACTTTGAATATTTTTTTGCCAATCCCTTCTAGCCTGCAAAGTTTGTTTTGTAAAATCACCTGACAGTGTTTTGGGGGCACCCCTATAGGTAATTAACTGCTTTTCTCTTGCTGCATTTAAGATTATCTCTTATCTTTAACCTTTGGCATTTTAATTATGATGTTTCTTGGAGGGGACCTCTTTGAATCCATCTTGTTTGGGACTCTGTGCTTCCTGGACATGCATGTCTGTTTTCTTCACAAAAATAGAGAAGTTTTCTTTCATTATTTATTCAAAGGGATTTCCATTGTTTTACTCTTTCTCTTCCTGTTCTGGCACCCCTATGATATAAACATTGAAACACTTGAAGTTGTCCCAGAGCCTGCTTGCACTGTCCTGGTTGCTTTTTTTGGTTTCTTTTTTTCTTGTTGTTCTGATTGGTTGTTTTTTTGTTTCTTTATGTTCTAAATTATTGATTTGATTCTCAGCTTTATCTACTCTACTGTTGTTTACCCGTAAGTTGTTCTTTATTTCAATTAGCGCATCCTTCATGTCTGACTTGATTTTTTTTATGCTGTTGAGATCCTCACTAAGTTCCTTGAGCATTCTTATAATCAGTGTTTTGAATTCTGCATCTGATAGATTGCTTATCTCCATTTCATTTAGCTCTTTTTCTGGAGTTTTGATCTGTTCTTTCATTTGGGCCATGTTTCTTTGTCTTCTTATTTTGGCAGCTTCCCTGTGTTTCTATGTATTAGGTAGAGCTGCTGTGACTCTCCTGTCTTGGTAGCATGGCCTAATGTAGTAGGTATCCTGTAGGGTCCAGTGGCATAAGCCTCTCCTATCACCCAAGCTGGGTACTTGAGGTGTGTCCTTCATGTGGGCTGAGTGCACCGTCCTCTTGCAGTTGAGCCTTGATTGGTGTTGGCGGGTCAATGGGAGGGATTTTCCTGGGCCAGTCAGCTGCAAGGACTGGCCATGACCACTGACCATCCACCTCTGTCCTCTGTGGAAGATGAGCTGTGCAGGAGCACTGTTGTGGTACTCTGACATGGTCTGTAGCTGTCCACTGGGTGCAGTGGACCTGGAGTTTCCCAGGTGGTGCAGGTCAAGGTCAGCCCCAGCTGTGCCTCAGCTATAAGCAATCTGCAATGGCTGCTGCTTGTGCTGGGCTTGGAGATTCCCAGATGAAGGCAAACTGTGAATCTTGGCTGGCTGCTGCTAGTGCTGTGCCTGTGACCATTTATCAAGAGGTACGGGTGCTGGGAGCTCACTGAGGCTGGCTGTTGCTTTTTTGAGAGGGTTTAGGAAGTTGTGAAGCACGAGCCAAGGCTAGCCACTCATATGGAAAAGTCACAGTTAACAGCCTGGGTGGGCCCATAAATTGGGTGGGACCCAGGAGAATTGAGGTCTCCAGGGCAGGTCAAACAGTGTCAGCCAGGTTGATGGCTCCAGCTTGCTGGGTCTGTGGATCTGTTGGGGGAAGGCTCAGAAAGGGACAATGGCCTCTGCCTGCCTTTCTGTGTGAGAATCCCCCCCACCCCCCCGCTCTTGAGTTGGTGCCAGTCGCTTGAGTTTCTCCCTGTAGGCCACTGGTACCTTTCAAGCTACTACTCTGGTTTTGGAGCTCAGAGAGGGTGAACATGAGTAAGTCCGTGTGTGGGTTCTTTAAGGGGACTTGCTTGGGACTCCAGTGGTTTCTTCCACAGATTCAATCCCTGCTGGTTTTTGTAGCTAGATATAATGGGGACTTATTTTTCTGGCACTGGAACCCTGGGCAGGGGGGCTTGGTAAGGGGCTGGTACTCTGCTCCTGAGATAACTCTCCTGAATTTTTAATCCACCACACGTGGATGTTGGACCAGCCCTTTCAGTGTCTGTGCCCCTCCTACCAGTCTGGATGGATGTGGTTTCTTTAATTCCATAGTTGTCACACTTCCATCAACTCGATTTCTGACGGTTCTGAGTAATAGTGGTTCTACCATATTTTGTTGTGTATAATACACATTTTTTTGCCCAAATATTTGAGGGAAAAATAAGGATGCATATCATACATGGGTAGTACCTGAAATACCTTGTATCTGTTCTTGTGTTCTGTAATTCTTTTCACATAAAATTTCTTGTATCATAATATGTACAAAAATAAATGCTAAAATTCCTTTGTAATACAAAAAACAGGTATTTAAATATAAATAAATAAATAATTGAATTTAAAAAATTAAAAGATTTTTTTCCTGAAAGTTTAAACCAAAAATGTGGGCACACATTATACTCAGCAAAATATGGTATATTTTAGTTGTGTTTTTTATGTGGTTGTGTGTGGAGGTGAGCCATGTTTACCTATGCTGCTATCTTGACTGGAAGTTCTGCATTAATATTTTTTAAATTGTGCAAAAATGAAAATTGAAAAACTGCCAGTAAATTATCCATCCCTTATTTTCCACCCTTATACTTAGCTACCTTTTGACTCCATTGAAAAAATACCTAATATTTAGAACTACCAAAAACAGGAAGAAGAGAAAAAAAATTTTAGTAATGAAATGTTTCCCATCATAGTAGATTCTTAAGCACGTTCTCTATGTATGTGGCATGCTAGCTGGATATCTTTTGGCATAATTGATGGTGTCTTCAAAAGGCCAACCAGATAGGCCTCACTTGCTTCTTGCAAAGCACCGATAGCTGCACTCTGGAAATGCAGATCTATTTTAAAGTCCTGAACAATTTTTTGCACAAGACGCTGGAAGGGAAGTTTGCAAATCAAGTTTCTTGGAGTGCCATGATACTAGGCCTATAACATGAGGTTTCTTCACTCCTCCAGTAGAGGGAACACCTTGTGAGTGGCTTTGGGAGCCCATTGCTTCCTCAGTGCTTTACCACTGGTTAATTTATGGACAGTCTGCTTTGTATGAGCTATATGGTATAGAAAAGTCCTTACTAACCACCCCTTCACCCCCCCTTCAGCTGGAGTTCAGAGAGCTGCAAATGCCCCAAGTTACTTTATTTCTTTCATCTACTCTCTCTGTTATGTGAAATGAGAGTGATAGTTACCTCATTGGGCTATTATGCTAGTGATCTGTACATAGTAGCCAAATACTGGATATTCTCAATTGCTACTCCTGCCTCAGTGATTAGTATCACCACTCTCATGTCCACTTACTGGTGCTTAAGAATCATTCCTGAGTCTTCCCTCTTTTTTATATTTCAGGTCTAATTAGTTACCAGTCAAATGTACTTTGCCTCTGTAATGTCTCTTCACTGCTGTTACCTTAGTTTAATCCCTGTTTTTGCTCATCAGTATTATTGTAGCAACCTTTAATAGCGTACTTGGTCTTAATTTAAATATCCTCCCCAATCTAGTCTTTGCCTGTGCCATTGATTTGTGATTTACTTAAACATCAATCTGATCACACAAAGCTTCTGTTTACAGTTCTTCAGTGGTTTCTTATGGTCTGTAATTTTTTTAAACTTTTAACTTTAATGTTCTTCTTAATCTACTTCCTGCCTTTTTTTTTTTTTGCCTCATTTCTTGCTTAACCTATTCAGATGGTAATTTTAAGTTCTTAGAATTTACCTTGATCTTTCTTGATAGTTTCTTCCTCAAACTACCCTTTGCCTCTGTTCTGTGGCTCCTTTGGAAATTAGCTTTTAACACTCATCTCTTCCAGTAAGTTTTTTGACACCCCCACCCCCTCTCTCTCATTCCAGGTCCTGGAGAGATTCTCTTTTATTTGCACTCATAGCCCCCAGAGGATGTTTCTGTCACTCTTCACAGTCTTTTGTAATTGTATCTTTTTTTTCTGCTAAGCTTCTTGAAAGTGGAGACCACATATCTTGAATGGCTTTCTATCTCCAGGGTTTAGAATAATGTCTGGCAAACTGTGAGCTCTCAGATGTTTGTGTAATGGATGTATTTGTTGAATGAATAAATTATGTTTTTTTCTAGAGAAATTATAGATATCTTAGAAGCCTTAATTACAGTTGTAAGGCCTTTATGATGTCCCAATTCTTTTATTACCCTAGTTTGAAGATTATAGGTGCTTTTATTTATTACGAATCAATAGTATTTACATTCTTTAGAACAAAGTAAATTGTATTGTTGATATAATAACTTGTTGTCTACAAGGGCTGTAGTTTCTCAAAAGGATTTTTTTTTAACTGCAGCCCACTTGTGTTAATTTTTTCCTGCTTTCCTCTAGTTACAGTGTCAGGTTCTTAGGATCTTATTTGTTCCCACCCTCCCAAGAGTCTTAGTTATGACAGGATCCCTCAGCTTCCATGCTATGGACATTGTGGACCAGATAATTCTTAGTTGTGCGGGGTTGTCCTGGGCATTCTAACATGTTTAGCAATATCCACTGCCGCTCCCTGCTGGGTATCAGTAGCACTTCCTAGTTTTGACAACCAGAAATGTGTCCAAACATTGTCAGATGTCTTCTCTGGAGAAAAATCACCCCTGGTTGAGAACTTGACTGAGTTACAGATAATCCTTTCTCTAAAGTTAATCCACAAAGAACCTCTCTCTCTCTCTGTGGGCTCTTCGTTATCAACATATGCCCATGATCTCCCATCTTTAAAAAAAAAAAATAAAGCAAAAAACACCTTTTCCATTAAATCCTTGTTTCTGTCTTTTTCTCATTTTCACTCTCCATCCCCTTCCCATCCACTTTTTTAGAATGAATTGCTTCCAGTCTTTCATTTCCCCCCCTTTCTTTCTAGCTTTTACCATGGTGCTACTGTGTTCTTTGTTTCTTGAAGATACTGTTACCACCACCTAGTAGTACACAACATGGTTCTCTCTTACTCCTCTGTCCCCCTCCAGTATGCACAGTTGTACACCCTATTTAGTCATTCATAAAGTCCTTTCTAGTCTACCTCCTGAATTCCCTAGAACCTACCTAGGTTCATTATTCTCTCAGCTGTGTCCTGCAATGACATCAGTCTCTATTGGTTTCCAAATTCAGAGTCTAGTCCTACTCTACTTTATTTTCTACATTGTAGTGTAGGTGACCTTTTTAAAATAAAAGTATCTTCCCATTTCAACTCTTCTCAATCATGAGTTCTGGGGCCCTAGTTTGTGTGTGAAAGGCCAACCTGGTACTTTTTATGCAACTCCAATTGCTTTATTTTTCTACTTAAGAAACATTTCATTGTTCTTAGGAATTCCTAAAACCCTTCTTACTATTTTTAAAAAGCACTTCCTGATGTGATCCCTGTCTATTAGCAAAGCCATTTTTGATATATAAAGAAACAGATTCTTTTAGACAAGTATCTTATGAAAAATCAGTATTTATTCAGTTAGTTATTGGTACTTTTTTTTTTTTTACCACCACCAATAAAAATTTGTCATTGGGGGAGGGATCAGGAGAAAATGTGAGTATTCTAACATATTGACTGATGTGGTGTGTCTGACAAATTTGACAGCTAAGTTATAAAATTTCTTTTCTTTCAGGTATTTATAACAACAATGACGTAGCAGTATCATTTCCAAATGTAGTATCTGGCTCAGGATCTAGTACTCCTGTTTCCAGTTCTCATTTACCTCAGCAGTCTTCTGGGCATTTGCAACAAGTGGGAGCTCTGTCCCCCTCAGCGGCGTCATCTGCAACCCCTGCTGTTGCTACAACTCAGGTACATTATAAAGTAACGTGAAGATGGGTTATCAGTTTTGAAAGTAAGCTTCATTGGAGGAGAGAGAAATGAAATAGTGCTTCCTATGGGAATTTATAAAATATCTCAATTTGTATTGACATATTAGTGGAAGTCATAGACATTTTTACATGATAACTCATGAGAGAAGACAAAGGAATGTGTTGGCACCAACTGGTCGTTTTAAATTTCTGAGTTTCTAAATTTTTTTCTAACAATGTAAAATAGTAATTTGGGGGGAGCTTTTATTCTTTCTTTTTTTATCAATAAAAGGCTTTTTAAAAGAACTGTGAACCAATTTTGGACTTGTAGTTTTAAAAATTTATTTTATAATTTCAAAAACCACACAAACAATGTTTGAATGTCTGCTAAGTTTTCATAATCCAGTGTAGGAGAATATAGAATAAAGAGTGAATAATCCCTTTAAGTACAATATGGCTTTCTTCCTAGTGAGAGAAAAGAGTGATGATGTTCCTAAACATTGTAAATAATGGTGACTATGTGGTTGGTTTTGCAGTTTTTTATCCTTTTCCTCCACTTTAGATCTGTAATTGGATAAATAGGTGACCTAGTCTACAGGAATGTTTTAAGCAAGAGTCAAATTAGAAAAATCATGACCTTGAAATACATAAAAAGGACAGTAAATGGGGAAAGCTGTGTACACACACACACACACACACACACAATCCTACTCCAGCCCACCCCACCCCCACCTTTCCCTAAAGGTAATAATTTAAAATTCCTAAAGTATATATTTTTTAATTTATTTAGAATTTTTGATATTTTTATTTTTACTTTATTCAAAGGTCTAGTAGTGTGTTAACATTTTGAGAAAATTATAACAGTGATAAATGTCTAATTACAAATAAATAGTTAAGTAATTACTTGTAAGCTGCTGTAAACTTAGGCTTTATGTATATATTCATAATTTCTATTGTACAGGCCTTTAGAATGTATTCACTTATCCAGTATTTTTTCCAAACTGTAGATCAAAGCAAAGCATTGTTATTTTTAAAGTATGTTATTTTTAAAGTATAAACAATCATTATAATTACATTAAGTATTAGAATAAACAACAGACAATTCAGAACAGAAAATCAGTGGCATGATTATTGGTATTATCTTTCAAAATGAAAGTTAACTATTTGGTGAGCCTCTCAACCTGAATAAGGGGAGTTTGACTGGTTTAGGAAGAGTTCTTCTTTGGCTTATTTCACTAGCCTGAGTGAGTAGCCATAATAATAGGGGTTTGGGGTTTGGGGTTTGAGGGGGTGAAAGGAAAAATAATTTTATCTGTTTTTATTTTATCTCTTTTAATTTTAATTAAGTATAGCCATATGTATTGATAGCTTTATATTCTTGGACAAAAGTCTCACATGAGCATTTTCAATGTGCATTTTTTCTTTTCTTTCTGTATAAAAGTCTGTTTTAATTACTCTCTAGTTAATTCTAGGATGATTTAAGCAAAAATCTCATTTCTTCCCATTCATTATGTTTGTGGTTTTAGGGGTTGGTGTTAGGGAGGTTGATGGGGGAAGTGGTGGTAAAGAGAAATTTTATAGCTAGAGGGAAAATTCCACTCAACAGATGACTCAACTAAAGAACAAAGAAATCATAGTTGCAAGTAATCCAGGATTCATTCCAATTAAAATCTTTATGGTTTATCCTCTTTCCATGTTTCAGTAAGATGAGTCGTTTATAAATGCGATCATCCAGTTAGACTCAAATGCTGCATGCTGAGACAACTGCATCTGTGTTTCTGTCCAGCAGTAAAGGCTTTCTGCCTTCAAGCTGGAGCTTATTTAGCCTGGCTTATCTAGTGCTGCTGTAGCAACCATCAGTCTCCAGGCAACTGAGGCACATTGACCTCTCAATTTAACTGAGAGCAGAACTGCTTCAATTTAGCTGCCTGAGACAATAGTATTGGTATTGAATGTACAAAAACTGAATTTTCTAAGGCAATGTGCAAGGGAAAGGATACAAAAGTGTTTAGAATAAGTTGAATGTTTAGATAAAACTCTTAAAATTGTGATGCAACTGGTAATTGAATTTTCTTTTCAAAATGACAAAAGTTATTTCTGGTTTAACTTTCATGTAGGCCCTGCTTATTTTCTAATCAGGCGAGTCATTGTGTTTAGATAATCATATCTAGCACTTTATTTAGGGTTTCTTTATAGGTAGTTGATTTAAAACTAAGAGAGCAGTACTATAAGGTAAATTCAAATGATCGATATTTAAAAAGTAATTATAGAAGTCTCGTTACAATTATTAAGAAAGCCATGACACTAGGAAGCAAACATTTAAAAAATATATAAATCAGAGAATAGAAACATTAAATTTGAATAATGTTTTGCCCCCTCACCTTCCTCTAAAAAAATGTAATGAAAGTAATAGTTTTTGGTGACTAGTTTGGTGTCTGCAGGATAAAAATCCAGAGGTCATTCTTGATCTTTCTGAACTTGGTTTTAAGTAAGAGAAATAGGCCTCTTGTTTGGATTATTTGCAATCTTAAGAATTGTTCCCTACAAAATAGTCAGGTAGGTAAGATTAGAAAGCTAATAGAAATTAAAACTGGGAATAGATTTGTGCCTTTAATTTGAAAAAAAGGAGATGTTTGTAAAATTTTTTGTTAAGAGGTAGGGAGGGAGAGTCTGATGCTTAGCAGCCCTAGTTTGGAAAAATTGTTTTCTTTTGAGATTTTATTTATTTATTTTTAGAGAGAGGGGAAGGGAGGAAGAAAGAGCAGAGAGAAACATCAATGTGTGGTTGCCTCTTGTGTGCCTTCTCCTTGGGACCTGGCCTGCAACATAGGCATGTACCCTAACTGGGAATTGAACCAGTAACCCTTAGGTTTGCAGGCCAGCTCTCAATCCACTGAGCCACATGAGCCAGGGCTGAAAAAATCTTTTAAAAATGTTGGATAACTCAGATTTATGTTTTTCAATGTTAGATCATTATGTTTTATTTGAAATACTTGTTTTTAGAATAATTATTCTTTCACAGGTACCAGCAGTATAGTTATAGTTCCTATACATTAGTAGAAGATAGAAGTGGTGTCCATGTGATTTTTTTTTTTTTTTTTTTTTTTTAAGGATGTGCTCTGCCTTGTTGTATCGTGAGTACAGGTATAAATTAGTTTCTGTAGGTGTTCCATTAAGTTTCCATTTTGCTTTCAAATTCCCCTCCGTTTCCTAGTACTACATTCATTCTGTTCAGTCTTTGGGAGAATGGAAGTGCTTTTGTTTTAAGGATGATTCCTTTAATAGAAGAATTTAAGACTGAATATAAAGAAAAAAATTGTATTCTAATATATTCTGCATTCTTTTGGATACAAGTCTTCATGTAGATAATCATTGTTCATTATTTACTCTGACTGTTAAAAAATGATACAGATTTAAATAACTTAATTAAGGAACTTCCCAGGTTGATGTGATATTTAGTAAATGAAGATACTTAAGTATTTTAAAGGTACAATTTAGTAACTAATGTTTTGTATATTTCTGTGAGACTTTTGCTTCAATCAGCTTTGAATATTTTGTTTTCCAGTAGCATAACTTTTGGGGGGTGTGTGTGTGTTTTGGGGAGTTGTCTTGGATGTAGTCCTTGATTTCCTTTCAAATGATGTCTGATACGACACTTTCATTCTGTTTGAGGAAATGGTTCAGTTTCCCAGGCAAATTCACTTGACTTGATTGGTCAGAATGAAAGTTTCAATACATAATTTAATAATGACATAATTTTAAGGAAGTTAACAGTGAATCAGAAATCGTGGGTTCCAGGAGCTTTGCTACTCACTCGTGTAACCGTGGACAGGTCTTTTAAGTTGTGGTCATCATTTTTCTCATAAACAAAGTGAAAACTTTAAATATCTGTTTTACCTGCTATATATGTATGTTATGAAGTTCAAATGAAAATAAGTACTTTGCAGACTGTAATATACTTTGGAATTAATGGTTATTATACTGATGTTATAATTATAGGACATCATTAATTTCAGTTGTTATAGAAATAGCCTGATTTCTAGTGAGAAATACTGTCCTTTGCTAAAAATAATATTAAATTTTTCTTTTAAAACTCGTAATTCCATGTTAACAAATATATGAATTTTAGCTATTTTAAGTTCAGATGTTGACTAACGTCTTTTTCATTTCTTAAATTATTTCAGTAGCCACCATAGTACCAGGGACTTAATTTCTCCCCCAAAGATAGGTGGTATATTGACTAGATATTAACCAATAAGTAAGCCTTAGAATGGTTGGGTATTCCATGTAGTCCTGTTGTCCAGTCGTGAATGTTCATTGATGGTTTAACTACAATTTAATCCCTCCCACTACTTTATTAGGAACTCAATTGTAGGGCATTTCAGCATTAGCCTAAACAATGGTTTTGAATACGTTAAGCTCCTAACAATTAGGGAGCAGTTTGGGGCATTGAATAATGTGGAATGATGCAATTGAACCTGACAGCTTTAACAGTCAGCCTACTCATGGGACCTGAAAGTTGTTCACACTTGGTTTCATCTCTCATCACATGCTGAGTATTAAAGCCTTACTGGTGGGTAGCTGACTTGGAAATGGGGTCTGTTATCAGAATGCATTTCATAGTGTAAAGTTTGAATTGAGTTAGAAAATATATAAAACTTTCCAGTCTTCCCCAGTTTTTCCTAAAAGCTTTCCTAGTCAAACAAATTATGTTTGCAGATTGAAAAAATATATAAAGTAATTGTCATTAAAATATTTGGATCCTTACATTATATTCTTAGTATTGCTATGTGATTATACAGGGGTGGCAAAAGTAGGTTAATAATAATAATACAATATTAGTAACTAATAATACAAAAATATATTCTGTGTTTCAAGTACTCCCAACTGTGAGCCTACTTTTCCTACCCCTTTATCTAAATTAAGATATCATTGCATAATGAGACATTCATACCTTCTAATTTTTCTTAGGTAAATATATTTTGATCTTTGAAGTATAGCCATATTATCAGAATATAATTGATAGATTATATTCTTTAAAAAAGTTAATGGCAAAGATGGAAACCATAATAATTGATGAAAATAATTTTTTGAATAACAAGCTAAAATTTGAGTGCTTACTATGTGCCACAAGCATTTGTTTAAGCCTTTATATTCACTCAGCTAGTTCTCACAATATTCTCGTGAGGTGTAGGTATTATCATCTCCATTTTTACAGATTGAAGACAGAGATACAGTACCTTGCCCAAAATGAGACAGCTTGGTTTGTGGCAGATATATTGATAATAAAATGTTTTTCTTCTAATAGTATATATGAAATAGAAATTTTTTTAATTAATATTCAATTTAGTGACTGACAAGATTTTGGAAGAATGTATTTTTAAATCATGTGTTAGGGTTGGAAAGCTTGAAAAAGCTATTGTGTTTTAAAGCTTATTTGGATTGTTACATTTTAACTTTTATTGACAGATTAATTGTACATTTTAAAAAATGCATGCTATAACCTCTTTCTGCATGATTGAAGTTTGAAGCCTCGTATCCACCTCTAGATGCTGTATTGCTATGATACTTTCTAAAGGTAAAATTTTTACTGTAGGTCCTATTCTTTCCAACCTAAATTTTCTTATTTCTTTTATATTTCTCTACCTTTACCAGCATTGATGGGGCAGGATAAATCTCCCCAAACAATACTCACTTGTAAATCTGATATTTACATAATTGAGCAGACTTAGCTTGACTTTTTTCTTTGACAGCTAATTCCTTTAGAATCAGCTGAGCCCTGGCTGGTGTGGCTCATTGGTTGGTTGGAGCATCATCACATACACCAAAAGGTTATGGGTTCAATTCCCAATCAGGGTTCATACCAACATTGTGGATTCAGTCTCTGTTTGGGGAGTGTATGGGACACAGTCAGTCAGTGTTTCTCTCTCACATCGGTGTTTCTCTCTTCCATTGATGTTTCTCTCTCCCCCCTCTTCCTTTCTCTCTAAATTAGGATAATGAAGGATTTAGGATAATGAAGAGTACATTCCCATTTTAGTTTATTAATTTAAACTAAATTTAGTTTAGTTCCCATTATTATTTTATTAATTTACTTTTTCTTGCCATCTTTATAAAATATGTAGTTTTCTGCTTTGGAATTAGGCTAAAGATGGTTTATCTTCTTCCTGATGATAGTCATTATGCAAATGTTATTATGCTGTTGTGCTACTTTTGCATTGTAATCTTTCAGTATAGTGAGCCCAGTGTGTGATACAGAAACTAAGATAATTTGTAGACTACATCAAGAAATTTGGTTCCATACAAATTTTTGAAATATTTGTTCTCGTTTTATGAAATATGTCATTGGGATTTTGATAGGAATTGTATTGAATCTATAGATTGCTTTGGGTAGTATGGACATTTTAATGATGTTAATTCTTCCTATCCATGAGCACAGTATGTGCTTCCACATATTTATATCTTCTTCTGTTTCTTTCTTCAGTGTCTTGTAATTTTCTGAGTACAGGTCTGTTACATCCTTGGTTAGGTTTATTCCTAGGTATTTTATTCTTTTTGAAGCAGTTGTTAATGGGATTGTTTTCTTAATTTCCCTTCTTTCTTCCTTATTGGCATATCAAAATAGCACTTCTCCAAAGAGTCATACAGATGGCCAACAGACACATAAAAAGATGCTCAATGTCACTAATCATCAGAAAAATGCGAATAAAAACCACAGTGAGATACCATCTCACACCTGTCAGAATGGCCATCATCAATAAATCAAAAAACAAGTGCTGACAAAGATATGGAGAAAGGGGAATCCTTTTGCACCGTTGGTGGGTATGCAGAGTGGTGCAGCCACTGAGGAAAGCAAAATGGAGATACCTCAAAAAATAAAAAATGGATCTATCTTTTGACCCAGCAATCCCACTGCTGGGGAATATATCTGAAGGAACCCAAAACACTAATTTGAAAGAACATAAGCACCTGCATGCCTATGTTCACTGTAGTGTTATTTACAATTGCCAAAATATGGAAGCTGCCAAGTGTCCATCAGTAGATGAGTAGATAAAACAACTATGGGGCATTTACAAAATGGAATTATACTCTGCTGTAAAAAAGAAGAAAATTTTACTCTTTACAACAGTATGGCTGGACCTGGAGAACATTGTGCTAAGTGAGATAAGCCAGTTAGAGAAAGACAAATATCATATGATTTCACTCATGTGTGGAATCTAATGAACAAGCTTAACTAACAGGCAAAACACACAGACTCATACATGGAGACAGATGACAGCTAGTGGGGATGGTTAGAGGGTGAAGGGATTGAGCAAAAAGGAAAAAGGACTCATGGACATGAACAAGAGTGTAGTGATTGCTGCGGGGAGAGGGGTATAAGGGATCTAAATGGTAATGGAAAAAAATATAATAAGATTAAATTTAAAATAGGAGAAATGAAATTTGTAGCTAATAAAGGTAAATATAATACCCTTGGCAGAAGGAACCCTTCCTGGAAAAGGTTGTGTCTGATTAGGGTAGGGTCTTTTGATTCTTATCAAGAGCCTAAGGCAGCTCATAAAACTGATAATTGGAACTAAACAAGTAGTCCAACTGGTGTATGTTCTGATTCAACCAAAAGTTGACTGCATGAAAAAGGAGAATCAAAAGGCTAAAATACAGGTGCTAAGGCATCTAGATGTCCGTGTTCTTTGAACATCACCCCACCATACTCTGTAATATGCTTATTCTTGCTCATATTTCTCTCCTCTCTTGCTGTCAGCTGTTACTTGGTGCTGCCAACAAACTGTCTCAAGATACTACTTTTTCTTCCTCTTTCTAATTAATGTTCCATTTCTAATGTGTTATATGCTTAGTTGATCTTTTTAGAATTATAACCAGAGTAAGAGTATATTGACTCTATGAATGGCATTTTTAAGTATAAGGTACCCAGAATTTTAACATGTCATTGGTAACATCTGGTCCTTCTGTTTGTCCAGATTTTTTCTTTTTGTAAGGTATTTTATATGTAACCAAGATTCCCAAGTATTTGACTTCTGTAGAGGCAAAAAAAAAATCTTAACTATATTTTCATTTATGAATTATGTATTTTGTGTATGTAAAACTAAATACATGGCAAGTGTCTAGTATTATCTTCAGGTTAAAATTATGAATTACCTTTTCCTGAGGGCTAATCGATAGTTAAACAGGACTTCATAGTACAAACTTACTGGCTTTGTATACAGATTTTTAATAAGAGGAAAAATGAAACCCAGAAACTGACAGATTGAATTTAAGACATGAAATTGTGAATGTGAAATATACCTTTGAAACAATGGAAAGCAAGGATAGGATTCTACACCAAGGAGACTGGCAATTAAAGTCCAATCTTTATACTTAATAACTTGTCTATAGGCCAAATATAATGTCAGTGTCTGAGTCGTTCCAGAAACACCATTTGTTCTTTGTAATATTTTGCTTGTTCTAACTACTGTGTCAACTTGGTCTCTTGTATGCAACTATACATGTCAAAATGTTCCACATCTTTTGTTCTGTCGCTGCTCAGTTTCTTTATAATAGATGTGCTCTAATTTTTAAAAATTATTTTCCCAAATTTTGTTCTGAAATAATTATTCAATGATTTCGTTTTATAAAAGCTTAAGTTTAATTTCATTCATGAAAAAGAATAAGAAGTCTACTTTAAAATGTGTGGTTCTGTTAAATCTGAAGAGTATTTCAGTCTAGTAATAGCCTTCTATGAGTAACAGTATTTTGTGTACAAGAGGTTTACTTCCAAAATGCCACATTTTAAGGTTATAATATTCTTGGAAAGCGGGAGAAACGATTCACATCAAAGAAGGCATTTTTATTACATTGGATTATGCAAGACTTTGGCCAGCCTCCTTAGCTTCATCTGTTTAAGGATTCATTTTCACTTGTTTGGCACAAGTCCCAGTAGAGGCCTTCAGAATTGTGGTTAGCAACATAAATGAATTAGAAACTTTGGACCAGCTCTTCAGTTAGTAAGAGCTGGCTTCCTGCCAAAAAGACAGTGCCTTATATGGGGTCAGGGCAAAGCTGAGATTCCTTTACCCTTGCATTGTATAGAAAACATACTTGTGATGCCTATTTGCTTTCTTTTAAAATAAAAACAAAAACAGAAAATGCACTCAGGCTTCTGAATCTATCAAAACAGAAAGTAAAATAGTGTGCAGGTTTTACTAATGACAGAGTTAAGCAATGGAAATATGACTCTGAATAATTAAAATACTAAAAGTAGAAGTTGGACCTTTTGACCTCATTAGCATCCTATGATGTAAGAGACTAAAGCATGTTAGACATCTGTTGTCTACCTGCCCTTACTTTTGTAATGGCTTAATAAGATTAAATAATTAGTCCTATGTTCACATGGTAACCATGCCACTGGGTTTTGGTATTGACTAGATACTTTGATATTAAAGCAGGAATAGTTAACTTTGAATGTCCCAATTCTTTTTTTTTTTAACTTGGAATTATGTAATTTTTCAAATGTGGTAATGGTAATAAGACAAGTGAGAATGAAATGTGCTCTTCAGATAGTTATTAATTTTTTGCTTATTGTAGAAATTAAGAATTAAGAATAAGAAGTCTACAATTTGTCGTTCTGTTAAATCTGAAGAGTATTTCAGTCTAGTAATAGCTATAAGTAACAGTACTTTGTGTACAAGAGATTTGCTTCCAAAATGCCACATTTTAAGGTTACGATATCGTGTAGATTGGAGAAAATAGTTATCTTAACACTTTTCCTCCTGATAGATCCGGTATTTTCAAATATAATTCACTTATCTTCGTAATTCTTTTCCTTTAGGCAAATACCCTATCTGGATCTTCTCTCAGTCAGGCACCGTCTCATATGTATGGCAATAGATTAAATCCAAATTCTTCAATGGCTGCTCTAATAGCTCAATCTGAAAACACTCAAACAGGTGAGTTTTCAAGAGTATTGACACTCTGAAATTCTGTTCTTCTTGCCCAATGTAATTTCCCCCTCAGTGGCTCATTTTATATGAAATGTCTAAAGATGTGCTTAGTACAAGATCATGCCTTCTTTAATTTTTTTAACCAGAAGAATCACAGTTGGAAGTAAATAATATGCTGTGCTGCAAAATAGTGATGTGTTGTTTTCACTGTCTGAAATGTAAATGTTTAAGCAGAGCCATCAGCAGGCAGGAATGCAACAATGTCTCCTGTGACTTTTGTGATTGATGTGTTCAGTTCTCAGTTCTCTGCAATGAAAGTAACATAACACTGGGCTATTCTGTGAATAGTCTAAACCTTTATTTGCATAATTCATGAAATTGCGTTATACAAATGTGGTTTAAAAAATCCTGTTAGAGAATTTCTACAGTGTTTAGTAATCCTATGAAATTTTACCAGTTGACATTTTGTAGCATTTGCCTCTTGTACTGTTTTAATGAGCTGCTGGATTTGCTTTGTTTCATTCCATCCTTAAGGATTTGTTGACATGTCCAAGTTGTCATGCCTGTTTGGGGGAGGGGAATGGGTTTAGCAGTTCACCAAGAATGGATCAGTCATGTCTCTACCCTTTAAGGGTCAGAGGTTACTTGATTTAGAATAAGGGAAGGACAACCTTGAAAGAGGCCAGATAGGGTGCTTTTTATAAGCAACTAACTATAGGGGAAATACAAGTTACTTTTCAGGCAGAGATTTTCTGTTACCTCAGGAATATTTTTGAAGAATTAAATTTTTTTCCTTTTAAATGCAGAATTCTGTGTTCCTACGTATTTGTCAATTCAGATATTTAGCATTATATGTAACCTTATTCTTGGTGTGAGGATTCGTGTTATATACAAAATTTTAATCTTGATGTGTGGTTCTGTGTAATACATTAGGTATTTTATGATTTGTTTTGGGATGCAAAGTGTTAAAAAATACAAAGCATAAGGATTTGCTATGATAAAGTAATAGAGATTAGCTGTCCTCTGCTGTGATTCGTTACTTTAACCATAGAAATTAAAAGTGGCTGAGGGGAGGGTACTACAAATGCAAAACTACACTTCTGTACTGTAAAATTGAAAGGAATAAGTGAATAGAACATAATCCATGGCCTCCACACCCACAAAAACATGTAGGAACAATGCCTGACATGCCACAGTTCAGCAATTCTAAACTAGCAACATACTGGATCTTCTACTTTCATAGTAACTACAAAGATAGTGGTAAAGGTTTTATGTATATTTTAGGAAAAATCAGGGCAAGAGCTTAAAACTTCTTATCTAGTGAGAGTCAACTTTATCAGCTATGAAATATTTACACTGCAGATCAGGATCTTGGAGACAATAGCCGCAGCCTCGTTGGCAGAGGAAGCTCTCCCAGAGGAAGTCTCTCACCAAGGTAAGCATTATTTACACTGCAAAGTAAGGCAAAAGAAACAGTTTGAGATTGGAAACTTCTTTATCTTATATCATGAGTATACATTTGTGAGGCTATAAAAGCATTAGGAAGATAAGCATGTCTGGACAGTTAAGAAAAAAGATTCTCAATTTGAATATTAATTTAAACAGATTTCTAAGCTTTAAACAATTTTTTTAATTGTATTTTTTCTATTACCATTTATTCTCCTTTTCTCTCACCCCCACATCACTACACTGTTGTCCATGTCCATGAGTCCTTTTTCCTTTTTGCCCTATCCCTTCACCCCCTAACCACCCTCTCTTTCCCCCGGCTGTCAGCTTGCTCTCTATCTATGAGTCTGTCTGTTTTGCTTGTTTGTTCAGTTTGTTCATCAGATTCCACATGTGAGTGAAATCATCTGGTATTTGACTTTCTCTGACTGGCTTATTTCACTTAGCATAATGTTCTCTAGGTCCATCCATGCTGTCACAAATGGTAAAATTTCCTTCTTTTTTACTACTGAGTAGTATTCATTGTATAAATGTCCCGTAGTTGTTTTATCCACTCATCTACTGATGGACACTTGGCTGCTTCCAAATCTTGGTGATTGTAAGTAACGCTGCAATGAACATAGGGGTGCTTATGTTCTTTCAAATTAGTGTTTCAGGTTTCTTCAGATAAATTCCCAGAAGTGGAATCACTGGGTCATGAAGCAGTTCCATTTTTATTTTTTTTGAGATTATTTCCATACTGTTTTCCACAGTGGCTGCATCAGTCTGCATTCCCACCAACAATGCAAAAGGGTTTCTCTTTCTCCACATCCTTGCCAGCAACTGTTGTTTGTTGATTTATTGATGATTGTCATTTTGACTGCTATGAGGTGATATCTCATTGTGGTTTTAATTTGCATCTCTTTGATGGCTAGTGATGCTGAGCATTTTCCCATATGTCTGTGGGCCCACCTGTGTGTCCTCCTTGGAGAAGTGTCTATTTGGGTCCTTTGCCCATTTTTTAACTGGATTTTGTGTTTTTGGTATTGAATTTCTAAGTCCTTTATGCATTTTGTATATTAACCCCATAGCAGATGGATCAGCAATTGTGTTCTCCCATTAAGTAGGTTGTCTTTTTATTTTGTTGATGGTTTACTTTGCTGTGCAGAAACCTTAGTTTGATGTAATACCATTTGTTTATTTTTTGTTTCCCTTCCCCTGAGGAGACACATCAGAAAAAATATTGCTATGAGCAGTGTGGGAGATACTTCTAGGATTTTTATGGCTTTGGGTCTAACATTTAAGTCTTTAATCCACTTTGCATTTTATTCTTGTGTGTGGCATAAGAAGGTGGTCTAGTTTCATTTTCCTGTACTGGTCTATCCAGTTTTGTGAATACCATTTGTTGAATAAACTATCTTTAGCCTATTGTATGTGCTTGCTTTGTCTGTCAAATATTAATTGACTATAAAGGTGGGTTTATTTCTGAGCTCTCTATTCTGTCCCATTGATCTATGTGTCTGTTTTTATTGCCAGTACCATGCTGTTTTGATTACTGTGCCTTATAGGATATTTTGATATAATGTAGCATTATTTCTCCAATTTTGTTCTCTCTCAGGGTTGCTGTTGCTGTTTGGGGCCTTTTGTGGTTCCATATAATTTTTTAAAATATTTGTTCTAGTCCTGTGAAATAATGTTACTAGTATCTTGATAGGAATTGCATTGAATCTGTAGATTTCACTGGGTCGTATGGACATTTAATGATGCTAATTCTTATCCATGAACACGGTGTGTACTTCCACTTGTATCTTCTTCCATTGCTTTCTTCAGTGTCTTATAATTTTCTGAGTACAGGTCTTTTATGTCCTTGGTTAGGTTTATTCCTAGGTATTTTATTATTTTTGAAACAATTATAAATGGGATTGTTTTCTTAATTTCCCTTTCTTGATAGTCCATGATCAGCATATAAAAATACAACTGATTTCTGAATATTAATTTTGTATCTTGCTGCTTTGTTGAATTCATTTATCAGCTCTAGTAGTTTCTTGGTGGAATATTTGGGGTTCTTTATGTTCAGTGTCATGTCATCTGCAAATAAAGACTGTTTTACTTCTTCCTTTCCAATTTGGATGCCTATTATTTATTTATTTCTTCTTGTCTGATTGCTATGGCTATCTAAGCCATAGCTTTTTAAAAGCTATAGCTCTTTTAGATTTCCAATCAATTTGAACTCTCTTGTTTTTATTATTTATATGTTTAGCTGCTAGTACTATTAATGCATTAATTTGGGTGATTCATCTTGGTCATAAAATAGTCTTGAAATCTCTTAATGCTAGACTCAATCAAGACTTTTCAACTTTGGCTTCCAGTTTTAGTTCTGTTGTGAGCAATGCTCTTAACCCTTTAGTCCCTAGTTCCTAATTCAGTAAATGAAGTTTTTGTTGTTCACCTCTAAAATCTGTCTAGTTCTTAAAATTGTTTGAATCTCAGAGTATATCTGAAATTATCTTAGAATATGAAAGAATTCAGGTACCATTTATTAATAAATAATAGATGTGAGGTTATTCATACTCTTAGCAGGACTCTCTTAACCACAGTTGTACGGGAAGGTTGACTTTCTCTGAGCACAATCTAAGTGCCCCAAATTTTCTCTTCTCAGTGGGGAGAATGCTTGTAGGAAGTGTTGTGTCAGTTTGTAGACGATGATGAAATTTGAGGCTCTGGCTATGCTTTAATTGATTTTATTCTACTTTTAGCTTCTACACCTTCTCCTGGTTTGTTTTCTCTCTATTCTCTAATTTTGTAAACTCTGCCTCCAGTATGCTATTAGACTGGGTGAGAATGGAGAACAGAAGGAGGATAAAACCCAATCTAGAGTGTTTTTTCAACTATAGGAAGTAAAAAATTCTGTTAAAAATTAAAATTTTTATGTGGTAACCATGATGAGTGTCAGTGTTGCTGTGTTACTGATACAGTCTGGAAAGTTCTATTAAGAAATACATTTGTCATTGAAGAGATTAGTACAAAAACCTCTTAATTTTGCTATTTTCTGGTATATATTCAATTAGTGCCTTTTTCCTATATAATTCTAGTTGAACTAAAAGTAGTATTGTTTTTCCTAATTGAGCTCTGCAGAAATTTAAATATTCTTTATTTTGAAACTAGGAATATGAATATTATACACAGTGATAACATCTGACTAATCTCTAATTTTATGCTGTGGTTACTTTTGTATTGCTTTATTCTTCTTTTCAAAGAAGAAAGTTAATGGATTTTTCCTCATATGTAGTAGAGGAAGCATTTCTGGAACCCCCCTTTTAAAATTAAAACACCATACAAGCTACCCAGGAATTATTTAAGCTCCTTCAGTGCTATTTTGCTGGGTGTCATTGTTTTTCATTAGCTAAATGGGACTTAATGCAATAAATGGTGCAAAATTATTTTTAGCATCTATGTCCAACTTACATTGCCCTTTAAAGATCAGCCTGAAATGTAATAGCCTAAATTATCCTGGCACGATGAACTATGTGGAGTACAATGGCCAAATGTATGTAGCACGTGATATTTTCATATGGAATAAAAAAACCTCATTTGTTTAAATTCTTATTTAAAGAGATTTTTCTAGAGAAGTGTTTTAAGGCAGTGGCAACCAACAGTAGGTTTTTAGAAGACCTGCGTTGTAACCCCAGCTCTGTCATTTGCTTAGCAATGTGCCTTTGGACAGATCTTTCCAGGCCCATTTGTTTCCTCAGGTGGAAATAGAGCCAATGAGCCAGGTTTTGACTTCTCACCAGGTAGTTGTGAAGATCTTATGAAATGATTATGTGGGAACACTAGAAACTCTAAAACAAGACCTTTACTAATGTGTTGTTAGTATGGGAGCTGGGAACCAGAAATGGCCACGTTTACTAATTTAAAACAAAAAGTGGATGACACGGAATATTACATATTTTTCTTAATATTAGAAGTGTTGATTTTTGGATTTTAAAGTAGAGTGTTGGAACTTTATTCTCTTCTGGCTAATTATATTGAATTTTTTTCTAATCCTATCTTTCCCTTTTGTTTTATAAACCTATATCAAGTTCTTTTATAGTCTGTTTTAGAGATTATTGGTTGTGTGTTTATATTTTCTAGTGATTTTTAATTAACAAGTATGGCCAGCTAATCTCTTGATTATACACAATTTGAGGAGGAAGAATGATAATTACTAAATTTTAGAGTAGATTATGGTTTTATCATTCTAGCATAAGCAGCTTGGTGTTAGAAAACTTGTACTGGAAAGGGGTTACCATAGGGTGAGAAATGTGAATGCGCTCTCCTTCAGAGAGTTCTTTTGTTTAACCTGAGAATTAATATTTTCAACAGATCCCCCGTAAGCAGCTTACAGATTCGCTATGATCCACCAGGCAACAGCAGTTTGGAAAATCTGCCTCCAGTAGCAGCCAGTATAGAACAACTTTTGGAGAGGCAGTGGAGTGAAGGACAGCAGTTTTTATTAGAACAGGGTACTCCTAGTGACAGTAAGTATTCTTTTCTTGTCTTTAAAGAAAGATTAATAGGTGGATGGGTGGATGAACTGACACACAGATTGATAGGTGCAGAAGTCCCATTTCATCAAGAATGAAATTATGATACATGTTTTATATTACATGTAAGAAAATGTAATGTAGTGGTTTAATAGAACAAATTCTACACTTTTACTGCTCGGACTTGAATCTTGTCTTTACCTGTTATTAATGATATGATTATGAGTAAGTTTCTTAAATGTCAATGTACTTTAGTCTCCCATTTGTAGAATGGGAGTAGTAATGTACCAGTATCATAGGGGTTTTGAGGGTTAAATGACAAAAAATATGTAGCTCTGGCCAGTGTGATTTGGTTGGTTGGAACATTGTCCTGTAACTGAAGGGTTGTGGGTTCAGTTCCTAGTTGGGGCACATGCCTGGGTTACCAGTTTGGTCCCAGGTTTGGGCACATACCATCTCTGGTCTGTGTATGGGTGACCATCAATTGATGCTTCTCTCTCAGGTTGATGTTTCTCCCTCTCCCTTTGTCTCTAAAAAACAACGAAGAAATGTCTTCAGATGAGGATTAAAAAAAGAAGTAAAGAATATGAAGAGCACTTATCTATTCACTGGTTATTGTTACTGCCTATAATTATAATATTGATACATTGTTTCTCATTGTAATCTCTTACCAATTTTTAACTTACTAAAATATACAAGTTACATTTTTCTTTTAGCTTAATTGTTTGAAGAAAATTTGCTCAACTCTGGAGAATTTACAAGGGGGGGACCCCCAGAAAACTGGGATTATCTTCTGGAGGGCAGGCCCCTTGTAGTACAGGCTTCCCCTGCTAGGTGAGTGTTCTAGGAATGGATCTAGGAATCCATCTGTGTATCAGTGTACCAGCTGGCAGTGTTGTGAGAGGCTGCTTTGGCTTCCGTGAATATTTTTATTGAAGACTTTTTCAGAGCATTTGCCCATTTCATCATAGGTGATTTACGAGTGCACCTGCCCATACTGTGCTGAGTGTTAAGCAGTTTTTGATGAAAAACAGCATGACTCATACCCCACCCTCCCTGTTCATCATATCTTGCCCTGAGTGACTTTTTTTTTGTTTCCCCCATTGAAAAAGTCCTCAAAGGGAAATGTTTTGCCAGTGTGGAAGAGGTGAAACAAAAATGGCAGAAGTACTAAAAGGCATCAAAGTCGATGGGTTCAAAAACTATTTTGATCAGTGGGGGAAAAAATCTTGATTAGGGGTATTGCATCAAATGGTGAGTACTTTGAAGGTGACTGAAATTTAAATGTGTAAGAATACATAATTTTTTATACGTAAATTCTGGGGTTTTTTGGGGCCCCCCCCCTCATATTTTAAAAAGTGCATATAGTCCAGTATGGCCAACTATCTTTTTGATTTTATAATTTGGATGAGAAAGAATAGTAATTACCAAATTTTATATATCATATGTTGTTTACTTATTAAATCATTTAACATGTGCCATAAATACATTTCGCATCTTCACAATTTTGATTATTGGTGCGGGGGGGGGGGGGACCATGGGTTAAAAATGCCAAAAAGCAAAGTTACAGTACAAGTTAGCTGGAAAAATGACCTAGTGAAAAATATATCCTAGTGTTAAGGATAAATTTTTCAGGGAAAAATTATCATTTTGGGATATAAATTTTTGCTACTTTAATTTATTAAAACATTTTGCTTATTGTTATCAGACGAGTGCCCTAAATTGGTATTTTTATGCATGGTGTCCTGACCCCCCCCCCCCCCCCCCCCCCCCCCCCCCCGTTAATTCTAAGGAAATTCATGCTGGGATAATCCCTTAAATATGATAGCTGGAGGACAGATTTAACTTGGTCTTACTGCATCTCACTTGGGTGCACTAAGTAAGGGTTTCTTTGTGGGATCTTGAAGAGGAGGGATAAGTGTTAAAATCTTTGGAAATGACCATATGTGTCTTTTGAAGACCCAGAGGGCATGTTAAACAAATACTACTTTTTAAGACATAGGACTTTTAAAGTGTCTATTACTGTAGCATAACAGTAGCACTCCATGTTGTCAGTCTAAAGCTCTCAGTTGTGTTTGAGGTGATGAGGCAGGACAGAAACTGAGTCTGTTTAAATGATGAACCTTTTCTGGTAGTGGGGGCTGAGGTGCATGCACACTGCCCCCTGCTGGGAGATCAGTACATTAGCATACCGAGCATCTGGGTTTGGAGGTTCCTCACCTCGTCTGGTGGCATACTTAGCTTAACCAAGCAGCAAACAAAAACATGTAGTCTTTATTGTGTTGAAGGATATTGGTGTGATTCTTTCCACTTTAAATGCGCTATTAATGTATAATCATGGCAGGCACTTTGAATTTTTAACTAGGCTTTTATTTTGATGAAAATAGAATGTTTTTGTAATTTTTATGTTATTTTTTTGAGAAATTACATGAACCAGGTAGGTGTTTTCCCTTTTTTTGTTATCCTTATATATGTACAAATATATTACATATATCTACATATAAATTTAGGAATAAAACCTAACCACTTAAAAATGCTTTACAGAATTTCTACTTTTCTATTTTAATTTATTTCAAAAGTTTTTGACACTTAAGTCCTTAAAATACTTAGCCCCGTGTGTGAACTTATCTTTGTTAAAAATGATCCAAATGTTTGCTAGTTTTAGGAATGCTGAAGTCATTACACCAACTTCAAGTTGAAAATCGAAGATTAGAGGAACAAATTAAAAACCTAACTGCCAAAAAGGAACGCCTTCAGTTATTGAATGCACAGCTCTCAGTGCCTTTTCCAACAATAACAACAAATCCTAGTCCATCTCATCAAATTCATGCATTTTCAGCACAGAATGGTATGAAAATATTTATTGTGTATCTAAGGAAAGTAGGCTAGACTTATAATACCTTTTAAGTAAGTGAATAATAACTTATATGAAGATGTAGAAAAGGAATGATAATTTCAAAGAGCATAAAGAATCCTCTTAAGTGATGACTTAAATTTTTCTAACTTCTTTTTAGCATGTAATGATAAAATTTTAATGTATAATGATCTCTATTGATTTAAATCCATGGTATTCAGTAGAGATATAGATTTTTCCATTTAAATGATCTTAGGCAGAGTAAGACTTAGTTTTTAATATGGGCTTCAGGATTAGCTTTCAGATAAGCCTTTAATCTTATACATAATGTAACTTAACGGGGTAAATAGGTTGGGTTTTTTTGTCTTTTATTATTCCAGCTCCTACTACTGATTCCTTGAACAGCAGTAAGAGCCCTCATCTAGGAAACAGCTTTTTACCTGACAATTCTCTTCCTGTGTTAAATCAGGTAATTTTGGTGTGGTTAGTTTCATTTGTGTATTTTACTCATAAACAATAGTGTATCCCCTTAAATGGCTTAAAATTATTTCAGACAATTTTGCTGTGTTCCTTACAATTTAAATTTCTATTCTTTTTTTCATTAGGACTTAACCTCCAGTGGACAAAGCACCAGCAGCTCATCAGCTCTTTCTACGCCACCTCCTGCTGGGCAGAGCCCAGCTCAGCAGGGCACAGGCGTTAGCGGAGTGCAGCAGGTCAATGGTGTGACAGTGGGGGCACTGGCTGGTGGAATGCAGACTGTAACATCCACCATTCCTGCAGTGCCTGGAGTGGGTGGGATAATTGGAGCTTTGCCAGGTAACCAACTGGCAATTAATGGCATTGTAGGAGCTTTAAATGGTGTGATTCAGACCCCTGTCACAATGTCCCAGAACCCTACCCCCCTCACCCACACAACTGTACAACCTAATGCAACTCATCCAATGCCAGCTACACTGACTAACAGGTGAGAAACTTACTTAAAATATATTTTAGGTTTTCCAGTGCAACATAATACTGTTGTACATGTTTTAGATTTAGATTTTTAATGTTCTCCCTGTAGATGTACTCTAAGAAGTTACAATCCACCAAACTTTAAATATATTTACTGAGAGCCATTTATTTTTCAAACTTAAGTAATTCAGTTTAAAATAAAAATAAGCCATTTGAGTAACAAAACATCAAATATATTCTGTGCTGAAAAATTCCCTTTTGATCTTATGCCGTGTATATTGCCTTTATGTATCATAAATTCTAAAGAAAAGTAGTATTGTAATGAAGATCACATATGAATATTGGTTTTTTAAAATTCAGCTATGTAATTCTGTTAGCTTTATAATAAAAGATTTTGATAGGATGAAGGTTAGATGTTTATCTTGAATATCTAGGAAGTGAGACTTACTGTTCCATTGTACTGCAATTTCATTTGAATGTTTGTTCAAAATAAAGAGACTAGTGTCATGTTATTGAACATAGTCTTGAGGAATAAATCATTTTAAATGGATTTTCAGGGGGCACCAGTAAACTTTTTTTTGGCTCTCTCTTCATTAGTGCTTAATTTTACTGACCATCGGGACCATTTTAAAAGGTTGGGTCAAATCACTGAGCAGTGTGTTTGGATTATGTCTTGTTTTAAATATGTGTTACTTAATGTAGGTTAAATTATTCTTGAATAACTAAGAATAAATTATTACATGTACATGTTGTAAACACACTTAAATTTCTATTCCATAAAATAACTTAGTGCCTGCTTAGTTTACAATAAAAAGGAAAACAAAACATTTCTCAACAATGTGAATCCTTGTTTATCTGCATGCATGCAGCTACACACAAAAATAAGAACTTTGCCCATCATTCTTTTCAAAATGTGTTAAGATTAAAAACTTGACTTGAACTTATTAAACATCAAATCAAAGAATAGTCTTTCATTTTACATTTTAAAAACATTAAAGGTATATAGTAGGAAGTAAGAATTTTAATCTTTTTTTCAGTGCCTCAGGACTAGGATTACTTTCCGACCAGCAAAGACAAATATTTCTTCATCAACAGCAATTTCAGCAATTGTTAAATTCTCAACAGCTCACCCCAGTAAGTGCTTCCTTTTGATATCAGTAATATTTGATTTTTTTATTAGGAGAATGTGATATAAGTTGTAGATATTCTGTGTACTGTACTGATTACCCACTTTATGAAATAACATGACAGGACACATAACGCAAAAATAGTTTGTCTTGCCATTTGGTATAGTCTGCGATACTTGCAGTGACACCACTGACTCCATTGAGCACATGTCCTGTGGTGCTCTTGTAGACTCTGGTGGTGGAGTGGTGAACAAGACTTTGTATTTTTGTGGAGCTTCCTTCTGAGAGGGGAGATGGACAATAAATAAATATATGCTATTTGGTAGTGATAAGTATTGAGAAGTAAAATAAAGCAGGGTAAAGTAATAGAGAACAGTGGTATGAGGGTCATTTTAAATAGGATGGTCCAGCTTCTTTGAGTAGATGACATTTGAGCACAGATCTGAATAAAAGTTTAAGGAGCATGACTTTTTTGACATAGGAAAAGAAGAGAAAGCACATTCCAGGTAGAGGGAACAGCAGTTGTAAAAGACCTCAGCTGGACAAGTATTTATGTTCTGGAGACTAGAAAGAAAGCTAGCACGACTGCAGAATGAGAGAGGCTAATGCAGAGGACAGAGGGTCAGGCAGTCTTGGTATAGAAGATCATAGACGGACTTGTTTGGCTGTCTGTGGCCAGAAGTTTAGATTTATCTTCATTGTGATGGAAAGCCATTGGTGATTTCTTTTTAACCTTTCTATTGTGGAATTTCTTAAGTGTACCAAAAGAGAGTATAATACATGTATACTAATCACCTAGCTTTAATAATTATCCCAATTTTGAAAAAGTTTTGTTTCATGTATTTTCACTTTTTCCCTCAGGATTATTTTAAAGAATTAATTGGAGGACTTTGAACAGTATAGTGACATGATAATCATATTTTTAAAAGATGAATTTAGCTGCTGCATTATGGAGAATAATCTGTGTGTGTTGGGAGGGGAGATGGTGGCAACAGTAGAAACAGGAGCGTCCCAGGTAGATGTTGGTATCTTAAAACAGCGTGATAAACGTGGTGGGAAACTGTCTGGAATTGTATATGTTGAAGGTAGAACCAGCAAGACTTGTTTGTTGGACATTCAAGAAAAAGAAGAGTCCTGCCCTGGCTGGTATGGCTCCGTGGACAGAGCACCAGCCTGAGAACTGAGAGATCGCTGGTTTGATTCCCGGTCAGGGCACATGCCTGGGTTGTAAGCCAGGTCCCCAGTTGGGGGTGTGTGAGAGGTAACTCTTTCATTCTCACACAATCATGTTTCTTTCCCTCTCTGTCTCCTTCCTTTCTCCTCTCTCTAAAAAATAAATAAATAAAATATTTTTAAAAAGAAAAGAGAAAGGAAGAGTCTTAAGCAATTGGATGTTGACTTTTACGGAGAGTTGGATGACTGGGAGGAACAGGTTTTGCAGAGATAACAGGAGTTTGCTGTGTGCATTCTGAGTTTGAGGCGTCTGTTTTTAGATGGTCAAGTGAGTGTCTAAGGGAAGGATACAGTTGGATATGTAAATTAGGGGTCATTCCTGCATATGTGATGTTAGATCCACAAGATTTGATAAGATCCGAAGACTAAGCCCTGAACACCCTGGAAGAGAAGAATAATTGAGTAAAGGATATTGAAAAAAAAGTGGCCAGTGACAAGAGGGAAACTGAGAAAGTGGTGTCCTAGGGACCCACGTGAAGAAAATGTTTTAAGAAAGGGAGGACTCTGCTGTGTAAAACACTTCTGGCAGGACAAGGTTAAGGATTGACCATTGGATTCAGCTGACTAGAGGTTTTTCATGCAAGGGGTTTTAGTGAGAAGTAAAAACCTCACTCAGTGGTTCAAAAGAAAATGGGAGGGGAGGAAGTGAAGGTGGCATGGAGGCAACTAAAGATGTTTTACTGTAGAAAGAAAGGAAATGGACGCTTAATGGGAGAAAGACATGGTCTAAGAGGGTGGTTTCTATTCATTTTGAATATGACAGTCTCTGTTGATAAGTTAATTTCCGGTGCAGGTGAGAGGGAGGAAAGTCCCAGATCAGCAAAGTTTCTCAGAAAGGAGAGGAGTTGAGCATAGCATTCTCTTCTGAGAAGAGGGCAGGCAGAAGAGCTGTCAGTGGATTTTATGATAGGCTATTGAGGATATCCACTTTTAATGTTTTTAATTTTTTTAAGTAAATTATAAATAAAGTTATCAGCTGAGGGAGAATGGAGTATTATTGGTGATTAAGAAGATGTGGAGTAGATTCATTGGCAAAGGGGGAGAAAGAGTTAACTAAGACATGTGGAAGTGTGTGGCTCACGTGCCAGGGCAGCACTTGCTGGCCCTCTGTAGTCATATATTTAAAGTCTCCAAGTTGATGTGGTTGTGTCACTTTTCTCCAGCCCCATTTCCCTAGCACACTTCACTGAGTTAGATTGTCTGTAGAAGGTACTATTTAAATGACTCAGAGTTTCAGCCTTTTTATTACTTCTTTTTAGAATATATTTACCTACTTTCTTGATTGACTTAAAAATATATTGAAAATATTTGGCATCATTTTCACTGTCACTGTATGTCCAGTGGTATAAAGATAGATTGTATATAAATCCTTAAATGCTTACCTAAAATGTGGTCTTACTTTCTTATCTCAAGTCGCCTTGTAATATGAAGTACTAAAATTCAGCTAATTTGGGACTTTTCCTATTAATCAAGATTTCACTCTCGTAGTAGCACATATAGATGTCTCCTTTCCAAAACATGGTTGAATAAGGAATTTTTAGTACAGATTGTTGCTCAGAAACCATAAGGACTGAAGCAGTTTAAACTCTACTTTTCCCTCTGTCAGCCAGGGTTGTGAGGTAAAAGTTTGTTCATTTACAAACATTGAACTGTATGTAGGTAAAAATTATTATAAGGCATATTTTCTTTTCCCATTTTAAGAAAAACTCTTGCTTCACCCTATTCCCCTACCAACTGCTACCCTGTTTCTCCGCTCACTGCCTCCTCCCAATGACCTTTATGTTGCTGAGTCCTGTGGTCAGTTCATTTTTTTTTAAAGATTTTATTTATTTATTTTTAGAGAGAAGGGAAGGGAAGGAGAAAGAGAGAGAGATAAACATCAATGTGAGGGAAACATCAACCAGTGGCCTCTCTCTCTTATGCCCTGACCAGGGACCAAACCCACAACCCAGTCATCTGCCCTGACCGTGAATCCAACCAGTGGCTTTGTGCTTTGTGGGACAATGCCCAACCAGCTGAGCCACACTGGTCAGTTCTAGTTCTTCATCTCACTTCACCTGGCTGGAGACAGCATTTGACAGAGTTGATCACTCTTTCCTTCTTGAAACACTTTCTTATTTAGTTTCCAGGATACCACATTACCATAAAATTTTTCCTGCCTAACTGGTCATTCCTTTCCTCCTCTTCAGCCTCTTAGAATGTTCTAGAATTCGGTGATCTCCTCCAGTCACGATGTAGCTTTAAATACCTTTCGTGTATACTTTTCCAGCTGAGGCCTTACTCTGGAATTTCAAACTTCTGTATCCAACTGCTTACTTGGTATCTCCACTTGGATATCTTACTAGACATTTCATGCATAGCCTGTCCACAACCGAAATGATAATCGCCACCACATACCTGCTGCACACAGTTTCTCTTCCTCAGCTCATGGCAAGCCCATTCTTCCAGTTGCTCAAGGCAAAAACCTTACAGTCATTCTTCACTCCTCCCTTTCTGTGATGCCTCACAGTGAATCCATTAAGAAATCCTAAATCAGGTTGTATCACTTCTCTGCTCAAAACCTTATGCTTTTTACTTCGAGTAAAAGCTAAAGAAGTATTCGTGGCCTACTGCCATGAGGCCCATATTCTCCTCTTGTCTCCTCCTTGCCCTCCACTTCAGCACCCCTGGTCTTGCTATCTCCCTTGATTATACTGGATGTGCAACATAGCCCCTTAGCACTGGCTACTTATGTAGAACACCCCTACCCTGCCCCACCCATATCTACATAGAGAATTCTCTGACCAATCTATTTCATTTTGTTTTAAGATTTTATTTTATTTTTAGAGAAAGGGGAAGAGAGGGAGAGAAACATTGATGTGCAAGAGAAACATCAATCTGTTGCCTCTCACGTGCCCCCTACTGGGGACCTGGCCTGCAACCCAGGCGTGTGCCCTGACTGGGAATTGAACCAGTGACCTTTTGGTTCACAGGCTCGCACTCAGTCCACTGAGCCACACCAGCCATGGCTGACCAATCTATTTCACAAGACCCACAACCTTGCCATACTCTCACACACATTTCTCTTTCCCCTGACCCTTAGCAATATTCATATTCTAACATTTTTGTTTGTCTTTCCTTCTTTCTCCCAGGGTGGACTACATAAGGGCAAGCCGTGCCCCCCCCCCGCCCCCCATTAATATGTCTCAAGCACAAAACACATGTCTCCAAACAGTAC
This sequence comes from Desmodus rotundus, assembly GCF_022682495.2. Classification (NCBI taxonomy): domain Eukaryota; kingdom Metazoa; phylum Chordata; class Mammalia; order Chiroptera; family Phyllostomidae; genus Desmodus; species Desmodus rotundus. The sequence goes on from NC_071390.1 coordinate 142,035,896, forward strand.
CTGGCACATAGGAAGCACTCAGGAAATGAAATACATGCTTGCTGTAAAGAGTAGTCTCATAACTACATGAAGAAAGCACTCTTTTCTGTTGGCATGAATGAGAACTTTAAACATATTTTAAGTTCCCAGAATTACAGGAAGGATTTGACCCACATAGTTTATTCTAAAGTCACATACAGAGAACTTTATGAGTTCTGTAAGTTGCTGTTGGTCTTGATTATCATGGATAACCTAGTTTAAATAGAGGTCTCCTACATTTGTTTGCCCATTTTGAAAATAAGCCATTCATTAATGGTATTAGCATTTTATAGTAGATAATGTTTAGCATAGTGTATTTTTCCAGAAGAGATACTAGTTTTCTTTCTTAGTAGTATGGATGTGACTTATGTTTAACTTTCTAATATTAAAGAAGAAAATAGAAAAAGCAGGCTTTACTGATTGCTGAATTCTGTGACAGGGAATTCAACTTTTCTAACATATTTTTACCTAAGGAACAACATCAGGCCCTTCTGTATCAGTTAATGCAACAACATCACCACCAGCAGCACCATCAGCCTGAACTACAGCAGCTGCAGATCTCTGGACCAACACAAATACCAATAAACAACCTACTTGCAGGTACTCAGGCACCGCCGCTGCACCCAGCTACCACCAACCCATTTCTCACCATCCATGGCGACAGTGCAAGTCAGAAAGGAGCAGTAAGTATCTTTGTTTGATTATATCTAGTGAAATAAAAAGAACTTTATTGAGTAATCAGAGATAATTCTCTTCTGTCTCTCCCTTTAAAAAAAATATTCCCCCTGTAATTTCTTCTTAATACAAGTTGTTTAGCAGCTAGATAGTGTAAATACAAAGGACCTAACCTAATTTATATATTCTCTAAGTATATCAGTTTCAATTTGCACATAAGGTTTTAGTGGCATGGGACAGTCCACTCAGAAGACCATACGTGGTGCTTTGTGAGAATCTTTAATTAGTTTAATTATAGAACTAAGTCTAGATATTTTAGGAATACTTTTATTATTTTACTCTGAAGTGCTTCCTAAAATTGACTTACAATAAAGTTAATATATGAATTTTAGGGTACTCCAACCATTCTACCAGGTTACATTTTTTTAAAAAGTAAATTACAGACCCGACCAGTGTGGTTCAGTAGGTTGCCACAAAGCAAAAGGTTGCGGGTTTAATTCCTGATCAGGGCACATGCCTGGGTTGTGGGCCAGGTGTCCAGTTGGGGGCATAGGAGAGGCAACCAGTCGATGTTCTTGCGCATTGGTATTTCTCTGCCTCTCTTCCCCCACTCTAAAAATAAATAAATAAAATCTTTTTTTAAAAAGTAAACTATAAACACATTTGCAGTGGAATTTAATTTTTTTTAAGATTTTATATTTAGAGAGGGAGAAAGAGAGGGAAAGAAACATTAATGTGAGAGAGAAAAATTGATCTGTTGCCTCTTGTACAACACACCTATTGGGGACCAAACCACAACCCAGGCATGTGCCCTGACTGAGATTTGAACCTGCGACCTTTTTGCTTTGCTGGACAACGCCCAACCACCTGAACCACACAGGTCAAGGCTGGAATTTAAATTTGTATTAATGGTATGTAAGTGATAGTAACTTACCCTGTCAGTGTACAAGTTAGGATAAATTAAAAATGAGTGCAGGAACAGTATATACTATCCATATAGTAGCATACATTTTTAAGGCTGTTTCTTTCTATTAATGCTCCCCTTTGATTAGGTCTACTTTACTGGAGTATAAATGTTTTCCCTAAATCCCAGTTCAGGGCAGAGCCCTGTTAAAGGAAGGTTCCTGGGATATAGAGTGGACACTGGACATCAGGAAAAGGAAGAAGGGAAAGAATGAGGTGGGGGACTTGGCAAACAGAAGTGTTAAAGTCACAATGCTTGCTCTTTCCCGTAACTTGAAAGCCTGCTGTTGGATGTGCTTTTTAGTCTATAGAAATTTTAGTTTGTATATAGTAACAGGAATTGGTTTAAAATATAGATTATTGGGTTTTATTTACCCCATTGTTTCAGATTTCCTGATCGTAAATACATACTGTCCTTAATCACCAACTTCGTTACCTCTCCAGTGTTTGGCTGACATGGGAAATTTAAGTTATTCCATCTTAATTTAGAAATTTTTTGTGCTGTTTTTTGCCTCTTAAGTTTTTTCTTGCATTACAAAGTGAATTAATTAAAGATAACTTTTCTGTAATATATGGTTGTATTTTTAAAAGAAAAAACACAATAATAAATAATATAAAATAACAGTATTAATTACCTAATGGAGAAAAGCAAGACTGGAAAATACTATTCATGGGTACCTACTATACACCAGACATCTTTGTTTGATACAATAGTATGCGTGATTTCAATCTTAAAAATAATAATAGACTGTAATCCCATTTTTATACGTGAGTAAAAGGAGACTGAAAGTGGTTAAAGATCAAAAGATAAATAGCACATGTTGGATCAGAACCCATGACTTTCTTAGTCCATTAAAAAATTCCTTTTCCATAATACCACGTCTGTGGAAAAGTCAATTTCAGGGAATGATTTCTACATTCATTCCTTGGTGAGTTCTGTCCCTCAGATGGGCATTTCTGCCTTTGTGTACTACTGAATTTCATGTTTATAAAACAACTGATAGTGTTTACCAGTAAATTTGTCTTTATATCATGCTGAAAAGTAGCCATGTTGACTTGCAGAATAAAAGGAATAACCATATTCCACATTTTACCTCACCTATAACTTCAAATAAGAGGATATTACCTCAAATATGAGCCAAAAATTGATTTCGCTAATACATCTGATTTTGTTTAACTGCAGAGAATTAGTGATAAAACCGGGCCTGTCGCTCAGGAGAAAAGTTGACAGTTGAGAAACATCTAGAAATTGCCTGTCCTGCTGTTCTAGCACTTCATCTGGCTGCCGTTGCAGTCCTCTTACTACACCTATGAGGAGATGCAGCAAGAAACTAACTGCACAACAAAGGGTTAATTGCCACAAGGACATTCTTGTAAGGCTCCGATTAATTTTCTTGTTGCTTCGTTGCACTGAAATGGAATTCCCATATCCCTCATCCCTCTCCCAGATTTTTTGAACTTTGAAAGAAAATGTAATAACTTTTGTCAGTGAAATAATTTACATGCAGTGAGTTTATCAACCTAAGAGAAATTTAATATAGTTGGTGCACAACTAATTTTGTTACAAATTGGAGAGATGAATAGTAAAACTAAAGACTTGTTCCATTTATAAAGTATTTGATTTTATTGTACAAGTTGGAATATGAAGATATATTTTGTTTGGGTAACAGTGTGCTTACTCTGTGAGTCAAAACTTAAAACAAATTTCCAGGAACTGGCAAGTTTCTTCTGGAGTTTTATTGTTTTGTTGCAAATAAATAGGTCATCAACTGGGACTTTGCAATCTTTGTTATAAAAATTTCCTTTCTAATGGGATTTGGCCAGTTTTGGTAATCAAGTTAGGGCGGTAATGTCTGCCTCTGCTAAAGGTAATTTTCTTTTGCCAAATGCTTTTTCTTTAGTATTAAGACCTACTCATATTTCAAAGAAGCTTTGAGTTAAGTGAGTTCTAGGCTGCTGGGGGAACCAGATCAATTCAAAGTGAACGACTTCTTTCAGAAACAGGGGCCACTCTGGAAACTGATGGTAGGGTTTGGCCTGAATCAAGTGCCTGTTAGTGCCGTCATGGTGTTGAAATGGCTCTAGACAGCTGAGCTTGCACTATAATTATAGTCAGTCCTTGTGAGTAGTAGGAATAGTCAGTGTTGCACCAGCAGCCTTCCCCATGATTCTGCCTTTATTAAAAATTTTCTATGCCACCGTAGATAGCTCAGGCAAAACTGTTACCTGGGTATTTATCCACTAATGAGTCACAAGAAAAATGAGTGGATTTGGTAAGGATTTTTGTTTTTTCATTTAAATAACTTTCCATTACTGACAGTGATTTCAAACAAAAAAGACAAAACAACCCACCACTACAGTTCCTGAAACAGGTGAAATCTGTATTACAGCCCTTCCACTTTGGGTCACCACACTGCTGATATGACAGTATGGCAGTGTGTAGATTAAACAATTGGGGACGTAATCATTGAACTGTACTAAAATGTGTGAATTATTAGTGGAAAAGACCCAGCTATAATTAGACCTCCACTGTGTACTTAGCTAGAAGAACATGTTAATTCTGCAATACGTCTCTTGGTTAAACATTGCACAGTTCTTACCTCATTTCTGTAAATAAGGTTTTGTGAATCTGTTTTGTATTGTGAAAAATTCATAAGATAACATTGATATTTTGATTTGTAATATTTCTAATGGTAGATTTAATTAAAAAGTAAAATTAATTTATTTTTATATGTTCAGGGGAATTTTAAAGAAAGTCAAATCTTTTGTAGATAATTAAAAAAAATCAGTGTGGTTTATTTTCCTTATTTAACCCACTGGTTGTTATTCTGTAACAATTTGTATAAATGGTAAAGTTTGAATGTGTTGTTATTTTACCTAGATGTAAAATTCCACATGTATTAAAGAAAATGTATAAAGTTTTTGTTAATAAAATTTAATAATGTTTATAACTCTGTGCCATTTTTTCTAGTTTTATTGAGATATAATTGACATATAGCACTGTGTAAATTTAAGGTGTATGGCATAATAATTTGACTTACATATATTGTGAGATGATTGCCACAGTAAGTTTAGTTACCATTCTCTAGTACAGATATAAAAAAAAGAGAAAACAAAAAAATTTTTTCCCGTGGTGATTAGGATTTACTCTCTTAACAACTTTCAAATATACCACAGAACAGTGTTAACTATAGTCATCATATTATACATTATATCCCTAGTACTTACTAATCTTCTAACTGAAGGTTTGTACAATTTGACCAATTTCCCCTCCCACTCCTACTTTTCCTGTCTCTGGTACTTAAAAATCTGTTCCCTTTTTCATCTTTCTTGTTAGGTTTGTTTGTTTGTTTGTTTGTTTGTCTATTTATTTATTTATTTATTTATTAAAATATGGCTTCCACATAAGAGATCATCCAGTATTTCTCTTTCTCTGTCACTTAGTATATTGCCCTCCAGGTCCATCCATGTTGTCACAAACACAGGGTTTCTTTCTCTTTTTTGGCTAGATAATATTCCATTGTATAGATAGACCACAATTTCTTTCTCCATTCATCCATGGATGGACACTTAGGTTGTTTCCATATCTTGGCAACTGTAAATAATGCTGCAATGAGCAAGGAAGTGCATATATCATTTCCAGTTAGTGTTTTTTTCTTTGGGTAAATACCCAAAAGTGGAATTGCTGGATTATATGGTAGTTCTATTTTTAATTTGTTGAGGAGCCTCCATACTGTTTTCTGCAGTGGCTGCACCAGTGTTCATTCCCACCAAAAGTGCACAAGTGTTCCCTTTTCTACAATACATCCTCACCAACACGTGTTATTTCTTATCTTTTTTTGGTAATAACTATTCTGCCAGGTGTGAGGTGATACCTCATTGTGGTTTTTATTACATTTCCCTGGTGATTAATGATACTGAGCATCTTTCAATATATTGTTGTGCCTTTGTATGTCTTCTTTGGGAAATGTTTATTCAGATATTGTGCCCATTTTTAAATCTGATTGTTTTTGTGCTATTGAGTTGAGTTCTTTGTATATTGTGGATATTAAGCCCTTATCAGATGTATAGTTTGCAATCAATTTCTCCCATTTGGTAGGCTGCCTTTTTATTTTGTCAATAGTTTGCTTTGCAGAAGCTTTTTAATTTGAGGTAGTCACATTTGTGTTTTCTTTTTTTTTCTTTGCTTTTGTTGCTTTCGCTTTTGGAGTCAGATTCAAAAATCCTCAAAGACCTATGTCAGGCAGCTTACTGCCTATGTTTTCTTTTAGGAGTTGCTTTATGATTTCAGGTCTCATGTTCAAGCCTTTAATCCATATTGAGTCAATTTTTGTATATGTGTTCAAATGGTAGTCCAGTTCCATTCTTTTATACGTAGCAGTCCAGATTTCCCAGCACCATTTATTGAAGAGAATGTTCTTACCTAAGTGTATATTCTTGCCTCCTTTGTTGTAAATTAATTAGCTATGTATGTGTGGATTTATTTCTGGTCTCTGTATTCTGTTTCATTGATCTGTGTTGGTTTTTATGCCAATATTACACTGTTTTGATAACTATAGTTGTGTAATACAGTTTGAAATTGAGTGTGGTGCCTCATCTTTGTTCTTTTTTCTCAAGATTGCTTTGGCCATTTGGTATCTTTTGTGGTTCCGTGCAAATTTTTGGATTGTTCTATTTCAATGCAAAATGCCATTGGAATTTTGATACAGATTGCATTGAATCTGTAGGTTGCTTTGGGTAGTATGGACATATGAACGGTATTAATTCTTCCCATCCATGAGTTTAGAATGTCTTTCAATTTACTTGTGACTTTTTCAATTTCTTTTACTAACGACTTGTCATTTTCAATATGCAGGTCATTCACCTCCTTGATTAAATTTATTCCTAGGTATTTTATTATTTTCGATGCATTTATGCATGGAAGTGTCTCTTAGTTTCTCTTTTTGATAGTTTATTAGTGCAAAAAAATTTTTTTGTATATTGATTCTGTGTCCTGCAACTTTACTGAATTTATTAGTTTTTACTGTTTTTTGGTGGAGTGTTTAGATTGGCAAATAGTGACTGTTGTACTGCTTTCTTTTCCATTTGGATGCCTTTTCTTTTTTTGCCTGATTGCTCCTGCTAGGACTTCCAATACTATGTTGAATAAAAGTGGTGGGAGAGTGCATCCTTGTGTTGTTCTGATCTCAGAGGAAAAGCTTTTAGCCTTTCACAGTTGAATATGATGCTAGTTGTGGGCTTGTTGTATAATGATGCCTTTATTAGGTTGATGTATGTTCCCCCATACCACTCTGTTCACAGCTTTTAATCTTAAGTGGATATTGAATTTTGTCAAGTGCTTTTTCAGCATTTATTGAAATGATCATATAATTTTAACCTTCATTTTGTTAATATGGAGTATCACACTGATTAATTTGCAGATGTTGAACCACCTCTGCATCCCTACAATAAATCCCACTTGATCATGTTGTATGATCCGTTTAATGTGTCCTTGAATTCAGTTTGTAAATATTTCTTTCAGAATTTTTGCATCTATGTTCATCAGGGATATTGGCATGTAAAATTTTCTTGTGGTGCCATGTGTGGCTTTTGGTATCAGGCTAATGCCGGCCTTGTAAAATGAGTTTGGAGGGGTTCCCTCTTTTATTTTTTGAAGAGTTTGAGAAAGATTGGTATTCTTTGAATGTTTGGTAGAGTTTATGTGTGAGTCTGGTCCTGGACTTGTGTTTCTTTGGAGATTTTTGATTACTGGTTCAATCTCCTTTCTAGTAATGTGTTTCGGTTTTCTATTTCATCATGATTCAGTTTTGGTAGGTTGTAGTTTTCTAAGAATTTATCCATTTCTTCTAGGTTGTCCAGTTTGTTGGCATATAATTGTTCATAAGTCTCTTATGTTCTCCTGTATTTCTGTAGTATCAGTTGTAACATATTTCTTTTTTGTTTGTTTGTTTGTGAGTCTGACTAAAGATTTGTCAATTTTGTGTATCTTTTCAAAGAACCAGCTTAGTTTTATTGATCATTTCTATATTTCTTTTTAGTCTCTTATTTCATTTATTTCTGCTCTAATCTTTGTTATTTATTCTATTAAGTTGGGGCTTCATTTGTTCTTTTATAGTTTCTTGAGGTATAAAGTTAGATTGTTTATTTAAGACCTTTTATATTTCTTGGTGTAGGCATTTATCACTATGAATTTTCCTCTAAGAACTGCTTTTGCTTCATCCCATAAATTTGGTATGTTACATTTCCATTTTCATTTGTCTCAAGATGTTTTCTTTTACTTCTTTTTTGACCCATTGGTTATTCAGTAGCGTGCTGTTTAATCTCCACATTTTTGTGTTTTTTTCCCCCAGCTTTTTTCATGTAATTTCTAGTTTCATACCATTCTGGTCAGAAACGATGTTTGATTTCAGTTCTCTTAAATTTATTCAGACTTGTTTGGTGGTCCGACATGGTCTATGTTGGAAATTGTTACATGTTCACCTAAGAATATGGATCTGTTGCTAATGCTCTGTAAATATATTAGTCCATCTGGTTGAACATGTTCTTTAAAGCCAGTGTTACCTTACTGATTTTCTCTCTGGATGATCTACCAGGGGTGTCCAGCCTGTGGCCTGTGGGCTGCGTGCAACGCAGGATGACTGTGAATGTGGCCCAACACAAAATCGTAAATTTACTTAAAACATTATGAGATTTTTGTGTGTGTGTGATTACGTGTCACAATGTATTTACTATGTGGCCCAAGACAACTCTTCTTCTTTGAGTGTGGCTCAGAGATGCCAATAGGTTGGACACCCCTGATTGATGTAAGTGGGGAATTCAAGTTCCATGCTATTATTATAAAGCTGTCTATATCACCCTGGTTGGTGTTGCTCAGTGGATTGAGCATCAGCCTGCAAACCAAAAGGTTGCTAGTTCAATTACCAGTCAGGGCATGTGCCTGGGTTGTGAGCCAGGTCTCCAATAGGGGATGTGGGAGAGGCAACCACACGTTGATGTTTCTCTCCCTCTTTTTCTCCCTCCTTTCCCATCTCTATCAAAATAAATATATAAAATCTTTTTTAAAAAGTACAAATAGGTAGTTAAAGAATAGCCATGAGGATGTAAGTACAATATAGGAAATGTAGCCAATATGTATAACTATAGATGTGAACAATGGTGGGGGGATTGCCTGAGGGAGTGGAGTAGGGGGTGCTGGGTGGAGAGGGGACAAAGGGGGAAAATCAGGACAACTATAATAGCATAATCAATAAAATATAACTTAAAAAGTCAGCCAGGACAGTAAATGTGAATACCATCGAATAAACTATCCTAATTAGCGTTTATAGAACACTTCACACAACAAAAGAAGAACACATACTATTAAGTACAGGGGACATTTATAAAAAAAAAAAAAGCTATTTCTTTAAGTCTAGTAATATTTGCTTTATATATTTAGGTGCTCATGTTTTGGATGCATAAATATTTAAAAGTATATCTTATTGGATTGATCCCTTTATCATTATGTAACACCTTTCTTGGTACAATTTTTGATTTAAAGTCTATTTTGTCTGATAAAGGATAGTTACTCCAGCTTATTTTGGTTTCAGTTTGCCTGGAATATGTTTTTTCATTTCCACTTTTAGTCTATGTCTGTCCTTACATCTGAAGAGTGTTTCTTACAGGCAGTGTGTACATGGGCCTTGTTGTTGGACCTATTTAGTCACTGTATGTGTTGTGATGTCCTTTGGTTTCAGTATCATTCAGTATTATTATTTTTTTTAAATAATGTTTTATTGTTTATGCTGTTACAGTTGTCCCAGTTTTTCCCCCCTTTTCCCTCTCATTTGGCTTCTTTATGATTACCTTTTGTGTAGTTATTACAGATTTTTGCCTTATGGTTACCATCAGACTTACAAAAAATATCTTAAAATGATAACACTCTCTTTTAAATTGGTAAGTTTGATAGCATTCTTTTTTGAAAGTATATTTTACTGATTATGTTATTACAGTAGTCCCATTTTTTTCTTTCCTTTATCTCCCTCCTCCCTGCACCCCCATTCCTACCAGCATTCCCTAGCCCTAGTCCATGTCCATGGGTCATATATGTAAGTTCTTTGGCTTCTCCATTTCCCATACTATTCTTAACCTCCCCCTATCTATTTTGTACCCACCAATTGTGCTGCTTATTCCCTGTACCTTTTCCCTTACTCTCTCCCCTCCACCTGCTGATAACCTTCCATTCTGTTCCTGTTCTAGTTGTTTGCTTAGTTTATTTTTGTTACTTTTTTAGGTTCAGTTGTTGATAGTTGTGAGTTTGTTGTCATTTTACTGTTCATAGTTTTGATCTTCTTTTTCTTAGATAAATCCCTTTAACATTTCATCTAATAAGGACTTGGCGATGATGTATTCCTTTAACTTGACCTTATCTGGGAAGCACTTTATCTGCCCTCCCATTCTAAATGATAGCTTTGCTGGATAGAGTAATGCTGGATGTAGGCCCTTGCTTTTCATGATTTTGAATACTTCTTCCCAGCCCCTTCTTGCCTGCAAGGTTTCTTTTGAGAATCACTAGATAGTCTTATGGGAACCCCTTTGAGGGTAACTGTGTCTCCTTCTCTCTCGCTGCTTTGAAGATTCTCCCCTTATCTTTCATCTTGGGTAACTTAATTATGATGTGTCTTGGTGTGTTCTCCTTGGGTCCAACTTCTTTGAGACTCTCTGAGCTCCTTGGACTTGCATGTCTATTTCCTTTGCCAGATTAGGGAAGTTTTCCTTCATTGTTTTTTCCAGTAAGTTTTCAGTTTCTTGCTCTTTCTCTTCTCCTCCTGGCACCCCTATGATTTGGATGTTGGTACATTTGAAGTTGTCCCAGAGGTTCCTAAATTTCCCCTCATTTTTTTTTTTTAAATCTTGGTTCTCCATTGTGTTCAGGTTGAATGTTTATTTCTTCCTTTTGTTCCAAATTGTTAATTTAAGTCCCAGTTTCCTTCCCTTCACTGTTGCTTCCCTGTATATTTTTCTTTATTTCACTTTGTATATCCTTCACTTCTTCCTTTATTTTGTAATCATATGCAGTCATTTCTCTGAGCATCCTTAATTACCAGTGTTTCAAACTCTGCATCCGATAGGTTGGCTATCTCCTTGTTGCTTAGTTCTTTTTCTGGAGTTTTGATCTGTTTTTTTATTTGGTCATATTTCTTTGTCTCAGCACACCTGCTACATCGTAATGAGCAGAACCTTAGGTATTCACCAGGGCGGGCCAACCCATGTTGCTATGTTGTGGTGCTGTATATGGGGGAGGGGTCATAGAGGGGACCATGCTGCTTGCTTGGCTCTTGCCCTGCTTTCAGTCACTTCCCTCGCTTGCAACAAGTGGATTATGCCCTTTCAGGTGCCAGTTCCTGGGTGGGTGGGCTTGTGTATGTTCTAGGATCCCGTGGGCCCCTCCAAGGGACTCTCCTGTGAGGCTGGCAGTTTCTTCTGTTGCTGCAACCCCCACAGGTTTTTATAGCCAGAGATTTTGAGGCTTTAGTTTCCCATGCTGGACCCCTGGGTTGCGCACTCTGTCTCACTCCCCAGTTGTTCCTCCTGGCTTATCCGCATGCAAATGTGAGACATCCCAGTAGGACAGCTGCTGCCTGGCCTGCCCGGTCCATCAACTGCCACCTAATTGTGCAACCTTGCTTCCCTGGGCTGCCCATCTCCGCCTCTCCTGCCAGTCTGGATAAATGTTTCTTGTAACTCCTTGGTTGTTGAACTTCCATACAATTTGATTTTCTGACAGTTGTGGTTATTTTTTGTTTTTAAATTGGTTGTTATCCTTCTTTTGATTGTGTGAGGAAGCGAAGTGTATCTATCTATGCCTCCATCTTGGCTGGAAGCCTCTGATGGCATTCTTCAACTTTACGCTTTTACTTCTCCTCCCCTCACATTTTAGATTATTGGTGTTATAGTTTACAGATTTTTATAGTGTGTATCCAGTAACATTTTTGTAGTTGTAATTTTTAGTGTTGTGTGTTAACTTTTTAAATGAGTTACAAGTTTATGATGCACCACCATTACCATATTACAGAATCTGTCTTTGAACATACATTTGCCATTACCAGTGAGTTTTCCACTATCTTACGTGGGTTTTTTTTTTTTTAATGGTAATTAACATCCTTTTACTTCCACTCAAAGAATACCCTTTAGCATTTCTTGTAGTGATGAATTCCCCCTCAGCTTTTGTTTGTTCAGGGAAATCTTTATTTCCCCTTCATTTCTGAAAGACAGCTTTACTGGGTATAGAATTACTGGTTGACAGTTATTTTCTTTTAATATTTTGGATATGCTAATAGTCTTATAGGGGTTCCCTTAAATAAATCTTACTTCTCTTGCTGTTTCCAAGATTCTCTTGACTTTTGGCAGTTTAATTGTAACATGTCTCAATGTAGCCCTGTTCAGTCTATTTGCAGTCCTTTGGGCCTCGTGGATCTGCATGTCCATCTCTCTCTAGGTTTGGGGAATTTTCATCCATTGCTTTAAATATCCTTTCTGTCCCTTTCTCTTCCCCTTCTAGAATTTCCACATTGCAGCTATTGTTTCTTTTGGTTTTACACCATAAATCCCATAGGCTTTCTTCACTCTTTTTCATTCTTTTTTTTCTTTTGCTCCTTTGACTAGATGATTTCATGTGACCTCTGTTCTAGGTCTTTTTTTTTTTAAATATATTTATTGATTATGCTATTACAGTTGTCCCATTTCCCCCCCCACTCCACTCCATCCTGCCCACCCCCCTCCCTCCCACGTTCCCCCCCCATAGTTCATGTCCATGGGTCATACTTATAAGTTCTTTGGCTTCTACATTTCCTACACTATTCTTGCCCTCCCCCTGTCTATTTTCCACCTATCATCTATGCTACTTATTCTCTGTACCTTCCCCCCCTCTCCCCCTCCCACTCCCTTATTGACAACCCTCATGTTCTAGTTGTTTGCCTAGTTTGCTCTCGTTTTTGTTTTATGTGTGGTCGTTAATAACTGTGAGTTTGCTGTCATTTTTACTGTTCCTATTTTTGATCTTCTTTTTCTTAGGTAACTCCCTTTAACATTTCATATAATAAGGGCTTGGTGATGATGAGCTTCTTTAACTTGACCTTATCTGAGAAGCACTTTATCTTCCCTTCCATTCTAAATGATAGCTTTGCTGGATACAGTAATCTTGGATGTAGGTCCTTGCGTTTAATCTTGGGTAATGTAATTATGATGTGCCTTGTTGTGTTCCTCCTTGGGTCCAGCTTCTTTGGGACTCTCTGAGCTTCCTGGACTTCCCGGAAGTCTATTTCCTTTGCCCGATCGGGGAAGTTCTCCATTATTTGTTCAAATAAGTTTTCAATATTTTGTTCTTCCTCTTATCCTTCTGGCATCCCTATAATTCGGATGTTGGAACGTTTCAAGGTGTCCTGGAGGTTCCTAAACCTCTCCTCATTTTTCCAAGTTCTTGTTTCTTCATTCTTTTCTGGTTGGATGTTTCTTTCTTCCTTCTGGTCCATACCATTGATTTGAGTCCCAGTTTCCTTCTCATCACTATTGGTTCCCTGTACATTTTCCTTTGTTTCTCTTAGCATAGGCTTCATTTTTTCATCTGTTTTTCGAACAGATTCAACCAAGTCTGTGAGCATATTGATAACCAGTGCTTTGAACTGTGCATCCGATAGGTTGGCTATCTCTTTGTCGCTTAGTTGTATTTTTTCTGGAGCTTTGAAGTGTCCTGTCATTTGGGCCATTTTTTTGTTTGTTTGTTTGTCTTGGCGCGTCTGTTACTTTAAGGGGCGGAGCCTTAGGTGTTCACCGGGGCGGGGTAATGCTGGTCGCTGCGCTGTGACGCTGTATGTGGGGGAGGGGCCAAGAGGGAGCAATGGCACCCGCCTCACTCTCCGGATTTCAATCTTTCACTCCGATACCCACAATCAAACTGGGCCACGCTGGTGCTGGTTCCCGAATAAGTGGGCCTGTGCACACTCTAGGCCCCTGTGGGTCTCTCCAACGACCTCTCCTGTGAGGCTGGGAGTCTCTCCTGCTGCCGCCCCAACCCCCAGGGGCGATTTCAATCAGAGGTTTGAGGCTTTATTTCCTGGAGCTGGAGCCCTGGTTTGCGCGGTCTGCTTCGCTGCCCACCGTTTGTCCGGTTTATCTGAGGGCGAATGTGGTGCCACAGGGTGCTACCCGCCACTCTGCCTGCCCTACTCTCTGCCACTCTGAGTCCGGCCCTCTGGGTTTATCTGTGCGCGACTGTGGGGTCGCAGGGTCTGCCAGTGGTCGGACTGCCTGCGCCATTTGTCCCACGCTCCGCCAGTCTCAGTCCCGCCACAGCCACGCGAGTCCTCTCCACCCCGGTGCCCGTCTCCGCCCCTCCTACCAGTCTGGATGAATGGTTATTTTCTATTTTCTTGGTGTCAGTCCCCCTTGCTGTTCGATTCTCTGTCAGTTCTGGTTGTGCGAGGAGGCGCAGTGTGTCTACCTACGCCGCCATCTTGGTTCCTCTCCTCTAGGTCTTTTTTTATTCATGGTCACGTCTGCTTTTGAAGTTCTCTGTTGCATTGTTCAGTGCAGTCACTGTAGTTTATCAGCTCTAGGATTTTTTAAATGGTTTCTCTTTGTTGAACTTCTCATTTTGTTCATGCATTGTTTTCCCAATTTTTGTTTAGTTTTCTGTTCTTATAGTTCACTAAACTTCCTTATGAGGATTATTCTGAATTCTTTGACAGTTCACAGATCTCTATGTCTTCAGGGTCACTTATTGATTGGAGCTCTGTTTGTTGCCTTTTGATGGTGTCACATTTCCCTGACTTTATGACCTGTGATTCCTTACTCAGATGCAGGTACCATATGGATAAATGGTTTCCTTTTCCAGATTTTATTTGGTAGAGTTTTTCAGCAGACGTCTTACTTTGGGTTTTGGATGTGTCTGCTGGTAACATCCTTGGGCTGGCGGTCCCCTGCCATCAGGGTCTATTTTAGGGTGAAGCCGCTCCTTGATCCCTGAGGCCAGGGCGGGGGGATGCTGTTGTCAGAACAGTCCGTCAGGACTGCTGGTTTGGTTCCCTGCCCAAGTGAAGTTACAGGATGGGCAGTTGCCTAGTTTCTCTAGCCAGGCTTACTACATAGTTGGTACTAGGTACTGTACTAAGTAGTGGGTGGGTCTCTGAGTTAATTTCCATGCCCTGGAGGGGACAGCAGAACAGCTCCAGGGCAGCGATTTTCAACCGGTGTTCCAAAAGAATTGTTAAAACGTGTAATACCTGACTATGTAGTTAGGGGCACTGACCTCTTTTTCCTTAGATTGTCAAATAAACACCCAACACCAACAGTGGCTGTATCGTGTGAACGAGTCAAAATTAGTACCTTTTTTTTTTGTCAGATGGAAAAAAATACATTTTTTGTGTGCCACTAAATTTTAGTAGTTTATGTGTGCCATGAGATGAAAAAGGTTGAGAATTGCTGGTTTACCTACACAAATCAGGCATGATGTGTACTGAATTCTCTGGTCAGACAGGGCCACGGGTTTGGCTCTGCAGGTTGGGAAACCAGTGAATGTGCTGTCTGCTCGAGTGCCACTGTGATACTAGACGGGCGACGCAGCTTCCTGTGAGCTCTGCTGAGGTTCAGGCAGCTGAAGGCTGCATTCCACAATGGGCTACAAATTAGTTTCCCTGTCTGAACAGGACGCAGGTTTTGCTCTGCAGATCATCAGCTCTGTCTTTCTGGGCTCTCTGCCATAGTGTTGCTGGGCTATGCAGCTTCCATGTATTCCTGGTCAGGCTTTCTGGCTGGGTGGGGCCAGGAGCCACACTGAGCAGTGGTGTGTGGGGCTGTGAATGAGCTCCCCTTGTTGAGTGGAACACAAGGGCCAATTCCAAGCAGCCTCCCAGGTGTTCCAGGTGAGCAGGTAGGCTTTCTGGTCAGGAGGCATCAGAAGTTACATCAGCTGTGGGCACCGCTATAAAACATCTCCTCTGCCTGAGCAGGCCAGACCAGGTTCCAGAGCCGGCAGGCCTGCGTCCACCGAGCTCCCTGGTCACCCTGTGCCACCGTCTTGGCCCTGTAGATGAAGGACGCTGCTGACTGGGACTATTCCTTGGACACTGGAGGTAGGAACTTGGTCTGTTGAGACCTGAGTAGTGGTGGTTGCCAGCCCCTGTCCCCTCCTCCATCACAATCAGATTCCTTGTGGGGCCCCACAGGTTCCGCTTGATCTTCATGGAGTGGAACTGGGGTACAGGTGCTCGTGCATGGACCCACAGTGCTGGAGGTGGGGGCTGGGTGTCTGCACTGGGCCCTCTGAGGGCTCCGGGAACTTCTCTGTGTGGTGGTGTGCTGGCCCCGGGGAGGGCAGCACAGTCCACAGCAGCTCATATTGTGTGTCTCGCTTCCTGAGGTGCAGGGATGGTTCAGCCTCACCCCATAGTCTAGGGTTTTTCTCAGTAGTGTCTAATCCATGCATAAATAGTTGCTGTTTACTGTTTTTGTGATGGAAAATCAAGTCAGGACTGACCTCTGTCACCGACTTGGTGGTCACTCCCATTCTGGTTTGGAGATGATGGAGACCGTTAGTGCTTTCTGTGTTGGTTTATCTGGTGTCCTTGGGTGTCTAATTTCATCTCGGAGTTACCGAAACTTTGCTTCTGAGTAAACTTGATACACTCTGCAAAGCTCTGTGTGTAGAGCAAACCGACCTTGTATTTAAATCCTAGATAATCATTGGAGAGAAGTGCGCACTCTGAAAATTGCTGTAATGCAAAGAAGAGGAAAGTAATCACAGTGGAGATAAAAGGAAAGTAAATTCCAGATGAGATCGCTAATTACAGCATATTAATAACTAAAGTTGTAGTTGTGCTTGATAAAGATTAAATTTCTCTTGTTTATGTAGTTAGCTTTAACTAGAGGCATTGAAATGAAAGAAAAATCCAGATCAAAATTCAGTGGAATTTGGTTCTTGGCATAAACCAGCTCACCTGTGGCACGGGGCAAACGCTCACACTCCATCGCAGACCTAATTGAATCAGATTATACTGATTTGTGTAATTTGCTCCTAATAATTAAGAATTGAATAAACAAGGAAAACTGGTTATAGGCTTTTTAACTTTATCAAGGAGTGAATTTTAGGTTCCTAGAAAGACTTTTTCTTTTTTTTAATACACACATGGAAAGTAATTACCTGATTCTGAAATGTCTTTTCCAAGGCTAAGGAATGACAGCTGACGCACCATTGACTCCTTATCAGTTCTCACACTGTGTAAAGCAATCTAATCTAAACAAAATCATAGTTGGCTGTGCAGTTTTTCATTTCTTAAAAGTGTCGTTTATTTTGGCTGTTTATTTGTATTAGTAGTTTGGTGCTTTTGTAGCTCTCTGACTCCATTGAGACTCAGGTGGCCCCCGCGTCCACCGTGAATGCTGCCGAGTTTCCTGGGCTGCCTCTCTGTGGTTCCCTGGGGTAGATTCCTGCTCTGAGATGCTGCTGAGGAGCCCAGCACTGATGCCTAGAGAGGGTGCTCTGTGTGGGACGGGGTTTCCATCGGCTGGCTCCCGTTTGGACTTCTGTGCATTAGTCCTGTAGGTGTGTGATGGATGGGTAGTGCCGGTGAAAAGCAAGCGCTGGGTATGAATGCCAAGAAAAAAAGAAATGCCAAGTTGTTTTCTAAGCTCCTGTCAACCAGGTGGAAGCTGGCCTGACCACTGTAACTGGACTCTCCCCAAAGTAGGCAGGAGAGGTCCTGCAACCGCAGGCAAAGGGGGCCTCACGGCGGCGTGAAATTGTGTCTGTAAAAGTAGGAAGTGGACTTCTGCTTTGAATTTTAGAACTCTCAAGGAGAGAATTGTTATTCATTTTCATTTTCCTTGTTGAAAATGAAACCTACATGGATGACACCATCTTTTTGTATAAATTAAACTGGGCCTTTCAAAATGAAATAGTTGTGAACTTTTGTAAAACATTTGGAAGCCATTATGTTTTTAAAATAGTTAGCATGTTATTGGCATTAAAAGAAACATCTCCTTCATGCTAAGAACTGAATATTTACAGTTCTGTGAGTTTAGTAGAGAATCCTGGGAAACGTGAGTTTCCTGTCGTTGGTTGGGACTTTGGTCACAGCGGAGCAGCACCCTCCGCAAGGAGGTGCTGTCTCCACGTGTGTTCTTGGTGCTGGTGTGGCTCTTCCTGTCCGTGTCTCCAGTCTCTTTGGCTGTTTTGCCCAGGGGTCCCACAGCCACAGGACTATGTACACCCACCTTGGGGGTGCTTAAAACATTGTTAGGTGCTACCATTGACATACTTTTTAAATTATGAAAGTGATGACCACTTTTCAAAAAAAAAAATTGAACACCAGTTAAAAGAAAAACCTCCATTTTATTGGCAATTTTTATATTAAAGTGTACATATCTAATTTTCCTATATTTTCTTTTCTCATGTGTACTTTTCCTACATAGTTGAATCATAGTATATACATAATCTTGTGGCCTGCTTTTGTCACTTAAGTAAAAAGCGACAAATACTTGAAGTATTTTAGAAATTGAGTTTTGTATTGTTCGCCATACTCTTTCCTGGGCCGGACGTGCAGTTTCTCCAAGTCCTGGTCTGTCAGACCCCTTGGACGGGTCAGTGCACACCCTTATATGAGTGTGTTTTCTGCACCTGGAAAGAGTGATTGCCAGTTTCTTGGGCCCAGAGCTTGGGACCACCCTTATCAGTCAGCCTCCCAGAGGAAAGCCATTGCCTTTGGTTAGCTGAGGCCTTCCCCTGCCCTGCACAGTGGGGGCTTTAGGGCTGGGGTCTCTGGAACTGGGATGGGAACATTTGTAGGGCCATGGGAGACAGGAAAAGTTTCAATGGGGAGGAGGCCTTCAGCTTCTCAGATGGTATCGAATGGACTCAGAACAGGAGGTGGGAGAAGCCCTGTGGGTTTGCAAGCAGTGTGGATGACATTGTGCAGTGGGGGGTCCTGTTGTCCATGGTGACGAAAGGCAGAGGGCAGTGTGAAGGCCAGTAGCAAGGTACAGAGCGTGCGCGTTCAGGGAAAAGGCAGATGGGCAAAGGGGGAGGGCGGGGGTGAGACCGGAGAGACACACATGTTTTCTAGATCAGGGTCAATGAACAGCAGCCTCTGTAACTCTTCCACATTACGGCCTCTTCAGTGGTGTAGTCTTCACTGGAAGTCCTCCGATTGCACAAGCAGCTTCACGTGGCTTAAATTCAGTTTTCAGGTTTTGCTCACAGTGCCTGATAACTTCTCATTTCTTCCATGTGGAGCCCATCGTGGGTCATTAGTGTGTAAGGACAACCATCACTCATCAGCCCTTTTCCCTGCCACCTGGCCAGCTGTCCTGTGTACTTTGAGGGGAGACTCAGGGCAGGTTGTCAGTGAAGCCCCACTGCTAACCCCCAGGGCCTCAAGGAGCCAGGTGCCCTGTCAAACACGCTAGGTGCCTCGTCTCATTCAATCTTTGCACAACCCTGCCAGGGGCGACTTGTTTTCCTCATTTCACAGTTAGGAAGTTGAGGCTTGGAGAGGCCAAGCAGTCCCAGAGCTGCCAAAATGGGAACTGGTACAAATAAGAACAATAGCTGAGGTAAGTGAGGTAGGAAGCACTTAATGATAATTCCAGAAAAGATGATCCTTCTACCCCACCCCCAGACCCCCTGTGGAGGAACCGACAGGACATGGCTCATCCTCATTTGAGCATGGCAGACAGAGGCCCGAGTCCGGCTGCAGCCCGTGTGTCCAGCTCTCGCTGCTGTCACGACTCCACCCCTCACCATGCCTCCCCCAAACCCAGCCGTGTGGTTCTCGAGCATGTCATGTCATCTAAGACCTGGGCCCCTCCTGGGCACGATGGCAACTGGAAACGGACCTGGCTCTGGTCAGGGTTGTAGTTTGCGCTGTCTCGGCTTGGCGCTCATTCCAGGCAGTAGTCAATGGTGTCATTCACCTCCCTTCTCCTGTGGGGTTATGAGCTGCAACCAAGGGCCCGCCCATTCAGAGCAGCCTGGAAAAGCCGTGAAAGAAAGGGGGTTGGGACCAGGAACTGAACTGGTCAGAAGGGTTCAGCTCAGGTTACGTGGAGGATTGGGGAAGAGAAGTAAGTTCAGGTCCTTTAGGGACAGTGACTGCTGAGTGGCCCGAAAAAGCAGGGGGTGTTTTCACCAAGTGGAGGTGTTCAGGGGAAAGGAACTAGCAGATTCTGTCACTGGCTCTGGGCTAGTGATGTGTATGCATTGTCTGTACCCAGCTCTCTAGGAGTGACTCCAAAGTCTAGTTGCCTGCAGAGGGACCAAGATGCAGATTCCCATGCCTGTGTGCAGTTCTGGGACATTAGGGAAGCTTGGATTCTACCACCATGGTTGGTGGTGAGAGCCCCGAGGGACCAGAAAGTTGACCCTTGTCAGGCAAATGCAGGGGGTCAGTGAAGTCACAGAGGTGGGAGAAGGTGGTGAGGGAGGAGAGGCTACAGACAAGCCCTTGGCTGACATCCCAGAAGCAGGTAGGAGAGGAAGCTTCGGTACAGGACCCTGAAGAGGAGCCAGGCAAGCTCCCTGCATTCTTGACATCCACTTTATTCTACAAGGAAACTGAGGCTGTGCAAAGCTGAGAGGCGACACCAAAACTGAAGAGCAAAGACTCTTGGATCAGTGGCTAGAAGGGCATTTGGTGACATGAAAAGGAGCAGGCTTTGGTGGCAAGAGTAGCAGAGGTCGGATGACAAGGAGGACCTGTCCCTGTCTCCCAGCAAAGTTGTGTGAAGCCAATAATAACAGGAGTGATCTTGGGCATGTCAGCAGCCAACTCGCAGCATTCTGATTGTGCTGGTGCCTTTTGAAGTCTAAAATTACAGCAAGATATTCACATTTTTGCTGATCGAGTTAATTTGGTTTCTGTCAAACTCTGATGCATCTGGTGTTTTTTTGCTTGGCTCACTTAACAAGCAGACGGACTAATTAGGAGACTGCATTTCTGGCACTGCGGCTGTGCCTGTCGCAGCCGTCTTTCTGGTTCTCCTTGGCTCCTCCCAGAGCAAGTATAGACAGGTGTTTTCTGCAGTTGAACTGTTCACGTACGTAGGATTCTTTGAACAATAAGGTGCACGTTTTCTTTGCAAACTCTTGGACTCAAGCAGCGGCCCTCCTCCTGGGCTTCCTTCACCTTGGAATTGTCTGAAGATTCGAATCCTGTGCAGGTTCTCTCTACCCAGGGCTGAGAGATCGGGCCTTGGAGTAGTGCTTAGATGTGGGTGCTGTTGGAGCTCCCTGGTGAGCCCAGGGCGCAGCCAGAACTGAGAAGGCGAAGGGCCTACAATCCACATGGCCTCACTGTCCTTGAGGGAGCCACTTGGCATCAGGCTGCTGTCCTGTCCCTTCCTGGCCCCTCCACCCTCTTGCGAACTCCCTCTTCCTCCCTGAGCTCTTGGCTGAAGCCTCCCTGCTGAGAGAGCCTCTCAGAGAGAAATCCCTGTTGGGTGCCACAGGCTGCTCCGAGAACTGGCAGGCGTAATTGTTGGAGAGCCTCTGCTCCAAGTCAGGTGGCCTTGTCGTTCATTCCAGTGTGAAACTTTGACATTTTATTCACAGACATAAAAGCTTAGTCTTGGGCTTTATTGTGGGACCGAGTACAGCTCGGCTGGCCCGAAGTTTCACAGCAGCAGCACCGTGACCCCACGAAACACTGGCCCTGTACCTTTCCCACGTCTCAGGTTCCCAAGAGTTACTTTACTTTCTTCTGATTTATGGCCTGCATTTAAGCCTCCATTTGGGAAGCCAACCTTCCCAAAGGACAGACTTTGGGAATCCATGTCCAACCCAAGACCAAGAAAGAGATACCAAAGGCTTGCGGATGCACCCCTGGAGGCAGCAGCTGTGGCCCTGCCCTTGCCCCGGGCCTTGCTCCGTGGTAGCATGTCACCGGTCCAGGCCCTCACGCTGCTCTCAGGAAACAGGAGCAGGTTTCTTTGCCGCCAGCAGCTGGGAGCAGGGTACGTGGAGGATTTGGAGCTGACCAGTGTCAGGATTAAGCTGAGTTTGGGTGCACTGTCACCATTACGGCCTGGCACTGACTTCCTGTCTCACCGCTGGCCAATCTCCTCCTCTCGTATGATGATGGTGAGACAGCACCAGGCAAAAATTTCCACATGGAATTTTTCCATCTTTAAAGATACCATTTTAGCCAAAGAGGAGATTCCCAGTTGGGATTTCTCAAACCAAGCCTCCAAAAAGGGAGATGAGCCCTGACTGGTGTGGCTGTTGGTTGGGCGTCATTCAGCAAAGTGAAAAACTGCTGGTAAAGCCTGGGTGTAGGTTTGGTCCCCAGTCTGGGTACATACGAGAAGCAATCTATTGATGTTTCTCCCTCATGTCAGTGTTTCTCTCCTCTCTCAGACTCTCTTTTCCCCTCTCTCTAAAAATAAACCTTTAAAACAAACAAATAGCTCTGGCTGGTGCGGCTCAATGGATTGAGTGCCGGCCAGCAAACCAAAGGGTCATGGGTTCAATTCCCAGTCAGGGCACATGCCTGTGTTGTAGGCCAGGTCCCCACTAGGGGGCACACGAGAGGCAACCATACATTGATGTTGCTCTCCCTTTCTCCTTTCCCCTCTCTAAAAATAAATAAAATCTAAAAATAATAAATAAATAAAAAGGGAGATGAGCTGTGGTCAAGTAGTTAGAGATACCTGATTATTGGCATTACCATCTTCCATTGTGAAACAGATTGGAACCAAGATAATTTGGAATAAATACCTTGATATTTTATTTTAAATTTACAAGATATTTCTCTGCGTAGTGACAGAAGTGAACATGACACTGCTCCTTTCCCTTTATAACTTAGAGCATACAAAATAAATAATATAAAACTCCCTCATTGCCACTTAGCTCTTGGTCAGTTTAATTTTGTAAAAACTAGGATTTTTTTTTTTTTTTAACTTGTTCTAGCCAGAGATGGGCTTAACTGAGTTTAACTCCTATAATAATCCAGGAGTTACTGGTCCCGGGACACTGCTGCTCCTGGATTAGGGCTTTTCTTACAGATAGTGAAGGCAAGAGGCAAATAATTGACTTGCCTGCAAAATAAGTGGGTATATATTTCCAGTCCATTCCCGAAGCATTTGTGAACAGGGAGGGCACAGCGCTGGCACGAGGGAGGGAGCTGGGCCTCAGAGACCCCACTGGGTCTGCCTTTCCAGTGCAGAGAGTAGCCAGGCTCTTGGGGTATGAGGAGGAAAGAGGGTCTCTCCCTGCTCCCTCAGACCTGCCACATGGGAGGGCCCGGCGGCACTGGGAATGGCTGCCCAGCTTTCTTGTGGACACTGCTCTTTAGACATCAGTAGTTTCCCCCAGGAATCAGATTGCTAACATGGTGTCCCTTTTTCTGTCCTACATGAATCCATTCTTTTTTCCTCCAGACCAGAAGAAAAGAACTGTAGCCACTCAGTTTTATAGTGTGTTAATTTAGTTCCCCAGTGACTAAAGTCAAAGACTGAAGGCCAAACACTACTCAGACAGGAGGCTGGGACTTCTGCCAAGACAGTGGGTGGCTTCCAGGCCGGCCACAAGTGGAGCAGACACGTGGCTCCAGCAGGGGGAGTGAGGCGGTTTATTGCTACAAACGGATAGGCGACCCGCTTCCCTGTGTTTGACTCATGACTCAGGCTAGCTCTGGCCACCACTGCCTCTACAGTGTGCAGAAGGCTTTCCTGCACCTCCTGGGAAGCCATGGGACCTGCAGAGCCAGAGGGTGCTCAGAGGTGACTTGCTTTACTCCCGCAGGCCTGGCTGGACCCCAGAACACACCCCCGTCTGCAAATCCCAAATGCAGTCATACAGGGAGACCTCGGCCCTTAGTGCCACTCAGTTCTCAGCCCATTGTTTGGAAAACTGGCTTTGGTATAGCATCTTTTGTGGGAAGAGGACTTTAAAATTTAGGTGAACTATCAAAGTCTGCTTTTACCAAATGCAGAACTGCAACTAGCCCAGGCCCCTCCCAAAGACCCGCCTCCCCTCCCCTCCAGACAGGGTCTTCCGTCTGGCTGGCTCTCCAGAGGGCCTGAGGCCACATGGGTGGTCTTGGGTTGGGGTGTGGAAGGCTGTGAACACGGGTGGCAAGAGTAGCCAGTTGCATGAGACACTGATCATGAAGGGCCCTGACTCAGGGCAGGGGTGCGTGTGTGTCTCTGTGCCTCAGTTTCCCTTGGGTGGAGTGGGTGCCTCAGGAGGAGCTGGGGGTCAGCATCAGCACAAACCCTTCCATCCTTGGGGCTTTCTAAACCTGAAGCAAACAGAAAGGATGCTGACTCTCTCAGCTGCCCATCCTCTTGGCGGAATCCAGGATCCCTGAGGAGATCAGACTGCCCACTCTCCAGGCCAGGCATCAAGAGGCCAGGCTGTCCCCGGCTCCTTGGGATGGATGATGACCCCACACGCATATGATATCACAATTTAAACTGCACCATTTAAATTTTAGGAAAAAACGTAACTGCTAAAATAAACATCTACTACAAATACCCTATAGACGTAAGCAGGGAACAGTTGGTATGTTAAAGGGATTAGTTCTCTCCTTTCAAAGGGGTCCATGGGCTTGCTTTGGGATGGGATGGCACATATCAAGAAAAAGCCCTGTGGCAGGAGGTGTTCTTAAGATATCCAAACCCCAAGACATTTATAGTGAAAAGTTTCATATGACCTTATTCTAAAAATGAGAAGGGAATTTGAAAACACACCAGTGGAAGAGTGAACCCACGCAGCAACACTCCAGTGAGACAGATGGGCGGCTCCGGTGGACAGGGCAGGGGCGGGGCGGGGCCAGGCACTTGGCTCATAGGAGGAGTGAGGGTGGAGGACTAGTCCTTAGCTCCCAGAGCAAATTTTACAGAAGAACCACGTGATCTGCTACAACTCCAAGCATTAAGGTCCACAGATGACTCCCCCACCCCCAAACCCCTAAACAAAGCACCTGAGGCAGAGGCAGCGCTGGAAAAGAAGACAGGCAACTCCCCAAACAGCCCAACACCCCAACTGCCTAAGGAGCAGAACCTGTTCAACCAGTCAGGGGTTTTGTGAGGGTTAAGGAGAGGAGGTGTGAATGGGCTTTAAAAATGGTGCTATAAATAGTTTAAGGACCTGTTTGATGTTCGGTTCTACCCCGGTGGAGAAAGTTAATCCAAGTCACTGTAGGACAAAAGACCAGGTTCTCCAGAATGACAGCTTCCTTGGGCCCCTGGCCTGTGTGTGCCTGTGGCTGAGGTGGCTGGTGGAAAGATGGAGCGCCTCCAAATCCAGGGAGAGAGCTTCTTTCCTCTTAGTGCCCAGCCCTCAATGTCCAGCCTCCTCACCAACCCCAAGCAATCCAGACACCTGCGGTCGGGTACCCCTTCTTACTTACTGGATGATCCAGGATTCAGATGTGGGACTTTTGACTCTAAGACTGCCCTTTCCTTCAGCCAACCTGAGGAAGAGGACACAAGGCCAGGCAGCTCTGAAGTGACAGCCTTTTCCTGAGGCAGCTCAGACCCATGTGTCTGCATTTGATGGACAGGAAACAAGCAGCAGAGCTGGGGCCTGGTCCTCTTTTATGTCAGAGGCCAAGGTGAGGTTTCTCTGGTACCACCCTGGCCCTCCACGCACAGGATGCACCAGATCAAACACCACAGCAGAAGCTGTTAACCTCTTTAGGTGAGAGACCTGTGGGGCGCCTAGTGAAAGATGCGTTCCCTCTCCCAGAACTACACACCCAAAATGGACACTTGGCATATACCCTTGGCAGGGTTCCCAGGCCCCTTCCCCTGCCCCCCAGGAATCGTGCAGTGACCTGGATGCCCAGGTGGGGAGTTCCAGCTTGCAGGGTAGGACAGAATGCTACCTATTTTTCTAGTAGGGGAACTGGGACAAAGAGGTGGTACCTAGCACCTGATGTCCCATAGATCAGCCTTGGAGGTTGATACACAGGGTCACAAGGTGGGACATCAAACGGACAGGTTGGGGGAATGCTTCTCTGGGGAGGAACTGGGAAGGGGTGCTGTGAGGGAGTCCTGCTTTGGTCCCCACATGACCTGAGTGGTGCACCCCTGCTGGAGGCTTCTTTGCTTTCTTGGCCATGACCTTGCTCACACCGAGCCCCGTGGGTCTCCTGTGTGCAGCCGCGCTCGGCAGCCCTGCCCACTAGACTCTCTGGTTCTACTTCCGCAGCACAGCAGCTCCGAGTTCCCTGGCGAGGGAGCCATGCAGAAAGAGCCCTTCGGGTTTCTTTCAAAGGAACTAGCAGGTAGGGGCAATGATTAGAAGGAAACCAGGCCAGAGCCTCATTTTCTCAGAGTCTAGGAAAGATGAGCTGGTGAGCGCTCCAGGGGATTCCATCCTATACCGTCCTGTATAAGGCATCTTTGGGCTCCTGTGGGCTCTCCCCACACTGGAAGCTCAAAAACTTGTGATGGGGTTTGCGCTGTGTGTGTGACAGAAACAAAAGTAAAAAGGGTGAATAATGGAAGGATGCTCACAGAATGTCACAAGCTGGACATGAAGAGTGACAGACCTGACGCTGGACTTGGAGGGACTGGGCCCAGCGCAGCCAGAACCACCTGTTTCTCCCCCTCACTGCCCTCTGTGCACCGGGTCTTCCTGACCTCCCCGTCGATGGGGAGGAGGGCCGCGGCTACAGTGGGTGCGTGGTGACCTCAAAGCCCCACTGGCTCCGGGAGAAAGTTCTAGGGCTGAAGCTGTTGGCTCCGGTGCCATCCCTGTGGCTGGCTTAGCTCTGGTTTGTTATTAGGAAGAGGCTGTGAGCACTGGGGAAACAAAGGCTAAGACTCTGTCCATGCCCTCTCCTCCTGTCCCTTCCACCAGCCTGGCCGCTAATCTGGGGGACAGTGCTGACCTGTGGGCCAGGCAGGCTCTTCATCCCAATTGGGATGAAGCTGAATGGAGCTGCTGCCCAGTGACTCGGCTCATGAAAACTGCTGCAACGCCACTGCCGTCGGGAGGTCTCCGAGCTAGCAAGTTCCCCACAACGTCCCACTCGGGGAGCTGCACTGGAGGGGGTGTTGCGGGAAGGGGTTCGGGCTCATCTGGTAGTGCAGGTCCTATCAGTGAAAGGTGCCAGGGCCAGCAGTGGAGTTAGGACGCCACAACCAAACTTTTCTCTGGGAAGCTCCAATCTGAGTTCAATACTTTGAGAAATATGACATCTTTGAAGATGTCATATCAAATCACTTCCCTTAAGGGTGTGCTGGTGACCTGGGAGGTTAGTTTAGGCAGCAAACCATTTCCAGTCCTTGAGCAAACGACAGAAGATGTAAACAGCAACACTCAGCTTGATGGTGACTGTTCGCGCACACACACAGTAAGGAAGAGCTCGATCAAGGATAACAGCACAAAGGAGAGATTTTGTAACCTTAGGATTGAGAAGCAGGATCCAATTTTGTAAGTTCCTAAAAATCTTCCTTGTGTGATCTTTGGAAATTCTATCAGTTGAGGACAGATTTCTATCCAACCCAAACTCAGAGGTGATTACCGTATGTCCTTGTTCATTTAAACCAATCCCCGCCCCCCAGATACATATGCCTAAGATAGCCTCACGCTGTTTCTAGCCAGTGTGCTCCACCAAGCTGCATTTTTCTCCCCTGGCACCTGTACTCTGCTACCAGTAAACTCATTAGCTATGTGTTCTTTGGTCAAGGAAACACATTTTAAAATTCTTACACATTAGTTTACTCATCTGTTCCTTCAAAATCATATATTTGACTGTTAGAAAGCACTATTCAGCCCTAACTGATGTGGTTCAGTTGGTTGGAGCACTGTCCCATAGCTGAAAAGGTTGTGTGTTCAATTCCCGGTCAGGGCACATGTCCGAGTATACAGGAAGTAACCAACTGATGCTCTCTCTCATGCTGATGTTTTTTTTCTTTCTATCTTTAAATTTTATTTATTTTTTTCAGAGGGGTAAGGAAGGAGAAAGAGAGAGAGACATTAATGTGTGAGAGAAACATGGATCAGTTGCTTCTTGCTCACCGCCAACTAGGGGCCTGGCCCACAACCCAGGCATGTGCCCTGACTGGCGATAGAACCGTTTTGGTCTGCAGGCCAGCGCCCAATCCACTGAGCTACACCAGCCAGGGCTCACATCGGTGTTTCTCTTTCTCCCTTCCTCTCTTCCCAAAAGGCAATGAAAAAAATCTTTGGGTGAGAATTAAAAAAGTAACAAAAAGTAACGAGAAAGAAAGTGATAGGGGACTCAAGAATTGGAAAATTTTAGCTTAGCTTAAGGTAAAAAGTTGTAAGTCTAGCAAGTAATGTATATGTTAAAGTTTTTGTTTCAGAAACTACAGGTAAGGCCTGTCCTGGCTCCTGGGAAAACAGCTGACCTCCTGGGGCACTGCCAAAGATTACCACCTGGGACAACTGGAGGCATGGGAGCCTTTGTGTTCCAGGAAGACAGGGGACCACCTGCCCCTGGGAACAGCTAACCACCCAGGCAGGAATGTTGCAGCTTCTTCTACCTCACCCTCCCTGAATTTCAAAACCCCTCTCTGCACCTTGTTTATTCCCTGCTATAAAAATGCTGGCCTGGAAAGAGAAGACAAGATGGTCTGTTAGGGTATGAACCCGCCATCTTCTCGGATCACCGGCCATCTGAATAAGGCGCCCATAAAGATTCAGTCGCTGTCATTGCTTATTGGGTTTGGTAGTGACAGGCAGCCTGAACACCGGTGTCTTCTCTGGTTTCAAAAGCACTGTTAAGTTTGCTCCCCGTGAAAGCAAACCTAGGAGCTTTGTAGTAATGACAGAATAACCTGTAAGTCACCCCCGTTCTTTTTCCCTTTAACTCAGTATTTGTTTAAACATCAGAGCACAACATTTATTTTTTATTTTTTTAATTTTTTTTACTAAGGCACATGACGTATAGAAATACTGAGGTACAAAATGCAAATTTCTGCGTAAGAGTTTTAAAATAATCATTTTGGAAAATGAAGGTGAATGTCATCTTCCAGAATATTCAACTTTGAGCTTGTTTTTTCTTTTGGACCAGTTCAACCAACAACTTGTATCTAGCGATACAGTCTTCCTGTAGGAAGATAAAAAAAAAAAAAAAGGTGAAAACAGTTACTTCCACAGATCAGGATGACCTTCTTGGGGTAAGCCTACGGGGCCTGCTTGCTGGCTGTGCTCAGTGCGGTAACTAGGCCGTCTCATGTCCATTCACTTTGTACGGAACCTGCCTAGAGTTTCCTGCGTGAGCCCAGCTGGTCAGACAGATGAGGCCGACAGGTTCAAGGAGGCCAGCTGAACCTCCAGCCCAAGGTGTGGTGTTAACTGCTGGGGGGAGGGGCCACTGGCAGCTGTCTGAGACCTACTATCATTATGCCTATGACATAGAATTTGCTAACTATAATGATCGACTTTAACATTTTACTATTTCATCACAACATGTCACTTCAAAGAAACAAAAAAATTGAGGCCAGGTACCCATACTATTTTCCTTTGGGTTTGCATCTTGCAAAGGGCTGCTTGGGCCCTTCCTGGGGCCGTCCGCTAGCCCACAGGACTCTGGCAGGGAGAATGCTGAACGTCTTCCTGCTTGTCCCAGCCCCACCTTGCTCTTCCGGTCAGGTACATAACTATTAGCTCCAGGTCCTAGCTTGCTGTGGCTGTCACCCCCTGCAGTGGGGCCTCATGACTGAAGGGGAGATGAGGGATGCTGGGGAGAGGACTCATGATTCCCCTATTTAACATGAGGTACTTTCCAGAATCCATTTTTGTTTCTGTTCAAAAAATACTCTCCCCAACAGCACTGTCAGCCTTCACTAACTTACAGTCTAGTGCAAGCTGATTTCTGCTCCATGGAGATGACTTTATCAGCTGCCTGGGACAGAATAGATATTCATTCTTTTCCTAGCATTTTAGCTTCTTAGAGTAATGAGAGTATCTTATATGCCCCTTATCTGCATCCCAAAGATGCCTTGCCTAGGGTCTTTAAAACTATCAATCTTTTCTTGATACCTTGCTTCCCATGGCCCTGCCTAGCACCTGACAAGGAGCGAGGCCAGCCCTAGCACGTCACCTGGAAGACAGTGTGGGCCCTGAGCCCCCTGTGAGCCCCCTGAGCAGCGTGCTGCCACTGAGCCCAGTTCACTCACACTTCAGGCAAAGCCTCCTCGGTCAGGCCCAGAATCTCCAGTGGTTCTCAGGCCACTTGCAGGGAGTCACTCCACAGCAGGTGAGCCCCCAAGCAGCCTTCCCTGCACCTGGTTCTATCGCCAAGGCTTAACAGGAATTTTTGCAGGACAATAAAAGAGCTGCTCCTTTCTGGTTGAAACAGGAAGTTTTCCAAACCCCAAGGCAATCAGTTTCTGAGTGTTCTAAGGAACTCAGTTCCACTTCCTTTCAAACCAATGTTGGTTCATCACATATGCAAATGGCTGTGTCCTGACAGATGCTAGAGAAATTCAGGGAAAATAATGACTTCTGGCAAACCAGTTGGAGAGGCAGGGGAATCTGTGTTTCTCAAATAGATCAACTGCTAATGGTTTTATTTTTCTCCCCGGGAATTCCTGACTTCCTCATTTTAAAGTAGGTAATAGATAACTGGACTTATACACTTGGGGACATTCATGGCCACAAGCTAGGCTGTCCAACATCGAATTTCAATTAAAAAAATAAGAATGTAAATGAACATCAATGTGCCCAGAGGCTACTGAGTGATAGGCACAGAAGGCAGAAGAGATTGGTTCTTTTGATTTCTCAGTGTTCCTGGTGCCTCGGAGAAGGGCACAGCCATGGGGAAAGGGCCCCGGAGATCGCACACACGTCAGGAAAGGGACAAGTTGGAAAGATCCCACTGTGCAGTGTGGTTGCTCCACCCTGGCCGAGCCGAAGGCAAAGGCCAGGGGAGGGGCTGTCTTGTCACAGGAGTGCCTATCTTCCTGCCCGTCTGAGTTTTTATTTGAGAACTACTCATATATTTAAGCAGGTACTAAGAGCTGTGAACAGGGAGAAAAGTCTATTATAAAAAGTCAAGGCTGTAGAGGGCAAGCTGAATGCTAAATGTGTCTCTCACATAGACCCCACATGCAAATATGCGTCCGGGGTCTCTGGCCTACCGTGTGCTGGGGCTGAGTCCAGAATCCTGCTGCAGAGCCGGGGATCACACTCACCACCGGCCACACACCCCTGTGCCCGAAGGGGCTTGTGATTTTGAGAAACCTCCTTACTCAGCTAAGAGGGACTGCACGGTGACCAGGGTGCTGCCAGGCCACCCGGGCTTCTCTCAAACTGCTGCCTGAGCAGAGTGACTGCTCCAGAGGCTGGCAGGGTGGTTGAGGGTGAAGTTTATATTCTATGGATGGAATTTTCCCCTGAGAAAAACTACCTGGTCTGTATAATGACCCAACTTAGACTGCTGACCTCACTTATACACACCAATCGATTGAGTGCACAGATTTCCCATGCTTTCAAGGGAAATACGCCAGAGGATGACTGATAAACCAGAGCTCATGTGAAATAGTTGGAGAGAGGGTATGAATAAGGTGAAAGAACTGGCTGCGGCCACTTCGGTGGAATCTAAATCCAGTGCAGACAGAGGTCTCGTCCTCTCCCCTCCTCACCCACCTTACTCTTAGACGGGACACATTTGGCTATTTTGTCCCAGCGGTCAGAGCATCCTTTTGGGTATTGCTGTAATGCTAATTCCAGAAGTTTCTGTTGGTTTTGAGTCCATGGCTCCTCTGTAGCACGACTTTTCTCTCTCTTCTGGCTCTCCTCATCACTTGATGCATTTTGTTCCGATATATCAAAGTCCTTCTGCCTCTTCCCACGGAACTTTTCCTCTGGTTCTACTTTCGGTGCCACCTCGGGCAGCCGGGCTGGCTTCCGTCTCCTCGGCTGGCTTTCCAGGACCATGGCCTCCTGTTCCTCCTCCTCCTCTTGTTCATCACTGTGCTCTCTCTCCCCATCCCCCATGGCCTGTGCACCGGCTTCCCGCTGGGTGATGATGTCATCAGGCAAGGCCACGGTGGTCTTGATGGGCCTGGAATTCTGAGCTGTTGACTTCAGTTCAGAGAGTCTAACCATTCCTGTGAGAAAGGGCACATCACAGATGAAAGGGCTTGGTCAAGTCAGGTGACAAGAGTGACAACAACTGCCTCCCACCTAGCAGACAGTGTCCTAGGCATTTTGCAAGTATGATTTTACTTAATTTTCATATTATTCGAGGATAGGTATCATTATCCTAATTTTACTGATGAGGAAAATAAGTCTCGGAAAGCAGCAGAGGTGAGTGGGATCTGAACCCAGTGCTGCCTGATCCCATGTCTTTGCCTTCCCCCACTCTGAGGAGCCATGGGTGTATACAGAACTGGCTGTGATGAAGGAATGCAAAGCTCTCTCTGAGAAGAAATAACCTGTTACTTTTTAGGTAGGGAAGTTTGTTCTTTACCATCCAGAGTTGTGAAGGACCCATCAGCATAACTGAAAAGAGTCTGTCAGACCTGGCGCCACCCTGCAGGTGGCCACCACCACCGTGGGGTCTGCTGTCTGCCCAGAGCTGCTTCTGCTGCCGCTGTGACCCCTGCCCACTCGCTGCACTTCTGGACAGGAAATGGGCAGGCCAGTGCTGCCTCCGGCCACAGGCGTCATCTCGGAGACGCCCTTAAATACTGAACTACACAGTGCCTGTTCTCGTCACACCTTCACCCTCTGCCAGTGCTCTACTCTAGTAAGAGCCGTGTCTGTCTGTTCGCTTCACTCCGCCACACTGCCTTTTCGGAATACATTTTTGGAGAATGCCTGGGAGGTCAGCTTCTTTCATACAACATCTCACTGCCTGTTCCTGCCTCCATGCCCAGCTAAATAATTGCTTTGGTAGAAAATGGATCTGGCAATGCCCTCTTCCTAAAGCTTGCAGAATCCCTTCCTGGGGATGACCTCTGGAGATCTCTGGGTCTAGGGCCTGTATTTAGGTTAAGTTGGAAGGTTTAGGAGGCATTTTATTACCTCCTGGTTCCAAGCAAACAGTATGGGGACTCTAACAAAATTCCAGTTAGTCTTGGAGAAAACAGATTTGGAGAAACACAGATTCTTGGGAAGGCTGCTTGCTGTCTCTTCTGAAGGACAGTGTGTGGTGATGCGGGGGTAGTGCAGGAAAACCACACACCGTTGATTGTGTGGTGCGTGGACTGGCTTTCTCCTGCGCCCCCCACCCCACCCACACTAGAGAAGAAGAATGTTTTTATAGTTCTTTAAACTTATTACATACATCTTAGCACCCACTAAATGTTTAGGGCTGGATTGGCTTGTTGGTGCCTTTGAGAGGTTTAATTGTACATTACTAGAGGTGTAATTTGATGCCTTTTAGAGGTTTAACTGTACAGTTCCTTGGGCAAAGCTATTACACCATCATATTTAAAGAAGTTGTTATAAAAAGGGATTTATTTTAAAGAAACTGCTTTAGATTACTGGGGTTAGTGGGTGCTAACTCACCCGGCGAGCAGGTCACCGAATCTTTCAGTTGTTTGGCTTTAGTTGTCACCTGGTTCAAAATATAAAAGCAAAGAAAGAAAATCTTACGTTCCACATACCAACAATAGGTCTAGTGACCTATTTTATATAAAGTCCTGGTTCCAGCTCTCATGAGCGGGGCAACCTTGAGCAACTTCCAATCCTTCTTCTGTCTCGTGCATTACCTCCTGGAGCATATAGATGTGATGCTGATACCATTAGTCTGTTAGGGATGTTTTAAGTTATTTCAAGCTCTTAGCAAGACATCTAGCAGATATTAAAGGCTCAGTAAATACTGCCTATGATAATTGACATGGATCATTTGTCTTCTACTTCCTACAAAGGGCAGAATTAGAGAAAATGCTTAAAGCCGCTCAGAAGCTCGCTTCACTGTCATTCCCTATTTTCTCTCCAGACGGCCTTGCCTCCTATGTTAATGGGAAAAAAAATTGAAATTACCCAACACGAGCTTCCTGATTTCCAACTTTTCACACTCAAAATTTGACTGTATCAACATATAGCCTTCCCTTCTTTTATTCCAATTCAAAGAAAGAAATTATCTTCATTCCTCTAAAACCCTCGCAGAACTAAACTGCATTAATTTCCTTTGCTTTCATGTTGAACTTCTCCCTGTCAATCAGGTATGTCCCATAAACCTTCAGACTTAGCTCAGGTGCCCTCTGCTCTAAAAGACCGTCTTCACTGAGCCATCCTTCTATCCCAGCTGGCTGTCAGGGCAGTCCCTCCTAGTTTTCCTTCTCTGCTCTGAACATTCCTTCACTGGAATGTTCACTTCCCTCCCATGTCCCCCTGCCTCTTGTCCATGAATACAATATTCCTCAACATTCTGTCCTTGCTATTCATAGATTCTTTCCATTTTCTCCTTTGGTATCACATACCATCTGTTCAATAACACCTAGACAAGAAATGATTAGCCTATTATCCCTGGTCCTTACCTTTACCTTGGAGTGCCAGGCTGATAGAAGTTGACTATGTAACACAATCAATCATCAGATCTGAAAAGGACTTCATTTTTATAACAATAAGTTGACTGTGTACCAGACACTGTGCTAAGTAAGATATCTGTGCATATACATATTCCTCACAGCAACTGCGTTAGGTAGGTATGTAATTATCATCCCCATTTTACATAATATGAGGCATGTCAGCCTCCAAAACCTTTGCCTTCAATCTCTATAAACGCTGCCTTTCAAATCCAAATCTCTAGCTTTATAGATGAAGAGGTAGGTGAGTGCTCTGGCTGCTACACTCCACGGCTCTCCTTTAACTGTCAGTAATCTTATTTGGGGGTCTCCTAGCTCCACAAACCACACAAATCCCACACTACACTCAACTTCTGGCTTTTCCTTCCTTCCTTTTTTTTGGTTATTGAATTTGTATAAAAGTTCATTTGAGCTGAACTGACAATACATGCTGAGGAGCAAGATCTAAGTGCAGAATAACATCTATGCAGTTTAAAAAAAATTATAAATTAAAAAAATTTAAATTACAGTTGACATACACCCTAATGATTAGACATTACCTAAATAAGTGATCACCTTGATAAATCTTGCACACATCTGACATATGTATTATTAGAATATTATTGACTGTATTCCCTGCGCTGTGCTCTACATCCCCATGACTGTTCTGTAACAGCCAATTTGTACCCGATCCCATCACCTTTCTTACCCATCCCCCTATCGCCTTCCCATCTGGCAACTGTCAAAATGTTCTCTGTATGAATCTGTTTCTGGTCTGCTTGGTTCATTTAGTTTGTGATTCAGATTCAACTATTGATAGACATATATTTACTGCCATTTTGTTGTTCATATATTTTATCTTTTATCTTTTGTTTTTCTTCTTTTTAAAGAAACTCTTAACATTTCATATAATACTGGTTTGGTGGTGAAGAACTCCTTTAGCTTTTTCTTGTCTGGGAAGCTCTTTATCTGTCCTTTCATTGTAAATGATAGCTTTGCTGTACAGTAATACTGGTCGTACATCCTTGTTTTTCATCACTTTAAATATTTCTTGCCAATCCGTTCTGGCCTGCAAAGTTTCTGTTGAGAAGTGAGCTGACAGTCATATGGGAGCTCCCTTGTAGGTAACTAGATGCTTTTCTCTTGCTGCTTTTAAGATTCATTGCCTTTAAATTTTTACAATTTATTTTTTTAAAAGATTTTATTTATTTATTTTTAGAGAGGGGAAGGGAGGGAGAAAGAGAGAAACATCAATGTGTGGTTGTCTCTTACACGCCCCCTACTGGGGACTTGGCCTGCAACCCAGGCACGTGCCCTGACTGGGAATTGAACTAGCAACCCTTTGGTTTGCAGGGCGGCACTCAATCCAATGAGCCACACTAGCCAGGGCTAACTTTTAACAATTTAATTATGATGTGTCTTGGTGTGGGCCTCTCTGGGTTCATCTTCTCTGGGACTCTCTGCACTTCCTGGACTTATATGGCTATTTCCTTCACCAGGTTAGGGAAGTTTTCTGTCATTATTTTCTCAAATAGTTTTTTAATTTCTTGTGCTCTCTCTTCTCCTTCCGACACACCCATGATGTGAATGTTGGTATGCTTGAAGTTGTCCCACAGGATCCCTACACTATCTTCATTTTTTGGATTTTTACTTTTTGCTCTTTTGATTGGGTATTTTTTGCATCCTTATATTCCAAATTGCTGACTTTATTCTCAGCATCATCTACTTGACTATTGATTCCCTATAAATTATTTCAGTTGGTGTATCCTTCATTTCTAACTAGCTGTTTTTTATGCTGTTAGAATTCTAAGTTCACTTAGCATCCTTATAACCAGTGTTTTGAATTCTGCATCTGGTAGATTGCTTGTCTACATTTGTTTAACTTTTTCTGGCATTTTGTTCTGTTCTTTCATTTGGGACATGTTTCTAGGTCTCCTCATTTTGGCTGCCTCTATATGTTTGTTTCTATATATTAGGTACAGCTGCTATGTCTCTTAGGCTTGGTAGAATGGCCTAATGTAGTGGGTGTTCTGTTAGGGCCCAGTGGCACAGCCTCCCTGATCACCCACACTGGGCACTGGAAGTGCACACCCCTGTGTAGGCTGTGTACATCCTTCTCTTGTAGTTGAGCCTTGATTGCTGTTGGCACGTAAGTGGGAGGAATTTAACACCAGGCAGATCAGACTGCATGTAGTTGGATTATGATTTTTTATTGTGACAATCTCTGTCTTTTGATTGAATTGTTTAATCCTTCCATATGTGGTGTATGTTTGGGAAAAGTCCAGCCATTGTTAATATTATAAGAATGGTTTGTGCAACACTGATGTAACTTGGCAGCCAAGGAGAATGGACTGGAATGTGCGTGCATGAACAACGATGACTTCACTGTACTAGTCAGTGGAGGCAGTAAATGCCACTGAATGAGCATTTTCTGTGTGGCCGTTGTATTCAAAATGACTGAGAGTAGAGCAATGAATGTATATCAAATTTTGCATTAAGCATGAACATTCATCCATGGAAACTATTCAGATGATTCAGAAGGCTTTCAGGAATGATATAATGAGTGCAGTGCAAATTAAAGTGTGCACAAATCCTTCAAAGATGGTCGAGAATCTGTTGAAAGTGATCCACATTCTGGAAGGCCTGCAATAAGCAGAACACCTGAGCATGTATGGGCTGCAATCAACAAACATGAGCGACTGACAGAGCGAGAACTAGAAGCTGATCTGGGGATTCCAAAAACTACTGTGTCCAAAATGTTGATATAGGATCTTGGCATGAAATGTGTCGTGGCAAAATCTGTTCTGTGGCTTCTGCTACCAGAGCAGAAGGAACATTATGCTGCAGCTGCTAATGACTTGATTCAAACCGCTACCAATGAACCAGATTTCCTCATCAGAGATGAATTGTGGGTCTATGGCTATGATCCAGAAACAAAGGCCCGATTGGACCGATGGAAGTCACCTGGTTGTCCATGCCCAAAAAAGGCATGGCAAAGTCTCAGCAAGATGCAAGACCATGTTAACTGTGTTTTTTTATTGGGAAGGTGGTGTTCGTCACAAATACATCCCTCCAAGCCAAACAATTAATAAGGAGTACTACTTCAATGTTGTTCATCAGTTGAGAGATACAATATGACAAAAACAGTCACAGCTATGGGCAACTGGTGATTGGCAGCTTCATCACAACAATGCACCTTCTCATGCATCACATCTCGAGCAGTTCTTTTGCAAAACATCAAATCACCCAGGTGACTCAGCCCTTCTATGGTCCAGATTTGGCACCCTGAGATTTCTGGCTTTTCCCAAAACTAAAATCACCTTTGAAAGGAAAGAGGCTTCAGACCATTGATGAGATTCAGGAAAATATGACAGAGCAGCTGATGGCAATTCCAACAAAGGATTTCGCAGAGTGTTCTGAACAGTGGAAGAGACACTGGGGGACTGTGTGAGGTCCCAAGGAGCCTATTTTGAAGGGGACTGAGGCATCATTATCCTATGTACAATGTTTCTTGTATCTTCTTCAATACGTTTCTATTTTTCATAATTATAGGACAGGCTGGATACTTTATGGACAGCATGTTATTACTGATATAGTTGGAATTATGTCTGTCATTTTATTTTGTTTTTTATTTTTATTTTTGTTTCTCTATATCTCCATTACTGCTTGCTTTGGCATAAGTGAGTATTTCCTAATGCAGCATTTAATTTAATGATTTTTTTAGTATACTTCAACAATTTATTTTTCAACAACGGTTTACAGTCAATATTATTTTGTATTAGTTTCATTGAGAATACTTTTATGAGCTTATTTTAGGGGTTGCTTTGGGGTTTACCACATACACCTTAACTTATGAGAATCAATTAGCTTCAGGTTTATATTGGCTTTATTCCAGTGATACACAGAAACATCCTACCTATATAGTTCTATCCCCTTTGTATGATTATTATACATATTGTTATCTTCTTATATATTATAGGCCCAACAATACATTATATGTCTTGTTATTTTATACTTTTTAAATCAGTTAGGAAAATGTGTTTATATTGTCTTTTTTAATTACCTAATTACATTTATGGGTATCCTTCATTTTTTATGTGGGTTCAAATAATCATCTGGGGTCATTTGGTTTTAGACTGCAGAACTTCAGTTTTTGTTCACCTTGAAAAGCTTTTATTTTGCATTCATTTTTGAAAAATGGCTTTGAATATGTTATTCCACTGATTTCTGGAACTCATGGTTTCTGCTGAGAAGTCAGCTGTTAATTTTATTGTGGGGCCCTTGTAAGGGATAAGTCATTTTTCTCTTGTTGCTTTCAAGAGTTTTTCCTTGTTTTTGACTCTTAGCATTTTTAAAATTATGATGTATCTTTTGTGTATATCTTTGAATTTATCCTACTCTGAATTCACCAAGCTTTTTGGATGTGTAAATGAGTGCTTTTCAAGAAATTTGGTAAGTTTTCACCCATGGTTTCTTTGGATATTTATTTTTTTCCTTTTTCATTCTTCTCTCCTTTTAGAACTCCCATTACATGTATGTTGGGGTGCTTACTGGTGTCTCATGTTTCTTTAAGGCTCTGTTTCTTTCTTCATTTGTTTTCCTCTCTGTATTCAGCTTACATAATCTCTATTGGCCTATCTTCAAGCCCACTAATTCTTTCCTCTGCCAGTTCAAACCTACTGTGGAGCCTTTGTAGTAATTTTGAATTTCAGTTATTATACTTTACAGTTCAGAATTTTCATTTGGTTCTTTTCTTATAATTTTATTTTTTTTTAGAGAGCAAGGGAGAAAGGAGAAACATCAATTTGGTGTTCCACTTATCCACGTACTCATTGTTTGATTCTTGTATGTGCCCTGCCCGGGGATCAAACCCACGACTTTGGTGTATCAGGACAATGCTCTAAACAATTGAGCTACTCTGCCAGGGCTATTTGGTTCTTTTTAATAATTCTACCTTTTTTGTTAATAATTCTCTATATGATGCAACACTGTCATCATACCTTCCATTATATACTGCAGCAATTCTGGTTACTCTCTTCATGCCCACTACCCCAAATTGGGCTTGTTATTATTATTTTCATGTTTACTTGTTTAGTGGATGGCTGGATTATATTTATATATATATATATATATATATATATATATATATATATATATATATATATATATATATATTACCTTTTGTCTGCTACAGTTTTAAGCTTCTGATATTGCTTCCAGGTGAACAGCAGGTATGAATATATATACCCAGTCATCTTGGAATAATAGTGGTATTTGTAGGGCTCTCTTCCTTTCTTTACCTGACCACACTGAGCTGTTAAACATCACCAGTTATAAGGGAAATGCAAATCAAAACCACAAGGAGATACCACCTCACACCTTTCAGAATGGTCATTATCAGTAAGACAAGAAATAACAAGTGTTGGTGAGGATGGAAAAAGGGGAGCACACTGATGGTGGAAATGTAAATTGGTGCAGCTGCTATGGAAGACAGTACAGAGGTTCCTCAAAAAATTAAGAATAGAGCTTCCACCATATGACCCAGCAACCCCTCTTCTGGATATCTTCCCCCAAAATATGAAGATACATATTTGTAAAGATATATGTAGCCCCTTGTTCACTGCAGCCTTATTTACAATAACCAAGACATGGAAACAACCTTTGTTTCCATGATGGTCTTTTGATGGACGACTGGATAAAGAAGAAGTGAGATAGAGTATATTTATAAATACTATGCACGCATTAAAGGTGATTGTCATTTGCGAGAACATGGATAGATCTTTAGAGCATCAGGCTATATGAAGTCAATGGAAAAGGGACAGGAACCATATGAGGAATATAAAACACTCATATGTTGAATATAAAACAAAAAGAACAAACTCACCACAGACACAGACAACAGAATGGTGGTTACCAGAGAGCAGTGCTGGGGGGCGGGGTAGAATGAAGAAGGTACGGGAGTCAAGGGTATGGTGACAGAAGGAGACTAGACTCTGGGTGGTGAGCATGCAATGGAGTCTACAGGTGCTGTATTATAGAATTGTACACCTGAAAAATATCATGGTATTAACCAGTTACCCCCAAAATTTATTTTAAAATTATACTAATTGCTAGCTGATATGCTATTATTTACCAAATACCCTGGGCCACAAGTTGCTCTACAAACTAATCCAATCAAATTGTGGCTCTTTTGGAGAAACAGTTTCTGAGGTCAGTGTTTGATATTTGTTCTGATCCGAAGGGCTCCTCCACAGAACTTACTACCCGTGAGTTGGTGTGAGAACACCTGGTTGGTGACTATTTGTACTGATAAAACACTCTGAAGAGTACATATCGCAGTCTGGCCTGCCTGCCACATGCCATGGAGAACCGCCACAACGTGGGCCTTCAGATCCTCAGGGTCCAACACTGAAACCTAACGGCTTGCCACTACGCTTAGCTTTTAGCCATATTTTCTTCCACTTAAAGGCAACTTAAAACTTATTAGAAAGAAACAAAGCATAGCTGGTCAATTTTCTACTTCTGTGGCCCAACAATTACTTTAATAACCTGGCATGTTTGCCAAGTCCACATCTCCTGGTGCTATAATGTAGTATAACAATAACTGCAAGTGATCATTTTTTTTCTTGAATTTCTCTTCTTTTCACTATTTTTTTTCCTCAGGGGGAGGCATGTATATATGGTGCTGATGGCAAAATATTTCTCTCTTGGGGGCAAGTTTGGCATCTTTAGCAAATCATTTGTGATTCTGAGCAGATTAAGAAGTTTCCAAATAAGCAGTGGGCTGTAAAAGCTCAATGGCCAGGGTGTCCCTGAGTGTAGTATTTGCGAAAGGAAAATCAGCTTTCAGTGAGCACGGTCATCACCAACTCTATGTTTCTGCCATAGATCTGATGACTTCGATTACATGGGTGCCAATTTACTCTTGAAATGTTTAGTGTTAGTTTCCTCACATATTCTATAATGAAAATTTTAGTAACTCATTCTGTTCTTTTATATCACATGCAATTGCATAAGATACAGTCTTTGACTTAATGTAACTTCATGACAAGCTAAATTTGGGACTTTTTTTCTAGTGTTCTCTTCAAAGGCATGTATTCCCACATATGTCTTATAGCTGAGGCTTTTCTTCTTCTTTAGAGTCTGAACAAATAACATCATGGGCTAGTTCTTCACCTACCATCTCTCCTCCAGCTGTGTTGCCATGGCAATGGAGAGTGGGTGACCTGGGTTCTGGAAGCCCAAGAGCTAAAGCTTGGAAGCTACCTCAGTCATAGGATGCGGAGTCTGGAGGCCAGCCCTACCATACTACAAGTGTGTGGCTTAGCAACATGTCCTCACGTACATGGAGGATGCAGTGTGCCAGCTCCTACAAAATAAGGAAGATATTAGCCAATATGGCACTGCCAAGTTCCTCAATGAACATTTGAACAGTGTATGTCAGGGAACTCTGTTCTCTTTTGGAAACTCAGCTTCATCCAAGCCACCCCTCAAAATAGGGCATCATTCTTACTGGCCTGCTGGAGATGCATCTGAACTGTGGGCAAAAATGGTGCTCTCAGAATGCTGGCTGCCAA
Source organism: Desmodus rotundus (assembly GCF_022682495.2). Lineage (NCBI taxonomy): Eukaryota > Metazoa > Chordata > Mammalia > Chiroptera > Phyllostomidae > Desmodus > Desmodus rotundus. Next base: position 142,077,598 of record NC_071390.1, read on the forward strand.
ATGCCAAATGGCTACCCCTTTGGCACAAGTCTACAATATTTTCTGGAGAAACTGAAATAGCCCTAGAAAAAGTCCCTACAAATGTGTGACACTTAGGACCAGACCAGATCTCAACCTATTTGCTACACCATGAAGCTCAATGTCAATAAGCTCCATGCATTCAGATAACCAGCTTCCTTAGTCCTCTCACTCTAAACACGGATGGACATACTCAAGGATCACCAGACATTTGGGGAAAGTCTCTAACATGATGACCAGGAGCCAAGACAAAACAAACAGGATAGAAAGGGGGAACCTCAGAAGGGGCAGTGACAATACAAGGAGCAGAAGAAAACCTTAAGAAAGCTCTCATATCATATTATATCTTTAGGAAAAAAGAGAAGATATTGGATCAATTAAGTAAGAGTAGTTTGCTATAAAAATAAAACCAAGAAGGAGTTCTGGGATATTAAAAATATAATAGCAGAAATAAAAAATAGAAATTTAAAAGCATAGTTGAGAAATTGCCCAGAAAAGACAAAGAAATAGAAAAAAATAAGAGAAAAAATACAAGAGAAGTAGAGGCTCAGTCCAGGAATATAACATTTAAAAAAAAATTCGAGTTCCAGAAAGAGAGAACAAAGGAACTAGAATGCCATAAAGCTTCTCAACAGCAACACTAGAAGCTAAAAGCTAAAAATAATACAGCAGTATTTTCAGAATTCTAAGGGGAAGTTAGTTCCAACCTAGAATTCTGTACCAAATCAGGCTATCAATCAACTATAAGAGTAGAATATAGATTTTTAAATGGGTAAGAGCTTGTATTTTAACTTCCATATAACTTTTCTCATGAAACTACTGGGATGGTGTACTTCATCAAGAAATGAGAATTGAGCCCTGGCTGGTGTAGCTCAGTGGATTGAGTGTGGACCAAACCAAAGGGTCGCTGGTTTGATTCCCAGTCAGGGTTGCAGGCCAGTTGGAGGCACACAAGAGGCAACCACACATTGATATTTCTCTCCCTCTCTTTCTCCTTCCCTTCCCCTCTTGCTAAAAATAAGTAAGATCTTTTAAAAAATCACTAAAAAAATGAGAATGAATCTAAGAAGATGAAATTATGGGATGCAGAAACAAGGAATCCAACATAGAAGAGAGGTGAGAGAATTCTTAGGATGATAATGGATAGTCCCAGAACAGCCGTTTGTGCAGGAGAGCTGGAAAGCAACTAATTCAGATTGGAGCAGCAGGACAGTAAGCTCCAGGAGGAGTGTATGCAAGAAAATTAAAAAATAGAACTGATCAAACTATTGTATAAAATTATGTTTAGTTGGACAATTAGAGATTAATACTTCAGTTGAAGCAGTAGTAATTAATTAATACTTAGAAACTCTAAGCAAACCAAGAAGAGGTATTTATTCCATGAAAAACAAAAGGTTGTATAAGAAAAAATTTAATAATAATATTCCTTGTGGCTTGGCTGTAATATTTACATAGTCATAAAAATGTAAGTACTAAACACTTTAAGTTAAAATTGGTACTCTATATGGGAAGGAAGGGGGCGGGCCGTATGTGTGGTGGTGGAAAAGATCATTTGTCATCTTCAACTAAGAATCCAAAGATAGTCTAAAATTTAAAAATCTAGAAATAGCAGCATAAGCATATTATGCAAAGTGCAAAATGAAAAAAATACTATGGGCTACCAGCTTGGGTGGGTTTGGGATAACCCTGGACCCGCATGTGTACTGCCGCTCACACGGACTGTAGAATTGTGGGGAAATTTGTTTCATGTTCTGATTCAAAGAATAAAACACTTTATAATCCTTCCTCTTAACACAATTGAGCCTTATTTTATCTTTAAAACTCATAGGGACCCTATGATTTTGCCTGGGACATATGAGTTAGGGTTGAGTGAATGAAAAAAATCTAAAGTAAGTTTTGTTCCTTCTAATGAAAATAATGATGAAATTATCTGAATATTAAATTAGAAAAATGGAAATTATATTTCACAGGGTAGAGTTAGGACAAGTAGATAGTTGCATGTGGCACACTTCGACTCCGTGCACAGAAGAATTTCCTGATGTTGTGAGCTGTGGGAAATAGATGCTCATGTACCTGGCATCCTCGGATAACGCAGGAAATAAATGTTTCAAATTCTGACTGACTTGATGATATCATAAGTGTTACTCCTATAATACAAGTTATGTAACTGTGAAGTTCATTATTTCCATTCATTTATGTTCAATTTTGGCCAATTTTCTGTTTGAATTTAATGCTCATATTACCAACAACTACAGCAAGTTTCAAAAACAAGGCACTCTGCTACCTGACCATTCCATAAACCACCTGAAAAACGTCCAACTGGTAGAAAGCATTGCTGTTCATTTTTTAGTATTTCTTTAATGTCTACAATTTTCTCTGGATTCTCTGTATAGAAAAATGCAAGAATACTATTTATCTTGACATTAAAAAAGATGGGCTTCCGTTAACTTCCTGATTACCTCTATCAGTGATTGAGACGGCCACTTACTAGATGAACACACTTTTGCAGATAACCGTGTAGTTCTGCAGGTATTATCTGTCCATCAGGGAGATAGTTAAAAAACCCAACGTAGTATATTCGCCCGTCTTCCTTTTTAAAAAGTAGTTTACCAAAGTTTTTAGCACAGGAAAGCAATTTTAAATTACATTAACAATTATTAGCATCTATTCAAGAGTCACCAGTCTATTGACTTGCTGCCACTCTAAGTAATACATAAAAAAGTGTCAAGGAAGTCCTACCTATAAAGTATGATGCTATCACCACACCACAGACTCCAATGCGAGTCAAACCAGTTCCTTCATTAATAATTATCCCTAGTATTCAAAGTGCACATGACTGTAACTAGTAAAGTTGATCTAGCCTTTAAAGCAGATACCATCCTCTTGTAGTAAGTCACAGGGTTCTGATGAATGAGTACATAATATAAACTCAGTATATTAGTAATGCATGACACTAAATAGGGTACAGAAAAAAACATATAACAATGTTTTTTGTTTTGTTAAATGGGAGATAAATAGTAAAGATCTTTCATGTAATCTGCAAATACGCTTTCCTTGAATGAGTCACTAAAAAAGATGAACAAATGTTCAGTAAGAGTTTAAGCAGACCTTGAATATTTCTGTGGTTCAAATATTCAAAGGGCATACGGGGAGGGAACTGCTTATAGAGTTACTCGGGAGTACAGCCCATTAACGGGCCAGTTTCCTGGGACACTAAATACTCTGCTCTCCAACTTATCCCCCTTTGGCCAGCACCTCAAGAAACCAAATATTTCACTTTGAAGATATTATTTGATCACGGTATGCAAACAAATATGCTGCCTCACATGCAGGGTTAAAAATGAACTTGTTGTTAAATCAACAGGGCAACGTGGCTTTAGTAAGAATTGTAGGATCTGGGTTCAAGTCTCCGCCTGCCACTAACTAACTTGTAGCCTTGAATAATTCCTTGATCTCTTTCTAGAACTCACATCTGCAATAAAAATGATCATTAGAGTGATTTACAATTGTGTAATGATTCACATTAAGGAAGTACTTGCAAAGGCCATCACATTCCGTCCCGGACCACTGTGTGAAACTGCTAGCACAGATGAAGAACCCGAAGTTCAAACTAATGGGGGACCTGCAAGTCACACAGCCCATAAATGGTAGAATTAGGACACCAAAACCAGGTTTTCTTTTAAATTCTGTTCTCTTTCACTTTTCTTCTTTGTCCATAAAACAAAAGATTGTATTAATTTCTTTTTGTTTATTCTGTGATTCACTGGATGTGACATTAATGAAATACCTTCCATTCCGTGTCAATTATCCAAACTTTATTATAAAGTACCGACTTAATATCGCTGCACTGAGAACAGTGGCGCACGCACAGACCTAGTGCTGGCCGCCCCAGGGGGCTTCCAATCTGCTCATTTCCCTGCAAGCTTATTCAGGGGATTTTACATTATTTAGGACTAGGCTTATAGGAAAGAAGATCATTGTTTATTGCTTTACAAAAAGTCTGTTACTTCTAAATCCATGGCTAGGGCAAGGAAAGAACAATCCCAAACAGGGGTGTGTACCAACAGTTTGGGAGTTCAGCCTCACGTCTCAAGGACCGTTCTGTACTACTTTACCTGAGCTACCGGCATTCACCCACTGGGGGGCTTAGTAAAGATTCATCAAGCCTTCTGTACTTCAGTTCCTCCAGTGTGTGTCAGATAGATCTCTCAGTGGTATCTGTCACCCTATTGATGTGCAAGGGTTCAAAGAATCCAGCAGGACAGATGGACATCTCATTCCTCTCTCCACTATTCTGTTTGTTCCGTCTTAAGCTATGTCCTCTGAAAAAAGACAACTGAGCCAGACAAAAGGAGGACAAGGGCCTTTGACAGGGGAATACAGGCAGGCAAAAATATTAATAGACGGCTCTAGAATCCCTCTGAAATAAAGCTGTCTTTGTTGAAGGGATAATCTGGCAAGTGTTTCAAGTAGAGATTAAATATTCCCAATGCCCTCCTGGATGTAGGTGTCAGCTGCCAACTAGCTTCAGAGGAAGGAGCAAGCTACTCTGCAGCACAAATGAAAGAATTTGGAGCATAGGTTGAGGATTAATTTGGAAGAGAGAAAGTGAGGGAAAATGGAAGGCAGAGGAGGAGGGGGGACAAAGCCAGAAGGGGGTAAGGATAAAGGACAAAAGTACCTGGAGATGGCGTGACCGACAGGGCATTAGGTCGCTGTAAAGGCTGGTACGGATTTTTAAGTTGCTTGTCAGCAGGTGTTGCTCCCGTCCCCCTACAAAAACACTAGGAATGCTGTTCATAGTGTGAGCTTCAGGCTCCATTTAATCTAGATCCACCCCTGCTCATTAATGCTTTTATATGAGTGGATTCTTTCTGAGAACCTTGATGCAGTACCATACAAAGAGGGCACACTAGGATGCAGGCATTGGAGGGAAGAAGAGTGAGCATAAGCCCTGGTGATTAACAGAGATACTGGGGAGACATTCAGACTTTCACAGGAAATGGAATCATTGGTGGTCTCAGACAGTTGGCCCTACATCTCTGAGAGGCAAAGAGGGGTCCTTCTGAAATCTGGTTACAACAGTATGACAAGGAAAAGGGGAAACAGCAATTCTAGGATGTAATTTAAGTGGTTTACTATGTAATCTCAGGCACAGCATCTAACATTTGTCTGCCTCTAGATTTCCTACCTATGAGTCTGCTGAAAATTCATTCCAAATCTAATGATAAGTTCTGTACCCACAAAACTGTTAAACTATTATCATTTAGCAAGGTCAAGGATATAAGACTAATATACAAAATCTATTGTCTTTCTACACATTAGCAATAAACAATCTGAAAATGTAATTAAGAAACACAGTTCCTTCACTAGAACCTCAGAAAGATTTAGATACTAAGAATTAGTATAAGAAAAGAAGCTCCAGACTTAGATACTAAAAACAAAAACATTAGAGACAGGAATTAAGGAAGCTCTAAATAAATGCAGAGACATTCAAAATTGTTCGGATGGAGATATCCCCCAAATTGATCCATGTATTAATGCAATCTCTGTTCAAAAGGTCTTTTGTAGAAACTGATAAACTGATCCTAACATTTCTATGGAACTGCAAAGGATCCAGACAACCAAAATTAATTTGTGAAAGAACAAAGTTGGAAGGATTTGTACTGTCCAGTTTCAAAATTTACCACAAGGCTATATTAATCCGGACAGTGCTGTGTTTTCAGGATAGGCATACAGACCAACAGAATAGAATTGAGGGTACGTAAGTAAACCTTTACACTATGGCCAATTGATCTTTGTTAAAAGCACCAAGATAATTCAATGGCAGAACGAACAGTCTATGGACAAATGGTTTTAAGACAAATGGATATATATATGCAAAAACCAAAAAGTGAACTTGACCTTAACAAGAAAAAATCAAGTGTTGGTGAGGATATAGAGAAACTGGAACCTCAGGTATTATGTGAGAACGTAAAATGGTACTGCTACTTTGAAAAACATTTTGGGCTCTTTTCCACTGGAAGCATGGAGGGTGCACCAGGGAAGAAGGAGGTTCCTTCAGTGCCAGAAATCCTTAAGAAGAAGCGAAGGGATTTCATGGAGTTGAAGATCAAGCACCGGAGAAAGATGTTTGCCTAAAAGGTGCTTTGAGAGATGAGGAGGATGCTTATCTATGAAAAAGGTAAGCACTAACACAAGGAATTTAGGCAGGTGTACGGAACTGAGACTTGAATGGCCAGGATTGCAAGAAAAGCTGGCAACTCTTATGTACCTGTGGAACCCAAACTGGCATTTGTTGTCAGGACCAGAGGTATCAACGGTGTGAGCTCACAGGTCTGAAAGGTGCTGCAGCTGCTTTGCCTTCTCCAGCTTTTCAATGGCACCTTTGTTAAGCTCAACAAGGCTTCAGTGAACATGCTGAGAATTGTGGAACCATATATTGCATGGCAGTACCCAGACCTGAAGTCAGTAAATGAACTGATGTGTAAGTGTGGTTATGGTAAAAACCAATAAAAAGTGAACTGCCCTCACAGACAACACACTGCTTGCTCGATCGCTTGGTAAATACAGTGTCATCTGCACGGAGGGTCTGGTTCATGAGATCTACGCTGCTGCAAAATGTTTCCAAGAAGCACACCACTTCCTGGGGCCCTTCAAATGATCTTCTCCACGGGGCGGAATGAGGAAAAAGACGACCCGTTTTGTAGAAGGGTGAATCAGGTATTCATTCTGGTTACTTTGTTATGGAGTCATTTAACAGTAACTGCTTTAAAATAAAAAAAAAAAAAAAGAAAAGAAAAAGTTTGGTAGTTTCTTAAGTTGAACATAAACTTACTGTATAATCTAGCAGTTCCACTTTTAGGAATCTAACCAAGAGAAAAACACACATTTATAACATTTATACAAAGAATTGTATGTTAATATTCACTGTAGCATTATTCATAATAGCCAAAAAGTAGAAATAATCCAAATGACCAACTACTCTAGTGCTCGGACAAACGAAATTTGGTATTATCCATACAACTAATCGATAAAAAGAAATGGACTACTGATACATGCTACAACATGGATGAACTTCAAATAAATTTTGCTGACTGGAAAAAGCCAGATGCAAATAATAAATACTATACAATTCCACTTATATGTAATTTCCAGAGAAGACAAATATATACATATACGGAACAGATCAGTGGTTGCTGAGCTAGGAGAATGGGGGTAGGGAACAACTGCATATTGGGTGGAGGAAACTTTGCGTGATGAAAATGTCTCAAACGGAATTGTGGTGACCGCATACTACAGATTTACTAAAAGTCATCTAATTGTACACTAACAATGGGAAGTTTTATGCCATGAAAAGTATATCCTAGTTTTTTTCTATAAAGAGATTAACATGAGATATACTCAACAAAATTTAAAGTGTACCATATATTTTTAACTATAAGCACAAAATTGTACGGCACATCTCTAGAACTTACTCATCTTGCATAACTGAAATTTTATACTCCTTGAACAGCAGCTCTCCATCCTTATCCTCAGCCCGCAGCCCCTGGCAACCACCATTCTACTTTCTGCATCTATAATTTTGACTATTTTGGACACCTCATGTAAATGGAATCGTGGTATTATGTCCTCCTGTAATTGGCTTATTTATCGTATGATCTCAAGGTTCCTCAATGGTGTTGCATATTGCATAATTTCCTTCCTTTTATGGCTGAGTAACATTCCATTATACATACATGTATACACATATACATGTCATATTTCTTTTATCCATTCGTCAGTGTCCAAGTGGGGTGCACCCACATCTTGACTACTGTGAATAATGCTGTAACGAACATGAAGATGCCTGTATCTCGTAGAGATCCTGATTTCACTTTTTTTGGCTATATACCCAGAAGAGGGATTACTGGGTTATATAGTAATTCTACTTTTAATTTTTTGAGGAATCTTCATTATTTTCCATAATGACTGAATCATTTTACATTCCTGACAACAGTGTGTGAGGGTTCCAATTTCTCCACATCCTTGGCAACACCTGTCATTTTTTTGATAATGGTCATCCTGACAGGTATGAGGTGATATCTCATTGTGGTTTCGATCTGCATTTCCCTGATGACTATTGATTTGAGCATCTTTTCATATACCTGGTGGCCATTTTCAATAATTATTTCGGGGGGGGCACTGAGTTGTAGGAGTTCCTTACACAATATATTTTGGAGATGAATTCTTGGTCTGTCATACGGTTTGCAAGTATTTTCTCCCATTCCTATGGTTACCTTTTCACTGTGCTGACTCTTCCCTTTGTTGTAGCAGATGCTTTTTAGCTTGGTATGTTCCCACTCGGTGGGTTTTTTGTTGTTGTGGCTTATGTTTCTGGTGTCATATCAGTGAAATCACTGCCCCAGATCAGTGTCATGAAGCTTTCCTTTTATTTCCTTCTAGGAGTTTTACAGCCTCAGGTCTTATACAACTTTGAGTTAACTTTTTGTATGATGCAAGATAAGGGTCCAATTGCATTCTTTTGCTTGTGGGTATCCAGTTTTCCCAACGTCATTTGTTGAAGAGACTATCCTTTCCCCACTGTGTATGTGTCTTCTTCATGGCAGTATCATACTGTTTTTATTACTGTAGCTTTGTAATATATTTTGAAATCAGGAAATGTGATGGCTCCAGTCTTTTCTTTCTTAAACTGTTTTGGCTATTTGGCCTCTTTTATGATTCCATGAATTTAAAAATATTTTAATAATTTTAAAAAAGTGAAGTAGTCCTATGTATTGACATGGAAATATACTGACATGGAAATATATTTAAAGTAAAATGTTTTGTTTCTTTAATTTTTTAAAGAGTTTTAAAAATCAAGGTACTATACATACATAGCTAAGAAAATAAAGAGGCAGTGCACAACAAGGGCTTATGATGAAAGGCAATGTACCCCACACCCAGAGGTACTCATTTCTGTTCATAGTTCTTCTGATGGTTACAAGTACTACATAAGATAACATGCTTTTGGTACATTATATCCTGAATCCAACCTCATTTTCCCACTTCTACAAATAACCCCTGGTCCAAACTACCATTGTCTTTTGCACAGAAAACTAAAAGAGCCTCTTACTTGGCCTGTCTTTTTGCTTCCACATTTTGCATGCCACAGTGCCTTCTCCACAAAATAGTCAGAATGATTCTTTTAGATCTTGCATTCCTTTGCTCAAAATCTTCAATGCTTTCCCATCTCACCCAGAATAAAATCCAGTATCTTTACCTTGGCCAACAAGGTCCTTTACGGCCTGTTCCTTCACTACCTTTGGTCTCATCTGCAATCTCCTCCTACGCACTCCTTGTCAGTCATATTGACCTTGCTGGACTCTGCACATCTCAAGTATGCTCTTAACCTCAAAGCAAAGTGCTGCTTCCTCTACCTGTAATGCTTTCTCAGACTTGCTCCCTCACTTGCTTTGTGTCCCTGCTGAAATACTACCTCTTATACAAGACCCTTTAGAATGCTTTTTAAAACTGCAACTCCCTTCAGTTTCCAACCTCATATCTGCTTTATTTTTCTTCATAGCATTTGTCACTATCTACAGTTTTTTTTTCACTCCATGCACTCAGGTTCCCTCCATCGTGCTTCTCCACCATCCCTTAGGACACTGTTTTTGCCTGCATGGTTGCAGCTTAGTTGCAGTTGGTATTCCAGCTCAGCGGAAGACAAAAGGAAGGAAGAGCTCCTACGAACACACATTGCTTCAATTATGTTTTTCTGAAAAGCAATTAGTACCATAGCAGCAGAGCTTGCGGGGTGGGCAGTGCTTGGAAGTGCAGTGTTGCTGGGCAAATATACTTGACTACAAATCTAGTACTAGACAAGGGAAGAACATATTTTGGTGAACAGCTTATATTAGTTTTCCATAATTTGATTTAAAAAAATTGAAAAACAAGCAAGCAAGCAAAACAGAACCAGAGACATGGAAATAAAGAACAAACTGACAGTGACCAGAGGGACAGGGGGAGGGGGATAATGGGGAAAAGAAGGGCAAGGGTCATCAAGGAACATGTATAATGGACACATGGACAAAAACAATGGGGTGGAGGAGAGTAATGGGGGGAAATGGGACAACTGTAATAGAACAATAATAAAAAAAGAAAAATCTTCTGTAAAATACATAAGATGTATAAAATATGAGAATTAAAAAAAGTCATTTTGTATAGTCTTATGTAATTGTGATTTGATCAATATTACTTACCATGCAGACAAGTACTATGCTATGATAACATTTCCTTCCTTCCTCCCTCCCTCCCTCCCTTCCTCCCACCCTCTTTCATTTTTTCTTAAATTAACCCATTTATTATAGGCTAGCAATGTTTCAAATTACAGAACTTCTACTGGTCTTTCAATTCCTTCAGTCTTCTGACGGCAGACTTTACTGTGAGGACAGAAGTGTGCTGTGGGTCCAGGCACCACCAGCGACTGTTTTCATGCAGGAACCACAGGGCCAGAACCCCACAGCTCGTCTCCTCATCTTGGTTTTGCCACAGAAGGAGAAAGTGTACTTGGCATCCTGGCTGATCTCAAATTTCTCCACCATTTGGCTAAGGGAGGTGCTATAATGGGTGCCGTGTTTACCAATGATTTCAAACTTCTTGGAATTTAGTTATGTTGCCACAAACTAGGTCAAAACCCAAGAGGCGGGATCACATTTCCTGTGCCATTCAAAGGAGAATGCTCTCACTATCAAAGTCTTTTGCTCTATCACTCCATTTTTTTGTATACTTAAATTTGGACTAAGACTTTTTTGGTATGGTTTTCTGTTGTTTGTGGAGTTTCTAGTTGCCTTTTTTTCATAAACATCACTTTCTCCAAGTTCTTAACCATACCATCTAGTTTGGCTGTGTCTGACCTTTTGGCCTCTCTGGGCCATACATTAAATACACAAACACTAACGAAAACTGATGAGCAAAAAAAAAAAAAAAAAAAAAAAAAAAAGGTTTTAATGAAGCTTATGATTTTGTGTTGGGTTGCATTCAAAACCATCCTGGCCTGCATGCGGCCTGTGGGATGGACACCCCCAAGTCTCCCTGTCTCCCAGGGCTGCTCTTACCCAGTCCTTCACTCTTGTATTCCAGCATGGGCTTGTGCCCTAGGTCAGCTATGTCACTGTGGGGTCTCAGGATTTCTGTTCATTGGACTGGACACATTATTCCTTGGTATCTATATCATCTCCTTTTTTATTTATTCCTCTTTTTTTGCTGGAGTACAATCTCAGGAAACTTTCTGAGAAAGACTATGAGTCCTTGCCTCATGTATTTACCATCACACTTAGTTCAAAATTCAGAACCATTTCCCCTCAGAACTATAAAGGCATTGTTCCTTTGTCTCCTAGAATCTAGGGTCACTAAGCAATTTGATGTCACTACAGTTTGCTTTTGGAGGTTTCTTCTCTCTAGAAGCTTTAAAGATCTATGTGGTCTCAGTGTTCATACATTTTCCCAGCATCTTTTCCATGTATGCTACTTGGCTTTGGAGGCTCTTACAAATTGTTCTCAGGTGTTCCCACCCGGAAAACTTCATCGCGTTATTACTGACTGATGTTCTTGCATCTGTTTTCTCTCTCTCTCACTGGAACTCTTTTAAAGAGATTTAGACCTCTTGGACCGATTCCCTATTATTTCTTATCTTTTCTATAATATTTTAAAATTACTTGTCTTGTTTTTGGCTCTCTAGAAGATTTTCCTGATAACTTTCAATCATTCTACTTCATTTTAGTAGGAATGGTGTCCACCAGGGAAAACTACATAATTAATTGCTAGTCTGTCCATTGGCCTGGATAGAGTTTTGCTATATCTTAATTGATTTCTGTGCCAGAGGTTTATAGATTTACATTCCATGTCACCATTTCTGTCTTAGCATTGAACAAAATACCACAGGACAGGATAACATATATAAATGCAAAATACTAATAAATTATTAACAAATCACATCTAACTACCTAGTCAAAGAATAATATATAACCAAGCAAAGTTTATCTTGGAAATATAAAGAAGGAACCTTGATAATATATTTATCCTCACTAGGTCATAGGAGACAAATTACATGAACATGTCAAGAGATGTTTAAAAAACATTTGTTAAGCCCTGACTGGTGTGGCTCAGTTGGTTGGGCATCGTCCCACAAAGCAAAAGGTCACCAGTTTGATTCCCAGTCAGGGCACATGCCTGGGTTGAGTGTTTGGTGCCTGGCTGGGGTGAAAGCAAGAGGCAGCCGATCAATGTTTTTCTTTCACATTAATATTTCTCTCCCTCTTTCTCCCTCCCTTCCCCTCTTTCTAAAAATAAATAAATTCCCTAGGTTAATAATATATCAATGACTAATACTATTAAACTTAATGGCCAAATATTAGGTTTTCTTAAGATGTTGAACAAAAAAGTCAAAAACTCTGCACTACTATTACTATAATATAACAATTCTCTGGAATTGCTAGCTAATGCAATAAAATAAAATATAAAGAAAATGGCAAAGTAGTATTTGTAGATGATAGGACTATTCTTAAATTCTAATGAATTAACATAAACTGTTTGGAATAAGATCAGTAAGTAAGAAGGCAGTTACAAAAATCATCCCACAAATAAGTGACATTACTTTTCATTTATTTGACAGGCAATGATGAAAAACAAATGATGTTTAGTGTTTATGAGACTGAGGAAGTGGCCTCTCTCACATACTACCAGTGGCATTGCCCTACATAGTTACCACCTTTCTGGGGGCCAGTTTTAGAGACATCACAGGCTCTAAACACATTCATATTCTTGAACCAAGCAGGTCTACTTCTAGGAATACATGGCAAGAAAAGTTATAAATGGAAAGATTAAAAAAAAAAACAAACCCCACAAAACACAGACATCCTAGCAAAAAAGGAAGCAGTTTAAAGGACAATCAGTAGGATGCTACTTAATTATATCAAGACAACATGGAGCGTTATGTGAGGGTTTAGAAAAATGATGTGGATCTTACTTTCATGGGAAGAAGCTGATGTTTCCTAGTAAAGTGAAAAGGGCAGTTACAGATTAATACTGTTAAAATTATGTATAGTCATATGCCTATATAGGAAGACTAAAGTCTAAAATGATAAATAACAAAATGTTCCTAGAAGTCATTTTTACTGTGGTTGATTAGAAAAAAATTTCCATGAATGTACTTTAAAAAATTTTTTCTATGAACATAGTTTTACCAAAAAAGTTCTAATGATAAGTCTCTAGATACACTTAAAGTGTTTTTCAGGCACACAGCAATAAAACAGCATTAAATAGTGCGAAGTTAGAGGAGGAATCAAAATCAAAATACTGGGCAGTCCCAACTCAGCTAATAGTTGTGTTACTGTGGACAAATACCTTAGTTTACTCAGTTGTGAAATGGGTGCCCAATCTACTTCACAGTGCTGTTGAAGATCAAGTAAAATAATGTAAATTTAAATGTCTTTTAAAATGTAAAATACTATGAAAATGAATAATGGAATAATCAATATTATCACTTAAAGTAGTTAAGCATAAAAATGTTGGCTTGACTTCTTCACTGAACTTTGCAGTGTTATTCTCATGTAGTAACTATACCTTTTATAATCCTGTCCTGTGTGATTTTGCTCAATGCTGAGACAAAACTAGTGAAATGGAATGCAAATCTATAAACCTCTGGACCGGAAATCATGTAATAGCAAAACTTTAACCAGGTCAATGGACAGGTTAAACGATTGTGAAGCTTCCCCCATGGACACCAGAAGTCCTACTTCCACAAAACAATGCTCTGCCTCTCTTTCCTCCAAACAGGGAATCAAGTTGCCTGAAATTCTTCAGCCAATCATTCATATACTTGTTTTAAGAAACTGAAGGCTCCTATTAAAATACGTGTGTGTGTGTAAGTATTTGGTAACACATTATTATCTTCTATTAATATCAGAATGAAAATTGGTTATTAAATTAGCTAGTGACTTATCTGTCAAGAAGAATGGAATAAAGGCCCCTGAGGCGAGAGGGTGAGGGAAGAAGGGTGGGAGAGGAGTTTGCATACTGGCTGAGATCAGGAGATCTGCTGGAGCAGGAAGCCTGGTTAAGAGGGTAGCGAGGATGAAGACAGGAAACTAAAAGGACAATCCTTGTCGTCTTTACAACTTGTGTGGGACTAGTCTGACTCTACAAAGTTACAGAAATAAGATATTTGCCAAAATACTTACTATGTATTCAGTTCACTGATAAAAACATAAAGTTTATTTTCTATTGAATAATCCACATATATTTTTGAAACTGCCATAGCATATAAATCTTCCCCAAGAGGCATCTCCTTTAACTCCTTGTTATAGCGATAGAAATAAAATTGAGAATTTTACGTTTTTCCCCTCCTCCTTTTCATGCTCATATGGGGACACTTACCTAACTACACACCTTCTACCTCTCACTGTGGTACTAAGTTAATTATAAAAGTCTGTTTAAATCTACCCACCTGTCTTTTGTTTTGCTGCCTACCTGGGTCTTTTCCAAGCAGGCAGAAAATCTCCAATCAGTTTGTTACCACAACCAGAACGTAAGAGATTAGTGACCATGGAGAGAAGCAGAATCAGTTTACATCCTTTCAGGCTAGAGAATGATACCACCTCACAAGCAAGAAATCTGAGGCTCCCCGGCCTTAATTTAGAAAACCTGCAGTTAATAATCACATTAAAGTTGGTTTTACATGCCAGACAGCTTTTGTTGCCTCTGTTGTTTTTACAATTTGAGTGTTCTTTGTGGTTATCAAGTTATTTGCTGAAAGGCAAATATTAGCATTTAAAAAATTTAATCTATAATAAAGTAGGTCTTACAGTATATCTGAGTTAAAAAATACACTTTCTATTAATTTTTTACAAAGCTAATAACATTGCTTGTATTTATCTGGACTAGAATTTAGCAATTTAACTCTTAAATTATGACAATTAATAGACTGAAAACTCCTTTCTTAACTGAGGAATTGAATGCATTTTTCATTGTAACCTGTCAACCTAAATCAAGACTATAAAGATAGTACCAAGGCCACACTCTCACCCCTCCCAGAAAAAGGTCAATTGTTTCTCAAAGGAAAGAGAACTAACCCCGAAGCTACAAATTTAGTAAGGAAAACGGGTCAAAGAACAGATGTGTAGAGCCGGAGGGATTTGGTACAGGTGATCAGGTCAGTATGCAGTTTCCGAGGACAGCAAACTGAACTTGCCTTCTTTTTCATATGAAAAAAAAATCTAATTAACACCGTAAGCCAAAAAGTGATCTTGTAATGTGTGATTAACTTTTATTTAACGTTCTAGAGAAGGAACTTGTATTAGCCAAACCCACTTCATCTGCTTCAATATAATTTACCGTGTTCACTAAAATGAGTTATCTGAGTCTCCAGACACCTGTTCTCTTTTAGATGGTAATTTACAGGGGTGTGTGTACAGTTAGTGAAATGAAATATATAGGCCAGCTATGGAGATGATGCTCACAGAATGAAAATACAGTGTGAGTCTATATGTACACTGACATAGAAGTAAAGTAACAATGGCATTTTTGGTGCCATAAAGTTCAGGTATACTAAATACTGATTTCCAAGGTACTGTCGGTATCATGAAAATAGAGCTAATACTTGGAGGAAAAAAAAATCTCAAAAAGTCATGTTTGCTACTTCCATGATAAGAGGAAAAAAATATCTATTACAGATATGGAGTCAGTCTCCCTTTGGTTTTGGCAAAGAGAAAACTCCATGGCAGTTTTCTAGAAGAAAAAAAAGTGGAACATATGGAATGAATTTGCAAAAGTTTGAAAAGGTGTCTTTGCGTACACGGAGACCGCACTAAGATGACTCTTGTAAATTGTTGAGTATTTCTAGATCTATGATACTAACTGGCCATCTCAAGGTTCTGTTGGTTACATCATGTATATTCTTGGCATTTAAACTTCTACCTCTCTCCTCTTAAACATATAGATTAAAAATTTAACCAGATTATAACAAATTGATTTAAAATATTGCTCCATTCAATTTCCTACCTGCCTTTGGCATTATTAACTGTAAGTTCTCATAGAAATATTATTTAAAAAGTTAAAAGCAGTGTTGTCTTCAAAGGAGACATTAAATTAGTAAACTATTATTTCTCATTAGGCAATTAAGCTAAAAATTTTGGAGCTCTATTAAACCAATGTTTTATAACAGAAATTATTTTAATAATTTTAATAATTTTTGTTAATCATTAATTTTAATGATTTAATAATTTTAATTATTTTTGTTAATTATATTAACAGTATATAATTGTATAATTGGAAGGTCATTGTACTTAAAACATAACCTTATGGTTCTTTCCTAGTCACCTAAGATAATTGGTCTCCTCATGAAACATTGCAAAAAAAAAAAAAGTTATAAGATACAAGAGCTTTTCCCCCCACATGATCAGACTTTAACTCTGAAGCCAAAATAATATGACATGTGATAAAAATCCAAATAGTAATATTTTGTGATTTTAAAAAGACCTGGCATTAAAAGGCATTAAAAACATTCCTATATATAATTTAAAATTCTCAAAGAAGATCTTGTGTAAAAGAAAAAAAATGATAGTAATGTTTTACAAGGTTGTTTCTAAATTAAAAAGTGGTAGTTTACTACAAAAAAATAACATAGCGTTTACGTAACAAACTTTCTTTTGGTAGTTGTGCTTATTAACCATTTTTGAGGGTTTTTAAATTGTTCATTATCAAAAAAGACCCAAAAGTATACTAACGGAATTGAGGAGGACATTTGAATCTTTGCTTTCAGTTAAATATTTCCCTTAAATATTTTAGATCTGTAAGATTTTTTAAAGTAAATGCTTAAGTAAATTCAGTAAACAATTAAAGAATATTTACTACCATTTGTGAGAACAAGGATCATATTGATGAAAATAAAAGTTTCTCTCAATTCCAAGTAAACATTTACTGAGTATTTAGTATTTAGGTGCTGTGTTAGGTGCTTTTATAAGATTCTCTGCCTTAAATTTCCTAAATAAAAGCACCCAAAGTGTTAAATCTAAAACTTTCCAGGTAAACACTTTGTTTTTTAAAATGTTAGGTATGGCCAATCATATTACATTTATATATATATATCTATATGGGGGGATATTAAACAACTTGTCAAAATAGGTGGTAGGCATCAACCTTGAAATAAAAACAAACATAGAAATATTAGTCCTTTAGTTAATGCAAACCACCTGTCTAAATACCTATGGCAAGCAACCTGTATAATTCAACGTTAAAAAGATCCAGCTGAAATACAACTTCTCTTTTCTTCTTCTTCTTTTTTTCTTTTAAATCTAACTTTTGTAATTCTGATCAGTCTGGGAACTATTTTTTCCCACAGCTGAAGGGGTCACTCTAAACACAAAAACTAGCATTGTTTTTCTGTGATTAGGTATTAGTAGCTTAAGTCTCTAAACACCAAATTCCTCAAACAGCTGTTAATTGTGGACCAGGGGACTGGTTGACATCTGCTTCTTGCTTATTTCGTTAATGGTTCACTTCCAGGTCCTAAAAGGATTGTAGCCTTTCTCCAAAGATAATGTTGGAGGCATCTATGTCTGCCTTCTACATAGTTGGCTTGTTCTGGTTTGTCACACTCCACACAATGCAAATCTGAGTGAACTCACATCTGTCACTGATCGACCCAATTCGTGGGCAATCTTTTCCCATCGACCTGGGGTCCCTCCTGGGAACTTAACCATACTTCTTGTCAGCTGGCTGAGGTCCTCTTCTGTCCATTCAGGTGCCTGAAAAATATTAAAGAAAAAGAAAGATAATTTAAAGAATGTTTGCTAATACATTTAACAAATCTGTGAAGCAAACTATTGGTAATATGCTTTCTGAAAAAACAATATTACAATATATCTAATAGTTTAGATAGAGGTTTGAGTTGCATATTTAACAATAGAATGCAAAGCTCCTGCAGCCTTTTAAATTTTCCTGTAAGAAATAAGAAAGCAGAATATTGTGAACCCAAGCTTTTGAAGATATTTAAAAAAAAAAAAAAAAAGACAAGTTTTGCATTAAAGAAACCACCCACAAGGCCTATGACGTGCATTGGGTATCACTACTGCTCACAAATGCCTTATATATGGATACTATAAAAGGTCTTGAAGTTGTAAGGAAAATTATAGGGCTTTTTGCTTTCTTTAAAGTATAAGCATAAATGAAAATGTCAACAAGTAAATGTAGAGATCTAGAATCATAACTGTGATAAAGATCTATTTTTTGGTCATTGTAAGTTCCGATATTCTAAAAATCATGCATTTTCAAAAAGTTTAACTTATCAAATGCTAGCATTTTATCAAAATTGGGAACAGAAATAAAATTAGAAACTGATGTGACCAAGACTTAAACCATCAAGTCCATTCAAAGCAACATTTCATTTTTGAGAAGTAGCTTCTAAAAGTTGATCAAATTATTAATTTGAATAATACCTTGAATAAAATACCTGAAATAAAATTCTAAGACCAAGCACATTCTCTGCATTTTCCTCAGCACTACCACATGGTCAAACCCAAAGCTGAGCAAAGCAAAAGAAACTATTATGAAATAACAAACAAACATGATACAATTATTTTACTTTACATTTTACCATTAAACTATTCCCAACCAGAGGCAGTAACCACTCTGGTATTAAACAATACTCTAGGAGTCAGCAGATAGATGGGAGGAAGCCCACCTTATTTTTCTTTAATTAAAAAGAAAGAAAGAAGGAAACCTTTGAGACAAATACCTTTTCTAATCACCATTTCCGATAATGAACAGGAATACATCAGGCCTTTTGCATTACAGAACCATCAGCACAGAACAACAGTCAGAGGTGAGTGACCCCAGGGACTATCTCCACAGCTACAGCAAAGCTTCTCCCTGACACTAATCCTCCCTGTCATTCTCCCACTGTGCTCTAACCACACTGACATCCGCCTGCCTCACTGCAAGCTTAACGGGGCCCTTCCTGACTTTTTACTGTCTCCCCCAATCAATGGTTCAAGCGTGCTCTTTTCACCATGTCCAAATGGCAGCCTCACTCATAATCAAAGTGCACTGCCCCTGTTAAAGGGCTTTCCGAAAGGCTCTTCCATTTGCATTCATTTGCAAAGCAAACTACTTTTATTCACTTTGTTCTGCTATCAAGAATGTTCCCTGAAGCAGATAAATTGGCATAAATACAACCTGCCACTTAAGAGTCAGTAAATAATAGCCAATAGTAGGGAGGGTTTTATCAATCATTCTATTTTGTATCCACTAAAAGCTGAAAGCCTCAAACATATTCATCAGTGCAGCCCTTAGTATCCATGCATAAATTCACATGAAAAGGTAGCCTGCACTGAGTATGGTTGAAATTTCTTTGATATTTAATGAATATCAGAAATCTAATTCTCCATATCAGGTAATTAAAAAATGTGAAGCTATTTCCTTTCTTTTTGCTTGTTTATGCTTTGTTTAGGGGAAAGAGAAGTGGTCTTCAGATATTATTCGGAGGGATGCAACTGGATTTTCAATGACAGTATATGCTTATTTTTATTGCTAAAAGCTGAAACTTCAATAACTATACCAGTTGGTTTCAGAAATACTAAAAGAAGAACTTAAATATAAGCTTATAGTACAAAGTCATACCAAAAAGTGTAAAGTTGACATTTTACAGAGATATAGCATTTAAGCCAAATAGTATATCAATGCGGTTTCATACTAAATCAAATCATCTTATTTTTGTATTAATTATAACAAACATTTCTGGAGCAAACAAAATTGTCTAACATGTTAATAATATAAAGGCACTGTTTCATATAGTAAACTAATTAGTTCAAATAATTCCTAGTTTTAATAGAGTGGCTTTCCAAATAGGCTGCATATATGAGCAATGGACTTTAAAAAAATCAGTCTGATTTTAATTACTTGTTAATAAAGTGAGTGTAAAAGTACAGTGCCACTTTTTCAAAGAAGGAAAAATTTAGTTTTATTAATTTATTTTTGGGAAGGAAAAATTTTAAATCAAGTATTTGGACAGATAATCCTGAAAAATTACTGACGGCTAGGACAATCTTTCTTTTTAGTTTCACAGTTATTTCATGACTGTGATTTTTATTATTAATATTAAAAGAAACTAGATCAATAATAACTAGGACCATAGTCTGAAATCTTTGAGAGGACCCGTTTAGCAAGCCCTTCTCTCTCCTACAGCTGTGTAAGGCACCCGGCTGAGTGTGCAATTCCTCAGCCATAGTTGTGTCTTTGGAGCAACAGAGCCGACTGTGATCCAGCTACTACAGCAGCCATCAGGGTGGCCATGGTGTGAATGTATTTTCCTTGTTCTAATCTGGAGCCAACTGTAGCTGTGAAAGTCAAATGAATGCATAAGCATACTGCTTTGCCACGTAAAGCCATGTGTGTCCATTATTACCAAGACACTGGGCCAAAAATTCATCTCTATAGTAAAGCAATGGAAGGTACCACATGGTGCGGGGACAGCTGTTGTGACTACACAAGCATTCCAATTTTGCATCAGAAAAGCCCCACTCTGGGAATAAATCTCCATACTGAATACAAAATAAAAAGTTTTCAAATTACTCCGTATTTTTATGTAATGACCCAAAAGTAAGAGCTGATATGAAATTTTAAATTATATTCCTAAATAATATCCCTTTGGGATAGATTTTTGTCAGAAAACCAGCTATGTTAAAGATTTGGTGCCTTTGAAAATTCTTACTATTCTTGGGAGATAGGAATTGGAGGCTGTAGCAAAAAGTACGTTATAGTTTTTAAGTACCCTATATACACTTCCTCCTCACAGCTTTAGATCATCAAGTGTTAATTAAAAAAAGGATCATGCAATTTATTTGGGACTGAAAACTTATGGCCAAATTAGAAGAAAAAATTTAAATGCACTTACTATTTATTGAGTTTCCTACTTGAATGACAAAAGGTTCATTTATATCTGGTAAGTAGATACTGAAGTTCCCTAATGAAGAATACGTCTACCGATATGACCTATGAATAATCATTATTCATATAATTAAAGAAATTACAATTTTGGACTCAGTAATTTTTAGTAGATTCAGCTCAACTCATAACTTCTCAGAAATGTTGCCTAAGAAATAATATCCTTATACAGCATCACCCAGTTAAAATATCAGATATATATCTAATAATGTGGTTGATATATCTAATAATTGAGTAATCTGCTATCTTCTAATTCTGTGTTCTATACTGACTTTGTGTTTTAGAATGTGCATTTGGCTTTCAGCTACACATTTTCCTTTCCAATTTCACGATATATGGACAAATGGATAAAAAAAAAGCAAACAACAACATTAGAAACAAATCATTTTAAATGTCTTTTCATTCTTAGGAAGAGAAACTCTTATTTGAAGAAAAGCTTGCCACTCATCCTGAACTATCATTCTAATGTTGCGATCCTTGAGCAGCAATCAGTATTTCGTGCTGTGTCCACAAAGGTCTCCTCATCTGTGGTTTAGGTGCCCTGCCAAAAAAGCGGTCCCATCTGGACCAGTGATCATAAAGTGTGTTCTCTGGGCTGGCAGCAGCCTGCACACTGTTACCCATCTGTGGCAAAGTAAGTTTAGAAACATGGAGTACAGGTTAAAAACAGAGCAATTTAGTACTGCCACAACCACCAACTGCACGGTCAATCAACTCTGCTTTTGAACAGAATATATGCCAGTTGAGGTGCTGTTAAACTAGAATGGGGGGATCATCCGAAGTGTGAGCTGCGCTCTTGTTAGGCACAACAGGACTAGAGTGGTCAGCAACAACTGAAGATAAAAAATTTATAAACCTGGTCTGTCACTGCAGATGTTTGAGAAACACTGCTCAAGACAATGCAAACAGATCAAATTCTTTTTAACTCCTGCTTTGGGAGGAGTAAATAAATCCCTCTTGAGAAGTGAACAAAAAACGATGTTTAATTTATTCCTTTCAAAAATATTTTACGCCACCAAGGGTTATGGTGATTTTGACACACCGTAGAAGATGACTAATACAGAAAGATTAGTCCAGGGAGCATGTCCAGGATGTTTAAAGAACAGCAAGATGATCAGCGCAGCAAGAGCACCACAGGCAAAGAGGGCAGGGGGAGGAGATGAGGCCAGAGAGGGAAGGAGGTAAAATCAAAGGGCAGAGAGGCCGCTGCAAAGCTCACTTACTTTGCACGATTCACAAAACCATAGGAGGGATTTTATGTTTTACTAAGTTATAACTGACATGCAACATTATATTAGTTTTAGGTGCACAAGATAATTTGATATTTGTACTATATCGTGAATTGATCATCAGTTAGTCTAGTTAACATCTGTCACCATATATAGTTACAGTTTCTTTTCTTGTGAAGAGAACTTTTAAGATTTACTCTCTCAGCAAGTTTCAAATATGAAACACAGTATTACTACCGTCACCAGGCTGTACTTTACGTTTCCATGACTTTTTATAACTGGAAGTTTGTACCTTTTGACTTTATCCATTTGACACACACCCCATGCCGTGCACACCACTTCTGCCACTTCTAGCAACTGTCCATCTGTACTCTGTATCTATGAGCTTGTTTTGTTAAAGATCCCACAGATAAGTGAGAATACAGGGCATTTCTCTTTCTCTTGACTTAATGCATGTAGCACAAGGCCCTCAAGGTCCATCCATGTGTTGTGACAAGTGGCAGAATTTTCTTTTCTCAAGGGTGGGAGGAAGGGGTGGGTGGGGCAGTGGGGAGTGATGGAGGGAAAATGGAGACAACTGCACTTGAACAACAACTGAAAAAAAGAATTTTAATTTTTCACCAAATCTGAATAATTTTCCTGTGTGCACATGTGCATGTATTTACTACCATTTTCTTAAAAAATTTCTTCAATTAGTTGACAATACTATATTAGTTTTAGGTGTCAACATAGTCAGTAGACATTTACATAACTTATGAAGTGACATGCCAATAAGTGTAACACACATCTGACGACATACATACTTCTTAATAGGTTGGCCGAAATTTGTTTAGTTTTTTCCACACATGGCTCTAATAGTGTTAGTTGTCTTTAACTCCATTCGAAACAATTTTGTTAGATTGTATTGCGACAGCTGTCGTATCAGCGTGCATTTTTAAAAACCTTATCAAAATTGGTGACTTTTTGTGCAGCCATTTTAATGTTAAAGATGGAAGAAAATATGCAACGACTTTCAGCGTATTATTATGCTTTATTATTTCAAGAGAGGTAAAAAGGCAACTAAAACACAAAAAAGATTTGTGCCGTGTATGGAGAAGGTGCTGTGACTGACTGAAAGTCCAAAAGTGGTTTGTGAAGTTTCTTTGTACTATTGACATTTTCACCAAAAATTCTTTGCTGTGGGACTGACTTATGCATTGGAAGATGTTTAGCAGCACCCCTGGCCACCACCACTAGAAGCCAATAGTGGGAGGTAGCCAGCAGACTCAGAATATCCAAATCAGTAAAGTAATTGGTGAAAGTGAAAAATGTGTCTTTTATTTTATGGAAAAAACTAAACAGACTTTTTGGTCAACCCAGTATATACAATATTATTGACTATATTCTCTACGCTGAGCATCCCTGTGACTCTTTTGTAACTACCAATTGTACTTCTTAATCCTTTCACCTTTTAACCCAGTCCCCCAAACCCCTGTCCTCTGGCAACTATCAGTCTGCTCTCTGTATGTATGAGTATGTTTCTGTTTTGGTTGTTCATATATTTTGCTGTCTAGATTCCACATATAAGTGAAATTATATGGTATTTACCTTCTGTCTTATTTCACTGAGCATAACCACCTCTAGATCGATCCTTGTTGTCTCAAATGGTTAAGATTTTATTATTTTATGGATGAATAATATTCCATTGTATATATGTACCACATTTGAGTTATCCATTTTGTTTCCATGTCCTGGCTATTGTGAATAATGCTGCAATAAACATGGGAGTGCATATTATCTTTTGGAGTTTGTGGGGTTTTGGGGGGGGGTGAGGGATAAACACCTAGAAGTGGAGTTGCTGGGTCATAAGGCAGTTCCATTTTTGATTTTTGGAGGAAACTCCAATCGTTTTCCATAGTGGCTGCACCAAGGGGGATTCCCACCAATAGTGCACAATCCACCCTTTTCTCCACATCCTCGCCAACACTTGTTTGTTGATTTACTGACAACAGTCATTCTGGCAGGTGTGAGGTAGTACCTCATTGTGGTTTTAATTTGTATTTATCTGATACTTAGTGATGTTGAGCATTCTTCCATATGTCTGTTGACCATCGGTAATGTACGTCCTTTTTAGAGAAGGGTCTATTTAGTTCTTCTGCCCATTTTTTAAACTGAAGTGTGTATTTTATTGGTGTTAAACTGTATGAGTTCTTTATAAATTTTAGATATTAACCCCTTATCAGATGTATCATTGCCAAATATCTTCTCCCATTCAGCAGGTTGTCTTTTTGCTTTGTTGATGGTTTCAATTGCTGTGCAAAAACTTTTTAGTTTGATGTAGTCCCATTTTTTCTCCTTTTCCTTGCCCAAGGAGATATGTCAGGAAATAATATAGCTATGATAAATGTCAGAGATTCTACTGCCTATGTATTCTTCTAGGAGTTTTACATTAAGTCTTTAATACATTTTGGGTTTATTCTTGTATGTGGTGTAAGAAGGTGGTCTAGTTTCTTTTTTTAGATGTATCTGTTCAATTTTCCCAATACCATTTATTGATTAGACTATCTTTATTCCATTGTATGTACTTGCCTCCTTTGTCATATATTAACTGACCATATAAGCATGGATTTATTTTTGGGCCCCCTATTCTGTTTCATTGATCTGTGTGTCTGTTTTTATTTCAGTACTCTGCTGGGTTTGATTACTACAGCCTTGTAGTATAGTTCGATCGGGTAATGTGATTAATTCTTTCTTCTTCGTTATCAAGATTGCTCTGGCTATTAGGGTTCTTTTGGTGTCTCATATAAATTTTGGGGATATTTCTTCTAGTTCTGTGAAAAACACTTTTGGTATTTAAATAGGAATTGTGTTGAATGTACAGACTGCTTTGGGTAGTATGGATTTAATGATGTGAATTGTTCCTACACACAAGTATGGTATTTGCTTCCATTTATTTGTATCTTCTTCAATTGCTTTCTTCACTGAGTTATAATTTTCCGAATACTGGTCTTTTACTTCCTCGGATAAATTATTCATAGGTATTTTATTTTATTTTGATGCAATTGTGACAGCCCTTTCTTAATATCTTTCTGATAGTTCATTTTTTGTGTATAACAAGGCAACCAATTTCTGAATATTAATTTTGTATCCTGCTACTTTACTGAATTCATTTATTAGTTTTAATAGGTTCTTTGTGGATTCTTAAGGCTCTCAATATATAGTATCATTTCAACTGCAAATAAGGAAAGTTTTACTTCTTCCTTTTCAACTTGGATGCTTTTTATTTTTCTTGTCTAATTGCTGTGACTAGGACTTCTAATGCCATGGTGAATAACAAGTGGTGTGGAATCTTGTGTCATTCCTGATCTTAAAGAAAAAAGCTTTCAGCTTGCCCTGGCTGGTGTAGCTTTGTGGATTGAGTGTGGGCCTGCAAACTTAAGGGTTGCTGATTCAACTGCCAGTCAGGGCACATGCCAGGGTTATGGGCCAGGTCTCCAGTAGGGGGTGTGTGAGACGCAACCACATATTGATGTTTATCTACCTCTCTTTCTCCTTCACTTCCCCTCTCTCTAAAAATAAGTAAATAAAATCTTAAAAAAAAAAAAAGAAAAAAGCTTTCAGGTTTTCACCATTATGACATCAGCTGTGTTTGTCATATAGGCCTTTTTAAAAAAGATATATTTTATTGATTATGCTATTACAGTTGTCCCACTTCCCCCCCCTTTATTCCCCTCTGCCCTGCACCCCCCCATTCCCTCCCTTTAGTTCACGTCCATGGGTCATATACTGTATTTTTTTTGGACTGTAAGACGCACCAGACCATAAGACTTACTGTAGCAGCAACCTGCTCCTGCCCCTGTGACGCTGCTCCACCACCACCCCTCACCCCCCCCACTGAGCTAGATAAGCTACATTCACATTATAAGATGCACCCCCACTTTCTGCCCAAATTTGGGGGGGAGTGTGTCTTACAGTTCGAAAAATACAGTACATAAGTTCTTTTCGCTTCTACATTGCCCATACTATTCTTAACCTCCCCTGTCTTCTACCTACCATTTAATGCTACTTATTCTCTGCACCTTTTCCCCCTCTCTCTCCACCCACTGCCCCGCTGATAACCCTCCATGTGATCTCCATTTCTGTGATTCTGTTCCTGTTCTAGTTGGTTGCTTAGTTTGCTTTTGTTTTTGGTTCGGTTGTTAATAACTGAGTTTGTTGTCATTTTACTGTTCACATTTTTGATCTTCTTTTTCTCAGATAAGTCCCTTTAACATTTCGTGTAATAAGGGCTGGGTGATGATGAACTCCTTTCACTTGACCTTATCTGGGAAGCAATTTATCTGCCCTCCCATTCTAAATGATAGCTTTGCTGGATAGAGTAATCTTGGATGTAGGTCCTTGCCTTTCATGACTTTGAATACTTCTTTCCAGCCCCTTCTTGCCTGCCTGCAAGGTTTCTTTTGAGAAATCAGCTGATAGTCTTACGGGCACTCCTTGGTAGGTAACTGTCTCCTTTTCTCTTGCTGCTTGTAAGATTCTCTCCTTATCTTTAATCTTGGGTAATGCAATTATGATGTGCCTTGGTGTGTTCCTCCTTTGGTCCAACTTCTTTGGGACTCTCTGAGCTCCCTGGACTTCCTGAAAGTCTTATTTCCTTTGGCAGATTGGGGAAGTTCTCCATTATGTTTTCAAGTAAGTTTTCAATTTCTTCATCTTCCTCTTCTCCTTCTGGCACCCCAGTGATTCAGATGTTGGAATGTTCAAAGTTGTCTTGGAGGTTCCTAAGCCTCTCCTCATTTTTTGAACTCTGGTTTTGTTCATTCTATCCTGGTCGAATGTTTGTTTCTTCCTTCTGCTCCAAACCATTGATTTGAGTCCCAGTTTCCTTCCCGTCACTGTTGGTTTCCTGTACATTTTCCTTTATTTCACTTTCCATAGCCTTCACTTTTTCCTCTATTTTGTGACCACACTCAACCATTTCTGTGAGCATCCCGATAATCAGTGTTTTGAACTGTGCATCTGATAGGTTGGTTATCTCTTCATCACTTAGTTGTATTTTTTCTGGAGCTTTGATCTGTTGTTTCATTTGGGCTACTTTTTTTTTTTTTTTTTTTGTCCTGGAGCACCTGTTATGTAGTAAGGGGTGGAGCCTTAGGTATTCAGCAGGGAGGGTAACCCACATTGCTGCACTGTGGCACAATATGTGGGAGAGGAGTCTGAGAGGGAACAATGCTGCTTGCTTGGTTCTTGGCTAGCTTTCAGTCACTTCCTCTGCTACCCACAAGCAAATTGGGCCCTTCTGGGGCTAATTCCCCGGGAGGGGTGTGGGTTTGTGTAGGTTCTAGGACCCTGTGGGTCACTCCAATGAACTCTCCTGTGAGGTTGGTAATTTCTCCCACCACCTCAACCCTCCCAGTTTTTGTTTTTCAGCCAGAGGTTTTGTGGCTCTATTTCCCCGCACTGGAACCCTGAGTTGCCCGGTCTGTCTCACTCCCTAGCAGTTTCTCCCACTTTATCTGCATACAACTGTGGGACTGCCTGCTCCGCCTGCGGCCATCTTGCCCAGTCGGACAGCCACCACCTTTCCATGAATCCTCTCTGCCCCAGCTGCCCGAGTCCGCTCCTCCTACTGGTTTGGATGAATGTTTTTTCTTTAACTCCTGGGTCATCAGACTTCCATACAGTTCAATTTCCAGTCAGTTCTGGTTGTTTTTTGTTTTTAAATTTGTTGTTGTCCTTATTTTGGTTGTGTGAGGAGGCACAGTCTATCTACCTACACCTCCATCTTGGCTGGAAGTCCTGATATTCAGCTGACAGTTTTATAGGAGCTCCCTTGTTCATAACTAACTGCTTTTCTCTTTCTGCCTTTAAGATTCTCTCTGTATCTTTAACCTTTAGCACTTGAATTATGATGTGTCTTTGTGTGGGCCTCTTTAGGTTCATTTTATTCGGGACTCTGTGTGCTTTCTGGACTTGTATGTCTATATATTTTTTTTTGCCATGTTAGGAAAGTTTTCCATCCCTATTTCTTCAAATAGGTTCCTTGTTCTCTCTCTCTTTTTTTTGGTACCACTATGATGCAAATGTTGTTACACTTGATGTTGTCCTGCAGGTCACTTAACCTATCCTCATTTTTGGGGGTTCTTTTTTCTTTTTGATATTTTTATTGGGAGTTTTCTGCTACCTTTTCTACCAGATTGCTGGGTTGATCCTCTGCTTCCCTTTAATGTATTCTTCATTTCATTTATCATATTCTTCATTTCTGATTGGGTTTTTTTGTGTGTTTTCTATTTCCATTTTTATGTTTCTTATCTCTTTGTTGAAGTTCTCAGAGAGGTCATCTATTCTTCCTCTAAGTTCAGTGAGCATCCTTATAACCAGTGTTATAAACTCTGTATCAGTTCTCCCAAAGATGATTCATAAATAGGAGAGAAGTTAATTCATTACATACAATAGATTTTTAGGGCATTAGGATACAATTCTTTTGTAAAACACTATTTATGAAAGGCTAAGTGAGAGAGTAGTT
The DNA here is from genome assembly GCF_022682495.2 of Desmodus rotundus. Classification (NCBI taxonomy): domain Eukaryota; kingdom Metazoa; phylum Chordata; class Mammalia; order Chiroptera; family Phyllostomidae; genus Desmodus; species Desmodus rotundus. The sequence continues at coordinate 142,106,329 of NC_071390.1, forward strand.
CCAAAAGGTTTGCATAATTGAAATCTTAGATTGATGTTCTTCAGGATACTTACTTAATTATTGTGTAATATGTAAGTTTTTAAAATATTATAATTGACACTCCATATTAGTTTCAGGTGTATAACATAGTGATTATACACATACATAATTTACAAAGGGATCACCTCAATAAGTCTAGCACCTGACATACATAATTTTCACAACTATTGACTATATTCCTTAACCTATATTCCCTATTACAGGGATGTACTTTACATCCCTATAACTATTTTTATAACTGCCAATTTGTACTTCTTAATCCCTTTCACCTTTTTACCCTCCATCCCAACCACTCTTCCATCTGGTCACCATCAATTTGTTCTCTGTATCTCTGAGTGTTTGTTTTATTTATTCATTTATTTTCTTTTTTGGATTCTACATGCAAGTGAAATCATATTCTATTTTTCTTTCTTAGTCTGATTTATTTCACTTAATACTCTCTAAGTCCATCAATGTCATTGAAAATGACAAGATTTCTTTTTTATGGCTTAGCAATATTCCATTATATACAGGGTGAGACAAAAGTAGATTTACAATTGTGAGTACATGAAACAGTTTATTCTTGTATTATTATTTATTAATTTTTACATTATTTTCCATACAAACAACTGTAAACCTACTTGTCCCCCTACCCTGTATTTGGAATATGTCCATTTATCTATTGCTGGACCTTAGGCTGCCTCTGAATCTTGTCTATTGTAAATAATGCTGCAATAATCATAGGGGCACATATGTTTATTTCAAAATAGTGTTTTGAGTTTCTTCAGATAAATGCCCGGAAGTGGTATTGCTGGGTTATATTGTAGTTCTCTTTTTATGACTGCACCAATTTCCAATCCCACCAAGAGTACACGAGTGCTCCCTTTTCTTCACATTCTCACCCATACCTGTTTGTTGATTATTGACAATAGTTTTTCTGGTAGGTGGGAGGTGATATTTCATTGTGGTTTTAATTCATATTTCCCTTAAGATTACTGGTGTTGAACTTATTTTCAATAAAACTTTATGCTCATTAAAAAGAATCCTTTCCTCAAAACACTGTTAAATAATAAATTCAGGTTGGAGAAAATGATCTGGAGGGGGTATCTGCCTAGTCCTGGCACATTTTATCCAGTCCTCCTGGCCAATCCCACACCTTTAATTGCTGCACTTTTCTGGGCTTCTGTAACATGAGTTGGCTCCTCCTTACTGCAAGGATAGAATGGAGAAAGCTAAGATCCAAGTAGTTACTAAATATCCATTACATTCCACCTTCTAACATTTTATTAACATTTCCTATATGCTAATATAATCATGTCTCTTCCATTCATGTTCATGTTTTGCTCATAGAGTAATTGGGTTGTTTATCTTTTTTATTATTCAGTTGTAACAGATCCTTATATTGTGTGAACACAAGATCTGTCAGATAAGTTTTATGCGTATTTTCTTTCTGTCCATAACCTATATTTTCACTTAAAAGTCTTTAACTTACAGAAAAGTTGTAAAAAGAGTACAAAATTCACACACACACACACACCACAAATATATATATTCCTTATCTAGCTACTATTTAGCTACTATGAGGTTAACATCTTTTTAAAAAATAGTGGTACAATTGACAGATTAGTTTTAATCTTTGTCCAAAATAATGATTCAATATTTATACATATTACAACATGATCACAAGTCTAGTTAACATCCATTTCGGTGCATAGGTAAAAAAATTTTTTTCTGGTCATGTGCAATTTTAAGATTTACTCTCAACTTTCAAATATGTCATACAGTATTGTTAGCTATAGTCACTATGCTGTAAATTATATCTTCATAACTAATTTATTTTATAACTGAAAGTTTGTACCTTTGACCCCCTTAACATATTTTGCCCACCCCCAAATCAAGCCTTTGCAAACCACCAATCTCTTCTCTGTATCTGATATTGGTCTTAAACTTTAAAAAAATTATTATACATTCCACATATATAGGTGACATCATCTAATAATTGTATTTCTCTGCTATTTTCTTACTTAGCATAATGCTCTCAAGGTCCATCCATGTTGTCACCAATGGCAATATTTCTTTATTGTTATAGCTGAATAACACTCCATTGTATATACATGCCAAATGTTCTTTATTCATTCATCCATTGATAGACACTTAGGTTGTTTCTACATCTTGGATACTGAAAATCATGCTGTAATGAGCATGGTGCATATATATCTTTCCCAGTTATTGTTTTAGTTTCTTATATTTTGTAAAAATAAATACCCAGAAGTGCAATCGGTGGCTTATATGATAGTTCCATTTTTAATTTTTTGAAAAACCTCTGTATTGATTTCCATAGTGGCTAATTAATTTACATTTCCATCAATACTGTATAAGGTTTTCCTGATCTCTACATCCTTGGCAATACCATTCTGACAGGTGTGAGTGAGGTGATAGCTCATTGTGGCTTGGATTGCATTTCCCTGATGATTAGTGATGTTGAGCACCTTTTCATATATGTCTTCTTTGGAAAAAAAAATTTTTTCAGATCTTTTGCCTATTCTTTTAATCCCTTCACATTCCTCACCTAGACACCAAGCCCCTCCATATTAACAGCTAGTCTGTTTGCTGTATCTATGAGTCTGTTTCAATTTTGTTTGTTAGATTCCACATGTAAGTGAAATCATATGGTATTTGTCTTTCCCTAACTGGCTTATTTCACTTAGCGTAATACTGTCTAGGTCCATCCATGCTGTCTCAGAAGGTAAGATTTCCATCTTCTTTATGATTCAATAGTGTTACATTGTGTAAATGTGCCACAGCTTTTTTATCTACTCTTCTACTGATAGGCTCTTGAGCTGCTTCCAAATCTTGGCTATTGTAAATAATGCTGCAATGAACACAGGTGTGCATATATTTGAATCAGTGTTTCTAGTGTTTTCAGATATATACCTAGAAGTGAAATTGCTGGGTCATAAGGCAGTTCCATTATTAATTTTTTGATGAAACTTCATATGGTTTTCCCCAGTCGCTGCAACCAATCTGCATTCCCACAAACAGTGCTCGAAGGTTCCCTTTTCTCTACATCCTCACCAACACTTGCTGTTTGTTGATTTACTGATGATAGTAAATTCTGACAGGTGTGAGGTGAAATCTCATTGTGGTTTCAATTTGCATTTATCTGGTGACTAGTGACATTAACAACTTTTCATACAACTACTGGCCATCTGTATGTCCTCATGGGAGAAGTGACTATTCAGTTCCTTTTCTCATATTTTAATTGGATTGTCTTGTTTTTTGGTGTTGAGTTTGGAAGTTCTTTAAAACTTTTGGATATTAATACCTTATCTAGTATATCATTGGTGAATATGTTCAACATTCAGTGAGTTTGGTTGATGATTGCTTTGCTGTGCAAAACCTTTTTAGTTTTTGCACTCCCATTTATTTTTTTTGTTCCCTTGTCTGAGGAGATATATCAAAAATACTTTTTTATATAAAAAAAGATATAAAAAAATACTGCTATGAGAAAATGTCCAAGGTTTTTACTGCCTACGTTTTCTTCTAGGATTTTTATTGTTTTGAGTCTATATTTAAGTCTTTACTCCATTTTGAGTTTATTTTTGTGTGTGGTGTAAGAAGGTGGTTTAGTTTTATTTTTTTGCACATCTGTCCAATTTTCCCAACACCATTTATTGAGTAGATCATCTTGACCACATTGCGTGTTCTTGCCTCCTTTGTTGAATATAAATTGACCATAAAGGCTTGGGTTTATTTTTGGGCTATTTTTAAAAATTATATTTTATCGATTATGCTATTACAGTTGTCCCAATTTCCCTCCTTTGCCACGATCCACCCAGCACCTCCCACTCCCTCAGGCAGTCCCCACACCTTTGCTCTACCCAGCAAAGCTGTCATTTAGAACAATCTTGGCTAGAGGTTCCTGCTTTTCATGACTTGGAATACATATTGCCAATCCCTTGTAGCCTGCAAAATTTCTTTTGAGAAATCAGCTAAGAGTCTTATGTGAACTCCTTTGTAGGTAATTATCTGCTCTTCTCTGGCTGTTTTAAGATTCTCTCTTTATCTTTAACCTTTGGCATTTTAATTATGATGAGTCTTGGGGTCAACAACTTTGTCCTTCTTGTTTGCGACTCTCTGTGCTTCCTGGACTTGCATGTCTATTTCCTTCACCAAATAAGGGACATGTTCTTTTGTTATTTTTTTCAAATAAATTTCCAATTTCTAGCTCTTTCTCTTTTTCTGGCATCCCTATGATGCAAATGTTGGAATGCTTGAAGTTGTCTCAGAAGCTGCTTACACTTGCCTTTTTTTTTTTTTTTTTTTGGATTCTTTTTTCTTCTTGTTCTGATTAGTTATTTTTTTGGTTCACTATGCTCCAAATAGCTGATTGGATTCTCAGCTTCATCCACTCTACTGTTGATTCCCTGTAATTGGTTTTTATTTCTCTTAGTGTATCTTTCATTTCTGAGTATTTTCTTATGCTGTTGAGATCCTAACTTCCTTGAGCATCGTTATAGACAGTATCTGAACTCTGCATCAGATAGATTGCTTATCTCAGTTTTGTTTAGTTCTTTTTCTGGATTTTAGATTGCTTTGGTTACTGTGGACATTTTAATGATGCCAATTCTACCTATCCATGAACACACTATATGCTTCCACTTATTTGTATTCTCTTGAGAATGTCTTTAAGGTTTTTTTTTTTTTTAAATGTACTCAATTTTCTGAGTACAGGTCTTTTACCTCTTTGGTTAAATTTATTCCTAGATATTTAATTAATTAATGTATTTTTGATGCAGTTCTAAATTGGGTAGTTTTCATAATGTCCCCTTCTGATAGTTTATTATTGATGTAGAGAAATGCAACTGATTTCTGAATATTTTTGTATCCTGCTACTTTACTGAGTTCATTTATTAGTTCTAGTAGTTTTTGGCAGAATCTTTAGGGTTCTATACACAGTATCAAGTCATCTGCAAATAATGGCAGTTTTACTTCCTCCTGTCTGATTATTGTGGCTAACACATCCAGTACTATGTTGAATTACAGTGGTGAAAGCTGACATCATTGTCTTGCTCCTGATCTTAAGGGAAATGTTTAATTTTAGCCCACTGAGTATGAGGTTAGCTGTGGGTTTGTCATATATGGCATTTATTATGTTGAGGTACATTCTTTTTATTCTGACTTTGCTGACAGTTATATGTATCATAAATGGGTGCTGGATTTTATAAAATTCTTTTCTACTGATATGATAATGTGATTTTTATACTTCATTTTGTGGTGTTTAATGAAGTATAAACATATACGTCCTTATATTTTTATGCGGTGTTTCACACTTATTGATATACAGATATTTTACCAACCTTGCATCTCCAGAATAAATCCAAGTTGATCATCGCGTGTGATCTTTTTAATGTATTGCCAGATGGGGTTTGCTAATTTGTCAATGATTCTAGCATCTATGTTCATTAGGGATATTGGCCTTTAATTTTCTTTCTTTGTAGTTTCCTTATCTGGTTTTAAAATTACAATGATGTAGGCTTTGTAAAATGGGCTTGGGAGTCTTCTCTTCACTTGAAAGTTTTAGAATAGTTGGTGAAGGATAGGTGTTAGTCCTCCTGTGAGTGTTTAGTAAAATTCACCTGTGAAACCATCCAGTCCAGAACTTCGGGAGATTTTTTGATTATTGCTTCAATTTCATTAGTTGTAATGAATATATTTAGATTTTCTGATTCTTTTAGTTTTAGTACATATTCCTAGATTATATGTTTCTAGGAATTAATCCGTTTTGTCCAGATTGTCTAATAAGTTGGCATATAGTCGTCTGTAATATTTTCTTACATTACCTTGCATTTCTGTGGAGTCAATTGTTATTTCTCCCTTTCAATTCTAATTTTACTTTTTTGGGTCATCTCTTTTTTTTCTTGGTGAGGCTGGTTAGAATTTTGTCAATATTGTTTATCTTTTCAAAGAACAAGCTCTTGGGTTCATTGATCTTTTTTTTTTTTTTTTTTTTTAGATCTACTTCAATTATTTCTGCTCTGATCTTTATTATTTCCTTTCTTCTACTCACCTTGAGTTTTGTTAATCTTCTTCTAGTTCCCTTTAGTGTAATGTTAAAATTTTTATTTGAGATTTTCCATTTTCTTGAGGTAGGCCTATAATGCTATGAACTTCCCTAAAAGGACTGCTTTCTCTGTGTCCCCTAGTTTTGGGTTGTTGTGTTTGCATTTTCATTTGTTTCAAGGTATCTTTTAATTTCTTCCTTGATCTTTGTTAAGCCATTCATTGTTCAGTAACATGCTATTTAGCTTCCAGATGTTTGTGTACTTTTCAGATTATTTTCTTGTGATTGATTTCTACTTTCCTACTATTATGGTCAGAGATGCTTGATATGATTTCAAACTTCTTAAATTTATTGAGACTTGTTTTATGTCCTAACATGTGGTCCATCCTAGAAAATGTTCCATATGTACTTGAAAAGAATGTATATTTGGCTGCTTTGGAGTATAAATGCTCTGAATATATCAAATAAACCCCTTTGATCTAGGGTGTCATTTAAGGTCACCATTTCCTTGCTGATTTTCTTTCTGGAAGATCTGTCCATTGATGTCAATAGTGTGTTAAAGTCCCCAACTGTGACTGTATTACTGTTGATATCTCCCTGTATATCCACAAATATTTGCTTTATATATTTAGGTGCTCCTATGTTGGGTACCTATTATATCCTCTTGTTATACTACTCCCTTCATCATTATGTGGCGTTATCCTTCCTGTCTTATTATTGCATTTATTTTTTTAATAGGAATTTACTTTTTAAACTTTGTGTTATTTATTGTTTAGAGAGAGGGGAATGGAGGGGAAAGAGGGAGAGAACCATCAATATGTGCGAGCAATATCAATTGGTTGCCTCTTGTACATCCCCAACTGGGGACCTGGTCTGCAACCCAGGCATGGGCATGACTCAGAATTGAACCAGAGACATTTTGGTTCACAGGATGATGCCCAACCCACTGAGAAACACCAGCCAGCATAACCTTATGTACCCATCACTCAGCTTCAATAATGAACAAATGTTCAATCTTGTTTCATGGACATATCATTCACTTCCCCTCTCCTATATTATTTTAATGCATATTTAAAGTTTTAGAAAATAACTGCAAAAAAATTGAATGCAACAAAAGCTTCTCTGAGGTACATTTTATTAAAACTCTTAAAACTTAATGACAAAGAATTATCAAGGCAGCCTGGGAAAGGAAGATAGTACTGTACATAGAAAATACCATTAGATTATTATCGTGCTTTTCAGTAGAAGCCCTACAAGCCAGGAGAGAGTGGAATCAAATATTCAAACTAATGAAAGAGAGAAATCACAAGCCAAGAATACAATATCCAGCAAAATTATCCTTTAGATATATGAAGTAGAAATAAAGGCTTTTCCAGACAAACAGAAGCTGAGGAATTTACCACCCTAAGACCTGCATTTCCAGAGATACTGAAAGGAGTACTTCTCACTGAAACAAAAAGACAGAATGAGACAAAATTAAGTAAGATGACACAGAGTCAAAAAAAGGAAATTGCAGTTCTTGTTACAATAGGGTAGTAAACTCCTAAATAAAATATAAAGGTTAAAAGGGGGTAAAAGCATTAAAAGAAAAAGAAGACAATAGCTACTGCAATTTGGAAATGAATGCAGAGCATAAAAGGACAATTTGTGACAAGAGAAACATCAAAGGGGGTGGGATAAAGGACTGAACTTGCACAGGTGAATGGATATAGGTTGCATTCAGAAAAAAAGGGACTACTATACTTATGAAACTTTTTTTCAAATATCTCGTAATTTTGTGATTACAACTAAAACAAAATGTAGAATTGAGACACATTACATAAAAAAGGAAGAAATGGAGGGGAAAAAATCATAGAATATCTCCAAACTAAAATAGCAGACAGAAATACAAGGAAAAAAACAGTGGAGACACAGAGCTACCAAAAAATACAAGTTAAAATGGATATAGGAGATCCTCATATATCAATAATCATCTTAATATAAAGGGAGTGAACTCACCAATTAAAAGGGAGAATAGCGAGATATATTAAAAAGCAAGATCCAACCTATGCTTGCCTTCAGGAAGCACATCTCAGCTACAAAGACTCAAAATGAAGGGGTAGAAGATAATAGTTCAAACAAATGGCATCAAGAGAAAAGTGGGTATAGCTGTACTTCTATGAGACTAAACAGATTTCATAATAAAAGAGGTAGCAAAAGATAAAGATGGACACTATACAACAATAAAGGAAATAATACATCAAAGATATAAAACTTATCAAAATATATGCACCCAAGCTAGGAGCACCAAAATATATAAAGCAGTTAGTGGCATAATTAAAAGTTGAAAGTGACAGAAATACAGTTATGGCAGGGAACCTAAATACTCCACTGACAGCATTGGATAGATTTCCTAACTAGAAAATCAATAAGGCCTCAAATGACACATTACACCACAGGAACATAATATTCACAGAACTTTCTATCCCATAATACTAGAATATACATACCTTTCTAGTGCACATGGAACATTTTAAAGATAAACAATATGCTGGGGCATTAAACTAGTCTCAATAAATGTAAGAAAATTGAAATCATACCAAGCATAATCTCTAACCACAACGGTTTGAAACTGGAAATTAAATACTAAAGAAAGCTGTAAAACACACAAATATGTGAAGATGAAATAACATGCTACTAAACAACTACTGGTTCAAAGCAAAAATCAGAATGACAATACAACATATCAAAACTTTTGGGATGCAGCAAGAGCAGGACTAAGGAAAGTTTATAGCATTATAGGCCTACTTTAAGAAACATGAAAAATCTCAAATAAACAATCTAATATTTCACCTAAAAGAAAAAGAACAAGCAGAGCCGACAGTCGGTAGAAAGAAATAATAAAAATTACAGCAGAATTAAACAAAATAGAGAGCAAAAAGACAATATAAAAAATGAATGCAGCCCTGACTGAGTGGATCAGATGGTTGGAGCATCGTCCTGTACAACAAAATGTTGCAGGTTCGATTCCTGGTTGGGATGTATAGAGGAGGCAACCAATGTTTCTCTCTCTCCCTCTCTCTCCCTCTCTTTTCCTCTCTAAAATCAATAAACATATTCTTGGGTGAGGATAAAAAAACGAATGTAATACAGAGCTGGTTCTTTGAAAAGATAAACAAACCTCACTAAGGAAAAAAGAGAAAACACTCAAATAAAATCAGAAATGAGAAGTTAGAGTGGACACTTCAGAAATACAATTGATTATATAAGAATACTATGAAAGGCTATATGCCACCAAATTTGATAACTCAGAAGAAATGGACAAAATCTCAGAAATATATAACTTTCTCAGACTAAGCCAAGAGTTGGGAAGCCTAAATAGACCAATCAACAGAAAGAAAATTAAAATAACCCCATCCCCCAAAACAAAAGTCCAGGACCATATGGCTTCACTATTGAATTCTATCAAACACTCAAGATTTAATACCTATCCTTTTTAAACTCTTCCAAAACATGAAGAAGAGAGACTACTTCCTATCTCATTTTATGAGGTCGACATTACCCTGTACCAAAACCTAGCAAGGACAACACAAAAAATGAAAATTACAGGCCAGTATCTCTAATGAACAGAGGTGCAAATATCCTAAACAAAGTACTTATACTGTACTTACTGAATGCAACAATACATTACAAAGATAATATATCATGATCAACTGGGGTTCGTTCCAGGCTATGCAAGGAAGGTTTAACTTGTGCAAATCACTCAGTGTGATACCCACATTAACAAAATAAAAGATAAAAAACATATGATATCAATAGGTGCATTTTATAAGGTACAATATCCATTTATAATTAAAGCACTCGACAAAACGGGTGTAGAAGGAAAAGTACCTCAACCTAATAAAGTCTATATGCAGAACCCTCCGCTAATATCATACGTAATGGTAATTGCCTCTAACATCAGGAACAATACAAGAACTCCCATCTCACCACTCTTAATCAACAAGGTACTGGCAGTTCTATCCAGAGCATTCAGGCAAGAGAGAGATTAAAGGCATCCAAATTAAGAATTAAGAAGTAAAACTGTCCTTATTTGCAGAAAACATAATTTTCTACATAGAAAACCCTAAACACTTCACCGAAAGACTATTAGAAACCATAAGTGATATAGTAACGTTGCAGGATACAAAGTCAATGTACAAAATTTGTTGTGTTCTTATATAACAATGAGTTATCAGAAAAAGAAATGAAAAAGACAATCCCATTCACAATTGCAACAAAAAGGATAAAATACCTAGGAATAAACTTAAAGGGCATAAAAGCATTTATGTCCAGACATTTAAAAAGAATTTGAAAAAACAAAGAAATGGAAAGATATTCTATTTTCATAGTTTGGAAGAAACAACATAGATAAAATGGCCATTTTATCTAAAGCAATATACATACTTAAGCCACTAGGATTTTATGGGGATTGTATTTTCTTTTTTAATTAGTAGAAGAAAAAAAATAATCAAATTTGTACGGAATCATGAAATCCCCAACTAGCCAAGGCAAACCTGAGAAAAAAGAACAAAGCTGGAGGGATCAAACTCTCTGACTTCAAATTATACTACAAATCCTTAACTATCAAAACAGTATGATACTGGTAGAAAAATAGACACACAACCAATGGAACAGAATCGAGAGCCCCAAAATAAACCCACATGTATACGCCCACATCTAATATTTAACAAAGGAACCAAAAAAACATACAGTTGAGAAAGGACAGTCTCTTCAATAAACGGTGTTGAGAAAATTGGAAAGCCACAGGCAAAAGAATAAAACTAGACTGCTATCTGACACCATATACAAAAATTAACTTAAAATGCACTAAAGCCTTGAATATTTCAAGACCAGAAATACTAAAATAAATAGAAGAAAACACAGATAATAAGGTTATATACCTTGTACTCAGAGGATTTTTTTTAAAAAATTGCGAAGGCAAAGGAAATAAAAGCATGAATAAATGAATGGGACTACACCAAACTAAAGAGCTTCTGCACAGCAAAAGAACCATCAACAGAACAAAAAGACAACAACTAAATGGGAGAAGATGTTTGCACATGAAACTTCTGATAAGGGGGGCTAAAATACAAAATGTATAAAGAACTCATACAACTCAACCAAAAAGATCCAAATACTCCAATTAAAAATATTGGCAGGGGACCTGAACAGACACTTTTCCCAAGAAAGCATGCAGATGGTCAACAGATATATGAAAAGACACTCAACCTCACTAGTTATAAGCAAAATGTGAATCAAAACCGCCTTACACCAGTTAGAATGGCTACTATCAATAAGACAAGAAATAAGTGTTGGAGAAGATGAGGAGGAAAAGAAATTCTTATCCACTGTTGGTGGGAATGTAAATAGGTACAGCTGCTATGGAAAATAGTATAAAGGTTCCTCTTCAATTAAGAATAGAACTACCATATGACTTAGCAATAGCTCTTCTGGGTATCTAGCCAAAAAATTTGCAAATATTTATTCATAACAATATATGTAACCCTATGTTCCTTTCAGCTCTATTCATGGTTGCCAAGAATGTAAAAGTCTAAGTGTCCTCCGACAGATTATTGGATAAAGGTGTGGTCCATACATACAATGCAATACTACTCAGCCATAAAAAACGATGAAATATTGCCATTTGAGACAACCCGGATGGATTTTGAGAATATCATGCTAAGTAAGTGACATAAGTCACACGGAAAAGGACAAGAACAATATGATTTCACTCATGTGGGATATAAAACAGAAAGCAACAAATCAATACACAAAACAAACAAACTGATAGCAACAGTATGGTGGTTACCAGAGGGGAAGAGGAGTGTGGGGGGGGGGGGATGATGAAGACAAAGGAGGTCAAATATATGGTGGTGAAAGGAGATAAGACTTTGGGTGGTAAGCACACAATTGCAATATAGAGATGCATAATAGAATTGTACACCTGAAACCTATATACTGTTATTAACTGATGCCACCCAAATATATTTAATTTTTTAAAAAAATATAATTTAGGTTCTGGAAGGAATAATTTAGTATGTTAAATTAACATCAAAAACTTAATTACTTAAGTTTACTTAATATAGCTGACTAGGTATCTGGATAATTCTTTTGTCTAGAAACTAGAAAATCTTTGAAAAACTCACAAGATAATAAGAAATTTATTACCTAAAACCTAAATGAAGGCAGAGACCTAGCCTCACAGAGTCTGGAACTTCAGGAAACAGAAACAAACACCAGAGTCCACATAAGGTGGGACATCTAACAGAATCTCCCTGCTCCCCTCCCCCCAATAAAACTGGGATTTCTATTAAGGAATCAACCCTCAGCTTCAGGCTCTGAGAAGATCACCTACCACATACCCCCATCCACACGGGACTAAAAAGAATAGTGTTCTCTAGGCGCTGAGTACCTCAGGATGATGAAAATTTCCTGAGAATCTCTAACCATGAGCTGACTCTCAGTGGGATGTATAGCTCAAATTTATATTACATGGGTAATCCAAAAAAGCTCCAAGCCCTGAATTCTGTTTAAAGTGGTACTATGCCAGTAGTGTCATGGTCGCCTGGGGCCTGGAGAGAAGCACATTCATATACAGCCTGAAAGAGCTGAGTAATTTTCTAAGGAAAGATCAGCTCCCAATAATAACAATAATGAAAAAACATCACTAGGCACATGAGTAAGAGCTTGTAGGAAAAATAGGAGAAAGAGACCCATAAAACGTTAAATATTAGAATTGTAATACAAAGATGATAAAAAACTATTTTTAGTATAAAAACCAGGGTGAAAATACAGGCTGTATAAAACAATAAATATATACCAAAAAGATTCAAAAAAAGTACCAAGTAGAACTTCTGGTACTTAAAATTTTTTGAATTGAAATATAAAATTCTGGATAGGTCAAATAGTAGATTAGCCAAAGCCATAAAGAGAATTAGTAAAATAGAAGATAGGAAATAAAAAGCCATCTGGAACGAGGTCTAAGCAGACAAGGTATAAAAAATATGAGAGAGGTTATGAGATTTGTGATAGAGTGACAAAGTCTAACAAATATGTAATGCTGCCTGGGAATGAGGTAGAATTATGACATGGTAAATTATATAAAGAGATGAGAACTGAGGTTTTCCTACAACTGAAAAAGGTAGAGCCCTGTATTCAATAAGCCCAACAAATCCCAATAAGGATGAATAAAGACATTCATCCTTAGAGAGTAGACATGTAACGGTAAAACTGGAGAACACTAAAGACAATGTTTTTAAAAAAAAATCTAAAGGAGGTAAAAGAAGACAGATTATTTTCAAAGGAGAAACAATTAGACCCAGTTGACAATAAAAGTGGAAGTTAAAAGATACTGACATGATATCAACATACTAGAATATAATTATCAACTCAGTTTCCCAGCAAAAATATGTTTTAAGAATGATAAGAATGATAGTAAAGACATATTCACCCAAATGAAAACTAAGAGTTTTCCCACAGATACTCCCTAACTAAAGCGAAGCCTGTAGGATGAACTTCAGGAAAAAGTAAAATGATTCCCAAAATATGAGAAATAAGACCAAAAAAGCAAATAAAAATTAAATACACATAATAATGATGTCTTTAAGTGTTAGAAAAAGACAGAATTAAAATGCATTAATAATATAATCAAGATGGAGATATAGAAAGTGGTATAGTATTTCAAGGTCTTCATATTGTTCAGGCAAACAGTTAAGCTAGCAATAAATATTGCAATCTCTATAGTAACCACTAAAAAAAACAGAAAGAGAGTATGTCACTTAAAAACTATTACAAGAATAAAACTGGAATGAGAAATCAGTCAAAAAGCAAGGAGAGAAAAAGAGGCAAGTTAGGGGGACTTCTGGTCACGATGGCAGCATAGGTAAACACGGCTCGCCTCCTTGCACAAACACATCAAAATTACAACTAAATTATAGAACACCCATCACTCAGAACTGTCAGAAATTGAGTTGAATGGAAGTCTGACAACTATGGAATTAAAGAAATTACATCCATGTGTGGTGGATAAAAATTTGGGAGGGATATCAATGGAACAAGGAGTCCCAGCCCCACACCAGACCCTGTAGCCCAGGGTTCTAGTGCCAGGAAGATAAGTCCCCATAACTTCTGGCTGGAACAGCTGGCTCCAAAACCAGTGAGGATTGAGTTGATGGAAGATACTTCTGGAGTTCCAAGCAGTTCCTCTTGAAGAACCCACACACAAACTTACTCAGATTTAGTCCCTCTGAGCCCCAGCACCAGGGTAGTAGCTTGAAAGCCATACAGGGAGAAACAGAAGTTGCTGGCCTCAAGGCAAGCTGGGGACAGCATTCTCCCAGACAGAAAGTTAAAAAGAGCCACAGAGATGGCATGCAGGGGCCATATCTAAGACTCCATCAATCTGGCTAACACTGTTTGCCCCACCCTGGAGATCCCCTGAGGCTCCATCCCACCCAATTTATAGCTGTTAACAGTGGCATTTCCATATGAATGGCAGGTCTTTGCTTATGCTTCACAACTTCCTAAATCCTTTGAAAAAAGCAACAGCTGGTTTCAGTGAGTTCCCAGACCCTGTACCTCTTGCTAAGTGGTCAAAGGCACAGCACTAGCAGCAGCCAGTCTAGATTCCCAGCTTGGCCTCTCCTGGAAACCTCTGAGCCCAGCACAAATAGCAACCATCTCAGATTGCTTTACAGCTCAGGCAGGGTGCCCCAGGCAAAACAAGGTGGGAACTGACCTTGGCCTGCACCACCTGGGAAACCAGAGAGCCGCACAGAACCTACACACAGAGTGGATAGCTACAAACCTTGTCCGAGCACCACCACCCTGCCTCTGCACAGCTGATCCTCCACAGAAGAGGTTGGGGGTCAGTGGTCACAGTCAATCCATGCAACTGACTGGCCTGAGTAAATCCCTCCCATTGATCTGTCAACAGTAACCAAGGCTCAACTACAAGAGTACAGGGTACTCAGCCCACACGAAGGACACACCTCAAGTACTCTACTCAGCTTAGATCATAGGGGAGGCTGTGCCACTGGACCCTACAGGATGCCTACTATATAAGGCCATGCTACCAAGACAGGGGAGTCATAGCAGCTCCACCTAATACATAGAAACAAACACAGGAAGGCTGCCAAAATGCAGAGACAAGGAAACATGAAAGAACAGATCAAAACTCCAGAAAAAGAACTAAACAAAATGGAGATAAGCAATCTATCAGATGCAGAGTTCAAAACACTGGTTACAAGGAACTTAGTGAGGACCTCAACAGCATAACAACGATCTAGTCAGAAACAAAGGATACACTAATTGAAATAAAGAACAATTTACAGGTAAACAACAGTAGAGTAGATAAAGCCGAGAATCAAATCAATGATTTGGAGCATAAGGAAGCAAAAAACAACCAATCAGAACAACAAGAAAAAAAAAGAATCCAAAAAAAATGAGGATGGTATCAGCAGCCTCTGGGACAGCAAGTGTTCCATTCACGTGGGGGTGCCACAAGAAAAAGAGAAAAGGCAAGATATTGGAAATTTATTTGAAAAAATAATTAAAGAAAACTCCCTAATTTGGTGAAGGAAATAGACATGCAAGTCCGGGAAGCACAGAGAGTCCCAGACATGATGGATGCAAAGAGGCCCACTTCAATACACATCATAATTAAAGTGCCAAAGGTTAAAGATAAAGAGAGAATCTTAAAAGCATCGAGAGAAGCAGTTAGTTATTTATAGGGGAGTTTCCATAAGACTGTCAGCTGATTTCTCCAAAGAGACCTTACAGGCCACAAGGGATTGGCAAGAAATATTCCAAGTCATGAAAAGCAGGGACCCACATCCAAGATTGCTCTACCCAGCAAAACTATCATTTAAAATTGAAGGGCAGATAAAGAGCTCTTCACAAACAACAATAAAAACAAACAAACAAAAAAACACCAAACCTAACAGAGTTCATCATCACCAAACCATTACTATATGAAATGTTAAAGGGACCTATTTAAGAAAAGATGAGTAAAATTATGAATGATAACACGGCAATAAATACACATCAACAATTGAATCTAAAAAACAACCTAAGCAAAGAAGAAGAATAGAGACAGAATCATGGATACAGAGCATTTTGATTGTTGCCAGATGGGAGGGGGGTGTAGGTGAAGAGATGAGGGGATGAAGAAGTACAAATAAGTAGTTACAGAATAGCCATGGGGATGTAAAGTATAGCATGGAGTAGCCACAGAACTTATATGCATGACCCATGGACATAAATGATGGTGTAGGGATTGCCTGAAGGAGTGGGGGATGTTGCATGGAAGGGGGCAAAGGGGGAAAAATCAGGAAAATTGTAATAGCATAATCAATAAAATGTAATTAAAAAAAAAGAAGCGAGTTAAATTGGAGATGCCTATTAAACAAAAGTAGAAATAAGTAAGCAGTTAAATAAATAGGTTTGAAGTTCAGGGAAGAAATCCCATGTAGAGACATAAATTTCGGAGTCATCAGCAGGAACATGAGATATAAAGCCACGAGATTAGTTGAGATCAACCTGGAATTGAGTGCAGAAAGAAAAGTAGAGTCTAAAGACAAAGCTTTGGAGTACTTCAACACTTGGAGATAAGAAAGAACAATTAATAACTATGATTTTAAAAAATACAATCAAGCTATGAACTTGGTTATAATAAAAGTACTTAAAAATTCAGTACAAAATATTCATCAAAATTAATCAAGTATTAGATCACAGAAAATATTTTTTAAAAGACTTTATTTATTTATTTATTTATTTTTAGAGAGGGAAAGGGAAGGAGAAAGAGAGGCAGAGAAACATCAATGAGTGATTGCCTCTCATGTACCCCCTACTGGGGACTTGGCCTGCAACCCAGGCATGTGCTCTAGACTGGGAATTGAACCAGCGACCCTTTGGTTCACAGGCTGGTGCTCCATTCACTGAGCCACACAAACCAGGGCACAAAAAGAAAATCTTGATATATTCTAAGACACGGAAATATTCTAAGTCCATCTGTATCACACTACAGGGCAGTGATTTGTAACCTTTTTCGTCTCATAGCATGCATAAACTAATTACTAAAATTCTGCAGCATACCAAAAAAATATATTTTTTTGTCAGTCTGAGAAAAAAAGTAAGTATAATTTTGACTCAGTCACACAGGATGGCTATCGTTGTATTCACTGTTGTCATTTTTTAGTTTGACAATCTAAGGAAAAAACAGGTCAGTGTGCTGGTTAAATAGTCAGGTATTGTATGTTTTAAAAATTCTTGTGGCACACTGGTTGAAAATTACTGCTATATAGCAATAAAAAAAGAATTGACAACAAAAGAAGAGCCAAAAGCAATAGAATGAACCATTTTGAAATTTTATAAAACTCTCCAAAACAACATAGAAAATAAAAATAAGAATTAAGGGCTATTTAGAGAAAAAGCTTAAGAAAACACTATAAAAATCCATAGGTATAGCCAAAATAGTACTCAGAGGGTAATTTATGGTCTCAAATGTATAATTAGAATGAGATAAGAATTCAACTGAAAACAAGCTGAAGATGGTTTAAAAAAGGAATAAAGACAAAGGTACAAGTTAATAAAAATTTACAAACAACAAACCATGGCTTGATAAATCAAATATTGAGCCGATTCTTTGCCAAGAATGACAAAATAGTCAAACTTAGACCCACAGTAAATTACCATTAAGAATGATAAAGAGATGTAATTACAGATTTAGAGAATGTTAAGTACTATAAAATAACCAATGTCGACATTTAAGAATAATAAAATCACGAGCATTTGCCATTATTTCCTAAATTGAAACAGAAGGACAAATAATAGTAGTTCTACAAAAACTCTCCCAGATCTTCTTTAATAGACATTTCAAAATACACAAACATAGGTGGAAATAAAGGAAAAAAAAATCCTAATTCTCAAGCAAAAGGTTTAATGATGGTTTATGTCAAAGTTTTGTCATTGTCAAACTGAATTGCTTTGTCTATCATTTTGAAGCCTCCTAATCTCTGTGTAAAGGTTAGGATTAAATACTTATTACATGTCAAGTATCAAGTGTTTTAAAATATTAACTGATTTAATCCTCAGAACAACCCACAATTATCCCATTTTATAATAACAAAATGATGAAATTATTATTATGCCCTACTTTATTTATTTATCCTCACCCAAGGGCATTTTTTTCATTGTTTTCAGAGAGAGAGGAAGGAAGAAAGAGAAAAACATCGACCAGTTGCCCCATGTAATACCTAGACCAGGGATCATACATGCTCAGACCAGGATTGAACCTGTAAACTAGGTATGTGCCCTCATTGGAATCTAACCTGCAGCCTTTTGGTTATGGAATGACACTGAATCCAACTGAGCCACACCAGCCAGGGCTGCCCATTTTTACTTAAAAGAAAATTTACTAGCTCTGACTGACGTGGCTCAGTGGGTTGGACATAGTCCTGCAAAGTAAAAGGTCATTGGCTGGATTCCTGGTCAGGGCACATGCTCTGGTTGCTGGCCAGGTCCCTGTTTGAGGTTGTGTGAGAGGTAACTGATTGATGTTTCTCTCCTTTCCTTCCCCTCTCTCTAAAAATAAAATCTTAAAGATAGTTTTCCATATTATAAGACAATTCGATCATGACAGTTTTGCTCTGTCTTCAGCTCCAGTTTAGTTAGCAGAGTTGATAACAAAGTGCTGCTTAGAGGTAGGTAGCAAGGAAAAACAAATGAGAAGCTCCTTTGATAAAGAGATACCTTTTTTTTGAATAAAATAATTGTCAGAAATAAATATGTACTGCTTTTGTCTTTTCTAGCTGTTTGGTTAACTTCTCATCCTTACTTATTGTTCAGTTCGTGTGTCATTCCTTTTATCTGAAAGTATCATTTTGCACATGTGTATTATTTTGCTTTCCTACTGTGTTTTAAGTATTGTCACTTCTAGTCTGTGGACTTCCAGGCTAAAACTATCAAGGTAGCCATAAAAATATCAAAGAGCTAGAAATCAGTAGTTGTTTACTAAATTAAAAAAAAACAAAACAAAACCCTGTGAACAAAGATTATGGCTCTTCTTTCTATCCACCTAAAATTTCCTCTGACTCATTCTTTATCCTTTTCTTCTTTCTTTGGTTTTCTTCCAAAGCTAATGCCTCTTATCCCATGATTTTGACCCTATCTTCTATTGTTTCCTTTAAGATCTCAGTCCTTTAATCATTCCTTTTTGGTAGCTGCAATTAGTACTTATTTTTTTTGTTTTTTCTTCTTGGCATTACAAACTATTAATAAATTCCATTCAAGGGAGCGACGTGAGCCAAAATGGTAGCATAGACAGGTCCTTCCAGACATCGAAACACTGAAAAACCAAGCAGAAACTGTCTGAACCAACATTTTCAGAGCTCTGGAAAAACTAAAGGCTTATAAAAACCAAGCAAATGCTGAATCAAAGAAAAGGTACCTAAAAAATGGTATAAAAGCTTTGTAGCATTTTTACTGGCCTTTGTCCCACTCCTTGCCTCTCTTGGTGGTAATCTTTAACATGGCAGACTGTGTTCTCAGTATGGGACCCTGGGCCACTGGCTCCAGAGGGAGCAGAGCAGACTTTATTTGCAAATGATTGTGCTTATCTATTCTACCCTGTCTGGGGCTACCTATAAAACTGAGGCAAAGAGCTTGTCTTTGTCATAAGACACAAATAGCCTGAAAGTGAAAGGACAGAAAAAGGTATTTCATGCAAATAGCCAGGAAAAAAGAACTGGATGGCTATATTAATATTGGGCAAAATAAACTTCAAGTCAACAACTGTTTGAAGAGATAAAGAAGGCCATTATGTATTTATAAAAGAACAAATTCATCAGAGAAACATAACTCTTACAACATACATGCCCTCAAACAACAGAGCCCAAAATATATGGAACAAATGAACTGAAGGAAGAAACAGACAGTTCTATGATAACAGTTAGAAACTTCACTGTGGTAGGCCATTTAGACATAAAATCAATTAGGAAACAGAGGACCTGAACAACACTGTAAAATTACTAACCTAACAGACATCTATTGAATTCCACCTAACACCACATACAGATTCTTCTCAAGTGGACATGAAACATTCTCCAAGATAAACATGCTAGATTACAAAACAAGTATCAATAAATTAAAAAAAACCTGAAATCATATAAAGTATCTTCTCCAATCACAAGGAATGAAACTAGAAATCTATAACAGAAGGAAAATTCAAAGTATGTGAAAATTAAACACAGTTTTATACAACCAATGTGTCAAAAAAATAAGATTAGGAAATACTTAGAGATGAGTGAAAATAGAACAAAACATACCAAACTGCTGGGATGCAGTGAATGCTGTGCTCAGAAGGAAATTTATAGCAGTAAATGCCTAATTTAATAAAGAAGAAATAGCTGAAATCAATAATTTAAATTTTACATCTGAAGGAACTATGGAAAGATCAAACTAAACCCAAGGCTAACAAAAGAAAGGAAACTGATAAAAATGAAATAGAAAACAGAAAAACAATAAAATCAATGAAACAAAAATTTTGTTCTTTAAAAGATCAACAAAATTGTGAAAATGTTAGCCAGACTGACATAGAAGAGAGGAGATGCAAATAACTACAGCCAGAAATGAAAGTGGGGGTGTTACATAACCTTTCAAAACTAAAAACAATTTTTAGAGACTACTAAGATCAATTGTATGCCCATGTAACGGACAATTTCCTAGAAATAACCAGTTTCCAAAACTGATGCCCCCAAAACAAAATTCGGACAGACGTGTAACAAAGAGATTGAATCAGTTAGAAGTAACAATATGACTTCACTGGTGAATTCTAGCATTTAAAGAATAATTATTACCAGTCCTTCTCAAACTCTTCTAAAAAACTGAAGAAGAGAAAATCCTAACATATTCTTTGAGGTCCACATTACCCTGATTCCAAAGTCAGACGAAGATACCATAAGAAAACTAAAGACAAATATACGTTTGAATATTGATGGTAGAATCTTCAACAAAATACTAGCAAGCCAACTTCAGAAGTATATTAAAACACTTATACACTGTGATGAAGTGGGATTTATGCTAAGAATGCAAGGGTTGTTCAACATAAGAAAATCACTCAACGTAATACACCACACTAATAGAATTAAGGAGGAAAGAAACCACATGATCATCGCAATTGATGTAGAAAAAGCATTCCACAAATCCAACAGTCTTTCATGTTAAAACCATTTAAACTAGCATAAAAAGAACATAATAGAGTCACATGTGGAAAAACCACAGCTAGCATCACATATTATGGTAAAATTCCAAAAGCTTGTTTTCTGAGATCTAAAAGAAGACAAGGATGCCCACTTATATTCAACCTAGCAGTGGAAGTTCTAGCCAATGCAATCAGTTAAGGAAAAGAAAATCCAAATCATAAAGGAAGAAGTACAACTATCTTTGTTTGCAGACGTATCATCTTACATGAAAAAACCATAAAGATCCCATAAAAAAACCTGTTAGAATAAATGAATCTAGCAATTTTGCAGTGTATAAAATCAACACACATTGAGTATGTATACACTAATAATTAACAATATGAAAAGGCAATTATGAAAACAATTCTTCCTATATCAGAAAGAATAAAATACTTATGAATTAATATAACCAAAGACGTGAAAGATTTCTACAATGAAAACTACAAAACATTTTTGAAAGAAATTAGAGAAGAAATAAATAAATTTAAAGATATCTCATGTTCATGGATTAGAAGACTTAATATTTTTACATGTGAGTATCACCAAAGGGATCTACAGATTTAATGCAATCTCCATCAAATTCCAATGACATTTTATACAAGTAGAAAAATCCATCCTAAAATTCATAAGGAAACTCAAGGGAACCCAAATAGTCAAAACAATCTTGAAAAAGAAGCTGAAGAAATCACACTTCCTGATTTCAAAACTTACTACAGAAATATAGTAATCAAAACAGTGTGGTACTGGCATAAAGACAGATGCATATAGGATCTGGCCAAGATGGAAGTATAGGCAGAAATGCTTCACCTCCTCACAGAACCAAAAGAAGGAAAGCAACCAATTAAAAAAACAAAGAACAACCAGAATTGCCAGAAAATCATTTGTGTGGAAACCCAAAAACCAAAGAGTTAAAAACATTCACCCAGACTAGCAGGAGGGGCAGAGACAGGCAGCTGCAGCTGAGAGGACTAGGTGGCAATGCACAGTAAGGCTGTGGACTGCATAGGCAATCCCACATTCGAGGGCAGATAAGCCGGGGGGAAAGAAGGGGAGCAAGACACCGTGAAACCCAGGGTTTCAGCATGGGTAACTAAGGGCTCAAAACCCCTGGCTGTAGAAAATCTGTGGGGGTTGTGGCTGCAGGAGGGACTCCCTGTCTCACAGGAGAGTTCACTGGAGAGGACCACAGGGTCCTAAAACATACACAAACCCACCCACCTGCAAATCAGCACCTGGAAAAACACAATCTGCTAGTGGGAAGCGAGGAAAATGATGGAAAGTAGGATGAGAGTGGGACAAGTGGCATTTGTTTCCTCTCTGACCCTCTCCCACAGACAGCACCACAACGCAGCAAAGTGGGTTGCCTCCCCCTGGCGAACACCTAAGGATCCACTCCTTACCATAAAACAAGTGTGCCAAGACAAAGAAATATGGCCCAAAGGAAAGAACAGATCAAAACTCCAGAAAAAGGACTAAACAACGAGGAGATAACCTATCTGATGCAGAGTTCAAAACGCTGGTAATCAGGATGCTCACAGAATTGATTGCGCTTGGTTGCAAAATGAAGGGAGAAATAAAGGCTACACAAAGTTAAAATAAAGCAAAATATACAGGGAACCAACAGACAAGGGAAGGAAACTAGGACTCAAATCAACAATTTGGAACAAAAGGAAGAAATAAGCATCCAACCGGAACAGAATGAAGAAACAAGAATGCAAAAAAATGAGGAGAGGCTTAGGAACCTATGGGACAACCTTAAGTGTTCCAACATCAGAATGATGGAGGTGCAGGAAGGAGAACAGGAAGAGCAAGAAATTGAAAACTTACTTGAACAAATAATGAAGAAAAAATTCCCCAATCTGGAAAAGGGAATAGACTTCCATGAAGTCTAGGAAGCCCAGAGTTCTAAAGAAATTGGATTCAAGGAGGAACACACCAAGATACTTCATAATTAAGTTACCCATGATGAAAGATAAGGAGAGAATCTTCAAAGCAGCAAGAGGAAAGAAGACAGTTACCTACAAAGGAGTTCCCATAAGACTGTCAGCTGATTTCTCAAAAGAAACCTTACAGGCAGCAAGGGGCTAGAAAGAAGTATTCCAAGTCATGAAAAACAAGGACCTACACCTAAGATAACTCTATCCAGCAAAGCTATCATTTAGAATGGAAGGGCAGATAAAATGCTTCCCAGATAAGGTCAAGGGAAAGGAGTTCATCATCACTAAGCCCTTATTTTATGAAATGTTAAACGGACTTATATAAGAAAAAGAATATCAAAACTGAACAGTAAAATGACAACAAACTCACAACTATCAACAACTGAACCTAAAAAAACCCCCTCAAAACCAAAAACAAACTAAGCAAACAACTAGAACAGGAACAGAATCACAGAAATGGAGATCACACGAGGGCTATCAGTGGGGTGGTGGAGGGAGAGAATGGGGGAAAATGGAGGGAATAAGAAGCATAATAGGTAGGCCAAAATAGACAAGGGGAAGTTAAGAATAGTATAGGAAATGGAGAAGCCAAAGAAATTACATGTACAACTCACTGACATGAACTAAGGTGGATTCATAGCTATGGTACCTGAAGCCATAAATACAAAAGTAGAAAAATTGTATTTTACCAAAACTAAAAAAATTATGTGCATAAGAGGACTTTTTTTTTTTAAAGAAAGTGAAAAGAAAACCTATAGAATAGGAGAAAATACTTGTGAATCATTTATGTGATAAGGGTCTAGTATGCAGAATACATAATGAACGTAATAACAAGATGACAACCCACTTCAAAAAGGGCATTTCTCCCAAGAAGACACAGAATGACCAATAAGCACATGGACATGAGAAAATGCACAACATTATTAGTCATGAGAGGAATGCAAATCAGAAGCACAATGAGATACCACTGCACAGTCCAGGGTGGCTGTGACAACTACAATGGAAAATAACAAGTGTTGGTGAGGATATGTGAAAATGGTTCAGCTGTTAAGAAGAACAGATTGGGCATTTGTCAAAAAACTAAACATAGAATTACCATATGTCCTAGCAATTCCACTTGAGTAAATACTCAAAGGAACTCAAAACAGGTTCTCAATAAATACTAGTACACAAATGTTCATTATAGCACCATTCACAGTATCCAAAAGGTAGAATCAGCCCAAATGCCTATCAGTTTAAGAATACATAAACAGATTGTTATATATACATATTATTCAGACACAAAAAGTAGTGATACATGGCACAATGTGGGAGAAATACGTTTCATTGTGGGTGAACATGGAAACATGCCAAGTGAAAGAAGCCAGAATCAAGAGGTCACATACTACATGATTTCATTTAAAAGAAATATCCAGGCCCTGACTGGTGTGGCTCGTTTTGTTGGGCACCATCCAGAAAAGCAAAAGGTCACTAGTTTGATTCCTGCAGGGCACATACCTGGGTTGTGGGTCCCCTGTCAGGGTGTGTACAAGAGGCAACTGATTAATAATTTACTACATCGTTGTTTCTCTTCCTTTCTTTCTCCCTCCCCTCAACTCTCTCTAAAAATAAATAAATAAAATCTTTAAAAAAAGAGAAACATCCAAAATAGGCAAATCCACAAAGAGTGAAAGCTGGTGGTTGCTATGGGCTGGCAGGGACAAAGGTGAGGAATGGGGGGCAACTGCTTAAAAGGTACAGTTTCCTTTTGGGTGATGAAATGTTTTGGAGCTACACAGAGGTGGTGATTGTATAACATTGAAAGTATTAAATGCTACTGAATTATTCACTTTTAAAGGTTAACTTTATGTTATATGAATTTCACCTCAATTTTAAAAAATTGTTTCTAAAACAATGGGATAACAATAGAAGAGCTAAATGAAAAAAAAGACATTTAATACCAAGTGTTGGCAAGAATATGGAGCAACAGGAACTTTCAAACTGGTGATAGATGTGTAAACTGATTATAATTATTTGGAAAAACTGGCAACATCTATTAGAGCTGAACCATATGCATAGTCTAGCACAATGCCTTCTATGTGCTTGATAAATTTTTATTAATTGAAGAAGTACCTACTATTTTTGTAGACACTGCACTAAGACATTGGGACGTAAACATGAAAAGACATGGTTCTCTTTTCTAATACATACACATATAAATAATTATAATACAATATATTTATATTGTGGCAGATAGTGTATTGGTTTTAGAGTCAGACCATTTGAATACTGGATCCACTATTTACTAGTTAACTATAAATAGAGGCAAGTGTTAATTTAATTTCTGTATCATTTCTAAAATTTCTTTTCTATTCCACAGTTACAGTCTATTGCTGCTAGAGTCATCTACATAGAGTACCATCAATACCCCACTCCAATTAGCTCAAAATCCAAAGATTTGCCATGACATATAAAATTTAAATTTCTTAGTCTGACATTAAAATGCTTCTACATTCTGTTACCTACCTGGTTTCCACGTCAAACTACCCCTATGTTCTAGACATAAAGGCCTACCATCTTATCCTGAGCACACTTTTGAAGTGCGTTACCTTTTTATGTTTGTTCAACATGTCTTTCTTGAGAATTCACTCTCTTTGAGTATCTTTGGGTTCATGAAAAAGTAATTTTTCAAAGTACAGTGATAAAGGGTCTCCTATATGCAATTTAACTTTATATACAGAGCAAGCATGTGAGAGAATACACTGGTCAGATTTATGAGAGTAGTGTGATCGACACAACGAAGTAATAAACAGGCGTTCAGGAACACACTTTGCCCTCATGGGTATTTTATTTAGGTAGAAGAAGTTATTTACTTTCTCAACAATCATCATATTATTGTATCAGAACACCTCTTCTTAAAAGACTGACATTGGAAAACTACTTTTCTAGTCTAGTGACTTGAATCTAATCCATTATCAAAATAAGTTAGCCCTGCCCCTGTGATTCCTAGCTGAGAATATGGTAAGATACTCCCAGAAACTTTAAAATGATGGAAATAAGATTTTCCTTTGAAAAACAAACACATAAAGGATAAAAACATGTAATGGATATTGAGTAATAGTGGGATCAGTTTTATTCAACAATGGAGTTCGACTCAATTAACACGTACCTTATAAATAGACACTACAGTGTATACAAAGACAAAAGGGGCATGAACTCAACTGTCAGGTGGTTTATAATGGAGGAGAGGAGCAACACGTATAAGTGACCAGGTACTTATCATACATGGATTTTATATATCAGCTTTTTCCTAAAACTAGTTATTTATATTATTAGTAAGACTGAATGCAAAAGATATAATACAAAACACAAAAGTCATACGCAACAGAATACAGAAAAAAAAAACTCTTACATTATAAAAGGAAGATCAAAAACAAATGCAGATTTTTAAAAACTCTCCATAAGTATACCTAGGTATATTTTAAATATTATTAACATTTTACTTTTGGAAAGCATTTAGTACACTGTGATCCATATTTTCTATGATGACTTTCCCCTTGCAAAAAAGATCTAATTTATTTAAGTATCTGTTTATATAACATCATAATCCTACTAAGGCATAAGTGGTTCATTTAGAGATACAGGAAAAAGAAACAGGAAATAGTATTCAGCTAATCAGAAATATGATGTAGCGTATTAGTTGTCAGGAAGTGGAAAGGATTCTCAGATTTCAAAGCAACACTGATGTGATAAGATTCAAGGCAAAAGAGAGCAGGTGGTGTGGTAGCAATCTTAATTATACTAGGACCAGGCTTAACAAAAGACCTACTTTAAAGACTTAATCATTAACATTGTCTTGACATTCTTTGAATTCATTGTAAACTGTTTCCATTGTAAAAAGTTTCTAAGAAGAAAATAAATTTAAAACTAAAAAGTTAAATAGCCATCTAAGAGATATGATTTTTAACATTTCTCAAGCTATCTATGAAATAGTCTTTGCAAGATATTATGAAACTAAAGATAGCATTAGAGTAGGCCAACAAAATAAAACTTACCAAAACCCCCCCACCTTAATCACAAATCCAGTAAGAAAAATTCTTTCAGAAAATTATCTAATTAAGATTAAACTAATATTTATTGAAGAGCTATGATGTGTCTACCAGTTTTATATATTTCATTTAATTCTCATGGTATTCTTTGTCTATTCATACACATCCTTGAATAATATATGCATAAATGTGACGCATACATATACGAATCTCATGTACATATTTTAGTCCATACAAAGGTTCAGCTTGTTTTATTCTTTTGCTTTACCTTATAGTCTACAATATTCTGAGTCAAGACTATGATTATATTCTCTTTTTGCACTCAGAGAAAACTTCTATACACCATAGGTTACCAAATGTTTAATGAGGCAGGATTTGAAAACCTGCTATACTGTTTATTTTTTATGTTTTAAAAGAACAGTTTCCTAGTTCAGAACAATCCAGTGCTTATTGAAGCCATTAGATTCCATTTGTGTGTGGAAAAAGGTGGAAAATGCAAGTGTAAATGGAAGAGATGAAATAAAAAGCAAGACAATTTTTTTTGTTGTTGGCGGTAAGAGTTCCTAAAATTGGGAAAGGTAGAAAGTTTTGTGGATTTTTTGGTTCTGTATGCAGCACAATAGGAGGTTCAATGGCTTTGGAGAGAAGTGACACCATGTTCATTCCTGGAGGCAAGCTTGAGAGTGGCAGCAAGAGAAAGGGCAGATGCCAGTGGATCAACTACAGACAGCACACTGGCCTGAGCAGGAGAACAAGCAAGTGAGACCTGCTTCAGAAGGAATTAAAGGGCATTCTCAGATAATCACCAAAGCAGCAACCCCAGAATGAGTGTCTCTTTGGAGAGATCATTGGGAAAGGGACCATGCCCCAAAGAATGACTAAAAATAGACTTCTCACAGAGCCTGTAGGGAAAGGGCTTAAAGTCAGAAATTTGGGAAATATTGAGAGATTTGATATTTTTTGTATACTAATGTTATCATACAAGTTACACCTCTAAAAGAATCTCACAAAATATAACTTGATATTTGTAGAAAGTGACTTTAGTAGACTTAAAATAGGATTTTAATAAAGCAAGAATATCAAACACATAAATAGTGAACAAATATCTTAGTTTTTTGAGCTCCCAAATCACTGGCCCTTTCTGTCATATGACCAATAGATTCCTGCAAAGTACTTTTAACAGCATCATATAATAATTCATTAATCACAGTGTCTTCTCTGTTATCCATCCTGTGATTATCAGAAATAATCTTTAGTAAGAGTTTTCCTTTTATCCTTGAAGCTTTACTTATGTGATAAACATTTTTAATACAAAATGTTAGCTGAGCAAAATAAATGATATTTTAATAGGCAAAGTTCTAATTTTCCTTTTGGACAGCAAATATTCTAGACCTAATAGTGTCACAGTCAAATTATTTTGAAAATATAAAAATGCTTCAGGAAAATATATATAAAACAATTTTTAAAAGGGTAAACTACCACAGTTGTCGTGTATAATGCTCTCCTGTGTAGAATCTGGGCCCATGTTTTTGGCCCAAACTTTCAAGGAGAAAAAAAAACAACTTTTGTTTTAACTTTTTTTTTTTTTCCAACTATGCTGGCATTCTGGTATAGTTAACAACAGCGTTGGCATGAACCAGGCCCAGAATGCCAACCAGCGACTGGCTGCTGTTCTCCCAGCAGTGGAGCACTTGCCTAGGTACAAGGCAATCTAGGCAGTTGCCTACAGCTGGGGCCGTTTTAACTTTTTAATTCAATTATATTTAGAAACAAAACTGATTATCGTATTCCAGAGTATTATGTTGCATACAGATATCATTATTGCTCTCCAGAGTTACACTTTTAATGTATAAGCATAAATAAAAGAATTAAAAACACTGATGTGGATATGGAATTAGTACGACCCATGTGTAATGCACATCCTTATTTTTCCCTCAAAAATTTGGGCAAAAAAGTGTGCATTATACACAGCAAAAATATGGTAATGAATGATGACCTATTCAGTGGAAAGCTGATATTAATGATGTACAAATAGTTAATTGCTGGGCAATAGACAGCTCACTGGAGTATTCAGCTCTTATCAATTAACTACATTAAAAAGCTTTAAGAAACAAAACCTGTTCTTAAAAATAAAACATCCATCTAGGCAGTTCTAGTGAGTTAAAGATCAATCAACAAAAATATCTTAATAATACTCCACTGTAGTCCTGGCTTATTTCTTTTGGTTCTGTTGTTAAGAAAAATGATTCTCTCTCAAAAGAGAATCATTTTGATCGGTTTAAAGCCATCTTACTAGATAAAGTAACAGGAAGGTAAGATATTAAATGACTATAAAATAATATAATAAATGACCTAATAATACAGGCGAACTGATAAAAAGAAGTAGGAAGTAGGCTGGTATTTATATCCACTAATTCCCTAAATACCAATAGCAAAATAATCTGTATAACTCAGTGAATCTTGGAGACAGGTAAAGGATGGTTGAATCAGATTTACAGTAAAAGGTAAAGGAACTGAATTTCCTTCAAAACAGTGGTGGACTAGAGTCCACTAATAGTAGCTCATGAGAGTCAACAGCTAAATTTTCAGAAGCCAGTTGTTAAACATATCCAACATTAAAAACAAAGTTTTTAACGCTAAATTAAATGCTAAAAAGGCAATACTCAAACCTCATCACCTCCTAACTATTTTACTACATTTTATTATTATGCCTTTGGGGATATTCACATCTATTGTAGCTACAAGGTGTACATACTATGTAATGGTAAGCTACTACTGCACACCTCTTCCAAACTCTTCTTTCAGAGAATTCATGTTCATAATTTCAAATCATGATAAGAGTAATTTCTGCTAAAATTGGCAAACACTACATATTGAGGCCTTTTCCCTTCAAAATGTCAACTTTAAAAAATTTACCAACCCATGGTGTATTCTAAAATTTTGATAAAGAGGGCTGGCTTAAGATGAGTAACACCAAAGTACTTGAAAAGCTACTCCCTGAAAAAAAAACACTGATGACATATAGGGAATATTATCTTAAATGGTACTAAATTATTGGAGATTTAATTTTGGTTTGGGTCATCAGAAATGAAGTGGATTTGGAGTAAGAGCAGAATAAAAAACCAAGAGTCATTGCTGAAACTCTTCAGATCCATGCTCATAGTTCGAAGTGTTATCATCAGTATTTTTACACAGAAACAGCTTTACGGAAGTTGCTTTCCTGGTGAAGATATATGTACTTCTTTCCCATTTAAATAATTTTCTCTCTTTTAGAGTTACACCCTTACTATCTATATTCAAGTACTTGTTTTCTCAAAGTAACTGATTTTGTTTGTTCTGTTCATTGTTGTTAACTTACTTTTCTTCAATCACCATTACTCTTTCACACTTTTATGTATATTGATGAATGTAAAACTGAGGAGGGTGGACAAGTTTTTGCCTCATGAGGTGAGGAAGAGGCCAAATAGATGCGACTCTAGTCTCCCTCATTTTGAGCTTAATCAGAGAAGCTCAGCTTTAAAAAAAAAAAATCTGTCTTATATATTGAAGTTCTGTGTAAAATGTCATTAATTATTTTTTTTAAAAAAGGCTCCATAACAGGGAGGGAAAGAGGAAGAGAACAAACCAGTCTGTTAAAGAACACAGGTGTGTGTGAGTGTGTGTGTGTGTGAGTGTGTGTGTGTGTGTGTGTGTGTACAAGCATGCATATGTACCATCTGGTATTATGAGGTGTGTTTGTGTTTAGGGAAGAACAGATTTAGGTAAATTGGGTTTACTCATAGTTAAAATATCAGTGCATTTGGAACTGAATTATATATACATTGTATATTATAGGTACATAAACCTAATTAAAATCATTGGTATTTGAGACTTTTAAATTAAAATTTAAAATTGCAGAATATATCGATAATATATCGATAATATATCGATAAAGATGTTTTAAGGGGAACAAGAAAAGAATTCTAAGTTGTGAATCTTCACTCGATTATATTATATACATTTTAAAAATAAGTTCATGTGTTGCATATCATTTGTAAAATAAGGGCACCACTATCTCAAATTGTAACAGGGAACACTCTGCAGAGGTAAATACAATGAAAAGTCCCTGAGAAAGTAAATTTTAGACAATAAAAACATTGCGAGTTGGAATAGTCTCTTCAAGAATATAGCCAAGCACCTTTCAAACTAAATAATCTTTCCAATTTGAAAAGGGAAAATAAATGCATTGATTTAAATCACTAGAAATGCATTTGCTTTTAAGAACTGTTTTGTTTTGTTTTTTCCTACAGCAAGTAAGTCAATCAAACAGTAAAGAGGAAAGTGCAACAATGACTGTAGGGAAGTGTTTAAAGAAGATGAAATACTGGCTGCACAGAGGATGTATGTTACACATACTTTGTTTTCTTTGAGGTCTTCCAATCCGAATACTAACCAGGCCCATCTAGCGTATGAAATCTGACAAGGGGACAGCCCATGGCAATAAGGATGCAGGATAGTGATTTTACTTCTTATTTTATTCATTGCAGCCCCAGGAGAGAAACAAGAACAGGAATAAAATCCAGGTCTCCTATATAAAACACTGCAGAACATTATTGGCAGTGGGGGTAGGGGAGAGGAGAAGGAACTATTTCATTTTAAAAGAGTTTATTTGTTATAATATTTATGGTGGAAAATAACTCGTTTGAATTACCCAACAAGTCATTAAAACCTCACTTTCATCAATCATGTATCTGAATCAGTGTTTTTACAAAGAATTTAATTAATCCAGCCTATTAGATTTAAAATATATAACTATGTTGTTTTATAAATTAAAAAAAGAAGACTATCACCACCTTAACTTATGTCAGGCAATTATAAAATAATCAGAAATAACTTTTATTTTCAGTTTTCATCTAATATTTCTACTGTTTGTATATTTGTCATCCTCTATTTATCGCTAAAAAGTGCTATAAACAATGTCACTAATAAAAGTCCTGGCAAATTCTGGGAGAAATTACTTGGGTTTGACCCTTCCAACAATTTAAGAAGGTTAAGAAATCCCATTGGTGGATTAATGTCTAATTGACTTACACTGGCTGAACTATGTTAAATTTCTAATATTTGAATGTTTTTGCCCTAAAAAATGGCAGCTACATATGATTCAACTAAATATATCACAATGGCCCTGATAATCAAACATCCTTTGCAAAATGAGGAAATGTTATTAACTTAGGGTTCTTGTGAAGGTTAAGCACGCTACTTGATGTACACAGCACATGAGACAATATCTGACACTCAAAAGATGTTAAGAATGATGATGATGATAAAAATTTCTATTTCCTCTATTTGACATGGAAATATCAGTAAAATCAAAAGCTAGCTTTCAACCATGATATTTTTCTTACGCAATTTATCCATATGAGCTATATACTCTATTTATGATCATTTACCACCATGTCACATGCCTAGGGCACCATTTCCTAAAAGCTCGTCTCTCCATTATATCATTTCATAGCAATAGTTTATGAGAGGTTACAGACATGGTACTTAAAATCTTTAAAAATATATATTGGGCAAACAAAAACTAGTTAGGGAGAATATTAGATAAGCTCTTCAAGAAAGAATCAACTTCTTAATAGTAACAGCAGCAAGGTTAATTAGGACATATATATATATATATATATTTTTTTTTTTTTGGTGTCTACTTACAAAAGAACTAAAAAAGAATTTAAATGTAGATGAAAACTTTGAAAATGACAGGAAGTTCCCAAAGCAGGTTGGAATAAGAGTAGAATTCTACTTTATTTTAGGATTTCTCAGTTTGAAATGTTTTAACATACAGACTTTTATCTCTAAGGTACAAAAAGCATGTAATTTCACTTTTTGTGTGAGTTAAATAATTTTAAAAAACCCTGAAACTCAGATCATATATGTAATAGTGACGCTAAAACTAGAACTCAGGTCTCCTGACCTTAAGAGTTGAGTATTTGGTCTCCACACACCCTTCCATTAATATGCTCTCTCAAGCGGGGAGAGAGCCAAGCAAGCAGCATTGTTCCCTCACTGACCCCTCACCAACATACAGTACTGCAACACAAAGAACTGGGTTCCCTGCCCTGGGGAACACCTAAAGTTCCACTCCTTACAATGTAACAGCTGCGTTGGTACAAAGAAATATGGCCCAAAGGGAAGAACAGATCAAAACTCCAGAAAAAGAATTAAGTGACAAGGAGATAGCCAACCTATCTGACAGAGTTCAAAACACTGGTAAATAGGATGCTCACAGAATTGAGCTCGGTCACAAAATGAAGGAAGGAATGAAGGCTATACAACTGAAATAAAGAAAAATACACAGGGACCAACAGTAAAGGGAAGGAAACTGGGGCTCAAATCAACAACTTAGAACAGAAGGAAAAAATAAATATTCAACCAGAACAGAATGAAAAATCAATAATGCAAAAAAATGAGAGGTCATGGAACCTCGGGGACAACTTTGAGTACTCCAACATCAGAATCATAGGGGTGGCAGAAGGAGAAAAGCAAGAACAAGATATTGAAAACTTATTTGAACAAATAACGAAGGAAAACATCCCTAATCTGGCAAAAGAAATAGACTTTCAGGAAGTCCAGGGAGCTCAGGGAGTCCCAAAAAATTTGGCCTCAAGGAGGAACACACCAAGATACATCATAATTAAATCACCCAAGATTAAAGATAAGGAGAGAATATTAAAAGCAGCAAGAGAAGAGACAGTTACCTACAGAGGTAACTCTCTTCCCATAAGACTAACAGCTGATCTCTCAAAAGAAACTTGGCAGGCAAGAAGGGGCTGAAAAGAAGTATCTGAACTCATGAAAGGCAAGGACCTACATTCAAGATTACTCCATCCAGCAAAGCTATCATTTAGAATGGAAAGGCAGATAAAAGTGCTTCCCACATAAAGTCAAGGAATTCATCATTACCAAGCATTTATTATATGAAAAGTGAAAGAGACTTATCTAAGAAATAGAAACTATGTTCATTAAAAACTATGAACAGTGAAATGACAACAAACTTATAACTATCAACAACTGAACTTAAAAAATAAACAAAAACTAATCAAAGAACTAGAACAGGAAGATTCACAGAAATGGAGATCATGTGGAGCGTTATCAGAGGGAAGGGGGAGAATGAGAGAAAGGGTACAGGAAATAAAAAGCATAATTGTTAGGCATAAAATAGATGGTGGGGGGGAGTTAAGAATAGTTTGGAAACAGAGAAGCCAAAGAACTTATATGTACAACCCGTGGACTTGAATTAAGGTTGGTGGGGGGTGGTTCTGGAGGGTGTGGTAGAGCAGGGTGGAGTGGGGATAAAGGGGAGAAAAAAATTGGGACAACTGTAATAGCATAATCAATAAAATATATTAAAAAATAAAAATAAATAAAAGTTAACCAATCCAAAAAATTGTAAGAGAAGAAAGAGAAGGAAAAAAAAAAATCATGGACAAATAGAAAGCAAATGCTAAGTTGATAAATTTAAAACCAAAAATGTCAGTAATAATACTAAATAAAATTGAATTAAATGCTCACCCAAATTTTCCAAAACTGTAAACTTAAGAATAAAAACAAAAACTATATACAAACAGAACTCAATAACAAAAGATATCTGGAAAATTTAAACTTAAATAATTTTTTACATAATTAAGTTAAAATTTAATTTCCTTTGTGATTTTTAAAGAGAAATAAGGAACCAATCCCATTTGCAAATTACATAAAAAAAATACCTAGGGAAAAAAATTAAGGAAGTAAAAGACCTATACTCAGATGTACAACATTGAAGAAAAACATTGAAGATACAAATAAATGAAAGGATATACTTTATTCACAGATAAGAATTACATTGTTAAAATGTCCATACTACCCAAAACAATCTACAGATTCAATGCAATACCTATGAAAATACCAATAAACGAATAATCCTAAAATTTACATAAAACCCCCCAAAAGACCTCTAATAGCCAAAGTAATTTTGAGAAAGAAAACAAAGTTGGAGGTATCATGCTACCTGATACCAAACTATACTGCTAAGCTATTGTAATCAAAACAGGATGGTACTGGTGTCTAAACAGATACATAGATCAATGAAACAGAACAGACAGCCCAGAAATAAACCCACACTTATATGATCTATGAAGAAGGAGGCAAAAATATACAATGAAATAAAGATAGTCTCTTCAATAAATTATTTGACATTGCTTTTAGCAATATTTTTTTTGGATATGTCTCCCTGGACAAGGGAAACAAATTAAAAATAAACAAATGGGACTACACTGAACTAAAAAATTTTTGTACAGCAAAGCAAACCATCAACAAAACAAAAAGACAATCTACTGCATGTGAGAAGATATTCGCCAATGATATATCAAATAAGGATTAATATTAAAGATATATTACAAACTCATAACACTTAACACCAAAAATACAACTAACCTGGTTAAAAAATGAGCAGAGGCCTCAAACAGACATTTGACCAACAGACAAATAAAAGAATGCTCAATATCACTAATCATAAAGGAAACGCATATTGAAAACACAATGAGATATCACCTCACACCTCTTAAAATTGCTACCATCA
Source organism: Desmodus rotundus (assembly GCF_022682495.2). Classification (NCBI taxonomy): domain Eukaryota; kingdom Metazoa; phylum Chordata; class Mammalia; order Chiroptera; family Phyllostomidae; genus Desmodus; species Desmodus rotundus. The sequence goes on from NC_071390.1 coordinate 142,142,229, forward strand.
ACAAACAAGTGTCAACAAGGATGTGGAGAAAGGGAATCCTCACATACTGTTGTTGGGATTGTAAATTGGTACAGCCGTTATGGAAAACAGTATGGATGTCCCTCAAATAATAAAAAATAGAACTCTCATATGACCTTCAATCTCACTTCTAGGTATCTATTCAAAGAAAACAAAAACACAACTTGGAAAGGATATATGCACCCCCATGTTCACTGCAGCGTTATTTATAGGAGTTAAGGTATGGAAACAACCTAAATGTACATGGATGGATGAATGGATAAAGAAATTGTGTTATATCTATACAATGGAATATTACTTAGTTATAAAAAATAAAATCTTATCATTTGCCACAACATGGTTGGTCCTGAAGGGTATTATACTAAGAAAATAAGTTAAACAGAGAAAGACAAATATTATATGATCTCATATGATACCTCACTTTTTTAGTGGAATCTAAAAGTACAAAAACAAAAAAAGCTTAAGCTCAGAGATAAAGCAAACATATTGTGGCTAATCAGAGGTGGGGTGTCGGGGTGGGTGAAATGACTGTTGGGGGTTAAAATGTACAAATTTCCAGTTATAAAATACACAAGTCATGGGGATGTAATGCACACATTGGTGACAGTAGTTAATAATACTGGATGGCACAGTTGAAAGTTCTTAGTAGAGTAAATCTTAAAGGGTCTTACAACAGACAAATTATTGTAACTATAGATAGTGACAGATGTCAATTAGACTTATTGTTGTGATCATTTCTCAACATACACAAATATCAAATTATTTTGTACATCTGAGACTAATACAATATAATCTTATGTCAATTATACCTCAATTAAAAAATAAAAGATATAAAATAATTCAATCTCATGAGGTCACATAATGAGTAATTCCATTCATATAATATTCTCAGAATGACAAAACTATAGAGATAGAATAACTTAGTGGTGGTCAGAGGTTAAAGGATAAATGGGTGTGTGTGAAGATAAATGAGTGATATACTTGTGTTCTGTATCTTGAATAGTTCTAATTGCAGCTGTTGTGACATAAATCTGCACGTGATAACATGGCATCCAACTACACACAGCCATTGTCCTAATGTCAATCTCTTGGTTTTGAAGTTGAATTGTAGGTACATAAGATATAACTATTAGGGAACCTGGGTGAGACGTACATAAGACGTCTCTGTGTTATCTTTGGAACTTCCCATGAAATCTAACATTATTTCAAAATAAAAAGTTAAAAAAAGAAGCAATTCATATTTTATAAGTCTAGCATGTGACTGATACCAATCCTGACAAATATATTACATGGAAAGAAAATCACAGGCCAATCTCTCTTATAAAGATAAAAGCAGATATCCTAATCAAAATATTAGCAAATAAAATAAAATGGATTTATTCCAGGAAAGCAAGGTAGTTTATTATTAGAAAAACAATCAATGTAATTCACCTCATTAAGAAAATAAAGGTGAAAGTATGCAATCAACTGATGTAGAAAAAAGTATTTGATAACATTTGACAATATTTTAAATAAATACAAATTATTAGCAATTTTGGGAAAAGAACTTAATTTGATTTTTAAAAAACTGGAGTAATGTCAATGAAAATGGCAGAGTAAGGAACTCCAAATTCCACCTTTCCAAGAACCAAGAACCAAAAAATAAAATGAGCAAAATCAAAACTTTTTCAGAACTCCGTAAATTAACCAAAGGTTTACCATACCATGGGGACATGTATTCAAGGAAAAGAACCGAATCTTCATAAGAACAGCAACCTTTGTGGAACTTGAACTTACCTCCCATCCTATTCCTTGTTCCACAGGTCATCACTACCTATAAAAATAACAGCTGTATTCTTGATACTGAAGAGAAAAGAATGAACTGATTTGCAAAGAATTTCAATTATATGTTCTAACCTGTCTGGCAGTTTCCCGGACTACCAGTCAAAAGGTGTATCTTTATTTTGCTTAACTCAAAACTAGCATAATGCTAAAAGCTGCTTTCTTGGGAGGGATTCATTGAAAACTTTCACTGGCTAGTATCTTAGCCACTGCTGCCAGGGTCAAAAGAAAACACCTGGACAAACAACAGATTAACCAAAAAGCTTGGGAAGAAAGGCTGAGGAGTGAGATGCTCTGACATTCTTGAGAATCTAGGCCATGTTCAAGCTCAAGGCTGTGAGCATGCTTAGAAGAGACCTGAGAAGGATCTAAATTCTCACCTGCTGATGACATTGAGGCTCTTTGGAGGTCGAAAGTAAATGCTAAGGCAGAGTTGTAAACTGCCTGCCTGAGTATGGGCCCATGGCAACAGCTGGAGGAGTTATTGGCTCCATAGATTTCAGGAAATCTCTGTCCAATTGTTAGCTGATTGCTAAGCTAACAGAAGAGACTTCAATGGCCACAAAGGACAAAAAAATGGAGTTTATATAATTAGTTCAAAAAAGTCACTAAACATACAAGTACAATAAGCCCAACATAACAACAAATCCTGGAAAGGGAAGAGAACCTGATATCCAGAGTTGTCAATTTATACCAGTCACAAATCCAGTCTTCAATGGGCAACAATGAGAAAGACTGCAACAAAATACTATACCAAGGTGTGTCTGAAAGTCCACCATTGTTAATACAGTGAGAACAGTTTGCATGACATCGACATACCCTGGCAGCCAAGGAGAGTGGACTGGAACATGCCATGTGTGAACCATGATGACTTCACTGTACTAGTCAGTGGGGACGGTACACACCATTGAGTGAGCATGTGTACTGTGTGGCCATCACATTCAAAATGACTGAGGGAGCAGAGCAACAAATCTGCATCAAATTTTGCATTAAGCTTAAACATTCCTCCACGGAAACTATTTGGATGATGCAGAAGGCCACAGCTATGGGCAACTAGCGATCAGCAGCTTCATCATGACAATGTACCCGCTCATGCATCACGTCTCATGCAGAGTTTTTTGGTAAAACATCAAATCACTCAGGTGACTCAGCCCCATTACAGCCCAGATGTGGCGCCCTGTGACTTCTGGCTTTTCCCAAAACTAAGAGCACCTTTGAAAGGGAAGAGATTTTAGACCATGGATGAGATTCAGGAATATACAACGAGGCAGCTTATGGCAATTGGGAGAACTGTGTGAGGTCCCAAGGTGCCTACTTTGAAGGGGACTGAGGTGTCATTGTCTATGTACAATGTTCCTTGTACCTTTCTCAATAAATGTCCTCATTTTTCTTATCACATGGCTGGATACCTTCTGAGCAGACCTCATATTATGGCTCAAAGGAAAAAAGAAATAAACAAACTGTGCCCTAGGAAAACCAGGCAATAGACCTTTTAGACAAAAGCTTTAAATTAGCTATTTAAAATATATTCAATAAGATAAAGGAAGTCATGTTTAAAGAACTGAAGGAAGTTGAGTCACCTAAGTGATATCATTAAATGGGTAGAAATTGTTAAAAGAACAAAACAGAAATTATAAGGTTGAAAGAGCAGTAACAAATGAACAATTCAATAGAGGGGCTCAACAGCATATTTGAACTGGCAAAAAAGAATCAGCAAACACAAAGGTAGCCCCAATAATTAAGATGGTCTGGTAGGAGAAACAAAAAAAAAAGAAAAAGAAACAAAGCCTCAGAGGCCTGTGGGATACCAAGTGATAGAAAGGGGGAAAGGAATAGAATGCGAGATGGTGGTAAGAGAAAGAGACAGATGATATATTTGAAGAATGGTCAAAAACTTCTAAAATTTGAAGGTTAATAAACTCCAAAAAAGATAAATTCAAAGATACCAACACCTACACACATCATAATCAAGTTGTCAAAAGCTAAAGTTGCAGACAGAATCTTTATAAAAGCAGAGGGAAATAATTCATCATTTACAGGGGATCCTCAATAAGATTAACACCTGATTTCTTTTTTAAAAAAGATTTTATTTATTTTTAGAGAGGAAGGGAGTGAGAAAGGGAGAGAAACATTGATGTGTGAGTATAACGTCAATTGCCTGCCTCTCACATGTGCCCCTACTAGGGACTGGGTCTGCAACCCAGGCATGCGCCCTGACTGAGAATCAAACCAATGACCTTTCTCTTTGCGGGGCTATGCTCAACCAGCTGAGCCACAGTGGTCAGGGATAACATCTATTTCTAATATAAAACATTGGAGGCCAGAAGACTGTGGATGACATATTCAAAGTACTGAAACAAACAAAAACAAAACAAAACCCAAACTGTCAAACAAAAATTATTTGGCAAAACAATCCTTCAAAATGAAGGAAAAATCAAAGACTTTCCAGAAAAACAAAAAGTGAATGTGTGACTAGCAATCTGTCCTACAAGTGCTAAAGGGAGTCTCAAAATGAAATAAAGGGACGTTAGTTGGCAATGAAATAGCACATGAAGAAATCAACACCGGGAAATGTAACTACACAGATAAATATAAAAGTCAGCATAAAGGTATATTTTGTTTGTAATTCCTTTTTTTTTAATCTCATTAAAAGACAATTGCATGTAGCAATAATTATAAACCTAGGGTGACAGGCACAAAATAAAGATTTAAGGCATGACAATAACGGATTATATGTGGAAAAGTTTTTGCACACTATTGACACTAAATTGGCATTAATCCTAACTAGATAGTTATAAACTAAGATGTTAATTATAATTCCTAGAGAAATCACAAAACTTATATCTGCACAAAGCCTTGTATTTGAATGTTCCTATCATCTTGACTTATCCTAGCCCCAAAGTGGAATCAAACCAAATTTCCTTTATTTGATGAATAAACAGTATGCAATATATCCATACAATGGAATATTATTCATCCATGAGAAGAAATGAATTACTGTTAAATACTACAAAATGAACCTTGAAAACATAATGCTAAGACAAGTGCAAAAGGCCATATATTGTACAATTCCAATTACATTAAATGTCTAGAACAGGCAAATCCATAGAGACAGAAAGTAGATTACTGGTTGCCGGGGAAGACGAGAGCAAAGAATTGGAGCTATCTGCTAACAGAGGGCTATTTATTTATTTACTTTCTTGGTATGATGAAAATGTTCTTGAATTAGATAGTGGTGATGGTTGCACAACATAGTGAATAGACTAAAAGCACTGATGTGTGCAATTTTAAATGGTAAATTTTAGGTTATATGCAATGTATCAACAAAAATGCTTTAAACCTGGCCAGTGTGGCTCCGTTGGTTGGAGCATCCTGCAAAGTTGTGGGTTCAATTTCCAGTCAGGGCACATGCCTAGGTTGGGGGTTCAGTCCCCAGTAGGGGTGAGTATGGAAAGCAAACCAACTGATGTTTCTCTCTCTTTCTCTGTGGGAATTGAAAAAAAAAAAAAAAAGTCTACTGCAGCCCTGGCTGGTGTAGCTCAGTGGATTAAGCGTGGGCTGCAAACCAAAGGGTCGCTGGTTCGATTCCCAGTCAGGGCACATGCCTGGGTTGCGGGCCAGGTCCCCATTGGGGGCCACGTGAGAGGCAACCACACATTGATGTTTCTCTCCCTCTCTTTCTCCCTCCCTAACCCTCTCTATAAAAATAAATAAAATTTTAAAAAGTCTACTGCATACATCCCATTTAATAATGAAATGAAAAAAGTTTAATGAGTAATTTTAATGATGAGATATAAAAGATTTATGGATGAAGCTTTATTTTGAGACTGTAAATGAAAGAAGGATACCTATCATCACCACTAGTCCACATGTTTTGGAGATTCTCAGCATGAAGGAGGAAAAAAACAATTTTCAGAGAAACTATTAGACTTTAAAAAAATTCACAAGATTGTTAGATACAAAAATCAATTGTATTTCTATACACATAGTTAGAAAGTGAAATTTAAGTAACAATATCATCTAAAAGTACTAAATACCAGAAATAAATATGAGAAAAAATGTGTAATATGTACACATAAAAAGCTGCAATACATTATTTACATTTTTTGAAGATCTAAATGAATGGATTTATTATATTCATGGGTTGCAGAATCAGTGCTGTGTGAATGGCAATTCTTCCCAAATTGATCTATATGTTTAATGTAATTCCAATTGAACAACTCTGCTGAATAATTTGGGGAAAATAATGTTTTATATATATAAAATATGTGTATATTTTATGTATATAAAATGTATATAAAAATGTACAGTGGAAATCTTATAGAAGGAAAACAAAGCTGTAAAATTACTGTAACCAGATACCTATAATGAAGCTACAATAAATAAGACTATGGTATCAGCATGAAGATGAATAAGTAGGTTAGTAGAACGAAGTAAAAAGTCTGGAAATAGATGTACATGGTAATGGGACACTTGTTTTATGACAAATGGACATATTTATAGAGATGTAGGATGCAGTCTTTTTATTAATTGGCATTGGGTCAATTAGTTTGGAAAACTTTTGGGGAAAAAATTGAACTTGATCATTATTTACACTGTTCCAGGGGATAACTGATCTTAAATGTAAAAAGTAGAATAATAAAGCTTCTAGAAGGATTTGAAAATATCTTTATGACTTTTAGGTAGGAAACCATTCCTTAAGCATAACAAAAAAAATCAACTAAAGGAAAAGAAATGATTGATGCTTAAAATTAGTAACTTTGGTTATCAAAAGACGCCAATTAAGAGAATGAAAAGGCAATCCAGAGTGGGAGGAAATATGTGCAAGGCTTATTTCTGAAATACATAAAGAACTCTTTACAAATCAGTAAGAAAAAACAAAGGTAACCCATTAAAAAGGACTTGAAAAGGCACTTCATACAGGAGGATATCAGTGCCCAATAAACTCAATCTTATCCATTAAAGGACATGCAAATTCAAACATAGATATCACTACATAACCTATAATAATGGTTAAAATATAAGACTTGACCAAGTGTTAGCAAGGATGTAGAGTAACTGGAATTTTCATATCCTGCTGCTTAAATTTAAATTGATACAAAAATTTAAAAAAGAACTTGTTTAGAAGTATTTACTGAAGTAGACCCTGCAACATAACTGCAAAAATAGAAACTTACACATATATGTACTAAAAGTACAAAAATGTTTACAGGAAAATTATTCATTATGGCCAAAACCTTGAAACAATACAAATCTCCAACAAAAAATAATTTGTGCTATATGTATTTCTAAATGGACTATTATACAGCAATAAAAATGAACTAGTGCTACACACAATAATGAGTAAATTTCACAAATATAATATTGAATAGAGGAAAGCAGATGCAAGAGTACGTACAAGGATGTATTCTGGATGGAATGTTTGTTTTCCCTTCAAATCTGTATGTTGAAATCATAACTCCCATTGCGATATTGGTTGCTGGTGGGGCCTTTGAGAAGTGATTAGGCCATGTGGATGGAGCCCTCATGAATGGGATTAGAGTCCTTATAAAAGAGACCCCAGAGAACTCTCACCTCTTCTGCCATATAAGGACACAGCAAGAAGACTGGTGTCTATGAATTAGAAAGAGTACCTTCACCAGACACCAGCTCTGCTGGCGCCTTGACTGGACTTTCCAGTCTTCAGAACTGTGAGAAATAAATGTTTGCTCTTTAAGTTACCCAGTCTATTATGTTTTTGTTATAGCAGCCTGAATGGATTAAGGACAATTCCATTTATAAACTTTAAACAGCAGGTTAAAACTAATAATAATATAGTTTAATACAGTAGTGACCAGGAGGAAGCATGAGTGAAGCTTCTGGGCACTGGCAATGTTCTATTTCTTTTTTTTTGATGTGACATTGGTTAATAAAATTATACAGGTTTCCGGCATACAATTCTGTGACACACCATCTGTATATGGCATTGTGTGTTTACCATTGAAGTCCAATCTCTTTTTGCCACCATATATTTGGTCCTGCTTACCCTTTACTAACCCCAAGCCCCCTTTCCCTCAGGGAACCATCATACTGTTGTGTGTGTGAGTTTTTGTTTGTCTTGTTTGTTCATTTGTTGCTTTTAGTTTTATATCCCACACATGAGTGAAAGCACATGGTTCTTGACTTTTTTAAACTTATTTCACTTACCATGATGTTCTCAAGATCCATTCATGCTTTTGCAAATGGCAGTATTTCATCTTTTCTTATGGCTGAGTATTATTCCATTGCATATGTCTTCTTCACTCAGTCCTCTAGGGAAGGGTACTTTGGTTGTTTCTATGACTGGGCCACCATGAATAAGAGCAATGTTCTATTTCCTGATCTTGGCAATGGTTAATTTGTTTTTCTTGTGGTAGATCACTGAGCTCACTGAGCTATACAGCTGTATATCTATACTTTATGTACTTTTATGTATGCATTTTACTCAATTAAAACAAATTTCCAAAGATTATTTACCTGTTTTTTCTGTGTTCGGTTCCTGTTTTCCAGCCAATCATCCATTTGTTCCTCAATTTCTTCTATAGAAGTTCCATGATCATATGACTGAACATATGCACTTTCTAAAGGTGTATACACAGGAAATTCAGGTTTTGGTTTTTTTACTTTAACTTTCTTCTGTTCTAAAAAAAGTTTTAAAAAAACCAATTAATAAAAGAAAAAGAATTTCTAACATTTTATTCAGAGACTGTATCTTGAAAGAATATATAAATATTGTTCTTTCATCAAAATATTTAACTGCAAGTTTTAGTGTACACTGCATTGCTTTAAAATAAAACTCAGATGCTAATGAGATTATGCTACAACCACCATATCAACTTGTATACATCTTTAGTTTTCAAAGTACCTTCCATATGATTTCACTTATATGTGGAATCCAAAGAACAAAATAGAAACAGGCTCATAGGCACAGAAAACAGACTGATGAATGCCAGAGGGGAGCGGCATGGAGGAGCTTGGTGAAGCAAGTAAAGGGATTAAGAAGTACTAATTGGTAGTGATAACGGGGATGTAAAGTAAAGCATAGGGAATGTGGTCAACAATATTGTAATAACCGTGCATAGTGCCAGGTGGATACTTGGAATGTTGAGGGAATACTTTGTGAAACATATGATTATCTAACTGCTATCCTGTACACCTGAAACTAAGATAAAATAACATTAAATGCAAACTGTAATTGAAAAATAAAAAATTTTAAAATTGGGAAAAAAGTTCTTCACATGAACATTTCATTTTGGCACAACTGAAAGAGCCTGGTCATTTGTGTTTTAATCCTACCTTTACCACCTAATAACTACATAATATTGGGCAAGTAACTTAACCCTCTGAATAAGGGTCATTTTCTCATCTGTATAAGGAAGATAAATCTAACCAAATAAAGTTGATGTGAGAAAAATTATATATCCCCTAACATAATACCTGGCACAAAATTGACTCTTAAGAAATGGTATTCATTCATCTTTTCAATATTTTACAAGGCAAAACTCATCTGGTGGAATCAGAGGTAGTTATCAATAGATAGTTATCAACTGGCCTCTTCATTAAATCCCATTTTGATCAGAGAGTCAACATTGAGAAGCATCTCCATTCTTAACTGCTACTGTCAAGCTCACCCAGCCTTATAACCGTATCTTTGCCATCCTGACTGTGTATGTGTTTGCATGTACCGCAATTTAATAAAATTAATATATGACATAGGAATAGTCAGAATCCTGGAAGAGAACAGAGAACCTATAAATATTTCAATTTGGTGGGAAAAAGATTTAATAAATGATGCTGGCAAAACTGACTATCCATTTGAAAGAAAACTGGACACAATCTTACACCATATACAAAAGTAAATCCCAGGTGGACAAGAGAGTTGACTTAAAACTGAAACAATAAAAATCTTGCAATAAAAATATCTAAAACACTATCTGTACTATTTAAAGAAAGAGGAAATCTTAACTAGGACTGAAACCCCAGATGCTATCAGAAAGATAAGAGACAGAATAAAAAATCAACAGAGAAATAATGGATTTGTAAAGAACTTTTATAAATCAAACTACAAACAGAAGATTGATAAAGAGACTACATAAAGAAATCTTACAAACTGACAAGGGGATACCCAGCCCCAAAGAATAAAATGACCAAAACTAATGTACATTAGGAGTACAGTGCAGTGAGAAACAGTTCTAGTTAAAAAGAAGTTTATCTTAACTAGAAATTATGTTGAATCTATTACTGTATTTTATTTTATGTTGCTTTAATACTTGCAGGCTTGAGTTGCTGATTTAAAAAAAAGAAAACAAATAGTCCCTGACACCATAATAGGAAATTAGTAATTTAAATAACATGTGAGGCTACTATAAAAGCATTAAAATTAGCATGTAGTGTCACCAGAGTACCATATAAGCCCCAAAAAGAGCCAGAAGCCATAAAAATTGACTCCTGACACATTACTCAGCTTCTCTCAATTTTTTTTTAATCTTGAACAAATTACTGCTAAGAGACATCACATAAATAAACCATCTCATGAGTACTAATTTTGGCTGCTTATAGACAATCAGTTACAAAAAAGGAGTAAATAAATCTGGTTGTTTTTATTTATTTCTAGAGTGTTTCATCACCATTACAAGTGTCTGATATCTTTTTAAATCAGCATTTTAAAAATCACTTTAAAAAAGTAATATAAAACTTCTACTTCTGAAAAGTGGAGAAGTATTTTTCCATAGTCATCCCACTAAGAAAAACTAAAAATCCTAAATTTTTATGTGAAATAAATATAACATGATTCTGCATGTTGGAGAGAAGACCGACCATCTAGGTATGACAGGACCCAAAGAACACAGAAGTGGTGACTTTGCCCTTGGCCTCACATAGCCTAGATCACCATCCCCTCCGAAAAGAAACAAACACAAAAAAGTTTTCTCTAGCCAGATGACCAGAAAAGCAACAGTATAGCAAAACAAAACTTTTAGATAATAACCAATCTACCTCAGGCAAACAGAACAGAAAAAACTGACAAAACATCTCTTCATGTCAGCAATGGGAAGAAGCCTCACAATGACTTCCCACTAGGAAGCCTAGACTTGTGCCATTGTGAGGCTGTAATGAGGCACCCCAGTCTCCCCGCCAGGGTGACATGGGGGAAGGCTGTGTAGGAAGCCAGACTTTCACCTCTGTTGAGAGGTGATCAGGATCCCCTTCCCCTGAAGAGTTGTAGAGAGCAAGTGGGCAGCCTGGATTTCCATATCCATCCAGGTAATGAGTTGTCCCTACCCTGCCCTACCAGGACGGTTTCAGAGGAAGCAGAGAGAACACTCAAGGCTTTTGCAACTTCCCAGCAGTAGTAATGAGGCAGCCCCCCTACAGTGTCAGTAGAGGCAGGCAGGGAGCAGATAAGCATTCTTGCCTATCCCAGCCAGGGTGTTATCAGTGGAGGTCTAATGGCAAGCAGGAACACCCACACCCAGCCAACCCCAAGATTATTCATAACCGCCCTCTCCCTCGGCGTAATACAGTCCATGAAGGAACCTGGACTTCCACCCTTACCTGACCATAATAGGGCAGCAACCCTACCCTTTCACTACTAGAGCTTTGTCAGAGTACATCAGGTAAAATAAAAGATTTAAGAAGATCCAGAGTCTTACAGTAACTTAAATGTACAAGTTTTAATACAAAATACTCACCATACCAAGAACCAAGAATATCTCAATGTGAATGAAAAAATAATCAACAGATGCTAACTAACAACAAGAGGAAAGAGACACCCAAATGATTGACTAGGACTTTAAAGAAGCCATATAACAATGTTTTGATGCCCTGGCTCATGTAGTGCAGTTGGTTGGGTGTCACCTTGCAGAACTAAAGGTTGCCAGTTTGATTCCTGGTCAGGGCACACGCCTGGGTTGCGGATTCAGTCCTCAGAGCACATGCAAGAGACAGCCAATCTCTCTCACAGCAATGTGTTTCTCCCTCCCTTCCCTCTCTCTAGAATCAATAAAAGAAAATGTTTAATGTTCTGACAAGCAAAATAATCATCCTTAAAATAAATGAATAAAACATCAACAGCAAAAACAACAGAAAAATAGAAGACATATAGAAGAACCAAGTGGAAATATAAGAACAGAAAAATATTGGATTGGCCAAGAAATTCATTTGGTTTTTTCTGTACGATAACTCTAGTAGCGCTTAATTGTCTTTAACTTCATTGGAAACAATTTTGTTAGATTGTATTGTGACAACTATCATATCACCGTGAATTAAAAAAAACCCCAACTTATCAAAATGGGTGAATTTCTATGTAGCCATTTTAATACTGAAGATGGAAGAACATATGTAACATTTTCAGCATATTATACTTTATTATTTTAAGAAAGGTAAAAATGCAACTGAAAAGCAAAAAAAGATTTATCAGTGTATGGAGAAGGTGCCGGGCCTGATCAAAAGTGGTTTGCAAAGTGTGCTGGAGATTTCTCACTGGTCGGGCAGACAAGTTGAAGTTGATAGTGGTCAAATTGAGACATTGAGAACAATCAATGTTTATGGCACATGGGAGATAGCCAACATAACCAAAATATCCAAATCAACAAAGTTATTGGTGACAATGAAAAATCTGGCTTCTATTTTATGGAAATAAACTTTTTATCCAACCCAAGATAGTAATTGGTGTTAAAAATAATGAATGGGCACTCAGCAGAAAAATAGAGCAGGCAGAGAAAAGAATCAGTGAATTTCATGGTAGAGTAATAGAAATTGTCCAATCTGAAAAGCAGAAAACAGATTTTAAATAGGTGATCAGAACCGTGGGGACTTTTGGGAATATAACAAAAGATCTAACGTTCATGTTACAAAATTCCTGGAAGAGAAGAAGGCACGACTAAATGACTATTCAAAGAAATAATACCTGAAAGCTTGCCAAAGCTGGAAAAGACATAAATCTACAAATTCAAAAAGCTTAGTGAACCTCAAACAAGACAAATGCCAAGAAATCTATGCAAAGATCACTATACTAAACTTTTGGAAAATACCTTAAAAGTAGCAAGAGAGGAATGTGATCTTACCTACAGTCAAAAAACAATTCAAATGACAATAGATTTTGCATTAAAAATCATGTAGCCCAATGTGAAGTGGCACATTTTTTAAGCACTGAAAGTTAAAAACTGTCAATTCAAAATTCTATATCCAGTGAAAATATCCTTCAAGAATAAAGGGAAAACCAAGACATGTAGATGAAGGAAAACTAAGAAAATTTGTTACCTTCAGACATGTGTGATAATAATGGCTAGAGAAAATTCTCCAAAAAGAAAGGAAATCAAGAAGAAAAAAAAATTTTTTTTAAATAACAGGAAGAAAAAACAAGAGAAAGAGTAAAAATATGGGTAAACACAAAAGATTTTCCATTTTTCAGTTTTCTAAGTTATGTTTGGCAGCTGGATTAAACTGGTAACATTCAATGTATGTAAAGAAAATAGGACAATTATAAGTGGAAAAGGTAAATAAATGTAAAGGGAGGAAATATATCTACACATCATGTGAGGTGGTAAATTGCTGACATCAGTAGATTGTGTAAGTTATTTATAAATAATATATAGAGTACCCAACTAAAAAAGCTATATGAAGCGATACACTAAAAAAAAACCCCAAACCTATAAATAAATCCAAATGGTATTATAAAAAGATATTCACATAACCCACAGGAAATCAAAAAAAGAAAACAGGGAAATGAAAAAGAGAACAAAGAGAAAACAAAAATTAAAATGGCAGACTTAAGCCATACCACATCAATAATTATATTAAATGCAAATAGTCTAAATATTCCAAATAAAACAGAGATTGGTACAGTGGATGAAAAATTGTGACCTATGTATACACTATATAAGAAACCTTTTTCCCTCTTTTTATTAAATTTATTGGGTGATACTGGTTAACAAAATTATATAGGTTTCAGGTGCACAGTTCTGCAACACATGCTCTGTACACTGTACTGTGTGTTCATGCCCCCAAGTTTAGTCTCCGTCCATCACCATTTATCCCCTCTACACCCTCTTCCACCTCTCCCCACCCCCGCCCACCAGCAGTCACCATGCTGTTGTATCTATGAGTTTTTTCTTTTTTCTCTTTTTTGCTCAATCTCTCTGCCTCACCCCCCCAGTTAACCACTTTCCCCCCCAACCCCAGACAGCTGTCAGCTTATTCTTTATCTATGAGTTTGTCACTATTTTGCTTGTTACTTCAATTTGTTCATTAGATTCCACATGAGTAAAATAACATGGTACTTGTCTTTCTCTGAGTGGCTTATTTCATTTAGCATCCACGCTGTCACAAAAGGTAAACTTATTTCTTTCTTATGGCTGAGTTGTATTCCATTGTGTAATTGTACCATAGCTGTTTAGCCACTCATCTACTGATGTGGACACTTGGGCTGCTTCCAAATCTTGGTGAGTGTAAATAATGCTGCAATGAAATACGGGTGCTTATGTTCCACCGAATTAGTAGTTCAACAAGAAACTTAATTCAGATATAACAATACGGATGCTTGAAAATAAAAAGATTGAGGAAGATGTACTATATAAACATTAATCAAAAGAAAGCAGAAGTACCTATGTTAATATCAGGTAAGCAGACTACAACAAACAAAATAACCAGGAACAGAGAGAAACATTATGTAATGATTTTTTAAAAAGTCAATCCACCAAGAAGATATAGCAATCCTAAATATGTATGTATGCACCAAACAACAGAGCAGCAAAATACATGATGCAAAATATGACGGAATTGAAAGAAACAAATTCAGTTACTGTCAAAGACTTCAACATTTCTCTCTCAACAATTGATAGCGTGTCTAAACAGAAAATTAACAAGGACAGAATAACCCAAGTATACCATCAACCAATTAGATCTAATTTATATTTATACTCCATTCAACAACAGCAAAATACACATTTCAAATGCCTATAAAATATGCTAAAATAGACTGTTATCTTAAAATCATAAAACACACATCAACAAATTTAAAGGAACTAAAATTATACAGGGTGGGCTTTAAAAAATATATCTTACTTATTTATTTTTAGAGAGAAGGAAGGAAGAAAGAAAAACATCGATCGGTTGCCTCTTGCACATGCCCCAACCAGGGACCAGCCCGCAACCCAAGGATGTGCCCTGACCAGGAACTGAACTGGCGACCTTTCACTTTTTGGGACGATGCTCGCCCAACTGAGCCACACTCGTCAGGGCCAGGGTGGGTTTTCTGATAAAGATGGAATCAAACTAGAATCAATTAGCAGAAAAATGATAGGAAAATCCTCAAACATACAGAAATTAAACAACATATTTCTAAATAATTCATGTATCAGGAAGTCTCAGGAAACAAAAAGATAGACTGAATCAAATAAAAATAAAATATGTAAAAACATGTGGACACACGAATGCGGTGCTAAGAGTGAAATTTACAGTGCTAAAAGGTTACATCGCTAAAGGTAGCTTCAAGTCAATAATCTAAGCTCCTACATCAAGAAACTAAAAAAATAAATCAAAACAAGATCAAAACTAGCAGAAGGAACAAAATAAAAATAAGAATAGAAATTAATGAAATGAAAAACAAAAGCAACAGAGAAAAATCAATGAAACAAGGAAATGAATGGTTCTTTGAAAAGAGCAAGAGAGGTAAGAAATACTTGGCAAAACGGACACAGAAAAAAGTGAGGAAACAAACGTTACCAATATTAGCATTGAAACAGGGGGACTGTTACAGGACATGCAGATATCAAAAAGATAATAATGGAACAGTAGGAAAAATTTGACAATTTAGGTGAAACAGACCAACAGCTTGAAATCAAAAAGTACCCAAATCATCCATGAAATAGATATATGGAAGATATATTTGAAAAGCCTTTTAACTATAAAGGAAATTCAATATGTAATTTGCGAACTTTGAGAAAAGAAATATCCAGGCTTAGCTGATTTCACTAGGGAATTATACCAAATGTTTAAAAAGTTAACATTCATTCCACAGTTTCTTTCAGAAAAAAAGAGAATTCTTTCCCAATTCATTATATAGTGCTAATACTATTACCTTAATACCGAAATCATACGAAGTACAAAAGGGAGAAAACTGCAAACACCAATATCTCCCATGAGTATAGAGGTAAAAATCCCCCAAATGTTAACAGGTAAAATAGAGTAATATAGTTTTTCTAATGAAAAACTATATAACATGACCACATGGAATTTACTGCAGGAATGCAAGTCTGATTCAATATTCAAAATTCAATCAATGTAATCTACCATATTAACAGGCCAAAGAAGAAATAGCAAATGATCATATTAATTGATGCAAAAAATTCAATACCAAGTCATTATTTAAAAAGAAAATTAGAAAACTAGGAATAAAGGGGATCTTTGTCAACTTTATATATAGCATCTACAAAAACCCTATAGCTAATATCATACTTAATGGTAAAACACTAAATTCTTTCCCCTTAAGATATGGAACAAAGGAAGGATGCCCTCTCTCCCAACTCTTGTTCAACACTGTTCTGGAAGTTCTGGCTAGTAAAATTAGGCACAAAAGGAAATAAAATGCAGACTGAGGTTACAGAGGGGAGACTGGGCTCACCAGCATGGAGTGTCAAGCTTGGGATCAGCCATACGCGTAGCATCCAGCAGTGAAAGGTGGCAGGGTTTCTATCTGCTAGGGAGAGACACAGCCCACTGGAGACAAAGCCACTTTTATTTCTCCCAAGGGGCCAATGCATAGGTTTTATGTTCGAAGCCATTCATCTTGGGCTCCAGTGAAGAGAGGGAATTTTGGACTGGAGTCACCTGAGGAGAGTCTGGAGTGGAAGGCATTGGGAAGAGATATGGAGTAATGGCTGCTGGGAGAAACCTGTGCTGGGTCATCTCCTGACATTACACCAGCCATTTTTCTAAAGAAGAACAAGCCCCTCCCAGGGAATCAGCCTGGGGAAAAACAATTACCCCACTCTGTGGGATACTGCTCGTTCCACCCTCTAGAATTCCACTCGCCCACCCTGCATTTTTCCTCCCCCCTCGCCGCATCTTCACCTCTGCTGAGGGGACAGCAACTTAAGCAGACTAAGGAGGTGTCACACTGGCTTTGGGGTGCAGCCATTCCCTACACTCTCCTGGGAACCTAAACGGCACTTCACTCTCATGGGAGAACTGAAAGAAACACCCTCCTGCTTTTCCCACAGACCCAAACTCTGGGCCCCGGAGGCCCCACCTGCTTGCCTGCTAGGGGCTCTGCCCTGCTGAGTTCAGGGAAATAATCCAGAAGAGACTCAGATGTGTGGCTCTGGGGCAAGGGAACATACCTATCATGTTCCCTGGAGTTTGAACAGCACCTCCCTCCCTACAGGAGAGCCAGGGGCCCCATCCTGCCAACTCCACCAGAAGCCCTCTCAGAATCAGGGGGTTCAATGACTAGACTAATAGCAGGCCAGCAGGCAGAGGCAGGTGACTTGGGACCTTTGCTGACCCACCTCATGGCTCTATGCTGGTAAAGGCCTACCTTGCAGGGCACCTTGACCTCTCCCATGTGCAGCCACCCCTAGCAGACACAAATGAGGGTAGTTTCCAACTGGCTGCTGAAGGCCGGACGTGGATAGCTTCTGACATTGGCTTCCACCAGCTTCAGACAATATCAGAGCAGTGTCCAAAGAGAGACCCAAGCAGGCAGGCAATAAACTCTGCTGAGATGAATTCCACTTTGTTCTTTTTCATTATGTTTGTTACTTTTTCTTTTTCATAGCCTTTCTATTGTTATTTTGGCTTTTGCTTCTATTTTTTCTTTCATATCTCTCATTTTACTCTTTCCTTCTTTTACTCTATATTTTCTTCCTTTTCATACATTTTATTTTTCTTTCTTTGTTCTTTTCTTTAAAGATTTTATTTATTTTTAGAGACAAGGGAGGGAAGAGAAAGAGAGGGAGAGAGGGAGAGAAACATCAATGTGTGGTTGCCTCTTGCATGCCCCCCTACTGGGGACCTGGCCTGCAACCCAGACATGTGCCCTGACTGGGAATCGAACTAGCAACCCTTTGATTCACAGCTGGTACTCAATCCACTGAGATACACCAGCCAGGGCTCTTTCTTTGTTCTTTTTTGCTGCTTTCCTCTTTCTATTCCATATTATTATTGTTTCTATTCCTTCTCTTCTATCACAATCTTTTTCTTACCCCTGGTCCTCTCATATTCTTTTTTTTTCCTTTTATTATTTTATTTCTCTTCTCACTTTTCTTATTCTTCACTCTTTTGTTAATTTTGCCGTTGTGATCGGGGTATTTTTGGTTGTTTTGTGTTTTGTTTTTTGGTGGTGTTTTGTTTTTTGTTCTCTCAGCACCTGTACAACAGCTTGCAAGACAAAAAAAAACCTATGTTTGGGGTTGAGCCTCTCAGTCAGCCAACTGAAGGAGTGATCCCACCAACAAACAGGCCAACCACAATCAAGACCCAGTCATAACAGGAGAGTCCAATTAACCCACACAAGGGACATTCCTAGAGCATCCAGTTCAGGAGATCCAGGAGACTACACCACTGGGTCCCACAAGACTCTTACCAATTAAGGCCACACCACAAAGACTGGGAGTCAAAGCAGATTTATCTAGTACACACAAAAAGAGACAGCTAAAATCAGAAGACGAAGAAACAAACAAAAAATGAAAGAAAAGTAGTAATGCCCAGAAAAAGGGCTAAATAAAATTGAGACAAGCAATTTATCAGACATAGGGTTCAAAGTAAGGGTTATAAAGATGCTCAAGGAATTTAGTGAGAATTACAAGAAACTTTATGGGAACAATAAGGAACTTAGTGGGAACTACATCAGCATGAAAAAGGACACAAAAAACTATGAAACTATGAATAAGAACCAGTTGTAAATGAAGAATTCATTATCTGAAATTAAGAATACACTAGAAGGAACTAAAAGCAGGCTAGATAAAGCAGATGATCAAATCTGCCATTTGGAAAACAAAGTAGGAAAAAAACACACAATCAGTGCAACAAAAAGTAAAAAGACTTAAAAAGAACAAAGATAGTTTAAGGGAAGTTGGGACTATATCCTTATCATAGAGATACCCCAAGGAAAAGAGAGCAAGGGATAGAAAACATGTTTGAAGAAATAATGACTGAAAATTCCCTCACCTGGTAAAGTAAAAAGTCACAGAAGTTTAGGAAGCACAGAGAGTCCCAATTACAATGAACCCAAAGAGAACCACACACCAAGACACATCATATTAAAATGGCAAATTTTAAAGACAAAGAATCTTAAAGGCAGCAACACAGAAACAGTCAGTTACCTGCAAGGGACCCCATAAAGCTGTCAAGTGATTTATCAACAGAAACACTTTGGGCCAGAAGGGATTGGCATGAAGTATTCAAAGAAATGAAAAGCAAGGACCTGCAACTAAGACTACTCTATCCAGCAATGCTATCATTTAAAACTGAAGGCAAAATAAAGAGCCTCCCGGGGTGGGGGGGAGGTCTAAAGGAGTTCATTACTAGCATTGCAAGTAATGTTAAAGGACTACTGTAAGAACTAGAGAGAGGAACATAGGTATAAAAGAAATGGGAATAAAGAAGTACCTATCGATAATAACCTTAAGTGTAAACTGATTAAAAGCTCCAATAAAAGACATAGGGTACACAATCCATATACATGCTGTCTACAAGAGACCGACCTCAGAACAAAAAATTTACACAGGTGGAAAGAGAAGAAATGGAAAATAAACATTTGATGCAAATGAAGACAAAAAAGGAAAAACCTAGGGTAGCAATACTTATATCTGACAAAATAGACTTCTAAATAAAGGCCATAACAAGGGACAAAAAAGGTCACTACATAATACTAAAGAGATTGATCCAACAAGAGGAACACATATGCACTCAAGAAAATCAGGGTGGAGTTTGAGGAAGAGTTCAACAGCAATACAGTCATAGTAGGAAACAGTAACACTTCACTGTCACTACTGGATAGATCTTCCAGACAAAAAAAATTAACAAAGAAACAGTGATCTTAAATGACACACCAGATTGAATAGATTTAATTAATATTTCAGAACATTTCATCCCAAAGCAGCAGCATACACGTTCTCAAGAGCACATAGATCATTGTCAAAGATAGAGCACATGTTAAAACACAAAAAGTCTTTAAAAAAAAAAAAAGATTTTATTTATTTACTTTTAGAGAGAGGGGAAGGGAGGAAGAAAGAGAGGGAGGGAAACATCTATCGGGTTGTCTCTTGCACAACCCAAACTGGGGGCATGGCCCGCAACCCATGCATGTGTCTTTATCAGAAAAAGAGCTGGCAACCTTTTGGTTTGAATGCTGGCACTCAATCCACTGAGCCACAGCAGCCAAGGCTGGACACAAAATAAGTCTTAACAAATTCAAGAAAAATGAAATCATATCAAGCATTTTCTCATATCACCATGGCATGAAACTAGAAATCAACCTCAATAAAAATCATCAATAACATTCAAACACATGAAGGCTAACAGCATGTTATTAAATAATGAATGAGTTATCAATTAGTTCAAGGAAGAAATAAAAAATTACCTGGAAGCAAATGAAAATGAACACACAACCTCCCAAAACACATGGAACACAGTGAAGTAGTCCTGAGAGGAAGTTCATAGCATTATAGGCCTAACACAAGAAGCAAGAAAAATCTCAAATGAACAATCTAACCCTACACCTAAAATAACTAGAAAAACAACAATAAACAAAGTTCAGAGAGAGTGGATGGAAGGAAATAATCAAGATCAGAGCAGAAATAAATGACTTAAAACCTAAAAAAAAAAAAAAAAAGCAAAAGATCAATAAATCCAGGAGCTGTTATTATAAAAAAGTTTTTAAAAATCGAAAACCTTTAACCAGACTGATCAAGAAGACAGAGGAACCAAGTAAATAAATAAAATCAGAAATGAAAGAGACCTAACAACTGACATCACAGAAATACAAAGGATTGTAAGAAAATACTATGAATAACTATATGACAAGAAGTTGGACAACCTGGGTGAAATGGATAAATTTTGAGAAACATACAATCTTCCTGAATCAGGAAGAAGCAAAAAACCTGAATAGACCAATAACAACTAATGAATTGAAGTAGTAATCACAAAATTTCCAGCAAACAAAAGTCCTGGACCAGATGGCTTCACATGTGAAATTTACCAAACATTCAGAGAAGAACTAACACGTCTCCTTATCAAACTATTCCAATATATTCCAACCTCTTTTATGAGGCCAATATTATCTTAATTTCAGAACCAGATAAAGACACTACAAAGAAAGAAAAGTACAGGCCAATATCCCTGATGAACAGAGATACTAAATCCTCAAAAAAATATAAGCAAACTGGATACAGTAATACATTAAAAAGATCAGTGCTGGCTGGTGTTGCTCAGTGGATTGAATGCTGGCCTACGAACCAAAGAGTTGCTGGTTCAATTCCTGGTCATGGCACATGCCTCAGTTGTGGGTCAGGTCCCTGATGGGGGGTGCACGAGAGGCAAACATTTCTCTCCCTTTCTTTCTCAATTCCTTCCCCTCTCTCTAAAAATAAATAATAATTTTTTTTTAAAGATCATACACCACGATCAAGTAGGATTTATCCTGGGGATGCAAGGTTGGTACAATATTTGTAAATCAATAAACGTGACACATAACAAACAAAAATCACAGGATCATATCAATAGATGGAAAAAAAGCTGGATTCAATAAAATCCAGCACAAATTTATGATAAAAACTCTCATCAAAGTAGGAACAGGAGGAACATACTTCAACTTAATAAAAGTCATATACGAAAAACCTAAGCCAACATTGTACTCAATGGGCAAAAACTAAAAGTGTTTCCCTTAAGATCAAGAATAAGATGGGCATGTCCACTTTCACCACTCTTGTTCAACATAGTACTGGAAGTCCTAGCCAAAACATAATCTGATTAAAATTGGGTATGGAATCTGAATAGATATTTTCCCAAAGAAACAATCATTTGGATGGCTGCAATTAAAAAAATTCCAAAAATAGAAAATATGTGTTGACGAGGATGTGGAGAAATTGGAAACTTTGTACAATATTATTGGGAATGTAAAATGGTACAGCACTGTGGAAAATGGTATGACAATTCCTCAATAAATTAATGGTAGAATTAACATATGACCCAGCAATTCCACATCTGGAAACCCAAAAGAAATGAAACCAGGGTCCCCCACGGAGCTATTTGTATACTCATATATACAGCAGAATTACAATAAATTAGACTATAAAGTGGAAGTAGCCCAAGTGCCCATTGACAGATGAATAGATAAACAAAATGGGCACACATGTACAACGGAATATTATTCAGCATTAAAAAGGAAGGAAATTCTGACATATGCCACAGCATAGATGAACCTTCAGGACATTAGGCTGAGATAAGACAGTTAGAGAAATACTGTATGATAGACTTATATGAGAAACACAGTAGTCAAAATCATAGACACAGAAAGTAAAATAGTGGTTACCATGGGGTGGCAGAGTTGAGAATGGGGAGTTATTGTTTACTGTGTAAAGAGTTTCAGAGAAGTCCAAGATGGCGAAGGAATAAGGGGAAGCTGCACAAAACTCCTCCCAGGTCCAAACTGGAATTAAAACTAAATTGTAGAGAAATTATCCTGAATAACCAACTAAATGGTATAGCTGGACAGAAGCTTTATAACCAAGGACATACAGAAAAAACACTTCCCTACAACATGACGGGCAGGGAGCTCAGAGGAGGGAAGAGGTCTGGCTGGCATCCCATGAGTGGCAGCTGAAGAATCAGAGGGTTATTTTAGGAGCTAGGGGTTCCCCCTGAGAAGTATGGAGTCTAAACTCCAAGTTGGGCTCCTTAGCCTCCAGCACCAGAGCTGGGAAAGGAACCCAGATAACATCTAGCTCTGACAAGCTGCAGGCATTCTGTCTGCTAGGGCAAGACAGCTGGAGACTCACAGAGCCCCTTAAGGGCACAAAATTCCATTTGCAGCCACTTACCCTGGGCTCTGGCAGAGTAGACTAGAGATGCATGAGGACAGTTTGGGGCTGGTGGACTAGAGAGAGAACTGAAGAAATAGCTACCAGGGAGCCTGTGCTGAGTCATTCCCCATAATGCCAAGGCCATCTTTCTCAGGCAGAGCAATCCTCTCTGAATGGCATCATCCTGAGGGGAAGCAATAACCCTGCCCAAAGGAAACAATATGGCCCACCCTGGAGCTTAAGCCCGGGTACTTAGTTCAGCTGGAGATTATCTCAGTGATTAAGTTTAACAATGAAGGTGGATCTCTGGGAGCTCTGAGAGTACAGCAGACACTCCACTGGGGCTGATGCTGATAAAAGCCAGCATTGCTGCATAGCCTGGTTCTCTCCGCACACAAAGATGCCCAGCATTGAAAGCTACAGGCTGTGGATCACTGATAGCTCCAAACAGGTTGCTTAGGGCCAGTCACATGCAGTGTCTGACACAGGTCTGCAACAGAGTCTTTGCAGATCTACCTAATACATAGAAAGAAACACAATAAGGCAGGCAAAAATGGGAAGACAAACAGGCCGTAATTAAAGGACATGAGAATCCTCCAGAAGAACTATATGAAAGAGAAGCATACAATTTATCACATAGATAGTTTAGAGTAATGACTATAGGGATACTCAACAGTATATAAAAAGACATAGAAACAATAAAAAAGGACCAGTAAGAAATAAAGAATGCAATATCTAAAATAAATAATACACTGGAAGGAATGAACAGTAGCTTAGGTAAAGCAGAGGATCAAATCAGTGATTTGGAACCCAGGGTAGAAAAAACACCCAAGCAGAACAGCAAAAAATAAATAAGAAAAAAAAAAAAAAGAAAAACAGAGAGGGAGAGAATTCAAAAGAATGAGAAGAGCTTAACAAACTTTTGAGACAACATGAAGTGTAATCACATCCACAGCTTGGGAATATCAGAAGAAGAGAGTAAGCAAGGGATTGAGAACCTATTTGAAGATGTAATGACTGAAAATTTCCCCAGTTTGGTGAAAGAAAAAGACACACAAGCCCAGGAATGCTGAGAGTGCCAAGCAAGATGGACCCAAAGAGGCCTATACCAAGCACATCATAGTTAAAATGGCAAAGATTAAAGGGAAGGAGAGAATCCTAAAAGCTCCAAGAGAAAACCAGGTAGTCACCTACAAGGGAGCTCCAATTAGACCGTCATCTGATTTCTCAACAGAAACATTTTAGGCTGTCTCTGGCTGGTGGGGCTCAGTGGACTGAGTGCCAGCCTACAAATCAAGTGGACGCCGGTTCGATTCCCGGTCAGGGCACATACCTAGGTTGAAGGCCAGGTTCCCAATAGGGGGAACATGAGAGGCAACCACACATTGATGTTTCTCCCTCTCTCTTTCTCCCTCCTTTCCCCTCTCTCTAAAAATATAATAAATAAAATCTTTAAATACAAGAAAACAAACATTTTAGGACAGAAGGGAGTGGCATGAAATATTCAAGGTGATGAAAAACAAGGACCTACAACCAAGGCTACTTCACCCAGCAAGGCTATCATTTAACATTGAAGGAGAAAAAAAGAGCTTCCCAGAAAAGGAAAACACTAAAGGAGTTTGTTAATACCAAACAAGTACTGCAGAAAATGTTAAAAGGCTTGCATGAAGATCAGAGAATCTGAATAGACAGATTACACCTACTGAAATTGAGGTAGTAACCAAAAAACTACGAACAAAAACCCTGGAAAGGATGGCTTCACACATGAATTTTACCAAACATTGTGGGAAGAACACACACCTCTCCTTCACAAACTATTTTTAAAAATTCAAGAGGAGGGAGAGCTCCCAAGCTCATTTTACAAGGCCAGCATTATCTTAATTCCAAAACCAGATAAAGACACTACAAAAAGAAAATAGAAGGCCAATATCCCAGATGAACATGGATGCTAAAATCCTCAACAAAATATTAACAAACCAAATACAGCAATATATCAAAAACATCATATGCCATAATGAAGTGGGATTTATTCCAGGAATGCAATGTTGGTACAACATTAGGAAATGAATAATTGTGATTCACCACATATATAAAGTGAAGGATAAAAACCACATGATCATATCAGTAGATGCAGAAGAAGCATTTGAAAAATTCCAACAGCCATTTGTGATAAGAACTCTCAGCAAAGTGAGAATAGAGGGAACATACCTAAACAGAATAAAGGCCATATATGACAAAGCCACTGCCAGCATCAAACTCAATGGGCAAAACCAAGTGTTCCTTTTAATATCAGGAACAAGACAGGACTGTTCACTTTCAGCTCTCTTATTCATCAGAGTATTGGAAGTCCTAGCCACAGCAATCAGACAAAAAAAATAAATAAATAAAAGGCATCCAAATTGGAAAGGAAGTAGTAAAACTCTTTATTTGCAGATGACATCATACTTTACATAAAGAACACCAAAGATTCCATCAAGAAACTACAACTGATAAATGAATTCAGCAAACTAGCAGAAAACAAAATTAATAACCAGAAATCAGTTGTATTTTTACATGCTGATAATGAACAGAAAGGGAAATCAAGAAAACAGTCCCATTCACAATTCCTTGAAAAAGAATAAAATACCTAGGAATAAATCCAACCAAGGATGTAAAAGACCTGTACTCAAAAAACTGTAAGACACTGAAGAAAGCAACTGAATAAGATACAAGTAAGTGGAAGCACATTCCATGTTCATGGATAGGAAGAATTAACATCATTAAAATGTCCATACTACACAAAGCAATCTATAGATACAATGCATTTTCCTATCAAGATTCCAATGTATTTCACAGAACATGAACAAATATTTCAAAAATTTATAGGGAACCACAAAAGGCCCCACACAGCAACATCAATCCTGAGAAAGAAGAACAAAGTTGGAGGAATCACTCTACCTAATATCAAACTATACTACAAACTCACAGTAATCAAGACTCCACGGTACTGACATAAAAACAGACACATAGATCAATGGAACAGAATAGAGAGCCCAGAAATAAACCCACACCTTTATAGTCAATTAATATTCAACAGAGGAAGCAAGCATATACAATGGGCTAAAGATAGTTTATTCAATAAATAGTGCTGGGGAAATTGGACAGATAATGCAGAAAAAAAAAGCTGGACCAACTACTTATACCACACACAAGAATAAATTCAAAATGGATCAAAGACTTAAATGTTAGACCTGAAACCATAAGAACCCTAGAAGAAAACACAGGAAGCAAAATCTTGGACATAGCTTGTAGCAATATTTTATTGGATGTATCTCCCCAAGTAAGGGAAACAAAAGAAAAAATAAACAAATGGGACTACATCAAACTAAAAACTTTGTGCACAGCAAAGGAAATTATCAACAGCATAAAAAGACATCCCACAGAATGGGAGAACATATTCACCAATAGACCTGATAAGGGGTTAATATCCAAACTTTATAAATTAGTTATAAAACTCAACGGCAAAAAAACAAACCACCCAATTAAAAAACGGGCAAAGGACCTGAACAGACACTTCTCCAAAGAGAGGATATACAGATGGCCAATACACCTATGAAAAGATGTTCAACATTGCTAAATTTTAGAGAAATGCAAATTAAAACTACAGTGAGATACCATCTCACACCTGTCAGAATGGTTATCATCAATAAATAAATGCTGGTGAGGATGTGGAGAAAGGGAAATTCTTTTGAACTGTTGGTGGGAATGCAGACTTGTGCAACCACTATGGAAAGCAGTATGGAGACACCAAAAAGATTAAAAATTGATCTGCCTTTTGACCCAGTGATCCCAACCTGGGAATATATATATCTGAGGGAACCCAAAACAGTAATTCGAAAGAACATAATCACCCCTATGTTCACTGCAGCATTATTTACAATCACTAAGATATAGAAGCAGCCCAAGTGTCCAACAGTAGAGGAGTGGATAAAACAACTATGTGACATTTATACAGTGAAATACTATTCAGCCATAAAAAAGAATAAAATTTTACCCTTTGTGACAGTACGCATAGACCTGGAGAACATTATGCTAAGTGAAATAAGCCAGTCAGAGAAAGACAATACCATATGATTTCACTCATATGTGGAATCTAATGAACAAATTAACTAACAAGTAAAACGGGCATAGACTCCTAAGATGAAGAGCAGGCTGACAGCTAGTGGTGGGGAGGTTAGTGGGTGGAGGGGTTGAGCAAAAAAAAGGACTCATGGCTATGGACAACAATGTGGTGATTGCTGGAGGCAGAGAGGTATAGGGGACTAAAAGGTAATGTAAAAAATATACAATAAAAATTAAATTTAAAAAAATTATGAAGTAGAAAAGAGCAAGACAGTGTTTCTAAATTCATTAATTCGTTCAACAAATATTTACCGAGTACATACCACATGTCTGAACTATTCTATTCTTTGAGGTTATGGCTATAAACAAGTCAAACAAAATCATCTGCCTGCATGGAACTTACAAATGAAGTATATTAAACAGGTACACTTCCAAATTGATAAGTAAAATTTTAGTTAAAATTGGACTAGCCATTAATATTTATATATTCTATTGACATAAACTTTTTTGAATTATTTTAATTGGAAAATTAAATAAGACTATTATATTTAAGCACATACATAGTGCACCATGATTTGAAATATTGAATTGAATGTAAATTTACATTTGAGCTGTTTGATTTTAAAAATCCACATTCTGTTATTTTATAGCAAAGTACCTAGGAAATAAACTATTTTTAGGATATTCTTTGCCTACATATAAACCCTCGTGACTAGGGCTCCTTTTAGGTTTTCTTATAAATATGGTTCACAAGGTAGAGTGTTTCTATTTGGTCATGTTTCCAAATGTACTGGGTCAAGCTAGTGACTGGTTATATGACTTTTCATAAGTTATCTCAGACAGTACCCTCCCATCCATGAGCATCCTATATTACCACAGGAAAAATGTTCTCACCTACAATGGGGCTACCTCTGCCCTATGTCCTTTGTCCTTTCCCTCACCGACCCTTGATGCAATTTACAAATCAACACTCACATCTCCTTTTTCTCTGGGAGCTGAGTTTTCTAAGAAACCAGTCTTCCTTTGCCATAGAGAAGGTGAATGTTTCCCATCCTGAGACCCTAAAGAGGCACAGTCTGTCCCCCACCTTTCTGACTGTGGGTTTGGCACCCCTGGGTCTGTCACTGGGTATGCAATAAGGACCACAAAACACAAAAAAACTTAATTCATTTCTAAAACTCCTATTTGTGCAGCTATAAAAGAAGTGCTTGACAGTAGGACTGATTATTTGATTTTGTCTTTGTTCTTAAATCATATAAGATATAGAGAAAAAGGTAAAGGAAATGTTAAGTTTTACTTCTATCCTTCCTCCCCCTTTTTGTCTATTCAAATTTTAGCTTTTGCAATCAATTTCTTTATAAAATAATTGAAATGTGTTTTTTCCATTAATGATATGGTATGTTTCATGATAGTACTTAGAATTCACAATTTTTACCTTAGAGTAAAACTCATATAATTAGAAAGTATATAAAAGTGTTATTAACACTGATAGTCATATTTATAAATATTCAACTTGTTTAAAACTAAAACAGAAGAAAATTAACTAAAATTTTGTAATAAAGGAATAAATGCTAAAAATTTTCCAAATAGGTATCACTTTTTTTTTGCAAAAAGACTTCCCAAAAGAATATTTATTTTTAAGAAATTACCCTTTTCACATATCCCCCTCTAAAATACCATTTTAATAAAATCACCACACCCTACTCAATGAAGTTCCAGGGGAGCCCTCAGAGGATATTGCACAATCTCAACAGTATAACAGACAGACTTGAGGGCAGATTAGCAATTAAGTCATGAAAAACAGGCAGCATAAAATAGCTATGGCTAATCTGCATGAGATGCACTTACTCAATTAAGCAGATGGAAATGTTATTATGAACTCAGTATTCCAATGATGCTCTTTAAAATGAAGAAAGATAGGGGCAAGTGAAATGCACACTGGGGGATTTGGGGCCTTTATGTATTAATTCTAAAGTATACAATTCAGCACACTGTAATGAAGTTAACAAAATTAATTAAAAGATTCTTTGCATGTAACCATTAGAGACTATATTAAAAAATACATGACAGTTTCTGACATTATTAACAATAATGTGACTGTACTTTAACATTCTTAATGTTGATACCACTGTCTTTTCTAAATATACCACTGATACCAAAACATGAGTAACAGAAGTCTTATTACTCAGAGCCTAACATGAGTATCGTTTTTAACATGCTTTCTAGTATTTAGTTTTCTATTTTGAGTTTCAAGAAATGAAAAGTTAGTAGTGAATTTTCAAACCTTTTAGAAAACTATTACACATTTTTACTGGTACATAGAGAGTAATCAGATTTTAAAATTTGTGTTTCTCTACATAATATTTTTTATTAAGCAGTAATAAAAAATAAGAGACAATTATTAAATCTGAGAATTGCTACCAAACTAATAGACAAAACAAAAACATCTGAACAATTTGGAAAGTGGTCACAAACTTCAAAAGGAAGTTTTTATATTATGATAAATACTTTATGTTTAGCCCCTATGTTCGAAATTGTTTTAGTGTGCATATTTAATCCATTATTATGAGAGAATTCATATATGCCAAAATAAGTGCTTACAAAAACTACGTAAAAAAGCTGTGTGTGATAAGATAAATTAAGTTCTGGGGATATAATGTACAGGTTGATCACTGTAGTTAATAATAATGTATTATATATTTGAAAGTTGCTAAGAGAATAAATAGTTCTTATCACAAGAAATAACATTTGTAACTATGTGTTACAATATGATGGATGTTAACTACACTTACTGTGGTGACCATTTTGCTATATATGCCTACACATATATAACCATCATGTTGTCCACATAAAACTAACATAATGTTACATGTCAATTAAATCTCGGAGGGTTAATTTGATATTTTTCTCTTTTCTTGTAGTAAATGTGATTTCCCCCCTTCTTTTGAACCAGTTTTAAAAGGCTTAGAAAATTTATGTAACAATTTTACTTAATAAAAATTACATAAAAATTACATTTAGTTTCATTTATTCATTCAATCAATTTAAGTAAAACTATTTCAACAACTGCTATAACATCAGCTTCTATTTCAATCTTAGGTTTAATGTAACAATATTAATTGTTCACCCTTACTCCCCAGCACACATATCAGTCAATCTTAATATGTAATCCTCTGTCATCCTAAACTTTCTCCTCTAAATGGAAGTCTGCTTTAAACAATTATATGGTTGATTTGAATATTGTTTTGTATTTGTAATTGTTAAAACTTTTGAATTAAGTTATACGCTCCTGAAACAGTGATCTGTATAGGAGGATAAGTGCACATATGACACATTAATATTCATGGCATTACATTAATTCATATATTCATTCACTCATCCCTTTACTAAACATTCACTATGTGCCAGGACACTGTATTCAATTCTGCAGGCACCAATATTAAAAAGAAACATTCCCTGTTCTAAAGCTTCCCAGATATCTGAAGGATTCTAATAGGGAAAACAAAACAAAACAAAACAAAACAATACCTAAACATGACCATGTTCTCATCCCCAGAAGCTGGAAATATTTTACTTTACATGGGAAAAGGGACTTTGCAGATGTGATTAAGGCTGAGCACCTTGAGATTATACCAAATTATCCGAGGTGGTCTAATCTAATCACCTTGGTCCTTAAAAGCAGAGAACTTTTCCCAGTTTTGCTCACACAGAGATGTGACACCAGAAGAACAGTAAGAGAGATGGAACATTGTTGACTTTGAAGATGGAGTAAGGAGGCTGGGACCCAAGGAATGTGGGAGATCTCTAGAAGCTGGAAAAGGAATGCAGGGAGCCCTGCTTGACAAATCTTAACTTTAGCCCAGTGAGTTCCATGTTGGACTTCTGACCCACACAACTGTAAGATAATAAATTCATGTATAAGCCAATTAATTTCTGGCCATTTGTTAGAGGAGCAACAGAAAACTAATACTGGGATTAACTAGTTGAACTTTTTTTTTTTAAAACAGGTCAGGAAACTAAAATTCTCAAAGGCACACATTTAAGTAGTGGCAATGGATTTTTTGGATTTGAATGGGACATAATTCTTATCTCTTCTTTTTTTTTAGATTTTATTTATTTACTTATAGAGAGAGAGGAAGGAAGGGAGGAAGAAAGAGAGGGAAAGAAACATTGATGCGAGAGAGGAACATTGACCAGTTGCCTGTCGCACATGGCCAGAGCAGGGACCAAACCCACAACCCAGGCAGGTGCCCTGAGTGGGGATGGAACCAATGACCTTTTGGTTTGAAGGATGATGCTCAACCATCTGAGCCACACTAGTCAAGGCTAATTCTTATCTCTTCTTAAACCATGGTCTGGTGTCAGGGTGAAGGCAGAAAGCTAGGACTTTCACTGTATGAAGGGAAATAGCTACCACCATATTTCTATTTACTGAATGTGTGAATTGAATGTGTGGTATACTAATACTACAGTTGCTCTTCTGCAGTTTGATTTGGCCAAATTACTATTATACACTGCAGAATAGCTTTTACCACATACTCTCAAAAAGCATAAAAATTGTTTTGTAAAACTATGCATGCTGTCTTGTATATCCACTTACAGGTGTAAAGTGACCAGGTATTATCTTTCTATTGTCTTCTGTGCCCAGATTGGTACCATGCACACCATGCCCTTCTCTAGGAATCTCAGTCTGTGGAGGGAATGAAGTCTGAACCAAAAACACTCATTTGGAATTTTTAAAAGATTAGAGATTTCACCTCTGTGAACTCAGTCAACAAGTATTTATTGAGTACCTACTATGTGCCAGGGACTCTTTAAGATAGTTTGATAGAAACTATAGCCCCTACTCTCATTAAACTTACATTCTATTTGGGGAACCAGATAGTAAACAAAATTAATAAATAAGTTAATGCTAAGTAGTGTTAAATGCTCTGAACAAAAATAAAAGGACATAAAGGGACAAAGTGTATGTGTGAGAAAGATGGAGATATGGAAAATTAGATAAAAAGGCCAGGGCTAGAAAAAAATGCCTGTTATGTTCCACTTTTCCTAAAATCAGCAATAACTGTCTTTAGCATGCAATGGAAGACTTCAACATACTGATAATATAGTCAAAGTTTTTCATTTCTGTAACAGTAATACAAATGAAACAAAGACTTTCAAAACAAAAATCATTGATTTTCCTGGTTTGCCACTTACTACTGTAGACTTGGCACAAACTACCAATGACAATTACATCACTAGGGTAGTTTAGGACTTTCTAGATTCTGGATGCTTCCTAAACTTAAGGAACATGTTGATTTTATCTCTCTGATATTAAACTGTGGGTGGCTCAGTAGTTACTAATATAGTATTTTCCATATATAATACATTAAATACAAGTAACTTTATTTAGAGAGTGGCAAAGAAAGCACAGAAAATTTAATTACTAATGAATTTAAGGGAAAATCCAAACTTAAATAATCAGTTTCATGATTTTGTTAACACAGTAAGACAATGTTTAAAACTCACTTTGAAGTGACTCAAGTTCAGCTCTAGTCAATGCATCTTCCTTTTCCTTCATTCTTGTTTCTTTATATTTAGCATAAAACTGTCCGGCATCCTTAAAAAAGAATTTACAAATAAATTAACATAAAAGTCAGTTTGCTTTGAGGTGTTTTCCACATAACTTCATTTTATAGCACTATATTATTTAAGAACTATGTGTTTACGTTGTCAAATTTTATGATGAACAGAAGAAGCTAAATAAATTCTCTATAATTTTGCTCTCTTAGATAATTAAAGCAAGACACTGCATGAGTGTAAATTTAAATATTTTCTCTCAGTTATGGAAGGGAAGGATCCTCTTCTTGTTTTCTTCCATTGTGTGTTTTCTCAATACTGTTCATGGAAAGAGAGCAGAAAAAGACACTTGTTTAACCGAATTAAATTATTTGGTATAGTAAATTGTATTAATGTACTAACACTATTTTCATATTAGTCCTTTAACTCTGAACATTTTTCAAAATTATTATATGCAAATCTGATTATTTAAACCTATATGATCATGTAGATAAAAGTGAAAGTTGTCATTCCTACTTCTACTACTCTTAGATACCAGTTCCTATCACGGAAGGTTGAGAATTGAGAACACAAACTGTATACAAATGCTTAGGTATCAAGATATATGTGACTAAAAGTCTCAAGAGGCATATAGGAATGACCCAGCAGAGCAATGAAAAAAGGCTAGGCCTTCAATAATCACAGACGGGGACATAAACAAGTTGACAGTCTAGGCATATGAAGCTCTTGACAATGAAGAAAACAAAAACATCATTTTCACCACCCCTCGACTCCAGCTTCTATTCTACAGCAATACCACCTGCAGCTGCCAGGCCACATTGTGCTGTGCTTCCATGTCTTTGAGTATGTTTTGCCCTCCAGCTAGAATATTTTGCTCCCCTGACATTATTCTGAAGAACTCCTATTCATCCTAAAAACCCTATTCAAGCATCACCTCTTTTGCAAACCTTCCTGACCTTCCCTAACACAGTAATCTCTCTTGGATATTGCTTATGTATCGAAACTCACTTTTATGATTGCTTTAATCATACCATATTCTTTTCTAGAAAATGAGACATTTAAGAGAGGAGTACTTACATGCCCAGACACAGTATCTGGCATAAAGTAGGCATTGAATAATGCTCATTGAACTAAACTAGATTTAATTAAAGAAAGAAATGAAAAGCTTGATGACTGACTGATGTGGAATAAGAAGAGATGTATCAAGGTTAACTCTAGAGTAGGGATTTTCAACTGGTGTGCTGCAAGACTTTTTAAAACATGGAATACCTGACTATTGCGTCAGGGGGACTGACCTATTTTCCCTCAGACTATCAAATAAAAAAGACAACAGCTGACACAATAGCTGTCCTGTGTGAATGAATCAAAATTATACCAGACTGGCAAAAAATACAGATAATTTTAGCAGTTTATGTATGCCATGAGATGAAAAAGGTTAAAAATTGTTGCTCTACAGTAATGCCCTAGGTTTTAAGATTCCTAGAGTGGATAAACCATACAGCCACACGAGAGGGTTTTATTTCTGTAGAAAATAAAGGAACCTAATTAATCCTTAGCTCTACCTCAATTCGGATGTAAATGTGTAAACACAGACTCTAGGATAGGATTATCTCTTTTCATCCATGACCATCCAACTGAAAGCTTTCTTCTAGGGTCTCTGTTACTAGGGGTTATAGCAGAACTCTTCACCTCATAATGAATTAGGGAAATAGGATATTTCTAAAATCATTGAATCAATATAATAAAGATGTATTTCTTATCTCTGCACTCCCACTTTTACGATCCTACCTAATTTCTACTAGGATTCCCACGAGGCTCACACCAGCTGTATAATGATGTAATCTGAGGGCACAGAGAGTCATGCACCCAATGAACTCAGCCTCCTACGCTCATATACACTTTAAATTTCAACACAGTTTGGGGTTAAGGTTCTATGGCCCCTTACACATTGCCTATGCCCCTAAAAAAACTCAACCCTAGAGTAGTAGTATTTTATGTTAAACCATCAGTCATTTATTCCTTGATGTAAATGAATCAATGAGCATATCAGCTTCTTTCCTGAGAGTAGTTTTTAATAGGGAAAAGAAAAGGTCAGAAGATACTGGCTCTGCTAGGGAAGCAGGGAAGGTGACAGCATGCAAGAAAAGAAGGGCACAGATAAGTAACTTATGAGATGTAAGAGACACTCTACTAAGAGGGCAGATTTTGGAGCCAGACTACGTGGATTAAGATCACAGTTTTGGAGGATCCAAGACGGTGGCAGAATGCATGGATGTTACGCTCACCTCTTCCCAGGACCAAGCCAGATATATATTACAACAAATATATAGGACAATCACCCTGAATAACCAACTGAAGACTAACTGAAGAGAAGTCCTATAACCAAGGATTTACAGAAGCAGCCATATCAAGACTGGTAGAAAGGGTGGAGATGCAAGGACTGGCCACATTCTCACAAGCAGCAGTAGCTGAGAATCCAGGGGATTTTTTGGCTGCATGGTTTCCTCTGAGAAGTGAGGGGTCTCAACCCCAAGCTGGGCTCCTCAGTCCAGGACACCAAGGCAAGGAACAGTCACCAATATAACATCCAGCTGTGAAAATCGCTGGGATTCTGTCCACCAGGGAGAGAGAGCAGTCCACTAGAGCACCCTCTTAACAGGCCAAAACACAAATATTGATCACAGCCATTCACCCTGGGCTCTGGTGGAGAGAGGGCAGGGCAGACCAGAGTCACATGAGAACAGACTGAACTTTGTGGCTCTGGAAAGAGAGCTAAAGGGACAGCCACCAGGATCCCTGAACTGAGTTCTTCAACCACACCATAGACACCATCTTTCTTGGCTGGAGCACTCCCACCCATAGGGCTTTGGCCTGGGAGAATGCAATAGCCCCTCCCTATGGACTCCCTCTCACCCCATCTTGTGGAGTTTATGTCCTGCTGAGGGATCAGCTGCCTTGGCTGGGGTAGGGTTCTGAGCAGACTCAGGGAGTATCAGTGACTGGATTGTGTGGCAGTCATTCCCCTTACTTTCCTATGAACCTGATTGGTCCCTCCCCGTTTTGGGAGATCTGCTAGCCCCACCCTCCTGACTTCTGGTGGTTCTGTCCTGCCCATGAGGTCTGGGCAGAAATCACGACAGACTGAGTTGCATGGTTCTGGAGCTGCAGCCACTCCCATGACTTTCTTCCCGGGCTGGCTGACACCTTCCCATCTCGAGATCCAATAACCCCACACTCCCAACTGCTGGTGGGCCACCCTGCTGAAATCAGGCTCCATGAAGAATCTGAGACAGACTGAGTTGTGTGCTCTAAGATGGGTGACATTTTCCCCTCACATGTCCAACTGGTGCAGAGCCCTCCACTCACATGGCCAAATCTTGGTCCCTTTGGGCCTGATAAATTCTGCTGGGTTTACCCTGACAGCCCCCTGAGATCCCACCACACCACAAAGATGTGCAAGCTCCCAGAAGGTGTCAGCTAGACTTATACCCTGGGACATTTGCTGAGTGGCTCAGACCAAGCACTGGCACCAAGTTTGAGTTTGTGTCAACCTGGTGAATACTACTCACCCATACCTGCTGACTCACTGAAAACATATTTCATGCAACTCGAGTATCATGAGAGGCTCTTTCTGTGACTGAGCCTAACAGGCAACTGGCAGGTGGAGGCAGATGGAAGCAGATCTCCCTTGGGACTTTCGTTGAACTGTGCCAAGCCCATTACTATTAAAGCCAGCTTTGGTGAAAAGCTTGGTCTTTTCTGGGTACACCCAGGACCAACAGAGGCAGCCACTAACTGTGGATCAGTTTGTGGCTCCAAAAAATTTGCCCAGGGTCAGTCATAGGCAGTGTTGGATAGTGGTCTGCACCAGGAGGCACCAGAATCAACACACTCAGAAGCCAGCTTCTGAAAATATCAGAGCAGAATCCCATTAGCTTCACAAGCAGCATATCCAAAGGAAGATCTTGGCAGGCACCAGACCCTGCTGAGGCAAATTCTGCTTCATGTGGTCAGCACCTGCATAGCACCTCATACACTGTGGTCATTGTTGATCCTTAAAGTCAGCCAACTTGAAGGTCAACATGATGAAAGAATGGGCCAACAGCAATCAAGACTCAACTACGACAGGAGGGGCCACATAACCAACAACAGGGACATTCCTAGAGCACTCAGTTCAGTTAATCAAGGAGACTGCCCCACTGGGTTGCACAGTACACCTACTACATAAGGTCACCCTACCGAGACGGGGAGTCAGAGCAGATCTACGTAATATATACAAACACACACAAAATGACAGTCAAAATGAGACAAAGAAACATGACAGAAATGAAGGAACAGAAGAACTCTCCAGAAATACAGCTAAATGAAAGATGGTCAAGGAACTTAGAACTACAAGGAACTTAGTGAGAATTACAATAACATAAAGAAGGACATAGAAACCATAAAAAAGTCACAAATTAAGAATACAATATCTGAAATAAAGTATATACTGTAAAGAATAAATGTAGGTTGGATGAACCACAGGATCAAATCAGAGATTTAGAAGACAAGGTAGCAGAAAACACCCAATCAGAGCAGCAAAAAGAAAAAGGAAAGTATTGGGATACAAAATAAATACCCAGAAATCAGTTGCATTTTCATATCTTGATAATAAACTATCAGATAAGGAAACTGAAAACAATCCCATTTATAATTGCATCAAAAAATCCCATCTAGGAAATTTAACCAAGGATATGAAAGACCTGTACTCAGAAAATTGTAAGACAAGAGAAATAAATTGAAGAATATACAAGTAAGTGGAAGCATATATCATGCTCGTGGATGGGAAGAATTAACATTGTTGAAATGTCCACACTACCAAAAGGAACCTATAGATTCAACACAATTCCTTCCTATCAAGATATCAATGTCATATTTCACAGGACTAGAACAAATATTCCACACATTTATACGTAACAGTAAATGACCCTGAATAGCCACAGCAATCTTGAGAAAAAAGAACAAAGTTGGAGGAATCATGCTACCTGGTATCAAACTATACTATTAAGACCACTCTAATCAAAATAGCATGGTACTGGCATAAAAACAGACACATAGGTCAATGGAACACAGGAGCCTGGAAATAAACCTACACCTTTATGTCAATTTGACAAAGGAGGCAAGAACATACAATGGGGTAAAAACAGTCTATTCAATAAATGGTGTTGGGAAAATTGGACAGCAATGTGCAGAAAAATGAAACTAGACTACTACTTCCTTACACTACACACAAGAATAAACACAATGTGGACTGAAGAGTTAAACATAAGATTCAAAATCCTAAAAATTCTGGAAGAGAACGTAGGCAGTAAAATCTTGGACATTTCTCATAACAATCTATTTTCTGCTATGTCTCCTGGGGCAAGAGAAACAAAAGAAAAATAAACAAATGGGACTACATCAAACTAAAACATTTATGCGCAACGAAGGAAACCATCAACAAAATGTAAAGACAATCCACTCATGGGAGAACATATTCACCAATGAGATACATTTGATAAGGGGTTAACATCCAAAGTTTATAAAGAACTTAAAAAACTCAACATCAAGAAAACATACAATCCAATTTAAAAAATGGGCAAAGGATCTGAATGGGCAATTCTCCAAAAAGGACACAGGGATGGCCAATAGACATAGGAAAAGACATTCAATGTCATTCATCATCAGAGAAGTGCAAACAAAAACCACAATGGGATACCACCTCACACTTATCAGAATGGCTATCATCAATATCAACAAACAACAAGCATTTGCCCGGATGTGAAGAAAAGGGAGCCCTCGAGCACTGTGGGTGGGAATGAAGATGTTGCAGCCATTGTGGAACGCAATATGGAGATACCATAATAATTAAAAATGGAACTGCCTTATGACCATTATTTACAACAACTATGATCTGGAAGCAGCACATGTATCCATCAGTAGAGGAGTGGATAAAAAAGCTGTGGTACATTTACACAGTGGAATACTACTCAGCCGTTCCTGCCCTGGACAGTGTGGTTCGGTTGGAGTGTTGTCCCATAAACCAAAAGGTCGTGGGTTTGATTTCCAGTTGGGGTACATGCATGGTTTGTGGGTTCGGTACCCCTTTGTGTCACATATGAGATATTTCTCACATCGATGCTTCTCTCCCTCTCTCTCTCCCTTTGTCTAAAAATCAATAAGCATGTCACTTATTGATTTTGAGTGAGGATAAAAAAAAAATTGAAGGAACTCTTACCCTTTGCAACAGCATGGATAGACCTGGGGAGTATCATGCTAAGTGAAGTAAGCCAGTCACAGACAAATACCACATGATTTCTCTTATATGTGGAATCTAATGAACAAAATAAACTAAAAAAAACTGACTGCCTGCTGTCAGACAAGGGGTGGGGATTCTAGGTGAAAATGGTGAAGAGATTAAGCAAAAAGAGGGGAAAAAAACACCTCATAGAGGCAAACAGTATAGCCATACTAGAAGGAAAGGAGGACAAGAGGTAAAGGGGGCTAAATGGCGTTTGAAGGAAACTTGACTTCAGGAGGTGAACACACAATACAATGGACACATAAATGTATTATAGAATTGTACACCTGAAACCTATATAATTTTATTAACCAATGTCACCCTAATACATAAAATCTGAGCTTTGTCATCTTATTAGCCATGTGACATTCAGCCAATTAACTCACTTTTCTGTGCGTGAATTTTCTCATCCAATAAATTGGTATATTAAAAATAATTAACTCATAGAGCTTTTGTAATGGTTACACGTGTTAACATATGGGAAGTACCTTGAATAATCTTGAATACAGTAAAGCCTTCAAGGTGTTAACTATTGTTATTATTACTTCATCATTTTGCCAAGAATCTTATTTTCCACCACAGATTAAGTGTGGGTTTTTCTGCTTCATACTACATCAAAATTCGTTCTGCCAAATCTAGTACCTTCTTGCTTATGTAACTTCTCTTTACCTGCACCCTCTTTACCTCAATGCAAAACGCCTTTTCTTGAGTAATAATAATCTCTTTCTAGTGGTCCTACCAAATTTGAACATTTCTTTGCTAATGTTTCTTCTTCCTGCTATATCCCACACAGAATTCCACTAAAATTCCTCTTTGAAATACTCATTAGGTCCAAAACCAGACTTATCTGAGGATTGTAATGCACCCAGTCACCTACACCTACTCCATCTAATTCCAGATGTTTTAATATATTCCCTAGTGTCACTCACTGTTGCTGTAGACAAAGAATTCCATCTTTTATTCCATTTGTAAGCATTTATTTAAATGTTCCTCATGCTTTTTCTTTCCTTCATATCTTATTTGTATTTTCAAACTGTAGTTATAATATGTCCATCCCAGGAAGCACTGCTCCTTTAATAAACCTATGTTCTCGAATAATTCTACTGTACTCAACAAACTCTATATTGTCCCAACTATCTTTGTGTACAGTTTGCTATACCACACTTTAAGATGCACTGACAAACTGGAAGACTTTAAAAAGAAAGTGATCAAATGATGAGGCAGTTTGACACCATTTAAAAGGGACTGGAGATGAGAAGATTAGAGATAATCTGATTACTATCACAGCGTATCTTTAGGGTCCTTACAGAAAAGAATAAATTACTACATATGGTTCCAGAGATGAACACTTTGATTTTGGGTAAATATAAAGAACTTTCTAATAATTAAAATTACCTGAAAATGAAATAGAATGACTTAGGAGGTAATATTCAAGAGGAGACCAGGTAGCTATCCTTTAAGTTATATTCAAGGGGGGATTCATGTAATCAAAAGGGGTTGAAAAAGAGAAGCTGTTTTCAACTTTTCCCCTCCCATTCTTCAGGAGGGCTAATTCATGTGAATACAATTGTTAAGTAGAGGTAACAAACACAAAGTACCATTCTGAGACCAGAATACACCCCAGTACCCTACCTTACTTACACAGGAAATTGTACAGGGTGAGGCAAAAGTAGGTTTACAGTTGTTTGTAATAAAAATACAGTAATTAATAAGCAATAACACAGGAATAAACTGTGTTTTGTGTACTCACAACTAGAAACCTACTTTTGACCCACCCTGTCGATTTCTTGTGAATATAAACTTCTCTTCATCTTTGTAGACACTGCTTGACAAATAACAGAAAACAATAAATATTCAATGAATTAATGCTTATTTTAATCCACCAGGGCTCTGGACTGCCTAGGTTTATCTCCATAATACTGTATTAAAACTATGGAGTTTACATTGCTCCAAACAGAAGAGTTCCTGTCCTCAAGGAACTTATAATCCTTATGGATGAAACATGAGCAAAAGTTTCTTTTTAAATTTTAACACTTAACAAAATTTTTTGAAGGGCTCAAAGCCTAGACAAGGGAACTGATTTTGTAAGAACTATGGCTAACTTAAAGAACTTATTATGTTTGGGGTGTTCTTTGTATGTAATTATAGAGTATGGGTTCCTACATATGAAGACATTAAACAGTTATATTTATTTATTCTTATTTATTGAACCACTATTGTATGTATGGTACTTAGTTAGGATATATGAGATTATATGATAAGACAAGCAGTTGTCCTTAAAGCATATGTAAAAGTAACTGTGAATATTAACCAAAATATAGAATATACACTACACGAGAATAAGAGTTTTTGGCTTTAAGATTAAAAAAATTTTCTCCCCAGGGCCTAGAAGAGTACTTGGCACATAGTAAGCACTCAATAAATATTTTTTGAATGAATTATTGGAAGAGAGAGTGGTGCTCACCCAACATTCTATCTGTTTCCCCACATTTCTTGTCGTCTTGAGGTTAGGTGGGGTCATGGGACTAGTTCTGCATGGGCCGTGGATGGAAATATCACGTGTCATTTCCAATCAAAGCACTGAAAAGCTTGTTTAATCCTTCAGCTCTCTACTCTAGCCATAGTGAGCAAAGAGGCCGCATGTTCCAGAGGGGTACAGCTAGAAGATGACGAAGACATCACTGTTGTGAGTCCCTGAATGGCTAATGAGAACAGAATGTCACCTTTCCTACCAACCAGTGATAGATTAAGTGGCATAAACTAGAAAAATATTTTAAGCCACTGGAATTTCAAGATGATATGTCCCTTGCCATAGTCTTATCAGTCTATCCTGATTAAAATACAAATAATTATGAAGTTAGTACAGAGAATATGCAGTGGAAGTTTTCAGTTGGCCAGATCAGGAAAGGCTTCATAGTGATGACAATTTAAGCCTCGAAGATGAAATATTCCCAAGGTTAGTGAGCTGTGAGATGAAGGATATCCATATCATGAACTTTTAACATTACTGACATAGTTCATTTAAGTGATAAAATAACATGCTCAGCCAGCATTGTTTGTCATATTTGGAATTGCTTTTACTTATCCCTATAAACTTCAAAATATTAAACAATGCAAGACAAACTTAGGAAGAAGGGGATTGATCTAGAATGGTAGGGGCAGGAAAATACCACTGCTTGCCCTGGCGGCAATGAGAAACATGGAAGAGCTCTGAGAAGTAACTGCAAAAGGGACGGAGGGTGCTCCATTTCTTTTCTTTCTCCTTTCTGACTGTTTGACAGCGCAGATGTCTTTTATTTGATTTTTACATATAACCTTCAACAGAGGAAAATATCATCAAGTATATTTTTGAAAATTTGCCCATAAAAGTCATTTGCTCTATATCAAATTTTTTCTCCCACTGACTTATACTATAACCTCAGAATTATATCTAATGTATAATAAAATTATAGTAAGAACACAGGAAAACTTCAAAATTTTATATTTTGACTAAGTCCAAATTTTTGTACAGAACTATAATAACACTAAATTTACAAGGAATAAACAAAGAAACAAAAAACCAGAAAATCAGAAGTTATGCTTTCTTCTGCCTGGGCCACTAGAATTCAAGGAAATGCAAGGCCTTAAACCTAATTTTTCCATTTGGCCTAAAAGGCAGAAGAGACTGTATTAGTTTTCTGTTCAGCCCAATCCAATGTAAGAATTCTTTTACAACTTCTGATAGGGAGCTTAAGATTGGACAGCTTATTCACTTACTATAAACCTAGTTACCCAACTAGTTATTTTGCTATTGGGAAATGTATTTTTACTTGGCTTTTGTTCTTTTAATACTTATTTTCATCTGCTTTATGTGTCATTTCTACCATTAACTAGTTATTTCACTTTGAGCAAATTGCCTCACCAATCTGAGTCCTAGGTACTTTTCATTTATAAAATATGGGATTGATGAGACGATATATCTCTAACCCGCTACCTAACATTTTGTGTGTGTGTTTTTTACCTTTTTTATATTTAGCAATAACCTATAAAATGCTAGTTTATGTTCTGTCCTTGAGCCTCTGAGTAATT
The DNA here is from genome assembly GCF_022682495.2 of Desmodus rotundus. Taxonomy (NCBI): domain Eukaryota; kingdom Metazoa; phylum Chordata; class Mammalia; order Chiroptera; family Phyllostomidae; genus Desmodus; species Desmodus rotundus. The sequence continues at coordinate 142,185,156 of NC_071390.1, forward strand.
GCTTCTTGTACCCTCACTGCTGAGGGTAGAAGGAATGCATCTTTGCCTTAATGTTGTGAAGTCTTTTCAATTTTCCTGTATCCCTTTGTCTTTCTTCAGCAGTAGAGTTTCAACCTTATAAAACTTAAGGGCTTTTCCATCCTTTATCATTTGTTCATGTATTTCCTACATAACGTATGTTCAGCTGCAAAGTTAAAAAAAAAGTTTTTAGAGTACTTAAATTAAGCATCCTCATCCCTTGGAAAATGTGTTTAACTCTGAGTAGAAGGGCAGGCAACTCAGCTTGCTACAAATGCCTACTAGCCTTTTAGAAGCCCTTTCCCCTGCTAATTAGCTGTGAATGTTTTGTTTATTTGGTTTCTGACAGGGTCTCAGCAAGCAGAAGCAAAGGCGCTAGAAAGGAAAGACCCTGACCATATAGAGGGCGACCCCCAGGCTTGTCCACATTTGTTTCTATGGCAGAAGCTTCTGGGGAGGGATGATGCTTCTTAAATATAGTATTCCCTTTGCTCTTAGGCAACTTTTACTTTATTTTTTAAGGTAAAAGTCATGGCACTACAGAGAAGATTCCTCTATTTTCTCAGACATAGCTCCTAGGCAACCAACCTATAAATCCTGATGGGGGTGGGGCTACACATGCTGGAAATTTTCTGCAATAATTTTTAGTTTAACTGTGTTCATGTAAGATTAGCTTGGTAGTGAAAAAAGATGGGACTCAACAATGGAAAAAATGTACAACTTTAGGTAATGCACACCTAAAGGACTTTTATATTTTATAAATTGTGTTGCTGAGAAACAAAAAAGCACAGGTACACAGAAACATGAATGGTGAATTCCCAGAGAAACAAACTACAAAGTAAATAAATTCTGAATACTTAAGACCTGCTTCATCTTAGAAAATGTAGAGAACTATGAACAACTATGATTTAGATTGGTAATCACTTAACGTTTGGCACTTACTGATTTTGTATGAGAAATTAATGGCATTAACAATCTAAATTATTATGGGCTCGAATATATGAGACTCCAACTCAAATAGACAATGAAAAATAAACTAAGTTATAGGAGTTAAATTGAAAATATGCACATAGCATTGGTTATAGTTCCTAAATTGTTTGCTACTTTGATGGCTATGAGTATGTTTCAGAACATATACGATCAATTTAAAAATATCCAAGGGCAGTTTAGAAGTTAGAAAAACTTCTTGGGGGTACAGGCTGAATACAGCCAACACAAAAGACTGATTTAATCAGATTCCAAGAGAATGTGTACTCCCTTCAAAACTGCCATGAAAACAGAAACAGACTAGTAAGATAAGAAAGTGCCACTAGGTCTATATTTTTAATGAAATTAAATTCTAGGTCAAAAGCACGTAAGGCCTCTCTTTATATAGTCCAAGTTCCTTATTATGTTCTAATTCATATTCTATGTCTTCTGTTAATCATTCCATTTGCTTTCTTAGCTATCTGAACACATTCCATTTCTTTAGGTTTCTCCACTCCTCTGCACACTTCACTCCTCTGTAATGTCCTCCCACCACTCTGTACACAACTAACCTTCCATCTACTCATCAGTCTGGAAACACTCTCCACATTTTTCTTTGGTTTCTAATTTGACTTTTACTTTTTTGCATATGAATGATATGGGGCATACATTTTGCTAAACATGATATCATCTATATATCTTTTCCTTGCATGTTTTCCAATCTGGGAGATGTTTGATATTAACATTATCAAATATTTAACATGTATGAAGTATAATAGTTTTCAGTTCTTTGGCCTCATTCTTCCAATTTACCAATTCTTATTATTCTTCCAATATCTTTTTCAGAGCACAGGAAAGAAACAAAACCCCTGTGTTGGAGGTAATAAGAAACCTCTCAAAAAGCAGGCCACTATCACAGGTACACTTTTACCTCTACCCAGCCTGATCACAGAACCACTTTGAGTAAAATTATGCCACTACGTACTCTAACTCTTCCACTCCCTACAATATATACCTATCTCTGACAGGTGTGTGTGGTGGAAATACTTTGCTGTCTTACCAATAAATTTCATTATGTCTAACTGTTCTGTACAGATTTGTCATATCAGTTTTAGCTATTAGAGCATAAATTCCTAAATGGCTATATACAGAGTCTGAAGACCGAGGACGTAGTCTTAGATGATAGTAAGTGGCTGTGTGGTATCTTTTGTGTGTTTTTCTTAAAGGAATTGTACAATGTCTTCCTTAGGCTTCTTGCAGCCTTAACACAGTATGATTGTATGGGAATTACTGTATCTATGAAATTATTTTTGTATACTCCCTAATACACAAAGTGGGCACGTTCATTGTCAAGGGTCTTACTCATCTTTCATGACTCAATTCATTTGGCAGCTCTTTTTAGTTTTCCTTTGCCATCCTAAATAGAAACAATCTTCTTTGTCTGAACATTTACAGAAGCCATTGTTTATACCACATATGTGAAGCTTACATACCATACTGTATTACTATTTGAATTCATGTGCTATAACCTCCATTTGACTCTAAAGTCCTAGAAGACAGTCATCCCTATATACAGACCCTTACAATGTCTTGTTCTGATGGTTAATTTTTATTGAGTCAGTTAAACTGTTTTCCTAAACATATAACCAGAAGAAGCTTTACATATCAAATATTGACATAATAATTCTCATTTGTAATTTTATTGGGGAGGCGCATAGAAAATACTTTAGGTAAACTAATCAGGCAATGAGTGTTCTTAGGAATCTTAGATGCTAAAATAATGAATTTAGGAGCATACGCTGAGCCAGAACTGCTACTTTTCCAAATCCTACTGGATAACCATATGTGTATCTGAAGTGTAACAAAAGAACGGGTAAAGAAAGAATGGGAGGAAAAAAATTGAAGATGAAGAGCTGTTGATATGACAGGATAAAATTTGGGTAGAGATTCTGCTAGTGTGAAATCCATTTGCTGGAAGTCTCTAAATGTCTGCTTTTAGCTTGGACCCTCCTTCTTATCCAAAGCTATATATACCTACACAAAATATTCACAGCTCAGTTTTAATAAAATTAAACTCCAGGGATGCACACAACCAGAAAAGCCAGTTGTGTTAGCTTTTAAACTTGTTTGTGTCAGTAACACTTGTTACTATAATTATATTAATTCAATTAAATAATACATAAAAAATGAAAAGTGAGTAAACAATGAGAATTGTTTCTATGAAAACCACGTAGATGCTTTAGAAAGCTCAATAAAAGAGTTGCTTAAAATGCTGTTAACTAGATGTAAGTAAGTCAATTATGAAAGACTAGGGGAACTCAAAAATCTCTAAGGATTATACAACTACATTGCTTCTTCAGTGTCTAGTTTAACTTTTCTTTAAAGAAGTCAAGTGAAAATTTGTCCCTAAAGCAACCAAGATTATAGGTATGGTTTATGCAAGAAAGATTCCTACCTAAAAATAAAATAATGGCCCTATATCACAGGAGTGGTGAACAAATGTAAAATACATGCTTATAATGTTTAAGGTTGTGTATATCATTTTTTATATTTAGGGCTCTTTTGTGACCATGTACCAATTAGCAATCGAGACTACTTCATGTAAAGGGGCTTCTTTTAAATTTCATAAATATCTTTAAGAAGATCTCACAGAGGTGTCATATAAAAATTTCAATGTATAGATAAGGCACATGTATTCACATTATACAATTTTATGCATCATAAACTAATACAAAGGTCACAGCAGATTAAAAAAAGAGCACACAAAAATCTAATCCTAACAGCAACTATTCAGTATTGCTTTGCTGGTATTTATGAAAATATAAGCAATGTTTCTCAGTCTAAAATATTTTCATGATTATGACTACAATTTGTATCAGTCTTCTATATTACATTACATTGTTAGTAAGCATGAGAAAAACTGATCTTATGTCCTCAAAGTAGTTGCCTGAAGAAAAGGAAAACTGTCTCATCTTTTCCTGAAATGCATTTTATAAGGAAATAATTAGACCAAAATTTAAAAATTAGTCCCAAAGGTTTTGAAAATCAATTGTTTGCTTCTCAAAACTGAAAGGCAACAGGTTCCACCAAATAAAATCTGTAAAAGTCAAAATGATATAACAGTTTAAGAAAGCAGAGTTTCTAAAGCAAGTAAAGCATTTTTTGTAAAATTTTTTATTTTTGTAAGTTTTCTAAAAAATTATGATGAGGCAAAACAATCTGTTAGGTCTAGATACCATAGGCAAATAATTGAAAATAATAACTTGCAAATCTAAGCCATTTTAATATATATTGGTTCTATTTTAGCAAATCACCCTGGACGCTAACAAAGAAATAAATTAATTTTACCAAATAAACTTTGTTTCAAATGACTAAGAGTAAAATTAGAAGTGTTTCAGTTTAACGTTTTATGTGATATTCTATTTATAGTGTCATTTGACTATATATTTAAACTCATCTACACTTTGGTTTGCCTTTACACAGATTGTAAAGCTGGCGAAAAATAAGCACTACCCCCGCCCCCCGAAAATAAGTCCTAAAATATTTTTCTGTTACATCTTCTCATAAAAAACTGTTAAGACAATTATACTTTCACTCTCTCTTATTCAGTCTTACATATACACCATATAAGAATTGTGGATTTTGAGAGAACCAAGATGGCGGCGTAGGTAGACACACTGCGCCTCCTCGCACAACCAGAACTGACAGAGAATCAAACAGCAAGGGGGACCAACACCAAGGAAACAGAAAATAATCATTCATCCAGACTGGTAGGAGGGGCGGAGACGGCACTGGGGTGGAGAGGACTCGCGTGGCTGTGGCGGGACTGAGACTGGCGGAGTGTGGGACAAATGGCGCAGGCAGTCCGAGCACTAGCAGACCCTGCGGTCCCACATTTGCACAGATAAACCCAGAGGGCCGGACTCAGAGTGGCGGAGAGTGGGGCAGGCAGAGTGGCGGATAGCACATTGCGGCACCACATTCGCCCACAGATAAACCGGACCAACGGCGGGCAGAGAAGCAGACCGCTGCGCAACCCAGGGCTCCAGCTCGGGGAAATAAAGCCTCAAACCTCTGATTGAAAGCGCCCCTGGGGGTTGGGGCGGCAGGAGAGACTCCCAGCCTCACAGGAGAGGTTGTTGGAGAGACCCACAGGGGCCTAGAGTGTGCACAGGCCCACTTACTCGGGAACCAGCACCAGAGGGGCCCAGTTTGATTGTGGGTAGCAGAGTGAAAGACTGAAATCCGGAGGAGAGTGAAGCGGGCGCCATTGCTCCCTCTCGGCCCCACCCCCACGTACAGCATCACAGCGCAGCGACCAGCATTACCCCGCCCCGTGAACACCTAAGGCTCCGCCCCTTAAAGTAACAGACGCGCCAAGACAAACAAACAAAAAAAATGGCCCAAATGACAGAACACTTCAAAGCTCCAGAAAAAATACAACTAAGCGACGAAGAGATAGCCAACCTATCAGATGCACAGTTCAAAGCACTGGTTATCAATATGCTCACAGACTTGGTTGAATCTATTCGAAAAACAGATGAAAAAATGAAGCCTATGCTAAGAGAAACAAAGGAAAATGTACAGGGAACCAATAGTGATGAGAAGGAAACTGGGACTCAAATCAATGGTATGGACCAGAAGGAAGAAACAAACATTCAACCAGAAAAGAATGAAGAAACAAGAACTTGGAAAAATGAGGAGAGGCTTAGGAACCTCCAGGACACCTTGAAACGTTCCAACATCCGAATTATAGGGGTGCCAGAAGGAGAAGAGGAAGAACAAAAAATTGAAAACTTATTTGAACAAATAATGGAGAACTTCCCCGATCTGGCAAAGGAAATAGACTTCCGGGAAGTCCAGGAAGCTCAGAGAGTCCCAAAGAAGCTGGACCCAAGGAGGAACACAACAAGACACATCATAATTACATTACCCAAGATTAAACGCAAGGACCTACGTCCAAGATTACTATATCCAGCAAAGCTATCATTTAGAATGGAAGGGAGGATAAAGTGCTTCTCAGATAAGGTCAAGTTGAAGAGGCTCATCATCACCAAGCCCTTATTATATGAAATGTTAAAGGGAGTTACCTAAGAAAAAGATCAAAAATAGGAACAGTAAAAATGACACCAAACTCACAGTTATTAACGACCACACATAAAACAAAAACGAGAGCAAACTAGGCAAACAACTAGAACATGAGGGTTGTCAATAAGGGAGTGGGAGGGGGAGAGGGGGGTAAAGGTACAGAGAATAAGTAGCATAGATGATAGGTGGAAAATAGACAGGGGGAGGGTAAAAATAGTGTAGGAAATGTAGAAGCCAAAGAACTTATAAGTATGACCCATGAACTATGGGGGGGGAATGTGGGAGGGAGGGGGGTGGGCAGGATGGAGTGGAGTGGGGGGGGAAATGGGACAACTTTAATAGCATAATCAATAAATATATTAAAAAAAAAAAAAGAAAAAAAAAAGAATTGTGGATTTTTATTAAAATAAGCAATGTAATATGCTAAACAACTTAAAAACAAAAGCTTTTAAATTACCAAAATACTTCAGTTTTATCTATACTGTAACCAAAATATATGATTCTATAAGCAATAAATATTAAGATAAACTATTCTGATGGAAGACTGGTAAATAATTTCTCAAAGGCGAGGAAGAAACACATCTGTGATGTTTAGTTCATTTTCCCTCAAATACAAATTTTTTGTTATGACAGAATAAAGGAGAATAAAATGTGGAAGCTGGAGCCAGTCATTGCCTTAAATAATTAGGAAGAACAGCTGTGATATAGGAAAAATAATGTGGGTAGAGCTGGGTAAAAATTTTCTGCCTTTCTAGCTTTATCTAAACATTTATTTTCTGAAATGTAGCATTTCTCCCCAAAATTACAACTTCAAAGAACCTCAAAATTTATATACCGAAGTTATTATATATACTTTCAAATATTATGTTTGTGTGTTGGGAATTTTCTAACCAGATGCAATAATTAAAATTAACAAAGCAATAATTTAATAAAATATGCTTTGGTATGCTAACTATAAAAAGTAATAGAAATTGCAATAGAAATATAACATGTACCTACATTCTATTGTTTAATCAAGACAAGTACAGAAACTGATTACCAATGTAAGACAGAATAGAATACCCTCACTTCACTTAAATTACAAATAAAATGGAAAACTATATTTTTGCATAATTAAGTGCCCACATAAAGCTTTTTATACTATCTATTTAAATACAATTAAAATAATGGTTGACAAGCTATTTGAGCCCTTTCTTTTTTACTTAATATGCCTTAAATGACAACAGCTGATTAAGTTCTTATTGCTTTTATATCTGTTCTTAAAGACAGTATTTTCCCCCACTTCTTCTAGTGTCTTGGAATTCTAAGGTGTCCTAAAACCAATGTAATAGTTATAGGACTAGATACCTAAATTATTTCAGGGTTATTCTAAATTAGGTTTACACTTACAAAAACACTATTCAGTTCAATCAGTATTATGAAGCATCCACTGTACATCAGCTTTCAGAGAGCAGACATGGGCATGAATTATTTCATGAATAATCAAAGTGAAAGCATCTCAAATTATATGAAAGAGGTACATTGTACCTGGATTAGATGAGGCAACGCTTTCAGTGTAAGGCAAAACCAAATCCCCAGTTTGCATGGAAGCAAATCATGCCATTGTGGTTTCATCAGTAATCTAAAGGGAAAACAAAAGCAAAGAAGCAAAATTTAGAGAGACAGTTGGAAGACAAAATATTTTTATAAAGATCATGATTTCTGTTTTGAATGGCTCTTTCAACAAGAAAAATTTTGTTTCAATGATGTATCTATGATGGTTATCATTTATTCTGACTTATTGTATCATGAAATACAAACACAATAGTTACAACAAATGCAATATGTATAGCAAGTAAGAGACAGCTAAGATTTTAGGAGACTCCTAATCAAGTTATAAAGATAAAGAAACAAAAGATCTCTTTCCAACCTAGACTTTTCATCAATGAATTCTCAAATCTTATGATTACTTCAGCTATAAAAGACTAAACATTATCACAGTATTCCCAAGTGCTGACAAGCAAATATGAAGACGATAGCATAAACAAACCAATACATAAAAATTAATGTCATCTGCAGTTCACTGAAGCATTACTCACCGATGTCATCAGAACAGAAGACAGGCAGAACAGGCTCTGATCTCCATCTCACATTGATCCAGTTCCTGTCCTGCTGTGTGAACTATTTAAACCCTTTATTTCTGTCTATGAATCAATAGAAGAAATTGTGGTATCTTTCTGAGAGTACTGCATATCACTGCCTCTGCACATACTGTCTGCCACTCCTGAGCTAAACACTAAGTGACAGATTCATCTAGTAATACTTTGTTTCTAGGGTTCAGCATACACATTTTAAACTACAAGAATCTGGGAGTATACTACAAGAATAATTACTTACATATACATTAACACTTCACAAGGGAAAAAACTTGTAGAACTTTTGCTTAACATCAGAATTTGTCTCACTAGCTAATAAGACACATTATTAGTCTTTTATCTCTATCATTGCAGATGTAAATGTTAGCATACCTGAAATGGATATGAAATTGAATCACATTAAAGAAAGATTTTAAAAGTTTCAAAATATGAAATATTTTTATATGCTCCCACCTTTCGTTTTTTTCTGAAGTACCAAGTTTTGATAAATCCACACCCTTGCCGCCTGTCTTTTTCTTCTTCTCTCTCTTTTTTCTACTAAGCAGTTCATCCTTAATGTGGAAAGAATTATGGTTACAGGCTATCGTTAACATGTACTCTTCAAATGTTTTTCAAGAATCTACTGTGAAGGGTAAACATTATAAAGGAACATTTATGCAAATGTATGTAGGGTCCAACATGATTAAGGAAAATCATCAATCTTTAACAATAACTGTTGCCATGGTATCCAGTCCTTAAACACACATGAAGTTTAGCACTGTCAGTCATGTCTATCTCCATAGCAATCCAAGTTTTCTATGAAGAGAAAGCATTCCACTTACTTTTTCTCATTCATCCAACTTTAATAATGTCACTTCAAAAAGAATGAGTAAACAGATGCTAATTCATGAATACTGACAAATATGTTTGATTATCTTTAGCATACAAATAAATATCCATAGCAGAATAAACTATGTAGTAGCTTATTAAAGAAAAATATAATAATTTTTTAACCAACTGATCTCTGATATCATAAGATTATACTCATTTAAAGTCTTAGTTTAAAGCCTTTAAAGTAAAAAAAAATTGTTCATAGAAGAGCCTGTAACACAAAAATTTCTAAAATCATTTCTACTTAAAAATACTTCCATTTGGAAAGTGATAATGAAGAAAACATGGCTCTAGGCTCTACCTTCTAATTTTCAGTTAGATATTGGAGTCTTCACAAAATTGTGTAACATACTCAATGCCACATTTTTAAAAAGGATATTTTCTTCTTATGTCCTAGGTTCTTCTTGACTTAGAAACATATCAAACACTAAATACTGAGCATAAATCTATTATAATGAGCAGTATTTGTAGAAGCATTGAAATTTTCATCAGTTGAAAAATAAATGTTTGAAATTGAATTTAAATTAAGGAGGCTATATCATTTGATTTATTACCAATACTTACCAGTTGTTTTTCCAGGTAGATTGACCACACCACAGCATAATGACCCACCGTGAGAATAATGAACAAAAGTAATGCCAGCTCAGCATTGCTCATTTTTCTCACCCGCCTGTAGTAGAATACAGGCTGTCGCCAATCTGGAAGTCCATTGATTAGAATATCATCATACCTACAGTAGCAAATACAACAGTTTTTCATGAAAAGTTTGAAATAAAAATAAAAAACTTACTTGTAACCCATATTTAAAAAGAGGAAAAAGAATTTCTCCAAATAGATAACATTTATATAAATTGTTAGCATTACAATGGCCTATAAATTGAAAACACTGTAAGGACGGTCCAGTCACACACAGTCTTCAAAAAGAGTACACAGTACTTATCTTACTGTGGATACCAGCGCTTGTGCTTTACAGCATCCCAATGATGTGACTTCTGGAATGACATCTGAACTAAAGGAGCCATATAGTCTACCTCTATCAGTCTGCTGTAAAGACCCTTCGCAGAATTCAGCAACAAAAGGCTCTCAATGGAAGAAAAATCAAGATAAGAGCTCTATTTACTACCATGAATTATACATTAATTGAATCAAATTCAGGATAAATTTTCTTGTCAATGTTTTTATTCCCACCTCCGTAGTATGGCTCAGGGTTGAAATGGTTACACATCTTATTTTATCAAAGCTTCTTAATGATGTGAAAGCCTATAAAATGAGTATCTTTTAATTTTGTATTGCTCACATTCCTTTAGAGAATTCAAAAAACTGCCAAATTAGAAACAGATGTGAAAGCAACCTACGCTTATAGCAGATTTCTCAATAAAACTGTTTATTTGTAAATATTTAAGTGGCAATTTACTCATTTTTGGCCTTGCTGGAAGGGAAGAACAAAAATAAAAGCTTTCCTACTAATGCATTTTAAATCAGCTTTCTTTAGAGTAAAACTTCAATCGAATTTAAATTTACCTGTCAGACGGTTATTGAGGCAAACATTTTTAAGGTTAAAAATCAGGAGTAACATTTATGATTGTAAAACTCAAAATGGTCACAAACATACACTGTATGTTCAAAATACACAACCTGTTAATCTTAGTTGAACGCAACTCATTAAATATTCTAATCACACTATTCCAGAATTAAATCTTCAGTGAAAGGTCTAATTTGGTGCAACACAGTGACCAAAATATTTTAATTAAAAATATTCTGAGTTAGTCGCAGGCCTAATTACAGGAATAGAAATAGGGCCTATATTGTCAGGCAGGTCAGTAGAACTCAGTAGTAGGTTTTTCTCAAGTAAATTGACCGATCTAAGAATAATAGCGCAGCTGCTAAACTGCCAGTCTTGACATGTAAATCAATTTAAATGCAACAACTGCAGTAGCTACTTTGATAGTTATTAAATTGATACCTTGGAGATATGCTAAAAAAATAAAAGCAGAGGATTTATTACAGGCAACTTCTTTTTTCAGTAGGAAATACTGGTTTGAAATTCAAAAAAATTTTATTAGCAAATCTAAAAATCCTGACTTTTAGATCAACTTAAATTATTAATCATAGCGTTATGTCACAATAGCTAATGTTCAGAGCAAAGGACATTAATTAGTACCAAACTCTGAGAAGGCTAATAGTATAGTGTACAAGAGTCTACAAATTAAAATATGGTTGTGTAGTGGTTGGTCATAAAAATTTTGATGTTCATTCTTTTTCAATATTGTAGCAATTCTTGAACATGAATATGAAAACAAATAATGATTTCATCAAAAGGTATTATTCCTTTTCTCAAAAATTTATATTTAAATCGATCTTTATAAAAATGGACTTAAATTAGAAACAGATTGGCAAAAAGGTTTCAAGGGATATAACACCAGATTACAACATTTGAATGAACTTCAAATGTTAAGTCTTGAATTTATTCAAAATCTACATCCTACTTCAGATTTGTTGAAAGGAACAAAAGGTGACTATAAAAAATCATTTTCAGCTAACCTCTCTCATGAAATAACTTCATGTAAAAAGTGTGGCTATTAATAAAGAGCACCTAAGAAAGCAGCAACTATTACCTGCGAACATTTACTAAGTATTAAATTTGATCTGTAATGAAAGAAAACACAGTGGGACTCATAGCTATGAATCTTACATCGAATATTTTATCACCATTGTTGAAATACTATGTGTCTCTTAACAGCTACTATTTTCTACCTCACAATAAATTGTATTCAGTGTACAGCCCAATTCAAGTCAGCAAAACTTTATGCAGTGAACACATTAAACAGAACTAGATATTTATTAGGCTACGTCTGCCACTCTAAACAACAGTCTCCAAGGATTAAGCTTAGAATCAATGCTCTATTGATTTTACTATCAATGAACATTATGGCTCACACAACTGGCCATTTTAGGGGAAGATAGGGTCTATTATAGTTCACTTTTTAGAATATATGCTATTAAAAGATAAATCACTGTTTTTCTGAAACACTGAAAAAATAAAGATGTTTTTAAAAATATACAGATACTATATTCTTAAGTTATTTTTTAAAAAATGTGTTGACAATATATAACATTTAAAATATCACTATGGTATGTTTTTCTATATTTAACACATAACACTTAAAATGTTCGGTAACTGAACTCATACAAACTGCTAACATTTTGTTAAAACCAGGTTAAGAATGTATACATGTTCTGGGGTGGGGTGGAGGGATGGGGAGAAAAGGCATACAACTGTAATTGAATAACAATAAAAATTTTCAAAAAAGAATGTATACATGTTCTAAGAAAACACAAAAGTAAATCTCTATGATGAAAATATCATTAATGCAAAAAATCACATGGAACATGTGATAAAGTCATTATCTTGAAAATTAAAACATTAATTGATCAATTCCACACATCCAACAATGGCCTAATATATGTTTACTTTGTCTGATTTTCTTAAAATGTACATGATGGACCTAAAGTAATGGTTACATAATCATTAGTGAGTTCCATTCTACAATCTGCAATTCATCATATATTTTTAGCCTAATATAAACATTGGAAAGCAAATAAATCTAAAAATATTTAAATAACCAGTAGAAAAAAATTAATGTAAATTTAAAACAGCATATTTTGAAATATAAAAGTCTATGAAGCTATAATAGAAAACGTATATATCATGAAAACAAATATGTAAATTCTAACATTGTCTCAAGTGTGAATTTTCTATTATACAAAGTTTAAACTATTAGCTTAAAACAATAGAGAAACATACACTGAGGTCAAATTTTGAACTTTAGAGTAAAAATTAACTGCAGAAAGATCATAAACATGAAACAATTCTAATTTAATTCATCTTACTCTCCTTTATAAAAAATATACATGCCAAAAACTGTGGCACATGGCTCTTTATATATTGTATATAGTAAGTATCTTTTATGCCCTAATTGAGGAAAGTACTAAGATTTCTTATTCTCAGGTTAATGTTTATTTTTATTCAAATACTACTGTAATCAAATATACAATACTAGGTAATAGATTTGTAAAAGTTTAGCAGATTAAGTCTGAGACAACTTGTTTTCATCATTGGATTTGTAAATAAAACATAATTATATTTAGTAAACTGAAAACATACATTTAACCTTTACAAATTTAGTACCATAAAGTTGACAAAAAAATTGAAGTTGCACAACTGCATTAGCAAAAGAAAATTGGTTAGAAGGTTATAATGGACTGTAAACAAAAGTAAGTATGCTAATATACACATTCCAGTATGTATGTATAACAAATGATTGGGTCTACTTAGTACTTTCTTTATATCAGCTAATGTTCAGGGCACTTGTGTAGAAATTTATGTCAGAACATAGCTGAGTTGCTGTTCCCCCAAATAAGCAAGTTACCTAAAGAATTTAAAGGGCTGCTATGTTAGGTTTCCTTACACTAACCAGGAAAATGTTATTTTCACACTGTAGTCGTTGCTTTTGGGAGGAAAAAAGGCTTCAAAGTTTACTCACAATTATACTCCTAGGAATCTACCCAAGAGAATTGAAAACCATCTGTTCACACAAAGACTTGTGTTTGAATGTTCATGGCAACATTGTTCATTATAGCCAAAAAGTGGAAACAAACTAATTGTCTACCAGTTGGTGAATAGATAGAGAAGTGGTAGATGGAATACTATTCAGTAGTAAAAAAGAATGAACTATTGGTATATGCTACAATATGGGTATACTTCAAAAACATTATGATAACAGAAAGAAGCCAGATGCAAAAGACCATATATTACATGATCTCATTAATGTGAATGTCCAGAAAAGATAAACTTATAGATACAAAAAGATTAAGTGATTGCCTAGGGCTGGGGTCAGAGTGGGGACTGCTTGCAAATGAGCTTGAGGAAGTGTCTTGAGGTGATGAGTTGTTTTAAAACTGGATTGTGGTGCTATGCACAACTCTGTAAATTCACTAAAATTCACTGAATTATGCACTTAAGACATGTGACTTTTATAGTACACAAATTCTATCTAAATAAGGGTATTTTAAAAATAAAATAAAATTTGCCTTTTCCTTAAAAAAGTAAAAATGTTATCCAGTTTATTTTATTTATTTCATTGTTACCGCTTTTCTACCAAAAGTTAAATAAAGAATGCACCTGATTTTAGTGAAAATACAATTATTTGTAAGGGAAATAAAAAGAAAAACATGTTTATGACAATTTTCCAGATTGCAAATTCCTGGAAGGTCATAAATTTTAAAACATTTATTTAAAGAATATTTATAATAAATGTGATACCAAAGAGCATTTTTTAAAAATACCAGTGTAAGACAATCTTGCAGAAGATAAAAACTGACTATGCTCATTTTTCTTCCCCCTAAAGGAATTCTAAACATTAGGTAATTGTCTGTAGAGATGATTTCTTCTATATGTTTAAATACTCATAGGTCACCTGGACCCAGGCACAAGCTTTAGAGGAGTGATTCTTAGCTTGATTAGTTAAGACTTTTGCCTCAGGGAAAACCAGCTACCAAAGGAGTTACTTGTCCCTAACTGGGTATAAATAGTATAGCTGTTTGTGTAACTGTCAGATCCATTTTTTTCCTACTAACATACTCTAAAATAAATGCAAAGGGAACTAATCCTAAGAAGAAAATGTTAGATAAGTCTACATTAATTTATAAATAAGAAGTGATTTGTTCTGAAAATCGATAAATAATTTGAGTAACTGAAAGAAAGTTTACTACTTTTAAGAAAACTGCAAACAAGAAGACAAAATCTGATGCCAAAGATGTAGGAAGACTAAATAAAGCTATCTGTAGACACATCTTGATGTGTGAAACAAAACTTGGGGTTCAGTGAGAGAAACCAACTAGAAAATATGCACAGAGTGAGCAACACTTCTTTCAACATACTTCTAGGACTCTTTCAACGTTACGGATTATCTCAAACCAGAGGAATGTCGGCTGGGGTGTCTGGACCAATGCCAGCCCTTGTTATAAAGCAAAGAACACTTCAAGAGCATATCCTGAGTCCTTGCTTTGCAATCTACCAAACTGAGGTGTTTAAATTAAAGAGTTAGGATGAGAACCAAGAGTGGTAGCTAACATTTTAGGATACAGAATAATTCCAGATAATATATTTGAAGAAAGATTCAAAATGTCACATAGCATAATTTTGGGGTGTTGTCTTTACGAATATTAGCTGGCCTTAGCCTAAAATCTCAAATATACTTTTTTCTTTAAAGGTACTATTTTACTGTAGAGCAATATTCAAACTGTGGCTTGGGGCCCGCTAGTGGCTCATGAAATCAATTTAGTGGACCACAACTAGCATTGTTTAAAAAAAAAAAAAAAAAAAAAGCCTATAGACTAGCCTAGCCTAGAATAGAAAATATCAGTCTGTTTCACTCAAAAGTGTTTTGTGAAACTTTTGTTTCATGTGTCTGTCTGTCTGTCCTGAGGCATGATGCAAAATGTATTTCTTACTGTGAGTCTGACTGAAAAAGCTTTGAAACCCATCACGATATTGTCTACCTTCCTCACATTCTGCAGTAGAAAAAAGGGGCCTCTCTGCAGTCTCCTCTTAAGTCACTGGCACTACAAACTGCTGTATAAATATATTACTACTCTTCTGAAGAGGGCACGGAGAAGTCTCCAAGTGAGGGGCTGCCTCCACTAAGTAACCCTAAATGCAGAATCGCTGGAGCAGAGGAAGGGAAGGGAAGGAGGCAAAACAAATAGGAGAAAGAGGCAAACATTCTTCTTTCACTCCTATCTTCTACACGCTCATGTAAGTCTGTTCTCTCACTCACAAATTGGGTTTATTATTTTGTGAGGAAACATCAAGAGATGGTAATAATCTGAATATCACCAACAGCCTAATTACAATACATTTAAGTAACAGGAAAGAAGAAAAAGGACCACTAGGCACAGGTAGGAGCTATTACTGATATATCAAAAATGAACTGAGATTGTTTGAAATCAAGTGGTATTTGTATTTCCCAAGGCCTAGACACTTGTTAAAAATCTTATTTAATAAAGTCATGCCTTGCTAACATTCTGACTCATGATCCTGAAGTCTGTAAGTATTGAATCAACCTGGTGAACTTTCAATATAAATTAACTGTGCTCTAAACATACATTTTAAAAACATTGCATTTCTTGGAATAAACAAAAAAAAATACTAACTTATAATAAACTGTTTAATATGATGATCTTTCCCTATATAAACTGAGACATCAAACTATAACATCTTAATTCAAAAGTAGAAATAAACACTCACCTCTGTCTTCGTTCATCATCCTTTAAAACTTCATAAATGGCCACCAACTAAAATAGAAGCATTAGTTTAAAATAAAAATACTCTGAACTATAAGAAATCACTTAGGAAGGTGAGTATGCTATAATGTACATGCAGAAAAACTTATGTGTTCATAAACACAATGCACAGATAAAAACCTTAAGTTATAATTCTGGTTTTAGTAGCACCTTAAAAGGTTAACAGTGCTTATACCAAAATAAATCTTTGTGAAAGACGCAAAAATAATAATTATCTTAAAATGTGCTTTTAAAAAGCAAAAGCGGTAATTTAGACAAAAAAATTATGATAATTATGACTCTCCAAGAATTTTAAAGATTCTAACATAAAAAATGTTGGTAAAAACATATTTTGTAAAAAACTGAATAACACATATATGTTATATTTCTAAACTAGATTCACATTTTCAAATGGAATTATTTTACATATAAGTTACTATTTCTACCATAAACCTTTATAAATTTGTCACAAAACATAACAGCATATTTCACTTACTTGTCTAAACTGAGTTTCTGCATTTTCATCTTTATTCTTGTCTGGATGCAAAGTTAATGAAAGCTTACGATATGCTTTTCTAATGTCTGCAGATGAAGCATCCTGGAGGTGGTGGGGGGGAGGTGAAAAACACAAAGCAAACTTTGTCAGAAGAAGAAATTCCCAGAACCTTGTTAAGATCTGAGATGACAGCCAACCAAGTGCAGGACCCCAGGCAATGTAATTTGAGCAATCAGTCTAACAACCAGGCTATGCAACTGGTCTGCCCCACATGACTGAACAATTATTCAGTCTAATTTGGCTCTTCTCTTAACTTTTCATTACCATACAGTCATTTAAAGAAGACAGTATTTGGCAAAACTTTTCAAACACTTGCCTTCCTAAAATTAACCAATAAATCTTTTTCAGTAATTAAGAGATCAAAAAGAAACAAATTAAAAATTAATACATCTGTGTGCCTTCAAATGTCTTTCTTTATTTGAGAATCTTAAGGCCAGTTTCTGAATTCCAGGCTTACCATATGTGGTTTCTTCATTGTTAATTATATTAAATTTACCATCAGACAACAACCGATAGAATGTCCACTTCACATGCCATAAGTATGTCTATATGAAGGTAGTTAAATCTGAATTTATCGAAAATAATTATAATTAGAAGTAGTTGTGTATATTGCACTTAACACTTTTTTTTCAGTACTTTAAAGATTGTTTATAAAGGTGTCCAGTTTCCAAAGTTTGGTTTGCAGAAATAAATTTGCCCACTATTTATGTATTACTATTGTAGTTTAAATTATTTAAAAGGTCATTGATAGTTCAGTAAGCGTACTTTGGATTAAGTGGATATTGAAGTTAGATCTTAGGTAACCCTCTGTGCACAGGCAGACGCAGAGAACACCATTTTATATGGCCATTACAAAAGACAATAACAAATAATAATAAAATACAATTGTAAAGAACACACCTGTCAAGTTGGCTTTAAAACTATCTCCACTAAGTTTAAAATTTATTCCAATAACTAACACATCCATAGTGGGACAAATGATAATAAAGTTGCTTATTAAATTTTATATCATTTTATAGCTGAAGATTTGTCCAATTAATTCCTAAAACTACTAAAAAGTTAAAATGACTAAAACACCAAAACAAACAAAAATCTGTATACCTGGGACTAAATAAGCGTTAAAGAAGTAGAGTTGATAAGAGGCAAAATAAGACTATGCATAATTAGTCTAGTAAGTTTTACTATATAAACCATTATTTTCGTTACTATTCTAGAGCTTATTGCTACAGGCTATCAATCAACTTAACAGTTTTAACTTAGGTATGAATATTTTTGTGACTTGTGGAGAGGTGAGGAGCTATAAAATTAACAGAGTAAGTTTTGTGGGTAATATGGTTATAATTTTCACTCTAATTTGTTAAATGGAATTGATGTATTCCCTATACCTAAATAATAGATAGCAGGTAGTAGAAAAGGATAATTATTTACTGAAAATCTGTGATGAAAATTTTTTTGAACAAAGAGGTCATGTCAAATGAATAATCATTTGAAACTTCAATTTTAGATTTTATTAAAAATTGTGACTGTATCATAGAGAAATTCCAAAAGTAGATTTCTTACAAAGTAAGAGCTTATGTATTATCTTGAGTTACAAAATCAGTACATGCTCATCATGGAGCATCTATGACTTACTTAAAAATAAAAATGACTAATAGTCACGTAAGGCATTATTTCCCTTATTTCAGTCATGCTATGATAACCCCAATCCTCCAATTTTTTTCCCACAGTAGTACCCTATGTAACCAGATGGTTCTCGTATTTCAAATTCTGCAATAACTCCCAAGTGCCTTCATCATCTGTCTTTTCCAATCTTTTTAGCTTTCTCTCCCACTATCTTGGCCCATCGTTTTGATTGCCCAGATCATTACACGTTAGGAGTCTGTTCCCCTAACGTGTAATGATCTATTTTACACCCAGTTGTAGATATAGTTTTGTCCTGACTAAGGAATGAGCCTCTCAGCTACAGACCAGTATTGCCTGACTATTTTCCTCTTAAGAATCTGCTCAGTAAGGTTATTTCATCAATAAGCTCCCCCTACGTGGATAGAACTAAAAACTTCAGAGATTTCCCTACAAAGACATGCTCTAGACAAGTTACACCTCAAATTGCATTATGTATGTATTAAATTTTAGTTAATTACTTAGTGAATCTTAACTTATTTTATTCTTTTAACAAAGCTATAACATAAGTATAGTTGTTATCAGGCCCATTTCACTGGTGAGGTAAGTGAGGTAGAAAGGGGTTAAGTAATTTGCTTAAGTTCATACTGCCAGTAAATACATGAAAATAGAATTCAAACCCAGAAAATATTGCATCATATTCAGAGCTCTCTAAGTTGGCTCTTTAGACTCAATTAGTAGATTTGGGCTAGTCATTTCATAAGGGGCTACAGCTTTGGAAAGGCAGTGAGAAAAATGGCTACATTCTTATTGACCTGATAAACTATATGGAAAACATCCACACAGCTACAGTGTGAATATGGTCAACGGCATTTTTAAAGGTAAAGGCCCTAATATGTGTTAGGTTTTCTAACATATTTTACATCATATTTCTACTAGAAACCTGAATGTTAGAACATACATCTCCTATACTCAAAGGCTTGCAGAGAAATAATTTTGAAAGGCTTATGGGTGGACTAGCCATCTTTAATACTGCAGACATCAGGAGATCCACTGAGTTTAATTGCCAGAATTCTTTTCCTTCTAAACTGGATAAGGCTTTTTGACAAGAAGACATGAATTGTCTCAATACTTGGATAATTTCTGTAAAGAGACATATGGTCATTCACTCTTTTTAAAAAACGATGAAAGCAATATGTTTGTCAAAATTGTAACAATGCAATGGGACATCAGCAAAAATGAAAGCGTAGGGAAATCCAAAGACCTTGCCCTGAAAAGAAACAATAAATAATCTGGTAAAAAACTGTCCAAATTAACTTTATCTGAACTCTGCAAACAAGTCAAAGTATTACAGCAATCAGGCAGGCACTCAATCAAGAAAAAGGTAGTTCACTATCAGTTAGGGTCTTGAAGATGACAATCTGAATTCTTGGTGTGGGTTCCTAGTGCTGGAGGATCAAAGCAGACTTTGTTCTTGAAAAACAAAACTGTGTTTTTTTTTGTTTGGTCTGTCATTGGCTCCCTGACAAATTGTGTAAGGGACAACCCTTACTTTATCAAACACAGAACTCTTTCAGGGCAAAGAGGTAACTAACCAGGACATCTGTCAAAAACATTTAAAGGTAAATATGTAAGCTGGTGCCAAACAGGCAGGAGATAGCTATTGGAGCATACAATGGACACATCAAAAAGCCTGGAAAAAAGATTGGGGAATAAGATGCTTTGGAAATATGGGCCTTGAAAAGCTCCACATAATCCTTGGAAACCATTAGATCACGTGCACACCCAAGGTGGAGTACCTACTCAGAAAGAGTATTTAGAGCCTTCTGAGAAGACCCTAAATTCTCACTACTGGCTGTTCCTTAGGCTGTGCTCAAGCAGGAAATGAGAACCCTGAAAGGGGGATTCCTGAAGGGAACCTTTTCATGAGGGAATCATGAAAGCAGTAAGAAGCAACTCATAATGTACAAGTGATTCTCAATAATACTAACAGCTAGTTTCTCATCAAAACCAAGGAAACTAGAAGGGACTAAAATGACATATATAAAGTGCTAAAAGTATGTATTAACCAAGAATCCTATATCCAACAAAACTGTCTCTCAAAAATATAAAGAAACCAAGATATTTCAATTAAAAATTGAGAGTACACTGCTAGTACACTTGTTCTACAAGAAATGCTCCAGGGAATCCCTTCAGGATGAAAGGAAAAAATACTAGAAAGTGACTCAAATCCATATGAAAAATAAAGAACACTGGTAAAGATCACTAAATAAATACTAGAGCAATAATTATAAATCTGTGTCATAAGTAAAATAATAACAAATCTATGTCGACAGGCATAGTATAAAGATGTAATCTGTGACAATTACATAAGGAAGGGAAACAGCTATGTAGAAAATGCAATTTTTATGACTGAAACTAAACTGGTATTAATTTAAATTAGATTGCTGTAAATTAAGATGTTAATTTTAACATCTTAATGTTAAAAGATGTTAACATTAAGGAATTCCCATGGCAAACACTTAAAAAAAACTATCGTAGTCAGAGAAACAAAAAAATATATATAAAATGATACCCTAGAAAATGAGATCTGAGACAAAAGAAATAAGAAGGAATTGAGGAACACAGAAGATATAAAACATATGGAAAAGAGCTAAGTGCCAAAACAAAGTCTATCCATATCAGTGATTATTTTAAATGTAATTGGATTAAACTCTCCAATTAAAAGCCATAGAGTACTAGAATGGATTAGGTACAAACACAATTCAACAACATGATTTCTACAATAGATACATTTTAGAACAAAAAAAACACATTGAAAGTGAGTGGATAGAAAAAATAGTAAATGCAAACAGTAACACAAAAGAGAGTAGAATGGCTATAATAACAAAATAAAAACCTTAATGGAGTTCAGATAATTATTAAGAGACAAAGACATCGTATAATGACAAAAAGGTCAATCCATCAAGAAGATATAACAGCCCTGAACAGTGTGACTCGGTTGGGCATCATCCCATAAACTGAAAGCTCATCAGTATGATTCCCAGACAGGGCACATGCTTAGAGTGTGGGTTCCATCTCTGGTAGGGGCATGTGTGAGAGGCAACTGATTAATGTTTCCATCCATGTTTTTTACCATTTCTCTGTCCCTCCCTTCCCCTCTCTCTAAAAGTAAATAAATAAAATCTTTTTTTAAACAAAGAAGATATAATAGTAATAAAAATATGAGTTATATGTACCTAACAACAACCTACCCCTAAATAAAGCAAAGACTTAAATGAATTAAAAAGGGAGAAATAGACTATTTGTACAGCAATAGTTGGAAATTTGAACATCCCACTTTCAATAATGACTAAAGAAATTAGATAAGAGTATTAGAAAACAGAAGACTTGACGACAATATAAACCAACTGAAGCAACCTAATAGATATCTAATAGATATCCAATAGAAGCTACCTAATAGATAGCTATCAAATATCTATACCATTCCATCCAACAGCAGAATACACTTGAAACATTCTCTATGACAGACCAAATATTAGACTACAATCTGAATATCAATAAATTTTAAAAGATTTGAATCATACAAAGTAAGCTCTCCAACCACAATGGGATAAAATTAGAAATCAATGACAGAAAGAAAGTGGAAAAATTCACAAATACATGGAAATTAAAACAACGCACTTGTAAGCAACCAATGAGTCAAAAAATAAATTTTAAAAAAGTTAAAACGTACTTTGGCATGTATGAAAAATGCTACTATATTGTCTCCCTATAAGATACCTGTGTACTTGTTAAAAGAACATATTCAACAAAAAGCCAAAAACTGTACTCTTGAAGTATAAAACTTGAAAAGATCTAGAGAACTTTTTTCCATCAACAATAAAATTGTTTGAGATTGAAGCTGGAAATGTCATGAAATTTGAGGATTAAATCATTTCTTTTTTTATCACTTAAAAATTTTAAATTTTTAGTAATACATTTTTATTGCAATTTTTCCATTACCATTGATCCTCTCTAAACCCTTTTGCACCTCCGCCCAACCCTCTTCCCCCCTGTATTCACCACACTGTTGTCCAGGTTCATGAATATTTTTTTTTTTTTTGCTTGATCCCTCCACCGCCAACCCCCACCCCTGAGCTGTCAGACTGCTCTCTATTTATGAGCTGTCTGTATTTTGCTTGTTCAATTTGTTCATTAGATTCTGCACATGAGTGAAATCATTGGTAGTTCTCTTTCTCTAACTGGCTAATTTCACTTAGCATAATGTTCTCCAGGTCCATTCATGCTGTAGTAAAGGGTGAAACTGTCTTCCTTTTTACGGCCGAAAGTACTCCATTGGATAAATATACCATAGGTGCTTTATATGTTCAACTACTGATGGACATGTGGGCTGCTTCCAGATCTCAGCTATTGTTAAATAATGCTGCAATGAATACAGGGGTATACATATTCTTTTGAATTACTGTTTTGGGATTCCTCAGATATATTCCTAGAATGGGATTGCTGGGTCATAAAGCAGTTACATTTAAATTTTTATGAGTTAACTCCATACTGCTTTCCACAGTGGCTCCACCAATCTGCATTTCTACCAACAATGCAGAATGGTTCCCTTCCTCCATATCCTCTCCATCACTTGTTTGTTGATTTAATGAAGACAGCTATTCTAACAGTGTGAGGTGATATCTCATCATGGTTTTAATTTTCATTTCTCTGATGATTAGTGATGTTCAGCATCTTTTCATATATATATGTCCATTGGTCATCTATATGTTCTCTTCAGAGAAATGTCTATTCAGTTCCTCATCCAATTTTCAACTGGATTTTTTTTTTTTGGTGTTACATTGTATGATCTCTTTATACATTTTGGATATTAATCCCTTAGCAAATGTATTGGCAACTATGTTCTCCCATTAAGTGGGCTTTTTATTTTGTTGATGGTTTCCTTTGCTGTGCAAAAAGCTTGTTAGTTTGGTGTAATCCTATTTGCTTATTTTTCTTTTATTTCCCTTGCCTGGGTAGATATATCAGAAAAAATATTGCTAGGAGCAACATCTGAAATTTCACTGCCTGTTTTCTTCTAGGATTTTTTGGTTTGGGGTCTAATATTTAAGTCTTTAATCCATTTTCAATTTATTCTTGTGTTAGGCACTAAGAGGGTGGTGGTGTTTCTTTTTTCTGCATTTATCTGTCCGATTTCACATGATTTATTGAATAAACTCTCTGTAGCCCATTGTATGTTTTTGCCTCCTCTATGAAGTATTGACTATAAAGGTGTAGGTTTATTTCTGGGTCCTCTTTTCTGGTCCGTTGATTTTTGTGTCTGTTTTTATGCCAGTATGATACTGTTTTGATTAGTATGACCTGAGAGTATAGTTTAATACAGATAGCATGATTCCTCCAACTTTGTTCTTCTTTCTCAAGATCGCTGTCACTATTTGGGGTCTTTTCATTTCCATACAAATTTTTTGAATATTAGTTCTAGTGCTATAAAATATGTTATGGGTATCTTGATAGGAATTGCATTGAATCTATATATTGCTTTGGTTAGTATGGACACTTTAATGATGTTAATTCTTCCTATCCATGAACACGGTGTGTGCTTCCACTTCTTTGTATCTTCTTCATTTTCTTTCTTCAGTATCTTGTAATTTTGAGTAAAGGTCATTTGCATTCTTGTTTGTTTATTCCTAGGTATTTTATTCTCTTTGAAGCTTTGTGAATGGAACTGTTTTCTTCACTTCCCTTTCTGATAGTTTATTATTGGCACATAAAGTACAACTGATTTCTGGATATTAACTTTGTATTCTGCTATTTTACTGAATTCATTTATCGGTTCTAGTGGTTTCTGGGTGGAATCCTTAGGGTTTGCTATATACAGTACCATGTCACCTATTTATAATGACAGTTTTATTTCTTCCTTTCCAATTTGGATGCCTGTTATTTCATTTTCTTGTCTGATGGCTGTGGCTAGGACTTCCAGTACTATGTTGAATGACAGGTAAAAACAGTCACCTGTGGTTCCCAGTCTTAAGGGAAACGCTTGTATTTTTTGCCCATTAAATATGATGCTGGCAGTTGGTTTGTCATATATAGTCTTTATTATGTTGAGTTATGTTACCTCTATTCACACTTTGTCAACAGTTTCTATATCAAATGCTAGATTTTATCAAACACTTTTTTAGCATCTATTGATATGATCATGTGGTTGTTATCCTTCATTTTTTTAGGTGGTGTTTCACATTTATTGATTTGCAAATATTATACCAACTTCCATCCTGGAATAAATCCCTCTTGATCACAGTGTATGATTTTTTTATGCATTGTTATATCCAGTTTGCTAATATTTTGTTGAGTATTTTAGTGCCTATGTTCATCAAGGATATTGGCTTATAATTTTCTTTCTTTGAAGTGTCCTTATCTGGTTTTGGAATTAGGATAATGCTGGCCGCATAGATGAGCCATTCCCAAGCTCATCTAATTAGATTTTTTGAAATAGTTTGAGAACAAGTGGTGTTCATTCTTCTCAGAATGTTCACCTATGAAGCCATCCCATCCAGGGCTTTTGTTTTTTGGGGGTTTTTTGATCACTGCTTCAGTTTCATTATGTATAATCTGTTTATTCCCATTCTGATTCTTCCTCAATTCATTTTGGAAGATTGTATATGTCTAGAAATTTATCCATTACATCCAGATTGTCCAATTTGTTGGCATATAAGTTGTTCATAATATTTTCTACAATTTTTTGTATTTCTTTGGTGTCAGTTATTACTTCCCCTTTTTCATTTCATTTCTGATTTTATTTATTGGGGTCCTCCTTTTTTTCTTGGTG
Source organism: Desmodus rotundus (assembly GCF_022682495.2). Lineage (NCBI taxonomy): Eukaryota > Metazoa > Chordata > Mammalia > Chiroptera > Phyllostomidae > Desmodus > Desmodus rotundus. The sequence goes on from NC_071390.1 coordinate 142,210,585, forward strand.
AGTCTGATTAAAGGTTTGTCAAATTTGCTTATTTTTTCAAAGAACCAGCTCTTCGATTCATTAATTTTTTGTTTATTTTTTGTGTCTATTTTCCTTATTTCTGCTCTGATCTTTACTATATCCTTCCTTCTACTCACTTTGGATTTGTTGTGCTTTTTATATTTCCTTTAAGTACAAAGTTAGATGGCTTATTTAAGCTTTTTATTGTTTTTTGAGACAGGCCTGTAATGCTACAAATTTCCCTCTTAGGAATGCTTTTCCTGTGTCCCACATATTTTGGGTTGTTGTGTTCTCATTTTCATTTGTTTCAAGGTAATTTTCATTTCTTCCTTGACCTCATTGTTATCCCATTCATTATTTAATAACATGTTATTTAGCTTCCATGTCTTTTTTGTATTTTTCAGTTTTCACTTGTGACTGATTTCTAGTTTCATAACATTACGGTCAAACAAGAAGCTTGATATGATTTCTGTTTTATTAAATTTATTGAGACTTGTTTTCTGTCCTAACATGAGGTCTACCCTAGAGCATGTTCCGTGTGCACTTGAAAAATATGTATAGTCTGGTGCTTTGGGATCAAATGTTCTGAAGATATAAATTAAATCCATTTGATCCATTGTGTCATTAAGGCCACTGTCTCCTTGTTCATTTTCTGTCTGGAATATCTACCCATTGAGGCCAAAGGGGTGTTAAAATCCACAACTATCACTGTATTTCTATCAGTTTCTCCCTTTATGTTTATCAAGATTTGTTTTACATGTTTAGGTGCTCTTATGTTGGGTGCATAAATGTTTACTAGCTTTATATCCTGTTGTTGGATCAGTCCCTTTATCATTATGTGGTGTCCTTCTTTGTCTCTTACTATGGTCATGGTTTTAAAGTCTATTTTGTTAAACATAAGTATTGTTACCCCAGCTTTTTAAAAAACTTTATATTTGCATAAAATGTCTTTTCCCATCCCTTTACTTTTAGTCTGTGTTTATTTTTCATTCTGAGGTGGGTCTCTTGAAGACAACATATACATGGATCCTGTTTTCTTAACCCTTCAGTTTCTTAACCATTCAGCTACCCTATGTCTTTTGATTGGAGCATTTAAAGCACTTACATTTAAAGTGATTATTAACAGATACATCTTTATTGCCATGTTAATTTTTTAAACAATTTTCCTCCATTTTTCTTTGTCTTCTTTTTAAGCCAAGCCCTTTAACATTTGTTGCAATACTGATTTGGTGGTAACAAACTCCTTTAGCTTTTTCTTCTCTGGCCTGAAATGTTTCTGTTGGGAAGTCAGAGGATATTCTTATGGGATAATAATAATAATAATAATAATAATAATAGTAATAATAATATTCTTATTCTTATAGGTAACTACCTGATTTTCTCTTGTGGCATTTAAGATTCTCTCCGAGTCTTTAAGTTTTGCCATTTCATTATGATGTATCTCTGTGTGGGCCTCTTTGGGTCCATCTTTTTTGGGGACTTTATGTGCTTCTGGGACTTATGTGTCTTTTTCTTCACCAGGTCAGAGAAGTTTTCAGTCATTACTTCTTCAAAAAGGTTTTGATGCCTTGTTCTCTCTCTTCTCCTTCTGATATTCCTATGATGCGGATGTTAAGCTTCATCTTTTCCCAAAGGACCCTTAAACTATCCTCATTTTTAATGATTATTTTTCTCTTTTTCTTGCTCTGATTGGGTGTGTTTGGTTTTTTTTATTTTTAACCTTTTTTTCCCAAATCACTGACTCAATCCTCTGCTTCATCTAACCTGCTGTTTATTCAATCCAGTGTGTTATTTATTTCAAATATTGCATTTTTTAATTTATGACTTATCCTTTTTTATGGTTTATATGTCTTTTTACATGCTGTTGAGCATCCTTATAATCATTACATTGAACTCTATTTCTGATAAATTGCTTGCCTCCATTTTATTTAGCTTCTTTTTTTTTAGAATTCTCTTGTCTTTCATTGGGGCCTGTTTCTTTGTCATTGCATTTTGGCTACCTCTTTCTATTCGTTTCTATGTATCAGGTAAATCTGCAACAACTCTGCTGTTGGCCTATGTCAGATGCTGCTTGTAACTGGCCCTGGGTAACCTGTTTGGTGCTATCAGGGATCCACAACTTGTGGCTCCCTCTGCTAGGACTGGATGCATGTGGAAAGGACCATGCTGTGCACAAAGGCTGGCTTTTACCAGCACAGTGGCTGGGGGAGTGTCAACGGAAGTCTTAAGCCCCCAGATATCTGCTCTGCCTATAGGCTGTTGGTTAGGGTGAATCACTGAAAGAGCCTCTGGCTGTACACCTCAGCAGGGCTTAAGCTCCACTGGGTGGGGTGATAGAGATTCTTGGGAATGGGGGTATTATTGTCCCCCAGGCTGACGTTGAGTGGAGGGGAGAGCTTTGCTCAAGAAAGATGGCTTCTGCAATATGGAGAATGAATAAGCACAGGGATCCTGGCAGCTGACCCTTCAGCTCTCTCCCCAGAGCCGCCAACACCAGACTCTCCTCATGTGGCTCTAATCCACTCTGTCTGCCCTCTGCCAGAGTTCAGGGTATGTGGCTGCAAGTGCAACTTTGTGCATTGGCTCTTTAAGATGGTGTCTGTGTCTCTAGCTCTCTCTCCCTGTAAGACAGAAACCCTGCTGCTTTTCACAGCCAGGTGGTATATGGGCACCTTTCCCAGTTCTGGTGCTCTAGGCTGGGAGCTGTGCTTGGGGTTTAGAGCCCACACTTCTCAGGAGGAACCCACTCAACTGATGAAATATCCCTCCAGAACTTGAGCTGCCACCCTTGGGAGCACAACCAGCCCTCTTGTGCCCCCTTACACTTCCTACCAGTCTCAGTGTGGTGGTGTGGTCCCTTCTATAAGTCCTTGGTTATAAGGCTTCTCTTCAGCTAGTGTTTAGTTGGTTATTCAGGATGATTTTTCTATAATTTTGTTGTAATTTCATTTTGGTCCTAGGAGGAGGTTAGTGTAGCTTTCACCTACTCTGTCACCATCTTGGACCTCTTTGTTTTTGGGTTAACACATTCTGGGAGGTTTCAATTCATTAACATCAAAAATGAATTATAGCTTGCTCTTTTACTTAAAATGTCAAAGGATTAAGCAAGAACTAAATTAAATCATTATATTCAATTTTTTAAAAAGTCAAAAAGAAATCACTATGGAAGTAGCAAATTACTTTGATAGAAAACATGAACACAACAAACCAACACTTGGGTTAAAGTAAAAAAGCAGCGCTCAGAAGGAATTTTACAACTATAAATGATGACATACATACACACAAAAATCTCAACCTAATCTTCTGCCATAATGAACTAGATAAATAACAGCAAACTAAACCCACAGCTAGTAGAAGGAAATAATATGATCAGAGCAGATATAAATTAGAGAACAGAAAACAACAGATATACCACAAAATTAAAATCTGATTCTCTGAAAACGTCAACAGAATTGACAAACCTATATTAGAATAGACAGAGAGAGAGGATTCAAATTACTAAACTCAGGAGTAAGTGGGGATATTATTATAACTCTTACAGAAATAAAAATAACTGTAGGAAAATAGTATGAACAACTGTATGTCAATCAATTAGAAACCCAGATGAAATAAATGAATTCCTGGAAGCACACAAACTGACACAAAAAGAAATATAAAAACTGGATAGAAGTGTAACAAGTAAAATGATTGATCAGCTTAAAAAACACAAAAAGTAAAAAAAAAAAAAAACCCCATAAAAAGTATGGGGGGAAACATACTAGTGTCTAACAAAGAAAAGCCCACACCTCAAAAGCAGATGACTTACTAGTGAATTCTATGAAACATTTAAAGAAATTACCAGTCCTCTTCAAACTCTTCTAAAAAACAGAGGAGGAGGAAATGCTTCCTATCTCATTCTATGGGACCCTGATACCAAAGCCACCAGACAAACACCACCAAAATAGAAAACTATAGACCAATATCTCTTAGGAATATAGATGCAAAATTCCTTAACAAACTTCTAGTACAACAAATACAGCTGCATTTAAAAAGGATTATATAACATGACTAAATGAGAGAAATTCATCCCATGAATGTAAGGGTCTTACAGTGTATGAAATCAATGACTATAATATACCATACTAATAAAATGAAGATATACATAAATCATCTCAATTAATGCAAGAAAAAACCATGTAAAATCCAACATTGTTTGATAACAAAACACTACAACTAACACTAGAAGGGGCCTTTCTCAAGTTGATAAAGGGGATCTATGAAAAACCCATAGCTAATCTCATCTTAATGGTGAAAGTCTAAAAACTTTCTCCTACCATAAGTAATCAGAGAAATACCTGCTCATGACAACATTGTACTGTAAGTTCTAGCCTAAGCAATTAGTCAAGAAAAAGAAATGAAAGGCATCCAATTTGGAATGGAAGAATTAACACTAATTCCATTCACAGATGGCACGATCTTGTACATAGAAAGTTCTAAAGTACCACAGAAGAAGTATTAAAGTTAATACAGTTATGTGCAACTTAACAACAGGGATACATTCTGAGAATTTTGTCATTGTGCAAACATCATGGAATGTACTTACAGAAACCCAAAAGATATAGACTACCACACATCTAGGTTACATGTTATAACCTGTTGCTGCTCCCAGGCTACAAGGCTGTACAACATGTTAATGTACAAAACAGTATGAGATTAAATCAAGCATAAGAGAAAATGATACGATCAATCGAGAGACCAGGTTAGCTGCTGCTGGCATAACACAGCACACTGTTTTACAACAAACTTTTTTGTTGTAGTAAGTAGAAAGAGTACACTTTAAAATGACAATAAAAAAGTATAGTACAGTAAATACATAAACCAGTAACAGTCATTTATAATCATTACCAATATTATGTACTATACATAATTGTATGTGCTATACTTTTATACAACTGGCAGCCTGATAGGTTTACATGAGCATCATCACAAACATGTGAGTAATGAACTCATTGTGCTATGACATTACAAAGGCTATGTCATCCCTAGGGGACAGGAATTTTTCAGCTTCCTTATAACCTTATGGGACTACTGTTATATATGTGCTGTGACACTGACTGAAACATCATTATGTGGTGCATAACTATAAATAAATTTAGCAAGATGTAGGATATAAGATTAACATAAAAATATTAGTTGTATTTCTATACACTAGTGATTAAAAAATCTGAAAATAAAATTAAGAAAATAAGTCCTTTACAATAGCATCAAAAAAGAATAAAATACTTAAGAATAAGTTTAACAAAAGAAGTGTAATATTTGTACAGTGAACTATAAAAAAACACTGCTGAAATGAAAGAAAATCTAAATAAATGGAGAAACATCCACATTCATGGATTGAAAGACTTAATATTAGGGTGGAAATACTTCCCAGGTTCATCTACAGGTTTAATGCAAATCCCATCAAAATCCTATCTAGCATTTTGCAGAAATCTAAATAATTATCCTAAAATTCATGTTGAAATGCCAGAGACCCAGAATAGCTAAAACACACTGAAAGCAAAGTTGGAAGATTTACACATCCTGACTTCAAAACCTACAACAAAGCTACAATAATTGAACAGTGTGGTCATAGCATATGGTTAAACGTGTAACTCAATAGAAGAATTCAAAGTCCAAAAATAAACCTATTCATCTATAGTCAACAAGGGTGCCAAGATCATTCAATAGAGGAACTATAGTCTTTTTAACAAATGATGTTAAGACAACTGGATAGCCACATACAAAAATGAATTTGGACCCTTAGCTCATCCAATGTCCAAAAATTAACTCAAAATGAATCAAAATCCTAAATGTAAGGGCCAAAACTATATGACTTTTAGAGGAAAACATAGAGGTAAATCTACAGGACACTGGATTTTTATAATGGATTCTTAGCTATGACATCAAAAGAACAGGCAACAATAGAAAACATAGACATTGTCCTTTATCAAAACTTAAAAGTTTGTAGTCATTGTGCAAAAATTTAGTAATTCCTTTAAAAAATAAATGTAGAATTACCACATGATGTAGTAATTATACTCTGTGGTATTTATTAAAGAGAATGAAATTAGGTGTTCAAACAAAAACTTGTAAACATTGTTCAAAGCAGTATTATTCACAACACCCAAAAAGTGGAAACAACCCAAATATCTACCAACTAATAAATGGACCAAAAAAATGTGATATAGGTATGTAATCCGTACAATGAATATTATTCAGACATGAAAAGAAATGAATACTGATACATGCTACTACAACTTGAATAAACCCTGATCTGATGCAGCTCAACACAGAGATGCTTAAAATGTGTGGGTTTAAACATAATAAGCCACTTACTAGCCATGTGATTTTGGACAAATTAACTAGTCTAAGTCTCAATTTCTCATCTGTAAAATGGGGGTGATAATGCTATAACACCTAAAAAATTGCTGTGGTGTTTAAATTATAAGTAATGCGCTTATCATATAATTAATGCTGAGTGAATAAAACTATTATTATAAAATATAGGCTTTTAGAAAGTCACAATTTCTCCTCTATTTTAACACTTGGCAAATCTGACTTGTTTATTTGGGTTCATGTATTAGCCCATGAGGACTAGAGAACTGAGGAGAGTAAAATAGATATAGAGGTTTTCTTCAATTTATTGATTTGGCAATATTTATTAGTACCTACTACATGCAAGCATTGAGGATATAATGGTAAACAAATACAATCTCTATCCTCAAAGAGTTCTGCAAAGTAAGAGCACTGAAAACTTTGCCTTAAGTAACCCAAGAGAAATTTCTCACTTTACGTTATGTCAAGGAATGGCAAACTTTTTCTGTAAAGGTCAGACAGTGAATATTCAATACTTTAGGCTTTGCAAGCCAAAGAGTCTCTGTTTTAACTATTCAACTCTGCCGTTGTAGTGAGAAAGCAGCCACAGGCAATATAAACAAATGGGTGTGACAGTTTCCCAATAACATTTTATTTTGAAAAATAGGTAGTAGCTCATTTAAAGCCATGGATTGTAGTTTGTTGACCCCTGATTTATATCAATAGACTGCCAATCTAAAATTCATTCTATTTACAGTGCGTTGGTAAATATCAGTAAATGTGCGACTCACCTTTTTTTTAAGGTTTGACAGATGGTAGAGAATACATGACTAATTAACCAAAGCAAAAATCAGAAGACCTTATCCAAGATCTGACAAAAGAGAACTCTTAATTAAACTTCCTACTGCCTTGAAAAAACTCAAGGATATTAAATCCGAGAGAACCTATTATTGGCTCTCAGATTAAGTAAGGAAGGAAAACTACAGTTATCCAAATTACATATTTAGGTATATATTAGGTATATAGTTGAAGGACTTCAAGTTATTTGAGTAACATCTGCGAACCTTAAGCAGAGTTACTACCCAAGATCAACTCCCTCAAAGTGAGTATTTCTATGTAATCTTTCTAATGAGGTCTGAGGTCCTTGAGTATTTTCTATCTGATATTACTAATTAAAAGCTCAAGATAAACTTGTAAGAATGACTACATTCTTTTTATTCTGGCCTTTTCACTTACACATATCAGTCAACAGAGTCCATTCTCCTCTGCCCCTCCCAAAAAGCCAACAAAAAATAAACAAAAAACCATGTGCCTATGTATAAGTGCATTTACCAGTGAAAAACTAAACAATAGAGATATTTAAAGGAAGTTGTCTCTGTTTGGTGGACCAGAAGGATAAGGCAGTGCACTGGTATTCATCATACCTTCAGGACTATGGGATTTTATACCATATATTATAAAATTCAACATAAACTGAAAAAGGACAATGTTTTTTTTTAAAAAAAAATGCTTATTTTCCATGGTAAAAATAAATAAATAGAATAAAGTAGTTTACTTCACGATAAATTTTAAGGCTGGGCTTCTATCTGCTGAAAAAGAAGCAAGGAAAGCTCTGAGTTCTTCCACACAGATCACTTTTAAAGTCAATTGCCTCTGGAGAAATCTTTTTGGATTTATGTAAGATTATAGCTTTCATTTATTTTCTTAGCCTTAAACTATATGTATATATATAAACCAATGATAGGTTAGCGTACATCAAAATTCTGGTTACTGATGTTCATATAAAATATTAATCTTATTATTCTTTGAGAGTCAAGGTCAGTAAGAATGATTTGGTGACAAATCAAATAATTTCCAGTGCAGTAAAAGAGGAATGGCCCTGGCTGGTGTGGCTCAGCTGGTTGGAGCGTCATCCTGTAAACTGAAAGGTCACAAGCTCGTTTCCCAGTCAGGGCACGTGCCTAGGTTGCAGGTTCGGTCCCTGGTTGGGGCACATACAAGAAACAATTGATCAATGTTTCTCTCTCACACAGATACTTCATTCCTCTTTCTCCCTCCCTTCCTCTCTCTCTAAAATCAGTAAGCAAGTTCTTGGGTGAGGATAAAAACAGAAAAGAGAGAGAGAAATGTATTCTGCCCTCTTACTTTCAACTTGTATCTAAATAAATCTGGCTTAATAACATGTTAATTTAAGTTGGACACACCTCTGCCCTTCCCTTAAGATTAAAAAGGTAAACATTCTCCAAAATGTAGATAAACAGAGTTTGCAGTCTCAAGAGACAGCTGCTTCTGGTATCTAATTACTGGGGTATGAAGTTGGCAGGAACCTCAGAGCAACCATTCACAAGACAAAATCATTATTTCTGGTATTTGGATTAGTTATCTTAGACTATATTTTGCAACTAATTTACCTTGAAATGAGGTCTCTTTAACAAGTCAATGGCAGGGGGGAAAAGCAAGAGGGACAGTTCTATATCAAAGAGATTTGAGAGACAGAACAACCAGATGTAATATATGAACCTTGTTTGGTCTCTGATTCAAACAAAACCAAGATAAAAAGACATTTTGAGACAACTGGGAATATCTGAATACAGACTACTAGATGCTATTAAGGAATTTTATTAATTTTATTGGGTGGGGTCATAGTATCATGGTTAATTAGAAAATGTCTTTAAGAGATGCATAATGTCATATGTCTGATATTCATGTTGAAAAATTCAGAAAAAAAGGATAATGTGGCAAAATGTTGACATTTTAAACATAAGGGATCATTAAACTATTTTACTGTGTGTGTTTTTATATATTAATAATAAAAAGCAAAAAATACAGTGGTACAATGGTGAACAATAAGTCACACAACATATAATCTAAATATATTTTGATTGGTTATTTGCTAAGTGTGTTTAGTTAGTGTTCTTGAAACAAGAGATATGCCATAAGAAACAACCTAATAATAGCTTAGAATTTAAAAAAAGAGAGAATTCCAAGATGGCTACAGAGTAGGTGGAAGCTGTACCCACCTGCTCCAGGCCCCAAACTGGATTTACAGCTAAATTACAGAGCAATCAACCTGAACCACCAAAGGAAGGCTAGCTGAACTAAAATATCATAACCAAGGATTACAAAAGAAGACACAGAGACTTGTAAGAAGCGTGGAATTGCAGAAAGGGATAGCCTCTGCACTCAGGTGTGAGGCTCAAAGGAATACTGCAGCTGAAAAACTACTTCCCCCTAGAAGCGAGAGGTCTAAGCCCCTTACAGGGATCCCCAACCCAGAGCAATGGATGCAGGAATAGGAGCCCATGTAGCACCTAGCAGTGAAATCAGTGGGGATTCAGTCCTCCTGGGAGACTCAGACTGCACTCCCCACTCCCCTGCCAAGGTAGAGCACTTCTGTTGTTACAGCACTGGCCTGAGGAGTTCGAGGTCCAGACTCCGACTGCCTTACACGGGTCCTGCAAAGGGGTCTGCTGGCTATACCCAGCAGGGACTTTAAGGGGCCCTCTCTTTTTTTCTGGGGAGCTTTTGGTGAAGACCCACACAGTGACTAAACTGTGTGGCTTGGGAAAGAAAGCCTGTCTCCGTTACCTCAAGTGCAAAACCAGTGCCCCTCCCCCAACCTGTTAAGTCACTCAGCCTGTCCCATTGTGGAGAGCAGGACCAATAAAATGGCATTGGTCCAATCAAGATAGCATAAAGTATATAAAACACAGTGGAACCACTCATGTCAACCAAAATGGCTGTCAGTCAGCCACGACACTTTGGTTCAAGAGGGAAACTACCTAAGTCAGAGTAGACACATCTGGCCAAGAAGACATAGCTAAGATATTTGCACAAGTAATCAGAATAGCCTTGTCTGCAGAGCAGGACCACCCATAGATAGGATCCTGGGGAAATTCCATACTTGCCAGCAGGTGTGTCAAGCAGAACAGCCATGTACCAGCCATAGGTTCCTAGACATATTCCCCACTTGGCATCAAGGGTGCCAAGACATTTATCAAAAAGACTCAGAAGGGTGGAGTACACCACTTTCAAGGCACAACTGAGGCAGGCTCCAGACGACTGCTGAGACAGCCGAGATCCACATACCAGACAGCTGCTCCATGCCACACTGATCAGCCTTGGCATTGGCCTCCAGGGGCTCTGCCCAGGTGGACTGGAAAATTTGTCTACCCCGCTGTCCACTTGGCTCTGGAGATCATTCCCTGCAAGAAGTTGTAACTCCCTTGCCCACCATGCTATCTCCTGGGCCTGTGTCTCTCCTGGGACTCAGGTTCATTATCCCCCATTGACTGCTGTGTGTGTATAATTCTCTTAGATTGTTAGAGTGTGAGTAGGATATTAATGTATGTTGATGTTCTACTTTGAGTGAACCTGCATTTAATAAAAGCTGAGTGAATAGCATAGTTACTGTATGTGACTCTTGTCTATTCCTTGGTGCCATGCTGCTCAGCAAGCATCTTAGATGAGCAGTTGCCTGGCAGACTTATAGGAAAGACTATATCACGAACTTACATTCAGGACATCCATCCTGCTGAGTTCCATGGTGCAGAGGAGCTACACAAATTGGGACTTTTGGCCCGTCCTGCTGGGTTTGGCAGTGCAGGGGAGCTGCTCAAAGCAGGGACTTTCCACCCTGTCCTACTGAGACCAGCCAGGTGGAGAGATTGGAGTTCCATGCAGAACTGAGACCTTCAGCCCCATCCTGCTTGGCTCAGGGCAAGAGGGACTGGGGAGCCATGCAGAGCTTGGATTTTCAAACTGTGTCTCCTGGGGGGGCTCTTGTCCAGGAACCAGATGGATGAGTTCTGGGCTATGTGGATACACTGTGTGAGGAGGCAAATCCAATCTCCCCTGCAAGTTCAGTCTGAGCTACCCCAGGAAGGACAAGAAGTGCCCACCCTCTTCCGAAAATCTTTTGGGTACCACTCAATATGGGACACTGTTTCGATCAGCTCTGCCAAGTCCTGAAACCCCCACTGGGCACAGTTCCATTGGGGAAAATGAGACAGGCTCAGTGGTGGACATTTAAAGTGGAAGACCCTTAGAGGCTACTATTTGGGACCAGGATGAGTGCTTAGCCCCTCCTTTGGGCTGGGCTGGCATAATCCTCAATGAGAGAATTTTTTGATCTATCCCCCTGAGCCACGGGCAGCTGAACTTGCTACTCCAGAAGTAATGGCTGGCTGCACCCCGGGTGAACCTAAGCAACACCCCTAGGGGGAACTAGAGTTGTAGACTCTGGCAGAGACTGAGGGGTTTGCCTCTGAAGCGGGGGCCACCTTCCTCTCACTAAGTGCTTGACTGCGTGGTGCTCAAGTAGCAGACCCCACTAACCCTGTCCTCCGATCCTGGTTGCCCCGCCCTACCAAGCTCTCAACCTGTGGAAGGGGTTGTGGACCCAGGCTAGCCTGGGCTCATCCATTCTTTGGAAAGCTCTGCAGGAAGACCACACAAAATGGCTGACAGGTAGAAGCAAAACTCAGGGAGCCTCAGTACTTTTGTAGATCTGACTCCAGCCCTAGAAGCCGACACTTTTACACAGAGTAAAAAAGTGTCCCTTCCATGCACACTCAGGTCCAGTAGAAGCAGACACAAACAGTAAACAGTGAGGTAGCTACAGACAGGTAGCCCAAAGAAAATTACACACAATGCCTGACCTTGACCTGTACCTAAATCCCACCCAAGTGGACCCAGAACCAATACAACCAGTGGTGGGCTCAGGTCACACAAGACCTTGACCCAAGTAGCTACACAAGAGGCACACCCAAAGAGGAATCGCAACAGGCACCACACCCTGTTGGAAACAATTCTTCCTTGGGGGATAGCTCCTGTACAGTGTCTCATACATGGTGATTGGGATATACCCTTACAGCCACCCAGCCTGAAGATATAACTCTATCCACGGAAGGGCCAACAGCATTCAAGACTCATATACAACAAGTGATACACATAACACACAAGAAACATTCCTGGAGCATGGAGCTCAGGTGATCTGGAAGATTGTCCCACTGAGCCCAACAAGACAAGTTCATCATAACACCATCATTAAAAATTTGAGAGTCATAGCAGATCTACCTAATACACAGAGACAAAATAGGGAGACAAAGAAAAATGCCCCAAACAAGAAATCCCCAGAAAAAGAATTAAATGAAATAGATGAAATAAAAGCAACCAAAAACACAAGATGCGGAATTTTAAAAAAGGTTATAAGGATGCTGCTCAAGGACCTTAGAGGAAGAAGGGATGATCTCAGTGAGAACTTAAACAAAGAGATAGCAAGAAATAAAAAGGACATAGAAAGCATAAAAAAAAAAAACAGTCAGATGAAGAATACAATATCTGAAATTTAGAATACACTAGAAGGAATCAACAGCAGGTCAGATGAATCAAAGGATCAACTCAACAAATTAGAGACAAGATAACAATAAGCACCCAGGCAGAGTATTAAAAGAAAAGAGAATGAAAGGAAACAAGGAAAGTCATAGAAACTAAAAAAATAACACAAAAGATCAATGAAACCAAAAGCAGGTTCTTTGAAAAGATAAATAAGATGGATAACCCTTTAACCAGACTCATAAAAAGAGAGAGGAAGAGAGAACCCAAATAAATAAAATCAGAAATGAAATGAAAAAGGAGAAGTAACAACTGACATCACAGAAAAACAAAGGATTGTAAGAAAATACTACTAACAACTATATTCCAACAATTTGGATAACTTAGGTGAAATATTAAGTTCCTACAAACATACAATCTTCCAAAATTGAATCAGGAAGAAGCAGAAAATCTGAATAGACTGAATAGACCAATAACAACTAATGAAATTGAAGCAGTAGTGAAAAAACTCCCAACAAACACCAAGGATGTCCAAACCACGACCTGCAGGCCGCATGAGGCCCAGGGTGGTTGTGAATGTGGCCCAACAAAAAAATCATAAATTTACATAAAACCCTTCTTTTTTTTTTTTTTGCTCATCAGTTTATGTTAGTGTTTGTGTGTTTAATGTGTGGCCCAAGACAACTCTTCTTCCACTGTGGGCCCAGAGACGCCAAAAGTTTGGACACCCCAAACAAACATTCAAAAGCTAACACCTACCCATCTCAAACTATTCCAAAAAATTCAAGAGGAGGGAAGACTTCCAAACTTTTTTACGAGGCCAGCATTATCCTAATTCCAAAACCAGATTAAGACACTACAAAGAAAGAAAATTATAGGCCAATATCCCTAATGAACATAGATCCTAAATTCCTCAAGAAAGTATTAGCAAACTGGACCCAGCAATACACTAGAAAAATAATAGACCATGATCAAGTGGGATTTATTCCAGGGATACAATGCTTGTGCAATATTCACAAATCAATAAATATGATACATCATATAAACAAAATGAAAGATAAAAATCACATGATCATATCAGCAAATGCAGAAAAAGCATTTGGTAAATCTAGCACCCATTTATGATAAAAACTCTCAGCAAAGTGGGAATAGAGGGATAATACCTCAACACAATAAAGGCCATATATGAAAAACTTACAGCCAACATAATACTCAATGGTCAAAAATTAAAACCATTTCAGAGTTCCAGCCAAGATAGAGGGGCAGATAGATACACTTTGCTTCCTCATACAAACAAAGAAGGATAACCACCAATTTTATAAACAAAAAACAACCAAAACTGCCAGAAAATCAAACTGTATTGAAATCCAACAACTGAGGAGTTAAAGAAGAAACATTCATTCAGACTGGTAGGAGGGGCAAAGACTGGAAGCCAGGGCAGAGAGGACGGGTGGCAAGGCAGCTGGTGCACTGGGGTGGTGGGGAAGGGAGGGGCCAGAAGGAGAAGAACGAGAGCAAGAAATTGAACTTATTTGAACAAATAATTAAGGAGAACTTCCCCAACATGGTGAAGGATCTAGACATTCAAGTCCAGGACGCTCAAAGAATCCCAAAGAAGTTGGATCCAAGAAGAAACATATCGAGACACATCATAATTAAGTTACCCAAAATTAAAGATAAGAAGAGAATCTTAAAAGCTGCATGAGGAAAGGAGAGAGTTACCTACCAAGGAATGCCCATAAAACTATCAGCTAATTTCTCTAAAGAAACCTTGCAGGCAAGAAGGGGCTGGAAGGAATATTCAAAGTCATGAAAGGCAAGGACCTACATCCAAGATTACTTTATGTAGAAAAGCTCTCATTTAGAATGCAAGGGCAGATAAAGTGCTTCCCAGATAAGGTCAAGTGAAAGGAGTTCATCAATATCAAGCCCTTATTACAGAAAATGTTAAAGGGGCTTATCTAAGAAAAAGAAGATCACTAACTCTGACAGCAAAATGAAAAAAACCCCACAACTATGAACAACTAAACCTAAAAAACAAAAACAAAAAACTAAGCAAACAACTAGAATTACAGAAATGGAGATCACATGGAGGGCTATCAGTAGGGAAGGGGAGGGGGAGACTAGGGGAATAAGGTACAGGGAATAAGAAGCCTAATTGGTAGGCACAAAAATAGACAGGGGGAGGTTAAAAATAGTATAGGAAAAGGAGAAGCCAAAGAACTTATATGTACAACCCGTGGACATGAACCAAGGGTGGGGGAAAAATGCTGTAGGGAGGGGGTTACAGAGCAGAAGGGGATAAAGAACAGAAAAAATTGGCACAACTGTAATAGTATAATAAATAAAATATACTTAAAAAAATTAATACCATTTCCCTTAAGATCAGGAAAAAGACAGGATGTTCACTTTCACCACTCTTATTCAACACAGCCATTGCAATTGGACAAGAAAAGAAGAAATAAAAGGCATCCAAATAAAAAAAGAGGAAGTAAAAACTGTCTTTATTTGCAGTTGACATATTGTAAATAGAAAACCCTAAAGACTCCACCGAAGAACTACTAGATCTAATAAATGTAACTGTGTCAACAGTAAAAAAGTTAAAAAAACTGAAAAATAAATTAAAAATCAATCAATAAATAAACATAAAAAATAATTTTAAAATGGAGAAGGAGGCAAAGAAGGTGAGGTGTGAAGCAATAGCCATTATTTGATTTTGATCCATTTGTAGATAAACACAGGTTCTATTATCATCTTTGAATATGAGAAGGTAACTACTATACAACATAAAAGCGCACCAAAATGTCCAAATTAACAACAAAAAAATTTTGCTAAGCTAACAACAAGTAAAAAAAGTATCATGAATATTACAGAAAAAATAAAGAGTAAAATCAAACATTGTTTTTCAATAAGTTTAAAAATATATTGAATTTCCTTATCAAAATATAAATGATCATCAAACTGTATTAAAAATAAAACCCAAAAGACTGAAAACAAAGAGATGAGCAAAGACAAAAGTAAACATAAAAAAGCAAGAGTGTTGACATTAATATCATAAAAGGGGGAATTTAAAGTCAAAAGCATGTAACAGGACAAACAGTGGCAATAGGTAATAATAAAAGATATAACCCATTGAAAAATTTAAAAAGTCATAAACCTTTATGCTCCAAACCAACCAACATCCATACATACAACTCCTAAATATGAGGACTTCATAAAAACAATCATGGTAGGAGATTTTAATGTATCTTTTATAAAATTTAACACATCAAGTAAACTAAAAATAAGCACAGCTACAGAGAAATAAAAGCTGAAATTACATACTACCTAGAAATTAATGAAAAAGTATTTTACATCAAAATGTATCAGAGCTAAGGCTCTACTTAAGGGAAATACATGCAACTTTAAATGATATTAATAATGAGATAAACTAAAAATGAATAAATGAAGTGCCCAGACTAAGAAAGGAGAAAAAGAACAAATACACAAAAGAAAACAGTAAGAAAGAATGTGTAAAAAAACATGAAAGCTGAAAGTGATGAAACAGAAAAGGAAAAAGCCAGTTCTTTGGAAAGATGAAAAAAGAAACTCATAGACACAGACAGACAACAGTATGGCGGTTACCCGAGGGAAGGGGAGGGGGAGTAGTAAAAGGTAAAGGGGGCAAAAATATAGTGATGGAAGATGATGCGACTTTGGGTGGTGGGCACATAATGCAATATTCAGATTATGAATCATAAAAAAAATGTGCACTTGAAACCTATTATGACTCTGTTAACCAATGTCACCCCATGAATGTAATCAAATTTAAGAAGACCTAAGGGGGAAAAATGTACCAGACACGAAGTGCTTCAGTAGTCACTTAAAACCTCAGTTTTCATTTCTTGAAAATGGTCACATGTCAACTTTACCTTCTCTGCCTTTGCCTGCTACACTTTGCAATAGTAGAGCCAAATGATCTCATCTGAAAGCTCAGCTCAGACAAATTCTAGATGTAACATAGAAAACATTTAAAATCTATTGTTCATCTAATCCAGTTTCCTTTACGAGGTTTTTTCCTACTGCGGTTCTCACCTTGGTCTTGGCAGTTTTTTAAAGACAGTTGCCCTGCCCTTGAATGTCAGCTTGAAGGATAGTCCACAAAGCCCACAGCTGAACTTCTTAGGTGAAGTTAACTGACTTATTGCTGAATGGATTGGTCCAGTTTCTCACTGGTATGTCTTTAGTAAGTGACATAGCAGTGAGAAAACACTATAGTAAGAAAAGTGTTAAAGGTGGCTACAGTCAACAAAAGCACTGGTTTCAAATCCACACCGTAACAACGGAAAAAAATGGATAAGCACCCATGGCTACAAAGAAAAAAGGCAAAAGCGGAAAGTACAGCCTCCATTTGATTTTCATCTTCCAAAACTGGCCAAAGCTATATTATATACAGAATACTTTCTGTAGTACAAGTGAGTTTGTGAAATGTAGTTATTAGCTTTCCACACTATGTGCAGTAAAGTACATTGGAAGGAAGGAATAAAAGTTAAAACCAATCCACTACATTTACCAGATAGAAGGTTTGTTTTCTCATATTATCCTCCAATTTTAATAAACAAGTTCTTACAGCATTTTTAAAAATGGGTAATTTGCAAAATAAAAGTGCAAACCAGGAAGTGCAATGGAATGATATTGAATGCTTTTCTTTAGTTCTCTGAAACTGACTGACTGTTTCAGGAAAAAATCTTTATCTTAATATAAAGAGACATGTAATATCCAGCTACATTTTTCCTTTTTTTTTCCCAAGGATTGTCAAGATGAGTTTTTAAATTATTCATAGTACGGAATTTAAATCCTTTGAAGACAGAGACCAATTCTTTCAATTTATGTTTTTTTAAGTTCCCACTGAAAAGCATAAGTAACACTGCTTCCCCGAATTTGATCCTTCTCACTCTTTCTTTCTAGGAAAATGGCACAATTATCTACTGAGTAACCTAAGCTAAAAATCGAAGAGTAAACCTCAATTATTTTCTTTCCTTTAGTCTTCCTATATAATTTGCCACCAACCCAAACACTCCCATGATCCCAGTACAAGCCACCTATTCTTGGCCGTCTATGGGATTCTGTTCAAAGTATACCTATCCACATGTCACGACTCCTCTGCAGACAAAGTAGACACTCAGTCCAACTTCTTCTGTCTAGTCCAGCATTGTCCAAAAGAACTTTATGCAATGATGGAAATGTTCTGGATCTGCACTGTCCAATCTGGCAGCTGCTAGCTCCATGTGGCTATTGAGCACTTGAGAGGTGGACAGCATGATGCAATGCTAAATTTTAAATTTTACTTAATTTTAGCTCATTTAAATTTAAATAGCCACATGTGGCTAGTGGCTACTACATTCGACAATGCATTTCTAGAGCACATTCCCATATTATAGAAGCTAGTAAGCAAAAACCTACAAGTGATTTGGATTTGGCCAGAAAGATGCACACTAATAGAGAATGCATAAATGAGGCAAAGGCCACATCTGTTGGCAAACAAGGTTTTTCTGTGGCAGTGTTAGAGGAGGTCCTAATATTCAACCACTAGCTTCACGGGTGTTGGGCACTCCTTTCAGTGGGGAGGTGTAGTTCTGGACCTGGCAGCAGCTGCAGTGACTAAATGATCATGGTAGTTTGCTGATTACGGTGCCTTCCTAACTGCAGCAATCATAGCATGGTTCAAGTAAGAGATATTAGGTAAGTCTAGGGTAACTACAGGGGAGAATTACAGTATTGCAGAATAGCTATGAGTTTATTTAATAAATGTCATTAGGAAAATTTCTATTGATAGATTAGATTGCAGGGAAGGGTATAAATGATAGGTGAAATATAGGTGTCAGACTAGCACAAGGATGGAGACTGGTGCCATTAGCAGAAATAGGGAACACTGGAAGAGAACTGGAAGGGCAGAAAAGACCATGGGTTTGCCAAGCAGACAGTACCTTTGAAAGAGCCGAGTGGAATTGTCAGTTAAGCATCTGGATACAGCTCTGAAGCTCAAAAAAAGTAGTTTGTGCTAGACGTGTAAATTTAGAAGCTATTGGTACACAAAGAAAAAAATCAACCATAGGCATGAATAAGATGGCTTAAAAAAGAAAGTATGGAGTTGTATGATATGAACACCTAAATGAGTATGAGGAATGTAAATAATTAATGGCAGAGAACCAGAGGTAGGTAGAAAATTAGAGAGTATAGCTTTATTCCAAGAATAAAAGAATCATCAGCAGTATCAATACTGTCACTGTTAGGTAAAATAAGCACTGTATTGACTAGATTTGCTAGTTATAGGTAAGAATATTACACAGAAATACATAATACTTTAAAAGATATATAGTTAATATCTAAATGGCCAACAGACATGAAAAAATATTCAATTTCATTAATCATTGCAGAAAAACAAATTAAAGTCACAGTGAGATACCACTACATACATACCAGAATTGTCAAAATAAAAAATATACTGTTTTTAATCGATGTAAAGTGAAGATTATTAAAAGACTTTCTCTTTATAAAAAAGATAACACCAAGTGTTTACAAGGATATGGAGTAGCTTTACCACCAATGCATTGCTAGAATGAGTATAAACCTAGCACAATCACTTGAAAACCGGCATTATCTCCTTAAGCTGAATTTTATGTATATAAAATTTTATATAAGTTAAATTGCTGTATCATAGGATATACATACAGCAATTTCATTCCTAGGTACAACAGAAATGCATACATATGCCCAAGAATGTTTATAGAAGCACTGTTCATTATAGCTCCAAATTAGAAACAGCCTAAATATCCATCAACAGTAGGATGGATAAATAGAGATATATTCATACAAACATAGTGACAAATATGAGTGAACTTTTACTCTATTCAATATGGATGAATTTCAGGAACACAAAGTTGAGCAAAACGAGCAAAACAACAAGGGTTATGTATTATATGATCCTGTGTACATGATTTTTTTTTAAGAAAAACTAATTCATGATATTAGAACACAGAATAACAGTTGTCCTTTAGGAGAGATAATCAAGAGGGAGCACAACTGAGGAGGGACTATGGAGTGCTGGTTATCACTGTATTTCTTGACCTTGGCAATGATACAGATTCAGTTGTGAAAATTCATCCAACTATATACCTAAGACTTTTGCATTTTTCTTTTTGTCCCCTTTTTATTGAATTTTTTAGGGTTACACTGGTTAACAAAATTAAAGAGGCTTCAGGTGCACAATTCCACAACACATCACCTGTACACTGTATTGTGTGTTTACCACCGCAAGTCAAGTCTCCTTCCATCACCATTTATCCCTTCACCCTCAACTTCCCTCTACCCGCTCCCACAAGCAGTCACCACACTGTTGTCCATGTCCATGATTTTCTTTTATTCTCAATCCCTCTTCCCACCCCACACCAGCAAATAGCTGTCAGCCTACAGCTGTCAGCCTACTTTCTATTTCTGAGTCTGTCTCTGTCTTGCTTGTTAGTTCAGTGTGTTCATTAGATTCCACATGAGTGAAATCATATGGTACTTCTCTTTCTTTGGCTTACTTCACTTAGCATAACGCTCTCAAGGCCCATCCATGTTGTTGCAAAGGGTGGTAAGACTTCCTTCTTTTTTATGGTCAAGTAGTATTCCATTCAGTAAATGTGTCACACTTTTTTTTTTTTAAAGATTTTTTATTTATTTATTTTCAGAGAGAGGGCAAAGGAGGGAGAAAGAGAGGGAGAGAAACATCAATTGGTTGCCTCTCACATGCCCCCAGCGGGGGCCTGGCCCACAACCCAGGCACATGCCCCGACTGGGAGTCGAACTGGCGACTGCTCAGTTCACAGGCAAGCACCCAATCCACTGAGCCACACCAGCCAGGGCATGTATCACACTTTTTTATTCACTCATCTGCTGATGGACACTTGGCTTTCAACTCTTGGCTACTGTAAATGATGCTGCAATGAACATAGGGGTGCATATATTCTTTCAAATTAGTGTTTTGGGTTCCTTCAGATATATTCCCAGAAGTGGAAAACTGGGTCATAAGGCAATTCCATTTTTAATTTTTTTTTTAAGTAACTCTATACTGCTTTCCACAGTAGCTGCACTAATCTGCATTCCAACCAACAGTGCATGAGGGTTCCCTTTCCTCCACATCCGCACCAACACTTGCTGTTTGTTGATTTATTGATGATAGCCATTCTGACAGATATGAGGTGATATCGTATTGTGGTTTAATTTGCATTTCTCTGATCAGAGACATTGAACATCTCTTCATATGTCTATTAGCCATCTGTATGTCCTCTTTGGAGAAGTGTTTATTCAGGTCCTTTGCTCACTTCTTAATTGGATTGTTTCTTTTTTTTGGTGTTGAGTTTTATAAGTTCTTTATAAATTTTGGATATTAACCCCTTATCAGATGTATCATTGTGAATATGTTTTCCCATTCAGTGGGTTGTCTTTTCATTTTGTTGATGATTTGCTTTGCTGTGCAAAAACTTTTCAGTTTGATGTAATCCTGTTTATTTTTTCTTTTGTTTCCCTTGACAGAGGCAATATATCAGAAAAAAAATATTTTTATAAGTGCATTTTTCTAAATGTATGAATTTGTACATTTCAATAAAAATGTTACTTCAGAAAACTGTATATCTCTTAAAATACTCTAGTGGATTAGAAAATTAAATATATAACCTCAAAATTAAAGCAACTCTCTTCCAAAGAAGAAACTAAAATACAAAAAATATTACATACAAAATAAACAAAAACTTCTTGTCAACCAGCTTCTGTCCACAGGATCATGTGGTCTTCCTTCCTTTGCCTATCCTGAATAAACAAAAAAGAAATGAAACCTCATATACAGCCTTCCAAGAGAGAAAACCATGTGGCATGAAAAAGGCCTGATTTATTCCTCCTCTTTGCTCCGTGGTTAGTTTTAAACCTTAAGCAGAGAGAACATTTGCAATAATTTCACTTCCCTGTTACAGGGTAGGTCTAATTTCTGTGATTTAAGAAGCAAATCAGCAATTAATAAAATAAGATCAATATCAGAGTATACACTTTGACACTGCATATCTTTTCAATGCATTTTAGTATCTCCTGAAGACATGAATTTTAGAAGACTTATTTCCTTAGGGGAGTTTTATTATACAATAGCTGCTTATAGATCATTTCAGGATTATTATTGCTCTAGGAAGTGCTTGATAGTTCTTATTTCTGAAAAATAATCTGAAGTATTTTCCTTTATATTTGTCACACTTGACCAACTTTTTCATCAAATTATAATGTCATGAGTTAAGTCCACCTCAGCAGAGATCACAAAACAAACAAGGCAAATATAGGTTATTTAAATTCTAAATTCTGTATCATCATAAAGGTTTACAGGACTGATTAACCTAATTTTGTGTTAGAAAGCAATTACTTGTTGAAACAAGGATATTCAAAACAGAATAGGACATAATGCTTATGAATCTGGAAATGATTTTAGTCATTTACCAAATCAGTTAAAAGTAGAGAGAAAGAAATCTATGCCCAAATATATATATATATACATATATATAGAGAGAGATTATTTCAACAATTTATTCTGTTTCTAATACATCGGTATCAAAAGGGAAAATATTTGTACCTTCATTCTTAAACTGGTTTCAAAGAATTGGTACCTGGCCAGGATAGGTTTGAGAAATTATGGCAATAGTCGAAGTACAACAGAAGATGATTGTGAAAGACAAGAACGAAGTTCTTCAGTGTTATGTAGACAGAGAAGAGTTTAACAGGGAGTCTAATGTGACCTGGGAAGCAAGGTAAAAGCAATTGCATGTAGAAGTCTCTACAAGATTGAAGAATTTAGTAATGCTGGTTACCAAACAAATGTTCATTGCAATGAACAATTTAAGAGTCATTATCTGAAGCCTCACAAAGATGACATAACATAATGGTTACCGAACATTTTGTAGCATGTTTTACCAATAATACGTGTTTGTTTATTTATAAGTAATATAGTTGTATGGCAGTACTAACATAAAATTTGGAGCACAGGTAGTTCCAGGAAAAATCTTAAGGAGGTCATGAAAGGAATATATAATCAGGTTATTATCCTATCTATGTGATTATAAATCAACATATGATAGTTAGCAAACAAGTTAAATGAGCATAATGTTACCTCCATCCTACCTAATAAATACACAATCATCTAAATTCAGTGTCCTGGAGTAAAAATAACTTAGAACAAGGAACACATAATAAAAATTACCAAGTCTGAAGCTCAGTTAAGAATTATTCTTGTGGATCAATATGTATTTTTACCTTTGTAGACTACCATGGATAAAACTATATGACATGAAAAGTTGGACTAAGAACATTTGTAGCACAGAATACTTATTTAAGCAAAACCGAAAGCAAATTTGAATAAAGTCAACCTAGTCTTTTAACACTGATCTTCAAGCAAAGTAACACACAAATATGCAACCAGGTTAAAAGTATACTGTGTATTATTCCATAAAACTCCATTTCCCCTTAACACTCCCAATTACCAAGGTAATCCTAAAGGTTTACAAGACTGATTAACCTAATTTTGTGTTAGAAAGCAATCACTTGTTGAAACAAGGATATTCAAAACAGAATATAGGACATAACGCTTGTGAATCTGGAAATGATTTTAGTCATTTACCAAATCAGTTAAAAGTAGAGAAAGAAAAAAATCTATGCCCAAATATATACGGAGATTATTTCAACAATTTATTCCTGGTTCTAATACATCGGTATCAAAAGGGAAAATATTTGCACTTTCATTCTTAAACTGGTTAGGGTTATTTTACTTCCCTTTTTAGAATCTTACTTATTTCTGGTTTTTTGTGAGTTTTGTTTTGAAGCAGTAGACAGAAAAAAATAGATAAGAAAAACCCAAATATATACCCAAATTAAAAAACATTTAAGGTGAGCAGATTTACAGATGTAACTGGTAGAGTCTGACCTCACACAGGGACAGAAACAATTTCTTTGAGCTATTCTTCTGAATTAGTTAAATGTGTTTTAGTGACATCGCTCTCCTAGAACATCTCCAATTGGGAGGGAGTGGAGAATAAAGCTGAGATAAGTGGCAAGTATTTTAAAGAAGAGGTGCTCTTAACTTGTCCTAAGCTTCTTTTGAACTTTAATTCCTAATGTACACTACACATCACCAAACACAATTTGCCTGGAGTTAGAATTTTCCATATTAATTCCATCAATACTGATTTAAAGATCCTTGTGATATTATATCTAAGTGCTTCTTATATTCAACATTTTGCCATTTATGTTGTTTCTAAAACTATTTTCTGACATTTTCGAAAAGTAAATATACAGAACTTCAAATATTCATAGTTACAGACTTGAACATTAAAGACTATAAGTTGGTAAGGAAATAAGGACTGGTTAATACTACTATTTTTATTACATCCTATTTCTTTGAATCATGACATTAGAGATAACTGAGAAATCAAACTAGTTCTTCAAAAGTTAAACACACTTTTACCCCAACACAGAATAGATCTATTTTTAAATTTATACTTAAAACAACAAAGCAAACCTGTGGATATTATTGATTAAAATCACAATTAGATCAATAGGAAACAATTGATAAGCTAAAAAAATTTTAAATGATCGTAATTAGTTATATTTACAGTTCCCTATCTGAATAACTTAGGCTCACTTTGCTAACCGTAACATACAGTTCTGTGAGGCTACATTGTTTTATAGTAAACTCTATTAAAGCAATCTGATTAAAAAAATTAGGTCAAATTAATTTTTAAAAGGTAAATGAGAACTTACATTAATAACAAAATACTCTCCTTCAAAAACCTCAAGGTAATTATATGCATATATGTAGTAATCATCTGCACATAATAAATCAGGAAGAGAAACTACTATACACAAAGAAAAGCACCCATGATCAAGAAGTCAGGAATTCAGATGAGAAAGCTTCCTTAATCCTCTACTCTGAAGTCTCTGAACTCATGACTATTTTAAATGCAAAAGAGCAAACCAAGCAAGCTTTCTAAACAGTAAATATTAATTAAAGTAAGAAATGTGCTAGGACATCTACATTAATGAAAGGATATCTAAATTTAAATGTCCCACCCCATAACTCAAGTCCATGAACAAAAACTAAGGGTCAGAATTTATAGACAAGGGACTCAAAATTCTTAAATTTACTGGCCAATTTAAGTTTCACTGTGCATTTCAATTCTTATTATTCTGGAACTACGTCATTTTATATGTTATAAAATATTTAAATATTGTGTATGTAAGTAATCATTTAAGTGTACTCTTAATTTATAGATAAACCTTGATATATCAAGATTTTTGTTATAGAAAAATTAAGTCATGGCTTTTCATATCAAAACATCAGACCCATTAGTTTTAAACGCAGTGTTTATGCTAGCCTGTAAGAAAATCAACTTTATGAAATAACCCTAAAAGTTATTTCATTAGGTTTGTTAAATATACATAATACATGTTTATTCTGCATATCTAACAAAGTCTAAGATGGATACTTAAATACTTAAATATTTCAATTTCAGTATTTTATTAAACCAATCTATACATCAGGTCTAGGACAAAAGTTTAAATCATAAACTGTAGGTTACAGTAACATGAAGTTGTGGATTTAATTCACATACATTTATTTTCATAATACGACCGTATCATGGTATGTATTCTGTTTTCTGTTCACAAGTCATCTTCAGTTATGGGATTTTACTTAGCTATTAAGTATACTTTGATGCTACATTTCCTAATGTTTACATTGCCACTATTTCTTACTGATAATCATCCTCAATGTGTCATGAAATATACATTACAGACATATGTATTATAATGATATTCAGATAATATATAATTTCCTTTACAGACTTTATGTACACTTTGCCTCACTAAATGACTTTATTACTAAGTCAACCTTGATTAATAAGCTACTAATTCATATTGAAGTTTCTTTTTAAAACATCAACTAATTTTTAAGTATCAATGATTTTGAAGATACATATACAACTACAATTTTTGCAGACAATCACACTTATATTTGGATACAAATTTGCTTCATAAATCAAAACTACTTCACTTAAAAGTATTAACAAATTTGACATTTGAAAGTAAATCAAAATAAACCTTTACAGTAAAAATTGTATCTATGTTACTTACACTAATATGACATTTCACTTAGTGTAATTTACCTTCATAAAAACTGAATATGGGAGACTAAATTCAGAGGGTTTGTTCATTTGGTACATTTTGCTTTTTAGTTTAAAAAGTCATGCTGTTATCAGAGAAGTAATTATATTCCTTCCTGCTTAATAATGAAAATTTTAGGAAAAGGGGATGCATCTAGGGTCAGGGACAACCCCAAGGAATCATTTGTGTAGTATAACTTTGTAAAAAGACTTCGTTTCAAAAAATTGAGCTTTGGTAAAGTATTAATGTTTCAATAGCTACTTAGGTGGTCTGATGATATAAGATAAAGTGAAACAAATTATTTTACTAAATATAATTTATTTTTTAAAGTAAAATAAAATAGGAATTCAACACTACAATAAATGAAAATAATAAAAACTTTATTGAAACAAAATAACTAGAGAGCCAAACTGTTTTTCTACCCACTGTATAATCAGATTTTAGATAGTACTGAAAGCTATTCAATATTAATGTAAAATCAAATCATGAACACAAGTGAAAATATCATATTCGAACACATATTTAATGGGATACAGAGCTGTCCAGCTACATTGTAAGACTTGACGAACGTCATCCGTACTCTTCAGAGTCTGTATTGACAGCAGTAGCAGTGTCAGTGCTTCCTCTGGTCTATTCATAAAATACTTTGACAAATCCAAAGGTTTTTATTAAGTACTATAATAAATGCTACAGATTTCCTTGGGCTTATTTTATTTTCAGCATACAGTTTAATAAAAATCTGTTAGCGAGACTGCATTTCAGGAAAATCTATCTTACAAAAAGAAGAGAAACTTAGCTGTCCTTTTCTACTTGAATGATTTTTGTCTTACTGATAAATGGTGACTTTTACTGTTAATGATATTTAAGGTATTAATGCTGAACTTGAGTAAAATAAATAAAACTGTGTTAAGCCAACAGAAATGCATTATTGCAAATTTCGGTGCTAATACCAACAAAGTAATCTAAATAAACTTTAAGTACTAGAGATGATATTACCCAATGCCAACTGAATAAAAAGAAGCTGCAACTCAGCAACGTCAGGTAAAACAGGATTTTTCCTCCACCAAATTAAATACAGTTTTAGACTTCTTTGTAATTAATTACAGCTGCATGCTTTATTCTTTTTCCCTACAAAAAAAGTTTAACCTGTAAAATTAACTAGATATATAACCAATTTCTTCATAGGGCAAATGCTTCAGAGAAATGGAGAGTGTTTCAGTTTCCCTTTGTCAAGAGAGATTTCTCAAATTACAATTGAAGTTGAAACTTAACCATAATGATTGATTTATTGATTTAATTATTTGAGAGGTTTTATGTGATTTTAGAGAGAGGGGAAGGGAGGAAGAGAGGGAGAGAAACAGTGACCTGTTGCCTCTCACACACCCCCAACTGGGGATGTGGCCAGCAACCCAGGCATGTGCCCTAGCAGGGAATCAAACAGGTGACCTTTCTGTTTGCCCAGCCCACTGAGCCACATCAGCCAGGGTATTACCATAATGATTTTAAATAAATTTATTTAATTAGTAACTACTATTACAAAGTTACTATTTATAGATATTCATAGAAGCACGATTTTTTGATTTGCAGTATGCTTATCTCTGAGAAACAGTGTATCCAAGTCCATTTCATTATGAAATTGAAAGCTAATTTAATGCAATTATATTGGTTTAGGAGGATTTAGTAATAAAAGGAGACACTTGCAAAATTATGAGGTGTTAAAAAAAGAGAAAATAAAATGTACATGTGGAATGTAAAAACAATAAAAACCCCAACAAAACAAAATAAAAAAACAAACAAAAACAAAGAGATGTTGCTGAAATGTGTTTCTTTCTTACTGGCGTCCCAAAGCTTACTGAGGTAAAAAAAAATAAAGCAAAACATGACTTTCTGGGAGATTGCGACTCCTGAGGTGGATTAACAATCAAATTAAGCTGCAAAATAGCTGACTTCATATACAACCTGAAAGGAATTTGCTTAGCCAAAAAGAAAATCAGCTGTGGTTAACACTATCATTAAATGTAATTATAAAAAGTTACCAGCAATTACTCTGTTTCAGGGAGCTTTATGTCTCAATAGAGAATAAGTAAAAATTTTATTCAAGAAAGTAAAAAAAAAAAACGTAAAACCACTGCAAACCATTTTTCATGCTTCTTATATGATTCTCCAGTTACATATTCTCTTTCGATATAATACAATTATTACCTCATGTCAATATAAAACCAAATATTACTGATGGTTTCTAACATTTTGAGTGTAAAAAATACCAATTATAAACCAATAGCACATACTTATTAAAATGCTTTGTAACACATCAAAATTAATACAGGTAATGTAGAAAGGTAAAACAATTTCTTGTTTTGAGTTTTCTTGTTATTCTAAAAGAAGTAGAAACTAAAATGAACAGTATACTGAAAACATTAATATCTGGGTTTTTTTTCCCCTAATAAAAAAGACAACCTCACTTTGATAGGGAGTAATAACAGACTCTAACTGACTATAAAAGAAAAGCATTTCTGATGAGAATAAGAGTACTACTTAAAGAATGTCTATGTTCTTTAAAAGAATATTTGGCATAAAATTTCCTAAATATTAGTTAATTTAATTTTATTTTTTTTTAAATTGGGGAAATGAATTGGAAAAATATCTGTATTCTTAAGAACTGAAATATTAAATAAAAAGAGGCATAACAATTAACAATATAGATGATGTTTAAAAAAGGTGCAATATTGATTTTAAGCACCTGGTTTCTTATTAATAAAATGTCTTTTACTAGCTTGTTAGAGATGCAAGTTCATTCTAACCTTTTAAGTAAAAGGCTAAAACTTTTAACATACTTTCAACAAATGTTAACAATGAAATAGAAATTTAAGATACTAAATAACCAGTTTTCAAATTATTGGTGGACTTGGTGAATTAATCTCCCTAATTACAATTGGCATAAATTGATCCTTAAATATTATTTTTAAAATATCCATTTTGGGTTCAATACATTATGTAAAACAATAAAGAGCATATATTTGGGAAGATAAAGCAAATGTTCTCCCTTAAAAAGTACTGAAGCTCCATCTAGAGGCTTTCCCCCCTATTACTGTCACTTGCAATATAAGTAATGTCATCTAGAAATGTGAATAATATTAAAATGTCAGAGATTTCTTTTGTATCTACGCTTTTGTTATTCATAATGAGTTCTTTCCCTAACCTTCTTTGGGTAGCTCCAGCTCCATCACTGCCATCATGTGGTAAAAAACTAAAACTGAACTTAAAAAAAAAGGCAGGAAGAAAGCAAAGAAAGAAAAAGAAATCGATGTATTCTACACCACTTAGACACCATGTTTTCTTTGGTACAAGTAATGGGTTTTTTTCTTGTGTCATTTATTATGTTAGTCAAATCACAGAGAAATAAATCTGCCCACTGTTTCTAGAAAACAGCAACACCGCTGTAAATCTGTTTTTCTGAATATTTTTATATTTGCAAGGTATATAAAAATATTTTGAATTAAATCATTATTTAGTTTAATTATACATTTAATATAAGGACAGTTCATTAATTACTTCACTGCTAAGGACAGCAGTAAGAAACACAAATAATTAAGATCAATTTTATAGTACATTGAAACGGTTATTAAAAGAAGAAACAAAACCATGATGTGACTAAAATTAAGTGTCTTCTGTTACCTCTAAAAATAACCTCAATTTTAATAAACTGAACAGTCATTATACACCCAGGTGTAGTCAAAGCAATGCCTCTCCAAAATGTCTTCATCAGCCTATGAATGGAGAAAGGTCAGAATAAAAATTTTTAACGCTGAGGAAAGCAAAAGGAAAATAACAATGAGGAAACAAGTCTGGAATTCAATTCAAATCAAAATTACTTAATGTCTTCCCTTTTTGTTAGGAACACATACTTCCTGAATTATGTTCCAAGAGTTAGGACTTCCAAGGAAACAAAAACTACAACTACAGAACCGAGGGGAGAAGACCAATGAAAGAATGTCTCAGTTCAAGGGATGCTGCTCTGTGAGATGCATCATCATTCACAACATATTTTAAACAAGTAATTGATGTATGAAATAGTATGTAGGACTACAGTTAACATAGTAAGTCTCATAATCTTAACTTAGTAAAATTTATAAAATTTTCCCACATAATTTGAGGGAAATTCAAATTATGGGACTAATGAGAATTTTAGAATGCTCTGAATTTATTCTTTTGATTAGTTTTTAATGTAACTGAGGCACTTGTTTACCAATCAGAAGAGAAACTGAAAAATTTGTAACTTTGATTGTTGCATGAAGTCCATGTTAAATTAACAACAAAATAGCTGGCACTTACTGAGTTGCTAATTTAGGAGCCAAGCACTATTCATTTTGAATGTTTAAATAAATAGTCTCTCAACAACTCTATAACATAGGTAGTATCAATATTATATAGATAAGGAAACTGAAGCACAAAGAGGTTAAATAACCACCCACAGTCACACAGTAAGTGATAGGGCTGAAATGTCAACATAACAATGGCCTGGGTAGTCCTCCCTCTTAACCACTCTCTTATCAGGCAGATTTTCTCAACCTTGGAGCATTTTGGACCAGATATATTATTGGGGATGGGGTGCGGGGGGGAGTGCTAGCCCATGCATTGTAGGATGTTTAGCATCACCCCTGAACTCTGCACAGATGCCCTTAGCATCACCCCACCCTACCCCAAGTAGTAATAACCAAAATATATCTCCAGACATTCCTGAATTTCTGTTGTAATATTGCAGAAACAAATGATTAATTTATCTGAAATTATTTTTCCCCAATTTTAAGTGTTTACCACAATTCAGAAATTTAATAAAGCTATTATAAAATAATATTCAGGGGATGACATGTCATATAATTAAAAACCATAATATGAAGGGCAAACTTCATAATGCAAGGTTTATGTAGGCAAGGATGAAAACAGTAGGCAATCATGAAAGTATAAAGATATGCAAATTTCAACCAAATTGATGAAATTAGTTACCTCTGGCAAATGGGGCTGAAGGAAAAAGTATGAGAATATCACCTTTTACTTTCTGTATTTTTGTATCGTATCAATTTTTTTCAAACAACATATTGGTTTTTTAGAATCCAAATTTGAGGGAAAATTTTTTCTTTGGACATTAGTATTTTAGTTATGCTTATTAAGTAAGCTGTTTTCACTGGTTTTCCCACGTTTTTCCTGATACACGTTATTATAGGAAATATACCAAATTCATGATAAAAATAATTGCCCAATTAGACAAAAATATTAATTAGCTAGTTAACCATGGTTTTGAAAGCCAGCAAACTGAATAATAATTAAGTGGATGCTAGAGGTGTATATATTTCAAGAGCTGCTTAAAGATGTATATAAAGTGGGTGTAAATTTTTCTTTTCAAACAATTCTTATTTCTTGAATTCTTTGCAATAACTTTAACTACATACATCTTGCCAATCCCCAATTATAGAAGATTTCTTTTCAATTACTCTGATTATTTTAGAAAACCTTTAAAGCGCAGAGTGAAAGGGCTCCTCTATTAACTTTAAATACTCTCATTGTCACCTTTATTTCTTTTCCTCAATTTTCCTACTTGTTTTAACGTTGTAAATTAAATTGTACATATTACATTGTATCCCTTTTTCAGTCAATATATGTAACAATTTTTGACTTTGTTTCATACATTTAATAGGGTGATGTGTATGTTTGTTCACTGTTTACGTTAATAGTTTCATTTAGTTAATTTAGTGTAACCTACTTATTCTCTGTTGATTCTTGCAGTGATTTTGTACTATATCAACTTGAAGGTTAAATTTTTTTTTTTACCTTTTTACCTTCTCTATCCTCACTGCCTTAATTTAGGATCTGATTTTTTTTTTCTTTTCAGTTGTTTAGTCTCTTAATACTTTTACTTTCTATTAGCTATATAAGTAACATTAAATAAATATATACATCTCCTTATAAAAATTTAAATGAAATGGATAAAACATTCCCTCTCAAGCCCCACTCCCCCAATAGAAATAACTCTAGTTATCAGTTTGGTGTAAACACTTGTAGACCTCCTTTTTCTTTTTTAATGCATTTACCTTCATATGTGTATATATAAAAATGTTCCACTTTATGTTATAGCATCATTAAACAAAGTACATTCCTTGTATTAAATCATGACTGCAGAATTAATGCTTGCTTCTGTACATTCACATATTTCTTTACCAGGCTTTATTGTAATATTTTCATATAAGATATGCTACTTAACACTAGTTTTACCAAGAATCTGGCTTATTATGGGAAGCAATTAATTGTGAATACCATTGTGTAAAACACTATTTTAACACATAAAATATAAAAATATGGACCTAAAACTAAAACTATAATTGGATTTAGAAGTTTAACCAAAATATTCTCCATATAATATTAAAACATTAATCAGAATGACAAACAAGGGTTTTGTTTTCTCTCTGCTGCACTCTTATTTTATAATACCTTTACTGAAATATAATTTACAAACCACAAAAGTCACCTATTTTAAGTGTAAACAGTTTTTTAATAAATTTATAAAGTGGTACACAATATTATCAAAATCCAATTTTAGACTAGTTCCAACACTCCAGAAAGGTCTCTCAAGCCCTTCTCTGTAAAAGATGTGCTTTTTCTAGACACTTCATAATAATAAAAAAAAATAAGGTTTTCTGATATATTTAAGTGTCAAATTTAGCAGCAAAAATTTTTGGATTTTTTTTGCATAAGGATTTTGCTGTTGAAGTTCTTTCTAAAAGTTATTAACATGATTTGCTCATTTGGTAAGGACAGTATGAATATATCTAAACTCTTTCTTCCTTCTTTTCCTCCCTCCTTTTTTCCCTTCCTTTCCTGTGGACTTTCACTTTTGCATTTACTGATCATCACTCTCACCAGCCCACAGTTTTTCAGTATATGTAGACTCAGAGGGTATAAGAAATGGGCCTTTCTATACTGACTCCAGTACATTCCTAATAGTTTAATGAAAAACAAAACAGAAATCTAACATATGAATGTATCATCCTTGAGATGTTTTAGTTTCTCCTGAAAGTGAAATGTATTTTGAACTAGTGATGAGGAATCCATTTAACAAAGGTTTTCTAATATCTGGAATTCTACCTTCAAATGGAATTCTATCTTCAAAAATAATTCAACCTTCCAAAAACTTCTATTATTACTTTTGACTAGACTTTCACTTATAGTTCACATCCAATTCACTAGAAAATCCTGAAAGTTCTATTATCAAGAGTACACTCAGAATCTGAACACTAACACCTCCACCATTACCACAGCGGTGCAAGCCGACACCCTTTTTTGCATGGATCATTACAAAGTCTCCTAACACATCTCCCGACTTCAGCCCTTGCCTACCTCCCCCAACAATCTGTTTTCAGCACAGCAGGCAGAATAAACAAAAAACAGATCCAGTCAAAAACCTCAAACAGCTTTCCATTTCACTCACGTCAAAAGTGAAAGCCCTTATTGGTTATCTAAGAATTACAGTTAACATCTTAATCTAATAACCTAATTTAACTTATAACAACCTACATAAGCGCTGAGAAATAACCAAAAAATATTTTTTTTTAAAAAGGAATAAAGTGGGATGCTACAGAGCAATCACCTAAATATAGAAACAAGCAGTAATGGAGAAACTGAGAAACAAAAACATGTTAAGATACAGAAAACAAATAGTACAACAGGACAATCACAGAATAGGGAAGATATTTGCAAATCACATATCTGATAAGGGGTTAATAATACCCAGAGTACATAAAGAACTAATACAACAACAATAAAAAGACAAACAATCCTGTTAAAAAATGAGCAAAAGACTTGAAGACATTACTCCAAAGAAGATATACACATGGCCAGTAAGTACAGAAATGCTCAGCACCACTAATAGAGAAATGTAAATCAAAACCATAATAGACACTACTTCTGAATTACTCAAGTGACTATAATTTTAAAAATGGAAAATAGTTCATGGACAACAGTGTGGTGATTGCTGGGGGGAGAGGGGTATAAAGGGACTAAAAGGTTATGAAAAAATACAATAAAGATTAAATTAGAAAGAAAAAATAAAAATAGTAAGTATAGGCAAGGACAGAGAGAAACTAAAATCTGTATACATTGCCAGTGAGAAAGTAAAATGGTGCAGCCACTGTGGGAAACAGTATGACAGTTCCTTAAAAGTTAAACACTGTATCGCGATATGATCAGAAATTCCACTTCTCATGAGCTGCTCTTGGTTGGGGCCATCCCAGACCTAAGGCAGGAAGATGGTGGCTACAAAGACAACAAAAAAAGTCACTGGAGTCAATCAATCAACTCTAGGCTCCAACTTGTTATGAAAAGTAGACAGAATGTGCTGGGGACAAGGAGACTCTGAAGATGATCAGATAAGACAAAGCAAAACCAGTCATCCTCCCAGCAACTGTCCAGCCTTGAAGAATTCTTTTTTTTTTTTTTTTTTTTTTAAGAATTCTGAAATACAGTATTAGGCCATGTTAGCCAAGACTGGGGTCCATAACTACAATAATATTGAACTGAACAGAGTATGGAAAATACTACAGAGTATGCACACTGGCTATCCTTGATCCAGGTGATTCTTCTTCTTCTTTTATTTAATTATAAAGATTTTATTTATTTTTAGAAAGAGAGGGGAAAGGAGGGAGAATGAGAGGGAGGGATGCATCCATTGGTTGCCTTTGGCACACCCCCCACTAGGGACCTGGCTCACAACCCAGGCATGTGCCCTGATCAGGAATCAAACCAGTGACTTTTGGTTTGCAGGCTGACACTCAATCCACTGAGCCACACCAGCCAGGGCTGATACACATGATTCTGATATCATTAGAAGCATGCCAAAAAACCAAACTGGTGAAAAGTAAACCATGCAAAATTTTTATTTAATAAAACTGGCCAGAGCTTGGTTTTTTTTTTTTTAAAGTGAAAGCAGGAACTCAAACAAATATTAATATACCAATATCTATAGCAGCATTATTCACAATAGCCAAAAGGTAGAAAACAACCCAAGTTCACCAACAGATGCAATGTGGTATATGCACGAGGTTGCCCAGAAAAAGTCCAACCATTGTTAATATAACGAGAACAGTTTGTGAGACATGATATAACCTGGCAGCCAAGGAAAGTGGACTGGAATGTGCATATGTAAACAATGACGACTTTGTTGTACTAACCAGTGGAGGTGGTAGACACCACTGAGTGAGCATGTGTACTGTGTGGCTGTCACAACAAAATGACTGAGTAGAGCAATGAATCTGTATCAAATTTTGCATTAAGCTTGAGCATTCCTCTGTGGAAACTTGGATAATTCAGAAGGCCACAGCTATGGGCAACGGGTGATTGGCAGCTTCATCACCAAAACACACCTGCTCATGCATCACGTCTTGTGCAGAGTTTTTAGCAAAATATCAAATCACTCAGGTGGCTCAGCCCCCCTACAGCCCAGACTTCTGGTTTTTCACAAAACTAAAATCACCTTTGAAAGTGACAAGATTTCAGACCTTTGATGAGATTCAGGAAAATATGACGGGACAGCTGATGGTGATTAGGAGAACTGTGTGAGGTCCCAACATGTCTACTTTGAAAGGGATTGAGGCGTTATTGTCCTACGCACAATGTTTTTTGTATCTTGTAGCTTTTCAATAAATGTCTAAATTTTTCATATTACATGGCTGGATACCTTCTAGACAGACCTCATATGCAATGAAATTATTGAGATTTAAAAAGGAAAGAAATTCTGACACATGTTACAGCATGGATGAACCTTAAAAACATTAGGCTAAGTATGATTCCATTTCTATGAGTTACCTAGAATAGGCAAATCTGTAGAGACAGAAAATAGATTAGAGGTTACTAGGGGCTGGGGGAAGGAGAGAAGTTATGGTTTAATGGTACAGAGTTTCAGTTTGAGATAATGAAATAATTTTGGAAACAAATGGTTGTACTACATTGTGAGTGTACTTAATTGCCACTGACTTGTACACTTACAAATGGTTTAAATAGTAAACTTTTTGTTATACATATTTTACCATGCTCTTTTAAAAAGCCAAAGTCCTTATAATCACATTAAAACCTCCAAAGTCCTTAATATGGCCAATAAAGTCTCTCTCTGATCTTATCTCCAACCACTCTTCCTCTGCTTTTCCATGTTCACTGCTCCTTGACCATCCTTAACAAATGGGGCAAGTCCTGCTCAGAACATTTGAACTTGCTAATCTCTTTGCCTGAAATGATCTTCCCCCTCATCTTCAGGGCTCACACCCTTCCTCCTTTGGGTCTATTTCAAGTACCACCTTTCAGTAACTAAGGGGCTTCCTGACTACCCCACGTAAAACTAGAACCTCTCCTCCAAAACTTCCTACCCATCTTCTCTGCTTTATTTTTCTCCAGGGCATTTAAACTATCTGGGATAATACCTATATTTCACTTACTTATTATCACTCTCTTCCACCAGAATGTAAATACCCTAAGGGCAGGAATTTTGCCTGTTTTGTTCAATGCTGTGTCTCTAAAATAGTGCCAGGCACACAGCGAGGAGTCAGTAAGTCAGTGCTGGATAAATGAACAGTGAATTATTCTAATCACCAATATACGACTATTGATCAATTACTACAACTTGCCACTTCATAAACCTTCCTCAAAATTGAAGAGGGCTCTAATTTTACTCTTAAGTCTATTCTAGCCATTTAGGCTGCAATTAAAGCCTGCTACTTTATTATTTTTTTAATGTGCTATGTTTAAATTAGGTTTTGCCATGGCATTATTTTTACAGTATCTCTCAGATATACTTCAGCCTTACTGAAGTATAGTTTACATATAATTCACTTATTTTACATGTAAAATTTAATAAATTCAAAAAACAAATTCAAAAATAAATATAAAGTTTAATAAATAAGTTTAAATGTAAAATTCAATGAATAAATGTGCAACCATTACCACACTGCATTTTAGAATACTATGACCCCAAGAGTTCCCTCACTCATTGGCAGTCAATCCCCACTCTGACCCCCCAACTCAAGGCAAGTACCTTTTTACTTTGTGTCTCTTTAGTTTTACCTTTTCTAGAAATTTCCTATAATAGAATCATTCAATATGCAGTCTTATGTGTCTGGCTTCATTCACTTAGTATGATGTTTTGAAGTTAAGCCATGTTGTTACATGTATCTGTCATATTCTCATTCTCTCTCATTTTCTTTCTCTCTCTCCCCCTCTCTCTGTCTCTCTCCCCTGCTGAGCAGTATTCCAGCCTTATTGTATTTCAAGCACTTTCTTACTTTGTCACACCAGTGTCTCCGCCCTGGAATTTACCATTTCTCCAGGTAACCCTGTTTTTTTAATTTACTTATTTAGTTTTTATTTCAATTTTCTTTTTCATTTACAGAAGAACTAAAATTAATCTTTTTCAAATCTGTCTTGTCTATTCTTTAAAAGGCATTAGTTAGGATACAGGCTAAACTCCTGTAACAAAGAGATCCTAAAATACAGTTGCTTAAATAAGACAGAAGATTGTTTCCTTCTCATGTAATAGTCTAGAAATAAGCAGTGTATAGCTGGAGGCGCAACTCAACACAAACTCCAATCTCTGTGTCTAAATTCTGCTGTCTGGAGATTTCATCAACAATCAGTACACAAGAAAGAAGTAGTCAGGTGGAACCACACAGGCATTCCTTCTGCAGGCAAGCCACAGAAGTGCCACACATAACTTCCCTTAGTAATCTATTGTCTGAACATTAATACAGGCAACACAAGCTGTAAGGGAAGTTGGCAATGTAATTTATGGTTGGCAGCTATATACCATGGTATCCATATATGACCTAGGGAATCTTGGAGAATCACTAGCACAAGAGACTCTTGTGCCAATTACAGACCAGTTTAAATTAAATTCTCCTCTTGAGGTTTTGTACTATATGGGTAACATAAGTTAGGACCACAAACTTTCATGAAGATTCTCTTACCATTACAAATCTCAGGGCAGATGGTTTTGTCTCTACTGAGCACCAGATTGGGATATATTGATATTATGAGCAATGCTAACTTTTATAGCAGTTGAGCAATGTATTTAATTTTTTTCTTGATATTTTATTCAGTATTTTAGTTGTTTCAACGAGAGGATCATTCAGAATCATTCTCCCACACTATAAACCATAGAGACTACACACTCTTTTCAACTGTGCAAGGTGTCAATAACTTATTTAATGATCAAAAACCCAAACAAAGGTTACAAAATATGCCAATAGCTTTAAACTTTTATTCTTATAATGGTTGTAAAATGCATCATTTCAAAATCTACAACTTAAAACCATTAATTACCTTCTGAACAATAAAAAGGTTAAAAATAATTTAGTACTAAGTTTCCAAATGACTCATTACATAGAATACCATCCTTTAAATATAAATACATAATATTTAAATAGTTTTATATTGTACCAATAACGAAAGTTCAAATAGAAAATTTTCCAGACTTTTCACTCAGCCATTTGCTAAATTTATCAGTATCTTTTCTTTTCTACAAGTTACTAGGTACTTCTTTCGAAGTAAAGAAATACATAGTAAAAGAATACACCAGGAACATAATAAAAGCACATTCTTATAAAAACTAAGATAGTTAACATTTATTAAGCAGTATATTTTATATATGTCATAATACTGAACCTCAAAACTGCCTTATAAGGGCTGCTTTTCTCACAGATAAGAAAACTAAGGTTTCGAGAATTTACACTACTTACCCAATATCATAGTTAGTATTTGAGCAACCCAGCTGAGCAAGAATTAGCCACTAAGCTTTCAAATGAACATTTTCCCCACACTTTAAGCCAGGGGTGTCTAACCTTTTGGTGTCTCTGGGCCACACTGCAAGAAGATTTGTCTTGGGCCACAAATTAAATACATTGTGACACATAATCACAAAAATAAATCACATAATGTTTTAAAAAATTTATGATTTTGTGTTGGGCCACAGGTTGCACACCCCTGCAAGCTCTTTAAATACAGATGCATCCTAAGATTGTTGGTATATTACAATTGCCATTGTGGTAATACTAAGTGAGAAAAATACAGCGCTGTCACTCCCGGTGCAAGCACAAACCAAAACATGCAGAATTTGAGTTGGAAGAAAATCCTAGAGGTGATCCTGGAGCATTCTTTAAATACCTAAGAACCAAAAATTATGCCGGAGGATGAGAGTCGGGGAAATCAGATATATTCAGCAACATTTCCAAAGTGGGTGTGAATAATAGGTTAGCTCCACATAATTGCAGATTCTTGATTCTTTATAGAAATGCTGCAGAGAGAAAAGACTCCATTTGGAAAAACTGAACATTATGACTGAGTCATAAAGTGATTCAAAAGAGTTGGATTCTGAATGTAAAGAAATCCCTTAACCAATTTATTTTCATTTTCAGGTATGTGCAAAAGTTATAAATAATAAGCCTTATGTCTTATGAATTCTGATAGTTATTTTGATAAATATAAACATTCTAAATAGTAAAAACCTTTGTGAGCATGTTTTTCATTTAAGCACTATATAAACTAATGGTGCAACATGCCATGATAGCAAAAGTAGTGTTTACTATATAATTCACTATAGGACACCTTAATACTGAGCTGTAGATATGACATCAGAGAAATCACACCCCTTCCCTTAAATCCATCTTCTGACTAAAAGCTTATGCATTATGTAGGATAAAAATCTCAAGATTAACCGCTATCATAGCATTGGCACTTTCCCAATTTTTGCAGGTTCATAAAATGCAATGTTTTTCTGCTGAGTTTCCAATAAACTCAGTTCCTGATTTTCTTTATGTCCTAACCTATAAATTCAACATAATTTGCAAGACTCAGTGTAAGAAGTAAAAGTATGCTGGGCAATTAAGTACTTCCTTAAATTATCACTGTTATTGTGAATATTTAAAATAATTTCTGTAATAATATTACATTAATTATGCTGTAACAGTTGTGCTGATTTTTCTCCCTTTGTTTGCCCCTTCCACCCAGCAACCCCACTCCCTCAGGCAATCCCCTAATGATTGTTCATGTCCATGGGTCATACATATAAGTTCTTTGGCTACTCTATTTCCTATACTGCAGTTTATATCCCCATGGCTATTCTGTAACTACCTATTTTTACTTCTTAAACCCCTCACCTCTTCACCCAATGTCCCAAACCCCCCTCCCATATATCAACAATCAAATTGCCCTCTGTATCCATGATCTGTCTCTCTTCTTTTTGTCTTAGTTTTATTTTTAGATTCAACTGTTCATCGATATCTATTTTTGCCACTTTATTATTCATAGTTTTCATCTTCTTTTTCTTAAATAAGTCCCTTTAACACTTCACGTAATAATGTTTTGGTGATGATGAACTCCTTTAATTTTTTCTTGTCTGGGAAGCTCTTTATCTGCCCTTCGATTCTGTATGATATGTTTGCTGGGTAGAACAATCTTGGCTGTAGGTCCCTGCTTTTCATGACTTCAAATATTTCTTGCCAGTCCTTTCTAGCCTGCAAAGTTTCTTTTGAGAAATCAGATGACAGTCTTATCAGAACTCCCCTGTAGGTAACTAACTTCTTTCCTCTTGCTGCTTTTAGGATTCTCTCTTTATCTTTAACCTTTGGCATTTTAATTAGTGTGTATCTTAAGAGTGGGCCTCTTTGCATCCATCTTGTTTGGGACACTCTGTGCTTCCTGGACATGCAGGTCTGTTTCCTTCACCAAATTAGGGAAGTTTCTTTCACTATTTTTTCAAAGAGATTTCCAATTCTTGCCCTTTCTCTTCTCCTTATAGCACCCCTATGATGCAAATGTTGGACATCTTGAAGTTGTTTCCGGCTGCTTACACTATCATCATTTTTTTGGATTCTTTTTTCTTCTTGTTGTTCTGATTGGTTGTTTTTTTGCTTCCTTATGTTCCAAATCATTGACTTGATCCTCAGCTTTATCCTCTTTACTGTTATTTCCCTGTAAATTGTTCTTATTTCAATTAGTGTATCCTTTGTTTCTAACTGGAGCTTTTACATGCTGTTGACATCCTCACTAAGTTCCTTGAGCATCCTTATAACCAGTGATTTGAACTGTGCATCTGGTAGATTGCTTATCTCCATTTCATTTAGCTCTATTTCTGGAGTTTTGATCTGTTCTTTCATTTGAACTGTGTTTCTTTATCTTCTCATTTTGGTAGCCTCTATATGTTTGTTTTTTATGTATTAGGTAGAGTTTCTTTGACTCTGTGTCTTGGGGACAGCCTCCCCTTTCACCCAAGCTAGGTACCTGAGGTATGCCCTTCGCATGGGCTGAGTACAAGCTCCTCTTGTAGTTCAGCCTTGGTTGCTGTTGGCAGATTAATAGGAGGGATTGTCCTAGGCCAGTCAGCTGCAAGGATTGGCTGTGACCACTTACCACCAACTTCAGCCCTCCATGGAGGATTGGCTGTGCAGGGACAAGGTAGTGGTGCTCCAATGTGGTCTGTTAGCTGTCCATTGGGTACACCAGCTCTGGTATTTCCTGGGTGGTGCAGGCCAGTCAGCCCCACCTGTGTTTTGCCCAGGACCACCCTGCCTGAGCTATAAAGCAATCTGACATGCATGCTACTTGTGCTGGGTTTAGAGATTCCCAGGCAAAGCCTAGCTATGAATAGGTGCTGCTATTGTCAGGCCTGGGGCTCACTGAGGCCAGCTGTTGTTTGTTTGATAGGATTTAGGAAGTTGTGAAACATGAGCCAAGAGCAGCCATTCATAAGAAAAAGAAGCTTGGGTGTGCCTGTAAGTTGGATGGGGCAGAGTCTCAAAGGACCTCCAAAGCAGGTCAAACAGTGTTAGTCAGGTTGATGGAATCTTGAATATGGCACCAGCTTCCTGGCTCTGTGGGGGGAGTGTTTAGATAAGGACAATGACCTCTGGTTGCCTTGATACCAGATACTTCATTTCCTCCCTGTACACACTGGTGCCTTTCAAGCTGCTATCCTGGTGCTGGAGCTCAGAGGGAGTGAGTCTGAGTAGTAGGTGAGTCCATGAGTCCTGGTGTGGGTTCTTTAAGAGGAACTGCTTGGGGCTCCAGAAGTTTCTTCCACCAACCCAATCCCCACTGGTTTTTGCAGCCAGAAGTTGTGGGGACTTATATTCTTGGCCCTGCAACTCTGGGCTGGGACTCCTTGGTCACGAGATATTCCTCCTGAATTTTTATGCACCGCATGTGGGTGAGGGACCAGCCTGTTCTGTGTCTGCGCCCCTCCCACCAGTCTGGATGGATGTGGTTTCTTTAGTTCCGTAGTTGTCAGACTTCTACTCAGCTCAATTTCTAACAGTTCTGAGTGATGATTGTCCTATATTTTAGTTGTAATTTTCGTGTGTTTGTGCAAAGAGGTGAGCCTTGTCTCCCTATGCTGCCCTTTTGACCAGAAGTTTAAACAATTTCATTGATTTCTACTAGCATTTCTTGCTATTCAATGTTTTGGTGTTTTTAATTTTTTTGATTGGGTATACTTATTACAAACACAAAATAAAAATATATATAGTTCAAAGTTATATTAATTTAATGTAATTTTATACTATCAAATAAAACCAAAACAAAATCTATGAATTAGATAAATTCTCTTTTTCTTGGCCCTCCAAATTGTATTATTCTGAAATTAAATTATCTAATAAATTAACAGGCTCCTCTGATGCTGTTATTTAAAGGATGTCAGGAGAAGAAAACAAAAACACCCGCATTTCAATAGTATTACTATATAAGTTTTTTTTAAAAAGCAAAAATGCAAAAATAGCACTACTGCTAGAAAGCAAATAGAAGCAGGAAATTCTCAGTTAAACACAGGCTAATAAGCATTTTTAAATAAAGGACTTGAAATTTATCGTCAGAGAAAGTACTTGCAATCCTCTTCAAATATTTGTTCCTGTCCTTCCATAATGAATGGTTTGGGGGGTTTTTTTGTAGATCTTGACAGACGCCTTCCTATGTCAGCATCTCTATCTAAAGTTGACAGACCGAAGATGTATTTTCAAACATGAACCCAGTAGAATATAGGCTTAATTTGATATCTACTATGCTGCTGGTACAAAAATATTCCTTAAATTATTTTCTCAGGTATAGTTAGTATGGCCATTGATTGGAGTAGAAAGAAAAGAAGAAATCATTGTCTAAGTGTTTGGAATCTTATAATTAATATTTTTAGAGAGCTTTTCCTAATCATACTCTCATTTTTCTATGCTGCTACCCTCTCATATACATTTTATATCACAAGAAAGTTTTGAAATATAGCTCAAACCTTTTATTTGTAATACTATTTCATACTAATCAGGCTAGGTAATTTAGTTTATCCTGTTATGACTTTGGCCACAAAAGTATATGTACTATCTGTCCAAATATACATGTGGCATAATACTTCTTATTTTATAATTTAGAGACATTTAGAAAATTAAGAACTTCTAGTGAATGTTTTCCTTTAAAGATTACATTTGGCTCATCAACAATTCAGTATAACCTAGCAGTGAAAGAACTAATTCATCTGCATTCTTTTCTTTAGGTCAAACAATGATTTGTTTTAACAATATATTTCACCTACAGAAGTCAAAATCATTTCAAAGGGTTAGATCTTGTCCCTCTCCTTCCTATATATTTATAATGAACAAATTACTTAAGAGACATTTTGAAGGCCTATGAGAAATCAAAAAAAAGGACAACTGGAAATAGAATTTGAACTTTTGCATAAGAAACATCCTAAAAATTTGAAATAAGAAAAACAACACAGAAATATTTTTTAAAAGCTCCTTCCTTCAAGAAAGTAAGATAATTGTGTATTTTCAAAACTTTTTTGATAATTTGCTTTAACTGATTTCTGTCCATGTCAGAAACTCTTCTGAAACTTTTTTGCAAAATATCTTGAAATGAGATTTTGATGGCATAATTCAAATTACTTCTGTTGTAATTAACCATTAAAACAAGAGTATATGCTACAAATCAGTATGTGCTCACCATCTCCTCCTTTTCCTTTATCTCCTTTATTTTACATATATCTGCATAAAATTGAGTGCTCTACTCTACTGGAGTTGTTTACTGAATCAAAGTATGACATAGTCTTTGGTTTGCTTTCAAGAAAATTTTTGTAATATGTAATATCAATGAATTACTGGAAAATGAATTTATAAATGAGGACGTAAAATATAACCTCAAATTTTCTTATTATTAAATAAGTACAATCTCTCTCTGCCAAAATGCTATAAATATTTCTAAATGCTTTTAATTACTATATTTTTATACCATTGAAAATAAGTAAACAATTTGAAATCGAGCACCAGTTTACAGACCACACAGTGAGTAGCACTATATCAGACCAACAAAGAATTAACAC
The DNA here is from genome assembly GCF_022682495.2 of Desmodus rotundus. Taxonomy (NCBI): domain Eukaryota; kingdom Metazoa; phylum Chordata; class Mammalia; order Chiroptera; family Phyllostomidae; genus Desmodus; species Desmodus rotundus. The sequence continues at coordinate 142,254,851 of NC_071390.1, forward strand.
AAAAATTAATTAGAAATTAGTAGTTAAAGTGTTATTGAAGTGTTAAGAATTCCCTAAGTTTGCTGTTTAAGAGTTTATATTTATCTTTCTGCACAACCCCACGCTCAGCAGAGAGAACCATAAGCTGTAGATTGCTGATAGCTCCAAACAGGTTGCTCAGGGCCAGTCACAAGCAGGGTTTGACTTAGGTCTGCATGGGAATCTTGCAGATCTATCTATAACATAAAAACAAACAAAGAGGCAAGCAAAATGGGAAAACAAAGAAACAGGCCCCAAATGAAATAACAAGAGAATTCTCTAGAAGAAGAACTAGATAAAATGGAGGCAAGCAATTTAATCACATAGAAAGTTTAGTGTAATGAGTATAAGGATACTCAACAGCATGAAAAAAGACATAAACACCATAAAAAGGGACCAGTCAGAAATAAATAATATCTGAAATAAATAATACACTGGAAGGAATAAACAGTAGGTTAGATGAAGCACAGGGGTGAATAAGTGATTTGGAAAACAAAATAGGAAAAACCATCAAGCAGAGCAGCAAGGAGAAAAAAATAATTTTAAAAACATGAGGAGAGCTTAAGAAACCTTTGGAACAACATGAAGCATAATACATCCAGATCATGGAAATACCAGAATGAGAAGAGAGTGAGAACCTACTTGAAAAAATGATGAATGAAAACTTCCCCAATATGGTGAAGGAAAAAGACACAAGTCCAAGAAGCTCAGAGAGTACCAAACACGTTGGACCCAAAGAAGCCTACATTGAGACACATCGTAATTAAAATGACAAGGCTTAAAGACAAGGAGAGAATCCTAAAATCTGCAAGAGAAAACTAGGTAGTTACCTACAAGAGAGCACCAATTCGACTATCATCTGATTTCTCAACAGAAATGTTTTAGGCCAGAAGGGAGTAGCATGAAATATTTAAAGAGATGAAAAGCTAGGACCTACAACCAAGGCTACTTTACCCAGCAAGGCTATATTTAAAATTGAAGGCAATCAGCAAACTGAATACAGCAATGCATCAAAAAGATCATACACAATGATAAAGTGGGATTTTCCGGGATTTGGTACAACATTCCCATCAATCAATGTGATTCACCACATAAACAAAATGAAAGATATTTGTATCAGAAAAATACAAATTGCAACCAGAAAACCAGTTGCATTTTTATATGCCAATAACGAACTAACAGAAAGGGAAATTAAGAAAACAATCCCATTCACAATTGCTTCAAAAAGAATAAAATACCCAGGAATAAACCCAACCAAGGATGCAAAAGATCTGTACTCAGAAAATTACAAGACACTGATAAAAGAAATTGAAGAAGACACAAATAAGTGGAAGCACATACCGTGTTGATGGATAGGAATAATTAACATCATTAAAATGTCCATACTACCCAAAGCAACCTATAGGTTCAATGCAATCCCTATCAAGAGTCCAATGATGTATTTCACAGAACTAGAACAAATATTTCCAAAATTTATAAAGAACCACAAAAGGCCCCACATAGCAACAGCAATCCTGAGAAAGAACAAAGTTGGAGGAATCACCATACCTAAATTTAAACTATACTATAAGGCCATAGTAATAAAAACAGCATGGTACTGGCATTAAAACAGATGCAGAGATCAATGGTACAGAACAGAGAGCCCAGAAATAAACCCACACCTTTGATATTTGACAGAGGAAGTAAGCACATGCAATGGGCTAAAGATAGTTTATGCAATAAATGGTGCTGGGAAAATTGGACAGATACTTCCGGAAAAATGACGCTAGCCCACCTTCCTACATCACACTCAAGAATAAATTCAAAATGGATTAAATAATTAAATATTACACATGAAACCATAAAAATCCTAGAAGAAAACACAGGTGGCAAAATCTCCAACAGAGCTTATATGAATATTTTATCAGATATATCTCCCCAGGCAAGGGAAACAAAAGAAAAAAAAGTAAAGAAATGAGACTATATCTTATAAGGGGTTAATATCCAAAATTTATGAAGAACCTACTAAACTCAACACCAAAAAACAAACAATCCAATTAAAAAAATGGGCAAAGGACCTGAATAGACATTTCTCCAAAGAGGACCTACAGATGGCTAATAGACATACGAAAAGATGCTCAACATCACTAATTATAAGAGAAATGCAAATTAAAACCTCAATGAGATATCACATACCTGTCAGAATTGCTATCATCAATAAATTAATAAACAAGTGCTGATGAGGATTTGGAGAAAGGGGGACCCATTTGCATTGTTGGTGGGAATGCAGATTGGTGTAGCCACTGTGGAAAGCATTATGGAGATACCTCAAAAAATTAAAACTGGACCTGCTTTTTGACCCAGTGATACCACTTCTGGGAATATATCCCAAGGAACCCAAAACACTAATTTGAAAGAACTTAAGCACCCCTATGTTCATTGCAGCATTATTTACAATGGCCAAGATATGGAAGCATCACACGTGTCCATCAGTAGATGAGTGGGTAAAACAACTATGGAGTACTACTTAGCTGTAAAAAAGAAGAAAACTTTACCCTTTGTGAAAGTATGGATGGACCTGGACATCATGCTAAGTGAAATATGCCTGTCAGAGAAAGACAAATAACATATGATTTCACTCATGTGTGGAATCTAGTGAATAAATTAAACTAAAAAGCAAAATAGAGATGGACTTGTAGATAGAGGGCAGGATGACAGCTCAAGAAGGGGAAGGGAAGGGAATGGAGGGATTGAACCAAAAACAGTAAAAGGACTCATGGACATGGATAACTGTGATGTAACTCCAGGCATGGGGGGAGAGGACTATAAGGAGACTAAATGGTAATGGGGAAAAAATACAATAAAAATAAAATAATTTTTTTAAAGAGTACATATTTAAATCTAAAATAAATCCATAGAACATAACTTTCTTAAAATTAAAAAGCTTTATCATACTTGAAGCCAATTACTGAATTTGAATGATATTTGAGCATGAAAGTAATTTAAATGAGAAAAACAGTGGGTCTTGAAAAAAAATACTACAAGTTTAATTTTATCTGTCTGTTTTCCCTCAAGTAATATTCATTGTCAATGTAGTTCTACAAACAATTCCTACTTGTCCATTACAAACCACTACTTGCTTTCAATGAGCAGGAAAAAGGCTACAGCCATGGACAGTTTAAATAGACTGATGATCATCCACTGGTTCTAATCTAGAACTACTTCTGCCCTATCTCTACTGCATAAGAATAGTTACTGGTATATTTCACACTCTACATCAAGAAAACAGAAATAGAGTAATTGCAGGTTGAAAACATAAAATAGAACCAGAGCACATAAATATCATGATACATACCAGTAAAAAGTCTTTTCTTAAAAAAGTAGGAAGCTGAAAGCCTCTTCAAAATAACACCATATTTTAAATTAGCTTCCAAGTTTGTTTACAGCTTTAGAGACCACACAGTTAACTGAAAAAGTACTAAAAACAGGCAACTTATGCAATTAGCCTTACAAAGTAATAAATGCAGAAATGATACTGGGGTAGTTGAGGATATACACACCTGCCCCTAAAGAACAAGGCTACTTGTTACTGGTTGTGTGTTCTGATTTCTCAATTCTCTAAAAATCAAAATTCCCTAAACAAAGAAGAAATGTTGTTACTTCTAATTCCTGAACTGTCATAATTAAAGAAGTACAGTCTTTCCTTTGTGACTCCTGAAGACAAATGTAACAACAATAAATGAAACCAACAGGTTAAATTTTAATAACCAACACTAACAGTGAAAAACACTGTCTAGGAATAAAGTAAGTATACATTAGCAGAGAAAATCAAATGGTAGATAACCAATAATTAAAATTATAATCAAATGTTCTGTTCAGCCCTGGCAGGTGTAGCTCATTGGACTGAGTGCCGGCCGGCAAACCACAGGGTTGCCTGTTCCAATTCCCAGTCAGGGCACATGCCTGGGTTGCAGGCCAGGTCCCCAGTAGGGGGCACTCAAGATGCAACCACCCACTGATGTTTCTCTCCCTTTCTTCCTCCCTCCCCCTCTCTCTAAAAATAAATATATACTTTTAAAAAATGATCTATTCAATACCATATTCTATTAGTTCACAGTGGTCCTAACAAAGGGATGAAATATCTCCTAGAACTTGGCTAGAAGTCCTCTTCTAAAACAGAAGAAATAGGCATGAGAGATGGGATTTTGCTGAAATGAATCTAAATCCATACACTGAGGGTATCAGTATTCCTCCAATATGCTATTGTGCCCAAGATTACTCACATTGGGTAAGACAATTGTGTTTCAAAACAAATTTGAGACAAACCTGAATATAATATAATGTGGCATGGTTACTTAACAAAATTATTTTTAGTAATTCCTAAGGCCATGCAGTTTTATGCTCACTATGTTAAAAAAAAAGAGAGAGAGAAAGAAGAAGAAGAGTGGGCCAGATTGTAGAGATGACAGTTTCTCTAGTTTGAAATAAGAATAGCAATCTACCAAGCACATGGGTCTTAATGAGGTATAGATGAATAGAACCAGGTGTATATATCCTTACACTTGAATCAATGAATAAACAAGAAGCTGGGGAAAAAACCAAAATAACAAGGACCCAAATCTTAAGGACCAGGGAAAGATTAGGGAGGTATGTAGCAACAGCTGGGGTGGGGGATATGCAGGAAATGGACTAAAAAGGTGGTTCAATTGTATAAATAAAAGGGTGGCAGCTTAGTGGGAAAGTACTTAGCAACTCTGTTTACACAGAGAGCAGAAAGTGCCACTAGAGTGGCAAATTGAACTGTGCAAGACCAATTATCCCTTTCACCTTAGTGTTTTATACTAGTTATCTTACCCCACCTCTGTGAGATCTACACTGATATGTGTTAGAACCAAGTGCAATTATAAATCATTGACATGTATTGATGAATTCTGCAAATTCCATGAAGCATATCCATTTTATTTAGTGTTCAGAATACCTTCTTTGCTTCTCTCAACTGGTTTTAATTAAAGAACACGTTCAAAAGGAGGGAGGTTATCCATAAACTCAAACTACACATGTCCTTATTAAGCTATGAACTTATTACTACTCAAGTTTTTTGGCCTGAAGAATTTTTTTTTTTAAAGTTAGATTCATCTTAAATTTATTCTAGAGAAATTAGGGAAGAGTAACATATTTAAACTGGCAAAAATGTAATAGGAAAATCCTAATATACACCGAAGATCTCTGTATATCAACTAACTGCTGAATGAGGAGCTATTCCTATCATTACAATTTACTACTTATAAAAGAAACTTTGCATCTTGACGGGCTATAAAGATCTTTAAAAAGACATTAATAGGTTTATTGCTGGAAATTGTATTCATATTCATGATTCCACTTTCTGTGTTTGACAGCAAGGACCATATCTTCTACACATACTATAAAACCTAGAAAAGTAATACTCTACCCATGCAAATATTTGGAAATGACCAATGCTGTAAAATGTTGGTATATGTGAAAGCCTTGCTTCTATGAAGTAGGAGGGTCAATAAATATATGCAATTGTTTAACAGTAAATTAAAGCAAGCCACATAAATGTTTATTCCTTAATCCTAACACTGTTTTCCTTCCTACCCACAGCTTCTGAAGGTACCATTATCATCCCACTATCAGCTAAATTCCATGTCAAATCTCTTCCAGGCCATGGTATTTATCACTGAATATTAATAACAGTAATTTTTAAAATGATGGCCAAATACTGGGAAAATGCCAACAGACATTTTTGAATGGGGTTTAAAGGAATATACACTGTTTCCTAAACCAATGAAGATCAATACCAATCTGAAAGGGTTACACTTGCATACTAGGAGCAACGGACACTTCCCACTGCTAGCTTTTCTGGGCTCTTCCCAGTAAGTAACAAAAGGCAAAAAGAGCTGGAGAATTCTGCCTTCATCATGCTACAGAGACTATGTTTACAGACTTCTATGGCTATGCTAAAATCAGTGGAGGGAAGAGAAGGATAGCAGTTTTGGTCTTTCTCTAAGTCTTTTCTTGAATGCAGGTCATCCACTAGGTTCTCCCACTTCTCTTTTCTTCCATAACAACACCAGCACAACCACTGCAAAAGCAACCAATCAAAACAAGCAGCACCATTAAAGAGAAAATGTGGCCAGTGATGAGCAACAGAAGAAAAGAACAGTGATAACTCCAAGTCTGCTCTTGTGTGATTCAGCCAGAGCATCCAAGTGCTTCTTTGTAGGTAGGTAGAAAACATGGTGGTGGACAGGCACACAGCTGGCCTCCTATTCCCTTAACAAATTCTCACAAGCATAAAAGCAAATCCTAGTAGTACTTACCTAGTAGTTAAATACCAAACAAAATTCAAGATTTTATCTCAGTGATTTTTTTTTTTTAAGTCTACCAAGTCCCGTCCATCTTTACTTTGAGCCTGTCTATTGTTGTTTTGCATCTATGATTTTGGCATGTCAGAGTAATCTCTTTTTGCCCAAACCATCTCAGAGCACAACCAGAGTTCCCAGATCACAGAACCTCTTATTGTTATATTGTGTTCCCTAAATACTACCTGTATGCACTGTAAATGTTCACTGTTAACTATCCTGTACCCACCAATGTGAAATAAGTATTCGTCTCTCTATTTTACTTTTTATCCAGTCTCACAGGTTTCTCTGCTTTGCTTTCTCCTGCCTCCTTAATCTACCACCAATGGATTTCATGTAACGTCCCTTACATCTCACTTCATTGTAAGCTGCAAAACTGCCATTCTTGGGAGCATTTTGTCAATTCATTGACATTTACCTTCCCAGCAACTGTTATCAATTTGGCTCAAATAAACTCATAAAAATTCTCTACAGGTTTGGACATTTCTTATGGTAACATTGTTTAATAGATAACTACAAGCTGTAATATGAATCAAAATCAAAATTTTGAAAAAGAAATTTCCAATAATAGTCATTAATTAACCCTCAAGCAAGAATTTTTTGTGGTCTGAAGAAACACAGATTAAAGAGAGGAGAAAATAAAAGAAGCAGATAACTTCTGTTTTGCTTCTGAACACTAATCTCTGGAGCCAATTTTGGATTTGAGTTTAGAATGGATCCCCACTGCAACAGACTAAAATACACACCTCTGAGTTAAGAGTCAATTACCATAATTTTCTTCACATTAAAACAAATACATCTTAATACATCCAATATAACATTTAAGTTAAGAGTCAGGAGGCTTATGTTCAAGAGCTGACCCTACCTATGATCATTGTTTCATTCTGGATCTTCACTTCCCCACCTGGATAATTAGGGTTGATAATTTGCCTTTTCTCTCTTTGGAAGGCTGATAATATTGTCTAATATAAAAATTCTTTGACAATTCTACAGAAAAATAAAAAATATACAAAAAATTTTTTCAAAGTGACAAGGGAAAAAAATCCATGCCTAAGTTATTTTTCTACATTCTCTACATCAAACCAACATTTAAATGATATTTAAAAGCATAAGTTTTTGTTAAATTTAAATAAAGATGTCTACTTTCTACATAGGAACATCTGGCTTATTTTGTAACTTAGATAAGCTTCAATATTTTTCTTCCGACAGCTCTTCTACTTTTTTTATAAGTCCCTCTTTCTCATTCTTCATAAATCAAATACATATAGACAGAGATTTTTCTTGACTTTTTAATAGGTAATATAATTTTTAAAAAGTACTAAAGAATACAAAATATAAAAGGCTACTAGCCACCACCATAAAGGAAAATTTTTAAAGGGAGGGAGAGAGGGAGAAAAACACAACATACAATCTCTACAAGAATTTGTTATTATTTATTTATTTTTGTTTAATCCTCATCCAATAATATGTTTACTGATTTTAGATAGAGAAGCAGAAGGAGGGAAGCCAGCGGGTAGAGAGAGAGAGGCATTGACGTGAGTGGAAATATCCATTGGTTGCCTCCCATACAGGCCCCAACTGGATATGGAACCCACAACCCAAGTTTGTGCCCTGACAGGGATCAAACCCATAATCTTTTGGTGGATGATGTTCCAGCCAACTGAGTCATCTGACCAAGGCTCTGTTATTTCTTGAAGCAAGATTTTGTAGTAGTTATAAACTGATAAAGTAATTTATAGAGTTCAGATAGCTTCTCCTTTCAGTAGACTGGGAAAGCCAATTAGCAACTGAAAAGATAGGCTCAGAACCTGGTAGGACAGAAATCAGCAACTTCTTAAGCCTGAAGTATTTTCAGTAGAACTAGGCAATGCTAGGATACAGCACAATTCTTCACACAGGTAAGAACAGTGTATTAGAAATAGGCTGCTTATAACAGAAACCCAAAATATAATACCAATGCATTAAAAGTGATAGGGGTCTATTTTTTTCTTATATTAAAGAAGTGCAGAGGTGGGCATCCAAAGCAGTTACGGTGGCTCCATAGTCACAAGGACCCAGGCCCCTACTATCACTCCACTTGTGGTTTCTCAAGGTTACCTCAATTAGACATGTACATTCCACTGAGCAGAAAGGAGGAAGACACAAGGGCAAAACGGTGTATCGCCTTTTAAAGGCTTCACCAGAATCACAATCCTATGTTTTCTGTTCATTTGCCACCATTATCTGCAAAGGAGACAGGAAATGTTGATTTTTAACCCCAACATCCAATAATAGAGTTCTGCTAGTAGTGATTAGTAGTCTGCCACAGATACTAAAAATCATTTTTCATCTAACTAAAATATCAGCTTGCATCTATACTACTTGGAGTCTTTTCTAAAAATATGAAACCTAATAAAAGATATATACACATTAAAAAGCCTTTAAGACATTTTACACTAAAGAAATTCTATTTTAATGAATGTCAAAACTAAAAGCATAGTGAGACCAAGTTCTGACAGCAAAAATCCAACAGCAGAAATAACCTTGCGCATTCAGTTTACATTGGCGTGTGTGTGTGTATTTGTATGAAAAAGGACAAAAAATAAAAACTTTAAAATGCTCAGACAATATAAGTCACAATTTAGGTTTACTTACAGAGTGATCTGTTAAACAAGACTAGAAAACTGAAACTTTCCCATTAAATAACATCTTTTTTCTAACAGTTTTGTTGAGGCATAATTTATGTAATAGGAAATTCACTCATCGTAAGTGGGAAATTCAGTAATTTTAACCATCACTAAAATCCTGTCTTAGAGCATTTCTATCACTCTAAAAAGATCTCTCATGCCATCTTCAATCAACCCTCATTCCCAGGCTGTGATAATCACTATTCTTGTGTTCTGTGTTTTTATATTTGCCTTTTCTGACATTTCATATAAATGATACCATCCAACATATAGTCTTTTTGACTGGCTTCTTATCATGCTTTTGAGGTTCATCCATGTTGTAGTTTATACCAGAAGATCTTTCTTTTTATATCAAATACTAAATGGCATTCCATTATATAGATATACCACATTTTGTTTATCCATTTATTGGTTGCTGGGTATCTGGGTTGTTTCCAAATTTTTACCTTTAAATAATGCCCCATGAGTGAACTTTTAGTACAAGTCTGTGTGAGGTCTGTCCAGAAAATATTCAGCCATTTACTATGAAAAATAGAGACATTTATAGACGGTACAAGAAACATTGTACTTAGGACAATGATGCCTCAGTCCCCTTCAAAGTAGGCACCTTGGGACCTCACACAGTTTTCCCAGCGTCTCATCCACTGATCAAAAAACAATACAAAATCCTTTGTTGGAATTGCCATCGGCTGCCCCATCAACTTTTCCTAAACCTCATTGATGGTCTGAAATCTCTTCCCTTTCAAAGGTGATTTTAGTTTGGGGAAAAGCCAGAAGTCACAGGGCACTAAACCTGGGCTATAGAGGGGTTGAGTCACCTGGGTCGCTGATCTTTGTTGACTTGGTCTGTACACGTTCAACATTCTGTGCTTGTGCTGCTTGTTGCAGGCCTTCCAGAATCTGGATCACTTTCAACAGATTCTCGACTATCTTTGAAGTACTTGTGCCACACTTCTACTTGTGCTGTACTCATTGCATCATCCCTAAAAGCCTTCTGAATCATCCGAATAGTTTCCACTGAGGAATGTACAAGCTTAACGCAAAATATGATGCAGATCCATTACTCTACTCAGTCATTTTGAATGTGATGGCCACACAGTACACATGCTTACTCAACAGCGTCTACCACCCCCACTGAATAGTACAGTGAAGTCATCGTTGTTCACACATGCACATTCCAGTCCACTCTCCTTGGCTGCCAGGTTACATCAATGTTGCACAAACTGTTCTGGTTCTGGACAGATCTTCATATATTTTCACTTTTGCCTTAAGACGCTACAGATGCCAAGGAGGAATTGCTTAAGGTTATTTATTTGAATTCTTTCTTCTTTGCAAATTCAGGTTTTCAAGGGATAAATTCCACCTAAGCACTGCTTTAATTGTAACCCTTAATGGTGATATGTTGTTTTCATTTTCATTTGATTCAAAATATTTTCTAATTGCCCTTGTAATTTTTTTTCTTGGACCCATGTGTATTGTAGAAAAGTATTAAGTCCCATATCTAAGAAATTAAAGAACATTAAAAACTATGAATAGTAAAATGACAACAAACTCACAACTATTAACAAATGAACCTAAAAAAAGAAAAACAATGAAAACAAAAACTAAGCAAATAACTAGAACAGGTACAGAATCAGAGAAATGGGCATCACATGGAGGGTTTTCAGTAAGGAAAGGGAAGGCAAGAATAGGGGGAAAAGGTACAGGGAATAAGAAGCCCAATTGGTAGGCATAAAATAGATGGGGAGAGGTCAAAAATGGTAGAGAAAACAGAAAACTCAAAGAATTTATATGTACAACCCACGGACGTGAACTAAGGTGGGGGGAATGCTGGAGGGTTGAGAGGTGCAGGGTGGAGGGGGGATAAAGGGGAAAAAATTGGGAAGACTGTAATAGCATAATCAATAAAATATACTTTTAAAGAAAAAAGAAAAAAAAGTATTAAGTCCCAAATTTGTTTTTGCTGTGGATTCCTAATTCCATGTGGTTTGAGAACATAAACGTATTTCATATGATTTTAATTATTTTAAATTTACTGACGCTTGTTTTAGGGCCTCACATATAAACTATCCTGAGAATGTGCTGTGTGAACTTGAAAAATAATGTATTCTATTGTTGTGGTGTGCTGGGTGGTGTGTGCTATGTCGGCACCCATTTGGCACCACACATTACCACAATATTATTGACTGTATTTCCTATGCTTACTTTATATCTCCATGACTATTTTGTAACTATTGAGTCATTGCTCTCCTCGAAAATCTTTAGTTAAAAGGTGAACGATTTATATAATACAAACAGAAACCAGAGTATTGCCTCTCGTATCTTAAAGTCCTGTTGTTAGACGTGCATGCTTCTAATTGTTACATACATTTCCCGATAGATGTCCTTTTTAATCAATCTGAAATGTCCCTCACTGTATATAATAATACTTTTTGTTTTAAAGTTAATTTTGCCTAATATGAGTATAGGCATTCCAGCTCTCTTAAGGTGACAGCCTGCATGGCATATCCTTTTCCATCCTTTTCCATTCAACCTATTTGTGTATTTGAACCTAAAGTATGTCTCTTGTAGAAAGCATAGTTGAATCTTGTTTTTTTAATACAGCCTGACATTCTCTGCCGTTTTATTGGAATATTTATCCAGTCATATTTAATTTAGTTGTTGGTATGGTCAGATTCCTATCTGCCATTTGCTATTTGTTTTCTATATATCCCATGTCTTTTCCCCACTCTGTTCCTCCTTTACTGCCTCCCTTTTTAGTTAAATAGATATGTCATAGAGTTCCATTTTACCTCCTTTGTTAGAATTTTTTCCACCTAAAATTTGAGTGATTTTCTTAGGGGTTGTTCTAAAAATTACAATACGTATCTTAACACAGCAAGTTCTACTTCAGCTTAATACTAATCTTATATAGAAAAGTACAGAAACATGGCTCCATTATAGTTCCATTTCTACCCCTTTACTTGTGCTATCATTATCATATATGGTAATCATATGTTATAAGCACATCGGTACAGTTTTAAGTTGTTTTATGTACCTGTTTTTAATAAGTTAAAAGAAGAAAAGATAAAAAGTGTATTTACTCTCCTGACTGGTTTGGCTCAGTGGATTGGGCGTTGTCCTGCAAAACAAAAGGTTGCTAGTTCAATTCCCACTCAGGGCACATGTCTGGGTTGCTGGCCAGGTCCCCAGTAGGGGGTGTGTGAGAGGCAACCAATTGATGTTTCAAACCCCGATGTTTCTCTCCCTCTCTTTCTTCCTCCCTTCCCCTCTCTGTAGAAATAAATGAAATCTTTAAATATGTATGTCCACATGCATATATTTGCCTACTATCTATATTTTCTGTTTTCATTTTTCCTCATGTAGATACTCATTACCCCCTAGTTTCATTTCTTTCAGCCTAAAGAATTTAAGGCAAGTCTACTAGCAATGAATTCCTTTTATATTTGTTTTCTTGGAAATGTCTTTATTTTGACAACTTTGAAAGATATAGACTATTTGGTTAAGTTTTTTTTCTTTGGCACTTTGAATATGCCATCCTACTGTATTCTGGCTGCTACTGTTTCCAATGAGAAGTCAGTTGTTTAACATATTGTTGTCATCCTATATGTGATTTTATAAATTCTATTTTCAAGATTTTGCTAGTTTCTTTATTTTTAATTTGTTTAGGTATGGATATCTTTGGGTTGATTTTACTAGAAAGTTATTGAACTTCTTGTTTGCTTAATTTTTTTCACCCAATTTGGTAGGGTCGAGGACATTATTTCTTCAACTACTTTGCCTATATTTCTTTCTCTCTCCTCCTTTGGGATTTTTATTACACATTAGTTCCTATGTCTGATGCTATCCCACAAGTTTCTGAGTCTGTTTATCTTTTTTATTCTTTTTTAATTTTTGCTTTACAAAACTGAGTAACTTCTAATAAGTAATTTTCAAGTTCACTCATTCTTTTGTCATTTTATTTTATTTATTTATTTTTTGGTTCCTATGTTTTATTCAAGAACTTGTGCAAAATGTATCAGGTAAATGAGTTTTAATCCTCATCTTCCTCCTCTTCTTCATCCTGGTTTACCTGGAAGTAACGTAATTCGTAACTCTCTTTGCTGTTAGCAACTACATGCAACCAGACATGTAGATTCTTCTTCTTCAAATATTTTTTGGTGAGATATTTCAAATACCTTTTGGAGAAAGGCACCTCAGAAGTTACAGTGATCTTACTCTTGCTCCTTTTGATGGTTACAACCCCTCCGCCAAGGTTCCCAGCTTTTCCATTCACTTTGATTCTCTCCTGAAGGAACTGCTCAAAATTGGCAGCATCCATGATTCCATCTTCTACTGGGTGGGTGCAGTCGAGGGTGAACTTCAGAACCTGCTTCCTGCTTCTTTTTTTTGCCCCCCTTCGCCACAAGCTTTTTCATAGGAGCCATGGAGGCCGCGGAGACAGAAAGGGAGTTGTGTCTTTTGTCATTTTAAATATATTGTTGATTCATTTCATCTAGTGAACTTTTTATCTCAGTTATTGTATTTTCAACTCCAGAATTTCTATTTGGTTTTATTTTTCAAATTTCTAGCTCTTTATTGTTATTTTCTATTTGCCAAGTCAGTTATCATTCTATTCCTTAAACCAGATTTCTTTTATTTCTTGAACATATTTATAACATCACCTTTGAAGTTTTGCCTGCTAGATACGACATTGAGGCCCACTTAATGAGAGTTTCTATTGATCACCTTTTCCCTCTGAATATGGGTCACAATTTCTTCCTCTTTGTGTGATGTAATTTCTGTTGAAAACTGGAATATTTTGATATTATATGGATTCCCTGTTGCATTGGGACTTTTCACTGCTGGTTTTATTTTTTCTGTGTGTGTGTGTGTGTGTGTGTGTGTGTGTGTGTAAGACTTGCCTGGGATTATTCTATGGAGTCTTCTGTGTGGTGTGTGGCTGCTGAAATCTGTGGCCAAGGTTTTTTTTTTCCTTGCTTTTATTTGTAAGACTGACTTTCTAGATATTGCCCCTGTGTCAGTACAGCTTAGTGATTAGCCAATCATTGGTCAGAGGTTTCGCTCAAACATGTTGGGCTAGTAAAGCTTCCACTTTTTGATAATTGGCCTGGGTGTCAGTTGGGGAATACATTCAAAGTTTAGGTATTTTATAAGTCTTTTGAGGCTCTTACTTTCTGTTGTCCTCTTGTGTCTCATCTGCACATGCCCAAGGCCTCATTTCAGCGAGGAATGTGTGAATAGCTAGGGCCCTCTCCATTACCTCCTGAGTGTTAATGCAGCCTTGTGAATATACATAACCTTACAGATCATAACGAATATGTGGAGATCTTATCAAGGCCCACAGTGACTGTCATATTCTCTGCATCTCTGTTAATTTTTCCCAGTATCTGCTAGGTTATGGCTTTCCCTATCTAGCATCACAACTGAAGGCAGGCTGTGATCTTGGCCTTCCCCATTTGTTTGCCACCATACTTCATTCAAAATCAAGCCAGCCCCATTCAGCGGTGAAGCTGCTGGTTCTCACAGTTTGTCCTGCTTTGATAAAACTACCTCACAAGTGGAGCTGGAAGAAGAGATGGGTACAATACCAGGCAAAAATGCCACAGAGGCTTACTTATCTTAAAGTTCACTAGCTCATTTTTAAAATAAATCCTTCTCAATTTACCTATGCCTTTGTTCAATTCTCAGTCTTGAAACAATTATGATGGACAATTTTGTCAAGTTTTATTATGTTTTGGAGAACAGATTGGCTGAAAACTTTCTCTATCATTCCAAAAGTCCTGCCTTCTCTCTTTATATCTTATAAAACATTCATCTCCAAATATTTATAAATCATTTTCATTTTTCAATTACTGTTGACATATACTATTATATTAGTTTCAGTTGTATACCCCAGGGATTAGACATTACACAACTTACTAAGTGATTATCCCGATAAATCTAGCACCCATCCGCCACCATGCATATTTACTAGAATATTATTGACTTTGTTCCCTATAATGCACTTTACATCCCCATGATTATTCTGCAACAACCAATTTGTACTTCTTAATCCCTTCACCTTTTTCACCCATCCCTCCAAAACCTCTCCCATCTGGCAACTGTCAGTGTTCTCTGTAGCTATGAGTCTGTTTCTGTTCTTCTTGGATCACTTATTTTGTTTTTTAGATTCAATTGTCCATAGATATGTACTTATTGCATTTTATTGTTCATGTTTTTTATCTTTTTTTTTCTTCTTCTAAAGGAAGACCCTTTAACATTTCATACAACACTGGTTTATTGATGATGAATTCCTTTGGCATTTTCTTGTCTGGGAAGCTCTTTATCTGTCCTTCAATTCTAAATGATAGTTTTCCTGGATAGAGTAATCTTGATTGTAGGTCCTTGCTTTTCATCACTTTGAATATTTCTTGCCATTCCGTCCTGGCCTGCAAAGTTTCTCTTGAGAAATCAGCTGATAGCCTTATGGGAGCTCCCTTGTAGGTAACTGACTGCTTTTCTCTAGCAGCTTTTACGATTCTCTCTTTGTTTTTAGCCTTTGGCATTTTAGGTATGATGTGTCTTGGTGTGGGCCTCTGCATCCATCTTGTTTGGGACTCTCTGTACTTCCTGGACTTATACATCTATTTCCTTCACCAAGTTAGGGACGTTTTCTGTCATTTTCTTAAAATAGGCTTCAGTTCCTTGCTCTTTCTCTTCTCCTTCCAGCAGCCCCATGATAAAAATGTTGGTATTCTGAAGTTTTTCCAGAGGGTCTTTACACTACCCTAATTGGTTTTGGATTCTTTTTTCTTTTAGTTGTTCTGATTTCAAATAGCTGATTTGAATTTTGGCTTCATCTACTCTACTGTTGATTCCCTGTAAACTATTCCTCACTGCAGTTAGTGTATCCTTCATTTCTGACTGGTCCTTTTTTCTACTGTTGATGTTCTCAGTAAGTTTATTGAGTTTCCTTATAACCAGTGTTTCAAACTCTGCACCTAATAGATTGCTTCTCCGCATTCTGTTTAGTTCTTTTTCTGGTGTTTTGTTGTGTTCTTTCACTTGGGACATGTTTCTTTGTCTCCTCATTTTGGCAGCCTCCCTGTGTTTGTTTCTATATAATAGATAGAGCTGCTACATCTCCCAGGCTTGGTAGAGTGGCCTCTTATTGTAGGTGTTCTAGAGGGTCCAGTGGCACAGCCTCCCTGAGCTCCCAAGCTGGGCACTTGAGGTATATCCCCTGTATGAGCTGTGTATTCCCTCCTCTTGTATTTGAGCCTTGATTGCTATTGGCATGTCAATAGGGGGGATTTATCCTCAAGGCTGAACAGCTGCACCACTGAACACTAATCTCCAACCACTGTGGAGGATCAGCTGTGCAGGGGCCCACCTCACAAAGCAGAACTTACTTAATCAAGGCTCTGGTGCCCACTGAGTGCACTCCTTGAGTGTGTCACTTGTGGAGGTGATTAGGTGGTGATGCTTCAGCGTGGTCTGAAGTTGTCCACTGGGTGTGCAGGCTCTGGGGCTTCTTGGGAGGTGCAGGCCAAGGTCAGCCATCACCTGTGTTCTGCCTCAGGGACACCAAGCATAAGCTGCAAAGTGATCTGTAGAACTGCAAACCAAGGCTGGCTGCTGCTGGGGCTGGGTCTAGGGCCACTTAGCAAGAGGTAAAGAGCATGCTGAGGCAGATGCTGCTTGTTTGAGTTTCAAAAAATCTGAAGCATGAGCAAAAACAAGCCACTTGTATGGAATGGCCCCTGGAAACAGCTTGGATGGGCCTGAAAATTGGGTAGGGCAGGGCCTCAGGGAGTCACCAGGTGGGGCAAACAGTGAGCCAGATTGACGAGGTCTCAGATGTGGTGCCCACCTATCTGCTTTCTGGGAGGAGGGCTCATCAAAGGAACAATGGCCAGTACCAGTACTTCTGTCTGGGAGAAAGTAACCCTCCCAGCTCTTACCCTCATGCCAGATAGTTCACTTTCTCCCCATATGCCTCTGGTGCCTTTCAAGCTGCTGCCCCAGCTCTGGAGCT
Source organism: Desmodus rotundus (assembly GCF_022682495.2). Taxonomy (NCBI): domain Eukaryota; kingdom Metazoa; phylum Chordata; class Mammalia; order Chiroptera; family Phyllostomidae; genus Desmodus; species Desmodus rotundus. Next base: position 142,271,917 of record NC_071390.1, read on the forward strand.
CAGAAGTGAGTCGAAATAAGTCCATGATGAGCTCTTTAAGAGGAACTTCCTCTGTCTCCCTCAGTCTTAATCCCCACTGGCTTTTACAACCAGAAGTTATAGGGACTTTTCTTCCTGGCACTGGACACCTGGGCTGGGACCCCTTGCTCCTCAGGGGGTACCTCTGAAGCTGAGATTGCCCTCCTAATTTTTATCTGCCACACTTGAGTGTGGGACCAGACCATTCTGTATCTCCAGCCTCCTACCAGTCACAATGAGGCTTCTTCTTTAATTCCCTAGTTGTAGGACATCCATTTGGCCAGATTGCAGGTAGTTCTGAATGATGGCGGTTCTGTAATATAGTTGTAATTTTGATGTGGTTGGGGAAGAAGGCAAGGACTGTGTTTACCTATGTTGCCATCTTGACCAGAAGTCCAGTCTCCAAATATTTTTGATCATATGAGCTATAAGTAAAAACATTTTAACTTCTGCATTTACATTTAATTTTTACATATTTATTTATTTGTTAACTTATATGTAGTCTATTACTGTATGGTATAAGACATATGAAAAGATAAAATTGTAAAGAATAAAATGAATATAAGTGCACAGAATCTTTAGCATTTTCTTCCTGAATCCAACAATTATCTTTTCCATCCCTGGACAATACCAGTACCTGCTTCACTACTTTGGAATTCAGTGCTTTACATCAGAAGTCTAAACTGTGGACAGGTCGCAGATCGCAGTTTGTCAGCCCCTGCAGTAAACCAGTGCTGTCCAGTGAAAATATAATGGGAGCCACATGTATAACTTTACATTTTCTTGTAGCCACATTAAAAAAGGGAAAAAGAAACATGTAAAATTGATTTTAATATTTCATTTAAATGAATATACATCAAAATCTTTTCAACATGTAATAAATATTAAAAAGTATTAATATATTTTACACTATTTTTTAAATATTAAATCTGCAAAATCTAGCATATATTTTATGCTTATAGCACATCTCAATTCATAAGCTAGTCATGCCCAAACAATAAAGTTGTATTTAATGGGAAAATATTTTATGTTTATTCAGCTTTAAAACTTTAATTTTAAGTTAATTAAAATGAAATGAAATGAAATGTAAAAGTCATATGCTTAGTCTAACTGACCACATTTCAAGAAGTCTAACATCATTTGTGGCCAGTGGCTAGAGTGCTGGACAGGATACCTCTACACTATAACAACTGTGAGGATTTAGTTATAGCCTCTACTGTTGCTGCTGTTCAGTAGTATCTACAATATCGAATTAAAAATATACTATATATAAAAGGATTCAGAGGAGTAATACAAAGATCAGAGGCTCAAGCTAAGGTCTTATAGTGGTTTTCTTGGCTGGGATACTCTGGTGTTTGTTTACCAGAATGTAGAACTATATCCACAACTGAATGAAAGTATATTTACAACCACTTTTATTCAACATAGACCATAAAAGCTGTTTCATTTGACCCAGGCTATTACTTTTTCAAGTGATTAAAAGTCTGAAATTATGATGAATTCTGATTCATTGAAATAATTATGAGAAATTATTTGGTAGCACTTTTTAAATAACAAAGTAAAGTTGTTAAAAAGTATTTTTTAATTAACAGTCTAAAGTTGTTTGTTTTCTTTAATTTCCCACTTATAATTCTAAATAGGTTATGGGTTTAAAGCAACTTAAAAATATCCATACAATTTATCTCATAAATACAAAGATATGTTGTTAATTTAGTTTATCCAATAGTGGTTTTATTATATAACATTCTTTATTTCCAGAGTAAGAGAATTTACATGGGTTTAAATCAGTAATATTAACAGAACTCTAAATAAAATAGTCACTCCTAAATAAAATTATACTAATCCCACAATTCAAACAGTTCCCATTAGCCCATGTTACTATCTTACATTTCTGCATATATAGAACTCCTATAAAATTACAATCATTGTGATTACAAGTTGATATTTGGCTTTTTACTTACATTATAAGTATTTTTTCACATTGCTATGTACTTTTCACAAATATTATTCTTAATGATTACATATCATACCAAGAATGTCATAATTTACTCAAATATTCTATTACAATTTGATTCTAATTCTTTACTATTATTAGTAATGTTGTAAAAAGAACTAATAAACAAATATGAAAAACACTTATCATAACTTCATAGCAATCTAGAGAGCTGTGCATATTCTAGTCTGTCTCAAAACAAAGGTTAGAAACATTACAGCAAAGAACTGCTGCAGATACAGAGTTATCCACGTTAGAAAAGCATCAGTGATCATAAGTGAAATGTCTTCTCAAAGATCATTATACCGCTGTTCTCTTCCAGGCTAGGGTCTTTAAAGGCTTCCCTTAGATTAACAATTTAATATTAAGCGTATATAGAATTACAAAGTAAGTGTGTTCCTCATATTGACTGTAAACTGCTTACAGTTAAATCCTGTTAATCCAAAATGAAACGACCCTTTAGCTTGTGAATCTGAATTGTATACTTCTTTGCTTAAAATAAATCATTTAAAGTACATTCCAAATACAACTCTATAAACTGCTTAAAGCTTTTTTCACTCAATTTCATGAAGCTAATACTCACTGAAATTCTGCGATTTTCCATCAAACAGCTTATTGAAATGGCTTTCAGGGCAGTTAACCCCCACTGTCCTGTTTTGTTTTATGAATCTTTGAAGATTGAATATAAGAGAACATAATATTATTTAAGCCCAGAAAGAGAAAGTCTCTCTAAGAGGTTTCGGAATGCTATGTAATTTAACTTTAGAACCATTCATCTCTGCTAGCAATGGCTTTTTTCTGACACGTATCTGAGTTTTCATATCTCTCTCCCCACCTGGCTAGCTTTCTAACTAGGTTGGGGACTTTCTTCTGGGCATCTCCACCAGCAGGGCCACATATGTCACTCTGTGATCATGGATCCACTTATTACCATATTAAAAACTTTGTGAGATCTGATTGTTTTAGAAATGTTACTTTCTTGTTTTAGCACCCAGACTGGGGTAAGTCTCAGAATAATGGACAGATATGGACATGGACCGAATGGTTTATTGTCCCTTTCAATGCCTAAGTAAGCCTCTTATATTGCTGTGAATAATAGGCCTGACTATACTTCTGGATCATAAGTGGCGAATGGTTCTTAGATAATAGGAAAATAGATGTTAAAAATAATTAGTATTACAAAAAATACACCTTTCAAAAATATTCTAGGGTCAAAGTAGCACTGCAAATACTTGAAGAACTTTCTCCAAAACTCCCAATATGTACCAATGATAAAATTTAAAGAGAGAAAATTCTAAACATACAGCCATGATCAAAAACTGGTTAAGTATCTCTGTACACAAAAACAAATGTAAACCTGCAGCCACAAATAAAGCTTAAGTTATAAGCCCGCTGAGTTCCACACCTATAAGTAGGCAAAAGAAATGAAGTTTGACACAGTAATGAAGAATAAAAGTAGTCTACAAAAGTCCTGGCCTCAGAGCCAGGCTCTATGCTTCTAATCAGGGACTGAAGTGGGACTCTACCACCTGTGTGGCGGGGGGAGTAATGTAAAAAGTGAGAAGGCCATTGCCTGAGTTTACAACTTATACAAATATTATGGATCTGAGATATTAAGAGGCCATAGTTTCAGCCCCACAGTTGAGACCACGCCAAAGGACTGATAGCAGGGGTCCCAAACTCCCAGGGGGCCGCACAGCAGGAAGTGAGCGGGCAGGTGACCGAGCGAAGCTTCATCTGTATTTGTACCTGCTCCCTATCATTTGCATTACTGTCTAAGCTCTGCCTCCTGCCAGATCAGCAGCAGCCTTTGATTCCCACAGCAGTGCAAACCCTACTGTGAACTGCGCTTGTGAGGGATCTAGGTTGTGCACTCCTTATGAGAATCTAATGCCTAATGACCTGAGGTGGAGCTGAGGCGGTGATGCTAGTGCTGGGGAGCGGCTGCAAATATAGATTAACATTAGCAGAGAGGTTCAACTGCACAGAGACCATAATAAATCAATTGCTTGCAGACTCCTATCAAAACCCTATCAGTGGAGTGGCAAGTGACAATTAAGCTGCATCTGGTGGAAGGCTTTATAGTGACAAGTGAGTTAATGTATTTCAATTGCACAGCTGCATCTGGTGACAGGCTTTAAGTCAGAATCTGACACTTAGTCCGAGTGTAGCCCGCCCATTATTTTATTTACCACTTCTGTCCACGCCTCTTTCCTGCATCACGCACTCATCTCAGACACAGTTTTGGTATGCCCATGTGCTAACCCTAGCCAAAATGAATGAAAAACAAACGTAGCTGGGGAGCTTCTTTGAAAAAGGGCAAAGACTCAATAATGAGACAGCAGAGGACTCTAAGACTGCCAACAAGAAGATTCGTTTAAAAGAAAATATCAAGAGTCCTACTTAAATTACAGGTTCACTGCAACAGGTGATTCACATTCTCCAAGCCCATTTTGTATAATATGTGATGACCAGCTAGCCAATGAAGCCATGAAACCTTCAAAACTGCTTCACCATATGGTGACCAGGCACCCTGCATTAAAAGACAAGCCTTTGGAGTTTTTCAAAAGAAAAAATCATGAACACAAAGAACAGAAGCAATTATTGAAGGACACCACTTCACCAACTGTGTCTGCACTGAGAGCACCAGTGTGGCTAACTGCATTGCTAAAGCAAAGAAGCCCTTTACTATTGGTGAAGGGTTGATCCTGCCTGCTGCTAAGGACATTTGTTATGAATTTTTAGGAGAGGCTGCAGTTCAGAAGATGTACATGTTCCCCTTCCAGCTAGCACCATAACTAGACGAACTGATGAAATAGCAGGGGATACTGAGGCACAATTGTTATAGAGGATCAATGAGTCACACGGTACGTGATCCAGGTTGAAGAGTCTACCGAAGTCGATGGCAAGGCAACAATGCTTGTTCTCTTGTGATATATTTTTCAGGAGGATGTGCACGAGGACATGTTATGTGCACTTTTGTTGCCAACCAACACCAGGGCTGCTGAAGTATTCAAGTGTTTGAATGATTACATATCAGGAAAAGTGAATTGGTCATTTTGTGTTGGTATGTGCACAGATGGAGTGGCTGCCATGACTGGCCGGCTTTCCGGTTTCACTACTCGAGTCAAAGAGGTCACTTCTGAATGTGAGTCTATGCACTGTGTCACCCATAGAGAAATACTGGCTAGCCAAAAAATGTCACCTGAACTTAACAACGTTTTGCAGGATGTGATTAAAATTATCAACCACATTAAAGTACATGCACTTAACTTGCGTCTGTTTGCACAGCTCTGTGAGGAGATGGGCACAGGGCACACAATTCGCCTCTTACACACAGCAGTGAGACGGCTTTCTAAAGGTGCATCTCTGGCCAGAGTTTTTGAGTTACGAGAGCTGCTCCACAGATTTCTTTTAGGAAAACAGCCACCACGGGCAGCACATTGCAGTGACACAGAATGGGCCACAAAACTTGCATACCTGTGTGACATATCTAACCTGCTCAGTGAACTCGATCTGTCACTTCAGAGGAGAACAACAACTGTGTTCAATCAGCAGATAAAGTGGCTGCATTCAAAGCCAAACTGGAATTATGGGGGTGATGAATGAACATTGGGATTTTTGACATGTTTCAAACATTAACATAGATTTTGCAAGTGACTGAGCCACGGCCTCTTTCTCCCAGTTGGTGCATGATCACCTATCTCAGCTTCAAAAGAGTTGGAGCCTTACTTCCCAACCACAAAAGACCCCCAAACTGGGAAGGAAGGGATCCCAGTTCCATGTGTGAATAAGCCAGGAGAATCGACTTTGTCTGTGCTAGAAGAGGATCAACTGCTTGAGATCACAAATGACAGTGGCTTTAGAAGAATGTTTGAGGCAACTTCAGATCTCCATATGTTCTGGATTAAAGTCAAGGAGGAACATCCTGACATTGCCACAAAAGCACTCAAAAGCCTGCTTCCATTTCCAACACCCTATCTTTGTGACGCAGGGTTTTCTACAGTGACAGCAACCAGAACAAGATTATGGAGTAGACTGGACATAAGCAACACACTTCGGGTGTCACTGTCTCTCATCACCCCCACATGGGACCATCTAGTTGCAGGAAAACAAGCTTGGGGCTCTCACTGATCCTGCATTATGATGAGTTGTATAATTATTTCATCATATATTACAGTGTGATAATAACAGAAATAAAGTGCACAATAAATGTAATGTACTTGAATCATCCCAAAACCATTCCCTATCCCTGACCATGAAAAAATTGTCTTCAGTGAAACTGGTCCCTGGTGCCAAAAAGGTTGGGGACCACCAATCTAAGCCTCAGTATCTGGACCTGCAGTGGCCTCAATATAACCTCAGGAGGGAGCCCTAAGCTGCCTGTAGAAGACAGTTCTTGTCCCCATCTCTCAGGGAAAGGAGTAAAATCACTATAAAACTCTGAGGGAGGAGTGAATAAAAAAGAGAGAGAAACTCCCACCAAAGGTAAACCCGAAAACTACAATTCTAAGTAAAGAAATATGATGCCTTAATTGTCAAAGAAAAATCATTCCCTTCAGTTTTACCCACCTATGTACAATTTCTCAAAGTCTAAACCCTTTTTATATCACAACGATAGATTTGAAGCAGGCATACAAACTGCAAAATTGTCCCCAGGGGTCCTGCTTTAAGAGTTTATAACAACCTCTGGGTATATTTTTAATCAAATTAATCCTGTGCTCCATATTATGAAAGCTGGCATACCCCAAGTCATCTTGGGCTTTCGGCTTCCAGAAATTTCCTCATGTTGACTTTGATGAGCCCAGGGCATTATTTATAGTAACCTAGAAACAAACTTAGTGTAGTTCCAAGACAACCAGAACTATGGTGGCTTGGGTCTTCTCTCGGGTCTTCTTTCATCTAAAGACCATGAAATCATGCAGGCCCCTCAGCTTGCCTGTGTTTTTTTTTATATCCATCTTGTTTATAAAATTTACGAAGTGGGGAAAATGATCACGCAACAGACATACTGTCATTCTTTCAACAAGTATCAAAGGCCAAGTATATCAACAAGTATGACGGGCATTGCACTAGATGAGGGGACAACGGTTGCTTGTATTGAGGTATAATCGCTAAACAAGGAACTGTGGTTATTTTTAAATAACCCCACTGTTGTGCTGAGAATCAATAAGTAATTATTTCCCTTGTGCATTTTATTTTAAGTCATTTCAGAAAAGTAATTTAAAGTGAATATATATCCAGGAGTATTTCAAAAGAAGATTGCAAATGAAGTGGAAAGTAGGTGTAAGAATTATGATTTTGACTTTACATAAGAATAAAATTTCTACTGAGTACTATTATCCAAACACTTAATGGGTTAGTTCCTAATCCCCATCATTAGACAGAAATAAAAAAGGCTGGATGACCGACCATCTGCTGGGAGGGCACAGAAGAGATTCCTCTTAAGAGGAAATAGGTTAGATACTGGTCTGGTCTCTCTCAACTTTAGGACTCTTATTTTCAGTTCTTTAACTTTCGTTTCTGTTATTTTTTTCCCTCAGCATTGAATTTTTAACATCTCTGACCCCAGTGAAATTTATTTTCTTATACAAGGACTATTTGAAACAACAGTAGCTAGGATAAGAACTATCACTATTAAGATCTACTGTTTTGCCTCAGTTGCTTATAAAACTACAAAAGGAAAAGGCAAAAAGTTTGGCAATTACTCAATCCAGAGGAAGGCAGTGTGTACTTATCAGGGGCTGTGTGACGGTGGCAGAGATGGTTTAAAGGATGACTGGAATCCCTGGCCGATATTCTAAAGAGTTAAAAGAATGGCACACAAATAGAAGGGCATCTGGAAATCTTTTTAAAATCACTTAGAGATATTATAATAATCAAAATAGATGTCAGTAGAGAATATAGTGAATATTTCATAGCTAGCAATATATCTGATGGATGAATTTCAGACTAAATAGGGAGAATGTACAACCTCAAAGTTAAAAGTACAAAGTAGGAACAATGTGATTTCTTGGACAAAGCACCGTTAAAAACCTAATACATTAAGTTAATAACATTGTAAGAATTATAAAATACAACAGGCAAATCAGCAAAAGTAAATTACCAATTTGAATTAAACTGATTGCCGGAAAACACCCTTAGCAGACATGCCTCTACACATGGATGTTCAGAACCTACTATTGTTCTTAGCAGAGCAACATGGTCTATATACACTTTACAGGCCCCCCCCCCAAAAAAAAAGGACAAAATGTACAGATAACTAAAACTAGGAAGATGATATCTAGCACAATCAGAGCAATCTAAAAACAAAACAACAAAAACCACACTGGGTTAAAATCCAAAAAAAAGAAGAAGAAGAAGAAGAAGAAGAAAACTGCAAATTGACAAAAAAGAAACAGTAATCAGTGATTTGATTTAAAAATATTTAGATATATCTACACAGCAGAGAAATGTTAATTCTCTAACACCATGCTATCCAGTGTGGTGGCCAATAGCCATATTGGAGCACTCTAAATGTGCTGTGCAAGCCAGAAACCAATTTTTAAATTTTATTTGGTAAATTTATACTCAAATTTAAATATGATACTTGATTCAGTTACTGGAAAGTATGGAATCTGATTCTTCAGTTTGGAAGAATTTGAGTGTATTAATCTACTTATTAGCTGCACATTCTATAAAATCTCAACACACATAAAGTATTTTCAATCAAAACGTGGTATCTAAAACAAAGTGTACTACAAGTATAATGTAAACCACATATTAATTTTGAAAGCTTAGTAAAAAAGCTATTATAGAATGTAAATTATCTCAATAATATTTTTTAAATGTGACATGTTGAGATAATATTTTGATACCTTAAATAAAATAGTAAAGTTAACTTTCTCTGTTCTTTTTACATTTTTAAATGTGGCTTTTAGAAAGTTTAAAATTATGTATGTGGCTTGTATTACAGATCTATTGCACAGTGCTGCTCTAGGAAGATCAAATATATGTCAGTCGTGATTGAGAAGTTATATATTACCTTATCTCTTAGTGTCACCAAATATTACTTTAGGCTACTAAAAATTTGTATATTTATATCTTCCAAAGTCATCCGTATCCTTTTTACACTGAAGATTATTATATATCATTAAAGTATTCCTTTATGTTATTGCAAACTACAGTAATGTTTAACGGTCATTCCACCATCCAGAGTATGTAATCAAGTAACTTAAGGATGCTAATTCCTCAAAGACTTCTTCATTCCATTTATATGCAGATATTTTTGCTTCTATGAGCTAATAAGGATCTTTAATACAGCAAAAATTTTGATAAGACTAATTTTATAACTGTGTGTGTATATATACATAGTTATAAATTGTCCCCCACAAAAAAAACCCAAATCACAACTGCATGCCTTCCCAGCACTATTCCAACTTTTTCATAGCACAGCATTTCATAGAAAATGATAAGACACGGTGGAGTGAACTGCTAAAACCACTCACGGGAGGGCATCACTATACCAACACAGTGGCTTACAGCATACCAGGTAAGAAGCTTGGTCTAAAAGATCCCTTTAAAACACTGCAAAAAAACTCTGATTCATATTTTATTTTCACCTGACTCATATTTTATTCTTACTTATGCCTACAGTTGTGAAAATACAACCCCTCAATATTTTTAATGACAATGTCCAAAGCACGCCACAAGATGGAGATATTACTCCATTACCATTTATATTTGTATTTATGCATTTTTTTTGTGTGTGTACATTTCCCTCTCCATGTGTATTGCCTATTTTCTCCCTCAGTGGTATATTCAGCTACTGCCTCTATTCCTAACATTTATTTTGGCTTCTCTGTCACTCTGTTCTAACTAGCTTTATTCTGGAAATATTGTATAATGAATACTTCTGAGATACCTGTTTTTAATATTAAAAGTAGGCAGATAATTAGAATCTTTTCCTCCCTTAATATTTTCCCACCTCTTTAAAATTAAGACAATTTTTATTTGTATATTTTTCTCTTGTGGGCAAAGCTGTTACTAGAAAAGTCTTAAGTACTCCAAAAGTCATTAAGTAACTGAAATACAGTCAGTTACTTTGTAAGACTATAGATTTACTTCATGTTGATATCCCTCCAAACTCTTCTGGAACTCTTCTCTGAGAACAGTCTTGAAACCAGTTTATGAGTCTTATGTGAAATTTAAATTCAGATCTCTTTATCAATCCAAATTGTATTTACCCAAGCTTGCTAACCCAGTTTAGTGACCAAATTTAGTTTTAAATGACTATTAATAATAGAAAAATACTAAATCCATCTTAAAGATTTACTATTAATGAGGATAATCTGTCAAATATGCTTTGAAGGCAATTTAAAATAAAAAGTTTCAACAATGTTTTGAGAGATGGCAGCATTGTTGAAAACCTGTGAAGCTTTTCCACAACAACTAATTTCAAGATCAATCTAATTTACTCTAAGTTAAGCCTTATTATACTTCCAAGGCTGTAACACAAAAAGTCGCACATTAATTCTGTATATCTACTATGGAACGGCACAGCATGGCAATTATTTGAACTTTATAAAATGTCTCAACTAAAACATTTCAAACACAGAAAGTCTATTTCCTACTACAGGCAATCCATACAAAAATACAGTAAGATATGATATACTTAATTGCAAGTAAAGTCACCGTTTCTAATCATCCTACATTATACATACATGTTAACTTCCTTAAATCAATTTTAACCACCAACTATTAACACAAACACACTACTTAAAAGTTAAAGAAGAACCTAAACATTAATCTTTCATTTGTTAGTTACTAAGAGTGGTAATTGAAAATAATTGCTAATGACATGTGCAATTTTTTAAAAATCCAGAAAGTCAGAGGCTTCTTGGTTATATATATAAATTCAACTAGTCATGGGTTAGCTTCCTTAACCTAATGTATTTTAACGGTATAAAGGTTTTAAGTACTGGCTAGAAATAAGATGGCTTTACCTTTCTTAGCAGGCATGTATGTGGACCGTGGGATTTCTCTACCGTCTGGTTGAGACCATTCCAGAAAATGATATAAAGGATCTTTTAGTTCATTTTGACTACTGCTCATTATGTATGCCACAGTAGGGTCTCATGTAGCTTCTTAGAATTCTTGAACCTTCCATAGCCAGTTGTATTACAGGGGTGGGCAAAAGAAGGTTTACATACAGTTGAGGGTACATGAAATACAGAGTTTATTTTTGTATTACTATTTATTGTTTTATTTGTATTACAACTGTAAACCTACTTTTGCCCAACCCAGGATAACTAAAGAATTTACTCCTTTTTAGAATTCCAGTGTTGGTTCTCAGTGGCATTCTAACACTGTTCATTTTCCACTTTAATACTGCTGCTTATACTATGACATACCCTGTGCTGAATTCACAATTTTAAACTCTTACCTTTAATATTTAAGTCAAACTCTATTAGCCAACTGTGCATGTGCACAGAGTTGCATGCTTACTGCGCACCAGCACTACAACGGGCAGCCGTCTAATAATGAAGCACATAGTTTTATACACATACTCCATCTAACGTGAGGGAATCAGACAGCACGTAGGATCACGTGAGATTTCAGTTGCCGGATGATGGTAATCAGAAACACTTACTGAGTAAGTGAATTAATCCTAATCTTAATTTAGTATTAGGGAGGATGGGAATGAGACAAATTCTTGACTAAATTTCTAATGAAATCCTAATGACACTCTTATACATAAATTTCAGTAAATATAAAAATCCAAATATTTAGCTCTTAAAATAGAATGCTAAGATGTTACTTAACACATAGTAATCATATTTTCACATTCATTAGTATAGGACTGATCTTTCAAAATTAAGTGTTTTGATGAAAATAAGGACTTTTGAAAATATAAGACTGTAGCTTCATTGCAAAATGGTCTAGGGTCCTGCTTCATCCAATCAGAAGTCTCCCTTTTCACCGCAATTCCTTTCATCTCTGCACATCTTGTATAAGAAAGGTTTTGGAAATGCTTTTAATTCTGGGTGAAATTAATTGATGTCATCACTGTCCAAATAGACCCAATAATGCCTAACTTAGAAGCAGATTCCCAGGACCATATAGCAGCAGTTTGTGGAATAAGTAGTTAACTGACAGAAAACATAAAGCCGATAAAGAAACCACCAGAAAGATGAATAGGGAACTTACTTTTTGGGAGAACATTTTCACCAATGATACATCTGACAAGGGTTTAATCTCCAAAATACACGAAGAGCTAATACAACTCAATGCCAGGTAGACAAATAACCCAATTAAGAAATGGGCAAAAGACCTGAATAGACACTTTGCCAATGAGAACATACAGAGGACCCATGGACATATGAAAAAATGCTCAACATCATTAATCATGAGAAAAATGCAAATTAAAACCTCAATGAAATATCACCTTACACCTGTCAGAATTGCTACCATCAATAAATCAACAGACAGCAAGTGTTGGCGAGGATGTAGAGAAAAGGGAACCCTAGTACACTGTTGGTGGGAATGCAGACTGGTGCAGCCACTGTGGAAAGCAGTATGGAGTATCCTTAAAAAATTAAAGATGGATCTCCCTTTTGACCCAGTGATTCCACTTCTAGGAATATACCCCAAGGATCCTGAAACACCAATACAACAGGATATAAGCACCCCTGTGTTTTACGGCAGCCCTACTAACAATGGCCAAGATTTGGAAATAGCCTAAGTTCCCATTAGTGATGAGTGGATTAAAAAGCTGTGGTACATTTACATTTTGGAATACTATTCAGCAGTAAATAAATAAAAAAATAAAATAAGAAACAGCAGTACCAGCAGAGGCTCTTACATTTTGCAACAGCATGGTTGGACCTGGAGAAAATTATGCTAAATGAATTAAGCCAGTCAGTGAAAGAAAAATACCACATGATCCCATTTATATGTGGAATCTGATGATCACAATAAACTAACAAACAAGATAGTAACAGAAGCACAGATACATAGAACGACTGGCAGCTGCCTGGAAGGCAGGGTCGAGGGGGAGGAGGGAGTGGAAACGGATGAAAGATGGTGAAGGGATTAACCAAAGAACATTAATGCACAACCCATGGACATGGCCAACAATGTGGGAATAGGCTTGGGGTAGGGAGAGGTGGGAATGGGGGAAGGAGGGGAAGGGGAGAAAAGTAGGAACAAGTACAAACAATAATAATAATAGAAAAGAAAACATAAAGCTAACAACAGGCTTAATATAGATACTAACCAGTTCAACAAATTATTTGCATTGGTGTTACTTATAACTGCTATATATTCTCTTCTCAGCAATCATCAAGTCAAATATCCACCCTCACTCCATCCAACGCTCTGTTTCATTCTGAACACTGAATAAAGCATATGAATTTTAAATTTATATTATACCATTCACTGGGTAAAATGGTGACCTATATAAAAAGAATAATTATAATAACAGAAGCCAATCCAAATTTCCCAGTTCAATTTAGGATGTATTTAAAGTAATAAAAGACAAAATATTCTAGGAGTGTTCTCATAATTAGTGTAAAAAAATAAAATTCAGAATAACATAAAGGAAAAAAAAAACCCTTATAACTAAAAGAGGATTTCTGTTCTACCATCTCTAGATTATGTGGCAAAAATTTCACAATAAACTTGCTTTTCCCCATAAAATATGCCCAGGCAACCTCCACTAAACAGTATGTACATAAGAAAAGTAAATAAATTTTACGATTATCCAATCTGATACAGAGATATATACAATTAAACAAGTATTTACTCAGCTCTAACTCTATACATGATATGCCTACACTGGCAATATAAATGACTGGAACAGTATCTACTATTCCAGATTTTGTATATCTCCCTTGCTCCAAATTAGCAAATAAGTTCAGACTCCACAATGAGGGAAGTTGTTATTACACAACATGGACTTACAAGGGAATACACTCACTGAGGACTGACTATATTCAACTAATATCACAAGTTCAGAGGGATCCACCATATGAATCATTGTAGATAACTGATATTCACAGTACAGGTTCATCAATAAATTAGGAAAGATATCTTCATTTTTACTTTTAAAATGTAAAATGACTGGTTTTTGAGATGACCCTATTAATGACTTCACACTTTTTCCCATCCAAAAAACTGAGATGGAAGTCAGGCAGATAGAAATCAAGTATCACCTTTATTGCTGAAAAGCTACCACTGAATTTAGATTAGGCACAGGGGCCAAATGGGCTTGCTAGCAATGCTTGACCTCCCCTCTCCAGTCCAGACTCTGAGAGACCACATTCAAAGGTCTGTCCAGGATTATTGCCTTACTGGTTTGGGGCACAGAAAGAAACTGATTACCATGGTTTATAGCTTTTTCGTTGATTAGTTCTCCCCATTCAGGCAAAAGAGACCAAAGGCAATCACCTTCCAACAAGTACCTCACTCCTCCTTGGAGGTATAAGATGTGCCAAGAGACAGCACTGTTTCTTTAGGCAAGTCCCTGCCCGTCTGGGTATGGGATGACTGGGCAGTAATCGTTCCTCCTCTACACAGGCTGCTTCGTCTGTACATTTATACATTCTGTACATTTGAAATACAGATTGAAAGAGCTTAAACGCTTTATTAATTCTGATGAAAAATTAAAATCCAATATTTTATAAGCACATGACAATAAGTTTTCCTTTTTAATGAAATTTCAGCATTCATTTAAGTGTAAGGATGCACTTATAAAAATTTATAAGAGAAAGGAGTACATTTTCTAGCTCTATGAATAGGGATCTGTAATGGCTGACTGGCACTAGAAAGACTACTCTGCCTTCATCAGAGAGTAAACACTGAAAAATTTAAAATAACTTAGCTTGTCACAATTTCAATTCACAGATTTTAAAAAATGAATCTGACATATTTATTGTTGGCCAGAATACCATACAAAGTATAAGGACAGTCATGGCCCCAACAGACAATGAAAAAAAATACAGAATTGCCATTGACCCCACAAGAAGTACAGGTGTCCAAGAAGCAGCTGTTAGAGGAAATATAACTATTGTGTGGGGACTTGGAATATGAGTTACTAATGAAAGATATTTCATAACTCACATCTTTCTCCCTACACTTCTCTAATCTTTCACCCTGTCTCCTCTGAAAAGATGCAATATCCAAATTAGAATGTCCTACAAATAATTCGAAATCTAAGAACACAGGGAAAGGGATTCCTTCACTGTATGAGGGCTATAAAAGGCCATATAAAAATATTACCTACTGGGTAAAAACTGTTACACTGTTAAACTACTTCTTTGGGGAATTACTTTTAGTTTTAGTTACCATGTTTATACTTTATCATTCAATAAAAATTTAAGTGTCTACTATGTTGCCTAACTATGAAGTTCATAGATAAAGAAGATACCATTTGTCCTAAACACAAGGCAACTAGTTTGCCCAAGGTTGTGAGTCAGAAAATGACCTGGTCCAAGTTCCTAAAGTAATGGATTTTTCCAATTATAGAGTTTAGGGAGTAACTAAGCAAACTATCTTAGACCTGGGGGAAAGAGGATAAAATGGATGTCTCATTCAGTCACTATCATCCCTGGTTTCTAGTTTTGGGGTATGACTATCTCAAAAAAAATTTATAGTAATTGTCTCCTTCCCCTTCCTTCCCTCCTGGACACACTCTAACCAGACATTGTTCTCGCCACTCCAAGGACACGACTTTTGCCAATGACTGCCATACCCGTTAAATTTAACAGCCCATTCTCAGATCTTATTTGAATTATCATCAGCATTTAACCCAGCTGATCTCCTTCTCTTCTTTAAAATACTTCTTGACTTGAAAGAGAACATCTTTTCTTGGTTTGCCTATTTCACTGGCTGTTAACCTTTTCCATCTTCTTTTTTGGTTTCTCTTTATCTCCAAGGCTTAGCTCCCAGGCCTCTCTCTTCTCTTTTATATTCACTGCCCTGGTGAACATACCCAGTTTTGTGGCTTACCATCTAAGTGCCAGGGACTCCAAATTTATATCTATAGGCCTAACCTTTCTCCTTGTAACTGCAGACTTAAATAATGACCTAAATGTTGGATAGACACCACAAATTTAGCATGACCTCAAACCAAATTCCTGATTTCCCCCAATCCAAACCTGCTTCTATCCCAGGCTTCTCCATCTTAGTAAGTGACAACTGTAATTACATGAGTATTTATTCAGTTACTGATGCACAATGCTTTAGAATTATCCTCAACCTTTTTTTTCCCCCTCACATCCCACATTCAAAAATCAGTAAAATCCTGCCAGCTGTATGTTCCAGTTAAATTCAGAATCTGACTACTTTATCTGACGTCCCAGGCACAATCTACATTCTATACCATAATTATCCCTCTAAGTAGCTAATGACGTACATACAGATGATCCTTAACACAACTGTTATTTTGAAATCATGTACCTCTTATATTCAGTACCCCCCATGAGATAACCAACTAATTTATAGCCAAAGTCCTTACAATGTCTGATGAAGACCCACAATATCTTCCCCTAACTCCATGACTGATCTCATCTCCTATTACTGTCCTCTTCCTTCTTCCTGCTCCAGGTACACTGGCTGCCTTGCTACTCCTCAACTGCCACGCAAACTCTTGCCTCAAGGCCTTTGCACTCAACATCCTGCCTTCCTGGAAGGCTCTTCCCCTACTTACCCAGGTGGCTCACCCCCTTACATCCTTCAGAGGCCTTCTCTGACCACCTGACACTTACATTTACTTGTTTAGTTATTTACTATCTGTTTCCCCCTACTACATTGTGAGTTTCATGAGGCTACAGGTTTCATTTTATATACCAGTCAACTCCCAGTGCTTCAACTTTAGTAGGCATCAAATAAATATCTGTTGAATGAACAACAAAACTGCTGGGTATACGTATAGAGTAAGTAAACTACCTACTTTTTCCTGGTCCCTCGTGTCTAGCTAGTCACCAAAAGATTGGCTGGCTCTAGCCTGAAAATTACACGTTAAGGACTTAAGACAGGCTGCATTTGTCTCTACCAAACTTCTGGTTCTCTGAAAGTCCTCCAAGAAAGTTAAGATTCAGTGTAATGTAAAGAATGTGTTCCAATCGATTTCTCTGCTTAGGTAGAATAAAATTTCTTCTGATGTGGCTGGTAGAGAAACACAGATTAAAACAATGTTTTGATTCTTTTCAAATTCTGCCTTGACATAGAATCTTCTCGATTATTTATGCTTATTTTCCCATCTTTGCCCATATAGTTAAGTGCTCTAGTTGTTTATGCTGCCTAGTTAACTCTGTAAATTAAATTGCATGAAATTATAATGAAAATTCTATGAGAGTTTGCATACAAGCTAAGTTACATAGTCTAAAATTTAAACTAATGCTACTGAATTTCTGTGTTCTCTTAAAGGGGCTTAATTTTCCATGAATAACTGGAAAGCATCTTCAAGATGTTTGGATAGTTATGTATAAGACTCTCTAACTACAGAATTTAATCAGTCATGATAAATTCTAACAAATATTATCAATAATAAAGGCATTTTTTAAAGCCTTTAGAGCAAGGGGTGTCAAACTCATTTTCACCGGGGGGCCACATCAGCCTCGCAGTTGCCTTCAAAGGGCCGAATGTAGTTTCAACTCCTTAACAGTTAAAGAGTAGTTACATTTATACAGTCCTAAAATTATTTTGGTGCTTTGAAGGCAAGTACGAGGCTGATGTGGCCCCTGGTGAAAATGAATTTGACACCCCTGCTTTACTTTCACAAATGATTTTTACACATGTTGCATAATCATTTACTTTGTAATGAGATAAGATACACTTGTCTCTATAAGCAGGAAATGGCACAGGTAAAGATAATGAATACAGACAATACATAATAGTTTGCACCTAAAAATGTGAAGTGTGACTGCTTATACTGTAATAACTCTAAAAAATAAAATTTGTTAAAACCATATTGCAACAGAAATTTTATATTTAATTATACTTAACTGAAAAGTAAATTTCCATTTAGTGTTGAGCTCAATAGTTCACACCCGTAGGGGGGAAATATACATTTCACTTCTAGTTCTGTGAAGTGTGCCCTGAATGATAATTGTTGGTAACATTTTTTTTTTACCCCGTAAGTATTCAAAGCATTTTATGAAGGGCTCAATCAGAGTGTGACATCCTACGTCTTTCACCCCATATGTCATCTTCTCCCTAGCAGTAGATTCAGAGAGCGACTAGGTATCTCCCCTCAATGACTACTCACAGGTAGAAGTACAGAGCAACAAACGGACTTAACAGGTTACAGCCCCAAGCTAAAAAAAAAAAGGAAAAGAAAAAGACAGCGATCCTGCGTTACTGGATGAGCATCTTCCTGTGGCAGCTCCTTGTATGAGTTCCAGGACCAACGCGGTAGAGGCTTCAAGTTCCTCCAGATTTCTAAACTGAGATACCAACCCCTATCCAACAGGCTAAACAGATTCCAAAGTACAGCCAAGAAAAACGTCTGCAACACGGACGCCGACCAAAACACGTTCCTACCTTTCCGGAGGCAGCCAAACACAAGCACAAAGATAAGTGTGAGTGGGAAAGGGAAATTCTACAGTAGGACATGTAGAATTTCCGTCACGCCATTCCTCCAGTACAGCCGGGTGCAATGATCTCCCTCAGAAGGCAGAGGAAAGGCGGGGTATCACCACCCCAGGGGCTGGCGGCACCGTCCAGCCTGGAACTTCCACCGCAACTTGAGAAGGGGAGCAGGGCAGCGAGGACCTGGGGAAGGCGAACCGTTCCTTCCGAGGCTGGCTCAGCGAGGAGACGCCGCTGGACCGGGTTGAGGAGGGCAGCCAGAGGCCAGTGCGGGCTCCCTGGGAGGAAACCGGGTCAAAGCCCGCCCCAGGCCCTCCTTTCAGCCCACCCTGCACGTTTCTCTGCCCGGGAGGCGCAGCCCCCGGCGGGCGGGCGGCCCCGCTTACCTGCTGGACCCCGAGGAACTGGTAGAAGTTGAGCTGCACCTCCTCCACCAAGTCAAACAACTCCAGGTCTCCGCTCTCCCAGCCGCGCGCCGGCCCCACCGCCGCCAGCAGCAGCAGCAGCCACAGCAGCGGCGGCGGGAACCGCGCGAGCCGGAGCCCGCGGCGCCGAGGAAGCCGGGCCAGCCCGGAGCAGGGAGCCGTCATCGCTCTGCGCACGGAAAGGTCACCCGCCACGCTGTCCTGTCTGCCGAGATCGGGGACGTGGCGGGCGGCGCGGGCGCTGGGAACACTGCCCGCCGGAGCACCGACAGCTGTACCGGAGTCGCCCGCCCGGCGGCCGGCCCCAGCGGCGGGGCAGGGTCGGCTGGAGCCCGCGGACCCGGCGGCAGGTGGCGGACGGAGTCGTTGCGGGCTCTCCCCAGCGCGGACCCTCACCCCCGGGCCTACAAACAGCTGGAGAGCCAGCGCCAGGCGCTGGGGTGGCTGAGGGGGAGAGGCTTCCTCACGCTTTAGCCTATTCCAGGC
Source organism: Desmodus rotundus (assembly GCF_022682495.2). Classification (NCBI taxonomy): domain Eukaryota; kingdom Metazoa; phylum Chordata; class Mammalia; order Chiroptera; family Phyllostomidae; genus Desmodus; species Desmodus rotundus. The sequence continues at coordinate 142,291,411 of NC_071390.1, forward strand.
CTCGCTTCCTGTGACATCACGTCTCCTAGCAACCACGGGAGAGGGGGCGGGGCCGGAAGTAGGGACGCCGGGTGCCCCAGATCCAGGCCTCTGAAAAAATCTTTTCAGTGGCTGGAGCTCACGGTGGAACTGACGTGTGTTTTCACAGATTGAGATGCGCACATCGCACTTGTACCTGGAATATCCCATGTGTAATTTCCCCTGGAACAGCTACCTTCTTACCCTCCCCCAGATACTGAAAACTAAAAGCATATATGAAAACTGGTTTATTGACTTTGGCCTCTTTTCCAAACATTTCATTATTCCATCAGAAAAGCTATAGGAGGAATTTGTCCCTTCTTAAAGCTAAGAAGTATCCTGGAGTGAGAGAGATGAAGCAGAAATGGAATTCGGACCAAGACAAAAAAAAGTATACTTCTAATTCTGAATTAAGATTTATAAGTATAATACCATAAAATAGGCAGCCTGGCAGAATTAATAATGGTGACTCAATGATAGTCTTAGGGGAACTGTGGCTTATCCACCACTTTCTGTATTGAGGTCTGTTTTTAAAGAAAACCTCTTTGCTACCAGTGTCTTACCACCTAGTCCTATATAGCTTCTGTTCAGTCTCTTTTTTTTTTTCCCCTCCACCGCTATTGCTTCTCTTGGGTGAGCCTTATTTATTTTTAGCCCTCTCACAATTCTCCTTCCTGACTCCCTAGTCTTGTTGAGGAAGTAGAAGAGAACAAAAAAATGCCTGTATAACTCAAGATACTTGCTCAGTTTTGAAAATTTGACATTATGTTTTTCCCATTTGGGTCTGGCCAGTTAAATGAAACTCAGTAGGGGAAAAATAAAGCTATTTTTACCCTCATAATAAGAATATATTATGTTTGATAAAGGTTAGAAAAACAGTAGGAAATAAATCTTACTGAAAGAATTCTATTTTTGCAGAGCTTAAAAATACTTTTAGTCATGAATGAATGCAAATATATCTTACTTAATATATATATATATATATATATATATATATTAAGAGTAGGGTGTCTTAGTCTACTAGGGTTGCTATAGCAAAAGACTGTAGACTGGGTCGCTTAAACAACAGACATTTATTTCTCACAGTTCTGGAGGATGGGAAGTCTGAGATCAGGGTACCAGCATGGTCAGGCTCTGGTGAGAGTCCTCTTCCAAGTTGCAGAAGGTCTGCTTGCTGCTCCCTCACGTGGTGGAAGTGTGGGTAAGGGAAGAGAGAGCTTGTGTTTTATGAGTACTAATCCCACAGTGAGGGCTCCACCCTCATGGACCTAATTATCTTTCAAAGGCTCCAACCCAAGTACTGTCCCATGGTGATTAGGGCTTCAACATATGAATTTGGGGCATGGGGCGGACAAAAACATTCAGTCCAGAGCAAGGACTTACCACCTTTTCTGTGCATCCCAGTACCAAGTACAATGCTTAGCATGTGCTAGGTTTCAATTAGTTGAATTGAGCCCTGTGAATACTTCTCAACACCATTTCTCACACTCCAATTTTTTTAGCTTGCTTTTAAAAAAATGTTTTAAAGATTTTATTTATTTATTTTTAGAGAGAGGGAAAGGGAAGAAGAAAGAGGGAGAGAAACAGCAGTGTGTGGTTGCTTCTCGTGTGCCCCTCACTGGGGACCTGGCCCACAACCCAGGCATGTGCACTGACGGGGAATCGAATTGGCCACCCTTTGGTTTTGCAAGCTGGTGCTCAACCCATTGAGCCACACCAGCCAGGGCTAAGATTTGTTTTTCTTTTTTTATTGGTTGTAGGGACAGGGGAAGAGAGGGAGAGAAACATTGATCAGTTGCCTCTTGCACATGCCCTTACTGGGGACTGAACCCACACCCAGGCATGTGCCCTGACCCTGAATCGAACTCACAAATTTTTAGTTTGCAGGATGATGCCAAACCAACTGAGCCATACCAGCCAGGGCTTTAGCTTGCTTTTTGATATATCTTTCATCTTAATTTTCTTAAGATGAAAGGCATCTTTATCAAGCCTCTAAATTAGTTTACTGCTTATGAGTAAAACATCAAAATAAGATGAAAGTAATGAGCATTATTTTACATAGTATCCCAACATTCATTTTTTCTCCTAATATGATCATTGGATTAAATGTAATGTAACATTTGAAACTGGTGTCATATTGCCACAAATCTGGGATTCTTGCCTGATCTTTCTGCAGACAGTCTATTATTTCCCTCTTGAACTCTATTCTTATGTTGTCCAAGAACTCAGGCATTCACTTCATCAAGTGAATCAGTTCTCTCTTCAAGGCAAAGCTGAAACACAACTGGAGCCTGTTCAGTACAATACTGCTATGCTTTTCATTGGTGTAAGGTATTGCTCATGAAACTTTATCTTGTTCAGTTTCAATGACACTTGTCTACTCTGAAATGATGTTCTTGCTTGTACTGGTCCAGGCCTCTGCAAAGTCCACAGTGATATTTGCATGTAGACTTCTAGTTTGGCATCTTCATATGTTCAGTCATTGTCCCCCAAACGACAATGCAATTGAATAAATATTTTGCTGAGGCCTGGACTAAATGAGTTGACAATCACCAGCTGTTTTCTTTTCTGGTGACATTTACTGATTCTAGACATGGAATGTTCAAGCTTGGTCTGGGCAGAGGGACATTACACAAGAAAAGAGAAATCAGTGAAATGTTTAACAGTCTTGAAAGTTGTATAATGGACTGGAAATGCAGAGGAGCTCCTAACATACAGCCAGCTTTCCCACCAGACATTTGTTGAATTCTGCAGTGATAGAGGTGGCTGAAGGCCTGGTACTGATAAGGAGAGGAAAATCTCACACTCTCTCAGTGCATTCAGAGCAAACACTACCTAGAAGGAGTCATCTTGCAGTCTACCCCCTCAAGACATTTGCAATATTTTTGAAGTTGTTTGATTAAGGGGCCAAAGATCCAAGTTTAAAACCTCTCAAAGGCAGAACTGAATCTCCAAGGCTGAGGAGATAGAAACCACCCTAGCTCTCTATCAAAAACCCAGAGGAATCACAACCAAGGAGCAAAGAGAAAGACAAGTGAACTAAAACTGCAACCCAATCCCAATCCAGTTCAGTCTCGGATCCCCACCCTACTTTCTTTCTATTCTCACCTCTAGAGGAAAATAACAGCAGTTGTACTCCATGTTAGTTTTTAACATAAAAGTCTGGCATATAATAAAAAATTATAGGTGGAAGAAAAAGAAAATTTGATCAATAATCAACAAAAAATAGATAAGGAGATCCAAGATGGTGAAGGAGTAGGTGGAAGATACATGAACATTTTCCCAGGACCAATTTGGAATTACAGCTAAATTGTAGGGAAATCATCCTGAATAACCAACTGAACACTAGCTGGAGAGAAGCTTTTTAACCAAGGAAAGACAGAAGAAACCACTTCACCATGATGAGATTGGTGGGGAGAGGCACAAGAGGGCTGGCTGGGATCCCACGGGTGGCAGCTGAAGTTCTGGAGGGATATTTATGTGGCCGGGGTCGGGCCGTTCCCCCTGAGAAGTGTGGGGTCTAAACCCAAAGCTGGACTCCTTAGCCTACACACCAGAGTGAGAAAAGAACCTAGATAACATCCAGCTGTGAAAAGCAACAAGATTTATCTCTTCCAGGGAGAGATGGCTGGAGAATCAGAGCGCTCTTGAAGGGCCAATACACACAATTTTATTTGCAGCCGCTCACCTAGGGCTCTGGCAGAGGGAGGGCAGAGTGTACTAGAGATGCTTCAGAAGAGTCTGGGGTTGGTGGCTCTGGGGAGACAACTGAAGGAATAGCCACCAGGATCCCCATGCTCAGTTATTCCCCATTCTGCAAAGGCCACCTTTCTCAGGCAGAGCACTCCTCTCAGAATGGCATCATCCTGAGTGGAAGCAATAGCCCTGCTACCAGGAATTACTCTGCCACACCCTGTGGAGTTTCAGTCCAGGATGCTGATTATAGCTTGAGGGTATATCACTGATTAATTTAACAAATAAGATGGATCTATGGGAGCTCTATGAGAATTCAGCTGTCCCTCCCAGGGCCTGGTGCTGCAGCCTGGTCCTTTTTGCACACAAACAGACTCAGCAGAGGGAGCCACACACTGTGTATCACTAATAGCACCAAACAAATTGACCAAGGCCAGTCACAAGCAGTGTGTGACAAAGGCCTACACCAGAGTCTTTGCAGATCTACCTAATACATAGGAAAAAAACACAGAAGCAACCAAAATGGGAAGAAAAGTAACATACTTCAAATGAAAGAACAAGAGAATTCTTCAGAAGAAGAGCTAGATGAAATGAAAGAAAGAAATTTAACAGATATGGAATTTAGAGTAATGATTATGAGGACACTCAACAACATGAAAAAAGACATAGAAACCATAAAAAAGGGTCAATCAGAAATAAAGAGCACAATATCTGATGTAAATATTACACTGGAAGGAATAAACAGTAGGTTAGATGGATTAGAGGATTGAATCAGTGATTTTGAAGAGAAGCTAGAAAAAACACCCAGGTAGAGCAGCTAAAAGAAAAAAAGAATTTACAAAGATGAGAAGAGCTTGAGAAACATTTTGGACAACAGGAAGCATAACAACATCTGTATTACGGGAATACCCGGAAAGGAAAAGAAAGCAAGAAAGAGATTGATAACTGATTTGAAGAAATAATGACTGAAAAGTTCCCTAATCTGGTGAAGGAAAAAGACACATAAGTCCAGGAAGCTCAGAGAGTCCCAAACATGTTCCCAAAGAGGCCTAAACCTAGACACATCATAATTGAATAAGGCTTAAAGACATGGAGAGAATCCTAAAGCCACAGAGAAAAGCAGATATTACATACAAGGGAGTGCCAATTAGACTATCTGATATCTCAACAGAAACATTTCAGGCCAGAAGGGAGTGGCATAAAATATTCGAAGCGATGAAAAACAAGGACCTACAACAAGGCTACTTTACCCAGCAAGGATATCATTTAAAATCGGAGAAATAAGGAGCTTCCCAGACAAGAAAAAGCTAAAGGAGTCTGTTAACACCAAACTAGTATTGCAACAAATGTTAAAGAGCTTGCTTTAAGAAGAAGAAGAAAAAGAGAAAGAAAATATAAACAGAGGGAAATAGTCTACCAACAAAATAGTACTAAATACGTATCTATCAATAATCACCTTAAATGCAAATGGCTTAAATGCACCAACCAAAAGACATAGGGTAGATGAATGGATAAGAAAACAAGACCCATATATACACTGTCTCCAAGCGACCCTCCTCAGATCGAAAGATACACACACACAAAAAGTAAAGGGATGGAAAAAGATATTTCATGCAAATGGAAAGGAAAAAAAGCTGGTGTAGCAGTACTTATGTCCAACAAAAGAGACTTTAAATCCAAGGCTATATATAGTAAGAGACAAGAAGGACACTACATAATGATAAAGAGAACAATCCAACAAGAGGATATAACCGTATTGAACATTTATGCTCCCCTTATAGGAGCACTGGAATATATAAAGCAAATCTTGATGGACATAAAGCAAGAGATCACCAGAAATATAGTTATAGTTGGGGATTTTAACACCTCATTGACTTCAATGGATAGATCTTCCAGACAGAAAATCAACAAGGAGGCAGTGGCCTTTAAAGAGACACTACGTCAAATGGATTTAACTGATATCTTCAAAGCATTTCACCCCAAAGCAGCAGACTATACATACTTTCCAAGCACACATGGAATGTTTTGTAGGATAGACCACATGTTAGGATACAAATCAAGACTCAATAAATTTAAGAAGATGAGATCATATCAAGCATCTTTTCTAACCACTGTGCTATGAAACTAGAAATCAATCACATGAAGAGCGCTGAAAAACACGCAAAGAAATGGAAGCTAAATAACACGCTATTAAACAAAAAAATGGGTCAACAATGAGATCAAGGAAGAAATCAGAAGATACCTTGAGACAAATGAAAATGAGAACAAAACAATCCAAAATCTGTGGGGCACAGGGAAAGCAATCCTAAGAGGGAAATTCATATTTTTACAGGCCTGTCTCAAAAAATAAGAAAGAGCTCAAATAAACTATCTCACTTTACACTTAAAGGAACTTGAAAAAGAACAACAAATTGGACTTCCAGCCAAGATGGAGGTGTAGGCATATACACTTTGCCTCCTTGTACAACCAAAACAAGGACAACAACAAATTAAAAAACCCAAAACAACCAGAACTGCCAGAAAAATCGTATTGTATGGAAGTCCAACAACAATGAGTTAATGACGCAGATCTCGTCCCGTAAGATCTGCTGTTGAGGTTTCAGTATTCAAACACACATACACACGGACTATAGAAATCCGGTGGGGGAAAAGGGGCTACATGGCCACTCTCCAAGTTAGAGAGAGAGACCTCTTCACACCCGCCTGGACAGGCTTTATTGTTTTTCTAGGCCTCCTACATCAAAGATGATCCTCATTTATTATTCATAGGTTTGTTTGGGGTGGTTATCTTTGCAGACACAGGAGAGGAAGTCACTGAGTACATCAAAGGGGGATATTTGCAATGTAAAAGGAGAAATGGTCGAAAAGGCTTTGTCCCATACCTGGGGGGTCTAGCCCAGATTCTGGGAAGATAAAGATACTCAGTAAACATTTGCTTCCTCAATTCAGGGTGAGGGAGTTTTAGCAAGAGCAAGTCTCATAGCAGTCTAAGTACAATGCAGGCCTGATTTCCCACTGGAGAACTTATCCATGGACGTGGGTCCTGCCCGCCTACTTCGCTCCCCACTAGTTTTCCAAGTGGGGGCTGAGCCACATTTCCCACGCTTGGAATGGTTCCCCACAAGTTAAAGAAGAAACATCCATCCAGACTGGCAGAGATGGGCACCCAGGGCAGAGAGGATGAATGGTAGGGGGGCGGGTGGAGGACCCACATTTGTGTGTGGATAAACTTGGAGGAACAACTGGGAAGCAAGATAGACCACACAACCCCAGGTTCCAGCATGGGAGGAGAAAGCCTCAAAACCTCTGGCAATAAAATCCTGTGGGGGTTGCGGTGGTGGGGGAAACGCCCAGCCTCATAAGAGAGTTCATTGGAGAGACCCATGGGGTCCTAGATTATACACAAACTTACCCACCTGGGAGTCAGCACCAGAAGGGCCCAATTTGCTTGTGGGTAGTGGGGGAAGTGACTGAAAGCCTGCCAAGAGCAGAGCAAGTGGCATTGTTCCCTTTCTGACCCCTCCCCCACATACAGTGCCACAATACAGCAACATGGCTTGCCCCACCCTGGTAAATACCTAAGGCTCCACCCCTTACACCATAACAGGTGTGCTGAGACAAAGAAATATGGCCCAAATGAAAGAACAGATCAAAACTCCAGAAAAAGAACTAAGCAATGAAGAGAGAGCCAACCTATTAGATGCACAGTTCAAAACACTGGTAATCAGGATGCTCACAGAAATGGTTGAGTATGGTCACAAAATAGAGGGAAAAGTGAAGGCTATGCAAAAGAAAAATATACAGGGAACCAACAGTGATGGGAAGGAAATCAGGACTCAAATCAATGATTTGGAGAAGGAAGAAATAAATATTCAATCAGAACAGAATGAAGAAACAAAAATTCAAAAAAATCAGGAGAGGTTTAGGAACTCCCAAGAGAAGTTTAAACGTTCCAACATCCAAATCATAGGGGTTCCAAAAGGAGAAGAGGAAGAGCAAGAAATTGAAAACTTATTCAAAGACATAATGAGGGAGAAGTTCCCCAATCTGACAAAGGAAATAGACTTCCAGGAAGTCCAGGAAGCTCAGAGGGTCCCAAAGAAGTTGAACCCAAGGAAGCACACACCAAGGCGCATCATAATTACATTACCTAAGATTAAAGATAAGGAGAGAATCTTAAAAGCAGCAAGAGAAAAGGAGATGGTTACCTACAAAAGAGTTCCCATAAAGCTATCAGCTGATTTCTCAAAAGAAGCCTCACAGGCAAAAAGGGGCTGGAAAGAAGTAATAGAAGTCATGAAAGGCAAGGACCTACATCCAAGATTACTGTACCCAGTAAAGCTATCATTTAGAATGGAAGGGCAGATAAAGTGCTTCCCAGATAAGGTCAAGTTAAAGGAGTTCATGATCAGCAAGTCCTTATTACATGAAATGTTAAAGGGGCTTCTCTGAGGAAAAGAAGAAGATCAAAAACTATGAGCAGTAAAATGACAACAAACTCACAACTATTAACAACTGAACCTATAAAACAAAAACAAACTAAGCAAACAACCAGAACAGGAACAGAACCAGAGAAATGGAGCTCACATGGAGAGTTACCAGTGGGGAGAGGGAGGAGGGAGAATGGGAGAAAACGTACAGGGAATAAGAAACATAAATGGTAGGTACAAAATAGACAGAGGGAGGTTAAGAATAGGAAATGGAGAAGCCAAATATCTTATATGTACGACCCATGGACATGTACTAAGGAAGGGGGAGGGGAATGCTAGTGGATGAGGGCATGAAGGGCAGAGGGGAATAAAGGGGAAAGAAAAATGGAACAACTGTAGTAACATAATCAATAAGATATACTTAAAAAAGGACAACAAAGGACAAAATGAGTAGAAGGAAGGAAATAATAAAGATCAGAGCAGAAATAAACAAAATAGTCTAAAAAAATGATACAAAAGATCAATGAATCTAAGAGCCGGTTCTTTGAAAAGATAAACATGATTGACAAAACTTGAGCCAGACTCATCAAAAAAAAAAAGAGAGAGAGGAAGAAAATAAATAAATTCAGAAATGAAAGAGGAGAAATAACAACTGACACCAAAGAAATACAAAGGAGTTCAAGTAAACATCATGAACAAGTATATGCAACAAACTGGACAACCAGATGAAATGGATAAATTTCTAGAAACATACAATCTTCCAAAATTAAATCAGGAAGAATAATAGACAGATTACAGCTAGTAAAATTGAAGAAGCAATTAAAAACCTTCCAACAAGCAATAGCACTGAATTGGGTGGCTTCACAGGTTAATTTTACCAAACATTCCAAGAAGAACTAATAGCTCTCCTTCCCAAACTATTTTTAAAAATCCAAGAGGAGGGAAGTCTCTTAAACTCATTTTATGAGGCCAGCATTATCCTAATTCCAAAACCAGATAAAGACACTACAAACAAAGAAAATTATAACCCAGTATCCCTGATGAACACAGATGCTAAAATCCTCAAAAAAAAATTTAGCAAACAAAATCAGCAACACATCAAAAAGATCATACACAAAGACCAAGTGGGATTTTTTTCCAGGATTTGGTACAACATTCACAAATCAATAAATATGATTCACCACATAAATAAAATGAAAGACAAAAACCACACTATCATATTGATAGATGCAGAAAAAGCATTTGATAAATCCAGCACCTATTTATGATAAAAACTCTTAGCAAAGTAGGAACAGAGGGAACATACCTAAACATAATAAAGGCCATATATGACAAACCCACTGCTAGCATCATACTCAGTTGGCAAAACTACAAGCATTCCTCTTAATATCGGGAACAAGACAAGGATGTCCACTTTCATAGTACTGGGAGTCCTAGCCACAGCAGTCAGACAAGAAGAAATAAAAGGCATCCAAATGGAAAGTAAGAAGTAAAACTGTTGTTATTTGCAGATGACACAATAGTGTACATAGAGAGCTCCAAAGACTCCACCAAGAAACTACTAGAAGTGATAAATGAATTAGGCAAAGTAGCAGGATACAAAATTAATATTCAGAAATCAGTTGCATTTTCATACGCTAATAATGGACTAACAGAAAGGGAAATTAAGAAAACAATCCCATTCACAATTGCTTCAAAATAATAAAATACCTAGGAATAAACCTAACCAAGAATGTAAAAGATCTGTACTCAGAAAATTATAAGAATGTTTAATAAAGAAATAAAGAAATCAAAGAAGATACAAATATGTGGACACACATACCATGTTCATGGATAGGAAGAATTAACATCATTAAAATGTCCATACTACCCAAAGCAATCTATAGATTCAATGCAATTCCTATCAAGATTCCAATAGCGTATTTCACAGAATTAGAACAAATATAGCAAAAGTTTATATGGAACCACAAAAGACCCTGAATAGCAACAGAGATCCTGGGAAAGAAGAGCAAAGTTGGAGAAATTACACTACCTAATATGAAACTATACTATAAGGCAACAGTAATCAAAACAGCATGATACTGGCATAAAAACAGACACATAGATCAATGTGACAGAATAGAGAGCCCAGAAGTAGATCCACACTTTTATAGTCTACTAATATTTGACAGTGGAGCAAGTATATAAAATGGGCTAATGATACTTTATTCTATAAGTGGTATTGGGAAAATTGGAGAGATATGTGCAGAAAAATGAAACTAGACCACCTACTTACACCACACACAATAATACATCAAAATGAATCAAGGACTTAAATGTTAGACTGGAAACCATTAGAATCCTAGAAGAAAACATAGGTAGCAAAATCTCGGACATTGCTCATAGCAATATGTTATCAAATATATCTTCCTAGGTAAGGGAAACAAAAGAAAAAATAAATGGGACTACATGAAACTAAAAAGTTTTTGCACAGCGAAGGAAATCATCAACAAAATAAAACGATACAGATCGAGAGAACATATGCACCGATACATCTGATAAAGTGTTAATAACGAACATTTTTAAAGAACTTACAAAATCAACACCAAAAACCCAAATAACCCAATTAAAAAATGGGCAAATTATCTGAATAGACACTTCTCCAAGGAGGATAGACATATGAAACGATACTCAATGTCACTAATCATCAGAGAAATGCAAATTAAAACCACAATGAGATACCATGTCGCACCTGTCAGAATGGTTATCATCAATAAATCAACAAACAACAAGTGCTGGCGAGGATGTGGAGAAAAGGAAACAGTCATGCACTTTTGGTGAGAATGCAGATTGTTGCAGCTACCTGTGGAAAGCAGTATGGAGATACCTCAAAAAATTAAAAATGGATCTGCGTTTTGACCTAGCACTCCGAATTCTGGAAGTATATCCAAAGGAATCAAAAACACTAATTCAAAAGAACATAAGCACCTCTATGTTTTTTGCAGCATTACTTATATATAACGGCCAAGATATGGCAGCAGCCAAAGTGACCATCGGTTGATGAGTGTATAAAACTATAGGACCTTTATAGGACCTTTACACAATGGAATAATAGTTGGTCATAAAAAAGAAGAAAATGTTACTCTTTGCAACAGTATGGATGGACCTGGTGAACATTATGCTAACTGAAATAAGCCAGTCAGAGAAAGACAAATACCATATGAATTCACTTATATGTGGATTCTAACAAACTGAACTAACAAAGAAAATGGGGACGGGCTCATAGGTGGAGAGCAGGAGTTGGGAGGTTAGGGTTTGGAGGTATAACCAAAAAGGACTCGTGGACACGGACAACAGTGTGATGATTGGGGGGGGGTACAGTGGGAGGTGTAAGGGGACTAAATGGTAATTGCCAAAAAAATAAAAAATAGATAATAGAAGACCCACAATAAGCCATATATTGGAGTCCAGGTAAAAACTTTAAGAAAACTATTATAAAATAGAGTCTTGTATACAAAATGGAAGAAAAAGTGGACAAATGCATTAAAAGATGCAGAATTTTAAAAGAGAATTGAATCCATTAAAAAATCAAGGAAAAAATCTCAAATTGAAAGAGATATGTAATATCTGAAATCAAGACCTAATGGATCATTTAATAGCAGAAGAGAGGGTTGGTGAATTTGAGGATCGGTCAAGAAAAACACACAACTGAAGCAATAGAGCTTAAAAGGCATGCGGGACACAGTGAATAAATCAAGCATACTTGTAACTGGAGTCCTAGAAAAAGAGAGAGTGAGGCAGAAACAATATTTGTAGGCATATTGGCTAGTAATTTTGCAAAGCTAATGAAAGACATAAAACCACAGCTGAGAAATAGTAACTCAAAATACATCATAGACTTAAATATAAGCACTAAAACTATAAAATTCTTATAAGAAAAATAGGAGTAGCTATGGCTGGTGTGGCTCAGTGGGTTGAGTGCCAGCCTGCGAACCAAAGGGTCACTGGTTTGATTCCCAGTCAGGGCGCGTGCCTGGGTTGTGGGCCAGGTCCCCAGCAGGGGCAAGAGGCAACCACACATTGATGTTTCTCTCCTTCTCTTTCTCCTTCCCTTTCCCTCTCTCTAAAAATAAATAAAATCTTTAAAAAAGAAAGAAAAGGAAAATAGGAGTAAGTCTTAGTGATCTGGGATTAGACAATGGTTCCTTAGATATGGTACCATATACATGTGAAAAGTGAAAACAATACATAAGCTGGTCTACATAGAGATGTGAAAATTTGTGTCACAAATAATAACATGGGTCTTTAAGTCATGTATAATTAAATTTCAGCTGTGATCGCCTACTTCATCAGAAATTTACCCAATCATTTCTTTGCACAAGATGGTGGTAGATAAGGTTGTCTTTACAAAATAATGACTGGTTCTAAAAGCTGGTTTAATATTTTTGTCCCAACTCCATACAACATTTTAGTCATGATTTTCCTGTTAAACTTGGCATAATGCTATATAATATATACCTAATTAAAAGTAACAAGATTGAATAAAAGGAATAGAAAATATTCCCATTGAATGACTTAGTCATTAAAACTCATTGGTTATTGTCTTACCCTGAAGTAAGTCTGTATTTTTAGAGGCTGATGTTTTGTGCTCTACATAAATTTCAATATGTCAAATAGAACTCGTTAAAATTTCTTTCTTCTAATAGCTTCCGCAATTCCAAGGTTATCATTAATATTTCAACAGTTTCTAGTAACTCACTTGAATCACTTTTTAAAATTTAAAAATTAGATTTTCTTCTTTAACCAAACAAGGAGGACATTGTCTTGTACTGACTCCTCAATTCAGCTGCAGCACAGCAATCACATTTTCCTCTATACAAAGGCCCCAATTAGTCTGCAAAAGAAAATTTTAACAGACCTCTACATCATCTCTTCTTTCATTCTGAACAGGCTGATGTGGGCATTCTGCCATCAACCATAATATTGTTTGTGATGTGAAGTTGCTATTTTCCTCAGTCAACAGGTCATAGCTAACGCATTAGTTTATGCATAGAAATTCCATGCCTCATAAATGTCTGCTATGAACTTTCTTAAAGGAAGAAGCATTTAAAAATAATACTGAATTAGCAATGAGACCAACATGGAAACAAATACAGATAAAGAAAAACTTAGTTCTAAATAGTAAGATTGGGAAGTTTAAATTCTTTACAACACATATGGAGTAGCTTCATCTCTCTCCAATTCTAACATGATTCTCTATTAATTTTCTCACCACAGAATAATTTTTAATGCCAAGATGCCATAATTATAGTCTTTTAACTTTTAAAAAACTCAATAATAATTTCACCACCAGGGGGCAAAGACTTTTTTACAAGCAAAGGTTACTTGTTGCATTATAAAGGAGTTACTTTGTGTGAACATAGTTTTTGTTGTTCTGGTTGTTGTTAGAATAACTTCAAATACCTTCAAATTAAGAGATATAGATTCTAACCCAAACCTTTAAATTTAAGAAAGAATCATATTTATAAAAGAGAAAATTGTACGTTACCATTAACCAGGTGCTCTTTCATTTTACTAACATTTGTATTTGCTGAAAAGACATTTTTCTACCTTCCTTTTCCCTAGCCTTTCATACTTTTGCTCAGAAGGAAGAAAGACAAAATTTGAACATTTTAAATAATAATCTAGCCTTTCTCTATAGTGTCTTTTAAATGACTTAGAAAATGCTGTCCAAAAAATGTTTAAACTGCCCCCCCCAGCATTTTTCAATTACAGTTTACATTCAATATTATTTTGTATTCATTTCAGGTGTACAGCATAGTGGGTAGACAATCAAATACTTTACAGAGCATTCCCCACCCCCCACCCCGATATTTTCAGAATGCACCTGGCATCATAGTTACTATACTATTGATTATATTCCCTATGCTGAACTTTATATCCCCATGACCATTTTGTAACTATCAATTTGTACTTCTTAATTCCTTCACTTTTTTCACCCAGTCACCCAATACTCCTCCCTTCTACCAACCATCAGTCTCTTCTCTGTATCTATGAATCTGTTTCAATTTTTTGTTTGTTTCTTTTGTTCCTTAAATTCTATATATCATGTAGAATCTAAAGAACAAGTGAAATCATGTGGTATTTGTCTTTCTCTGACTGACTTATTTCACTTAGCATAGTACACTCTAGATCCATCCATACTTTTGCAGATGGTAAGATTTCATTCTTTTTTATGGCCAGTATTTCCTTATACATGTGCCACTTATTTATCTGCTAGTCCACAGGTGGCAAACACAAGGCCCACAGGCTGAATCCAGCACTCCACCTTGTTTTATCTGGCCTGGCACCTTGCTTCCATGCAGTGGCAGCTTGGAGCTCTCGCTTAACTGTTAAGGAGTAGTTACATTTATACAGCCCTAAAATTACATTCGGCCCTTTGAAGGCACCCAAGAGGCTGATGTGGCCCCCCGTGAAAATGAGTTTGACACCCCTGTGCTAGTCTATTGATGGGCATTTGGGTTGTTTCCATGGGGGCTATTGTAAATAATGCTACAATGAACACAGAGGTACATATATTCTTTTGAATAAGTGTTTCGAGTTTCTTTGGATATATTCCCAGAGGTGGAATACTGGGTCATAAGGCAGATTCATTTTTCAGTTTTTGAGGGAACTCCGTACTGTTTTCCCAAGTGGCTGCTCCAGTCTGCATTCCCACCAACAGAGCATGAGTGTTTCCTTTTCTCCACATCCTCACTAATACTTTTTGTTTGTTGATTTATTGATAATACCCATTCTGACAGGTGTGAGGTAGTACCCCATTGTGGTTTAAATTTGCATTTCTCTGATGACATTGAGCATCTTTTCATATTGTCTATTGGCCATCTGTGTGTCCTCTTTGGTGAAGTGTCTATTAAGGTCCTCCATCCATTCTTTAATTGGACTGTTAGGGCTTTTTTGGCATTGAGTTATATGAGTTCTTTATAAATTTTGGGTATTACCCCTTTATCACATGTATCATTGGGAAATATGTTCTCCTATTCAGTAGGTTCTTTTTCTTTTGTTGATGGTTTCTTTGCTGTGTAAAAACTTTTTAGTTTGTTGTAGTCCCATTTATTTGTTTTTTATTTTGTTTTCCTTGCCAGAGGAAATACATTAGAAAAAATATTTCTAAGAGAAATGTCAGGGATTTAAATGCCTTTGTTTTCTTCTAGGAGTTTTATGGTCTCTAGTCTTACATTTAAGTCTTTAATCCATTTTGACTTTATTCTTGTATACGGTGTAAGAAGGTGGTCCATTTTCATTTATTTTGGCAGGTATCTGTCCAATTTTCCCAACAGCATTAATTGAATAGACTGTCTTTACTCCATTGTATGCACTTGCTTACTTTGTCATATATTAATTGACTATACAAGTGTGGGTTTATTTTGGGGCTCTCTGTTCAGTTCCATTGATTTATGTGTCTATTTCTATATTAGTACTATTCTGGTTTGATTATTATAGCCTTGTAGTATAGTTTGATATCAGGTAGTGTGATATCTCTGACCTTGTTCTTTTTTGTCAAGATTGCTTTGGTTATTAGGAGTCTTTTGTGGTTTCATATACATTTTTTGATTATTTGTTGTAGTAATATGAAAAAAATGCCATTGGTATTTTTTAAAGATTTTATTTATTTTATTTTACTTTTTTAGAGAGAGAAGGGAAGGGAGGGAGAAAGAGAGGGAGAGAAACATTGATGTGTGCAAGAAACATCAATCTGCTGCCCCTCACGTGCACCCCAACCAGGGACCAGTCCACAACCCAGGCATGTGTCCTGACCAGGAATTAAACCGGTGTCCTTTCTGTCTGCAGAGTGTCACTCAACCAACTGAGCCATGCCAGTCAGGGTGAAAAACACCATTGGTATTTTGATAGGAATCACATTGAATCTATAGTTTGCTTTGGATAGTATGGATATTTTAATAATATTAATTCTTCCTATCCATGAGCACGGTATTTGCTTCCACTTATTTGTATCATCTTCAATTTTTTTTCTTCAGCATCCTATAACTTTCTGAGTACAGGTCTTTTACATCCTTGGATAAATTTATTCCTACGTGTCTTATTTTATTTTTGATGCAATTGCAAGTGAAATTGTTTTCTTAGTTTCCCTTTCTGATAGTTCATTTTTGGTGTATAAAAATGCAACCAATTTTTGAATGTTAATTTTATATCCTTCTCCTTTACTGAATTCATTTATCAGTTCTAGTAGTTTCTTGGTGGAATATTTGGGGTTCTCTATGTACAACATCAAGTCATCTGCAAACACTGACAGTTTTCCTTCTTCCTTTCCATTTTGGATGCCTTTATTTCTTTTTCTTGTCTGATTGTTGTGGCTAGAACTTCCAATACTATGTTGAATAAAGGTGGTGTAGCCATCATCTTGTTTTGTTCCTGATCCTAAAGAAAAAGGTTTCAGCTTTTCACTATTATGATATTAACTATGGTTGTGTCATATATCGCTTTATTATGTTGAGGTATGTTCCCTGTATTCCACTGTGAGAGAGTTTTTATTATAAATGGGTGCTGGATTTTGTCAAATGCTTTTCCTGCATCTATTGATATGAACATATAAGTTTTATTCTTCATTTTCTGGTGTATCATGTTAATTGATTTTCAGATATTATATCAACCTTGCATCCCAGGAATAAATCCCAATTGATTATGGAGTATGATCTATTTAATGTATTGCTGGATTCAGGTTGCTAATATTTTGCTGAGGATTTTTGAATCTGTGTTCTTCAAAGTTATTGGCCTATAATTTTTTTCTTTATAATGGCTTTATATGATTTTGGAATTAGGGTAATGCTGGCCTCATAAAATTAGATTAGGAGTCTTCTCTCCTCTTGAATTTTTTGGAATAGAATGATAGGCATTATTCTTCTTTGAATGTTTGGTAAAATTCACTTGTGAAGCTATCTGGTCCTGGAGTTTTGTTTGTTGGGAGATTTTTTGAATTACTGCTTCAATTTTGTTGGTTGTAATCAATCTGCTCAGATTTTTCACTTAATCCTGATTATGTTTTGGGAGATTGTATGGTTCTAGGAATTTATACATGTCTTCCAATTGTCTGATTTCTTGGCATATAGTTTTTATAATATTTTCTTTTAATTATTTGTATTTCTGTGGTGTATTTCACTTCTGATTTCATTTATTTGAGTCCTCTCTCTTTTTTCCTTTTTATAAATTGTTGACACTATTACAGATGTCCCCCATTTTCTGCCCCATTGCTCCCCTCCACCCAGCCCCTACCCCAGTATCTTTACCACATTGTTGTTTGTGTCTGTGGACTATGCATGTATGTATATATGTATATATGTTCTTTGGCTAATGTCTTCCAGTCCCCCTGGCCCCTACCCTTCTGAGATCTGTCAGCCTGTTCCATGTAGCCATGCCTCTGGTTTTATTTTGTTCACCGTTTATTTTGTTCAGTAGATTCCACATATGAGTGAGATCATGTGGCATTTGTCTTTCTATGACTGGCTTATTTCTTTTCCTCTTTTTCTTAATGAGTCTGGTTAAAGGTTTATCAAACTTGCTTATTTTTTTTTAAAAGAAAACAGCTCTTGGTTTCATTGATCTTTTGTATTGTTTTTAAGGCTCTGTTTTGTTTATTTCCACTCTGATCTTTATTATGTCCTTCTTTCTACTTAATGTAGGCTTTGTTTGTGGGGTTTTTTTTTTTTAGTTCCTTTAGGTGTAAGGTCAGATTGTTTAACAAATTTTGTCTTAGACATATAGTTTCCTAAGTATGTATTTCAGCTCTGCTCTTTTGTTAACTCATATACTCAGGTCTTCACCTCCTTCTAAAATCAAGTTCCTTGACTCTTGTTTTGGGTAATTGTTTGCTATTTGTTAATTTTATAACTGTGACATGATATTAATAAATGATAAGCACATCAATTTACAAATTATCTCTTTGGGACCTTGATATCACTAAACTTACTGGTGAAATACCAGAGTTGTGAACAACTAACAGACAATAGACAAAATTATTGGTATAATGAATTACTGGTAAGTGGTGAAAAAATTGGCCCAACAGGTGTAAGTCCTATATTCTGAAGTTTCAAGGTATTTGATTATTTCTGACTGGTAAATGGGGAAAAATTCTGGTGACAGAAGCAAAACTGAGAGTTTTAAAATCAAGGTCTCTATGGTATAGGAAAAACAACCACATTTTATCCTCTTGGCTTATTTTCTTTTCCTTTTCCTGCTTATAAGTACCTGCTGAGACCACTTTCCCCTGAATCAGTTATGATGCCACTGTTTCAAATTAGGCCTGGAGAAGCATGAAGACACCACTATGGTCTGGCAAAATATTCTAGTTGGCCTTTACTCTGTGCTCACCCCAAGCCTGGTCAGTATCCCCAGCCTCAGTCCCTAGCACTGAAGGTGACTCCAGGGCGTGCTAAATTGGGCCCAATACTACCATGTGTTCACCTAAGAAACATTTTTGTTCTGAAGAAAGTATATCGAAATAAGTATAGAAAGCACATTTAAGGAGAAAAAGAAGCTGTAAAAGATCACCATTAAAGGTTTATTTAAGTGGCATACTAAAGAATATTTTATGACCCACCACTCCCCCTTTTTTTTAGCCATAAAGGGAAATTTAGAGAGAAAGTGATTTTTCTTTTGCTGTCCACTTTAAAAAAAATAATTTGTTTTAGTGTGAACTGACAGAATTAGCTTCTTTGTTCTCACTGAGTATGTCCTTCAGCTATTGCCCAGCCACACTAAGTGTTCAAAGGCTAAGCTTTTCTCTCTGATACATTACATCCTGTTTCAAACACATTGGTCTTTTTCTTCAAATCTTCTCCACCTCATTTGTAAACTAACCTCACCCAAGTGACCAGCCCACACTGGCATCATTCAACATCTGGAACTTTCTGAAAAAATTAAAACATATAGAATCTTTTAAAAGTAAAGACAGTATTTTAACAACAATTGAGAAAGCAGTTCATACTACAGAGGAAGTATGAAAATGGTGCTTGGAAATATTTCCATCATTATATGAATATGATGTTTTACTTTTGCCAAAAATGGTATGTGTCACTAATAAAATCTCTCCTATCTGGACTCTTAAAAACTTGTCTTATGTCTTCCAAATGAAGATTTTCAGTGGATTTGTAATCTCTGTGTTAAAAATATAAAAACTTTATTTTCAAGTTTGTTGGCAAGAACAATTATTTGACATCAGGGAGGATGGAAAATTACTAAGCTAAATTTTAGCAAGAACCTTTGGGCAATTGCTGGATGGGACTGAAAAACAAGTCTATGATGTAGTGGCAGGGCCAGCCATACACTTTTTCCATTGGGATTCATGTCTTTGTCAGGAATCGTACTTTCTTATGACATTTGTTAAAACTAAGCATCTATATGAGGGGGACCCCCCCCCAAAACCAAAATTATCTTCTGGAGGGCAGCCTTCTTGTAGGATAGGCTCCCCTGGCTTGGTGAGTGTTCTAGGAACCCATCTGCATCAGTGTACCTACTGGCGTTGTTGTGAGAGGCTGCTTCGGCTTCAGTCACTTTTTTTTAAGACTCAATGCCTTTGCCCATTTCATGATGGGTGATTTACAAGTGCACTTCCCCACTCTGGGCTGAGTGTTCAGCAGTTTTTGAACAAAAATGGCATGACCCCCATAATCCATCCTTCCTATTCACCTGATCTATCCCCAAGCGACTTTTTTTGTTTTCTCTGGATGAAAAAGTCCTCAAAGGGAAACATTCTGCCAATGTGGAAGAGGTAAACAAAAAATAGCAGAAGCACTAAAGGGCATCAAAATTGATGAGTTCAAGAACTGTTTTGAGCAGTGGAAAAAACGTCTCTATAAGTGTATTGCATCAAATGGAGGGTACTTTGAAGGTGACTGAAGTTTAAATATATAAAAATAAATACACAATTTTTTAATAATAAATTCTCTTTTGGGGGGTCCCCTCATATAAATTGAAAGTAGAATCAGATTGTCACTTTACCCCAAAATATTTAACCACATTTCTAAATTAATAGATAATTTAATCATATTTCCTTTGATAAAAAGAGTGATAATATTCTTTTCACTTTTTGGGAAAATCTTGGTTTAATGAATACTTCATGATGCAATAAACAGAAAGTCAGTTTTAAGTTTAATGTATTAAAATATTTTATCCTTGCTCTGGCCAGTGTAGCTCAGTTGGTTGGAGCGTTGTCTCGTATACCAAAAATTATGGGTTCGAATTCTGGTCAGGGCAACTGCCTAGGTTGTGGGTTCGATCCCTGGTCAGGGTGCATGGGAGAGGAAATTGGTCGATGTTTCTCTCCCTCTCTCTTTCCCTCCCTTCTCCTCTCTCTGAAATCAATAAGCATGTCCTGGAGTGAGGATTTTAACCATTCTGTAACTTTCTTTCAAAATATTTGCTTTTTTCCTCATTGTTAAACACTACCTTCACTTCAAAAAATATATTAAACATGTTTATTTATTTACTTTTTGATTGAAAAGTCCCATGCTTTTAGATCACACTTAGAATAAATCCTGTTCTTTAAAGTCTTCCATAATCTTTGCCTACCTACAGTCTCACCTGGTACCATTCTCCCTCCCACCACGCTGGTCTTCCTTTAGAGCACAAGCTCATCTCATTGTAGGGCCTTCATTCCCTTTGCTCCAGGGCTGTTCTTTCTGATCCTTGCAGGTCTGCTTTCTTACCTTCCTTGGGCCTGCACTGAAATTCTGCCACCTCTGATAGGTTTCTCTTAATCCCCTAACCTAAAAGGAAACCCAGTTGCTCTCTTTCACATCACCACCCTATGCAATTCTCTAAAACTTACCAGTCTCAGTTATTTTCCTTGTTTATTCATTGTTTGTTTACTGTGTGACTTTACTCATGACAATGCAAACTCCATGAGAGTGGGACTTTGTCTGTCTTGTTCATTTCTCCAAATAGTGTCTAGCGCATATTAATCTTTCAATAAATATTGTTACATTTATGAAAAAACCCTTTCCCTCTCTGAAGTTATTAACTGTGCTGTGGACCACATTTCTAAGACAAAACAATCAGGTAAACAGGAGAATTGCTCCAGTTCAAGCCATAGGAGAGTATTCTGCTCTCAGGGTAAGCTGCTATTTACATGACAAGTTCCATGCTTCACCTTGTAAAACTGAGTAGGTCACGGCAGAGGATGCAATGAATTAACTTACATGCTGTATTGATACAAATCATTGGCTGCATTATTTGGTTGTGTATTAAGTCTGAGATGACTCCCTGGGAACTGTTACTTTTACTCATTTTGACTTACAAGGTATGTCCAGCTATGTAATATGATAAATAGAGATATTTACTGCAGAAGATAAAAGATACGATAAATATTGTACATAGGACAATGACACCTCAGTCCCCTTCAAAGTAGGCACCTTGGAACCTCATATAGTTCTCTCAATATCTATCAGTTGCCCCATCATATTTTCCTGAATCTCATCAATGGTCTAAAATCTCTTCTCTTTCAAAGGGGATTTTAGTTTGGAGAAAAGCCAGAAGTCACAGGGCACCAACTCTGGGCTGTAGGGGAGATGAGTTGCCTGGGTGACTTGATGTTTTTCCAAAAAACACTGCATGATATGTGATGCATGAGCGGGTGCATTGTAGTTATGAGGCTTCTAATCACTAGTTGCCCATACCTATGGCCTTCTGAATCATCTAAATAGTTTCCACGGGGGAATGTTCAAGCTTAACTCAAAATTTGATGCAGATTCATTGCTCTACTTGCTCAGTCATTTTGAATGCTATGGCCACACAGTACACATGCTCACTCAACAGTGTCTACCGCCCCCACTGACTAGTGCAGTGTAGTTGTCATTGTTCATGCATGTACATTTCAGTCCTCTCTCCTTGGCTGCAAGGTTACATCAATGTCTTGCAAACCATTCTTGTTATATTAACAATGGTTGGACTTTTCCAGACACAGCAAGCTTTGTCCTGAAAGTTCTAAGGCATGTTTTCAACATGTAGAGCAATGGTACTTTCAGGAAGACTTAGATATGCACATATGATAGTTACATGTACTCAATATAAAAGATTTTGAAGTCCACCAATTCTTTCATTTAGTACAAAATTGTATTTCACAGAAAGATCACTGTTTTCATTTATATTCCAAAGCAAAGTGTGTTAATATTTCACTTAATGTTGCTTTTTGTTAGCTTTTTAATCACATATTTTTTCCATGTAAGGTCAGTTGTGGTGAAGGCCTCTTTCAAAATGATGTCTCAAAAAAAAATGATGTCTCAAACCATATTCTTTGATGTAGAAACACTTAGTTTTAAGCACATGGAAATATTCTCATTTCCACATAAAATAATGCTTGTTTATAAAACTTTTTTTGAAACTTAAAGCTTTCCTGGTAGGGTTGTCAGATTTAGCAAATAAAAATACAGGACATATAATTAAATTTGAATGTCAGATAAGTGACAAATATCACACGGGCATGCTTACACTAAAATAATTATTTGTTATTTATCTGACATTCGAGTTTAACTGAGCATGTTGTCTGACCACCCTGGCCTATCTTTGTTTTTTCCACTTTTGATGGAGACATAGGTGACAAATACTCAGATGGTCTTCTAGGATGTCTTCATTACTTTCTTGTTAACCATTTAAAAGTGCCAGCTGTTTTAAAATCAAAGTGTGGGAAACAACTTAAAAACAGCACATAAAATAAGTAAAACATCAGTTCTCAAGACACTGGAAATCAGGCAGTGAAAGAGTTCATTATGTCAAACAAAAAACAAATATTGACTAAGTATGTACCATGTATAAGGCATTGTACACCACAAGAACAAGAGAAGGAAAAAAAAAAAAGGACAAGCTCTCAGTTGTTGGAGAATTTATAATTGGGAAGGAAGGATAACATGAGTACACATTTAAAAAAAAAACAAGCAAACAGTGCAAGGCGGTAGATGTTCAGTGCCAAAAGAGTAATATAGATAAGAGGAGTCAGGAGATCAATTCCATCTGTGTTTGGAGAAAGAGAAGAGAAGAAAGGGGTGTTTCACTGAGTGCTTTGTATTCATCATCCTATTTAAGCCTCCTGCTATGATCTGAGTGTTTGTGTCCCTCCCAAATTCACATGATGGAATAATAATACCCAATGTGATGTTGTTAGAAGGCGGAGTCTTTTGGAGGTTATTAGGTCATGAGGATGGAGTCTTCATGAATGGGTTAGTGCTCTTAAAAAGAGATCTCCAGCCCCTTCTACCATGTGAAGACACAGTGAGAAGATGTTGGCTAAGAAATAGGAAGAGGATACTAACCAGTATGTGATCATGCTGGTGCCTTGATCTTGGGCTTCCCAGCCTCCAGAAGTGTGAGCAATACAATTCTGTTGTTTATGAGCCATCCAGTCTGCAGTATTTTGTTACAGCAGCCCACATGTGTTAAGCCACTCCTACCAACTCTATGAGGTAGATATTATTTTTCATCTGTTTCCAGCTGAAAAAGTGAGAGTGAGAGGGTCTACATTACATGCCTAGTCACACAGTTAGTAAGCAGCTTATCTGCTTCCACCTCAGGTCCTCTTGACCTCACAGCCTAAGCTTTTAACTATTAAAGCTGCCTTTGAGATGATGGAAGAGATGACTGGGACCTCTAATTTTATATGGAGCTCCTAGAGGTTTGAGTGGAAGAGCAAAATAAAATGACTTTTTTAGAAAACAAATTCTTTATGCATTGCCCTAGACATTGTAGATACAATTTTTCATTCAATTACACTGGAAGTGTCAAAGATTAAAGACATTGTGAAATCAAAACAAACTGAAATGAGTTAGTTGGTGACTATTTGCATGTAGAGGAATGAGAAAGCAAGAGAGAAAAAGAAGAATCGAAGATAAGTGTAAACCCAAGATTCCACACATAAAATCTCCCAAACTGTTAGAACTAATAAATAAATTCAGCAAAGTTGCAGGATATAAAATCATCCACAAAAATTAGTTGTATGTACAATGCAATATACAGATGATGTATGTAGAATTGTATACCTGAAACTTATATAATGTTATTAACCAATGTTACCAATAAATTAATTAAATAAATAAAATAAAATAAATCAGTTGCATTTCTATACATTAACAATGAGAAATCTGAAAAGCCAATTTAGAAAACAATTTCATTTCAATAACATAAAAAAATATTTAAGAATAAACTTAACTCTGCAGGTGAAAGACTTGTACACTAAAAACGGTTAAACATTGTTGAACGGAATGAGAGCAGACACCAATAAATGGTAAGACAGCCTACCTTCCTGGATTGAGTGAGCTAATAGCATGACGATGTCAGCATTACCCAGAGGGATCTAGAGAGTCAATGCAACCCCTATCAAAAACACAGTGATGCTTTTTTTTAGAAATAGAAAAATCTATTCTAAAATTAATATGGAATCTCAAGGGACTCCAAATAGCCAAAAAATCTTGAAAAAGAACAAAGCTGGAGTTCTCATACTTTATGATTTCAAAACTTACTACAAAGTTGCAGTTATTAAAACAATATAGTACTTGCATAAAGACAGTCACATAGACCAATGGAATAAAACAGAGGGACCAGAAATGAACCTTTGTATGACCAAAGGTACCAAAACCGTTCAATGGGGAAAGGACATATACAGTTGGCAACAAGCACATGAAAAATGCTCAACAGCACTAATACTTGGGAAAATGCAAATCAAAACCATAAATCCAATTCACATTTGTTGGGATGCTGTAATCAAATGAAACAAACCAGAAAAACAACGGGTTTCTGAGGATGTGAAAACACGGACACCCTTGTGCACTGGTGGGACTGTGGAAACCAGTATGGTGGGTCTTCAAAAAAATTAAAGGCAGAATTATCATATGATCCAACAATTCCACTTCTGGGTACACACCCAAAAGAACTGAAAGCAAGGACTCAGAGAGATATTTGTACACCAGTGTACACTGGAGCATTATTTATGATAGCCTAAAGGTGGAAAAACTCCAGTATTTGTTAATAGATGAGTGGATAAACCAAATGTACTCTACACATACAATGGAGTATTATTCAGCCTTAAAAAGGAATGAAATTCTGATACATGTTAGAACATGGGTAAGCCTTATCTATTATGCTTATCCACTGGAATATGGATTATACTTATGCATTATGAAGACTATGCTAAGTGAAATAAATCGGTTACAAAAGTATAACCAGTGCATGATCCTGCACATATGAAGGTACCTAGAGTAGTCAGATTCATAGAGACAAAGTGGAAAGGTGGTTCCCAGGGAATGGGGGGGATGGGGACATGGAGAGTTATTGTTTAATGTGTATAGTTGGGGAAGATGAAAAAGTTCTGAAGATGATGGTTATGATGATAGCACAACAAATGAATGCATTTATTCCACTTAATGGTGCATTTAAAAATGGTTAAAATGGTCAACTGCATGTTATTTATATTTTACTACAATAAAAATATTTTTAAAAGAGCAAAAAGAAAAAAGGACTCATGGACATGGACAACAGCATGGTGATTGCTGGCGGCAGGGGGGTAATGGTAATGGAAAAAAATAAAATAAAGATTAAAAAAGAAATTTAAAATATTTTAAAAAGAATGTGTAACATGGCTCTCTGCTCCTCTTGTTCAACGGACAGCCGCGTCTTCCTGCGCAGTGCCAGCCTCAACCCCAAGACACCATGGTGAAGGTCGGAGTGAATGGATTTGACCATATTGGGCGCCTGGTCACCAGGGCTGCCTTTTACTCTGGCAAAGTGGATGTTGTCACCATCAATGACCCTTTCATTGACCTCAACTACATGGTCTAAATGTTCCTGTATGATTCTACTCACAGCAAGTTCAAAGGCACAGTCAAGGATGAGAATGGGCAGCTTGTCATCAATGGGAAGTCCATCTCCATCTTCCAGGAGCAAGATCCTGCCAACATCAAATGGGGTGATGCTGGTGCTGAATATGTTGTGGAGTCCACTAGTGTCTTCACCACCATGGAGAAGGCTGGGGCTCACTTGAAGGGTGGAGCCAAGAGGGTCATCATCTCTGTCCCTTCATGGATGCCCCCATGTTTGTGATGGGTGTGAACCATGATAAGTATGACAACTCCATGAAGACTGTCAGCAATGCCTCCTGCACCACGAACTGCTTGGCCCCCCTGGCCAAGGTCATCCATGACAACTTAGGCATCGTGGAGGGACTCATGACCACAGTCCATGCCATCACTGCCACCCAGAAGACCGTGGATGGGCCCTCTGGCAAGCTGTGGCGTGATGGCCGAGGGGCTGCCCAGAACATCATCCCTGCTTCCACTGGCACTGCCAAGGCTGTGGGCAAGGTCATCCCTGAGCTGAACAGGAAGCTCACTGGCATGACCTTCCATGTCCCCACCCCCAGCGTGTCAGTTGTGGATCTGACCTGCCACCTGGAGAAAGCTGCCAAATACAATGACATCAAGAAGGTAGTGAAGCAGGCATCAGAGGACCCCCTCAAGGGTCATCCTGGGCTATACCGAGGACCAGGTTGTCTCCTGTGACTTTAACAGTGACACCCACTCCTCCACCTTTGATGCCGGGGCTGGCATTGCCCTCAATGACCATTTTGTCAAGCTCATTTCCTGGTATGACAATGAATTTGGCTACAGCAACAGGGTGGTGGACCTTGTGGTACACATGGTCTCCAAGGAGTAAGAGCCCCATGGACCCTCAGTGCTTCAGAGTCCTTACTCCAAATCTATCCCCCAACACACTGAGAATTGCCTGACCTCCAGTTTCCATCCTAGACCCCCTGAAGAGGGGAGGGGCTTAGGGATCCCTGCCTTGTCATGCACCATCAATAAAGTTCACTGCACTGCACCCCCCCTAAAAAAAAGAACGTGTAATCTATGAAACCACACATAGTGCACAAATAAACTACAGCAGACAGTAACCTCTCTGACTGTGGGACATCCACTCTTCCCTCAGCATGCCCCGTGAGCCAGAACCCACATGAAGGGACTGGCAGGGAGAGCAGTGGGATAAGGTACCAGCAGCAGGTAAGGTAGTAACTCTGGTGAAGGAAGAATGAGAAAGCTCTTGTCTGTGAGAGTGAGGTGAGGGCAGAGGGGCTGTGCATAGTGAATTTGATGGTAAAGAAGGTATAAAATAGTCATTTTGGTATTGGGAAAGCAAATACACTAGAGGTGTAAAATTAGACCCTGGGCAATAATGAATATCCTTTTGAGACTTATGATCATGGATTTACAGTAAGACTGTTGAGCAAGGTGGAGCATTTTCCTCCAGCACTACTGGACTGACCAGGGACAGGCAAAGAGCAGAATTTTTCTATCTCATATTTGCAGCAAAGGCTTCTTTGAGTTTAAGTTTCTTCTTTACTGTGTGCTGGGGGAAAGAAAAACAGCCTTCATGATTCTAGAGAGGGCAAAAGAGAAGAAAATTACACAGAAAGCACAGAGGAAATTAGAAATACACTCTGTCTCAGATGATTATCCATGAGACTGTTAAAGTTGCCAAGAAATGAAGAGAGGAGAGGTGGAAGAGAAGCGAGTGAACCGGGTGTTAAAATCATTAGAGACTGAGGTGGAGTGATCAGGCCAGGTAGATATCAGCCACAGAGAGCTAGCAGGTGAAAAGTTTGATGACATGAACTTTGGCGGGGGGTGGGAGAGATAAGTTCTGGAGGCATTTGGGGAGTAAGGAGGACCCTCTTCTCCTTCAGGTCTCAGTACATGAGGCTTGAGAAGGAAAAAGAGTCTCCCCCCTAGGGATGAAATGCAGCCCCCAGGGGGCAGGGAGCTTTCCATTCCGGGCCAAGATCACGTGTTTGTCATGTTTACCTTCACTTCTCCAACACCTTGTGCTATGCAAGGAGGACCTGGTGTGTACTTAGCAAATGTGTTGAATAAGTGGAAGGGCAGTTAGTTGAATCTCGTGTATATATTTAATTATGGCCACAACCCTATCACTCTTCTAGGATAAGTGGCAGTCTCCAGCTTCCTGCTCCAGGACATGTGGGGAGCAAACGTCCCTCACTGTGCTTGTATTCCTGGTGCCAAAGGGAGCGCTGAAAACAGTCTGTCCTCCACTCACCTCACCACTGGCAGCGGCCCTCCTGAATGAATTGGCTTTCCATTGTTAAAGTTTCAGGGGATTTTAGGGGCCATCAAGTAATAAATCTTTATTTTTCCATTTAGTTCAAAACCAAATGAGAAATAGGTGCTGGGATAAGAAAGACTGAGATAAGAACATCAGATTTATTCCTGCTAGGCCTAAAGCTCATCATGACTGGGCTAGGACTATTATCCAGATCCTTAACAAATCCCCTACTCTACCAGATCATGCCAGCCCTGGAAAGTTTAGGGAAAGGTAAACAGGGAACAAGTATCCTAATATTGGGCTGCATGAAAAAAAAAAAGGAGCTCAAAAGAGGCTAGACCACACATGCTCTCTCCCTTCAAATACAAATTTATTTCTCACTTTGGGGAGAAGTGAATGAGTGAATAGAAAAAAACCTGGTAACTTCCTCTCCTACTCTTCTTTCCTACTGGGTAGACATTTTCTCCCTTCTTTGGAAATATGAAGAGAAAGATCAAGGGCTCCCCCTCACATATCCCAATTTTTTAGGTCTCCTAATAGACTTGAATATATAGTCAACCAGAGATGTGCTGTTCCCCTGGGAAAGGCTATCAGTTGCCTATCAGGAAGGCATGCCCCTACCTTCAGGAGTCTACCCCAAAGCCCCAGTGCCAACTATTGTTTCTTCATGAATATTCCTGAGAACACAGGGTGAACATTTGAATAATGTCCTCTGAAAACTCTAGAATAGTAAGACCAGTAACTTTATTAAATTAATTGTTCTTCTACTAATTGACCTATCTTGCCACCACTTTCTGTCTTCCCAAACTCTTCCACTGTGACCTCTGGACCTCATGCCCCATTTTTACAACCCTGCAGCCATAAGCAACCACTATCTGCTTTTGATTTTTACAGACCTGCCTATTCTAAAAATTTCTTATGAATAAAATCATATACTATGTGGTCCTTTGTGATCGCCTCTTTCACTTACCTTGTTTTCAAGACTTATCCTTGTTGTAGCCTATCAGGACTTCATTCCTTTTGATGGCTGAATAGTACGCCATTGTATGCGCATACAATTTTTTGTTTCTCCATCTGTCAGCTGACAAACATTTGGGTTATTTCTATTTGCTGTATTATAAACAATGGTACTGTGAGCATTCTCTCAATTTTTATTTATCTGAGAATGTCTTCATTTCTCCTTCATTTCTGAAGGTGAGTGTTGCTGGATAAAAAAATTCTTGGTTGACAGTATTTTCTTCCATCACTTTGAATATTTATCCCACTGCCTTCTGTCTTTCATGGTTTCCAATAAGTATTTAGCTGTTAGTCTTATCAAGGATATTTTTTATCTGATGACCTGTTTCTTTCTTGCTGCTTTCAAGTTTGTCTTTGGCTTTATATCCTTTTGATTATGATGTATCTAAATGTGTATTTCTTTGGATTTATCCTTTTTTAGAATTTATGTAGATTGTTTGCCATCAGATTTTGAAAAATTTTGGCCATTATTTCTTCCAGTATTCTTTTTGTCCCTTTTTCTCTTTCTCTTCTTCTGGGGTTCCCATTGTGCATACATTGATATACATAATGATGTCTAACAGGTCTTTGAGTTTCTGTTCATTCTTTTTTTTCTTTCTTTTCCTAAGACTAGATCAAATGAATTGATATGCCTTCAACTTCACAGTTCTTCTGTCAGCTCAGATCTTGTGTTGACCTCCTAAACTAAATTTTCATTTCAGTTACGGTACTTTTCAACACCAGAATTTCTATTTGGCTTCTTTTTATAATTTCTGTTTCTTTATTAGCAATCTATCATTCTTATACTTTTCTTTAGTTTTTTTAGACACAATATCCTTTAGTTCTTGAATATATTTAAAAATAAATGATTTAAGTGTTTTGTGTAGTTAGTTCAGTATCTGAACTTCCTCAGGGTCAGCTTCTATCAATTACTTTTTTTCATTTCTCACAAATGAAAAAATATTTTCTTTATTTTTAATTAATTTTCTTTCTAACTTTATTTATAATTTTATTTTCTTTGCATTTCTCACAATTTTGGGTTGAAAATAGAAGGTATAAATTACATAATGTGACAAATCTGGAAATTAGATTTCCCTCCACTCCCCAAGGGTTTATTGTTGTTGCTGCTGCTGTTTGTTTTTTAGTGAGTTTCCTGAAAGAATTCTATAAAGTTTGTATTTTTTTTTCATGTGTGAACACTGAAGTCTCTACCTGTTTTTCTTAGTGGGCAGTTAACAATTATACAGACATTACCTTAAATTCTTTAAGCCCATAAATCTGCTGGCTATGCACACATGTTAGGATATGCCTTCACATGCTCAGGTAGGCAGTTGTAAGTTTTGAATTACATAATGTGACCTTATTCAGATATTACTATTTACATGCAGTCATTGGTGTCTGTCTCTGTGCGTATTTTGTTCTATGTAATTTTATTACATGTATGGATTTGTGTGACCACCACCACAGTCGTATAGCTAACAGTTCCATCACAAGGATTGCTCATGTGATCCCTTAACCTACCTTTCACTTCCTGCTTTTGGTTAACCAGAAGCAAAAGTTTAGGGCCTTCTTAGATCTTTGCTGGGCATATGCACAGCCCCACACATGTGTGGCTTTCTGGATTCCCAGGAATATGTCACAGTTTTTCACAGGCTGGTATTGACATCTCATTCTTCAGATTTTCCTTTTAAGTTTTTTGGCAAGCATATCCTTTGTTGCAACTGTTATTACCTTCTTAGGCAGCACTGATATTAAACAATTGCCACTGATTATTTTCTACAAACACTCCTAGGAAAAAATGCTGTTCACAATGGGTAGGCTCTTAGGTCAAATAAAGGCAAGCCTGGTGAGTGGGATTTTCCAGGGAACTGCCAGACACGTATGACAGCTACCTGGGAATGGGGTTTTGGAGGAAATCCAACATCTGTCCCCTCCAACATCTGGCTGCTACGCTGTTGTTTCTCACCATGTTTGCAGATCTGTTTGTTTTCAAGACTATGCTGGATGATGGGAACAATGTTAAATTACCATGATTCAGTGTTTTCCTTTTAATAAACACTCCTCAAATTGCAAGCCTTTGGTTATTTCCAGAGTTCTGAAAAGGTTGATTTTGACCATTTTTGTTAGTGTTTTTGACACTTTTATGGAGGAATGAATTTTCAGAGATCCTTACTCTGCCATTCCTGAAGGGCTTTCCAGTTCTTATTATTACTTTTTACATTTTATTTTGAGATAATTGTGGATTCACATATAGTTGTAGGAAAAAATACAAAAATTCCATATGCCTTTCACCTGGTTTCTCTTAATGGAAACATCTTGCATAACTAGAATATAATATCCTATCCAGGAAATTGATACTGTTTAAATGCTTTGTCTAGTTAGTCCAGCATCTGGACTTCTCCAGGGACGATTTCTATTGTTTACTTTTTTCCATGTGTATGGGGCCATACTTTCTTGTTTCTTTGCATGTGTCATAATTTTTGTTTGAAAAGTGAAAGTTTTGAATTACATAATGTGATCTTATTCAGATTTTACTATTTACATGTAGTCATTGGTGTATGTCTCTGTGTGTATTTGTTCTATGTAATTTTATTACATGTATGGATTTGTGTGACCACCACAGTCATATAGCTAACAGTTCCACAGCAAGGATCGCTCATGTGATCCCTTAACAGCCATAGGCACATCACTCCCTGCCTCTACAAGCACCACTCCTAACACCTGGCAACTAGTAGTTTATAATTTTATCATTTCAGAAGTGTCATGGCGTATATCACACAATAAAATACTGTTCAGCAATAAGAAGAAGTGAAATACTGGCACATGCTACAACATGGATGAGCCTTGAAAATATGCTAAATGAAAGAAGCCAACCACAAAGGACCACATACTGGATGATTCCATTTATATGCAATGTACAGAATAGACAAATCTATAGAGACAGAAAGTAGATTAATGGTTGACTAGGGCTGGGTGGGGTCAGGGTGCGGGAATAGTTGGCGATGGCTAAACGGTATGAAATTTTCTTTTTGGAGGCAAAGAAATTGCTCTGAAGTGAATGTGGTGATAGTTGCACAACTCTGAATACACACATCATTGAATTGTACACTTTAAAATGGTGAATTGTATGGCATGTGAATTGTCTCTCAATAAAGCTGAGAGAATGCTATGTAAATAGAATCATACAGTATGCAACCCCCTGAGACTGGTCCTCTTATTTTTAAACAAAAGTTTTGACCCAAAGAAATATCTGTTACCAGAAGTAGTAAATATACATAATATCCACAGTACAGAAAATTTTATATATAAGATATCATAGCTGAGCAGAACAAAAGGCAATTGAGCATGACCAAAGGGATAGAATCTGTCCTTGCTCTTTGAGGAGTCTGGGTAGCATTACCATTCACATACAAATGCAATCCAGGTGGGTCTTTTTTCAAGTCTACTCTCAGGATGGGATTTCCTAATGGTCTATGGGCTAATGATGAAATGGTTGAGAACAAGCTGTTTCAGTTCAATTCAAATAAGATAGATTTTGATTGGAAGAGAGAGCCAGCAGCAAACACGGCAGCACACAAACACACCGAGTTTCACAATGCCAGGTGCTTCTAGATTCACAGGTAAAAACTGTAGCTAAGAGACCCTTTCTGTACTCGACACAGAGATCAAACACTCCCCTTTCATATGTAGTTCTTATCTTGCTTTCTGTATTCTTATTTCATTCCACGCTAGATAATTACAAAGTTTTCTACGGGGAGATTGATGTTTTAGAGCAAACATAATTCTTTTCTGCTGGAAATTAAGTGACTTGTTCATCTACGGAATTCTGTCCCTTGATTACTGTTATTGTGTTTCAACAGAAGTAAACTTGCACATTCAACAGAAGTAAACTTGCTTAGGTCTATATATCAGTGTGTGATGTAGTTGCAAAGCTAGATATTTGGGAACTTAAAATTTTCAAAAAGAGCCACTAAAGATAAATGCTTTAGTAATTTCAAAATAACAAGAGCTCTCAATTTCTTAAAATACACAGCTTATTTGATAGGTATTTAATCCTTATTTAGAGAGTGGGGGAGAAAATGAGACAGCAGTTAAGGGTTATTGCCATTATTTTGAGTCCATTCTTTGCTTCCATTGTGTATTGCGTTTTCACTGTTGAACAAAAATACATGAGTAATTAATCTTTAACTGACTAAGCAAACTCTCTTCCACAGCGGGGTACATTCTCTAGCACTAAAAAAATTAACATGTTTCACAAGTGTAGCATTTCATAAATGGTAGAACAAGTTCATGCTCTAAATTAGGGCTTAACAAATTTCTACTGTAAAGGGCCAGATACTAAATATTTAAGGCTTTGTGGGCCAAATGATCTCTGTTGCAACTAGTCAACTCTGCCACTGTAGCAGAACATAGCCACAGGCACTATGCAAATGAATGAGTGTGACTATGTTCCAACAAAGCTTTATTTACAGACATTGAAATTTAAATTTCATGTAATTTGCAAATGTCATGACATATTTTTAACTTTTTTCCAAAAAAATTTTTAGCTCATGAGCTGTACAAAAACAGGCAACAGGCCAGATTTGGCCCATGGGGCTTAGATTGCTAGCCCTACTCAAACAGACAGAAGAATAGAAACATCAAGTCTATGTTGTAGAGTAGTTTGGAACCCACTTTTGAGTCAGGCAGAGATGGGTTTAAATATTGGCTCTGGCACGAGCTCACTAGTTGCATGACCTTGGCCAAGTTATGCGACCTGCTTAAAATCATGTTGTCATCTGTAAAATAAGGATAGTATCAGTTATTCCATGGTATTATTGTTAAAAATTAAATAAAGTAATACATGTGTATTTAGTACATGCAAAGTCATGGTGAATGTACTTTACTACTATAATAAATGTCTCTTTTAAAATAATTTTTAATTATTATTTTAATAATTTTAATAATTATTTTAAATATTTAAAGTAATTTTTCCCATTACCATTTATCCCCTTATATACTCTTTCACCTCCATCCACTGCCCTCCCCTCCCCCACAATCACCACACTGTTGCCCATGTCCATGAGTCTTTTGTTTTTGCTCCCTCCCTCCATACCCCAAAACCCCCTCCCTGGAGAGCTGTCAGTCTGAACTCTATCTGTGAATCTGTCTCTATTTTACTTGTTAATTCAGTTTGTTCATTAAATTTCACATATGAATGAAATCATATGGTATTTGTCTTTCTCTGACTGGCTTATCTCACTTAGTGTAATGTTCTCTAGGTCCATCCATGCTGTAGCAAAGGGTACAATTTTCTTCTTTTTTATGGTCAAGTAGTATTCCATTGTGTAAATGTCCTATAGTTGTTTTATACACTCATCCACTGCTGGACACTTGGGCTACTTCCAAATCTTGCCTATTGTAAATAATGCTCCAATGAACACAGGGGAGCTTAAATTCATTTAGTGTTTCAGGTTTCTTCAGATACATACCAGAAGTGGAATCACAGGGTCATAAACCAGTTCCATTTTTAATTTTTTGAAGTAATTTCATACTGTTTTCCACAGGGGCTACACCAATCTACATTTCCAATAGTAGTGCAAAAGGGTTCCCCTTTCTTCAAATCCTCACCAGCACTTCTTTGTTGATTTATTGATGATAGCCGTTCTGACAGGTGTGAAGTGATATCTCATTGTGTTTTTTTTCTTTTGAAGATTTTATTTATTTTTAGAGAGAGGGGAATGGAAGGAGAAAGAGAGAGAGAGAAACATCAATGTGTGGTTGCCTCTTCAGCACCCCCTGCTGGGGACCTGGCCTGCAACTGAGGCATGTGCCCTGACTTGGAATCGAACCAGTGACCCTTTGGTTTGCAGGCTGGCACTTAATTCACTGAGCCACACCAGCCAGGGCTCATTGTAGTTTTATTTTCATTTTTCTGATGATTAGTTGTGTACTTTTCATATGTCTAATGGCCATCTGTATGTCCTCTTTGGAAAAATGTCTATTCAGCTCCCTTGCCCATTTTTAAATTGCATTGTTTATTATTTTGGTGTTGAGTTTTATAAGTTCTTTATAAATTTTGGATATTAACCCCTTATCGGATGTATTGGTGAATGTGTTCCCCTATTCAGTGGGTTGTCTTTTTATTTTGATGGTTTCCTTTGCTGTGCACAAACTTTTTAGTTTGATGTAGTCCCATTTGTTTATTTTTTCTTTTGTTTCCCTTGTGAGGCAATATATCAGAAAAAATATTGGTATGAGCAATGTCCAAGATTTTACTATATTTCCTTTGGGATTTTTATGGTTTTGAATATAACATTTAAGTTTTCAATCCAATTTGAATTTATTCTTGTGCGTGGCATAAAGGTTGTCTAGTTTCAGTTTTCTGCACATATTTGTCTAATTTTCTCAACACCATTTATTGAATAAACGGTCTCTAGCACATTGTATGTGCTTGTATCCTCTGTCAAATATTGAGTATAGAGATGTTGGTTTATTTCAGTTCTGTTCCATTGATTTATGTGTCTGTTTTTATGCCAGTACCATGCTGTTTTGATTACTATGACCTTTGAATATAGTTTAATATTAGGTAGCTTGATTCTTCCAACTTTGTTCTTCTTTCTAAAGAATGCTATTGCTCTTCAAGGTCATTTGTGGTTTCACATAAATTTTTGAAATATTTGTTTTAGTTCTGTGAAATACATCATTGTTATCTCGATAGGAATTATACTGAATCTATAGATTGCTTTGGGTAGTACAGACATTTTAATGATATCAATTCTTCCTATCCATGAACACATAACATATTTCCACTTATTTTTATCTTCTTCAGTTTCTTTCTTCAGTGTTTTATAATTTTCCTAGTAAGGCCTTTTACATTCTTGGTTAAATTTATTCCTAGGCATTTTATTATTTTTGAAGCAATTGTGAATGGGATTGTTTACTTAATTTGCCTTTCTGGTAGTTCATGATTGGCATAAAGTGCAATTGATTTCTGCATATTAATTATGTATTTTGTTACTTTACTGAATATACTATTCAGTTCTAGTAGTTTCTTGGTGGAATTTTTAGGGTTCTCTAGGTACAGTATCATGTCATCTCCAAATGAGTTTTACTACTTTCTTTCCAATGTGGATGCCTTTTATTTCTTCTTCTTGTCTGATTGCTGTAGTTAGGACTTCCACAGTAATCCCTGTCTTGTTCCTGATGTTAAGAGGAACGTCTAAGTTTTTGCCCATTGAGTATGATGCTGGCAGTGGGTTTGTTAAATACAGCCTATATTAAGTTGAGGTATGTTCCCTCTATTCCCACTTTGCTGAGAATTTTTATCATAAATGGGTCTTGATTTTATCAAAAGCATTTTCTGCATCTATTGATATGATCACGTGGTTTTATCCTTCATTTTGTTTTGTGGTATACCATATTTATTGACTTGTGAATGTTGTACCAACATTGCATTCCTGGAATAAATCCCATTTGATCATGGTGTATGATCTTGATGAACTGCTATATTTAGTTTGCTAATATTTTATGCATCTATGTTCATCATGGATATTGGTTTATAATTTTCTTTTTGTAGTGTTTCTATCTGGTTTTAGAATTAGGATTATGATGGCCACATATAATGACTTTGGGAACCTTCCATCCTCTTGAATTTTATGAAATAGTTTGAGAGCTGTTAGTTCTCATAATGTTTGGTAAAATTCACCTGTGAAGCCATCCAGTCCAGGGCTCTTGTTTGTTGGAAGGTTTTTGATTACTGCTTCAATTTCACTAGGTGTAATCTATCTGTTCAGATTCTCTGATTCTTCCTGTTTTATTTTTGTAAGATTGTGTTTTTAGGAATTTATCCATTTCATTTAGGTTGTCCAATTTGTTAGCATATATTTGTTTGTACTACTTTCTAACAATCCTTTGTATTTCTTGGATGTCATTGTTATTCCTCCTCTTTCATTTCTGATTTTACTTATTGGGGTCCTTTGTCTTTTTTTTCGTGATTAGTCTGGTTAAAGATATATCAATTTTGTTTATCATTTAAAAGTACAAGCTCCTGAATTCATTGATCATTTTATGGGTGTTTTTATTATTATTTATTATTTCCTTCCTTCTCACTCACTTTGTGCTTTGTTTATTGTTCTTTTTCAAGTTCTTTAAAGTGTAAAGTTAAGTTGTTGATTTGAGTTTTTTTCTTATTTTTTTGAGATAAGACTGTAATGCTATGAATTTCCCTCTGAGAAATGTTTTCCCTGAGTCCCACAGATTTTGGTCATTTTGTTCTCATTTTTATGTGTTTCAAGGTCTATTTTGATTTCCTCCTTCATCTCATTGTTAACCCATTCATTGTTTAATAACGTGTTATGTAGCTTCCATGTCTGTGTATTTTTTCAGTGTTCTTCTTTTGATTGATTTCTGGTTTCATAGCATTTTAATCAGAGAAGATGCTTGCTATGATTTTATTTTTCTTAAATGTATTGAGACATTTTTTGTGTCCTAACGTGTGGTTTATCCTAGAAGATGGTCCATGTGCATTTGAAAAGAATCTATATTCTTCTGTTTTGGAGTAAAATTCTCTAAAGATATCAATTAAAGCCATTTAACCTTGTGTATCATTTAAGGTCATTGTCTCTTTGTTGATTTTCTGTCTGGAAGATCTATTCATTAAAGTCAATAGGTGTTAAAATCTCCTAGTATTACTGTACTTCTGTCAGTTCTCCCTCTATGTCCGTCAAGATTTGCATTACATATTTAGATACTCTGATGTTGGGTGCATGAATGTTTACTAGCTTTACGTCCTCTTATTGGATTGTTCCCTTTATTATTTTGTAGTGTCCTTCTTTGTCTCTTAGTATAGATTTGGTTTTAAAGTCTATTTTGTCAGATACAGGAATTGCTACCCCAGCTTTTTTAAAATTTCAATTTTCCATCCCTTTACTTTTCATTGTGTGTATCTTTCATTTTGAGGTTGGTCTCTGGAAGACAGACTTTATATGGGTCTTGTTTCCTTATGCATACTTTATCTAAAAGACAAAGACAAAGATACCCTATGTCTTTTTTTTGAGCATTTAAGTCCTTGACATTTAAAGTGATTATTGATAGGTATGTATTCATTTCCATTTTATTTTTAAACTCTTTTCTTCCCTTAAAAAAAGATTTCATTTATTTATTTTTAGAGAGGGGAATGGAGGAAGAGAAACATCAATGTGTGATTGCCTCTCCAGTGTTCCCTACTGGGGACCTGACCCACAACCCAGGCATGTGCCCTGATTAGGAATTGAACCAGCAACCCTTTGATTTGCAGGCCAGCACTCAATCCACTGAGCCACACCAGCCAGGGCAGGATGATTTTTCTATAATTTTGTTGTAATTCCAGTTTGGTCCTAGGAGGAGGTTAGTGTAGCTTCCACCAACTCTGCTGCCATCTTGGATCTCCCTATAATGAATGTCTTGGGGAGTATCATAAAGCTCATTTTCCCCAAAATCTTTGTACCCACAGTGGAATTTATAACAGAATATTTATTAAGACAGCATATATTAGGCTAAATCATAGGGTCATCCCTGTGTCCTTATTCTCTCACCTTTCACATTCAATTCATCAGCAACTTATATCTGCCCTACCCTTGAAATAAATCCAGAGTCTAACTACTTCTCCACAACTACCAATTCATGCCACTGTCAACTTCACCTAGACATTCTGCTCCACCCTTGGTCCCCCTATTTACCACAGAGATGCTTTTAAAATATAACTCATATAACTTCATTTGTATGTTCAAAAGCCTTTGGCCATTCACCCAGATGAAAATCCCAAGTCTACCATATAAGCCCTCAGATTTATACTTTTCCCATTGCTCCTTTAGCCCTAACCATAGTGGCCTTGTTATTCTTCAAACATGTCAATCCTGCTCCCACTTAATATTTGTTGGTGTTTCTTTCTGGAATGTTCTATTCACACATAACCAAGTGTTTTCAATTTTACCACTTCTTTCAGGTCTGTGTTCAATAATCTTGTTAGAAAAGCATGCCCTATACCCCTTAACTCTTTTATCCTACTTGGTGGTCACACTACCACCTCCTGCCATATTTCATATTTGCTTGTTGATTGAATGCCTCCTCCCAATAGAATATAAGCTCATGAAAGCAGAATCTGTATCTCATTCATAGTTGCATCAGCGTCTAGAACATTACCTAGCACAGAGTAGTTTCAAATTTGTTGAGCGAATTAATAAATGAATTTTACTGCTCTAAAAGAGTCTTAAGAATGAGGGCTTTTTGAGTATTACTCTGGTATTGATTAGAATATATGTTTGGCTGCATATAAATCACAGCAGCTTAATGAGAGAGAAATTAATTTCTTTATCACCTAAAAATCTAGAAGAAGGTGGCTCAGAATAATGTTCTGTGAGGTTGTCCAGGTAGCCAGGCTTCCTCTACTTTGTTGCTCATGATCCCTAATGTGTATTGCCCTTGTCTGAATGGTCCAAGATTGCACTTCATCGAATATATGCTCTAAGTGACAGGAAGAAAGAAGAGGTAGGAAAGTCACACATAGCTTCCTTTTTGTATACCATACAAAATATTTCCACTTACTTCTCATTTAAAACTTAATCACATGGCTACACCCAGTGGCAGGAAAGGGTGGAATATGTAGTGTTTCTTTTGGTTGGCCACTTGCCCAGCTTAAAATAAGCATTCTATTTATATAAGGGAGAAAGGACAAATAACTATGGGGCAAATTAGTTTTTGTAACAGGTCTCTGTATGTTTTCTCCTCTTGTTCCAAGAAAAGTGGCCAAACCAAAGAGGCCCTTCTGCAGCCCTGCATCTTGGCCCAGTGTTGGAGAGACTGCCTGGGCTATGAATATTCCTTTGTTAGAGTAAGATGCTAGGATATTGCCTTTTAGTTGAGTTGAGTTTATCAATTGAATTGGTAATTCACTTTCCTCGGATCCACTTTCTAAGGAAATGGAAGTATTTCCTGAATTATTGAAAATATCTTCTCTGGTTTCCACAGCTGAGTACCCAATGTCCTCTGAAATAGCTGTTTAGGGCCAGCTCCATGGCCCATGATGTGTGCAGTCAGACAGGGCTCCACACTGGGCCAATACTCTGCTGTCTCCATCTTGAAACACTTAATAATATTACCGTTGCATTTGTGCTTCTGTAAGTGAAGTCCAAAGGGACAATGCAGCATGTGCCTGAGCTGAGCAATATCCATGTAATATGCATGCAATTCCTTGTTGCCCTTTTTGAATGTAGTTAAGATGCTCATGGAAACAGAATTCCAATGTGCTGTCAATGGAGCGGAGTTTAGTGAGACTTAAAGCAAATACTAGGTATGCATGTTACATCTTAGCTGAGTGATAAATATTGTTGCTTTCAACAACAGCGACAAAAAAACCCAAACATTCAATTACTGAGCATCCTAAACCATTGACATTGTCTGCTCCTGACATCTAACCATCAATATCGTCATGGCTTGATGATTCAGGATCACTGAAGCAGATGATCTTCCTTTTGAGATATCATCAGATGGTCAATATAGCCTTGACACCACATCACAATGCCCACATCATTCACCTCGCTTCATCTCATTATATAATCATTTTATCATTTCATATCATCACCAGAGGAAGGATGAATATAGTACAATAAGATATTTGAGAGAGACCACATTCACATAACTTTTATTGCAGTGTATTGTTATAATTATTCTATTTATTATGAATTATTGTTAATCTCTTACTATGCTTAATTTATAAACTAAACTTTATCATAGGTATGTATGGTACAGGGAAAAATATAGTATATATAGGATTTGGTACTGTTTATGATTTCCGGCATCTACTGGGGGTCCTAGAATATATCCCCAAAGATGAGGAGGGGCTACTGTACAGTTTATGACTGTCTTTCTCACCCTCTGGGACATACTACAGAGCCTTGAACTTCCATGTAAGAAATCCAGCTCCCCGAAGCTGCCACACTAGAATGATCACATGGAAAAAACACAGAGACAGGCTTCTGAGAAGCCCTACGATGTCCTGACCTCTGCTGCTTAAGTCTTCCCAGCATAGGTACCAGACATGTGAGTGAGAAGTACACAAAATCAAGAAACTGTAAGAAAAGTTTGATATGTTTGACTATTGAATATTGGCATGGCGGATATCCAGCTTCTGTTTATGATATAGAAAGAACATTGCTTCTATACTAGGAGGAAGAGGAGGAAGGGGAGGAGGAGGAAGGGAAGGAGAGGGGAAGGGGGAGGGGGAGGGGGAAGAGGAGGTAAAGCCAGATAATTTTCAAAAATCCTAACTTACGTGAATCTATATAACACATTGAATACTGGCCATCCAAATGGATATATGTATGTCCTAACCCCCAATCCTGTGAATATAACCTTGTTTAGATGTAATGAAGTGAAGGATCTCAAGATAAGCTCACCCTAGATTATCTAATGGACCCTAAGTCAAACAAGTATTCTTATAAAAAGAAGAAAAAAATACAAGCAGGAGAGGGGGTGGAAACAGCAGAGAAAACTGTGTGAAAATGAAGGCAGAGATTAGAGTTATGAAATTAGAAGCCAAGGAATACCAAGGATTTCTGGCAGCCACCAAAGACTAGGAGAGAAGCACACAATGGATTCTGCCAACCCTGCCAACACTTTGATTTCAGACTTCCTTGCTGCCAGAACTGTGAGCAAATGAATTTCTGTTGTTTTAAAGCATCCAACTCTGGATAATTTGTTATGGCAGCCTTAGAAAATGAATACCCCATCAGACAGCAGGCAGCCAATTAACCTGAAGTCTATGAGAAGACAGGTGCCTCCAAAGAGAGATGCTACCTGAGGCAAACCCCAAATACTGTACAAGTTGGAAGAAAGAAGTCAGCTGAATTTGTAATAAATTGTTAAAGGCCAAATATGGTCTAGTCTGACAATGTACAATCATTACCACAATACAATCATGAAATTCAGGAAATTTAACATTGATCTGATAGAAGACCCAAGTTTAAAATTTTCAAGTGGCCCTAACCATTTCTACCATTTTTTTCTTATTCAGGATCTGGATTAGGGTCATGTCTTGCATTTGATGGTCTTGTACTTTGGTCTTTATAATCTGGAACAATTGCTGGACCTTTCTTTGCTTTCATGACATTGGCATTTTTGAAGCACACTAGCTAGGTGTCCCGTAGCATGTTTCTCAACTTAGGGCTGCCTGCTTGTTTTCTCAGGAGTGGATTCGAGATTATGCAATTTTAGCAGAAATTTTACATTAATGGTGATATGACATTTTGGTGTATTACACCAGCTTCCCATCATTAGCAATGTTAAGTTGAATAAAGTTCAATTAAGGTGGCAACCACCAGATTTCTTCACTGTAGTTGCCATTTTCATCTTTGTAATTAATAATCTTTGTGGAGATACTTTGAAACTGTGTGAAAAATCCTGTTCCCATTAAGCTACTAATAATTTTTAAATCCATAGATGGATTTTTTTGACTAAATACATTACTACTATGATGGTTGCAACATGGTGGTTTTTCTGACTCTGTTATTCCTTATTCATTTACTAATGGACATCCTTTACAAAAGCTTTCTCTATTTCCCTCCATTGTCACTCCTCCTCAGTCCCTTTCTGCCGACTCTTGCTTTTCTTTCTCAGTGTGGATTCAAGAAAGTGATGAATTCCTTCAACAGGGCTTAGCCCAAGTTCATCTCTGTTGGGCCCTGGAACAGCTGAGTGGTCACTGAAAGTCATGCCTTTTCACTGTCAGAGGTTCTGCATGGGTGGGTAGTCCCAAGCCTTGTAGCTACCTCTCAGACCTGTGCTTTTCTTTGGGAGCATTAGGGAGTGGGGAGTAACATAACTCTAATATTAAATATTCAAGATGACCAACAGGTTAGTAAGAGGGCCACTTTTATTTGGAAATAGTCTTCTGGGTTGTTTTTTGCTATTATTGGCTTTTTAAATAGAACATTGAAATGTTAAACAATTATGTTGCTTCCTGCAATGCCATTTCCACTCAAACAAATGAGGATTTTGCTATCATATTTTTATTATTTTTCTTCTAGATGATTTTGAAAGGTACTCTGCCCTGAATTTGGTTGCTACTGTTAACTGTTCAATCGCCATCACTTTGCAATACACATCTAAAATATCACTCAGAAAGTGTGAATATATTGTGATTTAAGCATGTAGTGAATGCTGTGGTGAGTGACTCAGGTAGCCCCCACAACAGCTACCACTCTCCTGTTCTCAGCCAAATCCTGCCTGGTAACTGCCCTCAGCCAAAAGAGCCACTCTACTTTCTGCCCTGAAACAGCTCACAGTCAGGACTGGACAAAATAGAGCCATCCTGACCAACTCCCTTGCCTGAAGCCAGGAGTACTTGGAAGGTCCTTCCCAGCTCTAGTGCTCCTGGTAGGATTGCCCCACATTTCAGCTTCTCCCTCTTCTCAATCCTATTTCCTCCACTTTCCCAT
The DNA here is from genome assembly GCF_022682495.2 of Desmodus rotundus. Lineage (NCBI taxonomy): Eukaryota > Metazoa > Chordata > Mammalia > Chiroptera > Phyllostomidae > Desmodus > Desmodus rotundus. Next base: position 142,335,095 of record NC_071390.1, read on the forward strand.
AGGTGTTGAGCCCCACAACACTTGCCAACAAATCATGGCGCACAAATCTCCATCTCAGATTCTGTTTCCCAGGGAAATTCACCTCAGTCAGCTCTAGGGACTAGACTTGAAGAACAGGCCTGTTAATATTTTGTATGTTTTTGTATGTCAGCCAGAGGACTATTATATTTCCCTGATTAGAGGAAGGGATAATTTTTTGTTGATTTTTTGGACTTGTTTTACATCACAATAGAAGAGTATTTTGGGAAAACATAAAAATAAATAAAATTCAGAACTCATAGTTTTAAAATTTGTTGCCAGTGTAATCTCATAGTTAGAGAATAAAAGATGTTCGTTATGTATTCTTTCTCTTTTTTATTAACTTTTTAAAACAAAGCAATGCACATTAAAATAATGATTTGTAAAAAAGAAAAAGGAGGGACAACTAAACATAAAGTCAAAGAACTAGTAGCCAGTTATTTAAACTTTACCACTGTTCAAATTCAATTACGGAAAATACTTTCAATGAATATTTATATTATATTTTTAAATAAATTCCAAGGTTCTACTGTTCTCTATAATTTAACTACAAATTGGGAAAGTCACTAAGGAAGTATTAACAAATTGATTACTTAAAAGCCTCCCACTTTATGCAAATACATTTAATTTTGCAACCAAATCATGACAAAATTATGTCCCAATTTTATAAACAACAACACTAAGGTTTATAAAAATTAAGTAATTCTTCTAGATCATCAAAACAGTTAGTGGAGGCACAATTCAACTCTAATCCACCTGATTTTAGTATTCACGGCATAATCTAACTCCATAATGTATGTGGCTTTGGTTTCTAAATGAAAGAATGGGCGGGACCAGACCATAGAGTCTGATTCTAGTATGACAATAAGTGAAGATTATGGCCTTTCTTGGTTCAAAATAGCTTTTATTAGGTTTGCTCCACTAACAAGGTATAGAAGATATTTTGAGATAAGCATTGTAATGGGTGGGCACAGCAACCAGTGCCTGCCTTGTTTTTTGTGGGGATATGCTAGAGGTCTGGTGGGCTAAGCAAGCAGTGAGTGAGATAGCAGCTAGTGGAGGAGCAAGACCAGTGTGCTTGCTGCCTTCCTACCATCAGCCATGTCAGCATTCAGTAAGCAAAAACAACCTACACAACTACAGGGGTGGGCAAAAGCAGGTTTACAGTTGTTCATATGGAAAATAATACAATAATTAATAAATAATAATATAAGAAAAACTCTATTTCAGATACTCACAACTGTAAATCTACCTTTACTAACTCCTGTATTTGTTGCAATAATTCTGACACCAAGGAAACCATGGTGAGGTTCTGAGCCTTGAAATTCTCTGCCAACACTGAGTATTGTATCCTCATCTAACTCAGGGTTGCAGGGCATAGAAGTTTTGACATGTGTCTATTTGGGCTAGCCTGTCCATTGCCTGCCTTAGGAAGACAGAAGAATGTCTACTTATTTGGTGAAACTGTCGCCTCAGTAACCAGAATTCAAAGAATTCATCTACCAATTGTACTATTTTCAGAAATAAGTGATTTAACTTACATAGAACAATATACTTTTATGGTTAAAAAGGGAAGAGCTTTTTAGGGACAGGAGGTTCTGAGAAACTTTAAGCAGATCCTCAGCTCCTCACTCAGAAGTAGTGTTCATCATCTCTCTGCTCACTCACTCAACAAAGATTTATTGAGTGCCTGCTTTGTGCTAGAATACTAGCCTTGTCATATATTTTGCAAATGCAAGTATAAGAGAGAGAGAGAAGCAAGTAGAAGGTGTTGAGACAAAATTCTAATCTGTGACTAATATATCTACTTTGAAATTGAGCAGAACTGATGGTGATGGGAGTGTGGGAAGGTCCCACAGAAGGAAAGAGAGAAAGTTGCTCTAGAGTGGAAGTTCTGCTCCTCACCACAGATAAGTGATAAGTCAGTGAAAAGCAGACACAATGCCAATTACATGAGAAAAGACTTTACAAATTGGAATGAAAATAAGAAAATAAATCAAAAACTTCTAAAGACATGAATGGTACATGGAAAACCATTCTCCTCTATTGAATTCCCAATAGTATGGTAGCCTGAAATGGAAGAAACCTTACATTTTGCCCTTTCCTTTTTGATAAGGAGAAAAACTTGGGATATGGTTGGTGGATAAAGACTGGGCAGCAGATTACTTCTTCAGAGCTGACAGTTTCTGACAGTATCAAAGCCTTATCACAAGCTGAATTAGAGGCATAATCAGGAGACATGGACTTCTCCCCTCATCCAGTGTCCCTGCCACAATTATGAGAACACATAGAATGATCAGGAAGAATGAACTCTGGTGTAGTTCTCCAAATACAACCATAGATGTCTACCAAATCCACCAATTGTTACTGTACCTAGATCTGTGAACTTCCAATTCAGGCAATAAAAAGGCAGAACACAAAATACAGAAATAATGAAGTCCTGCTATTAGTGTAGTTAATATAAATAAGGCAGGATGATCAATCTCCTTGTTAAATAAGAAATCTAGTGGAGTTGTGGGCATTTATTCTTTTTTATCTTGCAGATGAAAGAACAATGCTAATAATACTGCTGTCACAGAACAATCTTACAAGTATTCATGCTGTATAGGAATATAGAAATGTCAAACACAACACTAACAGAGCATCAAATTATTGAGTAGGAAAACTCACCAGAATTACAGGGCACTTTGGGAAATTAAGAATATGGCATAACATAAAAATGCAATACTTGAATCCTCGCACAACCAAGTCAAAATTACAACTAAACTACAAAACAACCATCATTCAGAACCACCTGATAGTTAGGTGAATGGAAGTCCTTTAACTAGGGATTTAAAGAAGTCACATTGAGACTGGTAGAAGGGGATGAGATGCTGAATAGGCTGGTCCCACACCCACATGTGGTGAATAAAATTGGGGAGGGATATCTTGGCTGCAGAGGACCCCCTGAAGAGTGAGGGGTCCCAGACCACACTAGGCCCCAGCTAGCCCAGGGTTCCAGGGTCAGGAAGGGAAGTCCCTATAACATGGTTGTAAAAATCCAACAGAGATTGGGGTTGAGTGAGATGGAAGGCTTTTAGAGGTTCAGGCAGTTCCTCTTAAAGGGCTTGCTTACTCAGATTCACTCCTTCTGTACTCCAGCTGGGTTAGCAGCTTTAAAAGAAGCAGGGACAAATTGGGAGGAACTGAATTGTACGACATCAGGGTGAGAGCTGGCGGGCAGCAATCCGCCAGACAAAAGTGCTGGCAGAGTTCATTTTTCCTTTTCTGAGACACCCACCACCACAAAACCAGCAGGTGGGCATCATATCTGAGTCTCCATTAACCTGGCTCTCACTGTTTGCCCTGCCCTGGTGATTCCTGAGACCTTGCTCCACCTAACTTGTAGGCCCACCCAAGCTTCCAGTGGCTTTTCCATACAAGTGGCCTGTCTACCAATGGCCTGTCTACCCATGGGGAATGATGGTGGGGGGTACAGGGTGGAGGGGAATAAAGAGGAGAAAAAATGGGACAACTGTAATAGCATAATCAATAAAATATATTTAAAAAATCAAAATAAAATGAAATAGCCATTTTCTAATAAAAAAGCCTCAGCAAATTAGTACAGGGAAAAAGAAATGTCTTTAATATGATATAAAGTATACAAAAATCCTACATATATAAAGGAAAAACACTTGAAGCATTTAAAATTAAATACAAGGTAAAAGGCAAAAGATTTACACAATCTGAAGAGAAACCAGAGTATTTACACAATGGAATACTACTCGATTATAAAAAGGAAGAAACTTGAACATAATAAATAGAAGAAAAAAGGAAACAAAATATAACCAGAGACATTGAAGTTAAGAACAATCTAACAATGGGCAGGGGGGAGTGGGGAGGGGACAGTGAGGAGAGGGGATTACAGGAACTACTTTAAAGGACACATGGACCAAATTAAGGGGGAGGGTGGAGGTGGGGGAGGGAGGGGGGTTCGGCTGGGGTGGGGTGGAGGGATGGGGAGAAAAGGCACACAACTGTAATTGAATAACAATAAAAAATTAAAAAAAAAAAAAAAGGAAGAAACTTTTACCCCTTCTGACAGCATGGATGGACCTGGAGAACATTATGCTAAGTGAAATAAGACAGTCAGAGAAAAACAAATACCATATGATTTCACTCATATGTGGAATCTAATGAACAATCTGAACTAACAAGCAAAGTAGAGACAGACTCATAGAGAGCAGGATGACACCTATGTTGGGGAGGCACAGTTCGGGGGTGGAGGGATCAAGCAAAAAGGAAAAAGGACTCATAGACATGGACAACTGAAAGGTGACAGTGGGGAGGGTAGCTGGGGGTACATGGGGGTTAAATGGTAAAGGAAAAAATACCATAAAAATAAAAATAAAAATAAGGTAAGAATAGCTGCTTTTGTTGCTTTTCTTTCTCCTTGAATGACAGGCCCACTCCTTGCAGTAAGACAAGAAAAAGAAATACTATGAACTAAGATTAGACAGTTTTAAAAAATCTGACAACAGTCACAGATGTCTACAAAAAAAGCCAAGGAATATCAACAGGTAAATTAATACACTTAATAAGGGAGTTCAATAGATTACTCCAGGGGTGTCAAACTCATTTTCACTGGGGGCCAAATCAGCCTTGCAGTGGCCTTCAAAGGGCCGAAATAATTTTAGGACTGTATAAATGTAACTACGCCTTAACGGTTTTGAAATTACATTCGGCCCTTTGAAGGCAACTTCAAGGCTGATGTGGCCCCCAGTAAAAATGAGTTTGACACCCCTTGGTTACTCCATTTAAAATCAACTATTAAAAAATCAATGGCATTTCTATACATCCTCAACAAATAGAACATTTGGTTTCCCTCCTCCTAAAAGGACTTATGAGTAAATATTAAATATAGATATCTAAGAGCTTTATGGCCTAAATAAATTTAGGAATAGGAAAATTAAATAATATAAATGTCAATTCTCTCCAATTTAATAAAATCCAATGAAATTATAATAAAAAGATACAACTTTTTGTGGATTTCATAAGATGGTCATAAAACTTATATAAGGCAAAGAAAAGAACCCCAAAAGCCAGAAGAAAAGGGGAGCAGAGGTCCTGTTCTCCTGGATATCAAGTTTCATTTCAAAGCTATATTAATTAGGACACTGTGCCAACTTATGACTGATTATGACAGAGGTGGCACTGCAGATCAGCAGGGAAAAGGCGGACTATTTAAAGAATGCCACAGAATCCTTGGTTTTCTATTCGCACAAGCGTAATATTGAGTCTTCTCCCTCCACAGATACACAAAAATTATTTCCAGTAGTGTTTCAATAGTTGGTTCTCTACAGAAACAGAGCCTGTATAGGATGGATAGATAGATAGATGATAGATAGATAGATAAGATAGATAGATAGATAGACAGATGTATGAGTAGATAGACAGATGGACAGATAGATTTATTATAAGGAATTCGGCTCATACAATTGTGGAGGCTGTTAAGCCTAAAGTCTCAAGGGTGGGTAGGTGGTGTGGGAGACCCTGGGAGAGCCAATGTTCCAGTTAAAAGGGCATAAGACTGGATGAATCAATGTTGCAGATAAAGACTAAAGGCAGTCAATTGGAAAATTCTCTTTTACTCAGGGGAGGGTCAGCCTTTTTGTTCTATTCAGGCCTTCAATTGATTGGATGAGGCATACCCACATTAGGGAGGACAATGTGCTTTACAAAATTCCACCAATTTAAATATTAATTTCATCCCAAAACACCCTCACAGAAACAGCCAGAATAATGTTTGACAAACTATCTGGGTACCCTGTGGCCCAGCCAAGTTAGCCCATAAAATTAACCATCACAGGAGTTAAAGATGTAAGTAGAAATAATAAAACTTTAACATGTAGAAAAATATGTTTATGACATTCTGGTAGAGAGAGAAATCTTGAAAATAAAATACAGAAATGTAAACTGTGAAGGAAAAGATTGATAAATTTGATGAAAGTGTGAAAAAAATTAAAAGTTCTATCTAGCAAATGATTCCATGTTTTTAAAAAGAATCAAAAGTCAATCCACAGAAACATTTCAAACTGAACGCGAACACCTGCTTCTAGAGTGCCCAACCTGTGACATACTATTTATAGTTTTGAAGCAGGCAGAACTATCTAGAATATTATCCGTAGTAGCTACTTATAAAATATGATTCAGAATATTGGTGGGGGAGGAGGTAGAAAATACACTTCAGAAGACATAGTCTAGGAACTTCAAAAGTTTCTGTAATACTTTATTTCTTGAGCCAGTGGTAAGCACCAGAATGTATTATATTATTCTTTATATCTTTGGCATTTAAAAAACAAACAAGTAGGGCCCTGGCTGGTGTGGCTCAGTGGACTGAGCACTGGCCAGCAACACAAATGGTTGCTGGTTCGATTACTGGTCAGAGCACGTGCCTGGGTTGCTGGCCAGGTCCCAGGTTGGAGGCATGCAAGAGGCAACAGATGAATGTTTTTTTTGCACATCAATATTTCTCTCCCTTTCTTTCCCCCTCCCCTCCCCTCTCTCTAAAAATAAATAAAATCTTTAAAAAACAAACAAGTAGGAGATATTAAACTGTCAGATTTATGACCTGTTAGAAATCAATCAAAGAAAAGATGATAGCCTTCATTTTGTATTTTAACACACACCTACTAGATTTATAAATTAAACATCAATATCTCTAAGTTGAATTTAAAATCTTGAATAAACTGAATATTAATTAAATCATAAGTCTTCCTTGGAGAAGTGTCTGTTCAAGTCCTTTGCCCATTTTTTAATTGGATTGTTTGTCTTCCTGGAGTGCAGTCGTGTGAGTTCTTTATATATTTTGGAGATCAGGCCCTTGTCTGAGGTATCATTGGCAAATATGTTTTCCCATACTGTTGGTTCTCTTTGTATTTTAATGCTGTTTTCTTTAGCCATGCAGAAGCTTTTTATTTTGATGAGGTCCCATTTGTTTATTCTTTCCTTTACGTCCTTGCTTTAGGGGACATGTCTGTGAGGGACAAATACCATATGATCTCACCTTTAACTGGAACATAATCAACAGAAGAAAAAAGCAAACAAAATGGTTTGGCTGGGGTGGGGTGGAGGGATGGGGAGAAAAGGCATACAACTGTAATTGAATAACAATAAAAATAAAAAAAATTAAATCATAAGTAATTGAATATTTCATTCTGGCCCACAGCCTCTTTTAGACGTTAAAAACACATTGAAAAGAATTCTCCTTTTCACAAATGAAACATGCCTCCATTTCCTCTGAAGCATGACACCCACCAGTCCACTGATTGCAAAGCCATTAAGATTAGCTGAATTAAGAATTAATTTTTAAAAATGAAAGATCTATATTTTATATGTTATTTAAGCTGTTTAAGTTAGACTTACATATACATTGTATCACTCAACAAATATTAAGTGCTTTCTCTATGCCAGGCACTGTTTTCAGATGACATGGATAAGCCACGAACAAGAAACAAAGTGCTCTTAAATCATTAGCGTAATTTGTTTTGAGAGTACTTTCTTACATCACCAAAATACCTAATTGCTAATGTCTGACTTAGGCGAAATATTTCTATTTAAATAGTTAAGCTATTAGAGGCTCTATAGCGCACTGCATGTGGGGAAATCCCCTCAAAGGTCACACAGAAAATTAAGGAGTTAATTCCATTTCTGTTCCGTGTGGTAATGGAATTTTTTTCCTCCAGACTGTTCACACATGTCTGTTTCACTGAAAGCACCAAGGATTATAAATTTTGAATCAAATGTTTCTGGTCATAAAAGTTAACTATCCAAATCTTTAAACATTTAAATCCACACGAGGTCCAGGCAAGGAAAAATTCACAAACAGCACTATTTATTGAAGTAGAAACATAAATTTTGAGAAATCACCTAGACACCCTAAAATAGAGCACAATATCCCTAGTTTTCTTAAATTGCTGCTATTCCTCTACTATACTTAACATCAGTAATACTTTCCACTTTGTTTTTAGTAGTGTTTCTTCATTTTTAAAAGAGCTGTAAAACTCAAAGCCAAAATTGAAAATCACTTTAATATTTTAAAATCATGAGACAATAAGCTTTTTAACTTTGGGGAGTAGAAAAGATATCACAGGAGTTTGAGGTTGACATATATAGTTTAATTGTTTTACATTCATGGATAGCATGAGTAACTAAATATTTTAGTAAAACAACTATTTGAATGATATAATATCTCTCAACAAATAAATAAATTAAAACCTAAGTTGAGTTTTATTATTTTTTCTCTTAATTGTTATAATACTTGGATTCATGGCATAATAATTTTTCATCTATATATTTCAATTCATACTAAATGTACCTATGTTTATTTTAGGCTATTTTTATGTTATTGATACAACACAGACTTATTTAGTGCGAATTATGTGCCAGGTACCCTTCTAGGCCCCAGAATAAGTGAAGACAGACATGATTCCTCTCCTCAGTTAACAGCTAGTCAAGCAGGGGAGAGAGAGATAACCAAATAATCACCAAATCAATAAAGTAGTGTGACTGTGACAGGTGCTGCTTGTTACTGAGTTACACAGTGCTAATACAGTCCTTAAGAGAAACATTTGATAGAGTCAGGCAAAGAGATCAAGGCAGACTTCTTCCAGGAAGTGATCCTTGAGTTGAGACCTAAAAGTTACGTGGAATTAATTAGATAAAGAGGGGAAAGGAGAGGATTCTGGACAGGGGGTCCTAGATGCATGTATAGGGTTCTGTGGCTGGAGGGCAGTATGAGGTTCTGACACAGCATGATCAGCAGCTTGTTTGAGGTGGTATGTGGGAAGTACATAAGGGCCAGAGCATAAGAATTGATCTTGCTCATCATATATGTGCATTTGCAAACACTCCTGTCTACAATGTGGAGAACAGATGGCAGATAGACCAGGGTGGAAGAGGGCAGGGGACCAATTAGGAGGCGATGCCAATAGCCTGAGTAAAGGATCATGGTAGAGGTGATGTTAGTGGTAGAAATAAAGACAACTTGGAGTTAGAATTGGCAGGGCTTGTAATGAATTGATAATTAGAAATCTGGATTGGATTTTTGGTCAAAAGTGTTAATAATTAAGTATAATTAACTACACAATTAAAATGAACAGTGAAATTATATTATGTCTAATTAGCACACAAATCTTAGTGGAAGTCTCAATAACTACATGAGATGGCATTATTTGTGTAAAAATGACCTTGGCTGCATAGTATAGAAGTATAGAGTTCACAGCTCTTGTAGTAAACAAAATTTACCTTTACTACATCGACTGTCTTATGGCCATCTTCTCTAAATGTGTTATATAAAACTAAAGTCAGCCCTGGCTGGTATGGCTCAGTGGATTGAGCATGGGCTGTGAACTGAAGGGTTACCAGTTTGATTCCCAGTCAGGGCACATGCCTGGGTTGAGAGCCAGGTCCCCAGTCGGGGGCACGCAAGAGGCAACCACACATTAATGTTTCTCTCCCTCTCTTTCTCCCGCCCTTCCTTTCTCTCTAAAAATAAGTAAATAAAATCTTTAAAAACAAAACAAAACTAAAATCAACATCATTACATTCACTTTTTGTAAGGGGTAGACTTTGAAAAGATCAGGCACTTCAGGATTATACTTTTTCTATTTAGCTTTGTGTGAATTTTTACTTTTAAAAATATAAACTCTTGGTTTCCTAAACCCCTACAATTTCACTAAATTACACACAAATCTCATGAAATGAAGGCAAAGGTATTCACTGACATAAATTTATGCATATATACTGTAGAAACTTCACAACTAGACTTATCTTTTAAACTGCCAAAATTCCAAATGCATTTGCAATGGCTCCTGTGTCATTCATGAATATAAGCTTTACCATAATGGAATCTATTCTTTTCCTGTTTAAGAAGATCACAGGAGATCAATTAGCCCCACCTTCCAGACTCCCTTTGGCCTACCACTGTCAAGTCCAGACTCTCCAGGAGCTCTGGGCAGAATATGAGACAGAGTTGTCTAGCTCTAGTTGTCTGGTCATTTTTCCCTCATGCAGAATCCTCCCATCACATGGCCAAATATTAGTTTGTTTGGGCCTGATTAGACTTGCTGGCCTCACCCAATGACTCCCTGAAACCATGCCCTTCCACAAAGGTCTGTGGGCACCCAGTGGGTAATAGCTAGCATTGGTGTGCTCTGGGACTTTGCTGAGTGACCTCAGACCCAGAACTGACTCTTGAGTTTGGACTTGTATCAATCTAGTGAACACATTTCACCCTTACCTGGTGACTCACTGAAAACCTACCTTATGCAACTCAGGTACCATTAGAGGATCTTTCAGTGACTGAGCCTAACAGATAGCTGGCAGGCTGAGGTAGGAGCAGGCACATGGAGGCAGATTGCAGGGTCCCTTAGGCCTTTTGCTGAAGTGCTGCCTGGGCTCGGTGCTGGTGAAGCCAATCTTGGTATGCAGCCTGGTTCTTCCCATGCACACCTAGGCCCAGCAGAGGCAGCCCCAAACTGTAGATTGCTCTGTAGCTCCAAACAGGTTGTCCAGGTCCAGTTAAGACAGCATCTGACATTGACTAGCACCACAGTCCCTCCCAAGAAGTCCCAAAACCAATTCACTCAGTGGTGAGCTTCAGACAATATCAGAGCAAGATCCAAGTAGCTTTACATGTGGCACATCCAAAGGAAGATCTCATTAGGCTCCAGGCAGCTGACACAAATTCTGCTTTAATGGTCAGTACGCGCACAGCAGCTCATACACTGTGGTCACTATCAATCCACACAGGCAGCAAGCCAGAGGGTCTACCCCCCACACAAATGGGTCATTAACAATCAAGACTTAATTACTACAGGAGGGCTCACATAACCCTCACGATGTCACAAAAGGGACATTTCTGAGGCATCTGCTCAGGTGGTTAAAGAGACTGAACAAATGGGTCCTACAGGACACGCACTACATAAGGCCACATAAAAAGACTAGGAGACATAGCAGATCTCATACACAAAAACAAATACAAACAGGCAGCCAAAATGGGGAGACAAAGAAATATGCTCCAAATAAAGGAACAAGAGAAATCTTTTTAAAAAAATTTTTATTGTTATTCAATTACAGTTGTATGCCTTTTCTCCCCATCCCTCCACCCCACCCCAGCTGAACCCACCTCCCTCCCCCACTTCTACCCTCCCCCTTGATTTTGTCCATGTGTCCTTTATAGTAGTTCCTGAAATCCGATCTTCCCACTGTCCCCACCCCACTCCCCCCTGGCTATTGTTAGATTGTACAAGAGAAATCTTAAGAAAAAGCTAAATAAAATGGAAGCAGGGAATCTACCAGATACAGAGTTCAAAACAATGGTTATAAGAATACTCAAAGAACTTAGAAGAAGAGTAGATGAAATCATTGAGAACCTAATCAAAGAGATAATAAGCATGAAAAAAAGATAAAAAACAAAAAAGAACCAGTCAAAAATATCTGAAATGAAGAATACACTAGAAGAAATAAACAGTAGGTTCAATGAAGCTGAGGATCAAATCAATGATTTCAAAGATAAGCTAGCAGAAAACATTAAATCAAAGTATTAAAAAGAAAAAAGATTTTAAAAATGAGGATAGTTTAAGGTACTTTTGGGACAACATTAAGCATAACAACATTGTATCATAGGGGTAACCAGATGAGAAAAGAGAGAGCAAGGGATTGAGAATAATTTGAAAAAATAATGACTAAAAATGTCTCTAACCTGGTAAAGTAAAAAGATGCACAAGTTCAGGAAGACCAGAGAGTCCCAAATAAGGACCCAAAGAGCCCCAAACCTAGACACATCATAATTAAAATGGTAAAAGTTAAAAACGAAGAGAGAATCTTAAAGCAGCAAGAGAAAGACAGTTAGCTACAAGGGAACTCCCATGAGACTGTCAGTTGATTTCTCAACAGAAACAATTCAGGCCAGAAGGGATTGGCACAAAATATTCGAAGATATGAAAAGCAACTACCTACAACCAAGACTACTTTACCTAGCAAGGCTATCATTTACAATGAAGAAGGAATAAAGAGCTTACCAGACAAGAAAAAGAGAAAGGAGTTCATTACTACCGAACTGGTATTACAAAAAATGATAAAATGCTCTTCTTTAAGAAGAAGAAAAAAAAGAAAAAGAGAAAAAGAGTTATAAAGAATAAAATGGCAATAAATATGAGGTTATCAATAATCACTTTGAATGGAAATGGTTTAAATGCCTTAATCAAAAGACATTGGATAGCTGAATGAATAAGAAAACAGGAAATGGAATACATATATATATATATGTATACATATATATATTCATTCTACACGAGACCCCTCAGAATGAAAGGCAAACACAGAGTAAAAGTAAGGGAATATGAAAAGATATTTCATGCAAATAAAATTAAGAAAAAACAGCTGGGGTAGCAATACTTGTATCAGACAAAATAGACTTTAAAATAAAGTTTATAATAAGAGACAAAGAAGGAAACTACATAATGATAAAAGGCTTAATCAAACAAGAAAATACAATCCTTGTAAATATTTATGCACCCAACATAGAGCACTTAAATATGCTTGAGGGACATAAAAGGAGAGATCAATGGTAACACTGTCATAGTAGGGGATTTCAACCCCCATTGCCATAATGGATAGATTTTCCAGACAGAAAATCACCAAGAAAACAGCAAACTTAAATGACACACTATACCAGATGGATTTAATTGATATCTTCAGAGCATTTTACCCCAAAGCATCATAATATAAATTCTTTTCAAGTGCACATGAATGTTTTCTAGTATAGACCACATGTTAGGACACAAAACAAGTCCTAACATGATTGAACCCATATTAAGCATCTTCTCTGACCATAATAGTATGACACTAGAAATCAGTCACAAGAGAGAAAGAACCTGAAAAACATGCATAGACATGATGGCTAAATACCTTGAACAAAAGAAAATGAGGACACAACAACCTAAAATCTATGGTGCACAGTGAAAGCCTTCCTAAGAGGGAAACTCATAGCATTACAGGCCTACCTCAAGAAACAAGAAAAATCCCAAATAAATAATTCAATGTTACAGTAAAAGGAACTAGAAAAAGAACAACATGCAAAGCTCAAAGTGAGCAGAAGAAATGAAATAATAAAGATCAGAGCAGAAATAATTGAAATAGAATTGAAAAGTCACAAAAAGATCAATGAAACCAAGAGATGGTGCTGTGAAAAGATAAACATGACTGATAAACCTTTAAAAAGAATCACCAAGAAAAAAAAGAGAAGACCCAAATAAAAGAGATCAGGAATGAAAAATGAGAAGTAACAAATAATACCACAAAAAAACAAAGGGCTATAAGGCAATATTATAAATAAATGTATTCCAAAAAATTGGACACCCTGGATGAAATGGATAAATTCCTAGAAACATACAATGTTCCAAAACTGAATCCACTGAATTCCAAATTCAATCCAAAATTTGAACAGACCAATTACAACTAATGAAATTGAAACAGTAATCTAAAAATGCTCGATGTACAAACATTCAGGACCAGATGGCTTTGTGTGTGAATTGTACCAAATATTCAAAGAACTAACACCTATCCTTCTCAAGCTATTCCAAAAATTTCATAGGATGGAAGAGTCCCAAGCTCATTTTATGAGGCAAGCGTTGTCCTATGTCTAAAACCAGATACAGACACTACAAAGAAAGAAAATTATAGGCCAGTATTCCCTGATGAACATAGATGCAAAATCCTCAACAAAATATTAGCCAACTAAATTCATCAATAAATTAAAAAGATGATACACTACAATCAAGTGGGATTTATTCCTGAAAGTCAAGGTTTGTACAATATCTGCAAATCATATCTGCAAATCAGTTAACATAATACACCACATACACAAAATGAAGAATAAAATACATATGGTCCTATCAATAGATGCAGAAAAAGCTTTTGACAAAATGCAGCACCCATTTATGATAAAAACTTGTAGCAAACTGGGAATGGAGGGAACATATCTCAACATAATAAAGACCATATATGACAAACCCATTGCTAACATCATACTTAACAGGGGAAAACTAAAACATTTCCCTTAAGATCAGGGACAAGGATTCCACTTTCTCCACTCTTATTCAATATAGTACTGAAAGTCATAGCCACAGCTATGAGACAAGAAGAAGAAATTAAAGACATTCAAATTGGAAAAGAAGAAGTAAAACTGTCATTATTTGCAGATAATATGATACTGCACAGGATGGGGCAAAAGGAGTTTTATGGTTGTAAATACACAAAATGCAGTTTAATCTTGTGTTATTATTGATTAAAGACAAAGGAGACAAGTACAAACAAGGGGCTGAAGACATTCTATTCAATCAATGGTGTTGGGAAATTGGACAGATACATGCAAAAAAAAAAATGAAAGTAGACCATCTTCTTATACCATATACATGAATTAACTCAAAGTGGATTAAAGACTTAAATGTAAGACTCGAAACCATAAAACTCCTAGAAGACAACATAGGCTGTAAAATCTTTGACATTTCTCTTAGAAATATTTTTTCTGATACATCTCTTCAGACAAGGGAAACAAAAGATAAAAATAAACAAATGGGACTACATCAAACTAAAATGTTTGTGCACAGCACAGGAAACCATCAACAAAATGAAAAGCAACCCACAGAATAGGAGAATATATTTGCCAATGATACGTCTGATAAGGGGTTAATATCCACAATTTATAAAGAATGCATACAACTCAACACCAGAAAAACAAACAATCCAATTAAAAAATGGATAGAAGATCTAATAGACACTTCTCCAAAGAGGACATACAGATGGCCAAAAGACAACTGAAAAGATGCTCAGTGTCTCTAATCATCAGAGAAATGCAAATTAAAATCACAATTAGATATCACCTGACACCCATCAAAATGGCCACCATCAATAAATCAAGAAATAACAAGTGCTGGTGAGGATTTGGAGAAAGGAAAACCCTTTTGCACTTTTGGCGGTAATGCACATTGGTGTAGCCACTGTGGAAAGCAGTATAAAGTTACCTCAAAAAAAAATGGGTCTGCATTATAACCAATGATTCCACTTCAGGGAATTTATATGAAGAAATCTGAAACACAAATTTGAAAGAACATGTACACCCTGATATTGACTCTACTGTTATTTACAATGGCTAAGATATGGAAGCAACCCAAGTGCACATCAGTAAATAAATGGATAAAAAAAATGGTGGTACACATATACAGTAGAATATACTTGGCCATAAAAAGGAAGAAAATCTGACCATTTGCAATGGCATAAATGGACCTAGAGAGTATTATGGTAAGTGAAATAAGTCAATCAGAGAAAGACAAATGCCATATGATTTCACTTGTATGTGGAATCTAAAGGACAATATGAATGAACAAACAAAACAAATAGCCTCACAGACACAGGGACCAGAATGGTGGTTGCTACAGGGGATGGGATTTGGGGGACTGGGTAAAAAGGGTGAAGGAATTGAGAAAGTACAGATTGGTAGATACAAAACAGTTATCAGGATGTCAAGTACAGCCTGGGAAATATAGTCAATATTTTTGTAATAACTATGTATGGTGCTAGTTGATACGGGAAACATCATGGAGAACGCTTTGTAGAGTGTATAATTGCCTAACCACTATGCTGTATACCTGAAACTATTGAAAAATAGTACTGGATGTAATCTGTAATTGAAACATTTAAAAAGAGGTAGTAATCATTTCTGCTCGCTAGGGTAAGAACACACGTATTGAATCTGGTCCTCTGTAATGAACTGCATTTTGTGAAATTAAAAACAAAGGGTGCAAAGCTGTCGTTTAGAATTGAAGGACAAGTGAAGAGCTTCCCAGAGAAGAAAAAGCTAAAAGAGTTCACCACCAACAAACTAGTATTATATGAAATGTTAAAGGGTCTTCTTTAAGAAGAAGAAAAAATATATGAACAATAAAATGGCAATAAATACATATCTATCAACAATTGATTCTAAAAACAAAATAAGCAGAACAGAAACAGAATAATAAAAAAAGAGAACGTTTTAAGGGTTGCCAGGTGGGATGGGGGTTGGGAGGATGGGCAAAAAAGGTGAAGGGACTAAGAAGTACAAATTTATAGTTACAGAGTAGTTATGGGGATGCAAAGTATAGTGTAGGCAATAGAGTACACAAAGAACGTATGCATGACCCGGGGATAGATACCGGTGTGGGGATTGCCTGAGGCAGTGGGGGCTGGGTAGGGGGGGACAAAGGGAGAGAACTGGGACAACTGTACAGCATAAACAATGAAATATAATTAAAAGAAACAAAGGGTGAGAAGATATTTCAGAGAGTAGGTATGAAAAATGACACAGAACTGTTATGAGCACAGCATATTCTACAGTCTGATATGTAGAGAATATAGGGCTCTTGGGTAGGAAAATTGGAAAGTAAGAAAATTAGCATTTGTGAAGCACTTACAATGTGCCAGGTACAAGGTGTATCATTAACTCTTCTCTGAGAATGTTGTGAGGTAGTAATTAGGCACGAGATACAAAGAGGAAGAGTTAGAGGGGGTGAGCACATGTGTCAAAGGACCTTGAAATTCATCCATTTAGGAGTATTTGGAGATTTTAGGCAAAGGAATAGCATAATCAGGGCTATGTAATTCTTTCTTTTAGTTTATAACTACCTTAACAAGACAATTCCATATTATCACATTAGTAATCAAGTTTATTATTCCCCTCCCACAAATTGAATCACCAGTATCTTAAATCTAGCAATATGACAATGTTGTTTCATTTATTATTTTTTAGAGAGTGAAGATATCTTTGATGATATTATGCCTATTCTTTTCTGTTTCAGACCTGTTTATAGGATACCATACAGTTATTTTTAAATTTTCCTTTTTAAGCATTTCTCACCTTTTCAGCTTTTTTTAATACTGTCCCCCAGGACCTGTTGTCTGTGCCTTGATTGAATGAACCCAAATGCTTTTTCTTTTCAATTATTTTATCATTACATAAATCTTACTCACAGCTGTAACATTCCATAATTCTCTTTAGAGTGCAGACTTGATTCTATTTTTTGTTATCCTTTTGTCTCTGCATCCAAATTCCACAGTGTGACATCTATTACAGAACTTATTATGACTTTTTCATTACAGGATTTGCTTAATTCTAACTGTCTGTGAACTCATGCATTTTTATCTTTCATAATAAGAAATTTCTCTGCCTTACTGCTCTTTCTCTTTCTTTTCTTTTTTCTTTTCTTTCTTCTCCCTTCCCTCCCCTCCCCTCCCCTCTCCTTCCCTTCCCTTCCCTCTCTCACTTTTTCTTTTTCTTTCTCCATGTTGTTATCCAAAGTGAAGATCTGCTTATCTGTATAAGGCTTGTCTGTCTTTAGTGCTCATTTCTTTTCTTACTGATTGTCATCTAACTCTTAGGAACAAACTGATTCTAATGGACTCACACTGTTCTTTGCTTCCTAGTAGGTGGCCACTAAAAGGATGTGAGATCAAATTTTTCATACAATTATCAAATGAATAGACAAAAGGATATAAAACATCTGGACTTTTGGGTAAGCATTTGGTAACATATGCATTAGAGAAATGGAAATGAGTTCCTTGGGCTATTGATACTACAAAATGAATCTTGAGACTATAAACAACGGACAGTTTAAAATGAAGCAGCATGTGGATGAGTGATCTTGGTTTAGATTAGCAGAGCTGGTAGATTTTTAAGGTCAAACCGAGCTTTAACATCTTCGTAAATAATCTAGAAGAGTGATTAAAAAAAACCCCTTAATTACATGTTTAAGTGACTTCAAGCTGGGAGGCGTTAAACATAATATGAGGAGAAAGACTAGAAGAGGTGGATAGATAGAATGATAGATGTTTTTATTTCCCATTAATCAGGAAAAGTATAAAATGATGGCTTAGTGTGAGAACAATTTCAAGTCTCATTATTAAAAGGAAAAAAAAAAATAGGAGTAAAGGAAACAAGGTTGAAAGAGCCCACAGAAAGTGCTTTGTAACATGGTATAGAAGCTAAATATTCACTATTATATAGTGTTCTCTTAAAATGACTCTGATTTCTGTCAAGAGTTCATATAATTTCCTCACCTAAATGTCAATATGACACAATATCAAGATTTTTATGCAAGTCATAAAATCATATGCACAAATCCATATACTTTACACTTAACTTTTATTTTATTTAAGAAATTAATATATAGAAAGACTGATTTTGGGAGGTGAACAGTGGTATGGATTTCAACATTTATATAGGTTCATATAACTAACCTGCACCACACGCAGATGACAAAGGATTTCCATCATTCCCAGACATTTCCTTTTGGAGCCCTTCTTCCAGCCTAAACCTCCAGGAACCAGTTATTGTCTCTGTTACTATACTCGGAATTTGCCTTTTGAGGATGCCATACAAATGGGATCTTATATTACATAGCTTTTATTGTTGTTCTTTGGGGTGGATACTTTTTATTGTAGTCAAAAACATCACAAAAAGTTCACCATCATAATTATGTTTACATGTACACTACAATAGTGATAACTATATGCACATTGCCACACGACAGATTTCTAGAACTATTTCATCTTGTAAAACTGAAGTTCCATATCCATTGAACAACAACTCCCCTTCTTCCCCTTCCTGAAGGCCCTGGAAATCACCATTCTACTTTTCTGTTTCTAGAAGTTTGACTATTTTAGGTTCCTCAATAAGTGAAATCATGTAGTACTTATCCTTCAGTGACAGAATTATTTCACTAGCATCATGTCCTTAAAGTTCATCCATGTTAAAGGCAGACAACTGTAACTGAATAATAATAAAAATTTTTAAAAAAAGTTCATCCATGTTGTAGCATAGGTGGCCAATTTTTCTTCCTTTTAAAGGCTGAATAATATTCCATTGGATGTATATACCACATTTTCTTTATCCATTTAACTGCTGATAGACACTTAGATTGATTCTACCTTTTGACTATTGCGAATAATGCTGCAATCAATATGGGTATGCACATATTTGTCCATCATCTTGTTTTCATTTTTTTGGATATATATACAAGTGAGATTGCTGTATTACATAATTCAATTTTTAACTTTTTGAAATACCTCAATTTTGTTTTCCATTATGAATGCCCCATTTTATATTTCCATGAACAATACACAAGAGTTAAAATTTCTCCATATTCTCACACTTGTTATTTTTGTGGTTTTTTAAAATTTTATAATGGTCATCCTAATGAATGTGAGGTGATATTTTATTGTGGTTTTGATTTGCATTTCCCACACTGAGCACTTTTTTCATGTGTTTTAGGCCATTTACATATTTCCTTTGGAGAAATGTCTATTCAAGTCTTTTGACCATTTTTTAATTGGGTTATTTGGTTTTTTGTTTTTGAATTGTAAGTGTTCTATAAGTAATTTGGATATTAACTCCTTATCAGATATATTGTTTGCAAATATTTTCTTCCATTCCACAGTTTGCCTGTGGATTGTTTCCTTTGCTGGGCAAAAGTTTTTTAATTTGAGGTAGTGCCGTTTCTCTGTTTTTGCTTTTATTACTTGTGTTTTTAGTGTCATAACCAAGAAATCATTGTCAAATCCAATGTTATGAACTTTTCCTGTATGTTTTTTTCTGGCAGTTTTATGGTTTCAGGTTTTACATTTAGGTATTTAACCATTTTGAATTATTTTTTGTATATGGTGTAATGTAAGAGTCCAACTTCATTTTCTGCATATGGACTTTCAGTTTTCTCAACACTATTATTTGAAGAAACAATCCTTTTCCCACTGTGTAGCCTTGGTCCCATATGGTAAAATACAGGTGAAGGTTTGTTTCTGGTTTCTTTATTCTGGGCTATCGGTCTGTATGTCTGTCTCTATGCCAATACCATCCTATTTTGGTCACTGTAGCTTTGTGATGTGTTTTGAAATCAGAAAGTATGAGATCTTCAGCTTTGTTTTTCTTTCTTAATATCATTTTGACTATTTGAGTCCTTTCAGAATCCATATGAATTTTAGGATTTTTTCTATTTCTGCATAAAAATGCCATTGGGATTTTGATAGAGAGTGCATTGAATTTCTAGATCACTGTGGGTAGTATGGACATTTTAACAATATTAGGTCTTCCAGTTCAACAGCAGAGGGTATCTTTCCATTTATTTGTAGCTTCTTTAATTTCTTTCAGCAAAGTTTTGTAGTTTTTCACTGTACAAGTCTTCTGCCCTCTTGGCTAAGTTTATTCCTAAGTATTTTATTTTATTTTTTGATGCTGTTGTAAATGGGATTATTTTCTTAATTTCCTTTTCTAATTGTTCATTGTTAGCATACAGGCATACAATAGGGTTTTGTTTGTTAATTTTGTGTCCTAAAATTTTGCTAAACTCTTTATCAGGTCTGAGATTTGTGTGTGTGTGTGTGTGTGTGTGTGGAATCTTTAGAGTTTTCTACATACAAGATCATGTTATTTGTGAACAGAAATAAGTTTACTTATTTTTTTCCAATTTGGATGCCTTTTATTTCTTTAACTTGCTGGAATCCTGGTACTGCGTTAAACAGGAGCAACAAGAATGGGCATCCTTGCCTCGTTCCTGATCTTAGAAGGAAAGTGTTCAGTTTTTCACCATTGAGCATGATGGCTCTGGGCTTTTTATATATGGTCTTTATTATGCTCAAATAATTTTCTTCCTTTCCTAATTTGTTGAGTGTTTTTATCATGAAAGAGTGTTGAAATTTATCAAGATTTTTCTGCATCAATTGAGGTGATTGTGTGGTCTCTGTTCTTAATTCTGTTAAGGTGGTGTATTACATTAATTGATTTTCCTATGTTGAGCCATCCTTGTATTCCCAGAATAAACCCCACATGCTCATGCTGTATATATGTGGTTGTATATTTTTCTGAGCTCTTTGCTTGTGAAAATATCTTTTATTTTGGCATCACCTGGCTGTGTAGTTGATTCTCAGATCTTTTACTGTCCTCTAAATGTAATTTTACTATTTTCTAACTTCCAGTATTGAAGATGGGAAGATTTATAGTTATTCTTTTTGAAAACTTGCAAGACTTCATCCTTGGAATATAGGAATTTCACCAGGACATGATCAGCTTTTTTCATTATTCTGGCCTATAACTTCATAATTTTGATCAATCAAAAGGCCCATATCTTCCTTCTGGGACTTCTAAAATTTATATATACTTTTTTCTATACAGCTCATGACTTGACCTATATGGTGGAACATGTCCTCCATTCAGTCTACTTAAACTCTAATTGAGTGTATAGCAATGGCCATTTTGTTTTTCAGTTAACTGAATTTTTAAATTTTAAGTGCACAGTCAAATTCTACTTTTTCAGAAAACTATTTTTGTGCTTTCATTGTATGTCCTTCAACACCACCTACATGTTATTACAGTGTTCTTTTGTTCTCCAATTAAGTCTTCCTTCCTAGGGACCAATTGCTTTCATTATTTCATAACATGCCTCCTTCAAGCTATAGTATCCTCCTAAATGGTTAGCAGTCTTTTTGGTATATCTCTACATATAAATTCCATCAACAGATGGAGAACCGAGATGTACTGGCCAATGTTAGGAGAGAGGTATCTATCTACTCAAGACAGCTGTACCGTTCACCCCAGGCACAATGCCCCCTATGGTACCCTGGTGTACCAAACAGACAAGCCTCTTTCCCAGCCTTTGAGTGCTAACTTTGTAAATACTGATTTTCTGAACCTATAATTTCTGCCCCAGAGCTCAAGGCCTCAGACATATTTAGGTGCTCCACCAGGCTTCAACAATCGTGGACAGCTGAGTGGCCTTAGAATCAAAACAGAAGGGAGTCATGAATGTGAGCTCAAAATTCCCTTTAATTTGATTTGATTTCATTTTTAAGTCTCTAACTTTTAGATTATTGTTCAGGGCACAAGAATAAAATGTTGGCACATTAAATATACACGTCGTGTTGTTGAGTTCCAGCCAAGATGGAGGCACAGGTAGAGACCCTTTGCTTCCTCGCACAACCAAAACGAGGATAACAACCAATATGAAATCAGTAAATAACCAAAAGCACCAGAAAATCAAACTGAATGGAACTCCGACAACAAAGGAATTAAAGAAAAAATCAACCAGAACGATCAGACCAGCAAGGCAGCAGATTGAGCTGGCCAGGCAACTCAGAAAAACTGCAGGGATGCGCAGATCTTGGAGGCAGGGATGGCTGTGTGGGAGGGGCTGACTTAAGGGGACTCAGAGGTGGCTGTGGGCTATGGCTGGGGGTGCTGTGGTAGGAGAAGCTCCCAGTCTCACACGAGATTCTGAGAGTCCATTGAAAAGTGCGCTAGAGATAAGCAGGCTAGCTGCACTGTTCCCTCTCTGGCCCTTCCCCCACAGGCAGCACCACAACACAGCAAAGAGGGTGGCCCTGCTCTGGTGAATATCTAAGGCCCCGCCCCCTTGTAACCTATCAGCTGTGCCAAGACAAAGAAATATGGCCCAAATGAAAGGACAGAGCATAACCTCAGAAAGAGAACTAAGCGAGGAGGAGATCGCCAACCTATCTGATGGAGAATTTAAAGCCCTGGTAATCAAAATGCTCACAGATCTGATTGAGCTTGGTTGAAAAATGAAAAAAAATGAAGGATACCCAAAGTGAAATAAAGCAGAATGTTCAGGGAACCAACAGTGACAGGAAGGAAACCAGGACTCAAAGCAACAGTTTGGAACAAAAGGAAAAAATAAACATCCATCCAGATCAGAATGAAGAAACAAGAATTCAAAAAAGTGAAGAGATTCTTACAAACCTCTCAGACAACCTGAAATGTTCCAATATCCAAATTATAGGGGTGCCAGAAGGAGATCAACAGCAAGAAATTGAAAACTTATTTAAACAAATAATGAAGGAAAACTTCCCCAATCTGGCGAAGGAAATAGACTTCCAGGAAGTCCAGGAAGCCCAGAGAGTCCTGAGGAAGTTGGACCCAAAGAGGAACACACCAAGGCACATCATCATTAAGTTACCCAAGATTAAAGATAAGGAGAGAATCTTAAAAGCTGCAAGAGAAAAGGAAAGAGTTACCTACAAAGGAGTTCCCATTAGACTATCAGCTGATTTCTCAAAAGAAATCTTGCAGGCAAGAAGGGGCTGGAAAGAAGTATTTGAAGTCATAAAAGGCAAGGACCTACATCCAAGATTACTCTATCCAGCAAAGCTATCACTTAAAATGGAAGGGCAGATAAAGTGCTTCTCAGATAAGGTCAAATTAAAGGAGTTCATCATCACCAAGCCAATATTCTATGAAATGTTAAAGGGACTTATCTAAGAAAAAGAAGATAAAAAATATGAACAGTAAAATGACAACAAACTCACAACTATCAATAAATGAACCTAAAAGAAAAGAAAAACAAGAAAAACAAAAGCTAAGCAAACAACCAGAATAGGAACACAATCAGAGAAATGGACATCACACAGAGGGATTTCAGTGGGGATGGGGAAGGGAGGAACAGGGGGGAAAATGTACAGGGAAGAAGAAGCATGGTTAGTAGGCATAAGGTAGATGGGGAGAGATAAAAAATGGTATAGGAAACAGAGGACTCAAAGAACTTATATTTACAACCCATGGACGTGGACTAAGTGGGGGGGGGGAATGCTGGAGGGTTGCAGAGGCAGGGCGGAATGGGGATGGAGGGGGAAATTGGGAAAACTGTAATAGCATAATCAATAAAAAATATAAAATAAATAAATGTACATGTTGTGTTAGTAACATAAGGTTATATAACACGTAAGTGTTGGTATAGCTGTTAAGAATGCATAATTAATTGAGGTATATACTAAGTTGGAATCATAATGAGAGCAAATTATATTTTAAAGTAAATTGAATCCTAAATAATTTTTTTTGTTTCAAGCAAGAACTTTACCATGAAATACCACATATATTTAAATGTCCCATTATGGATTAAAGAGTATAATTATAATTCAGGTTAGGGTTTACAGTTTAAGTTTACATTAGAGAAACTGTGTGTTGATTTCTGAATCATTTTCACTTAAATTTAGCTAACTCCACCAACAAACTAAAATGGAGGGTGTACATTTAACAGATCAGATGTTTGAACATCTAATAGACATATTATGTCTAAATAGACATTTAGGCATATTAGAAAATTGCAGAGATGTTGAGTTACCCATCCTAAACTCTGCTAATACAAAATGTTTTAACCACACTGGTTCAATTAATGTCTCTAAATAAATTAGAAGTTAACGAAATGTTTGTCGGGCCACACTCTGATCCAGGCTTGCAAACAGTGGCCACCAGCCAAGGACGCTTAGTACTTTCATGCTGAAATATGAGCTGGGCCCCCAGGAGACCAGAGAAGCCTAAATAAACATCTGGGCCCTTCTAGCTGCTTACCATTTTCAGTTTTTCTAACAGTCTTCTCTGAATTTCTATATAAAGCCAAAATATATTGACTTCATACTTTTCCTTAGAACAGACAAGAAAACCTTCAGATTTAGCACCAATTTGGTTATTATTTTTTTGTTTTTCCAATTTGGCTTTGACCAGTGCTGATGCTTCTCTTATTAACAAATTGTATTTTGCCTCTGCATTTTCTCCATTTCCATGATCGGTCTTCTTGTTTTATTCTTTCTGCATTTTAATACTTTTCATTAAATTACTAACAGGTATTCAATTAATACCAATTAATGACATATCTATAAATAGGAAAATCCATCTGTCACAAAAGTGGGTGGTGTGCTTGGATAAACAACAATTTAAGATGGTACACTGATTCACTCTATAGAAGTAGAGCCTGACTCTCTGTGGTTGTCAACAGTGGCCAGCAGAAGTGCTTGGTTTGGCCAACAAGAGGTTCTTTCAAAAAACTGAATATGAATAAAGGTAAGTGGAACATCCCTCTTCCAATTGATCCCAGGCCAATTTAGCAGTGATTTTTTTCCTATTTCTTCTACCCATCCCTGTGCTCCTAAGTATTGTTGGCTATTTTATTAATTTTATTTACACTGGCATAGTTAATATTTGCACTATCTTCAGTGACAATAATTAAGTAATCTATGCCTTTTAAATAAAAAAGTAAAACTTTAAATCCACTATAAACAGCATTTATAGTATGGTCACAGAATTAAGAAACATGACTGAATGTATGGAGAAAGATTCATAATCCTGGGTTAATAAACCTTTACTACTGGCAGGAGGATGCGCAAGGTACAAGAATAACCAGATGCTATTATAGTATCTTTTGCAGCTTCTTCAATTCTTCATAATTCATATTCAACTGAGATTGTTTCTTGTATCATATTGTCCTATTTCTAATACTGATGGTTCATACCTATGGAGTACCTGATGGAAAAAAATTTTCTTATGATGTATACGAGGTCTGTCCAGAAAAAGTCCAACCATTGTTAATATAACAAGAATGGTTTGCATGACATCAATGTAATCTGGCAGCCAAGGAGAGTGGAATGGAATGCCCATGTGTGAAAAATGATGACTTCACTGTACTAGTCAGTGGGGGTGGTAGATGCCATTGAGTGAGCATGTGTACTGTGTGGCTGTTGCATTCAAAATGACTGAGGGCGTAGAGCAACAAATATGCATCAGATTTTGCATTAAGCTTCCTCTCCAGAACATTCCTCCCCAGAAACTTCAGATGATGCAGAAGGCTGCAGATATGGGTGACTAGTGTTCGGCAGCTTCATCATGACAACGCGCCTGCTCCTGCATCACGTCTTGTGCCCAGTGTTTTGGAGAAGCATCAAAACATTCAAGTGACTCAGCCCCCCTCCAACCCAGATTCAGTGCCCTG
The DNA here is from genome assembly GCF_022682495.2 of Desmodus rotundus. NCBI lineage: Eukaryota > Metazoa > Chordata > Mammalia > Chiroptera > Phyllostomidae > Desmodus > Desmodus rotundus. The sequence goes on from NC_071390.1 coordinate 142,360,954, forward strand.
TGACTTCTGGCTTTTCCCAAAACTAAAATCACCTTTGAAGAGGAAGAGATTTCAGATTGTGGATGAGATTCAGGAAAATACAATGGGGCGGCTTATGGCAATTGGGAGAACTGTGTGAGGTTTCAAGGTGACTACTTTGAAGGAGACTGAGGCATCATTGTCCTGTGTACAATGTTTCTTGTATCTTGTGTCTTCTTCAATAAATGTCTCTTTTTTCATATTCATGGCTACATACCTTCTGGGCAGACCTCATATGTATCTTTATTTTCCCCTAACACTTGGCCAATATTTTGGCTTGTTATAGAATTACAGATTTAAAATAACTTCCTTGAGGTTTTTGAGAGCATTACTCCACTGTTTTCTAGTGTCCAATATTGTTGTGAAGGTCTATCGCCAATATGTTTTTAATTCCATTGTAAGTGATCTGGATTTTCCTCTTCTGTAAGCTGTTAGGATCGCTGGAGCTGACATTTTACCAGGTTATGTTTAAGTGTGAATCTTTATTCATTCACTTTGTCAAAGCAGTGGACCTCTTCAATCTAAAAATTCATGTATTTCTTTAGCCCAAATAGATTTTTTGAGATATTTGTTTGATTACATCTTCCCTTTAATGTTTTCATTACCTTTTTATTTTTTGAACCCCTATTAAATAGATATTAGACTTTGTGATACATTATACATGTCCTTTAACTGTTCTCTCACATTTCCCAACTCTATTATTTTTCTATAATCTTGGATATTTCATAAACTTCATTTCCAAGTGACCTGTTTACTATTCACTCTTAATATGTAGTTTTTCTGTTACATTTATCACTACTTTTAATTTTCCAGAACTTTTTCTTGTCTTCTGATTGCTTCTTTAGAATAGTCTTGTCATGTTTTATGTATATAATCTCTTGAATCTCTCTGGTTATTAATAAAAATTTTAAGATTTTCTTCTTTTCTCTAAATTATCTATTCTCTCTGGAGACAGTTGACTTGTAAATTCATCTTGGTCTTTTTGACTTATGCTGCTGGCTCTCCTAAAATATTTTGTGATTCTTTCTGGTCCACTCACATTTGCGACTGAAGGTCCAGATTGGTTATTATGGTTAGGAGCAGTTGACCAGGTCTGTTCCCCAACAGAAATATCCCCTGAATGCTTGGCCTGACCACGGTCCTGTGGACAGGGGCAGTCTGTGTTCACTAGCAGGCTTTGCTTTAGGCATCAACAAGGGAACAAGCTGCCCTATCTCAACCCCAGATGCCAATAAATGTGGCTGTTAATCCGCCACTGGAGGACTTCACTGGGCATCTTTCTGGGGCAAAGCTGCTTTGTCCTTTTGTCCCTTCTGTGATCCATTGTGAGGGTCCAGAGTTATTTCAAACTGCTTTGCCCTTTTTGAGGCCCCTCTTCACTTGAGGAGCCCCAAGAAGCAATTAGCCATCTTTAGGGAGCAGCTCTAAGGCTCCTGTTTTGCCAAAGAAGAATGCTCTGAAAAGAGGGGAGAGCAGGACAAGGGGCAGGGATCCTACTGTCTCAGCTGTTTTGAAGACAGTTCACCAATTGATCACCCTTCATTAGCTGCCAGCCCTCACCCACTCTTTTCACCTGCTGGGGAGTCATGAGCTGGGTTGGTACTGGGAGGGCTGCCTTGCACTGCTGTTTTCTCTGCCAAGCTTCCCATCCTGTTGCTTCCTCATTCAGGATTTCCTCAAACTTTCTGTTCTAAGGTGATTTTCCTTCTTATTTTCTCTGTTATGTTTCCATTTCTTAAAAAAGGAAATTATTCCTGCTCTGTCAGTGGGACCTTGGGAAACAGAAGTCACAAACAGGAACTCTTATTTCTTTGTCTTGAATTTTTAATGACAGCACCATAAAAAAAGCACCATAACATTCCTTTTTCCTCTCCACCCTCCCCTCCCCTTCAGCTTCCCTCTTGTCCCTCTCTACTTCCACAAACTCAGCCCTCAGGCAAACAGTAGGTCAATGCTATTAAACTAAAAAGAAAGAATAGCAGTTATTAAAACATTTGCTGGGTGTCCTCTCATTGTTTGGGGTTACTGTAGGCACCAGAGGCAGGCAAATAAACAATAGGCCACAGGGTAAGTTTAAACTTTGCTTTATGTTCTCCTTGCAGACGTGGGGGTAGGTGGGTTGACTCTGACTGAGGAGGGTGGGTGGGACAAGGATCCATTGAGGGGGTAAGGAGTAAAGGCCTCCTCATGGGGTCATGTACCACCTCAGTCTCAAAAACTCAACAAGATTGTCTCAGACAAAGGAAAAGGACACCTCATATATAATATAACACATACAAAGGCAGAGCCATGAGATATCATGGTGAGACTGGGGGAGTTCTGTATTTCCAGAACTCAAGATTTAAGGGAAAAGGTGGGAGCAAGATGTCTTGAAGGGACTTGTGACTCACCCTAGAGACTTATAATGTGGCCAGTGTTTTCCAAAGTGTGGTAAAGAGATTATTTTTAGTTTATGGATGAACTTTAAAAAAAAACAGTTTGAGTTTCTAATGTATGTTACAAACATGAACTGATGCATCAAGTCCATGATTTTGCAAATATGAGAACTTAGGGCAAGGCCAGTAGGTAACCTTGCTGGGGTCCACCTTACACTGGCCAATGTGTAGGGGACTGTTCAGACATGCTCACAAATGTTCCCAGCTTTCAGTGACCACAAAACTTAGTAATACTCAAAGAAAAAGAGCACACTAGTAATATCAAGGAGCTTGAAATGAGAAAGGAAAAATAAAAGTAAAATGGCTCATCTCTGTTTCTACTCCTGAATTCATTTCCCACTTACTGTGTATTTGGCGAGGTTTCAGGGATTTGGGGCTGGTCAAGGAAAACATCCAACCCCAAGAGGCAGTAGCATGCAATGAAAGCTTTACTGGGTGGGTACTTAGATATGGCTGCATGTGGGAGTCCCTCAAAGAAGGAGTCTGTCCAGAGGCTACAGTGCAAGTGATTCACCACCCAGAAGGGGAAGAGGGCAAGGGAAGTTCCAAGGGAGAGGGAAGCCAGAGAGTGGCTTATGTGTCTAGGTCATGTTGCTCAGCAGAATGGCAGGGTATCTCTGGTCGGAGAGGTCTGAAGGGCCAGCCAGAGTAGCTTGGGCCTCATAACCATGAGACACTGTCTTACTAGTGACAGCAGATGTGGGGTGACGTGATGCAAAGCAGGAGGGCTCTTGATGGGTTATAACCTGCTTATTTGGGCTACTTTTAAAATAATCAGATGTGTAAAAGTTGGAATTTGATACCCCTGGGCTTCTGAGCTCAGGAGTCTCAGCCTGCAGTGAAGGAATAAACAACATAGGGTCCAATACACAGATGCCATCTTTGGCTCATTTATATAACATATCTGTTCCATTGAGTTCCTGAAACCTGCAAATACAATTTATAACAATGTATTTGAGTGAACAAACTCTCCTTTGAAGTGGTATTTCTTTTCATTTTGTATTATTCAAAATAAAGCCAAACAATTTAATTTTATTTGGCTTCAAAGCAATTTGCATCATGGTTAAACTAAGGAGCTGATTTGGCAGTTAAGAGCACAGAGTGGAGTCAAAAAGACCTGAAGTCAATGGCTAGCTTTATAACCCAGGTCACTGCTTCAGTGTCCTTGCGTGTGACACTAGGATAATGTGTCTACTTTGTTAGGACTGTAGGATTAAACAAGGGGGTGACGTGGAATAGGAAATTACATTCTCCTGGCCTCACGGTGAGCTGGGGGGAGAGTGGACATTCAGATACCCATGAAAGTGAGAGATGTGAAGAGTAGGACTAATAAAATGGCATTGGTCTGATCAAAATAGCATAAAGCAGGGATGTCAAACTCATTTTCACCGGGGGCCACATCAGCCTTGAGGTTGCCTTCAAAGGGCCCAAATAATTCTAGGACTGTATAAATGTAATTACTGCTTAACTGTTAAGGAGTTGAAATTACATTCAGCCCTTTGAAGGCAACTGCGAGGCTGATGTGGCCCCTGGTGAAAATGAGTTTGACACCCCTGGCATAAAGTATAAAAAACAAAATGGCATCATTCATGTCAACCTAGATGGCTGCCAGTTGGCCATGACACTTTGGTTCAAGAAGGAAACTAAGTCATGCTAGACACATCTGGCAAAGAGAAACACCTAAGATATCTATACACATGATCAGAACAGCTGTGTCTGCAGGGCTGGACCACCCATAGATAGGCTCCTAGGGAAATTCCCACTTGCCATCAGGGATACCAAGACACTTATCAAGAGACCCAGAAGGGTGGAGTACGCCACTGTCAAGGGTATAACTGAGGTAGGCTCCAGACTACTGCTGAGACAGCTGAGCTCCACATACCAGAGAGCTGCTCCACACCATGCTGATCTCCTTTGGAATCAGCCACTGGAGGTTCTGCTCCACTGGATCAAGACTGTGACCTCTTCAGTCTGGGAGACCAGCTCAACCTTGCAAGACCCTGACAGCTCCCTTGTCCACTGTGCTGTCTCCCGGACCTGTGGTTAGGACACTGGAACTCAGGTTTGTTATTCCCACTGATTTCTGTGTGTGTGTTATATTTCTCTTAGACTGTTAGAGTGTGAGTAGGATATTCATGTATGTTGATGTTCTACTTTGAGTGAACCTGCATTCAGTAAAAGCTGAGTGAATAGCATAGTTACCTTAAGTGATTCTTGTCTATTCCTTGGTGCCAGGTTGCTCAGTAGGCAGTTGCCCAACTGACTTATAGGAAAGACTATATTGCCACACATATGCTTTCAACAAGCGATGAGACATGCCCCTCCACCAAGTGCAAAATGTACAGTGGAGACACAGGAGTTATTTATCAATAACTCTTAAACTCCCTTACCCACTTAGAGAACAAGGGCTAAAGTGTTGCAAAATTTTTGTAGAATATTGTTGCAGAAATTTCTTTTTTTATTATTGTTGTTCAGGTACAGTGGTCTCCATTTTCCTGCCACCACTTTCCCCCACCCAACCCACCCCCACCTCCCAGCCTCAATCCTTCCCCCTTTTGGCTTTGTCCATGGGTCCTTTATACATGTTCCCTGATGACCCTTCCCCTTCTTTCCCCCATTACTACCCCCTATGGTGACTGTCAGTTTATTCTTTATTTCCATGTCTCTGGTTCTATTTTGCTTGCTTGTTTGTTTTGTTGATCAGGTCCCACTTATAGGTGAGATCATCGTGTATTTGTCTTTCACTGCCTGGCTTATTTCACTTAGCATAATGTTCTCCAGTTCCAACCATGCTGTCACAAAGGGTAGTAGCTCCTTCTTTCTTTCTTTTGCAGAAATTTCTTTGGAGAGGTTGGCTGCAGAGCTTGGAGTTTCCACACTACCTCTTTGAATATAGGGGTGGAGGTGTCACTTCCTAACACCAAGTTTAGGGAGGTCAGGTTTCAGTGGAAGCCTGTGGAGAAGGTCTAATTCAGCTGTAAAGTCTAGAGAGAGAGTCTGACTGGCCTGTCACTTTGATGGCAGAGACAGAAGAGGGCTGCTGTGTTTGGATTGGCCTGTCCTCTAGAGGTTGTTGGGGCCAAGCATGGTGGCAGGTTCTCAGTGAACTGTATGGCAGGTGCTGCAGGAGAGAGCTGAATCTTACACAATAGGGCCACCTAAAAAGTGAGCACATTAGAGGTACCCCAAGGAACCTAGCCAAAGAGCCCTGGAAAACACACAATTAAAGAGTAAGCTTTGAATATTTGCCTGGCCAAACCCCAAGATCTCAGAGCTCAAAGCCATCCAGCCAAGTGAGGACAGTACTACCTTCTCACTTTCTTCCTTTCCCTAATCTCCAATCATGGGACTCCATCTGAGAATAAAGTAACAGCTCTCTGTGGAAAAAGTAAGGGAAGATTGAACAAGAGGGATGGTAAAAAACAGACTCTTTCTTGGGTTGCAAGGTTTGTTGAAAGTACTGTTTAAATCTGTGCTGGCCTATATGGTGCCCACATTTCTGACTATTGAGCACTGGAGATGCGGCTGGTCCAAACTGAGATGTACTATAAGTGTAAACTACATGCTGGATTTCAAGGACTTAGTATGAAAAAAAGAATGTACAAATGTTTCACTATTGATTTGTTGTAAATCAATGTTGCACTGTTGATTGTATTGCTATGTATATTGATTACATGTCAAAATTGTAATATATTGGCTATATTTTACTTTTTAAAAATGTGGCCATTACATGCAAGAGAATGAAACTAGACTGCTATCTGACACCATACACAAAAATTAACTTAAATGGATTAAAGACTTGAATTTAAGAACTGAAATATGAAGACATACATAGAAAATATAGGCACTAAACTTTTGGGCCTTGGTCTCAGGGTGGTTTTTGTGAATTCAATCCCCAAAGTAAGGGAAGTAAAAACAAAAATAAATGAATGGGACTACATCGAACTGAAAAAAAAAAGCGCTTCTGCATAACAAAACCATCAACAAAACAAAAAGGTAACCAGCTGAATGGGAGAAGATACTTGAAAACAATACTTCTTATAAGGGTCTAATATTCAAAATATGTAGAGAGCTCATACAATTCAACAATAAAAAAACAAGCATTCCAATTAAAAAAAATGGACAGGAGACCTGAACAGATACGTTTCTCAAGAAGATGTATAGATGGTCAACAGACACATGAAAAGATGCTCAGCTTCCCTAGCTATAAGGGAAATGCAAGTTAAAACCACAATGAGATAGCACCTCACACCTGTTAGAATGGCTATTATCAATTAGACAAGAAATAACAAGTATTGGAAAGGATGTGGAGAAAAGGAAACCCTTGTACACTGCTGGTGAAAATGTAAATTAGAGAAGTCTCTATGGAAAGTAGTGTGGAGGTTACTCTAAAAAATTTAGAATAGAGTTGCCATGTTACCCATAAATCTCTTTTCTGGGTATCTGCCTAAAAAATCTGAAAACACTTAATTGTAAAGATATATGTACTCTTGTGTTCACTGCAGCATTATTCACATTAGACAAGACATGCAAATAACCTAAGTGTCCTTCAATAGATGCTTGGATAAAGAAGATGTGGTACATATGTACAATGGAATACTATGCAGCCATTAAAAATTATTAACTATTGCAATTTGCAGCAACATGGATGGATCTTGAGAGTATTATGTTAAGTGAAATAAGTCAGACAGAAAAAGACAAGAGCCATATGATTTCACTCATTTGTGGGATATAAAACAAAGTAACAAGTGAACAAACAAACTCATAGGTCCAGACAAAGGTATGGTGGTTATTGAAGGAGAAGGGGATGGGGGACAATGAAGAGGGTAAAGGGGGTCAAATATACAATGACAGAAGGAGATTTGACCTTGGGTGGTGAGTGTACAACACAATATACAGGTGATGTATTATGGAATTGTACACCTGAAACTTATATCATGTTATTAACCAGTGTTATTCTGACAAATTTAATTTTATAAAAGAAAAATGAAGAAAAGTATAAACATTGAAAAAAATTAACCTTTAATCCCAACAACCTAGGGATAAAAAAGTAGCTACTAGAAAATTTTAAATTATATACATGGCTCACTTTATATTTCTATTAGGTTTTCCTAAGTTTAGTCCTTACTCTGTATTTTCCTCTTAGTTATAAAATTACTCTGAGATTTTAAAATGTCACACTCTCAGCAAGATAAATTCTCTCCATGGTGTGATAAACATGAGCTCATCAGCTGACTAACAAAAAGGAAAAGGCCATTTCACATTCTAACAACATCTGTATTTTTTTCTGAATATCTGCCACCAAATGCTTTCAAAGCCTCATCTTATTATCATAAAACAGTATCACTGCACAAGGCAGGATAAAGTGAAATGAAAATAGCATGTACAGACTTGTAGATGAGAAACAGAATGAACCTTTGAATAATGTTATAACAAGCTTTCAAATACTTGTACTTGTTCAAATATCTCATTTTAAAAATTTACAAAAAGTCAATATGTACTTCATAGCTACCAAATAGTTTGATGCATACTTTGTATGAAGGTTTTGAAGTTCATTGCTGATTGAGGTATTCTATAACAGAAACAAATCTTTCCCTGTCTTTGTGGTTCTTTCCATTGCAAGTCCATTCTTGCTGGCCACAGGGGTGGCTGCCCAACATGAGTTCATCTCAGGATGCAACATGGAGTAAAATATGAAGATCCCTGTAACCACGCAGTTGATCGAAGCTCAACTTAACAAGATGCCAAAGGGGGCAGGGTAGCCTTGCTTCAAGGTGATGTTAGTGTCTCAGAAAGTGGTAAGGCTTCACGGGGTGGGGGAATAAAGGCCCAACAGAGGACAACTTGGATGGGCCAGTTCCTCTGCAGAACTCTCCCGTGGTTAGCCAAGGCTTTTCAGCTTGCATTTGTTTGACTTCTCCATTTGCCTGATTCTCCTTCCTTCCCTTCCCCTCCACAGGTTTCAACCTCTAGTAAATATCTTGTACCCCAAATTCACTGTATACTTCCAGAGTATCTGACACCCCACTGAAACCTGAGGTAGTGTTTCACCCCTTTCCCCATTCCTACATCTCATTATACTCCAGTGCTGATCTTAGGGGCAGAAAGGGGATAGTAGATTGGGGAAGGGATCATGCTTCTAAGTGCCTCATCTCCCTTCCCAGGCCCTTTGGTGTTAATACTGCTGGTATTAGTACATATTCTAGGAGTAAGATGTGGTGTCTCTTGAGCTGGTAACATGGCCCCATGCTCAGGGCACTTCTGGTTGGCAATAGAAGAACTTCTGGGTGCACTCTGGGATGCTGGCCATGCTACTTTTTGTTGCTCTTCACTTGGGGCAAAAGCCTGCTCCAAGTATTCAAAATGGAGCTGTAATGAAGTCATCATTGACTTCTCAGGCTCCTGGTCCCCTACCAGGACAGCTCCCTGAGCACCCTGAAGCAGTAGCCAAATCCTTAGGTGAAACCTACAAACCCCATCCGTAACCCCTTCTCTCTTGCTCAAGCCTCCCAACATCCTTGAAGATGGAGAGCCTAGACACCTCTTGATGGCCTGCTTACCAGAAGACAGCACAGACCCCCTTCCCCAGTGTGTCTGCCCTGGGCCAACCCCTTCTCCTTCTTCATTCCTCTGTATGGCTTGGACTTCTACATTTTCTCTAAAGCTTCCTGAGGACAGCAATGCTAATGAATGTATTTGGGAGACAGCCAGGAAATCTTTACATTTCTGTCTGATGATTTGGGAGTGGTGGCAAGAGGGTGTCCAGTCCCTGGACAATAGTATTGCTCACTACTCTCTATACTCTTGGGAGTCAGATTGACTGTCATTATCCTTCTGGTCCTCTTATTAAATGTTGCCTATTCATTAGCACCTTGACAACTATAAACATTTATTTATTTTATTTTACTTTTTAAAGTACTTTTTATTTAAATTTTTCCATCACCTTTTATCCTCCCATACTCTCTTCCACCTCCACCAAGCCCTCCCTGCCCCCACAATCACCATCCATAAACATTTGTTTTAAAATACAGAACTTGGGGCTTCCAGTCAAGATGGAGGCAGAGGAGGCTTCACCTCCTTATACAACAACAAAAAAGAATTACGACTACAAAACAACACCCAGAACTGCCAGAAAATCAAACTGTATGGAAATCCAACAATCAATGATTTAAAGAAGCCACATTCATCCAGATGTGTAGGAAGGGCAGAGACATGGAGATGGAGTGGAGAGGTGAGGAGATGTGGTGTGGTGCAGTGAGACAATGGTGGCAGTCGAACAGGCATGGATGGTCCCGCATTCACATGTGGTGGGATAAAAAGGGGGAGGGATACCTTGGGAGCAAGCAATCCCAGCCCCAGGCCAGACTGCCCAGCACAGAGGGTTCTAGCACCAGTAAGATAAATCCCCATAACTTCTGGCTATAAAAATCAGTGGGGGTTGTGGTGATGGAAGAAACAGCTGGATTTTCAGGAAACTTTGCTTAAAGGGCCCACATGGTATTAAAATGTATGCAAACCTACCCCCTCTGGGATTCAACACAAGGGCAACAGCTGGAAGGGTGCCAGTTGCATATAGAGAGTGGGTGAGGTAACTGGAAAAGAGGCAAGTGCTGGGCAAAGCCCCAGAAGCCAGGCAGTGGCACAGTCCCCTCTCTGAGCCCTTCCCCCACACAGAGCCCCAAAGCAATGAAGCGGTTGCCCTACCCTGGCTATTACCTAGGGCTCCACTCCACACAAATTACAGGGTACCTTTTACAGGGAGTCAAAGCACCTCTACCTAATATACAGAAACAAACACTGGGAGGCTGAAAAATTGAGAAGACAAAGAAATATGACCCAAATGAAAGAACAGAACAAATCCCCAGAAAAAGAACTAAATGAAACAGAGAGCCAACCTATCAGATGCAGAGTTCAAAACACTGGTGATCAAGATGCTGAAAGAACTCACCAAGTACAGCAACAACATAAAGGAAGAACTGAAGGCTACACTAAGTGAAATAAAGAAAAATTTACATGGAACCAACAGTGAAGGGAAGGAAGCCAGGATGCAAATCAATGATTTGGACCAGAAGGAAGAAATAAACGTTCAACCAGAACAGAAAGAAGAAACAAGAATTCAAAACAATAAATGAGAATAATATAAGAAGACTCTGGGACATCTCTATAAGGGCCAACGTCTGAAATATAGGGATGCCAGAGGGAGGAGAGGAAGAGCAAGACATTGAAAACTTATTTGAAAAAATAATGAAAGAAAACTTCCTTAATTTGGCAAAGGAAATAGACATACAAGTCCAAGAACAACAGAGAATCCCAAACAACTTGGGCCCAAAGAGGACCACACCAAGACACATCATAATTAAAATGCCAAAGGTTAGAGAGGAAGAGAGAATCTTAAAAGCAGCAAGAGAGAAGCAAAGAGTTACTTACAAAGGAGTTCCCATAAGACTATCAGCTGATTTCTCAAAAGAAACTTTGCAGGCTAGAAGGGTCTGGCAAGAAGTATTCAAAGTGATGAAAAGCAAGGACCTATAACTTAGATTACTCTATCCGGCAAAGCTATCATTTAGAAGAGAAGGACAGATAAAGTGCTTCGCAGACAAGGTAAAGCTAAAGGAGTTCATCATCACCAAGCCATTATTATATGAAATGTTAAAGGGATTTACTTAAAAAAAAAGAAGATCAAAACTATGGACATTAAAAAGGCAATAAATTGAATCTAAAACAAAAACAGAAAATACTAAGCAAACAACCAGGAAAGGAACAGAATCATAGGTATGGAGATCATTTTGGAGAGTTATCAGCTGAGAGAGGGAAGGGGAAGAATGGAGGAAAAGGTGCAAGGATTAAAAAGCATAATTAGTAGGTACAAAATAGACAGGGGGGTGTTAAAAATAGTATAGGAAATGCAGAATCCAAGGAACTTATATGCACAACCCATGGGCATGAACTAAGGTGGGGATTGCTGGAGGGAAGGGGGGTACCCGGCAGAGGTGGGCAAAGGGGAAAAATTGGGACAACTATAATAACATAATCAATATACTTAAAAAATACAGAACTTGGCCATGGAAGAATCGGGGAAATGGCATTATCTCCTGTCCAACAAGATCATTTGCCCATGAGTATTTATGTCCTAATTGGGAAAGGGAAGGGACTCACCTGTATTGCAATAACAAAAAGTGAGATTCACTCAATTATACCCTCGGGGGTAAAGACCAAGCAGAGAGCAGGATTCACAGCTAGAACCTACTAGCTAGAGGTTTGCAGGGTTCTCACCCTGAAAGAGGGGCTTGGGATGGAAAGCGCAGGCTGCTGTGAGAGCCTTGCTGCACGTGAAATGCAAACATTTTTGGTGTTTTTCCACACAGGCTAATTAAGATCATTCGGTTTGAAGTTACAGCTCCTGGCTCCACTCTGAGAGGCCTGCTCTTATTTCTTGAATCTGTGCCCACACTTTGTAGGTTTTCTGCATGGCTGTCTGGTGGGTAACTCTGGAAAATGTTTGCAGAAGCTGCCAGGCATGTGTAGCAGTGAAAGAGTCAACTGTGTACATACAGAAATTCCACAAAAATGGCAGCACCTCACCGGATGTAGACAATATGATTTTTCCAAAGACCTGAAATTTAAAGCTTAGTCTGGGGAACCTGGAGACTTTCTGTGTAGACGTGGCTTAGGTGTCACATCTGGGGAGCTGAGCCCCTATGACCTTTCCAGTTTACACTGATTTTAAGAGTGGGTTTTGGAATGAAATCATCATGGTCTGACCACAGCCCTGCTCAAAGCCAAACATTGCACAGGCATTAGGAAGAGGTGCTACTATAGCAGAAGCAGATGATTGTTACCTCTAACCCCCCAAAGTTCTTTCAGACCAAGATGATGTCTCCTATGCTTAGGGTGCATAATTCAGGGTTTTCAACAAGGTACCAATGAGTATCTGAGCAGAGTCAAAGATGCTTCCCAAATTGGTGCAGCCATTATGGAAAACAGTATGGACAAAATTAGAAATAGAACTCTCATATGACCCAGCAATTCTACTTCTGGGTGTAAATCCAAAGGATATGAAATCACTATGTCAAAGACATATCTGTATTCCCATGTTTATTGCGGCAGTATTTCCAATAGTCACGATCTGACATCTGCGTGTGACAGCATACACCCATCAATAGTAGGGTGTAATTTCATTACCCCACGGCTAGAATATGTAGCTTTTTGTAGGACACAGAAGCATGTAAGACGGCTACAACAGGTAATTTTGGGTTTTTTTCCCTTAGATAATCTTAATTTTTAAAATCAGTAATACTTTGTCAACCTCGCCCTGAGCGGGCATGGCTCAGTTGCCTGAGTATCATCCCAGAAAGCAAAATGTTGCCAGTGTGACTCCCTGTCAGGGCACATGCCTGGGTTTAGGCCCAGTCCTGGGTTGGGGTGCATGTGAGAGACAACTGATCCATGTTTCTCTTACACATCGATTGATATTTCTCTCCCTTTCTTTCTCTCTCCCTTTTCCTCTCTCTAAAAATAAATAAAATCTTTAAAAAATACTTTATCAACCTCACTGTTAGTAGAACTGTAGATGATCTGGGCAACAGGATATGGGGGCAGGAGGGAAGAAATCACCCAATTGTCTTTCACTGTAATAGTTGCTAGAGCAATCTCACACACACTGATAAGGAGATGTCATAAAAATTAAGGGCTAGTTGTTGTTGGTTGCACAATGATAAAGTTTTTTTCAAAATATTGGTTAGCCCGCTTATAAGAAAAATGCCCTCTCCACCTATGCAGAAGGAAAAAATATTCAGGTTATGTTTGTCTTTGCTATGTCAAAAAGTCAAGTGTACAAAGGTCTACATGTCAAACCTAAAATTATAACTTTGAAAGTCTATTAAAAACAAAGACATCATGCATTTTTATTAATTATGCAGAAGGTATAAAACTGCTGCATGACAATATAGTATATAACAGTATAAAAGCTTTTATACTGTTAATGCAAACTAACAGCAACCTTGATTAGAAATTTGTCTTAATTGCACCTTTACATATCACACCAGAGAGACAAATACCACAAGATCTGCAGAAACATTCGATTCTGAGCCCTTAAATAGCAGGATAAATTGTTGTGTTATAATTTATTACATATAGAAAAACAAAAGTAAAATTATATATAATTTATAAAATATATAATATTCACTTAGTCCTGGTCATTTACCCTCACATTGAAACTGTGTTCTCTCATGAATTACACTACCCTGCCCTGTTTCTCCTTCTACTTTTTTTTTAATGTTTCTCTCTCATTTTGTGATTTACTTTGTCCTTCAGATTGAGAAGTGTGGACAATGCTCAAGACTCAGTTGTTCTCATGCAGGTCTTCTCTGTGGTCACCCGACCTTAGCAGTTTCATCTGCTTTGTTGGCTGCTTTTTGGATGAGTCCCAGATCTGTCTGCCTCTGACATCTCTAAGCTTCAGACTCACTTTCCCACCTGCCTGACAGCCATATGTCATTTGGATAAATGTTGTCACCTGAAATCCAACCTGTTTAAAACCAAATTCATCCTTTTCCCTAGGTCGATGTCCTTTCCCACCCACTGATTTTTTATTTTTCTGATTGGCACCATTTTTTCTTAGTTTCTTAGGCTTGAAACCTTAAAGGAAGTCTTTGGCACCTTCCTCCAGCTTACCCTTCATATAAAATCAAAAGGAATTTTTGTTTTGGGTTCAAGGTGTCAATGTTGGAAGATTCTAAACTCACCTCTTCCTACAGATACACTGAATTGACAACTACATATGGAATAATTTCCTCTGGAGAAAACACTAAAATTAGCTGAGTGATGCCTACATACCAGGCAAATGAGGGGAAACACTCACATTGATGCAGATAGTAGGAGCAGAGACACAATATGGCCAGAAACTTCACCCCTGATGCAGCAACCCACAATCAGGAAGGAACTCAGAACCTGGAACTTCTTCCTGAGAAACAAAGCTTTGAACCCCACATTAGGCACCCCAACTTTTAAGACCTGCACCTGAGAGACAAGCCCCCAAATGACTTAGCTTTGAAAACCAGCAGAGCTCATGTCCATAAGACCCACAAAGCTATAATAAACTTGGAAATGGCTCTTATGAGTGTGTGTGTTCAGACTCACCGCTCCAGGGAGGGACCAGCACAGAGCCAGATGATTGAGAGGCACCCACACTTCGTGTGAAAGGGCTTATTTACTTATTTTAAAGCATTGGCCGGAGGGGCAGACATCTAATTTGATACATATCTAGGGGCCTGCTGGGGTACTCACTAGAAACAGAGGCTGGTGGGAGCCATATTTGCATCCTCCCTCTGCCTCACTCTAGCTTGCTGGGATTTCCCAGAAAGGAACTTGTGTCCTTTTCTGGTGCCCTGAATTTTTGTGGCTGCTGCCAGGGGACACCTCTGGATCTCCTGGCTCTGGCAGCAAAGGGAATTTGAGTTCCATAGGACTGCGACAACCAGAGACAGTTCTGGGCTGGCTACCATATGCAGGGAACACAGACAGCAGATGAAACACATCCCCAGTCTTTCTGTGAAAGAAACCTACTTGTTTGTCCTGGAGCTTCAGCCTGAGGTTCAAGCTTCTAGTTTGACACACAAACTTAACAGATGCACTAAACTGATATAGGCAAAACATGCCACCCAAAAGCAACAGATTACCCATTCTTCTCAAGTGTACATGCAACATTCTCCAGGGTATATCAGATGTTAGGCCACAAGACAAGCCTTAAAATAATTTAAGAAGATTGCAGTCATATTGAGCATCTTTTCCAACCTCAACGGTATGAAACTAGAAATCAATTACAAGAAGAAAACAAGTATGGCTCAACGACTTCAAACACATTAATGTGATATACCACATTAACAAAATAAAGGATAAAAATCATATAATCATCTAAATAGATGCAGAAAAAGCTTTTGACAAAATGAGTAGAGAGGAAGCATACCATAACATAAAAAAGGCTGTATATAATAAGCCCACAGCTAACATCTTAACTCAAAGATTAAAAGCTAAAAGCTTTTACGCTTAGATGAGGAACAAGACAAGGATGCCCATTCACTACTTTTATTCAACACAGTATTGAGAGATCTAGTCATAGCAATTAGGCAGGAAAAAGAAATAAAAGGCATCCAAGCTGAGAAAAAAAGTAAAACTCTCACTATTTGCAGATGACATGGTATTGTGTACAGAAAACCCTAAAAACCCCACCAAAACTGTTAAAATAAATGAATTTAATAAAGTTGCAGAATACAAAATCAATACCCCAAAATCTGTTGCATTTCTATACACTGGTAGTAAACTATCGGCAAGAGAAATTTAAAAAGCAATCCCATTTGCAATTGCACCAAAAAGAATAAAATATCTAGGAATAAATTTAACCAAGCAGCAGGTTAAAGGCTTGTACACTGAACACTGTAAGACATTAATGAAAGAAATTGAAGACACATAAATGGAAAGATATTCTGTATTCAAGGATTAGATGAATTTATATTTAAAAAATGTTGTTACTACCCAAAGCAATCTGTAGATTTAATATAATCCCTATCAAATTCCAATGGCATTTTGCACAGAAATAGAACAAACAACCCTAAAATTTGTATGGAACTACAAAAGACCCTGAGTAGTCAAAACAATCTTGAGAGAGAAGAACAAACCTGGAGGCATCATGCTCCCTGATTTCTAACTATATTCTAAAACTACATTAATCAAAATAGTATGGTATTGGCATAAAAACAGACACACAGACCAATGGGACAGAATTGAGAGCCCAGAAATAAACCCATGTATATAAAGCCAGGTAATGCATGACAAAGGTGCCAAGAATACATAATGTGGGAAAAAGTCTCTATAAATGATGTTTGTCCCTGGCTGGGTTACTCAGTAAATTGAGCACTAGTCTGTGAACCAAAAGGTCACTGGTTCAATTCCCAGTCAGGACACATGCCTGGGTTTTGGGCCAGGTCCCTGGTTAGGTGCATGCAAGAGGCAGCCAACTGATGTTTCTCACATCTAAGTTTCTTTCCCTGTCTTTCTCCCTCCCTTCTCCTCTCTCTGAAAATGAAATAAACAAACTCTTTTTTTAAAAAAAAGGTTGCTGGTTTGATTCCCAGTCAGGACACGTATTTAGGTTGTGGGTTCAATCCCTGGTCAGGTGCATATGGGAGGCAACCAATTGGTGTTTCTCTTTCTCTCTTTCCCCCTTCCTCCCCCTCTAAAAATCAATAAAAACATATCCTCGGGTGAGGATTAAAGAAAATGGTGTTGGAAAAACTGGACCACTATCTTACATCATGTACAAAAATCAACTCAAAAATGGATTAATGTCTTGAATGTAAGACTTGAAACCATTAAACTCCTAAAAGAAAACACAGATGATAAGCTCCTTGATGTTGGTCTTGGTGATGATTTTTGGGATATAACACCAAAAGCAAAACAACAAAAGCAAAAATAGAGAAGCGGGGCTACTTCAAACTAAAAATCTGCACAGTAAGGGAAACCATCAAAACAATGAAAAGGTAACTTACCAAGTGGGAAAAAATATTTGTAACTCATAAGTTTGATGAGGTTAATATCCAAAATAGATAAAGCACTCACAACTCAATACCAACCAACCAACAAAATTCTATTTAAAATGGGCAGAGGATCTGAACAGAAATTTTTCCAAAAAGGACATACGGGTGGTCAATAGGGACATGAAAAGGTGCTTAACATCGCTAATCATCAAAGTAGTGCAAATCAAAACCACAGTGAGATACCACCACACACCTGAATGGCTGTTTTCTAAAAGAAAAAAATAATAAGTGTTGGTGAGGATATGCAGAAAAGGGAACTCTTGTGCAATATTGCTGGGAATGTAATTTAGTACAACCACTATGGAAAACAGTATGGAGGTTCCTCAAAAAAATTAAAAATAGAATTACAATAAAAATAGAACTGCAATCTTACTTCTGGGAATTTATTAGAAAGAAATAAAATCAATAAGATATATGCGCCCAGAGGTTCATTGCAGCATTATTTACAATAGTCAAGATATGGAAACAATCTACATGTGTATCGATGAATGTGGGTATATATATGAATTGGAATATTATTCATCCATAAAAATAAATGAAATCTTGGCATTTGTGACAACATGGCTAGACCTTGAGGGTATTATGCTAATGAAATTAATCAGACAGAGATCAACAAATGCTGTGTAATCTCACTTATATGTGGAATATAAACAACAACAACAAAGCCAAACTAACAAACAACAAAGCAAGCTCATGGATATAGAACATAGACTGGTGGTTGCCAGAGGTGGTGTGAGGGGGTGGAGTGGGGGAAATGGGTGACAGGGGTCAAAAGGTACAAACTTGCAATTATAAAATAAATAAGTCATTGGGATGTAATGTACAGCATGATGATTAAAATTAACTATACTGTGTTACAAATTTAAAGTTACTAAGAGAATAGATCTTAAAAATTCTTATCACAAGAAAAAATAGTTTGTAACTATGAATGGTGACTAATGTTAACTAGACATTGTAGTGATCACTTTGCAATATATATGAATATCAAATCACAATGTTGTACACTTAAAACTAACATGTTATATGTCAATTATAGCTCCATAAAAATTATATAGTCAACCTGTCAGTCTTTTTGTTTTGTTTATGATTTGAAATTATATTTGATATCACAAATTTTTTATAGTACTCAAGATTATAGAAATAGTCATCTTAGTTTTCTGTTACAACTTTTTCATTTGCCCTAACTGGTGTAGCTCAATTGGTTGGTTGTTGTCCTGCAAACCAAAAGGTTGTGGGTTTGATTCCCAGTCAGGGCACATGCCTGGGTTGTGGGTTCAGTCCCTGGTTGGGGCGTGTATGAGAGGCAACTCAATGGGTGTTTCTCTCTCACATCGATTATTCTCCCCCCCTTTTTCTTCCTTCCTTCTTCTCTCTCTAGAATCAATAAAAGAAAATTTTTTTAAAGAACTTTTTCATTTTACTTTTTAAGTTTACATTCTAGTCCCAACCTTACCTGGAGTTTTTGACATAAACTCTAGCACATCTAATTGCCTGCTTAACATCTTCACTTTAGCTTCTGACAGTCATCTCACAGTTCCTAAGGCCAAATAAGAATTCATTAAGCCTCCTTCTACAGATCTGTTCTTTGTCCAGTTTTCCTGTCATTAGTAGATGGCACTGCCATTTCCCCAGTTGCTCAAGCCAAAAACTCATCCATCAGTACTGTTCTCTCTGTCTCTCATTCCTAACATCAAATTTACCAGCAAGCTGGGTCAACTCTACCTTCAAACCACATCCCAAATCCATCCATTGTCTCTCCTGCCACTGTTACTGTCTGAGCCTAAGCCAGCAGCCTCTCCTTCCTGGACGCTATGACAATCTTGTCACTGAGATCATTCCTTCCATTCCCTACCACACACACACATATAATTCATTCTCTACATAGCAGCCAAGGAGATATTTAGAAACTGTACACCAAATCATATAACTCCCCTTCTTAAAATTCTATCATTATCGATGAAATAAGATCTAAAGCCTTTGCCATAGACTCAAGGCTCCATAATGCCCACTGCTACCAATATGGGGTAGACTCCAGTTCTTTTTCCTTTCCCCTGGGGTCCAGTGTTCTCCAAATAGCTGCTTAAGGGCCTTCTGCTATTCCATCTGCTTAGATTTATCTTCTCTCAGATCTTTACATAGCTGGCTGCTTCTTCATTCAGATCTCAGTGAAAATATTGCCTTCTCAGTAAAGCTTTCCCTGATACCATATAAATTAGCCCCAGTCATTTTCTCGCTCTGTCCTGTTTTATTTCGTCATAGCACTCATTATTACCTAATATTTTCTTTATTTGCATATTGTCAGAGTGCAAGCCAAATGAAAAGACTTCACTAGGCAGTAGGCCCCGCTCAGAAAGCTTTACATACAGGTCATGATGGAACTGGCACTTCAGAAGACTCACTCACGCAGTAAATGGGAAGGCAAACCTGAGTGGGTGAAGCAAACACAGAGGACCCAGGGGGAGCCAAGGAGGCCAGTGGTGAACCCGAAGCTCTCAAGGCCAAGCTCTGTGCCTTGTGGCTAAGTCAGGTTGGGTGCTTGCCATCAAGGTCTAATTTAACCTATTAGAAACATGCTCAGAGGAGCCAGCCGCTTAGTCCCTTGGGCCTGTGACAGATGAAAAAGGTGGGAGTTCAGCAAACAAGACCCGTAGGAGAGGAAGCCCTGCATTTCCTCTGTGTTCTTTCTTTTTTAAAGCTTCAAACTGAGAAGGAAAAAATCTGATAAATATATTCTCTTTTGAATTTCCTGTCTGCCCTTAGCCAGCTCTCAGCAAGAGAAGCCAAGTTCTCCTAACCTCTGTGAGGAAGGCCAATAGACTGACAGCTGGATATCAATATTTACATTCTGTTATCACATCTGTTGAAGAACCCCAGGCCAAAGTAGCTAAACTGAATTATTCTAGTTTTATCTCTCCACTGCTGTGTTCTGAAAAAATACTTCCTCTTTTTTGAAAGCACGGGTTTTGTTAAGGCCAACATATTTTTTTTTCTTCAAATATCATAAAGACGCCTCACGCCAAGCGTTAACCCTCCTTTAGCTCAATTGGCACTCAGTATATCTGAAGTGCAAACTGAT
Organism: Desmodus rotundus; assembly: GCF_022682495.2. Lineage (NCBI taxonomy): Eukaryota > Metazoa > Chordata > Mammalia > Chiroptera > Phyllostomidae > Desmodus > Desmodus rotundus. The sequence goes on from NC_071390.1 coordinate 142,381,074, forward strand.
TGACATGACGTGTTATAAGCCAACATTAAAACAATCTGCCATCTGAAAGACACATCTCCAACATGTCAGTAAACAACAAGAAAAACAGACTTTAAGTGACCACTGACATGAGTCAGCTGTGAGCAACAGCGAAGGAAAAACACGTGAAGGGTCCAGAGGCCTTTCTGGGACTTAAATTTTGTTAAAAAGCAACTGCCAAGTGAAACTTTAGGAGACTCGGCTGACCACCCAGTGTAGAGACAGTGCTCTAGATGCATTCCACAAATCATGGGAAGGTTGCCAGACATGCACTTTCATTGGGAAAAGAGAAAAGAAAACCCCCCCGCAGAACCTCTATAATATATACCCTTGGCTAGATATTGCCATGATATCAAGTGCCAGATAGCTTAAACAGTTTCCCTTTCTTCAGACTCCTACTCTTTCTTTATTTTCCTTTTCTTCTCCCATTTTAATCTATGAGATATACATAGATGCCATTTGGAACAATCCAGGTTTATTTAGAGTGTCCTTATTTTCTGCATTTTATGTGGTTGGTTTACATGGGGTCAATGCTTAGCAGGCAGCTTTGCTAAGGGATTTCTCTCTCTTGCAAATAATATAAACATCCATGTCTATTTTACAAAATGTGAAGATGGAAGAAAATATCTTTGGTCTTTTAGTTTGGCCTTTTAATTCGTTTCTCCTTCACACACATGGTGTCATTTCAAGCACATCGACTTCGTGTCATTCTCCCTTAATCCCATGTTCAAGGTTCCCACCATTGCCCCCCAAGATCTGAGTGGAACTTGTTCAGAGGCTGGCTGGCAAGGTGTGTGACAGCATGTTCCCTCACATGCAGTGACAGCAGCCAACAATGGGGCACTGCTGTGCATGGATCTGTATCCACAAAATCACCGTCAAAGGAAGTGGCCCAAATAGCTCTTCGTGTGTCACTGTTGGCGTGAAGGCACAACAGCTTCTTGAACATCAGTGTAGAATTGAGGAACAGGCTCACCATTTCTAACTAGAGTTGTTTTTTTTTTTCTGGAAACCGTGGAGTTTGAACACTGTTTAATGGGCACTTCTGCTATATTTTGAGTTCAGCAATAATTAACCTCATTCTGCACCTTAAACCTGGTGTGTCATGGACGTTTGTAGGAGGCTATTTTGTGTTTTTGTTTTATTTTGTTTTGCTTTTGACAGCCCAGCATCGGAACCCCTCTGTGTGAGGAATTCCCTATCTTGTGAGTGTTGTATGGGAAACATTGCTGAAAAGTCCAGATCTTCTGTTCTTAGTCTTGTTTGCAGTTGGGGGCAGATGTGTGGCCTAAGCTTGACCAATACAGTTACGAGACATGAATTAAATGCCAGGGAGGCAGCAGAGTGGGCCTGGCAGTATGGGTGTGGGGCACCAAGGGGGACCGAGGGGGTGCTGCAGGGACACCACTGACCTCAGAGGTGGTTCCTTGGCAGCATTCAAGTACAGTCCCTGCTGTTTCCTATCATCCCGCTTCTTGCTCATTCCCCAAAACTGGTTCTCTGGTATCCCCAGCCATCATCTGGGCTTTCCAGTATCACTTCAGCACATTTAAAAAGTCATCCAGGACCCGTTTCCATTGCTCCTGACAGGCCAGGGAAGTGAAAGAGCACTCTGCACAGGGCAGCAGTCCAAATCTGAGTCTTCCTAGGAAATATGTTTTGGCATAAACACCAGGTGGACTTCAAGGCCCTACCTTGGCCCAGGTCCTCTCTTTTATCACCAGCATTGTGTTCCCGTCTTTAAAGGCAGCTTGATTCTTATCTCCATTCTTTTTGATGGTAGACCAAATCAGAAACACCATTCAAATGGAACAAAATAAAAAGAAACATCAATGTTCCTTTTATTTAATCAGAATCATAGCTAATTCTGATTTCATGCAAAATGGTGAGAACAGATTTGCTGGGGTATTTAAGAGATAAGTTCTCAAGGCTTAAACTGTTTGATTCCATTTCCCTGACTCCCTCACTAATATAGCTTTAGAATTACCTTTGGCTTTTTTTAGAGCAACTCTTCAAGCTGCTATCTCTTTTTTTAGTAGCTTATTTTAATTAAAATAAAGATTTTTTAAAGCATTGCTCAAGATACTATATATTTTAAAATGCAATATTCACAACAAAAACCAGAGAACAAAGGGGTTGGCTTGCGGTGGTGCTCGTACACCTAAGTGGAAGAGCCAACAGGGATTTAATTTTGGCTCTCTACCTACCCATAGACTCAAATGATTCTGCACAAACTATGTCTCATCTTTTTTAAGGGTGAAGAAGGCCTTTTGTCACGAGACAGGCACAGATGGTATCAATATGACTTACACCCTTGAGTTGTCTGTAGAGGTAAACAACCATTTGCTTTGTTCAGTTCTCAAGCTCAAGAATGTCTAAATATGGCCTTTATTTCCAGGGGTGTTTTCTCTAATTTTTAAAATATAATAATACTTAGAGTGGGAAATGTATGAAGGTATCAACTTCATCCTCTAGTGATGTCTCTGGAAAAGATTTCTGGAAGCCCCTAGGGGTGTTTCCCAAGAGTTTATACCCCTGTCTGGGTAGCATCTTGTGACATCTCTCATTTTTCTTTCTTCTTGCTTCTTGTCTCCTACTCTGGCCCTGTCCCCTTGGGCAGTGCTGTGTCCTGCCTATGGACCTGCTGTCGCTGGTTGGGCCCTGGCAACACCGGCTTGCCTTTTCTTTTCAGTTTCCCAGGTTCTTCACATAAAATATCCCATTGGGAATATTTTTATTTTATTTTATTTCTTTTTTAAAAATGTATTGGGTTTTTTGGGGGGGGGATATTTTTAAATGGCAACAATGAAAACTATGTGGAAATTTTGATTTATATTATCCAGATTAAAATATACTATTTGTATTTTCTAACTCATAAGTATTTGGAATTGTTCTGACTCTCAGAATGAAGTGTTACTCTTTTGGACCAGTGAATGAATTCAATCCACTTTGAAGTTTCTCTTTTCTTGCTTTATGTCAATAGATTTTTGAGTCAACATACTTGATCAGAATTTATTTTGAAGTTTGTGAATGAATATCAATCAGTTCACACAGGCAAGCAGAGTGGACACTAATTATTAAGGACTTTGTATTTTCCCATCACATGTAAGAACTTATCTTTTGATCCACTCATTTGCTGATGGGAATTCTACGCAGCAGAGAGAAAGAAGGAGTTTATATCCTTTGCAATGGCATGGATGGAACTGGAGAGCATTATGCTAAGTGAAATAAGCCAGGCGGTGAGGGACAAATACCATATGATCTCACCTTTAACTGGAACATAATCAACAAAAGAAAAAAAGCAAACAAAATATAACCAGAGACATTGAAATTAAGAACAATGTAACAATAGCCAGAGGGGAGTGGGGAGGGGATAGTGGGGAGAGGGGTCTACAGGAGCTACTATAAAGGACACAAGGACAAAATCAAGGGGGAGGCTAGAGGTAGGGGAGGGAGGTGGGATTGGCTGGGGTGGGGTGGAGGGATGGGGAGAAAATGCAGACAATTGTAACTGAATAAAAGTAAAAAAAATTAAAAAATAACATCTCTTGGGCTATTCATTCTTTGCCATATTATGTCCTATTACTATGTTCATTTTTAGCATTTTAACTCTTTTCTTTTTTAGCATTTATGCCAATTTAAAATAATTATTTTCACGAATCATTGTTTAATGTTTGTTTGACAGAACTTCTTATTATTTCCACGTCTACCATCTAAACATAGCCCCTGAATTGGCCTCCTTAACTCTAACCATTTCGTTGCTCCTTCGCCCTGCTCTTGCCACACCAGCTTCCTTACTACCACGCTGCTTCAGCTCAGCAGGCATGCTCCTAGTTAGGAATCTTGGCAATTTCTATTCCCTCTACTTGAAATCTCTTTCTCTAGATATTCCCAAGTCTCAACCTCTGGCTTTGATTAGATCTATGCTGATGTTTTGAAGGCCCTCTCCTTGACTTCCCCATCTATCTTCCAATTGTTTCCAAGCTCAGATGTAGGGAGGGGTTAAGTTGTTATTATTTGACTCCTCAAGCCCTAAGGGTATTTTATAGTTTATATTGCTATTGTAAATGGAAGCTTTTAAAATTTTATGTTTCCTAATTATATAGGAATGTAATTTATTTTGATAGTTGATCTTGTACTCAGGAAGGTTGGTGAACATTTATATCAGTTCTAATAGTTAATCTGTAGATTCTTTCCAAATTCCTATGCTTTCAATCATGTCATCTGATGCCAGTTCTGTTTTTCTTCTGAAATCTTTATATTTTTTAGTTCTCTTTTTATCTTACTGGTTAGGACCTCTGAAACAATATCGAATAGAAACAATGATATCTGGCATCCTTGTCTTGTTCCTAACTTTAAAGGACATGTTTTCAATAGTTCACCATTAAGTATGACATTTGCAGCAGATTTTTTCTAGGTACCCATCACCATAATGGGAAAGTTCCCATTTTTCTGAGAGATTTTAAAGTCATAAATGCATATTGAAGAAAATGAAGACAGTATTGTCCTACTACATATTAATGTCTCACAGTTACAACAAAGAGTGTGGTACTAACACTAAGATAGATAGAACAATGGTGGGTTTATAGTCTAGAAATAGATGCAAATAAAAATAAGAACTTGGATGATTTATTCTGGTTCCCTTTATTTTTTATATTTTCCTTGTATTCTGTTAAAATTTTACCTTAAGTATCTTTATGGCTTCTCTTTCCAGTTCATTGGGGCCATGTCTTCTTGTAGCTTATTGAAGAAGCAGTTTTCTGAAATTTTCTTTTGAGTCCTGCAACAGGTTATTTTCAGAGATTTCTCTGACTCTTCTAGATGATGTTCATTTTTTCTTTTATTTCTTATTCTGGAAGAAATGTTTCAAAGCTCAGCTCTGCTGCTTAGTAGCTCATAATATATGATGTTATTTTTTCTAAGCTTCAGTTTCCTCATCTATAAAAAAGACAATAAGAACTCCTATAACACAGGGTGTTTTAAGGGAATAAATGTGCTCCTATGTAACATGCCTGTCACAGTGCCTAGCACTGAGCAGCACTCCATAAGTTTAGCTTCAATAAATGTATCGAGGTTTGTTTTTCTTTATTCCTCCTCAATCAAGGCAATTTCTTGGACAAGATGTGTGCATTGTCTTTTGCCCTGGTGTGATGGTTGAATTCTTGTTCCATGTTTGCAGTGAGAGGGTCGACTGAGGAGCACGACATCATTCCAATTTCTAGCTCTTAGTAGGCTTTCATACAGTGCATTTCTGGTATGTTGAATAGACACCTTCGACCATGTTGTTTGGTTCACTTAGGCTCTGAACCAAAGTTGTGTATAAGAAATTAAAACCCACTCACTACAATAAGGTTTTTGTATCCCATCCCATAGCACTTTATTCACAGAGAATGTATTCCTAATGTACGATATTCACAAAAGGGTAAGCTTATATCTGAAGAATGTCAGCTCATAATGATGATGATGACAATAATGCACAATGATGGTAATGTTTACTGAGCATTGCATTGCAAATGCAATAAAGTCCCCAGTTAACTCATAGATATTTGAGTCAGCAACTCCTCAAGCACAAAAGCACTATAAAACTGTAGTGCTCCCAATAGGGACCTGCATTCCTTGGATATATCAGCTCTTGCATTGGCTCTTTCAGTCTTGATTAAGCCACCTTTGTTGGGGGCACTCAAAGCCTAGAACTTCAGTCTGTCTATTAAGCTATGGTGTACACTGCTAATCACAGAAGGGACACACTTAACAACAATAACAAGAATTAAAAACCACCATACACAGATTTCAATGATGGTTGTGGAAAACTAAAGATACTTGGGATGTGGGAAACCAAAAGTGTTTTTAAAGCTACTGTTATATCTGAAATAGTATAAAGGTTATTATATATCCTTACTAAAGATAAATTTTAAAAAATAAGTGAAAGTGTTCAAAGTGGGGCAGCCTCCTGCTAAATATTGAGCCAGCTTATAGAGAAATACCTCATTTTCTTTCCATACATTTTTAAAGAGGAAAGCGCAGGTTAGGGAGTAAATTTAGCACAAGAATCTTGGACAGGCACAAGCTCCAAGCATGCTGAGATCTCAGCATCAGGCTAATCTACAATGGGCAGAAACAGACTTTGGAAAACTAATTGAGATGTAGAATTGTGTATAGTAACCCCATGATTGATCTGCACTTGTTTTGGTATCAAGTGTGGTTTAATTCAGAGGACAGCGAACGGCAACAGAATTGTGGTGGTGTCCTGATTGCTAATGGTATATCTGGTTAGGAACAAAATCTTAGCTAGTTCCAGGGGGGCATAATCTCTAGGAACAGTGATGGTAAACACCAGTCAGAGTATCAGAACGTTGGTTTAAGTTGAAGTTCAGGGAAGGCTCAGGTCCTTGTGCAAATAAGAAAACCAAGAGGGATGCCCAGTGAACACTACAAGAATAGGCCTGTATGTGTCCAGAGTGCCTATGTGTAGGTTTTCTTTATAAGATGAAATCCATATTTCAGCAGCAGAAGGATAACTTTACTCAATATGACTGCCTTACTGGGGTTAACTAGAGAATTCACTAAGAGATTCCTTAGCCTTCTTGCCTACAGTTCAGAGGGACTAAACCATTCTGACTATAATGGAGCTTTACTTTTTCAGGCCTGAAAAAGTGTTGGAGCAACACAGAAATCTTATTCTAATAAGTGAAGAACATGCATATTAGGTACTACAGATAATCCAAAGGAAAAATATGGCTGTATTACTCCCAGCATAAAAGCACATATAAGCAAATTTACTTAAGTAAAAGTAGTGTGCTATTTTGTCATTAACCAGACATTTTATTTTTATTTATTTGTTTGTTTGTTTTAGACAGAGGAAGAGTGAGTGAGAGAGAGAGAGAGAGAGAGAAAGAAACATCAATTTATTATTTCATTTATTCATTCATTGGTTGATTCTTGTATGTACCCTGAACAGGGATCAAACCCACAACCTTGGCTTATTGGGATGAAGCTCTAACCAGCTGAGCTATCCAGGCAGGACAATAGCATGCTATTTTGAATAACAGGTGATATTTAATAAATGTTACCAAATACAGTGGAGTAAAAATAGTCCCCTCAATAAACAGTGGTCGGAGAACAGGGCTTGTACACGCGGAAAACATGAAACTAGATCACCAACTTACACCATATGCCAAAATAAACTCAAAATAGATAAAAGACTTAAATATAAGGCATGATATCGTGAAGGTCGTAGCAGAAAACAGGCAGTAAAATTTCAGATATCTCACATAGCAATATTTTTGCCAATATATCCTAGGACAAGAGAAATCAAGGAAAAAATAAATGAATGGGACTACATCAAATTAAAAAGCTTCTGTTCAGCTAAAGAAACCATCATCAGAATGAAAAAGGAACCAACTGTATGGGTGAACATGTTTGCCAATGATGCATCGGACAAGGGTTTAACCTCCAAAATATATAAAGAACTCATATGACTCAACACCAGGAAGACAAACAATCCAATTAAAACATGGGCAAAGGACCTGAATAGACATTTCTCCAAGTAGGATACATACATGGCCCATAGACATATGAAAAGATGCTCAACATTAATAGCCATCAGAGAGATGAAAATTAAAGCCACAATGAAAAATCACCTAACACCTGTCAGAATGGCCATCACTAACAAATCAACAAACAAGTGCCAATGAGGATGTGGAGGAAAGGGAACCCTAGTGCACTGTTGGTGGGAATGCAGACTGGTGTAGCCACTGTGGAGAACAGTATGGAATTTCCTCAAAAAATTAAAAATCAACTGCTTTTTGACCCAGCGATTCCACTGCTGGGAATATACCATAAGAGTCCCAAAACACCAATTCAAAATAACTTATGCACCTCTATGTTCATAGCAGAGCTATTTACAATAGCCAAGTGCTTGAAACAGTCTATGTGCCCACCAGCAAATGAGTGGGTCAAAAAACTGTGGTACAGTTACACAATGGAATACACAGTGAAAAGAAAGAGGGAGCTCCTACCTTTTGTGACAGCATGGATGGAACTGGAGAGCATTATGCTAAGTGAAATAAGCCAGGCGTATGGTATTTGAAGGGCAAATACCATACGATCTCACCTATAAGTGGAACCTAATCAACAAAACAAACAAGCAAGCACAGTATAATCAGTCATTGAAATAAAGAACAAACTGACAGTAACCAGAGGGGAGGTGGAAAGGGATCATGGGGAGAAAAGGGGGAGGGGTTTTCAGGAACATGTAGAAAGGACACATAGACAAAGCCAAATGGGAGCAGGATCAAGGAGGGGAAATGGGGCTGGCTGTGGTGTAGGGGACTGGTGGGGAGAAAATGGAGAAAACTGTACTTGAACAACAGTTTAAAAATGTGAAAAAAAATAAAAAGGACTCATGGCACAGACAACAGTGTGGTGAGAAGGGGGTGGGTGGGGGTGGAAGAAGGTATCAGGGGGGATAAATGGTAATGAAAAAATACAACAAAAATGAACTAGTAAAAGTAAATAAAAATTTAAAAATAATAAAAGTATGTTTAAGGGTGTCAGTAGAGAAAATTAAAAATAAGAAGTAGAAAATAGGTACTCGTTAAAGGCATTTGATACTTTCAGTTTGGCAGAAATATGAGGATCAGATTGAACCTCATTCTGTGAATAATAATTACAACATAATGTGGAAGAAATTCATCCTCTTTGACTACAACACTCCAGTATGCAGAAACAAAGAATTCTAAAAAGAAGTCTCTCTCTAACTGAGAGCTGAGGGTCTTCATGATGCCTGAATGGAGTTTTAAAATAAAGAAAGCAGAGCTGAAGAAGTCTGAATCAAATAGCCCATTTAATGGTAACATGAAAATCAGGTTGAGCTATAGTCTAGAGATGGTACAGGTTTCTTCACCCCATTCATCGTTAATTGGTTGATTTATTAATTCAATCAAGAAATACGTATTGAGCATCTACTACACACTGACACTTGGCCAGGCACTCCTCAAAATTTTGATCTAAAATGAACAAACTCTTCTTTACTTTCATCAGCTCCAAATAACCATTTCAATTTCTTGCCATGACGGAGCCATAAATGTCCCATAGGGATACCGTGTCTTCTGCAGTCCTCTCCAACAGAGGACCCTCCTAAACACCTCCTTCCCAGCACATTATTTCCTCTCCCTTTTGTGAAACTCCTGCTCCTTAGAAAATTAACTGTCTGCTTATACCTCCCTTTTCCCCTCCCCAGCAATCATCTACTGCTCCTCGTTCGTGTCCAGTGGATGGTTCAGGCTTCTTTTACCTCAGCTCCTGTCACCATCTTCAGTCATTTCAACACAAGCTTAGGTGACCCATCAACTAGTTATTCAACAACTTGAATGTCTCCTCTTTGGTTGTGCTCCCTTTTCCACTTTGATGAGCCACTTCCAAATCATACCTAGATCAGGAACTGCAACATATCAGTAACACTAATGAATGCTCGCCTCTTCCAACAGTTGTTATGTCCTTCTCTTTCAAGTACTTAGAAAAGAACAGTTTTTGTCTTTGTCTCTTTCCTTTCTTTTCTTTCCTTTTCTTTTTCTCCCTTTTCCTTTTTTATCTTTTTAACCAATATTCTTCCACTTTCTAGCTACCTCCTGTCTCCTGTATTCAATTCCTTCTCTATTCACTTTAAAATAAAGTATTGTGATTAGATACCTTAATAAACTCTCATATTATTTCTAATTTCTTCTGCAGGTTTTTTGGTGTCTCTAGGTGTATCATCTGAAAAAATGAAAAAATTTTGGATTCCTAGTTTCCAATTCATGCACCTTTATTTTTCTTATTTTTTATATAAGACATACAGTAAAATAATGAACAAATGCAATGCAACAGTAGAGTTTCTCTGAAAATCTAATCCAAATAGTGCCCTATTCTCAATCTCTAAGGCAAGTTCTTTAGTCTAAATCACCATTACCTTTTCACTTGATCAACTAATCTCGCCTCCAAAGTGGACTCCTCAATTCTCTGTTCCTCTCCATTCCTTCTGCACTTAACAGCCAGAGTAATCTTTTAAAAACATAATCTAGGTTATGTCATTTCCTTGCCTTAAACCTTTCATTGGTTTATAATTGCACCCAGAGTAAAATCCAAAACTTTTAAGAGAGTCTACCTCTTCAAGCCCTTTTTTTCTCAGGAGATCTTCTCACACTACTTTTATTTCCTAAAGACTACAAAGCTTTTCTGCCTCAAGTCCTTCTCAGTGGCTGTTCCTTCTTCCTATTGAACTCCTACTCAGAACGCTCCTAGAGAGGCCCTCTTATTCTAGAAATTCAGCCAGCTTATTATTTTTTTAATATTTCATATAACTCATCATTTTTCTTTCAGAACATGTACTACCTTTTGTAATTATATTTATTTATTTGTGTGGCTACTTAATATATGTCTCTGCCATTATACTAAAAGCTCTGTGTGTTTATCCCCTCATCATTAGCCTCTGGCAATTTGCCCAGAAAATACTGTACTCTTAATAAATATTTATTAAATGGATAATGAGGATATAAAGATGAGTAAGACACACTCCTGGCTCAGAAAATGCACATGCAAATCTTTCCCCCCAGTCTCAATTATTTGTTTTCCTTCCCAGGATTAGAAATGGCAATAAGAGCACGATGACATCCATGATCCTGATTTCATATTCCTCAGTGAGAGGAACTTTGGTCAGAAACTGATTAACATGAGCAGTTACAGCAGCCTGAATCTGGGCCTGAAAATGGCAGGAGAAGCAGGATAAGTGGGGGCAACAAAATAAATACAGGATTTGTTCATTGCCCATCCAAATCTGGAAGCCAGGACAGCAAAATTACCCGTGATTGGAATTTATTGGAGTATAGACCTAAACATTTCAATACTTATATTCCTTTTCACACACATGTTATATCTCCCTTAACTTCTTTAGAAATACAAGTATTTTTAATAGTGTTGCATGTGAGTGACTAAGGGAAAAATCCAGACTTTTGCCCAACGTAAAAACAAGTGGCAGCAATTGTTAGCTTCCACAGCCAGAAGCAGCCCAGGTTACTTGAAAACAAATGTGAAGTTCCACAAGTGTAAATACAGGCTGAATGGCAAATATTTGTTCATTTTTAGAGATTCCATCTTTCTTCCAGTCTTGAATGACAAACCATGTTTCCTCATATTCACGGAAGCTTACACCGGTGCCTCAAATCCCAACCTTTCCTTCCTCTCCTGACACCTTCACTTTGCAGCATCTTGTACCTTCAGCCTTGCTTTCTCTCTCTATGCAAATACCTCTCTGAGCTATATATATGCTTGTTTCTTCTTTCCCAAAGTTTGTATTATCTTCTGGCTGTAATATAATTTATATCTTTCTTTCTCATTAAAGCCTTTCCATTTTCATACCTCCCACTCCTTAACCCACTGTAATCTGGCTTCCACCACTCATGAGAATGCCCTCTGGAATGACTTCCTACCTGACAAATCCAAAGAGCTTTCTCTAGTCATTTTTCCAGTGGTGACCCAGTAAATATTGAACAACCAGCTTCTCAGAACAAGAGTTAAGGAGCCTGGATTAGTAGTGTATTCCACTTTCAGTGGTGCAAATATGTTCACCAGGGCTCATTTCAGCTACCAACTTGGAGCCAACGGGCTTCCAAAACTGAAAATGTAACATTGGGTCTGTGAGTCATTACAAGCCTTCTAAACCTTCTGTTACATGGGTATTTGTTGATCAATCCTTATTCCAACTTCCCATTCTCTTGCATTACATGACAACAATACTTTTGAGACCCCCCTCCTACTTTTTTGACCATTTCTTGCTTGTTATATTCTTGGCTCTTTTTTCTTCTCTTGCTTAGGAATTGAGGTTCCTTCCCTGGGGTCTGTACTTTGTCCAATGCTGTTCTTTCTCAACAAAATTTCCTGGTGAAATCAAATACAATCTTATTGTTTTAAACATATATCTCTTACACAGAAGTTCTACCCTAACTGCCTAGTGGATATCTCTAATGTCAGACAGACTCCTCAAACCCAAAATATCATAATCTTTCCCATGGTCTGGCTTTACTACCTCTGTTTAATCTATAAAACACTGCTTTAGCTCCTAAATAATTCTTAAATTTATCTGTGTCTCTCCATTCTTCTCACTTTTGCTAGTTTTAAGAGCTGGAATAATCTACAAGGCAATCTATAAGATTCAAAGTTAATGATGTCCTTCCCTAATGTCAGATGGTTCAGTGGGGCACCGCCACTTGCTGGCAGCATTTCTCAAGATGTGTGTTGTGTCGTAAGGGGGAAAAAGAGGTTTTGCAGTCAAATAAGTCTAGGAGTCACTGAGTTGAACAAAGGGAAGTTTTGTTTTAATTTGTTTTCAATTTTCAGAACCTTTAATATGCCAATGTGCATTAGGGATTTCTGAGAAGAATGGAATATTCAGGGATTTTCAAGTATATTTGACCAGCTTGAACTTTTATTTTTTAGTGGGAGGAGGGGATGAGTTAAAATACTACTACCTGAAAAAAAGTCAAACTCAGAGAAACATAGAGTAAAAAATTGGTAGACAGGGGCTGGGGGAAGAGTACGTAGGGAGAGGCTGGTAAAAGGGTACAAAGAGTACTTTCAGCTCTAAGATGAGTAAAGTCTGAGGGTCTAACGCGTGACATGGTGACCATAGTTGATAGCACTGTATTGTATAATTGAAATTTGCCAGGTAAGCAGAACTTAAATGTTCTCACCCAAAAAAAGGGAGGGGAAAATTTTGTGAGGTGATGGATATGTTAATTAACTTGATGGGGGAATCTTTTTCCAATTATATAAATATTGAATCATCACGTTGTACACATTAAATATCTTATAATTGTATTTGTCAATAACATCTCAATAAAGCTGATAAAGAAAACGGACCATGTTACCTGGGAGGTGAATTCAATCTCTCCCCTGTTGTAACCGTCCTGAATGAAGCCTTCCTTAAAAAACCCACTATTACCACTTCACAGTACATCAGCATTTCTCAGAACACAGTTCAGTGTGACTCTGGTCTAACTAACTAGAATCAAAAGCCTCAAGAAACACAAAGCCCTTTTTGACTTCATCTCTGCCTACCACTTGAACTGAAATCCTTCTGCTCGCTGCCTGACGACTTAAACTCCAACACTACATTTTTGTAGTTGGCCATATAAACCATGTTGTTGGCTTCCGTTTTTGTTTTTTTTTTTAGTGCAGGCTCTGCTCTCAGCAGGAGTTTGCCTTTATTAGCTTTCTTGTCTAGATAACGCCTATTTTGACATTCAGTTCTGCATCATTTCTTCAAGAAATTCCTTTCTGGCTTTTCCAATACCCTCATTTGAGATGACTCTCTTTAATATTGATACTCAGAGTACATGCCTATCCTTGCACTTGCTGCATTGTTCTATCAACAGATGCCTGTGCTTGTTTCCTTCCGGATTGTGAGCTTCTTGAAGGCAGGGACTATATATTACTCATTTTCACCATCTAACATAGTACCTATCTATATTGTGACATTTTATTCAGAGATTTTGACATCTGAGAACTCCTTGACCTTGGAGTGACTGTCCTTCCCAGGGCTAGTCAGTTCCTAGAGATAGTAAAGGACTCACCTGCAGGCACACCATTTGTATGCAAAATAACCAATCCATAAGCCATATACCCAACCACCTCCTTTATTAAGTTCTCACAGGGCTCTTAATACTCCACACCATTATTCCCCTGCCCTAATTACTCTGGAGCCAGGTAACAGGCAACTAGAGACAGCCCCTACATCCCAGAACCTGCTGAAATTACTCAAACTAGCCAATCCAAAGCCTGCTTACCCGACCTCGTTAGTTCTTTCCACAGAAACCACTGTAACAGCTACTGCCCATGTTTTCCCAGCCCTGGTGCTTCCCCGTGTGGCCCTGCATGGCATGCTGTACCGTGCCTCCTTGATGCAGATCCCGGCCAGCAGGATCTGCTGTTGTGGTTGCAATATTCAAATACACATGGACTACCAAAATCCTGTGGAGAAAAAGGGGCTGCGTGGCCGCTCTCCAAGTTTGAGAAAGGGCCCCTGACCCTCGCCTGGACAGGCTTTTATTATTTTTCTGGGCACATTACATCGAGGGCGATCCTTATTTACCATGCACAGGTTCACCACAGGTGACTACCTTTTAAGGACAACAAAGGATAGAACACTGCTAATTACTTCAAAGAGAATGATATTACAGCTCAAAGGGGAAGCTGCTCACACTCCATACCTGGGTGGTTTAGCACATATTTTAGGAAGATGAAGATACTCAGTAAACATTTGCTGCCTCAATTCAGGGTGAGGGAGTTTTAGCAAGAGCAAGTCTCATGGCAGTCTAGGTACAATGCAGGCCTGATTTCCCACTGGAGAACCTATCCATGGACGTGGGTCCTGCCCACTAACCTCACTCCCCACTGGCTTTTCCGAGTGGGGGCTGAGCCACATTTCCTACACTTGGAACGGTTCCCCACACCTCCTGATTCTAGGATCTGTATGAACATCTTCCTTCATGACTATTATTTTCATGTCTGTGTGTCTTACCACACCTGATAAAAACAAATTCCAGGTACATTTTAAAACACTGTCACATGGTGGATATTCAATAAATGTTTGTTGAATAAATAAATGAATTAAATTGTTGTTGGTAAAAATATATGAGGTCTGTCCAGAAGGTATCCAGCCATATAATATGAAAAATAGAGACATTTATTGAAGAAGATACAAGACACAAGAACCATTGTACACAAGACAAGGACGCCTTAGTCCCCTTCAAAGTAGGCACGTTGGGACCTCACACAGTTCTCCCAATTGCCATCAGCTACCCCGTCATATTTTCCTGAATCTCATTGACAATCTGAAATCTCTTCCTTTTCAAAGGTGATTTTAGTTTTGTGAAAAGCCAGAAGTTTCAAGGAACCAAATCTGGGCAGTAGGAGGGCCGAGTCACCTGGGTGATTTGATGTTTCACCAAAAAACTCTGCACAAGACATGATGCAGGAGAGGGCATGTTGTCGTGATGAAGCTGCCAATCACTAGTTGCCCATTGCTGTAGCCTTCTGAATCATCCAAATTGCTTCTGTAGAGGAATGTTCAAGCTTAACTCAAAATTTGATGCAGATTCGTTGCTCTACTCAGTCATTTTTAATGTGATAGCCACACAGTACACTTGCTCACTCAGTGACGTCTACTGCCCCCACTGACTAGTACAGTGAAGTTGTCATTGGTTACAAATGCCCATTCCAGTCCATTTTCCTTGGCTGCCAGGTGACATCAATGTCACACAAACCATTCTTATTATATTAACAATGGCTGGACTTTTCCTGGAAAGACCTCGTAAAAACTGCTACACTGAGGTAGCTTTATATTGTGACATTGGTGAATCTATCATAGAAGAATATAATTGTCCTTGACATCAATAGCTAAGCCATATCTTTAAAACAAAACAAAAAGAATATTTTTTCATGAAAAAGAGATAGGAATTGTATGCTGTTTCCCACCTTTGCAGAATATAAAATGAAAAAAGCAGGGGGCAAGTTTCAGTTGTAATAAGAGAGTTAACTAGCTTCCCTTCACTCCTACTGTCTTTAAATCTAACCCTTAAATTAGGAATAGTGAGGAAAGTCCATAAATTAAGACAAGGTTAACACTGAGACACTCTAGTTAAAACCCTGTCTAGGAGTGGCAGGAGAATTCCCTTCCATCATATCTAAAAAGCATTAAATCTGAGAATTCCCTTCCATTATATATATGAGAAGCATGGATGCATAAGAATGTTGCTGCGGGACATCTGTAAACACTCTCGACTCACGTAAACAAATGTGAAAGGGGACCATGTCCTTCATTTCCAGTTAAGCCTGGAAATTGAAGCAGTTATGAGTCTTCGTGTTACCAGTGCCAGAAAAACCTAACTCAGACTGGTCTAAACAATCACAACTCACTGGCACATAAAAGGTAAGTCTGGATGTAGAAAAACAATGAAACAGAAAAAATTTTCAAAAAACACACATGCAATAAAACCATATTAAAAGTGAGAAAAAAAGAAAGTATGAACACAGGATTCAAGTGAAGGGTTAAACGAGGTCAGGGGAAGTCAGAGTTACGGGAGGTCAGGAGAGGGTTATGTGAGGTCAGGGAAAGTTATATGAGATGGGGAGGAAGCCATATGGTTAAGAATGGGGTTATTTGTCAAGGTTCTAACTTTTGTTTTGTATAATGGGTTTTAGGATGTTTGTTACATTATGGAAAATATAATAAATACACAAGTAAGCACATTTAGGTGGAAGCAGAGCTAGAACTAGAATGAAAATGTTCTGAGCTTCGTCCAGAGGTCGATGCTGCTTGCGCAGAGAAAAGCTGTTGTCACCAGGGGTATGGGCTCCTGGTCCAATAGCGCCTCCTCCTTTGCAACAGGGAGCAGGGGCAGGGTGACTTTGTAATCTGTATTCAAGTAGGCATGAAGTCGGGGCCTTATTGTATGCCAAGAGAGGACTGAGACAGAAGAATTTCAGATAAAATAAACATGTGTATATAGGGTGAGAGGCAAACACAGGTTTACAGATGTGAGTATGCAAAACATGGAGTTTATTCCTGTATTATTATTTATTATTTATTGTATTATTTTCTATATGAGCAACTGTAAACCTACTTTTGCCCCACCCTTTATTTCTCTTTTTTTGTAGAGAACAAATTTAAATAACAGCCCATTCCTAAATAGATTGATGGAATTAAGTCAATAAACCCCAAACAGTTGTTAATTGATGAGATCCTCCTTTCATTGTTAACTGAGAGTTTGCAAATGCTGAATAATTAATTTTTGCATCAATAGTTAACACAATTTAGTAATAGGAGAGCTATCTGATTAAGAATTTAAATCTTAAGTCATGACCCATAACAAGTCAGTCTGACTCTTCTTTTATTAAATCCCGAATGGGTAGGATCTTGAAATAATATATAATATGTGAGGTTTACATGTATAAGAACATAAAAAAGCATTTCAATATTTTCCCACTAACTCTTTGGTTATGTTATATGGGATTGGGTGGAAGCAGAGATAAAAACTAAGCATGGGCCTTGTAGAAATTTTTTTCCTACTTCAGACCATGTTTAAGTTTTCTCCTAATGACTGGGCAGTATCAGACTAAAGCCATGATTCTTCAGGCAAAATGAATGGAGCTCAGTAACTTTTTGTGAATTTGATCAGTACAAAAAGCTAAACTAAATCATACGAAGAAAAAGAACTGTCAGAAACAGCTTTTTCTCCCTCCCCATTCACACTCCCCCCAACACTTACATACCATCAGTTTATTCTTGAGCAAAATTTGTCTTCGATTTTCATTTTACTTTTTTTCCCCATATTTAAGACTTAAAAAAAGTTTGCTAATAGTGTGCTGACTTGACATGGCGTGGAACTTAAACACTTACCGGTACACTAAGTTATCAGGCATTACGAAAGTCAGAACACAAGAACCGGCATCCAAAACAGAGTACTTTACTCCTCCTCAGAGCGAATGGAGACCAGAAATT
Organism: Desmodus rotundus; assembly: GCF_022682495.2. NCBI lineage: Eukaryota > Metazoa > Chordata > Mammalia > Chiroptera > Phyllostomidae > Desmodus > Desmodus rotundus. The sequence continues at coordinate 142,398,628 of NC_071390.1, forward strand.
GGATGTTTATGACCCCCAAAACGCAGAATTTCCTCCAGCACTTCTCCCAGATGTGCTGACTGAGGATGACATGGGGCACCCAGATCCTGGAGATGCTATTGCCTGGCCCAAGGAGGTCCTGAGGTACAATGTCATTGGAGGCAAATGCCAGCGGGGTTTTACGGGGCAGATAACATTCCAGGAGCTGGTGGAATCAAGAAAGCAGGACGCTGATAGGCTCAGCTGGCTTTGACTGTGGGCTGGTGTGTGGGACTGCTCCAAGCTTTCTTCCTGGTGTCAGATGACATTAATGGATTCATTCCTCACTGAGGGGGGCAGATCTGCTGGTATCAGAAGCCAGGCATAGATTGGAAGCCATCAGTAGTGTTACGTTTCTGGAAGCATGTATCTACTGGCTGCAGAAGCTCTAGTGCTGGGAGAAGCCCTGTTCTCTAAATCTAATCAAGCTTTTCCGGCAGGGTTTCTAGCAGACTGAGAATGGACAGGCCTCTACCTCCACAGCCCCATAGGGCAATGTGGATCATGGCAGATTCACTGAAAGGAAGTACAAATCTATTGTCAAGTGTAAGACAGCTTTCTACTCCTTCCACCTTCCTGTAGCTGCTGCCATGTATATGGTGGGGAGTGAGGGGGAGAAGGAACATGCCAAAGCCAGGAAGATCCTGCTGGAGATGGGAGGGCTTTCAGACTCAGAATGATTACTTTGCCCTCTCTGGGGACTCCAGTGTGATGGGTAAGATTGGCACTGACATCCAGGACAACAAATGCAGCTGGCTGGTGATTCAGGGTCTGCAACAAGCCTCTCCAGAACAGCACAGATCCTACAGGAGAACTATGGGCAGAAAGAGGCCAAGAGGGGGGACCTGCGTGAAGGTGCTCTAAGAGGAGCTGAATCTGCAGGCTGCATTCCTGCAGTATGAGGAAGACGGTTACACTCACCTTATGTCTCTCATCGAGCAATACCCTTTGCCCCTGTCTCTAGCCATCTTCCCGAAGCTAGCACACAAGATCTACAAGCAGAAGTGACCTAGAGACTGCCAAGGCAGGGAGGAGAGGCTCTCAATAATTTACAGTAAATCCTCAAACAAAAAAAGTCAGGACACTCTTGTTTATGTTTTGATTGTGGTCAGCTTGACCACGGAGAGACAAAAGCCAGTGTGATGGTTATGTCTGGTCTGCCTTATCAACTTGTCAAGAATGTTCTAGAAATTAGTCGATAATCACACTGTGATCTGCTTCATTCCAGCCATGTAGGCTCAGCTCTGTACTGCTAATGTCATACTGGTTCTCTCTTGGCCATGGACTTTGAAGTCTAGGCTGGAAGTGTGAACATGAATCAGTACAAAAGAAAGTTTTTGAACAATGATATGATTCATGATTTAGAGAGTGTATTAAAGGGAGCAGTAGGAACACATAAGTGAGAGTAACAGGAACCTGAGTTTGGCGAGTCTAGATAAATAGGTTAGGAGGTAAGAAACAGGGAATGATGAGTTCAGTAATAAAGATGTTGAATTTAAGTTATTAATGGGACATCCAATTTCAGCATATAGTGGAAAATGCAGAACTGTTACTCTGGAAGATAACATTGCGAATTAGCTAAGGTGATAGCAAGTCATGGAATACAGATCGCTGAGGCTGTGAAAGAACCAGGGAGATCTGAAGGGTGCATACCCGATCTCAGTCCCTCAGCAAATTATAACAATTGCACAGGTACCAGCAAAATCCCCTCCCCCAACAAACTTAGAGGCTTTTTTCACCAGGATTCCTTCACCACCAACACACACACTCACTCTAGTGTTCTCAAGACTTTAAGGAAAGAAAAATATATCTTGGTTATAAAATGTTTATTCAGGGCAGGAAAGACTTTCCCCCTATTCTCTTAGGTTCTGTGGCTGGGCCCAAGAATTACACTGACAAAAGACAGATTAATAGGAGAAAAGCATAGACATTTTATTTGATGTTAACATTTCTATGTGTACACAATTCCCTTCATATAAAGAAAGTAAAGATGAAAAGCAGCGGATAGGCCTGAGAGCTCATACACCACTGAAACAGAGTGAGAAATTGCGGGGATGGGACAAGCAAAGGAAGGGGTTGTGGCTAGGGGCAGTATATTGGGGGAAAGTGACTAGGAAGTAAATGAGGGAAACTCATGGAAGGTAAGGATTATTTTTGTAAGGTTCATTTTTTTTTTGTAGAGATTTAGGGAATCTCAGCATTGATTCCCAGTCTTGGATGATAAGAACATTCTTCTCTTTCTGCTGCAGGGAGGGCACCTTTATCACAGCAAATTTATGCCTTGCTTTTAGGTAGAAAAGAGATCTGAGAACCCTTCCTACATCTGCTGTTTCTCAGGTGCCTTCAGCTCAAAATAATCCATATGCCAAAGTGGCATATTGTGGGGTGGCATGTTCTGACCCCTTTATTGCCATTCTTGACTCAGTAAATTTTGTGAACTGTAACATAAATGCACTGGTAGTATACCAAGATTTTAGCACACTTGCATGCATAATATAAAGCAGATATATACTGAAACTAAAAGTATTTCATTATAGCATATTATAGTATTTATTTCATCATTCATTCCTTCAGTGTTGCATCCCGCCAAATGCTAGAACTATACTGAGCACTTTGGGAAATAAGAAAATAGAAATCCACCTCTTGTGATCACTTTTCAAAACAAGGGAAATGAGGCATATATATATATATATATATATATATATATATATATATATATATATATATACACTGAACATGAATAAGCATAAGATAGGGTAGAAAGTCATGTCTTAAAACTGGACAAAAAATGCTATTCCAGATGGGTGGTGGGGGCAGTATCAGCAACTCTCAGGTGCTTAGGAAGGCTCCATAAAGGACAAGACAACTAAACTAGTCCTTGAAGCATAAGATTTGGAATTTAGAGATCAAGATGACTATCACCAACGAGAAGAGCAATGGCCTATAGCTGGGAAAATGCAGCCTGTAGGTAAGAGAAAGCAAGTGTTTGGTGGAGCCAAGGGCAAGATTTATTGACGGGAGGAGAGGATCTTAAGATTGGAAATGTTGGCTGAGGTCACATCATGATAGTCTCAAAGGTCATATCCTGAGGATTTGGACTTGATTCTGAAGCCAGGAGACTCTGAACTTTCAGCAGATAGAAGGAGACATGGTACAATCATAGATATTATATTTCAGAAAGACAAAATGGTAACACTGTGTAAGATGTAAGGAGAAGAAGAGCCTAGAAGTGAGCATAAATGAGGCTCTATCATATTAGGGTGCAGGGATTCTATGTGCTAATAGAGTATTAGTGTCCACATTTTGTAATGCAACTAGCCTTATTTAAAGTGGTGATGTTCTCAAACTAGGATGAGGGGCAATTTTCTCTGTCTTAATATGGATTTTAGCCTAAGGATATTTTGTAAAAGTTAAGTTACTTTTGAAAATGAAGAATCTTCATGAAATAACTGCTAAAACAGGACTCCATGGAAGAATCACACGGTGCAGTTTCGACTGCTATCTAAGAGTACAGATAACAACTTCTGACCCTTCATAGATTCTCCTGATCCAATGTCACAATGAAGGTGACATTAAGGTTTGTTTTTAAGTTTCTCTGCTTAGTTCATAAGAATGGTAGCTAAGAGAGAAAAACTGACCTTTATTCAATACCACACTCAATGGTAAATGAAGCTACCTGGATAGGTATTTGGTTTTATTTACTATTATTTTTTGAAGTCATATTAGCAACACAGCCTAAAACCTTGAAGAGGACTTCATTGATGTCTGTAGAAACTTTCAAGTTGACTAGACCTGACATATACACCTCATCCCTGAGATATTTATAGCCAATAAAGAAAAATTAGACATTGGGGCTATCCAGTGTCTTTCACGCTTACAGTCTTCATTCATGAAATCATGGACCTTTGTGCTTGCCCTTCATGGCACTTGTAATCAAAGAGAAAGAAAAATAGTAACCATATAAAAACATGAAAGTAAGTATATTTTTACTAATCACAGTGAGTTTTCTGATAGGGTAAGGACTGAGCACCATGAGAGAAACTCGGGGGATGGATAGATGTAGGGGATCAGAGAAAGTGTCTCAGAGAAAGCAGTATTTAAACTGAAGTAGGAGTTAGCCAGGAAAAGAGGATCAGCGTTTCACAGGAAGACAGAATCTCAAGTCAAGTTAACTATAATAATCACATTGGAATTACAAGACCCTAGTATATATTTCATTGGGCCTAGAGGTACAACATAAAAATATTACAGATCATCTAACAATATGTGAAAATGTCATACATTAATTTTAAATAGCAATTTGCGATATTGTGGTTATAAACTTTTTGGCTTGGGGCAATATATTTCTATGTCTTATGAAATTATTAATTCTCATTTAATGCTAATGTTCCTTTCTGTGAAGATTAGAGCTAATTAACTACTCCTTTCATCTACATTAATTTATTAGTTACTCATGATGAATCCAGTAAATGTTTCTGTATTAGTTGGCCAAAGTAAGTTTTATGGACAAGATACCAACACAGCTGAACATGCACATGATCAAATACTTTAGGAAAAAAAAATAAACATTGCAATCATCAGCAAATAAAGTTGGAAAACAAATGGACTGAAGGGCTAAATATTACGATACATTAAATAGTGATCAACTTAACATTATTTGGGTGACCAAACATAGTTTCCCTAGTTACAGTCACTGATGTAACAGGACTGCGCCTCACCACCATTACAGAATCAAAAGTGGGTAACTGAGTAGGAAGATAGCGGCGAGTGAGATAGGTGGGAGCAGAGTCCACTTCCCCTGAGCACGGGTGAAACACCTAGCCGATCTTCTCTGGAACAGAGTGAACAGCCAACAGTACCCCAGCATATATGAAGATTGGAGACCAAAAATTGTAGAGGACATTGAAAAATCAGACGGTAAGGAGAGTGCTTCAGGACAATAAGGTTCCTGGGACCAGCATGGGGACCAGGGCAGCTGCAGCCCCAAGCCTGCGCCCGCCGGGCCTGCTGCAGGACTCTTGGGAGAGAGCCGGGTCAAGTGCTCCCTCCCTTGCCAAACAAGGTTTGAGCAGCACCAAGAGAGACCCAGTTGCTTGAAGTCACAGAGAGGGAAATAAGGGCGAAGTGGCAGACATACAAGGGCTGTGAGCACCCACAGAGACTGTGGTTGCAGCCTGGGGAGAGCTGAGAGTTGGGCTGGGATGGGTCCTGACCCGGACAGTCCCTGGTCTAGTTGGGGAGGTGGGCTGTGTGAGTGGCCAGGCCCTTCCTTGTATGGAGTGGCAGGCTTGAGCAGAAGGAAGATTTCAAAAAGAAAAAGTGAAAAAAGAGACCCTCGGTGCCTGTTTGGGAAATTCTCCTGCAGCAGCCACTCTGACCTCCTCCCCATCCAGCCGATGGGCGCTCCCACAGTGGCGTGGAAGGCCCCGAACTCACACGGGTAGTCCCAGGGGGAGTCTGCACCCGAACCTCTGGGACGGGAGGCTGTTCCTCCCACCACAACTGCAGGCCAGGGACAGAGCGCTCCTGACCCTGCCATGCAGAGGCACTGTCCACCCAACCCCTGTGCCCCTGGGGAAGCAGCTGAGGAGGCATGTGCCTGCATTGCAGCAGCAGCCATGGTGGCATCTCTGCCCTGCAGGGCTAGGGCTGACTGGCTCTCTGGGAAAGCAGAAATGACCCTGCAGAGGAGAACTACAGGGTTCAGGGAGTCAGTAATCCCCAGAGGGACTTGACTCACTGGGGGCACTGAACTGGTCTGAGGGGGCATTGAGAGTCCCTAGCATCTAGGACAACAAAGAGTGAGAAGGGGGTATGTGAATTGCCCCTAATTGGTGCACCTTGGGGACAGTGCAACTGGTGGACTGAAGGCCTAGGCTGGGTGTAGAGGGGCACCAGGGGCCCGGCAGGGAACTGGGGAACTGGACTAGAGGCTGGCCGAGTGCCAATCAGGAAGGGAGAAAAGTGAAACCAATCCCCCCTCAGCTTGCTGAAGCCAGGAAGACCAGCAGATTTGGCTTGGCCAGTTTGAAGCCAGCAGAAGGTCTTTTGGGTTTTGTTGGTTTTTCTTTTCTTTAGTAATTCTTTATTTTTTTATTTTTAATTTTTTCTTTTAACTCCTTCTTCTTCTCTTTGCTTCTTTATTTTTTTTATTCATTCTTCCTTTCTTTCCCTTTTTATCTCTTCTTCCTTCCTCCTTCTTCTTTTTCTTTTTTTTAATTCCCACAAGCAAGACAATAAAACCTGGAACTGTGAAAAGACCAGAGTTGGACCCAAAGAGGGGGCATCCCAACAGTTGAGACAGTGAGACAAATTTCACTTTGCTATTCCAGAGAACTTGCAAGTTATTGTATATTTGTATTATTATTTTTTCATTATTACATCTTTCATTTTATTAGTATTTTTGTATTTTTCTTCTTTGTGTTTAGTCTTCTTCACTTGACTGGTTAAATTGCATTGTTTGACTGGTCTCCCTTGTTCTCTCTTTCATGGTGTATTGTTAATTCACTGTATTTCACTTCACTTGTGTTCCATTAGCACACTACTCTAGGACCTCTACTTCCTATTCTTGTTATCCAGATCACATAAATTCTGTCATATGATTGCTGCTCCATTATTATTGTAAGTAATTGCTGTTCCATACATTCGTAAATACTACACAGCATCCCTCCCAGATCTTAGCCCACTTCACTATTTTCTGAACTTTATTACTGTTGTGGTTAACTCTATTCTCTTACATACCACACCTATTTTCTATCTTTTACTCTCACTTTACCTCATAATCTGACCTCCCACAAGCTCACTGCCTTCTAGATCCAACTCACAATCCTTCCTCCCGCAACAAGTCTTTTTGTTGTTGTTGTTGTTCAATTAAAACTGTCTGCATTTTCTCCCCACTCCTCCACCCCACCCCAGCCAAACCCGCAACAAGTCTTACCTTCTTTCTACACTTTCTAAAAAGTGGCTAGTTGGGTGAAATATCACGGTTAACACTACACATATCCAAAAGATCTCCTATCTCCTCTCTATGGGCTGGTACTTTAAATATTATAGAATACGCTCCTGCTTTCTTAAAGCATTTCACTTTCCCTCTCCAACTGATCACAAAAAAGAGTAGGTGGAAGCTGTGAACACCAGGATACCTGTTGGAAAAGGAAACCCACCAACAAAGGAACCACCAACACAACTGAACAAGAGCAAGAGAGAATCCTCAAAACCTTGCACACAGGGAAGAACCAGCTTCAACACAACCTGCCCACACCTGCACAACAGAATACAAGAGGTGGTGGACAGAGTGACTCTCAGTTAACCAGCTGGTGGGAAGGACCCTCCAAAGACAGACCCAACAACAAGCAAAACCCAAAGACATACAGAGAGCCAACATAAGCGACAGCCCAAGACCAGCAAGCTCAGGAGATCAAGGAGACTGCATCACTGAATCTCACAGGCGTCCTATCATAGAAGTTCACACCATAATCCCATGGAGTCAGAATAGATCAATTTAAGAAGCAGAGGCTAACAAGAAGAGTCTCACAAACAATGGGAAGACAAAGAAACAAACCCCAAATGAAAGGAAAGGAGTAAGCTTCAGAAAGAACGCTAAATGAAATAGAGGCTAGTCAACTATCAAATATTGAGTTCAAAGCAATGGTTATAAGGAAACTCAATGAGTTCACAGAGAATTATCAAAAACTCCAGGGAAACTACAATTAACTCACTGCAAACTACATCAATATGAAAAAGGAGATAGAAACTACCAAAAAGGGTCAAGAGGAAATGAAGAATACAATTTCTGAACTGAAGAACACAGTAGAAGGAATCAAAAGCAGGCTCAATAAAGCAGAGAATCAAATTAGCAAACTGGAGGACAAGGTAGAGAAAACCTCCCAGAAACAACAGGAAAAGGAAAAGAGGCTCAGAAAGAATGAAGAAGGGTTAAGGGAACTGCAGGAGGACAACATGAAACATAATAAGATCCATATAATAGGGATATCAGAAAGAGAAGAAGAGGATGGGATAGAAAACCTGTTTGAAAAAGTAATGATGGAAAACTTCCCTAATTTGATGAGAGAAAAAGTCATACAAATCCAGGAAACACAGAGCATACCAATCAAGAGGAACCCAAAGAGGCCCACTGCAAGACACATCATAATTAAAATGGCAAAATTCCAAGACAAAGAGAGAATCTTAAAGGCAGCAAGGGAAAAACAGGAAGTAACATACAAGGGAGCCCTGACAAGGCTAGCAGCTGACTTCTCAATGGAAACACTCCAAGCTAGAAGGGAATGGCAAGAAATATTCCAAGTAATGAAAACCAGAGGCCTACAACCAAGACTACTTTATCCAGCAAGGCTCTCAATTAAAATCGAAGGCAAAATAAGGAGTTCCTGGACAAAAGAATATACCTCCTCCAAACCCGCTCTGCAGGAGATGCTAAAGGGTTTGCTTTAAGAACAGGAAGAAAAACAGTGAAAGAGAGAGGAACATAGGTATGAAAAAATGGCGATGAATAAGTATCTATCAATAATAACTGTAAATGTAAATGGATTAAATGACCCAATCAAAAGACACAGAATAACGGAATGGATAAGAAAACATGACCCACACATATGCTGCCTACAGGAGACCTACCTCAGAACAAAAGACCTACACAGACTGAAAGTGAAGGGCTGGAAACAAATATTCCAAGCAATGGACAGGGGAAAAAAGCAGGGATAGCAATACTCATATTGGACAAAATAGACTTCAAAAAAAGAGCCATAAAAAGAGACCCAGAAGGTCACCTCATAATACTCGAGGGAAGAACCCATCAAGAAGACATAAAATAGTAAATGTATATTCACCCAACATAGAAGCACCCAAATACATAAAGAAAATCTTGGAGGACATCAAGAAACATATTGACAGCAACACAAGTATAGTAGGAGATTTTAACACCCCACTGTTGAAAATGGACAGATCTTCCAAACAAAATATCAACAGAGATATTGTGACATTCAACAATGCTCTAGATGAAGTGGACTTAACTGATATATATAGAGCCTTTCATCCCAAAGAAGCAAAATACACATTCTTTTCAAATGTACATGGAACATTTTCAAAGATAGCCCACATGATAGTCCACACAAAACAAGTCTCAAATTCAAGAAAATGCTTGAAATCACATCAAGCATTTTCTCCAACTACAAGGGACTGAAACTAGAAACCAACCTCAAGGAGAAAACCCGAAAACACTCAAAATCATGGAGATTGAATAGCATGCTACTAAATAATGAATGGGTCAAGAATGAGATTAGGTAAGAAATCAAAAATTTGCTGGAAACAAATGAAAATGAACTCACAACAATGCAAAACTTATGGGACACAGTGAAGGCAGTCCTGAGAGGGAAGTTCATAGCAATACAGGCCTACCTAAAAAAGATAGAAACATTTCAGATAAACAACCTAACCCTGTGCCTACAAGAACTCAAAGAACAACAACAAAGACCACCCAGAGCAAGTAGAAGGAAGGAAGTAACCAAGATCAGGGCAGAATTAAATGACATAGAGACTAAAAGCACAATTCTAAGGATGAATGAATCCAGGAGCTGGTTCTTTGAAACGATAAACAAGTTAGACAAGCCTCTAAGCAAGCTCATCAAGAAAAAAAGAGAGAGGACCCAAATAAACACAATCAGAAATGAAAGAGGAGAGATTACAACTGACACCACAGAAATACAAAGGATTGTAAGAAATTACTACAAAGAATTATATGCCAAGAAATGTGAAAACCTAGGTGAAATGGATAAATTTGTAGAAAAATATAATCTTCCAAAACTTAGTGAAGAAGCAGAAAGCCTGAACAGATCAATAACACATGGTGAAATTGAAGCAGTAATCAAAAAGCTTCTGGCACACAAAAACCCTGGACCAGATGGTTTCAGAGGAGAAGTTTACAAAATATTTAAGGGAGAGCTAACCCCCATCCTCCACAGATTATTTCAAAAAATTCAAGAGGATGGAAGACTCCCAAACTCTTTTTATGAAGCCAACACCATCCTAATCCCAAAACCAGATAAAGACATAACAAAGAAAGAAAACTTCAGGCCAATATTGCTGATGAACACGGATTCTAAAATCCTCAACAAAATATTGGCAAACTGCATCCAGCAATACGTTAAAAAGATCATAAACCATGATCAAGTGGGATTCATCCCAGGGATGCGAGGGTACAATATTTGAAAATCAATAAACATAATACACCACATAAACAAAATGAAAGACAAAAATCACATCATATCAATAGATGTGGAAAAAGCATTTGACAAGGTACAGCACCTATTTATGATAAAAACATTCAGCAAAGTGGGAATAGAGGGAGCATTCCTCAATATAATAAAGACCATATGTGAGACACCTACAGCCAACATCATACTCAATGGACAAAAGGTTAGAGCTTTCCCACTAAGATCAAGAACGAGACAAGGATGCCCACTTTCACTACTCCTATTCAACGTAGTACTGGAAGTCCTAGCCATAGCAATCAGACAAGAAAAAGCAATAAAAGGCATCCAAATTGGAAAGGAGGAAGTAAAACTGTCATTGTTTGCAGATGACATGATAGTGTACATGGAAAATCCTATAGACTCCACCAAAAAACTACTCGACCTAATAAAAGAATTTGACAAAACAGCCAGATACAAAGTCAATATTCAGAAATCAAAGGCATTTTTGTACACTTTGTATATATTTGTACATTTTGTACACAACAAAAAAAATCAGAAACAGAAATCAGGAAAAATATCCCATTTGATATAGCAACAAGAAAAATAAAGTACCTAAGAATAAACCTAGCCAAGGAGGTAAAAGACCTATACTCAGAAAACTATACAACACTGAAGAAAGAAATTAAGGAACACACAAACAAATGGAAACATGTACCATGCTCATGGACAGGAAGAATTAACATCATCAAAATGGCCGTACTACCCAAAGCGATGTATACATTCAATGCAATCCCTATTAAAGTACCCATGACATATTTCACAGATATAGAACAAACATTTCAGAAATTCATATGGAACCATAAACGACCCCAAATAGCTGCAGCAATTTTGAGAAAGAAGAACAAAGCAGGAGGGATCACAATACCTGATATCAAACTGTATTACAAGGCCACGGTAATCAAAACAGCCTGGTACTGGCATAAAAACAGGCACATAGACCAATGGAACATAACAGAGAGCCCAGAAATAAACCCAAGTCTCTACGGTCAATTAATATTTGACAAAGGGGGCAGGAGCATAAAAGGGAGCAAAAACAGCCTCTTGAACAAATGGTGTTGGGAGATCTGGACAGCTACGTGCAAAAAAATGAAACTCAATCACCAACTTATGCCATACACAAAAATAAATTCAAGGTGGATAAAAGACTTAAATATAAGTCGTAACACCATAAAAGTCCTAGAGGAAAACATTGGTAGGAAACTCTCAGACATTCCACGCAGCAACATCCCCGCAGAAATGTCCCCTAAAGGAAGGGACATAAAGGAAAGAATAAAGAAATGGGACCTCATCAAAATAAAAAGCTTCTGCATGGCTAAAGAAAACAGCATTAAAATCAAAAGAGAACCAACAGTATAGGAAAACATATTTGCCAATGATACCTCAGACAAGGGTCTGATCTCCAAAATATATAAAGAACTCACACAACTGCACTCCAGGAAGACAAACAACCCAATTAAAACATGGGCAAAAGACTTGAACAGACAATTCTCCAAGGAAGACATACAGAGGGCCCAGAGACATATGAAAAGATGCTCAGTATCACTAGCCATCAGAGAGATGAAAATTAAAACCACAATGAGACACCACCTCACACCAGTCAGAATGGCCAACATAAACAAATCAACAAACAAGCATTGGAGAGAATGTGGAGAAAAGGGAACCCTAGTGCACTGTTGGTGGGAATGGAGACTGGTGCAGCCACTGTGGAAAACAGTATGGAATTTCCTCAGAAAACTAAAAATGGAACTGCCTTTTGACCCAGCATTTCCACTGCTGGGATTATACCCTAAGAACCCTGAAATACCAATCCAAAAGAACCTATGCACCCCAATGTTCATAGCAGCACAATTTACAATAGCCACTGGAAGCAACCTAAGTGCCCATCAGCAAATGAGTGGATCCGAAAACTATGGTACATTTACACAATGGAATACTACGCAGCAGAGAGAAGGAAGGAGCTTATACCCTTTGCAATGGCATGGATGGAACTGGAGAGCATTATGCTAAGTGAAATAAGCCAGACAGTGAGGAACAAATACCATATGACCTTACCTTTAACTGGAACATAACCAACAAAAGAAAAAAGCAAACAAAATATAACCAGAGACATTGAAATTAAGAACAATCTAACAATAGCCAGAGGGGAGGGAGGAGGAGATAGTGGGGAGAGGGGTTTACAGAAGCTACTATAAAGGACACAGGGACAAAATCAAGGGGGAGGGTGGAAGCAAGGGAGGGAGGTGGGTTTGGCTGGGGTGAGGTGGGAGGGGTGGGAGGGGTGGGGAGAAAATGCTGACAGCTGTAATTGAATAAGAATAAAGTAATTTTTTGAAATATGTGGGTAACTGAAAACGACCTAAGTCTTTAGTACTGAATTCCAAGTCTTTTTTTTTTTAATTTTTTATTGTTATTCGATTACAGTTGTGTGCCTTTTCTCCCCATCCCTCCACCCCACCCCAGCCTTAAAATATTGTATCTTTTTAAATGTTTTTTTAATATATTTATTGATTATGCTATTACAGTTGTCCCATTTCCCCCCCACTCCACTCCATCCTGCCCACCCCCCTCCCTCCCACATTCCCACCCCCATAGTTCATGTCCATGGGTCATACTTATAAGTTCTCTGGCTTCTACATTTCCTACACTATTCTTACCCTCCCCCTGTCTATTTTCCACCTATCATCTATGCTACTTATTCTCTGTACCTTTCCTCCCCTCTCCCCCTCCCACTCCCTTATTGACAACCCTCATGTTCTAGTTGTTTGCCTAGTTTGCTCTCGTTTTTGTTTTATGTGTGGTCGTTAATAACTGTGAGTTTGCTGTCATTTTTACTGTTCCTATTTTTGATCTTCTTTTTCTTAGGTAACTCCCTTTAACATTTCATATAATAAGGGCTTGGTGATGATGAGCTTCTTTAACTTGACCTTATCTGAGAAGCACTTTATCTTCCCTTCCATTCTAAATGATAGCTTTGCTGGATACAGTAATCTTGGATGTAGGTCCTTGCGTTTAATCTTGGGTAATGTAATTATGATGTGCCTTGTTGTGTTCCTCCTTGGGTCCAGCTTCTTTGGGACTCTCTGAGATTCCTGGACTTCCCGGAAGTCTATTTCCTTTGCCAGATTAGGGAAGTTCTCCATTATTTGTTCAAATAAGTTTTCAATTTTTTGTTCTTCCTCTTCTCCTTCTGGCACCCCTATAATTCGGATGTTGGAACGTTTCAAGGTGTCCTGGAGGTTCCTAAGCCTCTCCTCATTTTTCCAAGTTCTTGTTTCTTCATTCTTTTCTGGTTGGATGTTTGTTTCTTCCTTCTGGTCCATAGAATTGATTTGAGTCCCAGTTTCCTTCTCATCACTATTGGTTCCCTGTACATTTTCCTTTGTTTCTCTTAGCATAGGCTTCATTTTTTCATCTGTTTTTCGAACAGATTCAACCAAGTCTGTGAGCATATTGATAACCAGTGCTTTGAACTGTGCATCCGATAGGTTGGCTATCTCTTCCTTGCTTAGCTGTATTTTTTCTGGAGCTTTGAAGTGTTCTGTCATTTGGGCCATTTTTTTTTTTGTTTGTCTTGGCGCGTCTGTTACTTTAAGGGGCGGAGCCTTAGGTGTTCACCAGGGCGGGGTAATGCTGGTCGCTGAGCTGTGACGCTGTACATGGGGGAGGGGCCGAGTGGGAGCAATGGCGCCGGCCTCACTCTCCTCCGGATTTCAATCTTTCACTCCGATACCCACAATCAAACTGGGCCACTCTGGTGCTGGTTCCCGAGTAAGTGGGCCTGTGCACACTCTAGGCCCCTGTGGGTCTCTCCAACAACTTCTCCTGTGAGGCTGGGCGTCTCTCCTGCTGCCGCCCCAACCCCCAGGGGCGCTTTCAATCAGAGGTTTGAGGCTTTATTTCCCCGAGCTGGAGCCTGGGTTGCGTGGTCTGCTTCACTGCCCAACGTTTGTCCGGTTTGTCTGTGTGCGAATGTGGGGACGTGGGGTGCTACCCGCCACTCTGCCTGCCCCACTCTCCGCCACTCTGAGTCCGGCCCTCTGGGTTTATCTGTGCAAATGTGAGGCCGCAGGGTCTGCTAGTGCTTGGACTGCCTGCACCATTTGTCCCACACTCCGCCAGTCTCAGTCCCGCCACAGCCACTCGAGTCATCTTCACCCCGGTGCCCGTCTCCGCCCCTCCTACCAGTCTGGATGTGTTTATTTTCTATTTCCTTGGTGTAGGTCCCCCTTGCTGTTCGATTCTCTGTCAGTTCTGGTTGTGCGAGGAGGCACAGTGTGTCTACCTACACCGCCATCTTGGTTCTGAATTCCAAGTCTTCAATACTAACAATAGGTAGACCTCTCTCGCAGGTTTTTTTTAGAACCAGGAAGATTTCAGATACGAAAACCAGCAATAGCACCAAGTAATTATTGGCATAAGTAAAGGGGAAAATTTGAGTGGTTCCCAAACTGTGATCCAGGTACCAGCAGCACCACACTTGCCTTGGAACTTGGTAGAAATCCAAGCTGTGGGCCCTCCACCTTGGTTCCTGAATCGGGGAGGGCCCTGCAATCTGTGCTGTATGCAGGGGACTCTGATGCTCACTGAAGAAGGTTTTCTCAAACCTTGTTGAATTTAAGGTGAAATCAGATTGAAAAGCTCACCTCAATTTTCTTGCAGTTTTCTAAAAGTTATTTCCTTTAATTTATTTCAGCTCAGAACAAGTTGAAGCCATTAATAGAATATCATTTATAGCCACTGGTTGAAGAATTAGCTATAAATTTAAATTGTTAAACTTTTTTTTTACACTGTCTAAGTCTATATAACGGCTTGTCTGATGAAGGAGAGAGGGCCGGAATAGGTTAGACTCTGTTGCTACAGCAAGCTCAAATTGTGTCAGACAGTTTTGATTAAAGTGTTAAACTTTGCATAAGTTGCACTTTGACCTTTGAATATTTTTAATATGTTGTAGATTTAAAGTTCTGAGGGTTACATGGAATTTGGGTGATCATGAATACATTTTTATTTAGTATAACTTAAATAGCATGATAAAAAACAGTATTTATACAATAAATATATTTTCATTTGCAAACTTTCATATAGTTTAATATGTCTCACCTGGCATGCATTAAAATTAATAGCTGCCTCCTTTTAGGAAAGCTTGTTCTAGAACATAGCCAATTTCTTTAAAAATATAGAAAATTAAACAATCACTCTTTGTATCACAAAAAGATCACCTTTGGCTTTAAAAATGTATTTTCTCTCATCATTTAAAAATAAATTAATTTATAAACATTAAGTATATTTAGATTTTTTATATTATGTGTATATTTCAACTAACTCAATCATATGCAAATATACCAATTTTTAAGCCATAAGTATACTACACACATATAATATACATCATTTCCTAATACCAGGCTTGAAGTCATTTGGAATCTCTCCCTGGGTACAGTGGGGGATATGCTCCAAGACCCCCAGCAGATGCCTGAGAGTATGGATAGTACCAAAAAATAATTAACAACAACTAATAATAGAATAGAATAATTATCACAATAAACTGTAATAAAAGTTATTTGGATGTGGTCTCTCTGTCTCTCAAAGTGTCTTATTGTGCTGTACTCACATTTTCACTTAGGAAGCACTTTCCGGCTTCTCCTTGGCTTGTCAGAATTGCCAGCATCATTATTCTTTTGCCTTGGGGCCATTGTTAAATACAATAAGGGTGACTTTAACACCAGCACTTCGACACTGAACAGCCCATGTCATCACCAACATGGTGACACAGTGACTAACACGTGGGCAGTGTCTGCAGCGTGGAGACGCTGGACAAAGGGAGGGTTCATGTCCCAGGCAGAATGGTGCGAGATTTCATCCCACTAGTCAGAATGACCACAAAATTTAAACCTTATCAATTGTTTATTTCTGGAATTTTCATTTAATACTTTTGGACGGTGGTTGATGAAGGTAACTGAAAGCAAAACCGGCAGATAAGGAGAGAGAACTACTGTATACAGAAAGAAGGCCTCCTCATTGAACACAGTCTGATTTCCTAGGAAGATTTTGTCTAATCTTCTGCTCCACATGCTACCTTTGTAGATGTTTCCCAATACTGTGAGCAGTCAATTAATAAATAAATAAATTTTAATCTAACCTATGTGTTAGAAATGGACAGAGAAACGTCATTGAGCAGAGCTTGCTATAATGCCACCAAAGACAGTTCTAGGAGGAAGCATATCAGGCACAGTGTTTTGAGTCACTGGTAATTAATGTCACAACTAAGCAACCATGTAACATAAAATAAGAACCTCTACCTGCCTGGGTGGGAGAGATGGGTTGAAACAGACTGAAGAGGTGGTAAGGTATGTAGCCATTCAGTTTGATGAAGAAAAGGAAGGAATAAGAGTTGGTTTTTACTATTCTTCCTATTATGAAATTCTGAAGGAGTCCCCAGAAAGAACAAGGAGCTATGGTGTTATTAACACACCTCACATAACTATACATAGTAGGCAGTACAATTTCTTCCTGGTAAAGACCTGGAAAGAAAGCTAGGAAAATGTTCCCACTTGGTACACATATAAGGACACTCTTTTTTCTATATACTACTATAACTAAGTTTGGGGATCATATCTCCTTGAGGTGAAGATAATTTAGAGTTGAACTGAAGGCTGAACTGTACAGTTTTCTCATTAGATTAATAGGGATACCACTACCTATCTTATTTTGCAGTGTTGAGAAAAATAAATGATTCCATATGTAAGTAAAGTTCTTAATACAGTGCCTGGCATACAGTAAGAGCTCAGTAAAGTGTGCATATCTGCCATCTAATCAAGATCATCATTGAACGAACCTATCATCTTTGCCATCATGCTCCTTCTATCTGGGATATTTTGTTTACAAAATTTGACAATGTTCGCTAGCATTACATGAGTCTTCCAGAATCCATACTCAACATTAATCCTGAACCTCTACTGTAATTGCACTTTAATCTCCATCTCCTATAGAGAGCATGAAGCCAAACCAGCTTTAACAGAGTTCTTCTTCATCTATGGCATAGTCTCAGGAATTTCTCCCCAAAAGTATTAATAATTTTTAAATTCAAGAAAATCAACTCCTGACATAATTCCTAAATAACCATATCTTTCCTATTAATTATCCAATAAATTTTAGAGCTGCAAGTAAATTGATCTATACCACACACTCATGGTTTAAGGCACAGAATGGTTAAGAGGCACGCCCAAAGCCACTCTCCAAGTCAGCACAGGGCTGGATGGGCACAGGTCTCCTGACCACATGCCAGGCTGTCTTCATTATCATAGATGCATCAAGTATAAACTGCACTAAAGACCTTCCCACTTGTCATATTAAATAGCATACTACCAAGGATTATGCAGGTTTCCTTATAACAAATATTTTACACAAAATATTTAATTCCTGAGTTTCTACCAAACCAAGGAGGCACAAAAAACATTAACTTAGGTATTTTAGTTGAAATAATATTTCATGTAAAAAAGTTAAAATGTGTCACTTTTTCTTTCAAACTTGGGCCCGGCATAATGGCTCCCACAAGCAGGGTAACGTGCAGAAGAAGGGCCGTTCTCCATCAATGAGGTGGTGGCCAGAGAATACACTATCAACATTCACAAGTGAGTCCATGGAGTGGGTTGTAAGAAGCATGCCCCTCAGGCATTCAAAGAGGTCCAGAAAGTTGCCATGAAGGAGACGGGAGCTCCAGATGTACATCCTGACGCCAGGTTTAACAAAGCAGTCTGGGCCAAAGGAACAGGCATGTCTCATACCGTTATCAGGTGCGGTTGTCCAGAAAACATAATGAGGATGAAGATTCACCAAACAAGCTCTATACTGACAAAAAATTGTTACAATGTGTTTTCATATATAAACACTGTTAACTCATTAAGCATATTTGCAGCATATCAATTACATGCATTATATGGGAATATTTACTTTAACATTCATTTGTTTTACTGAAAATTTTGAGTACTGTATCAACTCATTGACTCAGATTCCAAAGAGATTATCTTTTTTTTTTTTTAAATCAATGATCTGGTTTATTTTCCAGAAGAATTTAAAATAAATACTGTGATGTTTACCCAAGGTGATCAGTCCCACACTCATCTTCCAGCATCTAAAATACCTGTCCTCCTTTCCTAAAGTCAATTTACATTTGTAGAAAGGATTTTGATAACAGATTTTTTCAGGCTAAAATTTGATAAGCTTATCAATTTAAGATAAAAATTCAAACCGTGATTTCACAAGCTGGCTAAAAAATTCAATGTCATTCTAGGGACCACATGAATACCAATATTATCTTCCCCATTTCTTTTTTCTTTATGCATAAATGAAAAAAATTCCTTTGATTTACAGTCTGCCTCAGCAATCAGCTTTCCTTTGTAAAGGAATCCGTCACCCACATGTCCTGTTTCATCTCTCAGTAAATTCTGACTTCAAAAGTTTAACCCACCCATAGCAGAAGCTTCAGTGTAGAATCTTCCTTGTTCTTACTCATTTATCCTCTTTTAAACTTGTTCACCTTACTTGAATGGAAAATATTAGTGAATCCACCCAAGTTTAAGGGAAAAGAATAGCCTGTTATAAAACCTCTATCAGCACAATCAGCACAGGGCTGGATGGGCACAGGACTCCTGACCTCATGACATGCTGTCTTCATTATCATAGATGCATCAAGTACAAACTCTACTACATATTAAAACTATGATTATTCTACATCCTTCTTCAACTTCCAGGTTGAAAAAAATTGAGATTTTCTACGTTTCTCTCATGTGTCATTATTTTTTATTAATAAACACAAAACCTGGAAAGTTACTATTTTGTTTTTTTAATAAAGAACCACGCAGTGTAAAAAACAAAATAAAGAACCAATAAAATCAAGAAAAGACGAAAGAAAAGCAATAAAGTCTAACATTTCCAAAAAAGACTCACTCTGAAATATTGTTTTTAGTTTCATACTAAGTCAAACTTCAGAATAATATGGATATGTTTTAAAGCAACCATTTTTTATTTTTATACTATGCTGCATTTTATGAAAAGGCAGAGAATAAAAAGCATGGAAAAATACTTTCTAAAATTACTCTTAAAATTCGTTATAATTGAAACTGTATAAGGAGTGTTTCTTCCCATTCTGGAATTTCACTCCATAGAGACACCACCCCCTACCCTTTAGGCTTTCTTCTAGTTTATATACTTGACCTCAAAGTAACACTTTTATTTTGCCATTCCTCAATTTTTGTTTTTAGTTCTTAATATTTTTGACTTCTTTTTGTCTATCCCCACCAAACAATTTTCCTTCCTCTCCAATGTATTTAGAACATAATGAATCAACTTTCTATGATTCGTTATTATGACCATAAATTTACATAGCTAAACCATACACAGTTCTATGATTACTTCCCCAGATGTTTCCTTTTCTTACATATCTACCTCTGAAGCATCCACACACTCTCTAGAATAAACCTCCAATCTTCTGGTGAGTGGTTGGGGAGAGGTAAGCTGCCCTTCTCTGTGAGGTGAGGGAGGTGATCTGGCAGGCCAAATTGTAAAGCCTTTCAAATATCAGCTCCCTCTGCATCCCATTTCTCAGAGGTTTCTGCTTCTACAAATTCCTGTTGCCTTTTTGAAGTTCTACACAGAAAACCCCCAGTCTTGGGTTTCAACCTCATTCAAACTGCTAAATCGGGTATCACTCATCTGCTCTCCCAATCTTTGTTGACATTTTTGTCAGTTGTCATTTCCTCCCATTCTCTTCATTCTTATGGATTTGTTCCTCTTTAATCCTTTAATCCTTTTAGTGTGGTTTATAGAGGAAACATGAATAAATGCTACTGTCCAATCCACCATAATTTGCTGGAAGTATTTGTGCTCATTACATATAAAGCATGATTTTCTATGGTTTTTCAAAACATAATCACACCCATTTCCCTTTTGCCTACTCCAAGGTGTCTGGTTATCTGCAGGTGAGACTGATTAACTTATTGGGATAGTGTTTGTTTTTTGTTTTTTAATTTAGACATTTAGCCCCAGGTAAAATTTTAAAGTAAATAAAATTCATTTTCAATATTTTTAGCTTCCCCACTCTTTTGTCATTTTCCCCACTTGATGGCACCCTTCTCCAAGGTCCATCATCCTCTCTTTCTCTCTCTCTCTCTCTCTCTCTCCCTCCCTCCTCCTCCTCCTCCTTCTCCTTTTCCTCTCCCTTTCTCTTTTCCTCTCTCTCTCCCTTAAAAACTAAATCTTTGAGGCAGGAGAGAAAACAAATACACTTATTCATACTAGGGTGTAAATGATTGAAACCACTAAAAAGTGCTTCCCAGGATATTAAATAAAATGAAAAATTTTAAACTGAAATTAAGGCAAACTTGAATTCCCAAAAATGTGTTTCAAAAAGTCTCTCTGACAGATGAAATGTATTGTAAGAGGAATGTAATAGAGTGAAAAATTAAAGAGAAGATTCAGAGAAAATGAAATAGGAGGGACTAATAGAGAAGATAGGTTTGTGACAATGTCCTATTCTAAAAAGATAAGTGAATATTTTTCTTCCTATATAAGCAAGCTTGGAGAAGCCAGAGTAAAAACATTAAGAAAACAAAATTCTATATATTGCAAAAACTATAATAAGAGACATGGCACTGTGAAAATATGAATATCATGAAAATTCTTTTATGTCTTAGAACAAAATTATTAAATAAAAGTGTTCCAAATTCCATTTATAACTCTTCCTAGATAATGTTAATAAGTGACCTGACTTTTCTAGTTAATGACATCAGTAACTAAAACACCAAGGTTCAGATCAGGGAAATAAATTTTTATGGACAACTCCTGTGCAAATATAATAAAAAAGATGCCAGTGCCTCACAAAAAGATAGCATTGGTTTGACATGATAAACCAGAAACTCTAGTTAGTACTCAAAATTATTATTGGACCATTCTAGATCCATTATCTCTAAGGCAAGTGGCCAGCACAAACAGAAAAACTGAAGTAGGACCCTCTTGCTTAAAAGACAAAAAACAAACAAAAATCTACTCTGTGAATCAACCTAACTATGCATCTTAAAAATATGGCTGGATTTACTTAGAGAGGAATTTTAATTTTCTCATCTTTAAATTAAAGAGACTGGCATAACCTGTGGTTATGTGTGAAGTAACACATTTCTGTCACTAAATTTCTACCAATCCACAGCACAATGAGAAAACAGTGAGCTGTTCATGAAGCCAACTTTACCCATTTTAAACAATTGTCCTTTATTCTAAGAATGTGTCCCATCTTGGATGAAACAGAAAAGATAATGGACAACTTTTTCTTTCCTCCTCCTTCTCCCCTCCCTATTTCTACTTCTTCTTTGAATTGCTCTTATTAAACAAAATTTAAAAGTTGATGAATTTCTATTGGTCACCAACACTTAAAAAAATGAAAACATCTACTGTTCAAGGACATATATCTAAAGCCTTTTCTAATATCAATGCAAATTAATTCTAAATAGTCCTCTAGTTTTTCTTGGACCAGTTGATCTCAACATAGTTCTTTTAAACTTTGATTTTTTTCTTATATTTTTATACCTCTGTGTTGGTCTATGTTTAAATTATGAAAAAAGTGAATTTAATATGCAACTAGTCCTCAGTGGAAGGTGCCACCAGGTAGTTCTAGGGATCACCCAGGTGCCTGGCAATGGCAGACCACAGGACTCATCCTGAAGATGAAATTACAAAGTAAACACACTGTCTTTCATTGCATGTTACAAATTAATGATAATACAGCATTAATAGGTTTCTGAGATGTTTTTATTCATTCTCTCCATTAAGATTAAGAAAATATTGATTGTCCACAGCAAAGACTAAGAACACTAGTCACAGGAAGTTACTTTGATATATAAGTCTTCAAAACAATGATGTTCATCTTGGTTTTGTTCACGTTGTGGATATTTGTATCACATCACGTGGGTATTCTACGAAGTTCTCCCTGGCTAATTACATCAAGCCGCTATTCATAGGACTGGCAAATCCAGTGTCTGAAAAAACTTGTTTTACAGTTATTGATCATAAAAAGCACTTTTGCTCTAACAGTACTAGATGGGTATTCAGAGACTCAAGCTCCTGTGCTAGCTCTGTGTTGCACTTCAACACTGTCATCAAAACATCTCTCCTCTTTAGGCCCTTAGTATCTTGGTCTATGAATGGAGAGAATAATATCTCAATATATCCCCGTGATACTCCCATGAGGTAGATAATAGGGAAATTCTTTGAAAAATACAAAGCACTATAAAAATATTAAAAGGTATGTTCAAATTCAATATATATTTGCTGATTTGAGACTTCCAGAAACATGTTCTTATTTGTATACAGCTTCCAGGTCAAATACCACAGATTACTACAGATTTCCATTCACTCATGTACATGCGCTAGCTTTTTCATTTTCTCCCAGCGGCTTTTATACAAAAGTCTGTCCTTTCTAAAATGGTTTCATGAAGCAATTTCTTTATGGTGGTTATTTATGGGCTCTGTTACTTTATGATGGTGACTGAAATTGCTTCTCCAAATTTTATTTCTGTTTTTTAATTCTTTTAAATTGATTTGAGAGAGAGAGAAAGAGAGAGAGAAACATCGATTTGTTGTTTCACCCATTTATGCATTCACTGGTTTATTCTCCTATGTGCCCTGACAGGGGATCCAACCCTCAATGTTGGCACACCGGGATGATGCTTCTACCAACTGACCTATCTGGCCAGGGCTCAAGCTTTTCTATGGAATTAATTTTCCTACACTTGCTGTTCATTTTATAAGAAGAAATCAAACGATTTCAAGGCCCATAAAACCAAATAAACAACAGACAGTGATTAGTTTGAAGGAATAATAGTAGTTACATATCCATTAGCAGCTGGATGTACAGACCTCCCACCAGTGGTTTTTCCAAGATTTTAAATACGGGAACTTTGTGTTAATGTGTTAATATATCCACAATTGAATATATATCTCAAAAAACCCTACAAAACTAGTAATGTTTTTGCGTGAATTTGTATTTTCCTAATCACAATAGCATCCATATACATTTGGAGATTTAGCACACAGACAGTAAGTGGTGAGTGTAGAGATCAAGGGACTCCAGCAGTCTGTGACACATGAGCAGACGATCATTGACTTATACCTTACCTTGCCATGTTTTTGTCTTCTAGCAGAGAATAATTAATTTTTTAGTTAAACAAAGTGGGAGGAAATAAGAAAAATTCAGATATGGATGTGTCAAGTTTCTGCCTTATTGGCTCTCTTTTTAAATTTGGGTATTGATTAGTTTTTAATCTAAATTGTTTCCTATTAGAAAATAAATGCAAGTTGTTGAATCCTTTAAAAGTCCTAATTATTAAGTGTTTACTATTGGTGACAGTAGTTCTCCACAAGGTCAGATTTAATATTCCTTTCTTATAACGAGTAATTGCTAATGCCCACTTTAATAGCCTACTGTATCTATTGCAGTGAATAAACTATCCCAAACAACAATTTATCACTCCTCAGGATTCTGTGGGTACACTGGACAGTTCTGCTTGATGTGGTGTCTTGTAGGGCTCAGGAACAGTTAAGAGGTCGAAATGGCCTCACATTACTGGCAGTTGGTGCTGGCTGCTGTCTGGGAGCTCATCTGGGCCTGTTAAGCAAGAGGCCTCATTTCTCTTCCTGGTGGGGCCTATGCAGGTGACTGTTCAGGCATTTTCATATGTGTGCTCTGAAAGCAAAGGTGGAAGCTGCAAATCTCTTAAGGCCAAGCCTCCTAAAGTTATACAGCACCATTCTTACTGCATTCTATTGGTCAGAACAGGTCACAGGGCCAGCGCAAATTCAAAGCAAGGAGAAACAGATGCCACCTCTTAATATTAGAGTGATAAGGTTATATTGTACAAGAAGTTGTAGGAAGAGAGATTGTTGTGACAATCTTTAGAAACTATCATATGTGTTCAAATGAAATTCTTAGACAATATAATCTAAGTATATACACAATGTGTGTTCAAATGAAATTCTTAGACAATATAATCTAAGTATAGATTCTTAGACAATATAATCTAAGTATATACACAATGTTTTAAAAATGAAAATAGCATGTCAATAATAATTTAATGGAAAAATAGAAGAAAAGTAATTCATAAAATATGTATCTCAATATGTAAATGTTCAGACTGACCACACTAAAAGAGCTAATAAACTAGCTAGATTCTTATATTAATTTAAGATTAAGTTTTGATTAAAAAAAAGATAAGTCACTCCATAAAAGAGATATATCAAAATAGAGATATAAGAGGACACCAGAACAACAATAACAAAAAGGATTAGGATAAGCAATTACACATCAGATGTAATTGTATATAGTACGAAAAAATAATTTAAGTTCGAGAGGAAATAAAATATTCTCAAAATGACTTGGACATTACCTATAAAGCATAAAATCAAAATAATTCTCTATATGACTATGGAAAATATATCAATTATTTAAAAATTCTACCACATGTCAAAGCATATATTCAGGCTCCAGTACTTAAAAAGATTTTGGAGATCACATCTGTCAATACCACAGAGAATACTGGATGGATTTTTAAGAAGTAAACAAAAGTGACTGTAGAGAAGTTATATAGTAGACATCAGAGACACATGAGAGCAAGATTGAAAAACAATAGATGATCTTCAAAGCAATAACTTTAGTATGTGGTTTTCACATCATTAATTTCTTATTCCACTACAAAACTTAAAATATCTAGAATGTCAATAATATAAAATATTTAAAGTAACATGTATTAAAATTTAGTGTGATTCCTACATTTCATGTGCCTCAATAATATTTGGTGTCTTAGTCTGGTAAAGGGCTTCTCAAATCTCCTTAATTACACAATGCAGTTGATCTGTTGGCTTTTTCAGTAACTGCACAACTGACTGCACTTAATACTCTTTTCATTGAACTGTGTACAGTAGAGCTGGGACTAGGGTGAGGGAAGTGAGGCACTCACTTTGGGCACAAAATTTAAAGGGCTCCTTAAATTCAAACTCAGTAATCAAGATAAACAATATTTAATACAATCTTTCAAAACATCAAATTAATGCCAAAAAGTCAATAATGAACAAAGTAACAAAATTTTAAATGAAGATAGGATCAGCAGAGTAAGGTTTCAGTAATTCTGATACAATATATTTCATTTATGAGCCTTTTTGTGCAGCTTTTTATAAAACTTTTCAGTATTAGTTTATAACGAAGGGTTATTGATTTACACTTCTACTAAAGTGCTACTGATATTTGCAAGATGGCGGAGGAGTGAATGGAAGCCACACTAACCTCCTCCCAGGACCAATCTGTAATTAAAACTAAATTGTGGAGAAATTAGCCAGAACAAACAAATGAACAAAAGCAAGAGAGAGGCCTTATAACCCCTGACAGACAGAAGAATCAGCTTCAGCACAACCCGTCTGGAGTTGTGGTAAGGAGTGTGGTGGAGACTCAAGAGGCCTGGCTGGGCGCCCACAGGTAGCAGTGCAAGAGGGATAATTAAGCAGCCGGTTGGATCCCCCTCAGAAAAATGGGGTCTAAACCCTAAGCTGGGATCCCCAACCTAGAACACCAGAGCCCAAAAAGTACACAGATAACGACTGGCTGTGAAAAGCAGCAGGGTTGCTCTCTGCCGGAGACCAATGGCCAGAGATGCAAAGAGCCATTTAAAGGGCCACCACACAAATATCCATTTGCTGACACTTATCAGGGGTTCTGACAAAGGCAGGAGCAGAGTGGGCTAGAGATGCCTGTGGAGAGACTGGGGACAGAAGCTTTGGGGAGAGAGCTGAGAGAGTAGCTCTTGGAATCCCAGTGCTGAGTCATCCCCCATATGGCAGCAGACATTGGACTCAGGCAGACCACTCCCCTCTGAGCAGCAGCAGCCTAAGGGGAAACAATAGCCCCAATCCATAGAGAGACTGGGCCCTGGCTCTGTGGTCCTTAAGCCTGACTGTGGAGTGCAGAGTGACTAGATAAACAACTGAAAGAGACAACCATAGGCAGTAGATCCCTGGCAGTCTCGGAGCAGGCTGCCTAAGGTCAGATGGGGTCAACATCTGACATCACCAGAGGCAGGTCCAGAAAGAAAAAACAGTGGTAAATACTTGCGGCTACCAAAATGAAATCCACTGTGGTCGTCTCCATGATTAGCGATATTTCCTTTCCTGCATAGCTTTTTAACATTCATTTCTTGTCCAGCAATTTGTGCATATTAAGTCACTAGAATTTATACTATAGTTTATTTCTCTCCTTTCTTATAATAGTCTTAATCTTTTTACACCCTTATTAATACTGGTCCATTTGCTGCTAATACTGAGATGGCTGGGGGGAGATATTTTTTCAGATGTGGGTTTGTTCCCTGGGCTTTGCTCTGGCAGCACCTGCACAACAGCATACAAGACATGGCGGGTGGAGTGACCCTTAGTCAACCAGCTGGAGGAAGGACCCAATAAAGAATGACCCAACAACAAGCAAAACCCAATTACATCCAGAAAGCCAGCAGAAAAGGCATAAAGGGCATCCCAAGAGCATCAAGTTCAGGGGATCAAGGAGACTGCATCACTGAATCTCACAGGCGTCCTATCATAGAAGTTCACACCACAAACTCATGGAGTCAGAACAGATCAATTTAAGAAGCAGAGGCTAACAAGAAGAGTCTCACAAACAATGGGAAGACAAAGCAACAAAACCCAAATGAAAGGAAAGGAGAAAGACTCAGAAAGAATGCTAAATGAAATAGAGGCAAGCCAACTATCACATATTGAGTTCAAAGCAATGGTTATAAGGAAATTGAATGAGCTCACTGAGAATTACCAAAAACTACAGGGAAACTACCAGGAACTTACTGCAAACTATATCAACATGAAAAAGGAGATAGAAACTATCAACAAGGGTCAAGAGGAAATGAAGAATACAATTTCTGAACTGAAGAACACAGTAGAAGGAATTAAAAGCAGGCTCAATGAAGCAGAGAATCAAATCAGCCAGCTGGAGGACAAGGTAGAAAAAAAAACTCCCAGAAACAGCAGGAAAAGGTGAAAAGACTCAAAAAGAATGAAGAGGTATTAAGGGAACTGCAGGAGGACAACATGAAACATAATAAGATCCATATAATAGGGATATCAGAAAGAGAAGAAGAGGATGGGATAGAAAACCTGTTTGAAAAAGTCATGATGGAAAACTTCCCTAATTTGTGTGACTGAAAAAATCACACAAATCCAAGAAGCACAGAGGGTCCCAATCAAGAGGAACCCAAAGAGGCCTGCTGCAAGACACATCATAAATAAATGACAAAATTCCAAGACAAAGAGAGAATCTTAAAGGCAGCAAGGGAAAAACAAGAAGTAACATACAAGGGAGCTCTGACAAGGCTAGCAGCTGACTTTTCAATGGAAAGACTCCAAGCCAGAAGGGAATGTCAAGAAATATTGCAAGTAATGAAAACCAGAGGCCTACAACCAAGACTACTTTATCCAGCAAGGCTCTCAATTAAAATGTAAGGCCAAATAAGGAGTTTCCCAGACAAAAGAAGACTGAAAACCAAACTAGCTCTGCAAGACATGCTAAAGGGTCTGCTTTAAAAAAAAAAAAGAAGAGTGAGAGAGAGAGGAACGCAAGTAGTAAAGTGCCAATGAATAAGTACCTATCAATAATAACCTTGAATGTAAATGGATTAAATGCTCCAATCAAAAGACATAGCGTAGCTGAATAGATAAGAAAACATATACTGCCAGAAGAGACCCAGCTCAGAATAAAGTGCTACTGACATATTTGTCGTAGGATATTTTTTGCTTTCTTGTTTTTGTTATCATTTTATATATATATATATATATATATATATATATATATATTATTGTTATTCAATTATAGTTGTCCCCATTTTCCCTCCATTACTCTCCCCAACCCTACCCACCCCCACCTCCCACATTCAATCCTCCCTTCACCCCCTGTTGTCTTTGTCCATGGGCCCTTTATACATGTTCATTGCCAACCCTTCCTGTTCTTTGCCCTGTCATCCCCTTTCCCCCTCCCCTCTGGTTACTGTAAGTTTGTTCTTTATTTCCATGTCCCTGGTTATATTTTGCTCGCTTGTTTGTTTTGTTGATTAGGTTCCACTTATATGTAGTAGGATATTTTCAGTGTGTCCTTTTAAACTCTAGCAGGATGTAGGAAAATTTTTCTTTGTGCAGAATTGACTCAAGCTTTGGGGACCATCAAGCATACCTGGCACCTTTCTCTAGGTGGTACTCCACATATCCAATCATTGTGCCAACAAAAAATGCCCCACATGTTTCCAAACTCACTGGCAATGTAGTGACTACCCTGAAGGAGAACTGCTAGAGAAGATAACATCAACATATTAGTGAATCAGATGAGCACAGGCTGTATGAAACGTCTTTTGAAAAGTGTCATGGATACATATTTAAGGCTGATTTGAACTTTAATTAAGTCACACTTAAAAGCTTTCTAGGGTTTTTAAAAATTAAAGAGCTTTTAGAATATAATACTGCATGTCCTTCTTTAAAAACTAGATCATGATAAAAGCTCAAATCTGAAGCAACCACAATGCTAATCACAATATTCCATCTAAAGCTCTCCACTGGAAGACACCTAATAACTATGCTATAGCTCATTTCATTCTTGTGTCTAGCTACTTAGTGCAATTAAGTGTTATTATGCTTTATTTACTCATATCTTTAACCTTTTTTGATTTTGGTAATATGCCATACATCTCAATAAATTATCTCCTTTGCATTAATTCACAATAATAATTAACTTTATATTCTTAAAGTCCATTTGAAAGGGGGAAAAGGGGAGATTCATGAGCAGCAATGTATAAAACCCCATACATTAAAGAAAAAAATCCTAAAACTTCATGGATTTGCTGTGGTTACCAATCTGAAAGCACATATAAATGATAGGATTTTTGTTTTGCTTTGTTTAGGCAATGGCAACATCTAATAAGTATTAAGACAAATTATCTGAAAGTAAGATCAGATGCAACTGTGAATTTTTCCTTACACTTTAATGGTATGCTAAGTAATGTCACTTAAAGGTATATGCATTTGAGAAGCCAAGATAAAGCTGGAGTAGGCGGAAGCTACACTCACCACCTCCCAAGACCAAACTAGAATTACAACTAAACCTACAGCAATCAGCCTGAATAACTAACTAAAGGCTAGCTGAAGAGAAGTCTTATAACCAAGGATTTGCAGAAGTCACATCAAGACTGCTCCAAACAGGTTGCCCAGGACCAGTCACAGACAGTGTCTGATACTGGTGTGGACCACAGTCCCTCCCAAGTGACCCAGAACCAACACACCCAGTGCCCAGCTTCAACAACATCAAAGCAAGGCCAGTATGTTTCACAAGTGGCATATCCAAAGGGAGATGTCAGCAGGCATCAAACCCTGCTGAGGCAAATTTTACTTCCAATGCTCAGCACCTGTACATCAACTTGCACACTGTGGTTGGGGTTGAGCCTCACAGTCACCCAGCCTGAGGATTGACCCCAGGCAAAAATGAGCCAATAGGACTCAAGACTCAATTGCAACAGGAGGGCCCACAAAATCCACAAAAGAAACATTCCTGGAGCACCCAGCTCAGGTGATCAAGGAGATTGCACCACTGGACCCCATCGGACATCTACTAAATAAGGCCATGCCACAAGAGACAGGGAGTCATGGCAGATCTGTTTAATATATAGGAAAAAAAACACACACACACAAAGAGGCAGTCAAAATGGAGAGACAAAGAGTCCTGTCTGGGTGGCTCACTTGGTCAGAGCGTGATTTTGTACAGCAAAAGGTTGCAGGGTTGATCCCTGGCCAAGGCACATATGGGAGGCAACAGATTGATGTGTCTCCCTCACATTAATGTTTTTCTATCTCTCTCCCTGAACCTTGCTTTCTAAAATCATGAAAAACATATCATCAGGTGGGGATTAAATTTTAAAAACGAAGATAAAGGCACCAAATGAAAGAACAGGACAAATCTCCAGGAAAAAAGGGCTAAATAAAATGGATGCAAGCAATTTAACAGTTACAGAGTTCAAAGTAGTAGTTATAAGGATGTTCAACAGCATGAAAAGGGAAATAGAAATCACAAAAAAGGACTAGTCAGAAATAAAGAATATGATATCTGAAATGAAGAATACACTGGAAGGAATAAACAGTAGGATGGATGAAGCAGAGGATCAAATGAGTGATTTGGAAGACAAGGTAGAAAAAACACCCATTCAGAGCAGCAAAAAGAAAAACATTTAAATGGGGATAGTTTAAGGGGCATTTAAGACAACACGAGATATAACGACATCTGTATCATAGGGGTACCAGAAGGGGAAGAGAGAGAGCAAGAGATCAAGAAACTATTTGAAGAAATAATGACTGAAATGTCCCTAACCTGGTGAAGGGAAAAGACACACAAGTCCAGGAAGTGCAGAAAGTACCAAATGAGATGAACCCAAAGAGGCCTACACCAAGGCACATAATAATTAAAATGGCAAAGGTTAAAGACAAAGAATCTTAAAAGCCATAAAGACAGTTAGTTACCTACAAGTGAGCTCCCATAACACTGTCTGCTGATTTCTCAACAGAAACATTTCAGGTCAGAAGGAATTGACATGAAATATTCGAAGTGATGAAAAGCAAGGACCTACAATGAAGACTACTTTACCCAGCAAGACTACCATTTAAAACTGAAGGAGTAAAAAAGAGCTTTCCAGAGAAGAAAAAGCTAAGGGAGTTTATTACCACCAAACAAGCATTAACAACAAATTTTAAAGGACATGCTTTAAAAAGAAGAAGAAGGAAGAGAAGGGAAAAAACAGAGGAACATAGCTAAAAGCATAAAATGGCAATAGCCCTTGCCAAGTAGCTCAGTTGGTTAGAGCATCGTTCTGATACCCCAAGGTTTTTGGTTTGATTCCCAGTCAGGGCACATACAGGAATCAGCCAATGAGTGCATAAATAAGTGGAATAATAATAGATGTTTCTCTCTCTCTCCCTCTCCCTCTTAAAAAAAGTCAATAAATAAAAAAATCAAATAGCAATTAATACATACCTATCAGTAAACCAAAACATACACACAGGCTAAATGAAAAATGATAAAGAAATTTCATGCAAATGGGAAGGAAAAAAGGCTGGGGTAGCAATACTTACATCTGACAAAATAAGCTTAAAAACAAAAACTATACTAAAAGACAAAGAAGGATACTACATAATGAGAAAAGAGCAATCCAACAAGAGAATATAACCCTTGTAAACATTTATGCACCCAACATAGGAGAACCTAAATATGTAAAGCAAATCTTGATGGACATAAAGGGAAAGATTGGCAGTAATACAGACGTAGTAGATACTTTTAACATCCCATTGACATCAATGGATAGATCTTCCAGACAGAAAATCAATGGGAAACAGTGGCCTTGAATGACACACTAAATCAGATGGATTTAATAAATATCTTCACAGCATTTCTTCACAAAATAACACAATATACATTCTTTTCAAGTGCACATACTATACTTTTTTTAGGATAGACAATATGTTAAGACACAAAACAAGACTCAATGAATTTAAGAAGATTGAAATCATATCAAACACTCTTATGACCATAATAGTAGGAAACTAGAAATCAATCAAAAAAAAAAACAAACTAAAAACCACACAAAGACATAAAGGCTAAATAACATGTTATTAAACAATGAGTGGAGTAACAATAAAATTAAGGAAAAAATCAAAATATACCTTAAAACAAAAGAAAATGAGAATACGACAACCCCAAATCTATGGAACATGGCAACAACAATCCTAAGAGGGAAATTCATAGCATTACAGGCCTATTTTAAGAAATGAGAAAAATTGCAAAGGTTGGTACAATATCTTCAAATCAATAAATGTGATACACCACATAAAAAAAATAAAGTATAAAAACCACATGATCATATCAATAGGTGCAGAAAAAGCATCGGATGAAATCCAGCATCCATTTAGGAAACTCATATGACAGAGGTAATAGAGAAAACATACCTCAACATAATAAAGGCCATATATGACAAATCCACAGCCAGCATCATACCCAATGGGCAAAAACTACAAGTGTTTCTCTTAAATTTGGGAACAAGACAGTTATGTCTGCTTTCACCACTGTTATTCAAAATAGTACTGGAAGTCCTGGCCACAGCAATCAGACAATAAGAAAAAATAAAAGGCACATGAACTGTAAAGGAAGAAGTAAAACTATCATTATTTACAGATGACAGGATACTGTATACAAAGAACCCTAAAGATTCTACAAAAAAACTACTAGAACTGATAAATGAATTCAGGAAAGTAGCAGGATACAAAATAAATACTCAGAATAGAGTTGCATTTTTATACACCAATAATGAACTACCAGAAAGAGAAACTAAGAAAACTATCTTATTCACAGTTGCTTCAAACAAAATAAAATACATAGGAATAAATTTAACCAAGGGTGTAAAAGACCTGTACTTGGAAAATTATAAGACACTGAGGAAAGAAATTGAAGAAGATAAAAATAAGTGGAAGCACACACCATGTTCATGGATAGGAAGAATTAACATCATTACAATGTTCATACTACCCAAAGCAATCTATAGATGCAATACAATTTCTATCAACATATCAATGGCATATTTCACAGAACTAGAAGAAACACTACAAAAATTTATGTGGAACCACAAAAGACTCCAAATAGCCACAGAAATCTTGAGAAAGAAGAACAAAGTTGAGGAATTATGCTACCTCATATCAAACTATACTCCAAGGCCATAGTCATCAAAACAGCATGGAATTGGCATGAAAACAGACATATAGATCAACTGCATAAAATAGACAGCCTAGAAATCAATCCACACCTTTATATAAATTAGTATTTGACAAGGGAGACAAAAACATACAATGGGGTGAAGATAGTCCATCCAATAAACGGTGTTGGGAAAACTGCACACATACATGTCAAAAAAAATAAGTAAAACTAGACCACAATCTTACATCATGTACAAGAATAAACACAAAATGTATTAAAGGCCCAAATGCTAGACTTGAAACCATAAAAATCCTAGAAGAAAACATAGACAACAAAATCATGGGCATTTTTCATGGTAATATTTTTATTATATATCTCCTTGGGCAAGGGACACAAAAAGAAAAATAAATAAATGGGACTACATCAAACTAAAAAACTTTCGTACAGCAAAGGAAACTATCAACAAAATGAAGACAACCCACTGAATGGGAGAACATATTCACCAATGACACATCTGAGAAAAGGTTAATATCTAAAATTTATAAAAGATCATAAAATTCAACATGAAAAAATCAAACAATCCAATGAAAAATGAGCAAAGGATCTAAATAGACAGTCTCCAAAGAGGACATAGAGATGGCCGATTGACATATGAAAAGATGTTTAATTTCACTAATCATCAGAAAAATACAAATTTAAACCACAATGAGATATCACCTCCCACCTATCATCAATAAATAAACAACAACAAGTATTGGTGAGATGTGGGAACCCTCATTCACTGTTGGTGGGAATGCAGATTGGTGTAACCACTGTGGAAAGCATTGTGGAGTTACCTGAAAAAATTGAAAATGGAACTGCCTTATGACCCAGCAATTCTACTTCTGGTAATATATCCAAAATCATCCAAAACACTAATTTGAAAGTGTATATGCACTCTTATGTTCATTGAAGCATTATTTACAATAGCCAAGATTTGGAAGCAGCTCAAATGTCTATTAGTGTAGGGGTCCCTAACCTCTGAGCCGCAGACCAGTATCAGTCTGGGCCTGTTAGGAACCAGGCTGAACAGCAGGAGGTGAGCTTGAATGTCATGTGCTTGAATCATCCTGAAACCATTCCCTCCCCTGACACCCTGCCCCATCCATGGAAAAATTGTCTTCCATGAAACTGGTCCCTGGTGCCAAAAAGGTTGGGGTCCTCTGCATTAGTGGATGAGTTGATGAAAAAGCTGTTGTACATTTACACAATGGAATACTACTTGGCCATATAAAAGAAGAGAATCTTACCTTTTGCAAAATGATGGATGTACCTGAAGAGCATTATGTTAAGTAAAATAAGCCAGTCAGAGAAACACAAGTATCACGATTTCACTCATGTGAAATCTAATGAATAAACTAACAAAAAAAAATAGAAACAGACTCCTCACAGATGGAGAACAGACTGACAGGTGTCAAAGGGGAGGGAAAAGAAAAACTCATAGGCACAGACAACAGCATGGTGATTACCAGAGGGAAAGGGGGGTGAGGGAGATACAGAAGATGGTATAGGGGGGATAAATGGTGTTGAAAGGAGACTTGACTTGGGGTGGCAAACACACAGTAAAATACACAAATGGCGTATTATAGAATTGTACACCTGAAACCTATATAATTTTATTAACCAATGTCACCCCAATAAATTCAATAAAAAATAAAATTGAAAAAATAAAGGCGCATGCATTTGACAATGTCACTTCTTAACCCCTTGTCCCCAAAATGTAGTTAATCATACATTTAACTAACAATAATTTATATTTATAAAAGTCTGTGCATTTTTATTGTGAATAGATGATTAAAATGGAGGGTCTTTACTAAAAACATCACTGCATTCTTGATTATTTGGATAATTAAAAGTTAGGGCTGGTGTTCCCAGTGGCATCAACCATATGTGTTGCACGCCTGTAGAGCACTCAGCTGGTTCCTTTGGGTACAAAAGGATTTCATGAGTTTTCTAAAAACTCGTTTTAGCCACAAAAAGAGATAGTTAATTTAATTAACTGATAAATTACTTAAATTGTCCATTTTTCTGTTGTCCTACAATATCTTACATTATAATTCAAGATGTTAGAGAGTATGGCAGAAGTACTAACTCATTTGCCTTCCCAAATTCTTAAGACATGCAGTTTTCAAATGGCTTATAAAAATCTGATTTCTTAAAATATAGACAATAATGTTATAATAACAATGTATGTTGACAGATGAGCACTAGATTTATTGAAGTGATCACTTCATAAGGTGTATAAATATCCAATCACTATGTTGTACACCTGAAACTAATATAATATTGTATATTAACTATAATTGAAAATTAAAAAAATTAAAATTAATAAGAAGTTAAAAATATGATTCCTTATTTTATTCCTTATTCCTTATTTAATGCTGCAGCAGTAGAAGATATATACCAAGTAAAGTTTTTTTTCAATTTTATTCATTATTTTATTATTTGTAAATAGAGGAAGACAGACCAGATAAGCAAAAAGGCAAAGCGTATCGGAGGCCTTGGTAAGACACACACAGTCCAGAGGGCAGGAATGAATCCCACCGACATTCAAGGGCCACCATGATAGTGAAGTTATGAGTAATCCTGGGGTCTGGAGCACCCCTTCCAAAAGTAATTGGCAAAATACTGAGTTTCCCATTTTCCACCAGTAAGATAATAGAAAAATGCCTGCTAGGGCTCTTCAGGTTCCACATTCAGGAACAATACTTCAACCTACAGGGGTTGGCAAAAGTAGGTTTACAGTTGTTCATATGGAAAAAGACATGCAGGTTATGATTATTACAATAGCTTTATTAACTCAAAAATATGTCACAATGGTATACTATACAAATAAACAAATAATACCATAATTAACTAGTAATACAAGTATAAACTCTGTGTTTTGAGTACTCACAGCTCAAACCTACTTTTGCCCACCCCTGTATTTATCAGGTAGTAGCTGTCATTCTAAGTAGGGTCCAGGGCAGGAAAGGGCATTACAGTAAGTCTGGGCTGTAATGCAAGCAGCCCTTCCACTTGGGCCACAGAACCGGGCATACCCTACAGTATTAGATGTATCTTTGGTGGGAACAGATGTCTTCTGGAGATAATGGCAACTCCAAAAACAAGAATCACAATATAGACCCCTAGAGTTCTGGAATAAGGCCATTTGCCATCTGCAGCAAATAGTTACACACCATTCAAAAACCATCTTTGCACGTGCTGCTGGACCTTAGTAACAGAGTGCCTGATCGCAGGTAATTGAGTGATCATGAGACCGGAACTGCCATTCCTGAGATAAGTCCTATCAAGAGCCACAGTGTCATCAAGGTGAGCAGGCCTAACAGCAGTCCATTGTGATGTGACAGTGACACATCTGGGATCAGGGTCAAAGGAGATAAATAAACCACATAAGCAGGTAGCCTAAACCCCATGACACGTACCTATGTTACTGAGCGCCTCTCCTTTAGCAGATATCTCTGACCAAATCAGGGTGGGTGGGTGGGAGGAAATCTGTTGTGACCAGATGACAAAGGAGGAAAAAGGCTGAAAATAGTCACAACTGGGTCAGTTCAGTATGTGGGTGCATGTCAAAAATAGATAGCAGCTATACTACTGCCCCACTCAGGAGTGGCCCTGAAGGGCAACAGCAAGGACAAACAGCCTTCCAATGAGTTTCAGGCGGTACTTCTGAATGGAGAGAACAGCCCAAGATGATGATATGTACAGACTCATGGCAGTGGTGAGTGGCTTGGCTGATTAGTCTGAGTCTGTGAAGGTGAAAGATGGGAAGATTAGCATGGAAGCAAGTTCTTAAAGAAGACCACAAATAATTCTGCAGCTCCCTTAATGTACATGTCTCTAGTCTCCTCAACAGGTGAAGCTTACATCCTCTCCTTGTGAATCTGGGCACAGCCTATAATTGCTTTGAGCAATAGAATGCAGAGGAAGTAACATTTTGAGATTTCTGTGCCCAAGCGTTAAAAAAGCCTCGTATCTTCCACTCTCCCTCTTAGAGCCCTGAGCTGCCATTTAAAGAAAACCAGGCTACCCTGCCGGAGAGAGAGGCCCTGTGGAGAAGCCCTGAAGGATGAGATGTCATGTGGAGAAAGAGGCTATAGGAAGAAGTGCTGAAGTGCCATATATCTAGTCCCAGCCCCAATCTGATGGGGTCACAGGAGAGACCCCAAGTCATGCCAGTGAAGGCATTGCCTAGCTGAGCCCCATCAATTAATGGAATCAAGAGATTTAAGTCAGAATGGTTCTTATTTTAAGCCACTGAGGTTTTTAGTGGTTTATTATACAACAATCAATAACTAAAACAGAACTTGGTATCTGAAAATGGTGTCTGCATTAATAAGAAACTAAAACATGTGGCATTAGCTTTGGGACGAGGGGTAGAGAGAAGATGGAGCTCCTTAAAGAGACCATTAATGAAGGCCTGAAAGACAGTGATGAAATTGCTATTGGAGACTAAAGGAAAGGGGACCTGAGTATTATTATGTATTAATAAACGTGGCACACACACATATAACACAGTGGTGACACTGTCACCTGCAATGAGGTGGGAAATAGAAAAGGTACCCAAGGAACTCCTGGGCTTGGCTGAGAACATTTATAAGCAAACTGTTGAGAACACTGCTGTTTTTGTTTTGTTTTGTTTTTGTTTTTAGCTGCCTGTGTAAAAGCACATGAGGAATAAGATAAGAGAAAAAAAGAAGTGTACAGGTATACAGTTTTGAAGCAGAATTTAGAGGAAATATAAAGAAAACAGGACTTTCTGGGTTTTAAAGAAATATTGTTTCTTTGGATGGCAAAAGCCTTTTGAGGTAAGAACGTATTAGGGGTGGCGAGAAGGAATCAAATCCAGTATACAGAAATTAAAACATACCTCAGTCTAAAGTTCAGATCGAGGGTGGGACGTTAAGACAGTTCATTGAAAGTGTCTTACACTTTCAGGTGATGCATCAAAGAGCCTTTCAGCTGAGCAAAAAGACCTCTGTGATTTCTAAGGGCATGCCTCATACAGCTTCTCAACTAGCCACCAGGGTTTCTAAGAATCATGAGGAAGTTCCCTGGAGCAGCTTCACAACCCTATTTCAGAAAGACATGTAGGTATGGCTTTTACCAAAAGGATTCATTACAATTTGATACAAACAAAACACAATAATGTTTTTAAGGAAACAGAATCCATTTGTACAGAAGGGATAGACAATTCATAATGAAAAGAAGTCTCTGGGCCCTCAAACTGCTACAGGCAGAAAGCAGCTAACGAAGCTGCTTAGCTTCAAAGAGGGGCCATTTATAATGGAAAAGGAAGGATGAGTCGAGGGCAGAGCCTAAAGGTGTGGGCACTATTCGCACAGATCAGGACCATTCTACAACAAAGGACTGGCAACCCATGCCCTGCTGGATTTCAAAATTATTACGAATCAGTGACTGCTGTGTGTCTATTGTTTCCACCTTTTTGTCTATTCCAACTTTCCTGTTCCTGCCTCATCATTGTTTGGTAAATGTTGAAGAAGCAACTTAACTCTTTCATTTAGAGTTCCTTAGAACAAGAGAAATTATTTCTAAGGAGTTATACCCAAGGAAACACACCTGAGAGGCTCCATCAACTCACACAGCTGATTTAGATGATGAGGCCCTGGATTCAAGCAGATGCCATAATGCAGGGGTGTCAAACTCATTTTCACCAGGGGCCACATCAGCCTCGTAGTTGCCTTCAAAGAGCCGAATGTAATTTCAATTCCTTAACAGTTAAGGAGTAGTTACATTTATACAGTTCTAAAATTACATTCGGTCCCTTTGAAGGCAACTGCAAGGCTAATGTGGCCCCTGATGAAAATGAGTTTGACACCCCTGCCACAATGTATGAAACTTTTACTTTGGGGGAGAGTATAAGTCATGTTTTCTATGAGGGAGAAATGTGAATTGTGGCCAGAGGTGGGCTGTGGCAGCTATTCTTCAAGAACAACCCTAAGAAATTCTGCCCCTCCCTGAATGCACATACTGCCTTCGCCTTCTAAAACAGCACTCATGCCCCACTGAGTCTGGCTGGGCCTGTGATTGCACTGACTAACAGAATGTAAGGACTTTTGAAACCAGGCATTAAGAAGTCTAAGCAGCTTCCACTCCCTTGACCCTTAAGCCAGAATGTGAGAAGTTCTGGCTGTCTTGCCATCTTGGAAGGAATGGCCACAAGGAGGAGCATTGAGGCACCAGACATCCAGCCCAGCCCCATCTGACTGCAGCTGAGTGAAAGACCTCATGTAACACCAGTAAAGAAGCCCCCCCAGATGAGCCCAGTCCAAAACACAAAGTCGTGTCATATAACTGAACTGTAAACTAAGTTTTGGGTGGTTTGTTATGCAGCAACAGATAATAAACAATTAGGGTAAGGAAGTTTGGGAAAGAGGGATGTGGATGAGCCAATGGGAGTGGACATGAAATCTGAAGTTCTTTGTATTGCATGTTAACTCCTACGAGAAAGCATCCACCGTAAGAGACACTCACAGAACACCTCAGATGGTTGACATCTGCCAGACCAGCCACCGCAGTGCTGATTTAATGAGCTCAGGAATAGAGTAGCCAAGGTGCTAGGGATGAGGCTATGCATAGGCCTGACAGACTGGGCTGAGCCAGTTGCTGCCACTGCGTCATGTCAGTCTGCCAACAGCATAGACTAACACCAACCCCTACAATATGGCAACCAGTCAAGGACATCAACTGGTCACTCGATGGCAAATAGATGGCATGGGACCATTTCCACACTAGAAGGGGCAGTGACTCTAATACAAACTCCAGGTATAGACTCCCCTTGGCACCCACAGAATCTTAACTAACACTGTCTAAGGACTGGTGCTCAATCAGTGACATGGAAACCCATGTGACATTACATCGAGCCACTATTCTTCAGAGAAGGAGCAACAGGGGGCATAAGTCCATGGGATCAACTTATCCTTTCACTTACTGCAGCACCCAGAAGCTGCTGGCCTGATAGAGCAAGTGTAATGGCTTCTTAAAGACACAACTGAGCCAAAGCCAGCTTAGAGGTGTTACCCTGGATAGCCACCGTTTGGGATATCGCATACACCTGAAATCAGTGACCAGTATAGGGTACTGTATCCCCAATACATAGAATATATGGGTCTGGGAATCAAGAATTGGAGGTAGGAGTGGAACAGCTTACCATCACTTGTAATAATTTACTTGGGAAGTTTGTGCTTCCTATACATGACTCTAGGCAGAACGCTTCCGCCAAGGACCCCAGGCTCTGGAGCCTAACTACCTGGTTTCACATATGTATAGAGCTAGGGTACAAACTTCGACTTCAGGCAAATGATTCGATTACATGGGTACTTCAGCTGGCTGATCTGTGCAAGGGCAACAATAGGACTTACTTCGAAGGCTAATGTGAGGACCACATACATTCATCCATGAATGCACTTAGAACAGGGCCAGGCAACTAGTAAGCACTCAATAAATGTTAGCCTTCATTGAAATGTAAACCTGAGGGAAATATAAAGAGCATAAATACATATGTGCATGAATAAGACATACTATTTCTCTCCAGAACTTTCAAATTTCTGTAATCTATACTCAAGACAATAG
Source organism: Desmodus rotundus (assembly GCF_022682495.2). Lineage (NCBI taxonomy): Eukaryota > Metazoa > Chordata > Mammalia > Chiroptera > Phyllostomidae > Desmodus > Desmodus rotundus. The sequence goes on from NC_071390.1 coordinate 142,439,350, forward strand.
TTATTATAAAAAACTATGATTACTTCTTAAAGGTAGCAGATGGAGAATAAAGTAAAAGTAACTATTTTGAGAGAGTTGTGCATTTTGTGAAATAAATTGTATGATATACTTATGGAATGTCAAAGCAAAATATGCTAGCAGTTTCACTTTTAATCTTTCTCATTTTATTTTTGAGGTTAACAATTACACAGTTGTAAAAAAATAAAATAAAGGAAGAAAAAACGTTTTCTCCCTTCTGAACAGATGGGAAATTTTACAGGCAGGTTTATTCCATTCTCTATAAAATTCTAGCACTTAGTAGAAAAAGTAAAATATAACATATAAATGTTCTGACAATAATGTCCACAAAAACACTTCATGCAAAACATTTCTGAATTTACCAATATACCAAGAATAGTTAGTAAAAGTGAGTATAAAAATGTGTTTACACTTACAGGGACAAGACAAAATGTTGCACGAGTTTTAAATCAATTTAGAGCTTGAAATTGACACTCCTGAAATACCTATTTCTAGGCGACCTCTGACATTTCTGGGGTCCTGAAGTAGAGCAAGTCCAGCTCTGCCCTCGCTCCCAGAGTGGGGGCCACCCGGGCCGCTCAGAGCCCGCGGGGGGCCTGGTGAAGCCGACGGGAACCTGCGCGGGCAAGGAAAAGGGGAGGTGAATGAGGGAACCTTTGGGCAAGAAGTCGCTGGAGTTTGGGAAGTGAGAGTGGAAGTGAAAGGAGGTGGCGGGGCGGGGGGGGGGGGGGGGGGGGGGGGGGGGGGCGCGGTGCTTTAAGAGACTGACTCTATCTACAGGCCACTGCGGGGAGGGTGGGAAGAGCCCACCGGGCTGCGGGGAGAAGAGGCGGCGAGCGGAGGGATCCCCAGTGCGTCAAACTGAAGAGCTGCCCGCGGGAGGACGGTAAAGTGAGATCCCCGGTTTCTCTTCTCCATTCCCTGGAAATCCACCTCCAGTGTTATCCCAGAGGTCCAAACTCAGAGATTTGTGCAAAACCAGCAAATCACCGGTGATAAGAACCCATTAAAAGTAAAAAGCCCAGCGTCCCTGGGTGGGCTCGAACCACCAACCTTTCGGTTAACAGCCGAACGCGCTAACCGATTGCGCCACAGAGACTTCCATGCAACTGAAGCTTCCAGTCATAACCTTTATGAAGAATAATAAAGGCAGACTGACTTCTGCATTTCTCGATTCATATTGTTAAAATCAGAACATTTCCCTTAACATTTCTAACCCTCTTAATTCTCTTTCCCACCTTTACAGCAGATTGGAAAATTAAGACATACGGCAAGATCAGCAGAATTTCAGATTGCAACGTGTATTAAAATACTTTGGGTCCACCCCCCCCAACCCCCGACCCCTCCACCTCCGAACTCTGTTTTGGAACGTTCTGTTTCAGGAACACAACTATTTATGTTTCCTTTTATAAGAAAATAAAATTTTAATCCTAAGAGTTGAGAAACTTTCCTGTTTAAACTTTTTGTCCAGTGCTTGGCTCGCTAATCTTCATAATTTACTTGTATAGCATTTCCAGGGTCATCTGAATTGTATTTCTCTTCTTTGTTTTTATTTTCAGATATTATTAAATACATATATGCAATCCTTATTTGTTTGTTTTGTACTAACCTATAGCATAATTATTTGTAACTAACACTTTGTTATTGGAAGAGGGCATTAGGAAAAGCTACAGTGACATTCTTTAGACCCTGTGCACTGTAGTTCATTGCTAAACCCACCTGTGATTCTCCCTGGAATTATTAGCCTTTACACCCACATTTTGAGCTATGACATTTAAAATGTATGTTTTGCGGGATAATTTATAACCCAATTTGAGGAAAGAAAAGTTAAAGAAAAAAAAGTATCATTTATGACTAGCTCCTGAAAATCCCTAGCACGGATACACTGCTGGCAAAATATGTACATTCCTATAAATATTCTATATAAAAATCTCTCATATTGTGTATGTCCTGACACCTTTTAAGGTGCTCTTTTTTTCCCTCTTCCCTCCTCAAAGAACTGCTAGTTTACACCTAACAACTCTATATTTAAATTTTTAAGTCATTATATTGCTTTACCCAGAATGCCTTGAGAAAGAATTCGTATCATGATTAATAGAAGTTGTATTCAAAGTTCCTTAGTCCAACCAGCATTTTGAATTCCTGTTGCTTGATAAGAACTTAAATAGGCTTTGGAACCAATTCGTGAGTTTGTTGAAAGCGATTGCACATTAAACAGCTGTGAAGTCACACCAAGCTGTACTCCTCCGTTCTCAACAAAATTTTAAAAGAGCACTTGAAAGTTCTGAATTTGAAAAAAAAATAGAGGAAGCAACTTATAAAAGACATATATTGAGTCTTATTTCATTATACGACGCTACCCTCATGCTAACACTTCATTTATAGCATACGTACCTGTCAGTGTTAGCTACAACTGTTAGGCACTGGATTTTCTTCTGAATTCCAAAATGAGTGTCCTTTCCTCCGCTATTGTTCTAGTGACCATTCAGTTAGGACAGACTGCCACGAGTTACTGCACCAACGCTTCATTTAATATTTACTCTCCTGCTTACAGTAATATTAGGAACTGTTCTATCCATGTCAGTGTCTTTTCTTCCAATCTCTTTTCCTCACTTCGGTCCTCATACATTTTAACTTCTAAAAAGAGAGATGATGAGAAACAATTGATGAGAAAACTAATTCAGAAAAGAATATTAATTCATTGTATGCAAAAAACTTGTATATGTGACTACTGTAGTTTGTTTTAAAACTCGGTCTTCAAGCCTGGTCCTGCAGTTGTTAATATTTTTAATAAAATAAATGGCCATTTCCACAAGTCATTAGTTTTGCCTCTCTCTTATTGTCTCTTTGCTTGAAAATACTTCAAAAGAACATATAAGTATTAAACATTGAATAGAATCTCAAAATTCAACTCCAATAATGTATATCAAATATAGCTTTATGCACAATGTCCCCTTAAAAAATAAGAGTATGTGTTATCATCTAAATTTTTGTGATTATCTCATCTTAGGCCTTAATATCAATGCCCAGTTTTAAAAACCAATTTAAGCCCACTGGATTAATTATAGCAGCATATATTATCTTTCCTTATATTTCAGGATAACCCAAGACAAACAATCCTTAGAGTTTCATTAGTACTTAGGTCTTTATAATTGCTAAAATCGAAAAGGATTGGGCATTTTCCCCCCTTTTTGTATATCATACACAATTGAAATGCCATTTTACCTTTTCCAAGAATGTTTCCTATCAAAATGCTGACCCATGCAGATTAATGGGCCTATGTATTTTACTTACACCTTAGAGAGGAAATAAAAGAGAGAGACAGAGAAAGAAGAACATTTGTACAAATGAGACCTATCTGACTTAACAAACAAGGCAAATGGACCACGTTGCTTTATAGACTTTCCAGGCATCATGGATCCAATGCTTTTAGATAATGTGCCACCAACATTATACCAACAGTAAGGGCAACTCACAGGATTCCCATAAACACAACAGTGCATGACTGCATTTCAGAAGGGTGGTGACTAAGTTGTTAGAAATGAAAAATCCAGTTATATAGTTAGAAATTAAAAAGAAATCCAGTGAGTTAGAGAAATAACCCCAGTAAAAGATTGTGGTACAGGAAACAAGTTAAAAGAGAATGCCAAACCAGATGTCACTAAGAGCAAGAGAAGAACTATGAGACCAATTTTCAAAGCCAGTTGGTCACATTTTTAAATTGTTTTATAGTAAAGGGAGTTGAACCCTTTCAACCAGTGTCAAACTTAAATGATATTTCCTACTCACCAAAAGTATCATTCCCATTTAAAACTGTAGACTCAAGGTCAGGATCAGGGTCAGTTTCAGTTAACCCACAGGACGCTTACATTCACAGGCATTTGGTGATTGTGACACCACAGACCAGAGCAATGAACAGAAGAAGACAATGGTAAACCACTGCTGCATTTTCTTTTCTTATTCTTGTTCTTTTTAAAAACCTTTTGTTTTACATGGAAAACCCTATGATGAGACAGTCTGAAATGAAATATGAGGTAGAGCTGTAAAATGAGACGCCTAGGTTAGAAACCGCTCAGTTACTGGTGAAGAGCAGAGAGCAAGTACAAATAGCGTTGTTTTTAAAACATATGTTTTACTGATTATGCTATTACAGTTGTCCCACTTTTTCCCCTGTGGCCCCTCTGACCAGTACTCCAATTCCCTCCAGCAATCCCCCCCCCTTATTTCATGTCCATGGGTCATGCATATAAGTTCTTTGACTTCTCTATTTCCTATACTGTTTTTAACATCCTTCTGTCTATTTTGTACCTACCAATTTGTACTACTTAATTCCTGTACCTTTTCCCTCATTCTCCACCTTCCCTCTTCCAGCTGATAACCCTCCAAATGATCTCCATATCTATGATTCTGTTTCTGTTCTGCTTGTTTTTTTACTTTGTTTTTTAGATTAAGTTGTTGGTAGTTCTGAGTTTGTTGCCATTTTAATGTTTTGATCTTCTCTTTCTTTTATAGTTCCCTATAACATTTCATATAATAATGGCTTGGTGATGGTGAACTCCTTTAGTTTTACTTTGTCTGGGAAGCACTTTATCTGTCCTTCCATTCTAAACGATAGCTTTGCTGGATAGAGTAATCTAGGTTGTAGGTCCTTGCTTTTCATCACTTTGAATACTTCTTCCCAGTCCCTTCTAGCCTGTAAGGTTTCTTTTGAGAAATCAGCTGACAGTTTTATGAGAATTCCTTTGTCAGTAACTATCTGCTTTTTTCTTGGTACATTTAAGATTCTCTCTTCATCTTTAACCTTTGGCATTGTCATTATGATGTGTCTTGGTGTGGTCCTCTTTAGGCCCAAGTGTGGGACTTTCTGTGCTTCCTGGACTTGTATGTCTATTTCCCTCACCAAATTGGGGAAGTTTTAGGTCATTATTTTTTCAAATAACTTTTCAATTTCTTGCTCTTCCTCTTCTCATTCTAGAACCCCTATGATTCAGATGTTGGTTATGTTTGAAGATGTCTCAGAGGCTCCTTAGTCTATCCTCACTTTTTTAAATTCATTTTTCTTCTTGCTGTTCTGACTGAATGCTTTTTTCTTCCTTATGTTCCAAATCATTGATTTGATTCTCAGCTTCATCTCCTCCACTGTTGGTTCCCTGTAGATTTTTCTTTGTTTCACTTAGTGTAACCATTTCTGCCTGTGCCTTTTTTTGCTGTTGCAGGTACCCAGGGATTTCTTTGAGCATCCTGATAACCAGTGTTTTGAACTCTGCATCTGATAGGTTGCTTATCTCTATTTCATTTAGTTCTTTTTCTGGAATTTTGTTCTCTTCTTTCATTTGGGCCATATTTCTTTGTCTTCTCATATTGGTAGCCTCCCTATGTTTGCTCCTGTGTATTAGGTAGAGCTGCTTTGAATCCCTTAGTAGTGTGGCCTATTGTAGAAAAAACACCTATAAGTTGTATGGGTGGAGCCTAAGGTAATTGCCAGGGTTGGACAACCTGCTTCACCATTTTGTAGCTCTGTGTGGGGGAGGGCTCAGAGAGGAAACAATGCCACTGCCTGGCCTCTGGAGATTTTCCTGGGAGGAAGCTGTCTCCTAGCACTCACCCTATTGCCAGACACTTCACTTTCTCCCCATATGCCCCTGGTGCTCTTCCAGCTATTGCCTGGTGCTGAATCCCAGAGAGGGGGGTCTGAGAAAGTCCTGAGACCTTTGCGAGCTGTTTAAGAGGAGCCTCCTGAGAATCCTGCAGTTTCTTCCATTGCCCCAGCCCCCACTGGTTTTTACAGCCAGAAGTTATGGGCACTTACCTTCCTGGTGCTGGAACCCTAGGTTGAGTGGTCTGGTGTGGGTCTGGGAATCCTTGCTCCCATGGTATCCCTCCCAGTTTTTATCCACCAAATTTGAATGTGGGATCACCTGCTCTGTCGCCTCCCCATGCCACTCTGTATATCAGTGCCTCTCTGTGTCTATACCTCTCCTACCCATTAGATGAATGTGTCTTCTTTAAATCCTTGGTTGTTGGACATTCATATACCTCAATTTTCTGACAAATCTGGGTGATACTGTTTTGTAGTCTAGTTGTAATTTTTGCTATAGTTGTGCAAGGTAGGCAAAGCATGTTTACCTATTTCTCCACATTGACAGGAAGCCCTATCTTCTTAATTTAAATGTGAAAGAACCTTTAGGATCCTGTAACCCAATCTGTCTCACAACAGTAACCACACTGAGGCCATCTCCCTCTCTCTCACATATATCATTGTTGCTAATTGCAAAAGGACGTCTAGTGCTGATGTGCACAAAGGCGAAAGGAAAGTAAGACACTGCACTGCATTTTACAACTGGAACACGAAAGGTAAGAAGCATGAACCATGGTAAGCTGGAAACTGTAAAGCAAGAAATGGAACATCTAGAAACTGCAGTGCTTAAAATGGACTGCAGTGGGACATTACCAGTCAGGTAACTACAAAGTGTTCAACACTGGAAATGATAAGCTCAGAAAAACAAGATGGCTTTAATACTGAGGCAAGATGTAGCAAGCAGTTATGGGCTATAATGAAGGTCTGATGGAATAGTATCAGTCATATCTACCAATTAATGGACAATCAATCAATAAAATCAATCATACCATCATTCAAGTTATGTTCTAACTACAGAGGTTGAATAAATGAAACTGAAACCTTTTATGAAAGCCTTTAAAAATACAAAAGAATCTATGCACCCCAATGTTCATAGCAGCACAATTTACAATAGCCAAGTGCTGGAAGCAACCTAAGTGCCCATCAGTAAATGAATGGATCAAAAAACTATGGTACATTTACACAATGGAATTCTCCACAGCAGGAAGAAAGAAGGAGCTCCTACCCCTTGTGACAGCGTGGATAGAACTGGAAAGCATTACGCCAAGTGAAATAAGCCAGGAGGTAAAAGACAAATACCATGTGATCTCAATTTTAACAGGAACCTAATCAACAAAATGAACAAGCAAGCAAAATATAGCCAAAGACACTGAAATTAGAATAAGCCGACAGTGACCAGATGGGAGAGGGGAGGGGATTATAGGGGAAAAGGATGAAGAATTTGCAGGAACAATTATAAAGGACACATGGACAATTACAAGGGGGGTGGGTGTTGGAAACAGGGGAAAGAGGTAGAGAGGGCTGGGGTGGTGGAGAGCGGTGGGGACAAAGGGCAGAAAACTGTACTTGAACAACAATAAAAAATGTTAATTAAAAAAAAAGAAAGTCTTTAAGAAGAAATTGATCACACACCAAAAAAAGCCATGTTGAAAACTGTTGGTGACTGGAACTCCAAAGGAGAAAATAAAGCAGAATCAAATATCACTGGAAAATTGGGACTAGGGGTCAGAAATGAAGCAGAAGACTGGCTCATGGATTTCTGTGAAGCCAATAACTTGTCCATTGCAAGCACGTGTATCGAACAACTGAACAGATTACTGTAAAAATGAACATCACCAGGTGGAAGAATGCAGGAGGTAAAAAGGAAAGAAAAATTGAGATGGATGACAGAACACTAAAGCTTGTTAGAAGCAGGCAAGAGGCTAAAGCAAAAGCTGGATTCAAATCCTGAATGCAGTTTTTCAATGGTTATCATGTGGAGATAAAGAGAACTATTATGATAATCAATATAAGGAGATACATAAGAACAATAAAAAAGGGAAAACCAAGAGATCTCTACCAGAAGATTCAAGAAACAAAAGGGAAATTTAAACCTAGATTAGGAAAGGACATTATCTGACCAGGTAAAAACAAAGGGAGGGTAAATAAAATATACTGAAAATCTATACAGAAGAGACTAAATGGTGACAGATACCTTTGAGGAAGATTCTTATAAGGAAGAACCTGTAATTCTAGAAAAAGAAGTGAAAGCTTCCCTAACCAGTATTGGGAAGAAATAAATCACCAGGAGTAGATGGCATACTGATAGAATTATTTTAAGCCACAGAGACTGAATCTTTTAAAATCCTAACAAGAATATGTCAACAAATGCGGAAAACAAAACCATGGCTTACAGACTGGAAACATTCAATATACATCTTAGTCTTTGAGAAAGATGTCAAGGAGTGCAGTAACTACAGGACCATTGCCATAATTTTCCACGCAGGTAAAGCAATGCTTGTGGTGATACAACAAAGGCTTTTACCATCCATGGAGCAAGAAATGCCAGATGTTCAAGCTGGATCAGAAAAGGGAGAGGTGCATGAGATCTAATTGTGAGCATTTGCTGGGCTCTCCTAAGAATTTCAGAAGGTTAGTTTATGTTTTATAGACTTCAATAAAACCTTTGACTGACAATCATGAAAAGCTATGGCTGCTCTGAAATGAATGGGTGTGCCTAAGCACTTGATTGTCCTGGTTTATTGTGGACCTGTACAGTATGTAGAGAGAGAGAATGGTTTTCTACAGGCAAAGGTGTCAGACACGGGTGCATTTCATTTCCTTATTTGTTTAATCTCTATACAGGACACATCATATTAAAAATGGGCTAGACTCAGAGGAAAGAAGAGTGAAAATTGGTGGAAAAATATCAATAGTTTAAGATATGTGGGTGACACCATCTTACTGGCACAAAGTAGCAAAGGTTTGAGACAACTTCTGATGAAACTGAAAGAAGAAAGTGCCAAAGAAGGACTGCATTGAATACCAAGAAGACAAAATTATGACTACAGAAGAAATACACAGCTTTAACACAGACAATGAAGACATTGAAATTGTTAAGGATTTTGCTTACCTTGGCTCAGTCAACAATTTAAATGGAGACTGAAGACAAGAAATCAGGAGAAGGCTGAGACTCGAAAGAGCAGCAATGAAAGAATTAGGAAAGGTCATTAAGAGCAAGGATGTGTCATTAGAGACCAAAGCTAAGATCATCCACATCCTTGTATTCCCGATTACTATGTATGGAGGCAAAAGTTGGACAGTGAAGAAGGCTGGTAGGAAAAAAAAATGGATTCATTTCAAATGTGGTGTTTGAAGAGAGCTCTATGGATACCCTGGCCAGCCAGAAAGATGAAAGTGGAGCCTAGAGCAAGTTAAGCCCAAAACATCGCTGAAGGCAAAAATGACAAAACTGAAGCTGTCTACTTTGGGTGTATCATGGGAAGGCAGAGTTCTTTTAAAAAGACAGTAATGCTGGGAAACAGAGAGGCAACAGGACAGGAGAAAGACCAAATATGAGATGAGCTGACTGCATAAAACAAGCCACAGGCATGTGTCCACAGGAGCTGAGCAGGGCTGTTGAGGACAGGGCACTGTGGCCGTCACCCATTCACAGAGAGGCCAGGAGTCAGAGCTGACTCAGGGGCAGGTAGCACACATCAGTTCAGCAGGCCAGTGGCGGCATGACACAGAACACTATTCTGCTTCCTGAGTTGACCATTAAGTTTGGTCTATCAACAAAATAACAATTGAAACATGTATATTAGATTATCTCTTTTTTATCATTTTTAAAATTGTATCATCTAGTTGGAAAATTTTATGATACTATTCATATAGTTATTTCCATTTTATTTTTAAATAGACATGGTTAAAGAGAAAACATAAAGAGGAAGAAATAATATGCTAATATTCGACCTAGTGGGTTTAATCAAAATTATTAAAAATATAGTTTTTTTCTTCATGAAACTCTCCTTTGTATGTGGAAATTATTTTTATGGCTTTGCCAAATAATACAGAACTAAAATTATAATCATTGTTATCTAATTAGTATGAAAGTATATTCATTAATAGTATTTTTAAGTTAAATTTATTGGGGTGACATTTCATTAATACTATGATTATTTCAACTGTATCCAGATGAGTAGACTCTTGGATCCACCTGGAAATGTTGGGGGGAAGTGGTCAGAAGGGAACATGGATTTTCCTTAGTATATTCATGAAACTTCTCCAGGATAAATTTTACCTCATAGTCCATCTCTTGACCACACTACTAGCAGCAAGGGAGACATGACCTTCTATTTTCTGTGGTAGTTTCACAAAACAGTTTGAGACTAGCCCATCTACACAGTAAATGTGGAGATAAATTGGTGCTCCTGCCCCTTTCTGGACTCACCTATTTAAGACTGACGTTTAAAAGGTCAGAAAGATATCCTTTTTTCATTTGCTTCAAAAGGGTAACTAAAATAAGCAGCTGCCAGAGGGAGACTCAATTCCTCAGCTGTGGACTTCCAGGGGGTTGGAGGGAAGGGTCAGTCTGCTTAGGAATTCAGAGAAAGAGGAGGAGAAAACCAGTGTGGGATGAGTTCAGTGAGGTAGGCAGATGGAAAAGGAAGAACACTAAATATTGTTTGGCTTGGAGTACATGTTTCTCTATTTCCTCTTCTATAGAATTAATAAGATCTGCCTTGCCTAAGTCATAGACTGATTGGAAAATACATAAATATATTTCATTCACTTCCAAAATATTTACAGACATGTTGTATAAATCTCCCAAATATCAACAATCCTTTTTAAAATGAAAGAAAAATTATAATATCTTAATTCAATCAGAGGGTGTAATTTAGATTAAGCCAGAGGATCTAAACTTCTGGTCACTAATGCCAAAATGATTTACTCAGGAGAAGGGCCAGTCACTGTCACAGTACTTCCTAGTGGCATCCAGGTGTTCCCAATGAGGACAGAGTGTAGAAAATAAGGGTGAAACCCCTGCCTTCCATTTCCACAGTTCCAATAAAATTTCAGATAAGGCCCTAGCTGGTGTGGCTCAGTGGATTGAGTGACAGCCTGCAAACCAAAGGGTAGCTGGTTCAATTCCCAGTCAAGGGCACATGCCTGAGTTGCGGGCCAGGTCTCTAGTTGGGGGCACCTGAGAGGCAACCACATGTTGATGTTTCTCTCCCTTCTTTCTCCCTCCCTTCTTCCCCTCTCTCTAAAAATAAATAAGTAAAATCTTTTTAAAAATTTCAGATAAGGAGTTCATAGACCAATGGCCCAGGAATAGCTCCCTCCTTGCAGCTACTTCTCATAAAAAGGATCAAAACTTTGATTTAAAGTCAATTTAATCATTAAGGCTACTGTAAAGAGCTAGTACTTGATCAACTGTTCATTCAGCAAACAAATAGTTAAGCATTGCATCATTAGAATTTTTGAAGGCATATAAAAACTATCTTAGGTATTAAGAGTTATAGATGTATATTATTTTAAGCAAGCTCAAATACATTCCTATTTGAAAAAAATAGATTCTGTAGTATTACAAGGTGATTCATCCTAAATACTATAAATAGTAAGTAAGTGCCCTTACATTATTAAAACAAGACCCCACCAAAAGGATGTTTTTCAAATATGAGATAACATGAATAAGGCATTAGCCCAGTGCCCAGGGTTTATGAGGTATAGTAAGTTTCTTGTCCCTGTGGCCCTCTGAAGACACTATGGCTTTTCTAGCAGCCCAAGTTGAAACCCTGGCAACATATCAGGTCCCTCTACTGTTATTTCTTGGTCAGTTTCAAAGTCATAGATTCTACCTACCTTCGCAACATCTTTCAACTTTGACTTTGTCTCCTCCTTCCACCCCCATTCCCACCACTCAATATTAGTCCAATATATTCCATGTACCTATTTCCCTACATATAACCTAAGCTCCAATAAATATGTACCAAAAAGAATAACAACATTTAATGAGCATTTACTGTCAGGCACATGCATTACATTTATCTCTCATCAACTCTATAAGATGGGTAGGCCCATTTTATGGATAAGGAAAGTAAGGCTTACAATGGCTTAAAATTTAAATTCTAAATCTACTTAAATTTCAAATAACTTGTCCAAGGTACCATCTGCTATTCCTTGTCACTGTACCTTTGTTTTGCTAATCCTTCTGCTTAGACCTTTTCTTTGCCATCTTGCCAATTAAAGTTGTAAGCCTCCTTCAGCTGCATATAGTACCCTCATACTCTATGAAAGCTTTCCCACTTCCTCCAACTATATATAATCATTCCCTCTTGTAAACCATCTAGCACTTCTTCCTTCACCAACATCACATTGTATTGCTGCCATCTTTGTACTCATTTAATTCCCCTTCCAATTTGTGTATGCCTCAGGTCAGAAATCCATCCTTATACCTCTTATAGTAGTTGACTTAGTCTAAGTAAGTATATTGGGTTATTGAGAATAATAATGAAAATGAAAAAACTCTATTAAATATTTGTTATAAAATATTAGCAAAATTTTCATAATATGAAACAGACTAAAAATTAGTACAAGATATTATCAAGGGAGATGATAGTGATCCCAAGTTGGTCAAAAAAGAGACTAATGAGGATCCAAATTAGTTGTTTCTAGAAAAACTTTTAAAAATGTTTTAAAGTTTAAAATATTGTCATTCCTAAAGGTGATTTTGACACCATTAACACTGCAGTGTTTTTGTAGATGTATTTATTTAACAAACACTTATACAACACTTTGTATCAGGTGCTGCTCCAAGTCCTTGGCAAATATTTACTCATTTAAATTTTGTAACAACCTTGTGAGGTAGGTTTCATTTTATCACTGCTATTTTACAGGAATGAAAACTTAGAAGTTAAGTAACTTACCCCAAACCACAAAGCTAATAAGTGACAGAACAACAATCTGGACCCAGGCATCTTTCTCCAGACTACTTTCTTAGCCACTAGGATACGTTGACTATTTTTTTTAATTACACATTAACTTTTGTGTGCTATATAGTTAAACATTTTTTAATAATTTGAAAACTTTAAAAATATTCCACTAATTTAAAGTGTTTTTTTAATTTTGGCATAATTTCAGACTTAAAATTGCAAGAATAAAAAGAATTCAACTAAATTCCCTAAATGCTAGTATCTTACTGCACTGACTTTATCATTTTTCTCTCAATATTTAACTTTTTTCCTGATCTGTTTAAGAGTAAATTGCAAATGTAATATCCCCTAAAAACTTCAGTATGTGTGTTTCCTAAAATTAAGGAATTTTATTATATAACCACAGTATAATTACCAAAGTTAAGATCTTAACATTGATACAATACTATTAAGATTAGGTCTAATCTACAGACTTCATTCAGATTTCACCAGTTGTTCCAACAAGGTCTTTTATTGCAGAAGGAAACCTAAGATCATGATTTGCATTTAAGTATCATATCTTTTAGTCTTATTTAATCTGTAACACTTCTTGAGTCTGTCTCTCTTTCTGTTTCTTGCATATTATGACTTTGACTTTTCTAAAGAATACAGGCCAGTTATTTTATGAACTGTTCTTAAATATCAGGATGTTTGGTGTTCCCTCATGACTAAATTCAGGTAGGTGCTTTTGCTCCCTCTAACACATTCAGATGTTGTAATGTCAATCTGAAACAACAGTAAAATGAAAAAAAAAGAGAAGCTAGGCCAGCACAAAGAGATGGGGGATGCTGATCGTGAGCAGAAACAGAACTTCTCAGTATTCCTCAACATCACACAATATGAACGGTCTCAACTATTTAAGCAGAAATGTTCTTTTTCAAAACTTTTTATTTATTTATTTTTAGAGAAGGGGAAGGGGGGAGAAAGAGAGGGAGAGAAACATTGATGTGAGAAAAACATCAATTGGTTGCTTCTTGTACATGCCCTGGTCAGGGACCAAACCCACAACCCAGTCATGTGCCCTGACTGGGAATCAAACCAGTGATCTTTCACTTTACAGGACAACTCCCTACCAACTGAGTGGACCACATGGGCCAGGGCAGCAGAAATGTTCTTGAAATGAAAATTTAAAAATTTATTTGAAAATCCCCGAACTGTATCATTTTATTTGTTTCAGTTAGATATTCTCTAAATAATTGTTATCGATACTTCTCCTAAGAAATATCCACCAGAAAATGGAATAACAATTGCTTATAATTCTTTGGTAAGATGAAATTCTCAATCAGTGGCCAATGAGTTTTGTCTTTCAAAAATGAAATCTCTAGCCCTGACTGGTGTGGCTCAGTTGGTTGAGTGTCATCCCACAAAGCAGAAGGTCTCTGGTTTCAATTCCTGGCTGCAAGCCCTGTCCCTGGTTGGGGTGTGTGGAAGAGGCAACCAATCCATGTTTTTCTCACACATCAATGTTTCTCTCCCTCTCTTTCTCCCTCCTTTCCCCTCTCTCTAAAATTAAAGTAATGAAATCTTTTAAAAAAGAAATCTTTATATGCTGGTTATGAAAAATCAAATCTTCCACGTCTATTAACCTCTTGGTGAACAGATAAGCCTGAATTTCTGAAGCTCTGTAACTAAGACTCACCAGACTGCTGGGGTTTATCAAGGTTTAGCCAAGTGTGCCTTCTCTTGTCCTGGGTTGTCTGTAATACGAAATAGTCAGGGGTCTACAGAGAAACAGAACCAACAGGATATACAGAGATAGGAAGTATTGGCTCTACAAGGTATGGAGGCTGAGAGGTCCTAGACCGGAAGGTCTAGGAAAGCTGGCGTTATAGTTTCCATCCAAGCCTGAGGCCTGACAACTGGGGAGCAAATGGTTTAGGTCCTGCCCAAGAACAAGAAGCACCAAAAACTGAGGGCAGGAGAAGATGGATGTCCCAGTTCAAACAGAGTTCCTCTCTCAGTATTTTTGTTCTGTTCAGGCCCTCAATGCATTGGATGATGCCCATCCACATTGCTGAGGGGGATCTCACCAAAGTACTGATTCAAATGCTAATCTCCCCGTGAAACACTCTCTCAGACACTCAGAAATGACATTTACCAGCTATCTGAGCTTCCCTTAACCCAGTGAAGTTGACACATAAAATTAACCATTACACAGTTCTTAAACATAACCAATAAAACACAGGGAGCAGAGATTTTTCAAAGATTTAGCATTGTGTAAATAATCACAAAAACAAACAAAAAATCCTTTCACAGATAGTAGGGGATCCATGCACAATTCAACAAGTGATCTCAAGAGGAACACTGTGCCACGGGCTCTCCTTTGCCAAGACCAGAAAAGAGGTTACTGTTGTTTACTTAGGGGGAAAATATCTCTCTTCCTGAGCTGAAGAACCAAATACAGCTGTCTCTGATAATCAAGAGAATTATTTTTTTCCCTTCTTGTGAGCTTCACCTTTCTACCATATTTTCTTGACCTACTGAATCATTTTTAAACCTTTTTAAAATTGAGAGTGTCAATACTAGAAATACAGAGACAACAATTATCAAGAGATGCTAGCGAATTCTTGCATTTAGAGCAGTAGATGCATTTTTAAATCCTTCAAGTTCTCAGGATATAATGAAGAATTTTTTAAATAAAATTAATAATTTGAAGGGTTTTGCTTGAAGTTGAATGTTAGCTTCTAAATTAGATTAACAGTGAGTATTCTAACAATAAGAAAATAAATGCCTTGATTCATAATTGACTTTTTTATTCCTTCATAGAATACATAGAGAGATTGCCAAACCCACAATTGACATAAAAGTAAAGTTTTTTTAGAAGGTCCCTGTAGGTGAGCATTTAAATTTAGATTTATGCATGCAGTTTAGTTATTTTAGATGGGAGACTTTGATGCAAAGACATATTTCATAAAGGTGTGAAAGAAAATACAGAACCACAAGTCTTTTGAACTATCATTTGATAATTCAAAGAGATAATTCATTTACTCTGAGAACAAGAATATCTTCAATGCAATTCACTTTACTGTTCTGGAATTGCATGTGGTGTTGACATAAAGATAGACATAGAGCCCTGGCTAGTGTAGCTCAGTGGATTGAGCGTGGGCTGTGGACCAAAGGGTTGTCGGTTTGATTCCCAGTCAGGGCACATGCCTGGGTTGTGGGACAGGCCCCTGGTAGGGGGTGTGTGAGAGGCAAGGACACATTGATGTTTCTCTCCCTTTCTCCTTCCTTCCCCCATAGAAAACCAATACATCTGCAGCCAATTGATGTTTGACAAAGACAATTCTATAGGGAAAAACCATACATCTGCAGCCAATTGATGTTTGACAAAGACAATTCAATAGGGAATTCATCTTTTCAACAAATGGTTCTAGTACAACTACAAAATAACCCAATTTAAAAATGAGTAAAGGATTTGTAGGCATTCCTACAAAGAAGATATACAAATGTCCAAAAGACACATGAGGAACTGCTCAATATCATGAGTCATTAGGGAAATAGAATCAAACCACAATGAGATATGACTTCACATCTCTAAGGATGGCAATAATAAAAAGGATGCACAATAACAAATGTTGACCAGAAATAGAGAAATTGGAATCCTTATACATTGCTGGTGAGAATGTAGAATGATACAGCCAGTTTGGAAAACAGTCTGATAATTCCTCAAAATGTTTTCACGTGACCCAGCAGTTTTACTTCTAGACAATTAAAAACATAGGGCCACACAAAAACTTGTACAACAATATTCACA
Organism: Desmodus rotundus; assembly: GCF_022682495.2. NCBI lineage: Eukaryota > Metazoa > Chordata > Mammalia > Chiroptera > Phyllostomidae > Desmodus > Desmodus rotundus. Next base: position 142,455,719 of record NC_071390.1, read on the forward strand.
GCAGCATTATTCATAATAGCCAAAGATGGAGACAACGGGAAGTTCTGGCCAAGATGGAGGCATAGGTAGAAATGCTTCACTTCCTTGCACAACCTAAAGAAGGATAACAACCAATTTAAAAACAATAAACAACCAGAAGTGCCAGAAAATCAAACTGCATGGAACTCTGACAACCAAAGAGTTAAAGGAACACTCACCCAGACCAGTAGGAGGGGTGGAGATGGGAGATGGACAGCTGAGCACAGAGGATGCTAGGCAAGGCCTCAGACCATGTGGGAGAGGTGGGTCTGGCTAAACAGGAAACTAAAGACTCATAATTAGCTGTTAAATACTGCAGGGGTTGCAAAGGCAGGAGGAACCCCAGCCTCACAGGAGAGTTGGTTGGAAAGCGGGGCAAGCGAGAGGCATTGTTCCCTCTCTGACCCCTCCCCCATAGACAGTACCACAACACAGCAAAGAGTGTTGCTCCACCCAGGCGAATTCCTAAGGCTCCACTCCCTTACAATAGAACAGGTGTACCAAGACAAAGAAATATGGCCCAAATGAAAGAAAAGATCAAAACCCCAGAAAAAGAGCTAAGCAACAAGGAGATAGACAACCAATCTGATGTAGAGTTCAAAACACTGGTAATCAGGATGCTCACAGAACTGACTGAGCTCGGTCATAAAATGAAGGAAGAAATAAAGGCTACACAAAGTGAAATAAAGCAAAGTATACAGGAAGCCAACAGCGAAGGGAAGGAAGCCAGGACTCAAATCAACAATTTTGAACAAAAGGAAGAAATAAACATCCAACCAGAACAGAATGAAGAAACAAGAATTCAAAAAAACGAGGAGAGGCTTTGGAACCTCTGGGACAACTTTAAGCATTCCAACATCCAAATCATAGGGGTTCCAGAAGGAGAAGAACAAGAGCAAGAAATTGAAAACTTTTTTAAAAAAAAATGAAGGAAAACTTCCCTAATCTGGTGAAGGTAATAGACTTCCAGAAAGTCCAGGAAGCCCAGAGAGTCCTAAAGAAATTGGACTCAAGGAGGAACACACCAAGGCACATCATGATGAAGTTACCCAAGATTAAAGATAAAGAGAGAATCTTAAAAGCAGCAAGAGAAAAGGAGACAGTTACCTACAAATGAATGCCCATAATACTATCAGCTGATTTCTCTCTTGCAGGCAGGCAAGAAGGGGCTGGAAAGAAGTATTCGAAGTCATGAAAGGCAAGGACCTACATCCAACATTATTCTATCTAGCAAAGCTATCATTTAGAATGGAAGGGCAGAGGAAATGCTTCCCAGACAAGGTAAAGCTAAAGGAGTTCATCATCACCAAGTCCTTATTCTATGAAATGTTAAAGGGACTCATCAAAGAAATAGAAGAAGATCAAAAACTATGAGTAGTAAAATGAAAACAAACTCATAACTATCAACAACTGAACCTAAAAAACAAAAACTAAGCAAACAACTACAACAGGAACAGAACTAGAGAAATGGAGATCACATGGAGGGTTTTCAGTGGGGAGGGGGAGGGAAAGAATGGGGCGGGAAAGGTACAGGGAATAAGTATAAATGGTAGGCATAAAATAGACAGGGAGAGGTTAAGAATTGTATAGGAAACAGGGAAGCCAAAGAATTTATGTGTACAATCCATGGACATGTTACTAAGGGGGTGGGGGATGCTAGAGGGTGGGGCGGTGCAGGGCGGAAGAGGGATAAAAGGGAGGAAAAAATGGGACAACTGTAATAGCATAATCGATAAAATATACTTAAAAAATAAACAACCTAGTCCATCACCAGATAATTTATAAACAAAATGTGCTACATCTAATTAATGGAATATGATTTAACCATAAAAAGGAAAGAAGTAGTGACAAATATAAATGAACCATGAAAACTTTATGCTAAGTTTTCTTTTTATACTAAGTTTTCTTTTTATGCTAAAGGGAAGAAACCAGACACAAAAGACCACAGACTGCATAATTCCATTAACATGAGATGTGCAGAATAAGCAAATTTATAGAGACAGAAAACAAAAGCAGGGACTGGAGGATGGGGGAATTGGAGAGTGACAGCTAATGGTATGGATTTGGGGGGGATGAAAATGTTCTGAAATTAGATAGTGGTGATGATTGCACAACTCTGTAAATACATTGAATGGTACACTTGAAAAGGGAGCACTTTATGGTATGTGAATTATATCTCAATAAAAATACACAAATAAAAACAGGAAACACAAGTGTGTCTTTGCATTGTTCACTAGTGTAGAAATGAAGGCACAGAGAATTAGCTAAATTACCCAAAGTTGGCATCAGAACCTGCACTCTGATTGGCAAATCTGTGTATTTGAATGTACTATTTTTCACTGTGACTACCTGGATCTAACTCAACTTTCATGATGAGACTCACCTGGTTTCCAGTAAGTTATTAAAATTTAATGACAAAACTGGCAGGAAACATTTTCTTACTTACTCACTATGTCAAAAGTAGTGACTTAATATCTAAATCTACTCCTGTGACATCAGTTTATTTAGGCCCAACTTAAATCAGTGCACATCGACAGAATACCGAGTGTGTGCCCAGCACTGTGCACATTGTTGGAAATGTAGAACTCGAGCTCAGAAAGTCAGGGGACTAGAAATGTAGATTGAGAAATCATGAGTCAGTGGGTACTGGTTAGAGTCCTACAACTGGATAAAATTGCTTAGGAGGAGGAGTCAGATAGAAGAGAGGAACTAGAATGGAACCCTGGGGACAGATGGTTCAGAACCATCAGAAATCACCCTGCCAGTGACAGGCACAGATAAGAAGTGGTTAGTGAATGATAGAGGCAGGAGAAAATGATCCCATCTGATATGAAACCTTATATCTTATCACATTACCTTGTTATCTGTTTATATGACTATCTCTCTTGGTAGTCCCTTAGCTCACAGGTGGCAAACACAAGGCCCAGGGGCCAAATCCAGCCCTCCACCTTGTTTCATCCCACCTGGCACCATGTTTCTACCCAGCGGCAGCTAGTTAAGGAGTAGTTACATTTATACAGTCCTAAAATTACATTCGGCCCTTTGAAGGCAACCTCGAGACTGATGTGGCCCCCAGGTGAAAATGAGTTTGACACCCCTGCCTTAGCTCCTTAGGTTTCTGCCTCTCTCACTGCAAAAAAGTATTTAGATAATTCACTAGGACCCTCCAAATAGTCAGATTCCACGAACTTTCTCCACTCTTTCTTCTTTTTCATTGTATTTGATACTGCAAGCAGATCACCCCCTATTTTTCTTAATATGTGGGCATAAAAATGGTGCTCCTCTCCTCGGGGCCCAGAAAAGGCGTCTCCTAGGCACTGCATAGCACCCTGCCTCCATGCGTGCTGCTCACCATTCTCTCACACCCCATCCTCCCTCTCCACCCCCAACTGTTTCCACTGCAGAATGAAGCTCCTTCATAGTTCTTTGTGGCGCTGCCCTTAGGAAGCTCCATAGAAGTTTCCTAGGGGATCCCACCACAAAAAATAAAGAAGGAGAAAAAGAAAAAGAAAGAAAGACCAGGGTGTCTATAGAACAAAACAATCGTAGGGGCAATGTCCTGACTTCACCCAAACTCACTGCCTCCCACAAGCTAGTGACACCTCTCCTGGCCCCTTGCAGGATCCTCCTCCTCTGTCGACTCTCTAAACATGAGCATCTTCTTGTCCACACTCACCCTGAGCCATCTCATCTATTCTCATGGTGGCAACTCTAATCTATTATTGATATTGGAATGATTTATTTTTTTTCAGAACTACTCCAAGGTCCAATGCCATCCATCCATTTTGTCCTTATGGACATCTCAAATTCAAATGCTGAGAAAAGGAAGTCTTTTTGCCATGACATGTTTTTCTTATACTCCTATCATTTACCTTTAACCCAACCCTAAAATTTAAGAATCATTTGATCTTTTTTCTCTCCCAAAATCAGTTGACTAGGAAATCCTATCCATTCTACCTTCATAACTTATTTTATATCCCACAGCACCTCATTAGTATACCTCATTTTACATCCTAATTACTTCTCTCACAAAAGGCTGCTGTGAACTCCTGGTCTCCCTACCTCCCATAATGTCTTTATTACAATTAAGCCTCCAATGTACTGAAAGAGTGACCTTTCTAAAATACAAAACTGAATATTTAAGTCACTAGATGAAAAAGCTTCAGTAACCAATACCATAGTTCCCAAACTGTATCTAGTTACCCTGGGGCACCGCAGTGAACTCATGGATTTGATGTAAGGTATTTTAATTTTTTTGAAGGAAATGTAGTAACATCTATTAGATACCACTAACAAGTCATTTGGATCTAATTACTGAATGAATGGAGCTATTAGATATTTCTTTGGTTTTAGGGCAATGCGAAAAAATTACAGAGACACCAAGGGTTTAATGAACTGCGAAAGTTTGGGAACTTATGGTCTGCAAACATCTTCAAACCCCTTGGCGTGACATCAACTGGTCCTTACCCACCTCTCCAACACCATCACTCTCTCTGTCATGCCTTTTCTTCTTCCCCAGTCTTTCTCTACAACCCAGCACATAGCCTTGCATCTCCCCAAACATATCCTTCCTGCCATCCTGAGTGGTTAGGCTCTGCCATCTAAGAGAGGAGAGGCATAGTTTACTCAGGGTCCAGCAAGAGACCTAGCACCCTCGACAAAACACAGGATAAAGTAAATAAACTGGGGAAGCCACTCTGGAATCCCTACACTAAGTGGACTCTATGAGTTAGATTATATGAAGTCATGTACATTGCTATTCTTTGAAATTTCATTGTATATATGTGTCAGGCCAAGAAAGGGGGAGAGACCGTGCTCCACAATAGAGGTCTATATTTTTCTAGGATGGTAGGTAAAGAGCCAACCAATAGGGCAACTGTAATATTGTTTGTGTTAATGGTGGTATCATCCCTTTTGTTTCCTAAAAAGAAGCATGGCACTTGAGTTATATAAATTATTCCTTCTTTTTTTGTGCCCCATCTTATCATCTCATTCTATAACACCATCTTTGATATTTTCACACTTATCTCCTCCACTAGACTATAAACTTGTGGAGGGTGGTATGCATGCTTCATCTCTGCATTCTCTTCACTTTGTAAAGTGGCTGATCACATAGTAAGTGATGAATGGACAGTTCAATGAGTAAATTTCAAGGAGGGTGTGGTTGAGTCCCAGAAAAAGTCAAGTAAATTAAAAAAGAAACATTTTCCATTTGATGAAAATGTCAAGCATTACTGGTCATATTAGTCAAAGACATTTTGAAAGAGTGGTAGGGAGAAGGTGGCTTGCAGGAGCCAAGGGAACTGGCAAAAGGCATTTCCCCATTTCTTTCTTGCTAAACACAACTCCAGTTTTATTTAGGCGCTGAGCAGATTCCCTTTGATGTGGAAAGGTGGGCCCAGTCCCTAAACTGACAAAATTCTGGCTAATGAAATGTGAAGGGAAATCCCTTGGTGGAGTACTTTGGAAAACATTATCCTCTTTGACAAGAGTAAGGTTCATGAAGAATATACTTTCTGCCTGCCAGCATGAAGACAACAACTGAAGTTGTAGCAGCCACTTTACAACGATGAGGCAAAGGTCAAATGAATTTCAGAGCTCGTGCATTACTGAACCCCCAAGAAAACACCAGCAACTCTTTACCTACAGATTCCTTGTCACACAAGAAAAATAAACTTCTGTTTTAGATTTTTCTGTTCCATTCTAATTGATATAGAAAGAAAGAAAAGAATGTTGAGAAAGTATAGATCACTCCTTAATAAATATACTACAAATAATACAGATTGGCAGCTAAAAGACACAGAGGTTGTTTGGTAGTATTTGGAAATGCAAGTATAATCAGATTACAGGAGCCTCTAATGCCAAAGAAGAGACTTGGGCCATAATTTTATTGTCAATAGGGAGTCATGGAAGACTCCCTTGGCAAAATTAGCAAGGTGCATATGTACCCAAATAGCAATGCCTCTGTGACTTTATTTGATATGGTTATATCGGCTTCGCCCACTGTGTGACTCACTTGGTGTGTAAACCCCCTCACTCAGTTTGCAAAAGAAGTAAGCAAAACAATAACTGTGTTGCTTTCTGATGCTTGTTGAGTTAAAACAAATATGAGGTCTCAAAACAAATGAAATGTTACATCATTTCAGGGCTGCCATGATATGAATAGCCCCTGTGGAAGTTACAAGTTAAACTTCTGTTACTGAAAAGTGACAATGATAGAAATAAACATTGTATGAACTACTGCCATATAAAATAACAAAATGAAACCACATAGATACTTCCAAAATACCAATTCCGGATACTTAATTTGCACAAAGAAAAAGTACACATGCTTAAGTAGTAAATCTTGGATGCCAGGCATAAGACATTAGATTTTTCAAAAGTATTTCTGAATGGTGTGGAGGTTTTTAAGTTGTTCACTTAAAAAAACTTTTAAATAATTTTATATAAGAATAAATGTTCTTATGCTTCTTCATAGTTTCAAACATGTTTCTCCCTTCCCACTAATCTACTCGGAAAACCACCTTACAACAGGGAGACACCAAACTAAGGGAATCTATGTTATGAATGTCATGTAACATTCAAACACTGTACAGGGAAAATACTGGGGAATGGTGTTTACTTTGCCATCCTATAATAATCTTCTTACAAAGATTATTATTAACTAAGAAAAAGAAATGTGTCACTTGTGTGTTTTTTTGGACTAGGGATTGATGTTAGAGATTTTAAATATATTATAACAAACTTATAAGAAAGTACACAGAGCAGAAAGTGTTAACATCTTGCCATCTTGCCTCTGATATTTGTATAAAGAGTTGACACCCCCTCTGGACTCCTTCCTATTACCCTCCTTCTTTTTGTGTCTCCAAAAGAAAATCACTTTACTTGAAGATGATAAGTATCCTTTCTGTTAATAATAGTACTGTACTTTTACTTCATTTGTGTATATTCTTACATGTTTTACTTATGACATTCTTCATATGTAAATTACATTCTTTATATATGTTATTTATGCATTCTGAATATTAACCCTTTGTCAAGTACATGACTTGGAAATCTCTTCACCTTTTTCTTTTAACCTTTTATGATGTCTTCTGTCATATACATATCTTTATTTTAATATGTTCAACTTATCCTTTGCTCTATGGAATATGCATTTTAATGTTTTAAGAACTCCTGTCTTACACCAAGGTCATGGAGATATTCTCCTTTATTGCCTTCCAATGTTTTTAAAGTTTTGTTTTTCTTATTTAGGTTTTTAGACTCTTTGAAATTTAAATTGTGTGTGAGGTAAGGTAGGAATCTAATTTTATGTTTTCCCATATGAAAGTTTGTATTTTAAATGAGAGAAAATAAAGGAGGAATTAATCCCTCCTTGTAATCTGTAAACTTCCCAACATCCTCTACCATGTCTGCTTTATACCACTTTGTTTTCCTTTTTTTTTTTTTTAATCCTCACCCAAGGGTATGTTTTTTATTATTGATTTTTGAGAGAGAGGAAGGGAGAGGGAGAGAGGGGGTGGAGTGGGAGAGGGGGAGAGAGCGAGAGACAGAGACATCGAAGTGACAGAAACATGAATTGGTTGCCTCCTGTGTGCGCCCTGGGGATGGAACCAAAACCTGGTGTATGTGACACTCCAACAAACTGAGCCACCCTGCTAGGGCTGCCCCTTTCCTTAATATATTGCCTCAAACACTATTGGTACCTAATGTGTATTTTTTGAATAAATGATATTTTTCTAGTCTCCTTTGCTTAGAGTAAGTATGTACAAAATTGTCTATCTATAATAATCTGAGTTGTGCCTTAATTTAGTCCCCCCTCAGCAGAAAGATAACAACTTAATAGGATTAACTTGGAATAAGTACTGAGTCATCCCAATTAAACTCAAGAGTACTAATAACTTCCTTAACTTTGCCCATTTTTAGAAAGCTTGCTGGAGAAAAACAAAAAACAAAAAACTACCTACCCTTCAAGTCAGAGTCATCTTATTTGTCCATCTGTCAGGAGAAAAGCATAACAAAAAACCAGAAGCTTGGGTTAAAAATACATTTAAATCTATTTTTATAAGACTTATAAGTCAACTATTTGATTCAGAGGAAAACATATGCTACATTCAATTTGATAAACATGTCTTGAATGTACCAATTTACAGATTTAGGCTCCTAATAAGGCCTAGTTATATTGGTTGAGTTTTTTCCAAGACCTACTTCCTTCCTCCTTTCTTTCACAAAGAAATAGTCTGAAAGTAAGATATGTATATAACCTAATTTTAATAACAATAAAAACTGAGTAAGGTCATTTTTAAAAGAAACATTCTAATATTCCTTCAAAGAATACTTCCTTGATACATTTTAAAAAACAGTCTACTTATAAAATTTTGATTTATTTCAAGTAATTCCAGGAGCACTTGTGCTTGTAAGAAATGGACGCTTGTGTTTTTTTGTGGAGAATAAGGTTCTTAGAGACTACAGTAAGGAGGTAAACCAGATCAGAAGATATAAAAATACTCTGGTAAGTGTAAATAAAGTGAACTACTCACATACTTGGTAAGATATATATTGGGAAGAAAAATCATTTTATTTTTAACTACTGTATGTGGATTCAACTTTTTACCATGAAGAGGCATCAGGGCAGAAAATGGTGTTAGTGCTTTTGGTTTTGTGTAGACCGAAGCCCTTCACTTGAAATAGCTTTATCAGCTGGTTCTTTAATAGAACCAAAGCAAATTCTGCCCAGCCAAATGAAACCAAAACCAAAACCAAAACCAAAAACCTGGTAGTCTCTACTACTGAGATTAAGCACAATCAGGAACTCTCACCTTCTGCTTTATCTTTAATGTAGCAACATATTTCTCAATGCTTCATTGAACACAGCTTAGAGACCTTGAAATTCACAATCATAATGTGCCTAGAGAAACGATCCGGAGAACCACATTTGGGGGAATTAGGTATTCAGAAGCATGTCTCTTTAAGAGTTCATCCTTTCAAAAAAGTTTAGCCTTAAGAACATAACTATGTTAGAGTTTGAGTTTCCCTCAGTTCAAAAGAAAGCAAACAAACAAACAAAAAGATTAATACTGCTGTCTTCTTTGCATGCTTTTCTTAAAAACTGGAAGACCCTTAGGAAAAAGGAGATTCAGATTCTACACCTATCCAATGCCATGCCCAATAACACTACAAAAGCGAGGTTCCGAGTTTGAAATGAAAGAAAGAAAGAGAAAGAAAGAAAGGGTGGGACGGGGGGAAGATTCACTCTGCGTAGATCCTGAGCATCCCGCCGGGCGGGTTACCCTCGGCGGGCGAAGCCGGGTGGCGCGGCTCCGAGGAGGACCCGCGGGTGACGAAGTGCCCGCAGATGCCAGGCGAGCGCGCGACTGACTCATTAAAGGCAATTCTTGGGCTCTCAAATGAAACCTTTCTTTACCAGACCGACTCTAAGCCTCGCCGTCCCCACGACCCCCTGCTCGCGGACATCCACGGAAAATAAAGCGAGACCGGGGGAGTGCGAGCCCGGGGAGGGAGCTGAGAAGCAAAGCGCTCGGGACACAAAATGGAGAAAGGAACCGCGAGGGGGAGGAAAAGCAGGGAAAGAGGGTTTTGAAGAAGAGGAGAGGGGCGGTGGGGTAGAAAATACGGGAAGGAAGGCGAAGGAGGGTAACGTTGCAGGACGACAGAAAAACGTCAACGGAGGAAGGGGCAGAGGAGCAAAGGGACGTTCTGCGAGCCGGGGCTCCATTTTCAGCAGCGCCATATTCGGGTTTCCTTTGCCGCGTTTTGTTCGGTTTTGTTTGCAGTCGGTGGACAGGCGCCAGCACATTTCTGCAGCTTCAGCAGCTTCGGCCGGACAAATGGGGAGGGACGGAGGACCCGCTCGGGGGACGGACGCCCCGGCCCGGACCCTGGGCGGCCCTCTCCCCTCGCAGACGCTGCGTCTCTCCTGCCCCCGAGCCTCTCGACCCCCAGGTCGCCTCCGCTGGGCTCCCGGCCCGCAGGGGACTCTCGCTGCAGGCCCCGCGCAGCCCGCAAAGGCGCGCAGAGCCTGCCATCCGGCGGGCGGGTCGTTGGTGGGCGCGTGCTGGGCAAGGGACGGGTGACCCAGAAGCGTCGAAGACAGAAAACGAAAAAGACGAACTACGCCCCTGGGGAGGAGGCGGAGGGCGCACGCAGCGCGGACCCGGGAGGCGCCGGAACACGGGGCCCAGCTGGAGGTCGCTGGGGGCTCGGCCCGCGTTCAGCTGGGGGCTCGGCCCGGGCGGCGCGACCTCCACGTGCGCGGGCGGTGGGGGCGGCCCGGCCTCGGTTCGCTCGCTCGCTCCCGCCCGGGCGGCGTCCTAGGCTCACCCCGAGCCCGCCTGCGGGACGCGGCGCCGGGCCTGAGTCGCCAGTGCTTCTCGGAAGAACGTCCCGGGCCGGGGCTCGGCCGGACCCCGGGAGGGTCCCCAGGGGAGCACTGGCTCGTGCCAGCCCCGGGGCTGCCGTCCGGGAGGCGGCACGCGACGCCAGGCTCGGGGTGCGATTTCCAGGGATTTTAGGTGCGGACGGTGTCTCAAAGCCCCTCCAGGCTTAAGTTCTGGGGCAACACTAAGCGGCTCAAGGCACAGAGTCAGGTTTTCTCACCCTCGACCCCGAACTCCTCTGGTTTCCGTCGAATTATTCGTGGGTCTACCGTGTGAGTGTCAATCGCCCTAGGTACATTTCCTCCGTGCTCGCCCCCTTTTTTCTTCACTTGCGCTGGACATTGTCCTCCACTCAAAGTTAGTCCTCGAGAGCGCTGGGTTCCCGGCGTGCGCACCCAAGTCGTCGGGTGCGCCGCCCCCGCCGCCCCGGCTCCTCTGGGGACCCGCGAGGCTGCGAGACGCCGGGCGCAGCGGGGTGCGCCTGGACCGCGCTGGTCTCGGCCCGGCTGCTCGCGGGCACAAACGCACGGCAGCCGCTGCAAGAAAGGCCCCCAGGCCGCACCCCTCGAGCCGTCACGTTCCTAACCGCGATGCGCCGCGGGCAGGACTGCGGCCTCCTTCCCGAGGTCTTTCTTCCTTCTTTCTTCCCCCCGGGGGTGGTGGGGTAGCTGGAGCCTGGAAGAGACGTGCTCTCCAGGCCAGTGGAATGGGGCACGTGAAGGTGTGGACCCGAGATAACGCAGGGGTAACCGAAACCCACCAGGTCTCGGGCGTCTGGGTCAGCATTTCCCAGCTTTTGCTCCTAGAAGTACTTGACTACTGAGTTCCACGCGCTGACCGCGTCCTCCTACCGCGGCCAACTCCAGCAGCCCAGCGCGGCGTGTGCTCCCAGCCTGCGGAGTGCTCGCGAACCTCGGGGCCCACCTTCGAAGCTCCTCTGCCGGAGGCGGCGAGGCCCTGGAATCCAACGACAGCGCGGGCCCACCTGGGGCTCTACTTTGGACTTTGGAACCCGACTATTCTGACTACTGCTGCCATATTAATTGGCCTTTAAATGATGAGATAATATTTAGGTTATTTTTAACAGTTGATCTTTTAGAAAAAGACCAACTATTTATACGATCTGAAGAGAAACCAGAGCATAACGGTTGGTCTTCTATGTATCTAGTTTTTCAGACTACAGATTTCCACAAGGAAAACTCACCTTTCCCACGTGGCAGGGGGAAAAAACAACCCAGATATTCTGTGTTTTATTAGAAAGTTTCATAAAATGCAAAATTCAAATTACTTTAGAATTGAACTGTTTTCCCTAAGAGAAAGTTCAACGACTAAGCTCAAACTTCTGTCTTGACATGTTTAGTTAAGGTGATCTTATTCCTGTTTGTGTGTGTGTGAAATGCTAAAATCAAAATTTCAAATTTAGATAGCTATGTAATGGTTTTGAAATATTCCACAAAATTAAGAAGTAAAAATATTGATAAACTACAAGGCCTAGTTCACAAAAAAAGTTCCAGCTTTTGTTTCTGGGACAGATAAAAGGGGCTACAAGAGATTTCAACAATTAAAGTATTCATAGTTTGGAATAGACATTTATCACTTGACAATATATAAAATTTTAAATGGAGCATTGTCCCCAAGTCTCATGTTTATATTATGTTTCTTGGAGATACTCAACAGTCTTTTGTGCCTCACTGCTTTATGGGAAAGGTCACATTGAACTTAGCAGATTTCTTTTAATTTGATCATGATTTTTCTTTTTTAAAGAACAAACCCTACAGCCATTTAGAAAGGGATATTTCATGACAGCCAAAAATACAAGGGCAAATAAAGCTTAAAATAAGCTTAAAATCAGTTACTTTCTTATCTCTCAAGCACCTCTTCTAACAGAAGTAAGAGTTGGGACTTGCAGTTTGGGAGGTGTCTATCCACTCTCAAATCGACCCAGCGAATGCAACTGAGTAGTTATTAAGGCCTACTTTTAAAACAAATCATTGTGAAGTAATTATCAAACTCTTAAGAGAAACAGGTTTCTTTTCATGAGTCCATGTATTAATCAATTTTCAGTGTAGACAAATCATCACATCACTATATCCCACTTCACAGCATTTCTTGTATTACATAGTGCTAGGTGATATGCAATTGGAAAAGAACATCTATTTGATAGATTTACCATGTAAGAGAAGGCATGCAAACACTGGCTTAGAATTAAATGAGGCAGAATTTTAAGTAGAGCTCTTATGCTTTATTCAAAATCTATTTAGAAAGATAAATAATATAAATTACCTTCAGGGAAAATTTTTGGCAAGATGGTTCTTAGGAAAACTCAATATCCAATATATAAGAGTCAATTTGTAACACATACAATTTTTAAAAACTATATTATTATTTTTAACATTATTTATTCATCAATGTGCCTTTAATAACCTTAATACTGATCATTTATTGAATACTTTTAATCCTTTATATTTAGTATTGTCCGCTTTGTCATAAGTCATCACTACTTCAACCCACTGAAGTATGTCATACTAAATGTATTTTAAATTGTCCTTGTTTGTATTATGAATACCTCAAATTTCAAATATCTGCAATTTTTACATTTTGAAGTACATTTTTAATTCCAGATATTGTTATATGTTAGCATATGAAATACATTCAGGTATTTTATTCTAACAGGATCCAAATGTAAATGCCTAAAATTAGGTATGTTCAACCACTGGAAGCAGCCAAGAAAATAATTTCATTTTGCTATAGTTCTTTTGGCATTTTAAAAACATTTGGTTAAAAACATAAAATTAGTTTCCAATTTGCTAAGACCTTATTTTTGTGCTAAAATATTAAAAAGTAATACAATATACATTCTCTAGCAATCTTGTTCCAAACCACTGCTTTATTAAACATGCTCCTGATTATGCTACTAGATACCAAGCATGATTACTTAGATAATGAAATGACATTTAACATTTTTCTTTTTGTTCGAGATTGTTTCTTAATTGTTTTATAAGGAATTGATATAGTTCAGATTTTAACAGTTTTAAATCTAAAACTAAGATGAACACTTGCATTCATTTATCAAATATGTAGAATTTATTGACTTTGGAGTTCACATGAGCAATGAATGTCTAAAATAAATATTGAAATATAGGAAGCTCAAGGATTACAATTCGTTATATTAACTGAAAATTTAAGAATAATATTATTTTTATTTTAATATCATCTCTTGCTTCAGGAAGGCTCTATAGGATACTAAATATTCTAAGAAAAGTATATGTTGTACTGTGGTTTGGGGGAAATTATCAAGGTAATCATAACTTTTTAATCTCCATTTGAAAAAAAATTTTGTTTGTTTTCAGCTAAATATTTGGCAATATGTTCAATACCTCAGACAATTTATCAGATAATTGTAAATACTTAAAAATAAAAGTGCAAAAAATGTTTATCAGCTAAAATTTTATAGTTTTCATGTCACAAATAAAAATTGTACGTAAGCCATTGATCTGAAGTGGTATCAATGAAAATTCTACAAATACAGAAAAACTGCATAGTTGTGTTACCAAATAAAAAATTATTATTACAATAAATGTAATATTTTATAGAAGTCAATAACCTATCACAGTGGTTTTCACATATTCCTGTATTATCTTTGAAATGCTTCACTTTATTATAGTGTAAGTGTTCTGAATTGAATTGTTTTAAAGCATATAGGATAACCAGTTGATTTTGTAGATTAGGACTAATAAGAAACTACTAGAATTCTTGGGTACTAACAAGGACTAAACACAATGGTAAGAGAATTCCATAAATCAATTATATGCTCCATTTGAAGATTATAAAGCATAATTAACTTACTTGACACCAACAAAACAATGTTTTGTTTCTTTACAGAACAGGCTATGAGCTGTCTTCAGTTATTGCACCTAAATGCTGTCCTCTAAAATTAACAAATGAATGCATATTTGCATAGTGTACACTGTACTGGAGACAACCTGGAGTGGAGCTATCCAATTGTTTTTCTAATTAGGTTTTGCCTACTTACATAATTTATTTTCCACTGAGGAACTAGTGATTGCCTAATTATGTTTTTTTTTAACTAAGCAATTTGGGGAAATAATCTCCTAAAGTAATGTATTGTCCTTATGATCAGCGTGAAATAAAATTAATCATTTGAAAATGTATCTAGGAATTGTGATTGTAATTCTTAATTTAGAATATTGAGCATAAAATACAGTAGTTATGTTGTATCTTTTGCCATGCCCTTCCTTAGACACAATAAGAATAGAAGCATATACACAGATGGTTAAAATAAATATTTTCTGGTTACATGAAATGAAGGAGAGTTTTATGTGAATAGGGTTTAGTGCAGAACTCTTGACTGCTATTCTCCCAGGTGGAGAAGGCAAATTGCTACTTGGTAAAATTTTAAGGGCAACTGCAAGAAGTGAATCCTCGTTACTTATTTATTGATGCTGTCAATGTTTTTGTAGCTTAAAAGTTAAAACCTAGGTAAATAAATACTGCAGAGAAAGTTTCAGGACACTGAATGATTAATATGAATGGTGAGAGAACTTGTAGGGGTGAACCAGACAGAGAAAAGGCTAAGCATAAAGGACTGTTGAGAAACAGAGAGAAACTTTTTTGTCCACAATTTTGCCTGGTCAAAATTAACTAACTAGATAATGCCCCACTTAACATTAGTGTTTAATGAACTATAATACACTTCCTTTTAAACCATAGGTTATATCTGGGCAATTAAGGTATTAGTATAAGATATAAAGGAAAAGTGAATTAATTAGGTATTTCAGGTGCAAATATGACTTAAATGTAAAATGCTGAGATCATTAACGTCATGTCTATAAAATAAAAAGTAAAATATTAGTTGTATTATATACTTGACAGCCAGATAATTTATTTGTCCATATAAATCAAATTTAGTAGACGACTGATAAATTTCAGCTTTACTCTGAGCTGTATTCTTACATATCATGACTAAAGAAAGTCTCAAGTTTTGTGGTAGATTTTAAGGTTTTTTTTTCTATTAATTATATTAATGATGGTTTCCACACTGTGTGGAAATTGGAATATTTATTAATTAAATATCAACTGTTAGGATAGTCAATCAATCATGTAATGGTTCAGTTATTTCAAACATAAACCAGATTCAGATATTTTTTTGCTAGTCAACTGATTCCAACCCATTCAAGATTCTATACTAAAAGCTCTATTTAGCAATTTTCAGGAAACAAATGAAGGTTAATAGATCATCAGTAATTAAGTTTAGCTTCATCGATTTAAAGTTAGAAAAATGAATTGTTGGTCAAAATTCCAATCACCTAAATGTTAACTTTATTTATGTTCCTTGTTCTTAAATATTGAACAAATATCAACTAATCATTGAATTGGCCCAAATCAAAAAATATTGAAATTTAATTTCTAGTCAATTTGTTTATCATTCATAACAGATTATCCTGGCTTGCAATTCATTAACTTAGTGATCAATGATATATTTCAACAAATTAACTCTTCTTTAGGTTTAAACAACTGGAAACCATTTATTGATGGTGCAGCATTTCCTAATATTAATTCAAGAGGTTTAGAGACATATTGTTGATTTTGAAACTGATTCATTCTGATTTGTGAGGAATTGGTTAGCTTGTATCCCAGGCTCTGATAGAGAAGTACACTCTCAGACCCATTAAGGCAGTAAAGGACTTCAGACTCTTTCGTAGCTAGTTATCTGCTTCTTGACTCCAATTTTAATAGCCTATGAGTGTTGCCGCCCCCATCTGACTTGATTCTGGTGTTTTATTTTGTGATTGCAGGCTGAATGTTTTTCTCCTATATTCCTAGCTTTGACTTGACAAACTAATCTACATTTTGAGCATACTTTGTAAGCGTTTGTCTGTTTTTGAAAAGATCCTTATCTGTTTCTCTGATCACAGCCTACCCAGCCCAGTAAATGCTAATACAATGTCTCAGCAAGCAGCCAGGCTATTTTTCCTGGTAGCATGACCACCCAACCATCTAGCCTTCAGTAACAATAGGACCTGTCAGCTGTTGACTGTTTCCCTCTCAGCCATGCCTGTTGTCCTATTGTTTAGGAATGAGTAGCTGTGTGCTTCCATCAGAATAGGTCAGGAAAAATCTCACCTTTGCAGCACTTCACAGTTGTGCCAGGGTATGCCCCAATTACCTGTTAACTAGATCGGTGAGTAATATTTTTTCAGTGTTGGTTGCCAAAGATGACCTTCCAATCGATTTATCTGAGAAGCTAGCCAATCAGTCCATCTTCTGGAACCAGTTAAAGGAACCAGTCCCACTGTCTCACTTCGGGGTCAGCCCCAGCAATGGCTGGATACTGGTCTTCTTCAAACTAGACCTCTGTGTACAGAACATGAAGAATGTGAAGGCCTTGAGGAAGGCCTCAGCCTCTGTGGCCTTGTCTTGCTTAAAAACTGTGGAGAACACCATGACACTGTCTTCACTGGTATCAAATCCCCTACTCCTGGGCCTCTGCCTTTTTTTGGCCCTGTGACAACTTTTGCTAAATCCCAGTACATCTGCAAAGCAACTCCACCAGCCATGCAACTGTAAGGAACCAAAACCAGATTGTGTTCTGCATAGAAGTTGAAATCAATGTTGGTGGTTTAACTTATCATGTTTTCTGCAAAACAGTTCTCTATTTTAACTGATACCTAACTATAGTTGATCCTTAGATAACACAGGTTTGAACTGTGTGGGTCCACTTATATGCCTATTTTTTTTCTATAAACACTTTATTTCTTTCTAGGGTACTGACATAAATAAATGGATGGTAGGGCTTAATCTTAATACTGAGTATTCTACTTTCTCAAAGATTTGGTTTGGCCCTCTTACTTTCAGACGTGCTCAGCTATAATTTATTCAAACAGAAATATGGTAAATATCTACCTATAGCTTGTTTTAAAAATTTTACTTTCCTAACATCTAATGTAATTTCATTTATCTCTTATGAAAAGTTTATAAGGAGGGTATAATCAAACCTATTACAGAAACACAAGCATTTGTTCTCAGCTAATATATCAATTCACAGCACTGGTCAACCCTCTTAGATTGACATTACAATGGCTAACATTTTTTCCTACATTACTCGTCTTCTTTCTGCCTCCTCCTTCTTTATCTTGAATCTCAAAGATGAATCTCCTCAAGACAGGGTCCTGTCCCTTTTCTTTACTCTCTCTGCTCCCTTTCTCTAGATGGTCCCAAACATTCTCATAACTTCTATTGTAATCTGTACGCCTACAATGTACAACACTTATACCTCTATTGAAGACCTCTCCTCTGAGCACCAATTTATATCTCCAACAGTCTACCTGGTATCAGCATTTGGATGATTCACAGGTATCTAAAATTATGTAATATATCCAAAGCTGAATCCTTGACTGTCTGTTTACAAATCTACTCCTCCTTATTGTCAGTGAATGGCATCAACCTTTATCTAGGTGCTCAAGTCAGCAACCTGGAAGTCATCCTTTTCTTAAAATGCCTATATCCAATCTATCATTAAATTCTATCAATTTCACTCCAAAATGTCTCCCTTCTTTCTATTTTTTTCTCTATTTTCACAGCTGTTGTATTAGTTTAAACCATCATTAACTTTTTTCTGCATTATTCAATAACTTCCTAAGAAGGTCTTCCTTCTGCTTTGCCTCTAAATCTGTTCTTCATCCAGACATTGTAATTCTTTTTTTCGTTAATTTTTGGTTAAATCCTTACAGGCATGTTACAGAAAAGTGCACAAGTCATGAATGTACAGCTTAATAATTTTCCAAAGCCTGAACATACCTATAGAACACACAGATCAAAAAATAGAATGTTATCAGTACCCAAGAAACTCCCCTCGGAATCCCTCCCCATCATTATCTCCACCAAAGGTAACCTGATTTCTTTTACCATAGATTAGTTTTGCCCATTTCTGAACATTATATAACTGGTATCGACCAGTATGAAACATAAAACAAACTATAAGACTACTGCCTAAACCCTTCAAAGGCTTCCTTTATACTTAGACTAAAACACAAACATATTGCCATGGCCTACAAGTCCCAACACAATCTAGTCTTCAGATACTTACTCAAGTGCAAGTTCTAGGATTTCCCAATTGCCCAGTATGCTCCAGCTCACTTGGCCTAGTTTTAATTTGTTAAATATGCCATTCTCTTTCTTGACTCATTGCCTTTGTTGTTATATGCTGTTCCCTCTCCTAGAAAGCTAGTTCCATCATTGCTGTTTTCTTCTGACCTCTAAATTCTCACTTAGCATCACCTCTCCAGAGAAATAGTCCATGTCCACTGTATCTCATACGATTCTCCTGTCTTCCTCCCTTAGGAGGAAGTTTCTGTGAGTTCTGGAACGGCTGGGGTCTCTCGGGCTTGGCCACCAAAAGAGGTATAGGAGAACTTTTTTTCTTTGTTTGCTTTAGCAGCTGTGCACACATACCATTTATGGGGATATTTAAATTGGTTAAATTTGGTTTAAAAAGGAAGTTGGAAGAATTAGAAAAGAAGTACCAAACGGAGGTAGCAGAATCTGAAAGGCCTGCTCTGTTGTCTTCCAGGAGGCTATATAAAGCTGCTCCCTTAGCACCTCACTTATCACCTATTTTAGACTCATTGGTGGGAAAGGGGAACTATAGCCTTCTCTTTTAAAATGCAAATATTAAGCCCATCAGCGTGTGAATAACTATGGTTATATTGTAGTGGAGAGCACTGGGCACCTGACAGGCAGTTAAGTGTCTGGGAGAGAAGCAGACTCCTGCCTATTTGGCCATTTTCCCCAAGACCCAGGCAGCAGATTACTGGTGGAAACTGTGTTCTGTATAAGTTGAAACACTCATCACCCTCTATTAAGTGTGTTTATCCCAATTTGTGTGACTTGAACTTAGACTTATGGAATTCCGCCTTACCACTTCCCTTAAGTTTCCTCTTACTGTGATCAAGTGGTTTCACACTGTAAATGGCTGCCTATGTGCTATTGAACAGTCATTTAGGAGGAAGTGAAGTAAGGAACAGGGATGGGTAGTTGGCCAGAACACTGTCCAGTAAAGAACACCCATCCTTGAGGAAACAGATACGAAGTTGTCCTCCATAGGCGGCCACAGTGCTATGCTGTCCAGTGCTGTCAGGCAAGCCCCCACAGTGTGCCCCCTCCCAGGATACACAACACCTTGCCCAGGGTCTGTGAAATAAAAAGGCAAAATATTTTCCTTGGAAATTGTTCCTCAGTTTCACAGATGTTCTAGTATGAATAGGATTTTTGAATGAAGTACCTCATGAACCCTCAGGGTTTGGGTTCATTTTGTAGAAAATAATGTCCAGGGCAATTCATATGAAAGTAGTGCATGCTCCCAAAATGTTTGCTCTCATGTACCATAGGCTGGGAGAGAACACGAGAGTGACCATTTGTTTATAATAATACTAATTATATTATGACATTCAATTATTGATTATAATTTAATGTATAAAACATATTAGACTTTTATTACTGTTTGAGTTTCAGTTGGGCTGTTTTCATTTTAAACGACAGAGACTGACTCAAGTTACTTCAACTAATTGAGGTATGAGTTGCAAGGGGACAGAAGCTTCATGGAAAGCAGCTCTGCCCTGGTGTCAGCTAGAAGGGTTTGCTCACATCCTGGGTGTTTCTGGTGTTGTCTATTTAGAGTTATCTTGCCATTGCTGCAACAGGGTTCCTCCTCCAGCCTCCAGATGGTGGTGGTGGTGTGTGTATGTTGGGGGTGAGGGGCTGAAGGAATATTCCATGGTCAGGCCTGGTTCCCTGCTCAAGCCAGTACCTTGACTTGTGTGTATGTGTGTGTTTGTGTTTTAATCTCATTGAAATATTTTAATAATGGACCATGAATTATGATATTTACCACAAGAGTTTTTTGTGAAAATTGTTTATAAAATTAATGAATGTTTCTTCTATCTTTTTTAAATTGAAATTATTGGGGCGACATTGGTTCATAAAACCACACAGTTTTCAAGTGCACAATTCAATAAAATATCTGCACACTGCATCATCCACTGACTGCCCCAAGCAAGTCTCCTTCCATCCTCGTTTATCCCCACTTTGTCCACCTCCCCCTATGTCCACCCCCTTGTCCCTCTGGTCATCATCACACTGTTGTCTGTGTCTATGGGTGACGCATATAAGTTTTTTGGCTAATCCCTTCACTGTCTTTCATTCAGTCCCTCCTCCTCCCCCTCTGACAGCTGTCAGTCTATTCCATGAGTCTGTACCTCGGTTTCTATTTTGTTCTTCAGTTTATTTTGTTCATTAGATTCCACACATAAGTGAGATCATATGGTATTTGTCTTTCTCTGACTGGCTTATTTTTCCTAGCATAATAATATGAAAATATCCCAAGTGTCCATCAGTAGATGAGTGGATAAAAAAGCTGTGATACATTTACACAATGGAATACTACACGGCCATAAAAAGATGTAGATTTTACCTTTTGCAACAGCATGAATGGAGCTGGAGAGTATTATACTAAGTACTTTGACTTTTAATTTTCCTGTTAGGATCTCCTAGCAGCTCTCATGACTTCATTCTCCCTCATAACTTTCAGTCTTCACCTGCAGCAGATTGGTTCATTCATTTAAAGTTTTTCACTTCAAATTCCTGACAGGAGAGACAGAAAGGGGGAGGAAGAAAGAAAGAAAAAAGAATCTGAATGGCCTGTTCTCTCTTTCAAGCCTAGTTATGCCATGGGTCTCTAGCCAGCCTTGGAACTTACTGTACCTTCAGCTGGAGCTGGGACATGAGTTGTAGGAGATCATGTAATATGTGTACCTAAAGTCCACCCTTTCAGGAGGTACAGGGGGTGATCTATCTTCCTTAGAAGCAACTGTGGTTGCAGTAAGCAACGTATTTGGTATTCCTAGTATACTCTCATCAATAAAAGGAAAATCTTAACAATGAAAGTAATAGGTATAAAACATACAAATAATCTTTCTTTTTTACTTGATGTTAAGATATATATATATATATATATATATATATAAATGATGGTAGACATTTTTTAAAGATTTTTATTTATTTATTTTTAGACAGAAGGAAAGGGAAGGAGAGAGGGACAGAAACATCAATGTGTGGTTGCCTTTCACATGCTCCCCACTGGGGACCTGGCCCTCAACCCAGGCATTCGCCCTGACCAGGAATGGAACTGGTGATCGATCCCCTGGTTTGCAGGCTGGTGCTCAACCCACTGATCCATACCAGCCAGGGCTAATGATGGTAGATATATTTAAAGAATACATTTTTCAAAAAAAAAAGAAAGAAAGCAAGCTCTGGTCTGGAATGTTTATTTGACCCAGCTGTGGAGTAATATCCTACTGATTCAAGAAATTATTATATCCTTTCGAAGTATTAGTATTATAATAGTCTATGCCTGCAAGCAATAAAAAGCACAACATAATGATTGGTGTAAGGGCTGAGTTTTATACACCTGGACTTCGATGAAAAGGAAGGTTGTGATGATAAGGCTTTGAAGAGGCTGTTTTATGTTCAGCTACAGTATTCATAATAGACGTTAAGTATTTACCAATCATTTTTTGCATTATTTAACATGAGTTGAGCCCATTTTCTCCCTTAGGTTCAATAGAAAACAGGTGTCAAGGAAGCAACATGAAGATGTTTTTACCTTCCTTAGCTATATCTGCAGTGATGGGAGAAAGAACTTTTCCACATTCTGTGTGAAAACAAGATTATACATTTCCATTAATCATATCTAGACAAAAAATGAAAAACTGTCTTTGGTTTCTTCCATCCCTTACCTCCTCTTTTCCAGTCAACCCATCATCAAGTCCTGGTGGTTCTACTTCCAAAATATATCCTGAGTTCTACTGCTTCTTTCCATCTTCACAGTTGCCACTTTTGTCCCAGCCTGGACTGCTGTAATAGGCCCTGTATTAAGAATATATTCCATAGCAAACAACAGAAAACTCAACTGTGGTAACTTTGACAAATAAGTTTATTTGTCTCATAAAAATAGTCCAAGGGTAGGTGATCCAGATCTGGTGCAACTCAACAATGCCATCAGGACCCAGGCTCTAGAGATCTTTCTTTTCTATCATCCTTAATATATTGGCTTTCATTCTCATGCTTGCAACCTCATGGTCTGCATATGGCTGCTACATTGCCAGGCATTGTATCTGTGTTCCAGACAGAAAGAAGTCTATGGATGGAGAATAATTTCCTTTAGAGGTTTTCTCTTTTTATTCAGGAAGTCCTGAATAAAGGAAGGGAAGTCCTTGCTAGAAGACTACCTTTCACATCTCATCAGTTAGAATCAGATCCCATACTTATTCTTGAACTAATCGATATCCAAAAGACTAAAATCTCTGAGGTAGCTACTGTAGACTTGTTTACATAGTATCTAATTTTAACCTTCTACTGTGCCTTCATATACAGCTGAGACTGGAAAGATATAGACTATATTTCCCAGACTCCCTTGCAGCTAGGGAATGAAGGGAAGTAAGAAAGGAAAGGTACAAGCTATCCATATTTGCTAGTGTCCATTACCAGAGGTAGGGTGGTTCTGGAGTGATTAAACAGGAACTTCTTTGATTGCCTCTTCTTTATAAAATGACTTGAATCATTATTATCCCACTAGGTGTTGGATTTAGCCCTTTTTGATTTGTCTCCTACTTTCTCAATAAGGGGTATTGCAAAGATAGGTAATCCATAATAAAGCACTTTATGGCATACTTGATTATCTGTGCTTAGAACAATATAAATATCTTTGGTCTCAGAACCACAAACTGCTGGGCTTCTCCAAAGGCACTGGCCATTAATATTGTGTGATTTTGACGGTGGTGTGATTTTTCTAAATCATCTGGACTCTGGGAATTGTGGTCAATGGTAATTTCTTTCTCTTCTTGACTATTTAAAAGCTTTAAGGCAAATGGTTAGCTTTCTTCCTAAAAGCTTAGTCTTCATTGTATATGTTTTGTGTGCTAGCTTCACTCTTGATCCTATCTTTTCTACTCTTTTTTCTCTTTTTCTTGATTGCCTTACTTATTTTCATTTTATTCTGTTACATCTTTTTTCAACAGTGCAGAAACCCTCTTTGAAAATAGAATTATAAGAGTACATCTATAAAGAAGAAAAACTATTAAGTAAAGACATTTGATCTCCCAAATTAGAAAAACTATCAATATACTAGATATCAAAAGTAAAATTTGTGGTTAAAGATTTCATAGCTATAAAATAACTTTGGTAGAATATTTTAAATTAATCCCAAACAGGAGTCTCTCCTTTGTTCCTCATAAAAAACTGACTTCCATATGCTCACCATAAACTGGTGAGTAGGATGAATATAAAAGATGAATGCTCAGTATTGACCTTAAACCTCACTATAGTGATAAGAACTTCACACATCATAGACTTGAGCTGGAAGTGTTTGTTACCAACACTTTAGAGAAGATAAATGCATATAAAAATATTTTAAACACTCATAGGCAGTATAGCAAGGTGCGAAACTCATACCAAAATGCCAGTGGTATTGCCTGAGATCATTTTAAATGGGACCCTAACCCAGATGGTGGAGTAAAGTGTGGACAGCCAGGAGTGTCTGCTCTGCAGCCCTGTACATTAGATTGCAGAGTATTCCCCAGACCAGAAGCTTCACAAGGCACAATTTTTGAAGCTGGACGATAATATTCTTCAGAGCCTCTAGGTGATTCTGCTGCTGCCAAATCAAAAACATAAGTGGCCATCCAATTAACAAATTCTAAAGTGTATTAATGTGTGTTCCCATTCCCATCCCTAAATAGAATCCACTCTGAAAAGCATTATCAGCCTTGAGCATATTTAAAAGACTGAGCTGAAGATAATTTACAAGGGGAACTGTAAAGTTTTGAGTACAGGAGCACTATTGAATAAGTGCTTAACCTGTGGGAGCACTCCCTCCTTAAAATCATTCCGTGGCTCACCAATGCATTCACAACAAAGTCCATAATCCTTAGAATGACATGCAAGATTCTTTACGAATCCTGCTTCCCCTCCCAGCATCATCTCTGGTCACCCCATCTTGTAGCCTGAAAACATCCAGCCATGTTGAATTACATGGTGCCCCTTAGATACACAACATGCTCCTCTGCCTCTAGACCCCTGCACACCCAGGACCACTAACCCGCCTTCCCTGTCCATTCTTACTGCCTAATGACTCTGGCTAACATCTCAGGAACTGTCTCAATCTTCACTTAAACCAGGGAACCTTCTTTCACACATTTTTCTTAATGGCGCCTAGTCATTAAAAAAATGACTGAACTGAAGCCTGTGTACTCTTCTGTCTCCAACTGTAAGTTCCTTATTTATCCTTGTATCCCTAGCACCTAGAATATTTCCTGGGACATGGGAGGTGCTAGATACACAGTTGTTAAATGAATGAAAGTTATTAAAAAAGAAATCTTTCATTTGAATGGGTAGTTTTGTTGTGTTTGAAAAAATTTACTCATTATCTTATGGACATAATTCCTGATCTGTTGACATTCATGTTTCCTAATAAGTACTCAAAAAGCGCTATGCAATATAATAATCCTACCACTTGTATTTTTATCCCATGTTAAAGTTATGAAAACTTCAAAGTAGCTTAAATACAAGAGTTATAAACAAAATATTCATTTTAAGAATGGAAGTGCTCCCCAAGGTTGGCAATTAAATTATAACATGAAAAAATGTTAGCAATTGTTTCCTAAAGAATAGCTGCCTAGTCATGTTCTTATTCTATAAATAGGTGGCTCTTTTCCAAGCTTTAAAGAAAAATATTCAGAACGAAGTTTGCCACTGTCTTTGCTCTGACTTCATGATGATGAAGATGAGGATGGTAATAATTTACATTGCTTTTTTGTTGTTGTTGCTCAAACACAGATGCCTCCATTTTCTCCCTGCCCTTCCCCCCACCCCACCCATCCCCACCTCCCACCCTGGATCCTACCCCTCTTTGGCTTTGTCCATGTGTCCTTTATACATGTTCCTTGAGGACCCTTCCCATTTCCCCCATTATCCCCCCCTCCTCCCCTCTGGTTACTGTCAGTTTGTTCTTTATTTCAATGACCGGTTATATTTTGCTTGCTTGTTTTGCTGATTAGGTTCCACTTACAGGTGAGATCGTATGGTATTTGTTTCACCACCTGGCTTATTTCACTTAGCATAATGCTCTCAAGTTCCATCCATGTTGTCGCAAAGGGTAGGAGCTCCTTCTTTCTCTCTGCTGTGTAGTATTCCATTGTGTAAATGTACCATAGTTTTTGGATCCACTTATTTACTGATGGACACTTAGGTTGCCTCCAACACTTGGCTATTGTAAATAACACTGCTATGAACATTGGGGCACATAGGTCCTTTTGAATTGGTGTTTCAAGATTCTTAGGGTATAATCCCAGCAGTGGAATTGCCAGGTCAAAAGGCAGTTCCATTTTTAGTTTCCTAAGGAAATTCCATACTGTTTTCCACAGTGGCAGCCCCAGTCTGTCTTCGCACCAACAGTGCACTAGGGTTCCCTTTTCTCCACATCCTCATTAGCACTTGTTGTTTGTTGATTGTTTATGTTGGCCACTCTGACTGGTGTGAGATGGTACCTCATTGTGGTTTTAATTTGCATCTCTCTGATGGCTCGTGATGCTGAGCATCTTTTCATATGTCTCTAGGCCCTCTGTATGCTCTCCTTGGAGAAGTGTCTGTTCAGGTCCATTGTCCATCTTCTAATTGGGCTGTTTATTTTGGAGATCAAACCCTTGTCGAAGGCATCATTTGCAAATATATTTTCCCATATGGTTGGTTCCCTTTCCATGTTGCTGATGTTTTCTTTAGCTGTGCAGAAGCTTTTTATTTTGATGAAGTCCCATTTGTTTATTATTTCCTTTATGTCCCTTGCTCTAGGGGACATATTGGTGAAAATATTGCTGCATGGAATATCTGAGATTTTCTTCCCTATGTTCTCCTTAAGATTTTTTATGGTGTCATGGCTTACATTTAAGTCTAATTTACATTGTTAAATGTATACTAGGTGCTAAGCCCTTTAAATGAATTCTCTCACAACAGTACTATTGCTACATCTATTTAAAGATGAAGAAATGACTTTTAGGTAAGTTAAATGTCTTTTTCAAATTTACACATTTAATAACTATTATGGCTGACACCAGAGCTTAGTGTCTTTGTTTTTTGATTTCTGGAAAACTAAATCTCATGTTAAGGAATATAAGATATTATGACTGAGTTTCAGTGATTATATAACTATATACCTACATTACTAATTATGGAATAGAGTATGGTTTAAAACTAGTCCTTCTGTTACATTCTATATTACCTTTCTATTGCTGCATAACAAATTACTCCAAAACTGGGAGGCTTAAAACAAATATTTATTATCTCACAATTTCTGAGAGTCAGGAATCTGGGGGCTGTTTAGCTGTGTGGTTCTAGCTCAGGATCTTTCACGAGGTTGCAGTCAAGCTGTGGTCCAGGGCTACAGTCATTTCAAGGTTCTACTGGGGCTGAAGGACCCACTTCCAAGCAGCCTCATGTGGGTATTGGCAGGCTTTAATTCCTTGCAAGATGTTCAGCTGAGGGCTCCAGTTTCTCCCTACCTGTTGACTTAAGGCCTCCCTCAGTTCTTTACTTATAATAGGACAGCTCACAACATGGAAGCTGGCTTTCCTCAGTGAGGGATCTAAGAGAGAGAGCAAGAAACAGGTGACTTAAGAGGAAATCAGTAGTACTGTAATACCTGATTTTGGCAGTAACACACCATCTTCTGCTGTATTTTATTCATTAGAAATGAGTTTTACAGTTATGCCAAACTCAGGGGTTACACAGGACATGAGGACCATAAGATGGGGGTTTTCAGAAGCTATCTTGGTTGTCTATCACACAGGCTTTAATATGCTACAAAGGTATGGGTGTCTTAGTTTCATTCCTGAGTTACAGGTTTCTATGTATTAGTGTTGGCTTTTTCTCTTTATTTAAATGAAAAGAAATTAGGTTAGACTCAAATGACAAATCTCATCTTTGTAAAAAAAAAACAAACAAAAAACAAACTCTGTACTACTAGAAGACAAGATTGGAAAGGTAAAATAAAATTTAAAATATCTACCTATCTATCTATCTATGTATTCATTTTTCTT
Organism: Desmodus rotundus; assembly: GCF_022682495.2. NCBI lineage: Eukaryota > Metazoa > Chordata > Mammalia > Chiroptera > Phyllostomidae > Desmodus > Desmodus rotundus. Next base: position 142,483,299 of record NC_071390.1, read on the forward strand.
TATTTTTATTTTTGACACTATTACAGAAGTCCCCATTTCCTCCCTTTATCTCCCTTTTCCCAGTTCCCACTCCCCTTCCCTCTGGCCATTATCACACTGTTATCTATGTCCATGGGTTATGTATATATGTTCTTTGCCTAATCCCTTCACCTTCTTTCATCCAGTTCCCCCTCCCCACTCCCCTCTGACAGTTGTCAGTCTCTTGCCTATATCCACGCCTCTGTTTCTATTTTGTTCATCAGTTTATTTTGTTCCTTAGATTTCACATATAAATGAGGTGATATGGTATTTATCGTCATCTGTCTGACATTTCACTTAACATTCTCCAGGTCCATCCACTTTGTCACAAAAGGCAAGATTTCCATCCTTATTATGGCTGTGTAGCATTCTATTGTATAAATGTACTAAATGTACTTTTTATCCAGTCATCCATTGATGGGTACTTGGGCTGTTTCCAGATATTGGCTATTGTAAATAATGCTGCTATGAACATAGAAGTGCATATATTCTTTCAAATGGTGTTTAAATCATGGCATCAGATTCCTAATAAGTTTCTTAGCAAATGCCACATTCTCTTCTAATAAAATTCAAATGTAGGTCCAAGCTATATAAGCCCACATAAAAGACCACACAAATAAACAAAGAGCACTTAGAAACTTTAGGGTGTCAATTCCTGAAGATCATCGTGTGCCCCCTGTATTTCCCTTTATCGCTGACAAATTTCTAAAATCATTGAGACAAATATCATGCCAGAGACTCCTTGGGAACAAGCTGATGAACACATATTTAAGATCAATTTAAGAAAAATTATGTTACTGACTTATATAATACAATTAGTCATTTTTAGAGTTAAATCAGTTGTTTTAAAAATACAATAAATACATACTTTAGACTTAGTCATTAAAATGAAATGGTGGTATTTCCAAATTTTAAATCAGTCTGAAATGTTACATATTTCCATGCTTGGAAATTTAGTCTGCATCTATATTGTTTTAAATTACTACCTTACAACACCATCACTACAATAATTAATCATTTGCTCTGCAAGTTTGTTAATGACCATGACCAAAAACCTTAAAATTCTGATCTGAAATGGCATGAATCTTATTCATAAATGTGTCTGTATGGTCTTGTAAAGGACTATAAGATGTTTGCCCTTGACTTATTATAAGGTGAAAATTATATATGCTTCTGATTTTTTCCAGTTAATCAGGAATGTATAATTGCTAACTGACATAAAAGTTTGACCCATGAATGCTAAAGGCAAAGAATAAGTCTTCTCTTCTTCCTATTGCTGAAAATTTGTATTATATGTTAACATAATTTTTTTCCAGCAGTTAAATTCGTACCAACACTGTAAATGTCATATACGCTTTGCAACTCCAGAACAGCAACTATCACACAGTTAGTGTTGACTGCTTTTCAGACTCGATCTGTAATTTCCAGAGGTCAAACTTAAACTAAGACTTTTCCAGGCTCATAGTAGAAATTTGCTAGTTTTATAAAAATATTCTTTTATAATAATATAAATTTAGACTTAGTCTACTATATAAGGAAAAGAAAATATTCTCTTCTTTTTGTCATTTAATTAGAAATGCATCTTCTGTAAAAGCTATAAAAGTTTTACAATCATATTTTGAAAACAAAAGGAATTATATGTTGAACACTTTTTTTTAATAGCCAGTAGAGTGAAGTCTCATTAATTTATGTCTTGTGAATTCTAAGTTTGTTGCTACTCTTACAGTTATTATAAGTATATTTTCACCTCTGCATGCTCTATTAAAAAGGTTTATAAATATATATGAAATGTAAATTAGATACCACAAGAGAATGTTTTTATACTTAAGATAATAAATATACTATGACTTTAGAAGTATTTTATTCTGCAGTACTTATTCATCAGTATTATTGCATCCTTACCCTGGTCTCTAAAGGATTGCTGTCCATCAATCTTTATCAGGATAGCCCTGAGAGATGTGTTTGTTTACATCGTAATGTAGTCTTCTCACTAGTTCACATTGCCTTCTCACAATCAATTTCACTTACTTGGTTTTATTTTTTTCAAAAATTTGAAGGTACATTATTATTCAATATAATATACCTACATTAAATCAGAAACTTGAAAAATGTTCCATTTCAGACAGAAGTGGATTGTTAAGCTTTTCTAAAGAGGATACAACTTAAAGTTTCTTAAATTTTTTCCAATTTCTAACTCCAAATTAATTTTGTATGTTAACTGAATTATCAAAAGAGAATTATCCATATATTTTTAAATTTTCATTGCAGAGAGAGCATTATCCCAGAACCATCTTAAAATGGAGAGATATAAATAGATAGGTATTCAGTTCATTTCAAAGTGATACAAAAAATAAAATTAGATGTGTAGCTGGACACCTCTTATAAATATATTTTCAAAAAAATAAGAAAAGAAATTAGTTCACATTTCACTCAAAGTTATAGAAAATAATTATGTATCCAATCCATCCATCAATCAATAAGTGCTTATCGAATATCTATTATATTCCTAGCCCTGAGCTAGGTTGGTATTTGGTAATTGTATAATTATTATTAACCATAATTAAATATAAATATATGTGTTTATGCATTCAAAGAGCTTATAATTTAGTTGGGGTTATAACATTTAAACAGCAGAGATAATTTTAAATGGAACTGAATTAAAAGAAAAACTATACATTATAGATTCAATAGAAGTTGAAGAAAGAAAGCAATTAATAAATGCTGGTGTATTCAGGTAAAATTGAAGAAGGGGAACTTTGAGCAGGCAGTTAAGAGACGACTAGGATTTCAACAAGGAACCTAGAGTATATTTTTAGGAAGCTCTTCACCAATGACATAATTAATTAAGTAATTATGAATGTATTTCTTAGCGAATATGATGTTAAAAGATGGAAGAAAGAAAGTAGACCTCTTAGGTTCCATACGTCCAAGTTTAGTTATATTGTTTTCATTCTACAAGGAAGAATAAGAGTTAGGAAAAAAATAAACATTAGGAGAATGAGATCAAAAACAGGTGGGCCCTGGCCAACTAACTCAGTTGGTTGGAGTGTTGTCCAAATAGGCCATTGTTATAGAAGTCAACCAATGAATGCATGGATGGGTGGGGCAGCAAGTCAATGCTTCTCCCTCTGTGTCTCTCCCCCCATTCTTGCTCTCTAAAATAAATTTTTTTTAAAAAGCCCAAAACAAAACAAAACTCCCCAAAAAACCCTCAAAAAACAACAGGTGGGAATAGAGTGAGAATCTCCTTCCACAATTTAATAAATATATTGACTGAGTGCCTTGTACTTGTAAAATATAAATTAGGAAGCAATCACATAAAAAATATCAACCCATGTGTCCAAGAAGATTACAAGATAATAGAAGTGTTAAGAACTGTATATCAGACCTTAACAGAGGTGCAGATAAAATCCCATGAGTGTTCACAGAAGGGTGAAGTCACCTTTCAAGTACATGAATCAAAGTGGACTTCATGGAAGAGGGCACATCTTTTGTAAATCTCAATAGCATGGGAGCCTCAGAAAGGTAATATTTATTCTGAGTGGTCTTATGTCTGCTAAAATTCAGGAGTTACCATAGCAAATGGGGAGAAACTGGATTTCAGGGCCAATAGCGGTGCCTGGCACACCTAGTTTGTATGGAGACTGTATCAGGAAGGTGACATCTGGCTGATATGCAAAAGGCATGTGTGTCTTGCTGCCCCAAGTGATTTGGACTAATTCCTTACAATGAATGTTTTGGCTAAAGAAATACGATGAAGGAGTTGTTCACGTGGGATAGTATAATGAATGAGTGCTGAGATTACCAAGATGGGAAGATAAGAGAGAAGTTCATCAAGCAGTGGGTAAACCTGAGAAAGTACGGAATGTATCCTGTGAGTTTAGCCTAACATTTTCAGTTCTTGGCTTTGCCCTTTTGTCTGCCAATCTTCTTTTCATATTCAATCCTGAATGCTAAAACCCTCATTTCCTCATTCCCTTTGCTGTCTTTATATCTTATTCCCTGGAAATTAAAATTCAACCTGAAGTGTTGGCTATATTTTTGCTCTAAACCTTTTATTATCCAGCTACAGTGTTCACATACTTAATCTCCTTTGTGTGACAAGTAATGAACTCAATTAGCTGGGAAACTTCATCTCAGAACAGACAACTCTTCTAATGTAATTCACATATATTTCCCTTGATTCACATTATTCTTGCATTAAAGACATTCCATGTCCCCAAAGATCACTTGGTTCCTCACTAAAACTGACCATAGAGCAATCTCACCTTAAGCATACTTACTTAAAATATTAATATCTAATTAACTGAACTGGGAATTTAATTTTCATACTTTCAAGCTAGAATTGTTTTAGTATTAAAAAACAAAACACTTGACCTTCTAGAGTGGGCTACAAAGACTTCCCCAAAATCAATTAGTTCTGCAACTAATTTCCTAAATATTTAATAGTACTCAAACACAGTATTCAATGAGCTATTTGTTTGTAAAAAGAAACAATGCCATTTTACACACTGCGGTCAAGTTTTTGATAAACAAATATAATATTGTTTGGAGGACTGATGACTCTCATTTAAAACAAAACAAGACCTTCTTTTGCCTCTTCCAAACAATGTCAGTGATTATCCACTATTTTTCCTTTAGAAGCTCTTCTCAATCTCCTTAGTTGCCCTCTTCTAATCTCCTTCAAATAAATAAAGATGTACTTCAAGGCTCAGTCTGTGGATTTCTTCCTCCTGGGTTGATCTGAAGTAATCAAAAATTGCCTTTAGGAACTACAGCTGAGTAGTGTCCTATCGTATATATGTACCATATCTTCTCTATCCAATCCTCTATTGAAGGATGATTTGACTTTGCATGGCAGACACAAAATGCAATATACAGATCACATATCATAGGAATGAACACTTGAAACCTATATGACCCTATTAACCAATGGCACCCCAATAAATTTAATAAAATAAAAGTAAAAATAAAAGGACTACCTCTGTACAGACAACTCCCAACTTTATATCTCCAGCTGAGACTTCTCCTGTAGTCTTAACATATGCTCTGCCAATACAGTATCATATTGGTAGCTAAAAAGCCTTTCAAACTTAGTCCCAAAACAGAGCTTCTGATATTTCCCCCTAAATAAAAACTGTTAATTCCACTGCCTTCCCCATCTTAAAAATAGTAACTCCATCTTTCCAAATTGCCCAGGTCAATAAACTTGGTGTCATTCATGACTTCTCTCTTTTCTCTTGCACCCCCCCACCCCCCCACTTCCATTCTGTGAGGAAATCCTGCTGGTCCACATTTATATCTATCCAGACTTCTATCATTTGTCACTGCTTCCATCACAGATGATGTTACCATCATCTCCTGCCTAAATTCTTGGCAGTAGTTTCCTAACTGGTTTTCCTGCTGCAACCTTTTCCACCAAACTCCCTATACCTAAGGTCTATTTTGAATACAGCAGTCAGGATGATCCTTTCAAAGCCTCCTCCTCTGTTCAAAACTCACTGATGTACTCTCATCTCAGAGTCAAAGTCAAAGTCCTTACACTTGCCTTAAGTGCTGTTTGTGATCTGTTCCCTACTGTCTTCCACCACTGTTCCAGCCACAATGGATCCTTGCTATTTGTCCAACACTCAAGCATGCTCTCTTCTCAAGATCTTCACAATTGTTTGCCCTCTACCAAGAATAATCTTTCTGCAGATATCCTCAGAGATATTTTCAGGTATTGGATTCAAAGTCATCTTCACAGTGAGTCTTTACCTGACTAACCTGTGTAAAATTACAACTCCCACCTTCCCCCACAACACTCTCTTTCTCTTGTCTCTTTACTTTTCTCTATAGCACTTATTCCCTTCTGCTGTATATTTTACTTATTTGTTTATTGTCTGATTCCCCTAATTATACTATAACTTCCTTGATGACAGAATTTGTTGGTTTGGTTCACCTAGAACAATGCCTAGCACATAACAAGTGCTCAGTAGATAAATGTTGAATGAATAATAAGTAATAAGTTCTTGCGGCTAACTAGGGAAAAAGCATAATTAATAAGAATCCTTTCATGAAGAATAGACTTCTTAAGAGGAGCCACAGTGCCTTTTCCCTCTTTGTGACTTCAGCTTCTAACAGAGTGTCTGTCACTTCGTGGGCATTCAACAAATACATGTTGAATATTTTTTGGAGAGCACAGTTAGAAGCAAAATTGCCTGTGTTCAAATCCCAGTTGCTTGTCTTATCAGCTGTGTAACCTAGGGAAAAGCATTTAACATCTCTGTGCCTAATATCTTCAAAAAAATAAGAATAACACTTTAATAGTAATTATGCATGAGGTTGTCATGAGAATTCAATGAGTAAATATGTTTAAAGCATAGAACAATGCTTGGCCCATAATACCTATTAGATAATGATTATGAGGCTGATAGTCCTGTGAAACACATAATGAAATGAGAATACTCTGAATAAGCTAAAACAACCTAAGTTTTAAAATATGAATGGTTACATCAATGTAATCAGATAAGCAAGTTATAACATGTCACACCTGAACTGAAAATTTGTGAATAATTACTACCACCTCCGTGATAAAAATTCTAAATGTCTAATCCAGCATTCAAGGCCTTCTACTATTTGTACACAATGTTTAACTTAGAAGTTAACAACTGTTTTTCAAATGACAAGGTAAGGAATTTTCCAGAAACATAAGATGATGGTTTTTCTAGGGATAAATAGCACCTCCTATTTTTATAGCCTTATATGGTTTTAAAAAACTTTTACATAGTTAACTAGTTCATAACACTGACCACATTTTTAAAAAAACAGGACACTCATTTTACAGATAAGACAAGATTCAAAGAGAATCAGCAGTTTGTTTCAGGTTTCATAGCTGGCAGTTGGTGTATTCAGGACCAGTAAACTGATTCTTCTGATACTGAATTCAAGGTTGCTTTTGCCACAACCTCTATTGATAAAATGAGTGGATTTTATATCCCTTATAGTGTTTAGCACATGCTACGTATAAAATAGGTACTTAATACGTGTTTACTAATTGCTTAAGGTAAGATATATATTTATTCTTTTACTCTGACTTACCAGACCTGTCGGAGAAAAAAGATAATTCACATCATTCGGCAGCCAATAACTAACTCCAAAATCTTACTAACTCTCATACTGATTGGTTCAGTACTTTTTTAAGGTATAAAAGCTACTGTAATGGGCCCATGATTTTATACTGATATTCTTAAACACTCTTTGTCTTTCCAGTGAAAAGACACCCAGACCATTTTCCAAAACTTCTGTAAGATTGATGCCTTGGTTTCATGACTTGGATCATTTTCTTTTGAACTGAAGAATAAACCTTCAGACCTTATAAGATCTGTTACCTTCTGTATATGTGATGCTTACTCCTCTTCTCCTGTATGAAAAGAGTCAGAGATATTTGACTTTAAGTTGTCTTACATAGGAGCTTAAAAACTTATGCTTTAACTTTCCATCTCATACTCCCAACATATTCTACAAATAATAAAATAGAGGAAATAGCATGGTATATTTAAGTTCAAGAACTTATGTTTGAAATAATAATTTCTTCTTATTTTTTTCTTTCTTTTTATTTATTTTATGTTTTTCAATTATACTTTAATTCAATATTATTTCATATTAGTTTCAGGTATACAGCATAGTGGTTAGAAAATCATATACTCTACAACATGTTCCCCCCAATATTTCCAGTAGCCATCTGGCACCACACAAATAATACAATATTACTGACTATATTTCCTATGCTGTACTTTATATCCACATGGCTATTTTGTAACTATCAATTTATACTTCTCAATCCCTTCACATTTTTCACCAGGCCCCTAATCCTCTTCCCCTCTGGCAACCATCAGTCTGTTCTCTGTATCTATGAGTCTGTTTCTGTTTTGCTTGTTTGTATATATTTTGCTCTTTAGATTTCACATATAAGTTAAGTCATGTGGTATTTGTCTTTGTCCGATTGACTTATTTCACTTAGCATAATACCCTCTAGATCTATCTGCATTGTCACAAATAGTAATATTTTGTTTTTCTTATTGGTAGAGTAATATTCTGTTGTATATATGTACCATAGCTTTTTTATCCACCTACTGATGGGCACTTGAGTTGCTTCCGTACTTTGGCCATTGTAAATAACACTGCAATGAACATAGAAGTTCATATATTCTTTTGAATTAGTGTTTTGGTTTATTTGGCTAAATACCCATAAGTGGAATCATTGGGTCATAGGACAATACATTTTTAAATACTTTCTTTTTAATAACTTTTTATTTTTCAATTTCAGTTGATATATAATATTAGTTTCAGGTGTATGACCCACTAATAGAACATTTATGTAACTTATGAAGTGATCACCGTGATAAATATAGTACCCATCTGACACCACAGAGAGTTATTGCAATATTATTGGCCGTGTTCCTCATTCCGTACTTCATATCACCATGACTATCTTGTAACTACAAATTTGTATTTCTTAATTCCTTCACCTTTTTTACACATCCCCCCAACTCTCCTCCCATCTGGCAATAGTCAAAATGTTCTCTGTATCTGTGAGTCTATGTTCTTCTTATTCATTTGCCTTGTTTTTTAGATTCAATATTTAAGTGAAATCATATGGCATTTCCCTTTCTCTCTATGACTTATTTCACTCACACAATAACCTCTAGATCCATCCAGGTTTTGGCAGATGGCATGATTTTATTCTTTTTTATAGCTGAGTCATACTCCATCATACATATGTACCACTTCTTTATTCATTCATCTATTGATAGACACTTAGATTACTTTCATATATTGGCTATTGTGCATAATGCTGCAATGAACATATATTTATTGCCATTTTATTATTCATATTTTAATTTTCTATTTATTTTTTCTTCTTCTTAAAGAAGGCCCTTCAACATTTTTTGTAATATTGGTTCATTGGTGATGGACTCCTTTAGCTTTTTCTTGTCTGGGAAGATCTTTATGTATCCTCTTAAAAAAAATCTTATTTATTTACTTTTAGAGAGGAGAAGGAAAGGAGAAAGAGAGGGAGAGAAACATCAATGTGTGGTTGTGTCTCACACACTCTCTTCTAGGGACCTGGCATGTGCCCTAGACTGGGAGTAGAACCAGCAACCCTGTGGTTCACAGGGCAGCACTCAATCCACTGAGCCACACCAGCCAGAGCCTGTCATTTGATTCTAAATGAGAGCTTTGGTTGGTAGAGTAATCTTGGTTGTAAGTCCTTACTTTTAATCACTTTGAATATTTCTTGCTAATCCCTTCTGGTCTATAAAATCTCAGTTGAGAAATCAAGTAATAGTCTTATGGGAGCTCCCCATGGATAACTAACTGCTTTTCTCTTGCTGCTTTTAAGATTCTCTTTTTGTTTTTAACCTTTTGCATTTTATGTGTCTTGATGTGGGCCTCTTTGGGTTCGTCTTGTTTGGGACTCTGCACTTCCTGGATTTAATGTCTATTTCCTTCACCAGCTTAGGGGCATTTTCTGTCATTCTTTTTTCAAATAAGCTTTCAATTTCTTGCTCTCTTTTTTTCCTTTGCACACTCCCATGATGTGTATGTTGGTATACTTGTACTTATTTTAGAGGCTCCTTACACTGTCCTCATATTTTAAATTCTTTTTTCTTTTTGTTGTTTGGATTGGGTGTTTTCTGCTCCCTTATCTTTCAAACTGCTGGTTTGATCTTCTGCTTCATCTATGCAACTGTTGAATCCCTGTAGTGTACTGTTTATTTCAGTTAGTGTATCCTTCATTTCTGATGTTCTTTTTAATGTTTTCCATCTCCATTTATATGTTTCCTATCTTTTTGTTGAAATTCTCATCTAGATCACTGAGCATCTTTATAACCAGTGTTTTGAACTCTACATTTGTTAGATTAGTTGTCTCCATTTTGTTCAGTTCTTTTTCTGGAGTTTTGTTCTGTTCTTTTATTTGAGACATGTTTTTTTGTATCATAATTTTGGCTGCATTCCTGTGTTTGTTTCTATGCATTAGGTAGAGCTTCTATGCCTCCTAGTCTTGGTAGAGTGACCATATGTAGTAAGTGTCCTGTAAAGCCAGTGGCACAGCCTCCCTGGTCACCAGAGCTTGGTGCTTCAGATGTGCACCTTGTGTGCACTGTGTACACTGTTGTAGCTGAGTCTTGATTGCTGTCAGTGGAAGAGATCTACCCCTAGGCTGACCAGCTGCAAGGACTGGCAGTGCCCATAGCAGAGGACCCTCTATGCAAGAGCTGACACCACAGACCAGGACTAGCTTCATTGGGGCCCTGGTACCCACTGAGTCTTCCTCTTAAGTGTGTCATTTGCGGAGGTGGTTGGGTAGTGGTATTTTGATGTGGTCTGAAGATGTCCACTATATGCACTGGCTCTGAGGGCTCCCAGGAGTTGCAGGTCAGCTGTTACATGTGCCCTGCCTGGTGCCACCCAGCATGAACTACAAAGCAATCTGCAGATAAATGTCTGCTACTTCTGCTGGGCATGGAGGTACCTGGAAGAGGCAAAGCTGCAAACCAAAGCCACCTGCAGCTAGTGCTGGGCCTAGGGCCACTAAGCAAGAGGTATGGGGCATGCTAAGGCCAGATTCTGCTTGTTTGAGATCTGCGAACCTTTGAGAGATTTTAGGAAAGTCTGCAGCATGAGCCAAGACAGGCAGTTGGTATGGAAAAGCCACTGGAAATGGCTTGACTTGGATGGGTCCAAAAGTTGGTTAGGGTGGGGTCCCAGGGAATCACCAGGGCTGAGTGAAGTGTTAGCCAGGATGATGGAGACTCAGATATGAAGCCTGCCTGCTGACTCTGTGTGAGGGAGGCCTCAGCAATGGAACAATGGCCTCTGCCAGCATTTGTGTCTGGGAGAAAGCTGCCTCTTCAGAGGCCTGACAATTCAGGCATCCAGAAGCCTCACAATTCAGTTCCTCCCTCTATGTCCCTGGTGGTTTTTGAGCTGCTGCCCTAGTGCTGGAGCTCAGAGGGAGTGAGTACAAATAAGTCCATGCATGGGCCCTTTAAGAATAATGCCTGGGACTCCAGAGCTCTCTCTCTCACTCAGCCATAATCCCTGCTGGTTTGTACAGCCCGAAGTTTTAGGACTTCTCTTCCTAGCACTAGAACCATGAGTTGAGGAGTCTGGTGTGGGACTGGGACCCCTGGCTCCTCAGAGGGAATCTCTGCAGTGTAGATATCCTTCTAGATTTTTAACTACCACATGTGGGTGTGAGACCAGCCCATTCTGTGTCTCCACCACTCCTATCAGCCTCAATGTGGCTTCTTTTCTTTTTTGAATTTTTTTTTTTTTTTTACTTTTTAGAGAGAGGGGAAGAGAGGGAAAAAGAAAGGAAGAGAAACATCAATGTTAGGAAGAAACATCAACTGGTTGCCTCTCACAGGAACCCAAAATAGGGACCAAACCCACAACCTAGGCACGTGTCCTGGCCGGGAATCAACTGATGGCCTTTCACTTTGCAGACAATGCCCAATCACCTGAGCCACACTGGTCAGGGCAATGTGGCTTCTTTATATCCTTAGTTATAAGACTTCTGTTCAGCTAGATTTCAGGTGGTTTTGAATGATGGTTATTCTGTAGCTTAGTTGTAATTTTGATTGTGGTTGTGGCAGGCTTGGAGTACTGCATTTACCTACACCAATGTCTTGACCAGAATCCAATCATTATCAAGTTTTTTACTGAGCTATAAACAATGGCCCCAGAAGAATTTGGCAGATACTATATGATAGACTTTTATCTTTTTTATTTCAACATATTAAGGACTAGTTTCTCTAAAGCCAGAAACACTCATAAAAATCTCTTGTTTTTTCTAAGCCTGCTATGAAGAGCTATCACAAACAAAAACGTTTTTGGAAAAAAAGAAAACAAAAGAAATTTAGCCTTTTGGCCCTTAAGGTAATTCAAAAGGGCAAGCACAATCTTTTGTGGGTCAGTTGTCTGCTATGGTTTATCTCACCAAAAGGGTGGAAATATTTTCTCTATCAGCTATACTCTTGCTGATACTCCTGTGATGATTGTTGTGGCTCATCAAGGAAGCTGCCCTGGTGAAATTCACCTGCAGATTTAAAACATTAGAAACCAGGAAGCTCACTTCCTCAATCTCTTCTCCTCAACCTCCACTATTGTTTTCCACATTTTCATCTGTCAAGAACATACAATATCGGATCCACTTCTGGATGAGATGGAGGCGTAGGTAGACACACTGTGCTTCCTCGCACAACCAAAAGAAGGACAACAACAATTTAAAAACAAAAACAACCAGAAATGACAGAAAATCGAACTGCATGGAAGTCCAACAACCAAGGAGATAAAGAAGACACATTCATCCAGACTGGTAGGAGGGGCGGAGACGGGCAGCCTGGTGGAAAGGACTTGTGGCAAGGCAGCGGCTGGCGGACCCAGTGAGGCGGTGGATTGTGGCGCGGGGTGGGCAAGGCTGCAGCTGGCCAGCAAGGCATCAGCTGGTGAACCCAGCAACAGCTGTGCAACCCAGGGCTCCAGAGCGGGGAAATAAAGCCTCAAACAACTGACTGAAAACATCTGTGGGGGTTGAGGCGGCAGCAGGAGAAACTCCCAGCCTCACAGGAGAGTTCGTTGGAGAGACCCACAGGGTTCTAGTACATACACAAGCCCACCCACTTGGAAAATCAGCACCAGAAGGGCCCAATTTGATTGTGGGTAGTGGGGGGAATGACTGAAGTCCAGCAGAGAGTGGAACAAGAGCCATTGCTCCCTCTCGGCCCCTCCCCCACATACAGCATCACAGCGCAGCGACCAGCGTTACACTGCCCTCGGGAATACCTAAGGCTCTGCCCCTTATGTAACAGGCGCCCCAAGACAAAAAAAAAAAAAATGGCCCAAATGAAAGAACAGATCAAAGCTCCAAAAAAAAAAAATACAACTAAGCGACAAAGAGTTAGCCAACCTATCAGATGCACAGTTCAAAACACTGGTATCAGGAAGCTCACAGAATTGGTTGCAAATTAGATGAAAAAATGAAGGATATGCTAAGAGAAACAAAGGAAAATGTACAGGGAACCAATAGTGATGGGAAGGAAACTGGAACTCAAATCAATGGGGTGGGCCAGAAGGAAGAAAGAAACATCCAACCAGAAAAGAATGAAGAAACAAGAATTCAAAAAAATGAGGAGAGGCTTAGGAACCTCCAGGACATCTCTAAATGTTCCAACATCTGAATTATAGGGGTATCAGAAAGAGAACAACAGCAAGAAATTGAAAACTTATTTGAACAAATAATCAAGGAGAACTTCCCCAATCTGGTAAAGGAAATAGACTTCCAGGAAGTCCAGGAAGCTCAGAGAGTCCCAAAGAAGTTGCACCCAAGGAGGAACACACCAAGGCACATCATCATTACATTACCCAAGATTAAAGATAAGGAAAGAATCTTGAAAGCAGGAGGAGAGAAGGAGATAGTTACCTACAAAGGAGTTCCCATTAGACTGTCATCTGATTCCTCAAAAGAGACCTTGCAGGCAAAAAGGGGCTGGAAAGAAGTATTCCAAGTCATGAAAGGCAAGGACCTACACCCAAGATTGCTCTATCCAGCAAAGCTTTCATTTAGAATGGAAGGGCAGATAAAATGCTTCCCAGATAAGGTCAAGTTAAAGGAGTTCATCATCACTAAGCCCTTATTATATGAAATGTTAAAGGGATTTATCTAAGAAAAAAGGAGATAAAAAATATGAACAGTAAAAATGACAGCAAACTCACAGTTATTAACAACCACACCTAAAACAAAAACAAAAGCAAACTAAGCAAACAGGTAGAAGAGGAACAGAACCACAGAAATGGAGATCACATGGAGGATTATCAACAGGGGAATGGGAGGGAGAGAGAGGGGAAAAAGGTAAAAAATAAGTAGCATAAATGATAAGTAGAAAATAGACAGGGGGAGGGTAAGAATAGTATAGGAAATGTAGAAGCCAAAGAACTAATATGTATGACCCATGGACATGAACTAGAGGGGAGAATGTGGGTGGGAGGGGGTGTGCAGGGTGGAGGGGAGTAAAGGGGGGAAAATGGACAACTGTAATAGCATAATCAATAAAATATATTTTAAAAAATCTGATCCAGTAAAGGGAGGCACACATCATCCAAGTTTGGTGGACACCATGTCTAGACGTTAGGCAGAGAATGCATTTACTTGGTACAGGCTGCTCATCTAAATTGTTATTCTCTGGCACCTGCACACTAGGGTGAGAGTCCAAACTAGTGAGTTGGGCAGCAAGCCATGCCAACAGATGGGCACAGGGATGAAAGCCAAGGAACTATGTATGTGCATCAAGGATAGGTGTTGAGAACAGGAATTCCAGCTGAGAAGATCAAAATGACTGCCTCAAGCTTATAGTTATGTTAATGCATGCCTTGCTTAATATAACTGGACTGGAATTCAAGAGAATTGACTGATTTTGACAAAATCTGACATTTATTTTTGTTTTTGTAGAAATATAAAAATAACTTAGATATTTGCAGTAAATGGTTTGGTGGCATTTTATAGGCAGAAAATGTTTCAACTTCTTAAGAAGTTGATGATTTTTCAAGCTTCTCTTAAGGAAATATAGAATTGAAACTTTTAGGAGAAATAGCTGATCAATTTCTTATATGCTATTAAACTCCATAAGTGCATTCAACCCTGTTTCAACGTCATGCATAACTCTTTAGGAAATTTATCCTAACAGATCAATGACATTGTGTTTCCTAATTTAATCATTCATTAAATCTCAAAAATACCTGAAATCCACTTACGTTGTTTTTAGTGTAGGAAAAATAATTAGGAGGACACTATTGATGTTTTAAGTTTTCTAAAAATAATTTCAAAACTTCAATTTCTAATACTATATGGTTTGAATCACAAATGGGAGATGGGGAGATTCAGAATCTCCAAAGACTGTTCATATGAACAGAGAAGGGAATATGTGGTTTGTATTACTTAAATTATCTGTGATTTTTTCCTAATTAATAAAATTAGAGAATTTTTCTAGGTTATCTCTAAGGTCCTCTCCAGCTCTAGAAAATTCCCTATTGGTAATGCAAACAAATGAAATGATGCTGTCTTTTCAAAATAGGAATTGGCCCTGGCTGGTGTAGCTCAGTGGATTGAGTGCTGGCCTGCGAACCAAAGAATCAAAATAGGAATTGAGTCCTAACTGGTGTGGTTCTGTGAGTTGGGCATCATCCCACAAACTGAAAGGTCGCCAGTTTGATTCCTGGTCAGGGCATATGCTTGGGTTGCAGGCCAGGTCCCGATTGGGGACTTGTGAGAGGCAACTGATCCATGTTCCTCTCCCTCTCTTTCTCCTTCCCTTTCCCTGTCTAAAATAAATAAATAAATAAAATCTTTTAAAAAATAGGAATGAAAATTCAGAGTGCAAATTTGCTCATGGCTGTTACAACTTCAAAAGAAGAGAGGGTACAATGATTCCCACTACACAATACAAGTTGCCCCAGATTCCTAAACTTTTTAGAGGTAAAAAAACTCTTGATTCATCCCCACTCTTTCAAAGGCCCTTAGAAACAGGTTTCCACCTGGATGACTTCACTTGGCATAATGCTCCCCCATCTCCATCCATGCTGTCATAAAGGGTGGGAGCTTCTTTCTTTCTGCTGCGTAGTATTCCATTGTGTAAATGTACCATAGTTTTTTGTCCACTCACTTATTGGTGGGCATTTAGGTTGCTTCCAACACTTGGCTATTGTAAATTGTGCTGCTGTGAACATTGGGGTGCATAGGTCCTTTTGGATTGGTGTTTGAGGATCCTTAGGGTATAATCCCAGCAGTGCTGTTGCTGGGTCAAAAGGGTAGGGAGGGGGGCCATGGTAGGGTGAAAGTAGAGACAGCTGTACTTGAACAACAATAAAAAAAATCCCTCCCCCAAAAGAAACAGGTTTCCCCTATCAACCAAAACTTCTTTATAGAAATATTTTAAAAGTTTTCAATGAGGAATAATATAAACAGAAAAGGACACATATCACAATTGTATAATTCATGAACTTTCATACTCTGAATACACCCATGAAAACAGCAACAGATCAAGCAAAAGAACATCACCAGCACTCCAGAGGCACTTCTACTCCCTCCTCTCACTACTGCTTCAATAGCAACCGCTGTCAGGACTTCATCAACATAGATTAGCCATAGTGGCTTTTGAACTTTATATAAATGGAATCATACAGCATGCATTCTTTTATTTGGCTTCTTTCACTAAATGTTATGTTCATGAGTTTCATCCATATCATTGCAGGTAGTTTTAGAATGTTGTTCTCATGGCTGTGTAGTAATCTATTTACCTGTTCTATTGTTGACAAGCATTTGGCTAGTTTGCAGGTTTTGGCTATTACAAATAGTATTCCTATGAACATTTGAGTACATGTCTTTTAATAAATGTATGTAAGCATCCCAGAGTGTGTACACACTAAAGGGAAGACTTGCTGTGTCATAGGTTATGATATGGTTCAGCTCTAGTAGATATCACCTGTTTTCTTAAGTAATTGTAACCAATTTACACATCTACCGCCAGTTTATGAGCGTTCCTGCTGTTCCATATCTGTGCCAAAACTTAGTATTTATGTTTTACTTCAGTTTTGCTCTTCTAGTGGATAACCCAATGAGTAAGGGTTTTAAATAAAACATTTTCAAGTGAAATTTATGTAACATAAAATGAACCTTTTAAAAGTGAACAGTTCTGCCCTGGCTGGTGTGACTCAGTGGTCTGAGTGCTGGACTATGAACCTAAAGGTCACCAGTTCGATTCCTGGTCAAAGCACATGTCTGGGTTGTAGGCCAGGTTGCCAACTGGGGCAACTGATCTATGTTTCTCTCCTTTCTTTCTCCCTCACTTCCCCTTCTCTCTTAAAAAATAGTAAATAAAATCTTTTAAAAAATAAATAAATAAAAGTGAACAATTCAGTAACATTTTGTACATTCACAGTGTTGTGCAACCACCGTCTCTATCTAGCTGCAAAACATTTTGTTATCTGTACCCATTAAGCATTCACTCCTTATTCTCTGACTCCTCCCTACCTGTCCATGGCACTATCAATCTGCATTCTATCTCTATGAGTTTACCTATTCCAGATATTTTATATAAATGAAATCAGCCAATCAACTAGAGGTTTTACCTCTAGTCTCTTTCACCGCACAGTGATTTTCAACTGGTGTGCCACAAGAATTTTAAAAACATGTAATACTTGACTATTTAGTCAGGGGCATTGACCTCTTTTCCCTTACGTTGTCAAATAAAAAATGATGACAGCCAACACAACAATAGCTGTTCACTGTGAATAAATCAAAATTATACCTATTTTTTTCAGACTGGCAAAAAAATATATGTTTTGGTGTGCTTCAGAATTTTAGTAATTAGTTTATGTGTGCTAGCCATGAGATGAAAAAGGTTGAAAATCACTGTCTTTGCATAATGTCTTCAAGTTTCCTTTATATTGTGTCAATGCCTCATTGCTCGTTATAGAGGAATAATATTCCATTGTATGTTTGTATGACAATTTGTTTATCCATACATCTATTGATGGACATTTGGGTTGTTTCCACCTTTTGGCTATGGTGACTAGTCCTGCTATGAATATGTGTGTACATGTATTTGGTTGAGTACCTCTTTCCAATTCTTTTGGGTAGGCATATGTGATACTTAGGAGTGGAGTTCCTGGGTCATATTGTAATTCTGTTTAACTTATTAGGGAACTGACAAACTGTTTTCTCAGCAGCCTAACCATTTTAGATTCTCACCAGCAATGTATGGAGCTCCAATCTCTCCAAATCTTTGGCAGAAAATCACATGTCATTTATCTTTGGCAGAAAAATAACTCCATTTTCTGGATTGTTAAAAGAACTATTATTGTAGCCGTAGCCATCCTAGTGGGTAAGAAGTGGCACCTCATTGTGATTTTGATTTCCATCTCTAATGATTAATAATGGTGACCATTTTTTCAGGTGTTTTTTTGCCATTTGCATATCTTCTTTGGGGAAATGTCTGTTCAAGTCCTTTGTTCATAATTGATTGGATTGTTTTTCTTTTTGTTGTTGACTTGTAAGAGTTTCTCATATATTCTAGATACTAGACCCTTATCAGATATATAACTTGTAAATATTTTCTCCTTTCTGTATGTTTTCACTTTCTTGATAATGTTTTTGAATATTAGCACAAGTTTTCAATTTTTACAAAGTCCAATTTATCAATTTTTTCCTTTTGTTTCTTGTGCTTTTCACATCATATTTAAGAATTCATCACCAAACCTAAAGCCATATAGGCTTACCATTATGTTTTCTTCTAAGAGTTATTTTTTTTTTCTTTTTGGTAGAGTCTTTGAGATTTTCTATATATAAGATCATGGAATTCTGAATAGAGATAGTTTTACTTCTTTCTTTCTAATTTGGATGCCTCTTATTTTATTTTTTCCCTGCCTAATTGCTCTGGGTAGAACTTCCAACACATTGTTGAACAGTAGTGGTTAAAATAGGCTTCTTTGTCTCACTGCTGATCTTAAGGGGAAAGTTTTTAATCTAATTCTACTGAGTATGATGTTGGCAGTGGGTTCTTCATAAATATCCTTTATCATGTTGAGGAAGTTG
The DNA here is from genome assembly GCF_022682495.2 of Desmodus rotundus. NCBI lineage: Eukaryota > Metazoa > Chordata > Mammalia > Chiroptera > Phyllostomidae > Desmodus > Desmodus rotundus. Next base: position 142,501,954 of record NC_071390.1, read on the forward strand.
CCTTCTACCCTTATTTTTCTGAGTGGTTTTTTTTTTTTAATCATGAAAGGCTTTTAGATTTTGTTACATGTCTTTTCTGTATTAATTCTGGTGCTCATGTAATCTTTTACCTTCATCTTATCAATGTGGTAAATTACATTGATTGATTTTCTAATGTTGGACCATCCTTGCATTCCTGAGATATTTCCCACATTGTCATAGTGTATAATCCTTTTAATATACTGTTGGATTTATTTTGTTAATATCTTGTTGAAGATTTTTGAATCTATATTTATAAGAAATATTGGCCCTGGCTGGGTAGCTCTCTTGGTTAGAGCATTGTCCCGATATGCCAAGGTTGCGGGTTCAATCCCCAGTCGGGGCACATACAAGAATCAACCAGATTTCAGGAGTTCTGGCCAAGATGGAGGCGTAGGTAGAGACCCTTTGCTTCCTCACACAACCAAAAGGAGGACAACAACCTATCTGAAATCAATAAACAACCAAAAGCACCAGCCAATCAAACTGCATGGAACTCCAACAACTAAGGAATTAAAGAAAAAATCAACCAGAACAACCAGACCAGTAAGGTGGTGGGACCAGGATGGCTGACTCAGAAAAACCACTGTGACATGCAGACATTGGGGGCAGGGCTGGCTGCCCAGCTCTCCAGACTGCGCAGGAGGGGCTAACTTAAGGGGACTCAGAGCTGACTGTGGGCTATGGCTGGGGGTGCCCCAGTAGAAGAAGCTTCCAGTCCCACAGGAGAGTCTGAGAGTCCATTGAAAAGTATGCTAGAGATTTATGCTAGAAAAGTATGCGGGTGAGCCACACTGTTCCCTCTCTGGCCCTTCCCCCACAGGCAGTGCAGCCAAGAGGGTTTCCCTGCTCTGGTGAATACCTAAGGCCCTGCCCCCCTTACAACCTATCAGCTGTGTCAAGACAAAGAAATATGGCCCAAATGAAAGGACAGAGCATAACCTCAGAAAGAGAGCTAAGCAAGGAGAAGATCGCCAACCTATCTGATGGAGAATTTAAAGCACTGGTAATCAAAATGCTCAGAGATCTGATTGAGCTTGGTTGAAAAATGAAAAAACAAATGAAGGATACCCAAAGCAAAATAAAGCAGAATTTTCAGGGAACCAACAGTGACAGTAAGGAAACCAGGACTCAAAGCAACAATTTGGAACAAAAGGAAAAAATAAACATCCATCCAGATCAGAATGAAGAAACAAGAATTCAAAAAAGTGAAGAGATTCTTACAAAACTCTCGGACAACCTGAAATGTTCCAATATCCAAATTATAGGGGTGCCAGAAGGAGATCAACAGCAAGAAATTGAAAACTTATTTGAACAAATAATGAAGGAAAACTTCCCCAATCTGGCGAAGGAAATAGACTTCCAGGAAGTCCAGGAAGCCCAGAGAGTGCCAAAGAAGTTGGATCCAAAGAGGAACACACCAAGACACATCATCAAGTTACCCAAGATTAAATAAAATATAAAGAGAGAATCCTGAAAGAAGCAAGAAGAAAGAAGAGAGTTACCTATAAAGGAGTTCCCATTAGACTATCAGCTGATTTCTCAAAAGAAACCTTGCAGGCAAGAAGGGGCTGGAAGGAAGTATTTGAAGTCACAAAAGGCAAGGATGTACACCCAAGATTACTCTATCCAGCAAAGCTTTCTTTTAGAATGGAAGGGCAGATAAAGTGCTTCCCAGATAAGGTCAAGTTAAAGGAGTTCATCATCACCAAGCCCTTATTATATGAAATGTTAAAGGGACTTATCTAAGAAAAAGGAGATAAAAAATATGAACAGTAAAATGACAACAAACTCATAAATATCAACAAATGAACCTAAAAGAAAAGAAAAACAATGGAAACAAATCTAAGCAAACAACCAGAACAGGAACATAATAAGAGAAATTGACATTACATGGAGGGTTTCAGTGGGGAGAGGGGAGGGAGGAATACAGGGGAAAATGTACAGGGAAGAGGAAGCATGTTTAGTAGGCATAAGGTAGACAGGGAGAGATAAAAAATGGTATGGGAAACAGAGGACTCAAAGAACTTATATCTGCACCCCATGGATGTGGACTAATGGGGGGGAATGCTGGAGGATTGGGGGGCAGTGAAGAGGGTGGATAGAGGGGGGAAATTGGGAAAACTGTAATAGCATAATCAATAAAAAATATTTAAAAATTGTTTAAAAGTTTGAAAAAAAAGAATCAACCAACAAATGCATAAATAAGTAGAACAACAAATCAATTTCTCTCTCTCTCTCCCACCCTCTCTCTCTCCAATATCAATGAATTAAAAAAAGGAAAAAAAGAAATATTGATCTGTAGGTTTCTTTTTGGTAACTTTGCCTTTAGTATCAAAGTAATACTGGCATTATAGTATGAGTTAGTGTTTCCCCCTCTTCTATTTTCAAGAAAAGTTTGAAAATAATTATATTAATTATTCTTTAAATGTTTGGTAGAACCAAATGTTTGGTTTTAACCTGCACTTTTCTATTTTATAAAGACATTGAACATTGCTTCATAAGTTTGCTATCCATTTTTACATTATCTTTTGTGAAACTCTGTTCTTTTGTCTATTTTCCTTGGTATTCTGTCCTTTTGTTGATTTATAGAAGTTTTTATGTGTTCTAGGTGAGTTTTTGTTTTTTGTTGTTATATGTATTGTTATATTTTTTCCCATTCATAGTTTTCCTTTTCATTCTGTTGAAAATGTCTTTTGATTAACAGAATTCTTAATTTTAATAAGCCATCTTTGCCTCCTCCAATGTTGCAAATATTTCTCCTGTGTTTTCTTCTTAAAGCTCCATAGTAATTTTACCTTTCACATGCAATCTTCAACCTGAAACTTATTTTTGTGTAAGGTGTGAGATAAAGGTGAAGATACAAGGGGTCCCCCCCCAAAACCAGAATTATCTTCTGGTGGGCGAGCCCCTTGTAGTACAGGCTTTCCCCACTAGGTAAGTGTTCTAGGAACCCATCTGTATCAGTGCACCAGCTGACATTGTTGTGAGAGGCTACACTCAGCTTCAGTGAAAATTTTTTGAAGACTCTTTCAATGCATTTGCCCATTTCATGATGGGTGATTTACGGGTGTACCTGCTCACATCGCACTGAGTGTTCACCAGTTTTTAACTGAAAACGGCATGACCCCCGTGTCCCACCCTCCCTATTCACCTGATCTCACCCCAAGCCACTTTTTTTGTGTTTCCCCAGATGAAAAATCCTCAAAGGGAAACGTTTTGCCAATGTGGAAGAGGTGAAACAAAAAACAGCAGAAGTACTCAAAGGCATCAAAATAAACAAGTTCAAAAACTGTTTTGAGCAGTGGAAAAAACGTCTTGATATGTGCATTGCATCAAATGGAGAGTGCTTTGAAGGTGACTGAAGTTTAAACATGTAAGGATAAGTACACAATTTTTTATAAATAAATTCTATTTGGGCTTTTTTATTTGGGTCCTTCATATATTTTTTCCATATAGATATCTAATTGACCCAGGACCAATTTTTTCTCTAATGGCCTGCAGTATCACCTTTTTTATAACTCAGGTAACCATATATGTATGGATCTTTTTCTGGATTCTTTATTCTAGTCTATATAGCAGTTTGTCTATCTGTGCATAAATACTACATTGCCTCAATTATTATAGCTTTATTATGTAAGTCCTAGTATCTGATAGTGAAAGTCCTCCAACTTTGGTTTTCAAGATTGTCTTGAATATTCTTCACCCTTTGCATTTCCACATTAATTTTAGAATCAACCTGTTAATTTCCACAAAAGAAAAAAAAAAAGGCCTACTGAGATTTTGGTTGGGAGGGTATTGTTGCAAAAGGTTTTAGAAGCTGAAAAAGTAAAGGACACATCTAGAAATTGGGGGAAAGACCAGAAGAAACATTGTTTAACTCAATAAAATTTGTTCAGTGGCTTATTTGGGCCCTTCACTCTGTGAGGTATGGGATTTGTGTAGGGATACAGTACCTACACTGAAGGAGCTAGTTTCTGAATTCCACACTGAGAATCTCCACAGAATTGATACAGTCTGTGTGTTCCTTTTTAATCATATCAGTTTTGTAATAGGTGAGATTGGACAACTGCTGAGGCATCTTATGATCATTTATAAATGTCTTTGTGATAAAACTGGGCACTTTCCAAATTTTCCTGAGGTTTCATTTAAGAAATAGAGGCTCAGAGTTTATTGAGTTTTTAATATGTGCCACTGAGCACTTTACAGGTTTTTTTATTTCATTCTCATAACATCACTCAACAGTGAGGTAAATATTCCCATTTTTACAGGTGAAAAAATTAAAGCTTAAATAAATTGAGTAATTTGCTCAAGATCATACAAGTATATTTTGGATCTCCTGTTGGAACTCAGGTCTTCCTAATTCCAAAGCAAGTGCTGTTAACCTGTACACATCAAAAGTAGAAATAATATAAAACTATTATTTTTATGATTTAATTTATTGCGATGTTTGTATGTTCAATGTCATAACAGAAAAGCCATAATATGAATGGAGTCTTAGGCAAAGATGGACATCTACAAATTTGTTGTTTCTGTAGTGCTCCACAGAGGATGGTGATGGTGTTGGTGGTAGTAGGGGAGCTAGGATTAGTTATCTGGTCCACTTGGAACTGAAGGGAGTAAAAATCCAACTCTTATTGAAGGATGGGGTTTCTGGCACAGTTACCTATGCTCACCTGCCATGAAGTGATACAAGGCATTGGGACAGTTGAGGGCTATTCCTAAGGAATAGTTTGAAGGCATGAAGAATGAAAAGACTACAGGATAGTTTCGGTGCTTCTAATGATATTGGACATCTTAACGGAAGAGAATGGCCCCACTCAAAGTTCTAAACTCTCAGATTACGTCATGGGCTCAAACTAGGGACTTCCTATAATTCTTTTCTTTTTTAATTTTTTTTATTTATTGATTTGAGAGAGAGAGAAAAGAAGATAGAGGGAGAGAGAAACATCAATTCATTGTTCCACTTAGTTACATATTCATTGGTTGATTCTTGCATATACCCTGACCAGAGATCAAACTTGCAACCTTGGCATATCAAGATGACGCTGTAACCAACCGAACCACCTGGCCAGAGCTATGATTATTCTTAAAGGATCTCTTTTCAATCATGAAGCAGGGTTGATAGGCCCCAAAATAATTGCTAAGATTACTGAAAATCAAACATCAATTTAAATCTTGTAGGTTATCTGATTGCAATATTACCAGCCTCAAATACCAGCCTCACCAGATTCTTCATGTTCAAGTTAAGGCACTGAATGAGAAAGTCTAGGATCCTGAAGATTGGAGTATGGATATATGAGAGGATTAGAATAACTCAGAATATGAGTATACCAAACCTTCAACCCCCATTGAATTTCCCTTGACAACTGAAGCTGATCAGACTATTCTTGCCTTTTGAAGACTTTGGAAAGACCTACCCTGATGAAAAATATTTTCTCCATACTCTACCTCCTCGATCCCTCATTGTGTCTGCCTGTCTATCTACCTATGTCATATATATTTTTGTGTGTATGTATGTAGTTATATATGTATATGTAACTATATAAGCATATGTAATTATCATATACATATATAACATATGACTATACATACATACATAACTGTATATGTAGTGTATGGAATACATGTATTTGTATATACATACATATAGTATGTAGTTACATATATTATATACATCCTAATGTGCCTTGCTAGAGATGGGCTATAACAAAGTCGAAGAAAAGAATTATCATCAATACATCACAAGAATTATAGTAATTTATACTGGTAAATTTTGGAAATGGATTCTGAGGGTTTTAGGCCAAAGACAATGGCCCAGAATTTTAGGTCAGGTTGAATTTATTAGGTATGCTGACTCAGGAAGTTGCGAATGTTTCTAATGATTTGCCCAACTGGTTGACTGAAACCTGGTTAAAAAAAGTTGAGACACCGAAATTCTTTCATAGGATATTGAGGAAGAAACACAATAGTATGGAGATAAAAATGTTGAAGTGGATTGGCCATGCAGAGGCTGTTCTTCCAACTTCTAACTGTAGTGCATAATTCTCCTTGGTGAGGTGAGTGTCAATGCTGAAAAGCAAATGTACATTATACTGGCTATTCTGTGTAGACTGGGGATGTGCTTGGTGAAATGGACTCCTGACTTTATTCCCCACTGAACTCACAATGGGAGTTCCAAGTTCCCAGGCTGTATCACCAAGGCAGGTGTGTGTGGTGGCAGAATGGAAAAATCCCTCCAATGATATTTGTTAGCGTATATTTGAGTATTCATTTCCTAAAACCAAAATAGATGGTCAGCCCATTAAAGACCTACTTGATCTAAATAATGAAAAATATCTAAATATAGTGAATATAGACTTGCTACGAGACTTGATGGTGGAGATTCAGACCTACTTACCCAACTGCTGAACCTAAGTCAGTTCAGTGCCCCAGAGTCCCAGCATGGAAAGGGAGGCTGAGTCCCTTGAAGGAAGAACCTGTAACAACATCACACATACGTACTGTGACTCTTCTTCTGGGACTTTCCCGAAGGCACCTGCTAGTCATTGATCAGGGTAAGTGTACACTATAAAGGCAAATACTTTGATAATTGGGGATTATTAATTCCTGAGTGAAATTGTGATTTATAGGACAGAATGAGATCACTCCCTTGCTTCCTTTAATCTTATCTCAAATAAGGCCTTCCTTGACTCTATATACAAATACAAACACTTCCCCATGTAGAATTCCCTATCCCCCTTCTTTGACTTACTTTTTGCTGCATAGAATGTGTTGTCTTCTAATATACTATATTATTTAGTTAGTTAATTTATTTCCTTTTTAGAATAATAAGCTCCATGAGGGAAGTATGTCTGTTTGGTTCCTTGCTATATCACAAGCAGCCAGAACAATGCCTAGCATATATTTAATACTTAATAAGTATTTAATGAATAATAAAATGAGGAATAAATAAAAATGAGGAGTAAAGTTATGATCTGAGTTTTTCTCACATAGGCCTGGTAGTACCCTGAGCCCATATTGTGTTTAGTTTCTCTGTTGCAAAGATCATAAAGGAATAGATCAATTCAAAATCTAGAAGTATCTCCTAGCTACAATGACTCCTTATCATAGCAAAAGCAAAAGCAAAAACTATTAAGGCAGGAGGGGTCACATTCTGAGCCCTTGTGTACCTCTCTGTACTAGGAAGTCACCAAAAAGCAAAACCCCATCCCTCAAGGATCACAGAGATAGGGTTATCATAACAGACCTATCAGGCAAGAATAATTATTCCTCTCACATCTCTTTCTAAGTCACCTCTATAGTCAGTGAAACTGATAAATGTCTTTAAAAGACAGTATATTATCAAAAATTAAATTCCCTTTATAGAAGAAACAAGACAGTGAACAGATATTCATGGGACTCACTTATCATGTATACATCACCCAGAAGAAGTTGTTCTTATATAACGGTGGAATAGTCTGTTTAAGACAAAAATATATGTCCTTGACACAATAGTGTGCTCTCTTAGGGGATGCAACAAACCAGCAAACAATTCTCCCAAAGCTACAATAGATGAATTTGGGGACCAAAAGGTGGAAGTAAGAGTGGCACCTTTTACTATTATTCTTAATGATCCTGTACAATGTTTGCTTCCTACCCAAAGATACTGGGCTCTGGCATAGAGGTCTCCCAAGGGCGAAATGCTTCCACTAGAGGCAAACCATTAGTTCCCTTGAATTATAAGCTGAGAATGTTACATGGCCAATTCAGGCTTCTCATGCCACTGAATAAACAGTTCAAGAAAGCATAACATTGTCTTCTGGGGTGAATACTCCTGACTGCTAAGGAAAAATAAGGTTGCCACTATGTAAAGGGTATGGGAAGAGTATGCACCGATTCGTGAGGATACATCAGGTCACTTCCTACTACTACCTTAGCAATGATGAAAATGATGAAAACCCTATATGTGCAGGGTCATTAGGGGTTCAGATTTTTCAGGAATGTTGGTTTGAGTTATCTTTTTGGCCTAAGAATCCCAATCAGCTAAAGCCAGAGGGGACATAGTAAAGAAGGAAAATCATACTACCTAATACCTACTCTGACCTGGTGATTCATAATGTAAGTGAGGGCTATTTTTTTCTTTCTTAACTCAAGTATATAGCTATAAATTTTTAATGTTCTATTTTTTCTCTATATAAAATAGGCTCTAAATTAATCTAGCAATTAACTTTATAACTTAGTCTCCAGGTAACAGAATATTGAGAGGGATGGTGATAAAACTGGAAGAGGAATGGACATTGTCCTGAGGTCCTGACTTGGACCTGGATGCAGTTACTAATGAGACTTTGGGTTGACCACCTGGGGAAGGAGGGGAGCACATTTTTCCTTGGAATTGGAGGTTAGTCCTCATATTAGAATCATTGCTTTCCTTCCAACACTCTTCTCCCTCTCCCTCCTTCTTTTCTTCCTTTTCTTCTTTCTTCCATTTTTTGAAAGTTTAAGTAATGGAAGAAGATTGTATGCTAATATGAGGCAGTTAAAGGAGTGATATATAGAACTGGGTAGACTCTTGTTATCTTCTTGCCATCCAATAGCTGAACTCTTTTTTAATTTTTAGAGAAACCCTCAAGCCTGTTAGCTTCTAAACTGAAAATGTGAAATACTTGTTTTTCAAATTCCCTGCACCTAAGTGAGAGCTGTCAGTGAGATGCATCTACCAATCAAGGTCTTAGAAGCTAGCAACAAAAAGACACAAGAGTCATGTGCTCTGATGACAGATGCCAACTGTGGCCATTTCTGGAACTGACAAGGGGCAGTAGTTCCAGCAGTATCCTCCTGCACCCAGCTAGTGACAGGTCTGTGTCCAGCTATCTTGCATGCTATTCGTTCATTCATGTGCAGTGCTGTCTTCCATGGAGCAGTGCTGGGGATGATTTGGGGTGGCGTTTTCTGGCTGGTTGACCTAAAAGCATTGGCATACTAGATGGAGCCAGCCATATCAGCTTGTAAAATTCAGTTGCTAAATTTTTAGGAATTTTGTGAGTCAGTCATTAAATGTAATTCTAACTATTAAATTATATAAACTTATTAAATAAATTATCTATAAGACAAAGATAATAAATATTAAAAACTCATCATTTCCTAATTATTTTACCATTAACTATGAACTTAGGATTATTTACATCTATTGCATCTGTATGGTACATCTTTTCCCAATTCTATGATCACTGATACCACACTGAGAACTTGGTATCAGCTGTGGTGGGAGTATTTATACCACAGAAACTGGCAAACACTGCAAATCGGGGCTTTATTTATTATTTTGTTGATTGTCTAAAGTTAAATTGATGGAGAAATGTTAATAATACAGACTAAACTTAAAGGTATGTCATGTGTATAATCATTATAGAAATTGAGAAAACATACTTTTTTCCAGAGAGCTGGTTTCACCTACCAAAAGCTTCATTCTCTGAATCTCCCAGAGATTTTTTTCTGAATAAATCAGTCAGTGTATGTTTCTAATGACTAAGGAAACTGATGGATGCACTACTTTATTTATAATGGGCCAGGTATTTTTTTAGTAGCATGTAGCAAAAATCTCTACAATAAATCCACAGTATTCAAGATGGGCAGGATTCTGCCTTTCATTCTGAAGCATAGCTTCAGCCTGTAACAAGAACATTCCAACATTTTGTATAGTAGTCGAATTCCTATTTTAAATTGTTCATCTTTCTATACATTCCAACTTAACATCTCTTCCACATATTATGACATATACCTACTGTCCCCAAATGTAAGTTTATATTCTGTTGTGGTACTATTGTACATACTTTTTGAGGAACCAAGCTACTCACATTAAAAGTCAGAAACATTTATTGAGTACCAACAATTTGCACAATATTGTAGCTGAAACTTTGGGAAAATAAGAAAGTCTTGTTTAGTCCTTAAAGAACTTTATCATACAATACTAGAGATCATGTGAACACAGTGACTATAATTCAAAATAGAATATATAGGGAAACATGAGAGGATTAAATTACTATGAAACCTACCTATTTCAGCTAGATAAACACTAAGCAATCATAACATCTATAACAATAAGCCATGCTTGACAAAGTCATTTAAACAAAAATGTTATTTTTTTTCAGTTGAGAGGATGACTGAGATGAGCTTAAGAGTCAGACAGATCTGGGCTTGAGAAGCAACTCAATAATTTGCTTGCTGTATGTATCAGTTAATAGTTCAATCAGGAAGGCAGAACCACTAGAAGTGATGTGGAATAAGAGATTCATTATAAAGATTACACCTTACACAACTGTGGGAGAAGATGTGGTAGGAAAGCTATGTAAAGGAGGGGATAATTGGAGGATCAAATGAAGTAGCTAACCTGGGAGCCCATAAAGGGCTCTATGGAAGGCTGATTCCTCAGCTGGTGGCCCTGACATCACTCCAGACCAGAAGGGAAGGCTGTTGGTAAGAAAAGCTGGACAAGAAATAGTAACACAGTGTGTTAGCTCTTGTTGTCTCTCACTGCATCTAATCTGTCCTAGGATTGAGAGTGCCTGAAAGAGAAGATGCACAGAAACTGAAGGAACCGCTTACTGCCCAACGCCAACAAGATGAGCCAGGGGATCAGCAATAGTGTGCTTTTGAGTGTCGTGGCTGCCACCTCACTTACACATTCCAAGGCTTGCACAGATTTGTCTTGCAACAACTTTAAATGAGAATCATACAAATCAGGGAATCTTAGGAAACATAATTCCAAATTAGCTAAACTGACAGTGTAAATCTACCACAATTTGTTACCTCGGGTAAGAAACTAAAACTCTCTTAGCTTCAGTTTCCTCATTAGTGAAAAGGGAATAATAATTCTTACCTGGAAGCACTGTTGTGAAGATACATATCTTAAGGCATATCTCTTCTTACCTGGCATGTAGTCTATATTATTATTTATCCCATAAAACAAATAGCTTGAAAGCCTATAATGCCACTTTTATGGTATTTCATTCTATTTTTCACATTATCCTCTTTTGATAAGATTATCATTATGATTTGCTATTTTATTTGCCTGTAATAATTGTCAGTTTTATATGTCTGGCTAAGAGATCCAGAGCTAATTTAAAGTTTACATTTTAGATCTTCTCTAGGATTGGAGTTCGGGGAAGATGGCGGCAACATAGGTGGGAGCAGAGTCCACTTCCCCTCAACGCCAGGGAAATACCTAGCTGATCTGAGGAGCAGAGCGAACAGCCAACAGTATTCCAGCATATACGAAGATCAGAGACCAAAGATAGAGGACACTGAAAGATCTGACGGTAAGAAGAGTGCTCAAGGACAATAAGGTCCACGGGACCCAGGACCGCGCGGTACAAGGGCGGCAGAAGCGCCAGCCCTGGCGCAGGGGCTGCGGCAGGAGTCTTGGGAGAGGGCCAGGCTGCGCTGTGAGCAGCCAGGTGCTTGATTAGACCAGGGGGGCTTGAAAAGGAGGAATTTCTCAAAAAGAAAAAGAAAATAGAGACACTCAGGGGCTAATTAGAGAACTCTCGGTAGTAGCCGAGACCCCTGGCGCCCCTCCCCCTCCACCCCTGGACTGCTACGCTCACCTGAGGTCCGGTCTCGCGCGCGAGCAGATTAGCGAACGGGACCCACACTTGAAACCCCGGAGGGGCGCCCACACCTGAAACCTCCGAGATAATTTGGAGCAGAGACTAGCTGCTCCACCCACAGGCCCAAAACCTCGGAACCGAGTGCCGCGTGATTCAGTCCCAGGGCGGCCCCGCCCGCCCGAGAGACTCAAGCCCAGGGCGGCTGGATTGGGCCCCCAAGCACAGAGCCTGTGGCTCAGCGGGCTGCGCGCGCTCACCAAGCTCAGGGCCGGCTGGGTGCCTGTTTTCCAAATACAAAGCTGCTGGCGAGTGTCCTAACCCCAAGGCGGCTGAATCCGCCACCTGCGCGCCAGCGTTCCAAGCCCGGGCGGCTCGATTGGTCCGCCGGCTGCGCGCTCAGGGCACAAAATAACGTCACAGACCCAAAGCGGCTGGATTCCCCTGCTGCGCACGCACGCGTCACAAGCCAAAGCGGCTGGATTGGCTGATCAACGGACTGATTGACTGCCAGGGACCACACCTACAAAACAGCGAAGAGTGTGACCCAGGAAGAGAGAAAAGTGAAACCAATCCTTCCAACCACCCCCTCCCGTTTCACAGACAGGACACCAGCAGAAATAACCTGACCGGTTTAAAGCCAACAGAAGATTTTTTTTTTTTTTTATCCTTTTTCTTTTTTTTCCTTTCCCCCTGAATTCCTTCTTCCTCTCTCTTTTTTTCTTTTTTTTCATTCCTTCTTCTTCCCATCCTTTACCATTTTTATGTCTTCTTCCTGCCTTCTTTTATCTATTTCTATGTTTTAATTTTTGCTAAAATTCCTTCTTATCTTGCCTCCGATCTTTCTTTATTCCTTCTTCCCTCCTTCCTTCCTTTCCTCCTTTCCTATTTCCTTTTTCCCTCCTTCCCATCTTTGTTTTGGTTTGTTTTGTGTGTGTGTGTGTTTTTTTTTTTTTTTCTTTTCTTTTGCCCCCCCTTTCTCTTTTTCCCACAGGTGAGACAACAAAACCTGGAGTGCTGAAAAGACTAGAGTTAGACCGTGTTAAACACATAAACGTCAGCTCAAGACCAGTGAGCACAGGAGAGTAAGGAGACAGCACCACCGAATCCCATTGGCATTCTACCATAGAAGTTCATATCATAAATCCAGGGAGTCAGAACAAAGCAATTTAAGACACAGAGGCCAACAAGAAGAGCCTCACAAACAATGGGAAGACAAAGAAACAATTCCCAAATGAAAGGAAAGGAGGAAGTCTCAGAAAGAATACTAACCGAAAAAGAGGCAAGTCAACTATCAGATACTGAGTTCAAAGCAATGGTCATCAGGAAACTCACTGAGCTCTCTGAGCTCAAAGAGAACTACCAGAAACTACAAGGAAACTACAATGAACTCACTGCAAACTATATCAACATGAAAAAGGAAATAGAAAATATCAACAAGAGCCAAGAGGAAATGAAGAATACAATTTCTGAATTGAAGAACACAGTAGAGGGAATTAAAAGCAGACTTGACGAAGCAGAGGATCGGATCAGCGAGCTGGAGGATAAAGTAGAAAAAAACACCCAGAAGGAGCAAGAAAAGGAAAAGAGGCTCAGAAAGAATGAAGAGGCAATAAGGGAAATTCAGGACAACATGAAACGTAACAATATCCGTATAATAGGAATACCAGAAGGAGAAGAAGAAGAGCAAGGGATAGAAAACCTGTTTGAAAAAGTAATGATGGAAAATTTCCCTAATCTGAGAAGAGAAAAAGTCACCCAAATCCAGGAATCACAGAGAGTCCCAAACAAGAGGAACCCAAAGAGACCCACTGCAAGACACATCATAATTAAAATGGCAAATTTCCAAGACAAAGAGAGGATCTTAAAGGCAGCAAGGGAGAAAAAGGAAGTAACATACAAGGGAGCCCCAATAAGGTTAGCAACTGACTTCTCAATGGAAACGCTCCAAGCCAGAAGAGAATGGCAAAAAATATTCCAAGTACTGAGAACCAGAGGCCTGCAACCAAGACTACTTTACCCAGCAAGGCTCTCAATCAAGATAGAAGACCAAATAAAGAGTTTCCCAGACAAAAGAAGTCTAAAAGAATACAGCTCCACCAAACCAGCTCTGCAAGAGATGCTAAAGGGACTGCTTTAAGGAAAGGAAGGAAAAGAGAAAGACAGAGGAACACAGGTAGGAAATAATGGCAATGAATAACTACCTATCGATAATAACCTTAAACGTAAATGGATTAAATGCTCCAATCAAAAGACATAGAACAGCTGAATGGATAAGAAAACATGACCCACACATATGCTGCCTACAAGAAACCCATCTCAGGACAAAAGACTTACACAGACTGAAAGTGAAGGGCTGGAAACAAATCTTCCAAGCAAACGGACAGGAAAAAAAAGCAGGGGTAGCAATACTCATATCTGACAAAATAGACTTCCAAAGAAGGGCCATAAAGAGAGACCCAGAAGGTCACTTCATAATACTCAAAGGAAGAATCCACCAAGAAGACATAAACATTGTAAATATATATGCACCCAACATAGGAGCACCCAAATACATAAAGAAAATCTTGGAGGATTTCAAGAAAGATATTGACAGCAACACAATTATAGTAGGGGATTTTAACACCCCACTATCAAAAATGGACAGGTCTTCCAAACAAAAGATCAACAAAGATATTGTGTCACTTAACAATACCTTAGAGGAAATGGACTTAACTGATATATACAGAGCTTTTCATCCCAAAGAAGCAAAATACACGTTCTTTTCAAGTGTCCATGGAACTTTTTCAAAGATAGACCACATGATAGGACACAAAGCAAGCCTCAACAAATTCAAGAAAATTGAAATCATATCAAGCATCTTCTCTGACCACAAGGGTCTGAAACTAGAAACCAACGCCAAGGGTAAAAACCCAAATCACTCAAAAGCATGGAGACTGAATAGCATGCTATTAAACAATGAATGGGTCAAGAATGAGATTAGGGAAGAAATCAAAAACTTCCTGGAAACAAATGAAAACGAACTCACAACAACCCAAAACCTATGGGACACAGCAAAGGCAGTCCTGAGAGGGAAGTTCATAGCAATACAGGCCTACCTTAAGAAGTTAGAAACAGTTCAAACAAACAACCTAACCCTACGCCTACAAGAACTGGAGGAACAACAACAAAGACAGCCCAGAGCAAGCAGAAGGAAGGAAATAACCAAGATCAGAGCAGAACTAAATGACATAGAGACTAAAAGCACAATTGTAAGGATCAATGAATCCAGGAGCTGGTTCTTTGAAAAGATAAACAAAATCGACAAGCCTTTAAGTAGGCTCATCAAGAAAAAAAGAGAGAGGATCCAAATAAACAGAATTAGAAATGAAAGTGGAGAGATTACAACTGATACCACAGAAATACAAAGGATCGTAAGAAATTACTATGAAGACCTGTATGCTAAGAAATTTGAAAACCTAGATGAAATGGACACATTTCTAGAAAAATATAATCTTCCAAAACTGAATGAAGAAGAAGCAGAAAACCTGAACAAACCAATATCAGCAAAGGAAATTGAAGCTGTCATCAAGAAACTCCCATCACACAAAAGCCCTGGACCAGATGGTTTCACAGGAGATTTCTACAAAGCATTTAAGGAAGAACTAACCCCTATCCTTCACAGACTATTCGAAAAAATCCAAACTGATGGAAGACTCCCAAACTCTTTTTATGAAGCCAACATCATCCTAATCCCAAAACCAGATAAAGACACAACGAAGAAAGAAAACTTCAGGCCAATATCGCTGATGAACATAGACGCTAAAATTCTCAACAAAATATTAGCAAACCGCATCCAGCAATATATTAAAAAGATCATCCACCATGACCAAGTGGGATTCATCCCAGGGATGCAAGGATGGTACAATATTCGCAAATCAATAAACATAATACATCACATCAACAACAGCAAAGACAAAAATCACATGATCATATCAATAGATGCGGAAAAAGCATTTGATAAGATACAGCACCCATTTCTGATAAAAACACTCAGCAAAGTGGGAATAAAGGGAGCAGTCCTCAACATAATTAAGGCCATATATGAGAGACCTACAGCCAACATCACACTCAATGGACAAAAACTTAGAGCTTTCCCACTAAGATCAGGAACTAGACAAGGATGCCCTCTCTCACCACTCCTATTCAACATAGTATTGGAAGTCCTAGCCACAGCAATCAGACAAGAAAAAGCAATAAAAGGCATCCAAATTGGAAAGGAGGAAATGAAACTGTCACTGTTTGCAGACGACATGATAGTGTACATGGAAAACCCTATAGACTCCACTCAAAAACTACTCGACTTAATAAATGAATTTGGCAAAACAGCTGGATACAGAGTCAATACCCAGAAATCAAAGGCATTCCTGTACACCAGCAACGAAACTGCAGAAACAGAAATCAGGAAAAAAATCCCATTCGATATAGCAACAAGAAAAATAAAGTACCTAGGAATAAACCTAACCAAGGAGGTAAAAGACCTGTACTCAGAAAACTACACAACACTGAAGAAAGAAATTAAGGAAGATACAAACAAATGGAAGCATGTACCATGTTCATGGATTGGAAGAATCAACATTATCAAAATGGCCATACTACCCAAAGCAATTTATAGATTCAATGCAATCCCTATTAGAGTACCCATGACATATTTCACAGATATAGAACAAACATTGCAGAAATTCATATGGAACCATAAACGACCTCGAATAGCTGCAGCAATTTTGAGAAAGAAAAACAAAGCAGGAGGGATCACAATACCTGATATCAAACTGTATTACAAGGCCACTGTAATCAAAACAGCCTGGTATTGGCATAAAAACAGGCACATAGACCAATGGAACAGAATAGAGAGCCCAGAAATAAACTCAAGTCTATACGATCAATTAATATTTGACAAAGGAGGCAGGAGCATAAAATGGAGCAAAAACAGCCTCTTCAACAGATGGTGTTGGGAGATCTGGACAGCTACGTGCAAAAAAATGAAACTCGATCACCAACTTACGCCATACACGAAAATAAACTCAAGATGGATAAAAGACTTAAATATAAGCCGTAACACCATAAAAGTCCTTGAGGAAAACATTGGCAGGAAAATCTCAGACATTCCACGCAGCAAAATCCTCACAGACACATCCCCTAAAGCAAGGGACATAAAGGAAAGAATAAACAAATGGGACCTCATCAAAATAAAAAGCTTCTGCATGGCTAAAGAAAACAGCACCAAATTACAAAGAGTACCAACAGTATGGGAAAACATATTTGCCAACGATACCTCAGACAAGGGCCTGATCTCCAAAATATATAAAGAACTCACTCGACTCCACTCCAGGAAGACAAACAACCCAATTAAAAAATGGGCAAAGGACTTGAACAGACACTTCTCCAAGGAAGACATACAGAGGGCCCAGAGACATATGAAAAGATGCTCAGCATCACTAGCCATCAGAGAGATGCAAATTAAAACCACAATGAGGTATCATCTCACACCAGTCAGAATGGCCAACATAAACAAATCCACAAACAAATGTTGGAGAGGATGTGGAGAAAAGGGAACCCTTGTGCACTGTTGGTGGGAATGCAGACTGGTGAGGCCACTGTGGAAAACAATATGGAATTTCCTCAGAAAACTAAAAATGGAACTGCCCTTTGACCCAGTAATTCCGCTGCTGGGATTATACCCTAAGAACACTGAAACACCAATCCAAAAGAATCTGTGCACCCCAATGTTCATAGCAGCACAATTTACAATAGCCAAGTACTGGAAGCAACCGAAGTGCCCATCAGCAAACGAGTGGATCCAAAAACTATGGTATATTTACACAATGGAATTCTACGCAGCAGAGAGAAAGAAGGAGCTTATACCCTTTGCAACAGCATGGATGAAACTGGAGAGCATTATGCTAAGTGAAATAAGCCAGGAAGTGAGGGACAAGTACCATATGATCTCACCTTTAACTGGAACATAAGCAATAGAAGAAAAAAGCAAACAAAATATAACCAGAGACATTGAAGTTAAGAACAATCTAACAATAGCCAGGGCGGGGGTGGGGGGTGGGGGCGGGGATAGTGGGAAGAGGGTATTACAGGAACTACTATAAAGGACACATGGACAAAACCAAGGGGGAGGGTGGAGAGGGGGGAGGGAGGTGGGTTCACCTGGGGTGGGGTAGAGGGATGGGGAGAAAAGGCATACAACTGTAATTGCATAACAATAAAAAAAAAAAGAAAGAAAGAAAAAAAAAAAAAAAAAAAAAAAAGTTTACATTTTAGTTGTTTATCTTTTTTTATAATGTTTATTGTTATTCAATTACAGTTGTCTGCATTTTCTCCCCATCCCTCCACCCCACCCCAGCCAAACCCACCTCCTCCCCACCTCCTCCTTCCCCATTGATTTTGTCCATGTGTCCTTCATAGTAGCTCCTGTAACCCTCTCCCTACTATCCCCTCCCCACTCCCTTTGGGCTATTGTTACATTGTTCTTAATTTCAATGTCTCTGGTTATATTTTGTTTGCTTTTTTCTTTTGTTGATTATGTTCCAGTTAAAGGTGAGATCATATGGTATTTGTCCCTCACCACCTGGTCGTTATTCATCAAGAGTTTAGGTGCCCCCCCCCCCCTTGCCCTCATAAGCTTGTTGCAAGTTACTTGATTCTCTTAGGTATTAAGAAAATTTTAATTCTGTCTGTGACATGTGTTCATTAAAAAATGCATATAAGCAAAAAGAAAACTCACATCACACAGAAATAAACACAGTTACGTTTTCAATGTATATATGTATGTATACACACATGGGTGCACACACACAATTTGGGATTTTTATCCTACATAATGTGAGTTGATACTAAATATGTTGTTTTGTAACTTATTATGTTTTACTTTACAACATGGGATACTGTAGGACAGGGGTGTCAAACTCATTTCCCCAGGGGTCACATCAGCCTGCAGTTGCCTTCAAAGGGCCGAATATAATTTTAGGACTGTATAAATATAACTCCTCCTTAACTACGGGCAAGGAGCTCAGCACTGCCGCGGGTTAGACACAAGATCTAAAACAAGGTGGAGGGCTGGATTCAGCCCTTGGGCCTTGTGTTTGCCACCTGTGCTGTGGGGTAAATGGAGGCAGTCTGGCTTCCTCACCCAGGTGTCTGGATGACCAAGGGAAGCAGTTTTATCATAACCTTGAATGGGCCTGATAAGCAGTGTTCTCATAACTTTGAGACTGGGTCCAATAAATGGTTCCCATAACATGAAGTGGGCTCGTATGTGCAGAGTCATGCTATGTTATATATATTTTTTTGGCTTTTTGCTGACTTTGCTTGTCTTTAGTACTTTAGCAGATAGGGGCTTCTCACTAGAGGGATGTGCAGCTTGCAGTGTGCGTGGCTTGCCCACCCGTGAATAAAGGCATGTAAAGCATCCCCATAGCTCTGCGCATTTCCTTCCATCTCCCTGAATCTAGAGTGGACCTGCCCGGCCTTGATAGGCTGCAACACAGTTGGTGTAAGCGTCAGGATTCACATGGTATGGAAATGGAGGAGCCTCTGGGATCTCCCAAGGGGAGCCTCAGTGGGTAGTCTGATATGAGGAGGCTGTGGCACCCGGTGGTGAGCCCCCTGGCCTCATGCGGCCCCCCAAGGGGGTGGCCCTATGTCAGTGGCACACCTGACACCATGGAGAAAGCCCCACAGGAGGTTGGGGAAGACCCTGGAAAAACCCATTGCTCATGGGGCCATGGGGGCCATGGGCTGGGTGTTTCAGCTTTGCAAGCTGAGAAAAAAACTGCTTCCCTTAGTTACCCAGATACCTGGGTGAGGAAACCAGACTGCCTCCATTTACCCTACAGATATATATTTTCATGCATTTGTGTGAAAATTCCCAATTGAAAAATAGAACTGGAGAATGGGTCAAAATATATAATCCTGTAAGATGTTGGTAACAAGGAAACTAAATAAAACAAAATTCCAAAAGATTATTAAAAGTAAAACAAAGGTAAAAGATACATCGGAAAATGCTAACAGAAAGAAAGCAGGAGCCATATTGTACATCAGATCAAAAAAATTGAATTCAAGGTCTAAAGCACACAGGATAAGGACGTCTGTGTAAATGACTTTGCTTTCAATGCATCATCACAAACTTGTTTCTTACTCTTCTTATTTCTTCCCTAAGCCTTTCTAACTCATCTACTCCTCTTAGCATTTTTTCAGCATCCAAACACCTAACAGGACTGTCCTCTTTAAATCCTTGGACAGGATGGGTCAGCCTGTTACTAAGGTTTCCTTCTGCTTCCTGGCTTACACCTCCTTCAGAAAATTGAGGATTTCCTTATGCCTCATGTGGTACATATTCTGAAGGCTGGCCTTCACCAGCCTTTGGCTTGTTCTGTAGTTTTCCTTCATTTTCTTCACAAGACTCTTGAATGTTGAGTATTTTTCTATTACTTCCTTTTTGGATTAATTAATCCTGCATGGATCCAGGGGATTTTTCTCCTTCCCTCACTTGATTTGTGTCATGCCCCAAAAACCAAGAGTCCTGAAAGGACCCTGGGTTTTCTTCTCCTCCAGCAGTAGGGAGCTGCTAGAGGGAATCAGGCCCTTGACTAAAAGGACTTCTGCACATGTCTGATTTGCTATTTTATTTTCATTTCACATTTATTTTTAATAAGATTAAGAAAAGTATTCTTTTGTAAAATTTGAAGGCTTAATCATATTCCTAAGGATTTTTCTTACTAATCTTTTTTTAAAGAAATTACATTTAATCTTTTGAACATATACTAATATTAGGTTTAGTGTGTCATTTTCTTTGGTTAAAAATGATTTTTAATATTATTGAGAGGAAAACTCACGTGCAGTTAACATTTGCATTTATGGCCCCCAAATTGGCATGTGACTTGGATAATATGAGTTTTCTTTAAGTCATCATCAGTCTTGTCCTCAATCTAACTGAGTGGAATTTTTAGATTTCTCCAAAAATTTTGTGATCCTCTTTTGATGCTCTCTTTTCCTTTGAGGCCCTTGAGACCAACATCTATGCCAGATTCAGCAATAGAAACATAAGATGCCCCGTTAAATTTGAATTTAAGATAATCAATGAATAATTTTTAAGATAAGATATATCCAATGAAATATTTAAGACAAACTTATAAAAAAACCATTCATTATTCATTAGAAATTCTAATATAACTGAACATCCTATATTTTATATAGTAACCCTCTCTGATTCCCCAATCCTTCAGAGGCACCCTGACCTCACTAACTCAGGAATCTCTCCTATTGTCATATATTTCAATGCTATTTTGCTGACAAGTCCCATAGCAACTCTACACTCAACATATCCCAAGATGAAGCATGACCTTGACCTCTAAAATGGCTAGCTTTTTCATTAAGACATCTGCATCTGCACTATTGACATTCTTCTCATTTCCTCAGATAGACATTAATTCTTGACTGCACTTCTCCATTTCACCTACTAAATTCTGTTAATTCTTTATTTAAAGTAATTTCCAGGTGCCCACTTTCTTCTTCATTTTCACTGCTACCACCTCTGCCCTCTCATTGGCTAGATCATCTCCTTAACTCCAGTCTCCTTCTTTGATAAATTCTGAATTACATTCATCTCCCTAAACCATTAATGTTTCATTTTTCTGTGCTTCTCAAGAACTTACAACTGCTTGCAATTGTCTACTGTATTAAGCACTATAACTACTGTCAAATCACTCGATCTTTGAGAGATAATGTTAAGAAAATGAAAAGTGGCAGCTCTCTGAATAGTACTATATCCATTTTAAAAATAAATCATAGCTAAAAACATTAAAACAAAGAAAGATGCAGGCCCAGGTGGATTCCCTGAATTCCAAAAAACATTTATTGAAAAAATGATGTTAATTCTGTACAAACTGTTCTAGAAAGTAAAAGAGGAAGGAGGTCAGCATTACCCTGACACCAAAAAGGAGACAAAGACATTAGGAGAAAGCTACAGATCAATATGCTTCATGAACATATATACAAAATCTTCAACAAAATATTAGCAAATTATATACAGCAATGTATTAAAAAATAATACATCAAGACCAAGTGGGCTTTACCTCATGAGTACAAGTTAGTTTCACAATTTAAAAATCAATCAATGTAATTCAACAGACTAAAGAATTGTATGATTATCTCCATAGTACAGAAATTGCCTTCAAAAATAATTAATCATCTATTCATGTTGTTAAAAAAAAACTCCCAACAAACTAGGAATATAAGGGATGGCATTATGTTTCTCAACCTAAGAAAAGATTAGAAACAAGGTAAGGATGTCTACTTTCACCACTCCTATTCAATACCATACTAGAGGTCTTAGGCAGTACAATAAGGCATGGAAACAAATTAAAAATCCACATAGTGGATAAGAAGAAATAGAGCTATCTCTATTTATAGAAAGCATGATTGTCTACACAGGAAAATCCCAAATAAAGTCTATAAAAAAGGTGCTTAATGGGTTTAGCAAGGTCATAGAATATAAGGTCAACACACAAAATCAATTGTATTTTTATATTCTTGCAATGAATAATTTGAAAATGAAATGTTTTAATTATCATTTTAAGTAGCACTGAAAGCATAAAATATTTAGGCACACGAGGTCTGTCTGGAAAAAATCCAGCCATTGTTAATATAACAAGATTGATTTGCACAACACTGATGTAACCTGGCACCCAAGGAGAGTGGACAGGAATGTACACGTGTGAACAATGACAATTTCACTGTACTAGTCAGTTGGGGTGGTAGACACTGTTGAGTGAGCATGTGTACTGTGTGGCCATCTGATTCAAAATGACTGAGTAGAGCAATGAATCTGCATCAACTTTTGAGTTAAGCTTGAACATTGCTTAACTGTTCAGCAAACTATTCAGATGATGCAGTAGGACACAGCTATAGGTAACAGTGATTGGCAGCTTCATCATGACAATGCACCTGCTCATGCATCATGTCTCTTGCAGAGTTTTTTTGTGAAACATCAGATCACCCAGGTGACTCAGTCACCCTTACAGCCCAGATTTGGTGCCCTGTGACTTCTGATCTTTCCCTAAACTAAAATCATTTTTGAAAGCAAAGAGTCTTCATACTGTCGATGAGATTCAGAAAAATATGATGGATTAGCTGATGGCAACTGGGAAAACTATATGAGGTCCCAACATGTATACTTTGAAGATGACTGAAGCATTATTGTCCTATGTACAATGTTTCTTATATCTTCTTCAATAAATGTCTCTATATTTCATATTACATGGCTGGATACTTTCTGAACAGATATCATAAATATAACAAAATATGCATAAAGTCTGCATGCTTAACTATAAAACGTTGATGAGAGAAACCAAAGAAGACACAAATAAAAGTAGAGATACGTCATGCTCTTGAATTGGAAAACTCAATGTTGAAAAAAAAAAGTTAAAAGATTCACAGTACCTGATTTTAAGGCTTACATAAAGCTATAGTAATCAAGATTGTGTGGTATTGACAAAAAGATAGACACATATATCAATGTGTCATAGAAAATCCAGAATTATTATTGAAGATGGCAGTGGAGTAGGTGGAAGGTACACTCCCTCCTCCCAGGACCACACTGGAACTACAACTAAAATATAGAACAATCAACCAGAATAACCAACTGAAGACTAGCCAAACAGAAGTCTTATAGCTGAAGACTTACAGAAGCAGCCACATTGAGATTGTTATAAAATGTGGAGATGTGAAAAGAGCTGACCTTGCTCCTATCATCAGCAGCTGAGATTCTGGATAGTTCAGCTGCAAAGGTTCTCCCTGAGGAGCATGGGGCTCTCACCCCATTCCAGGCTCCCCAGCCTACAGTACCAGAGATGGGAAGAGGTGTCCACCTCTTTATATCATATCTGGTATAAAATATCAGTTGGTATTCTGTCTGCCAGGGAGAGAGAGAGTTTGCTAGAGACACAGGCACCCCCTCTTAAAGGGCCAACACACAATCTTGTTTTGTAGCCACTCACTCTGAGCTCTGGCAGAGGGAGGGTGAATGGGATGAGGGTTGTGTGAGGAGGGACTGGGGTTTGTGAATCTGGGGAGAGAGCTGAAGGGACAACCACCAAGATCCCTGTGCTGAGTTCCATTCCCACACCACAGATGCCATCTTTCTTGGGTAGAGCAATCCCCTCTTTATGGCATCTGCTTGAGGGAATTTAATAGCCCCACCCTCTGGACATCCTGTTACCTCAACCTGTGGAACTCACACCTTGCTGAGGAGTCAGCTACTTGGGCTGGGGAGTAGAGATCCAAGCAGAATCAGGGGATATCAGTGACTGAGTTGGGCAGCTTTGGAATGGGAGCCATTCACCCCACTTTTTCATGAAACTGACTGCACCTCCCCCTCAGAGGAGAACCCCTAGCCCCATCATCCAGGCTATCAAAGGCCCCACCCTGCTGAGTGCAAGCCCCCTAGGAGGTCTGGGATCCAAGACAGACTGAGTTGTGTGGCTCTGGAGTGAGGACCACTTTCCCACATTCCCTTAAGCCTAATTGGCACCACCACCTCATGGGAGATCCACTATCCCCACTCTCTTGACTTCTGGCAGCCCAACCTGTGGAGCTACAGCTCCTGGAGGAATCTGGGACAGACTGAGTTATATGGCTCTAGGATGGGGGCCATTTTACCTTCACACGCTTGACTGGTACAGAGCCTTCCTTTCACACAGCCAAATTTTGGTCCGTCTGGGCCAGATAAACTCTGCTGGGCTCACCCTGACAACTCCCTGAAACCCTTCGCCACCACAAATTTCTGTGGGGACCTGGAAGGGGGCAAGTAGACTTGGTATACTCTGAAACTTTTGCTGAGTGGCCTCAGATCCAGAGCTAGCACCAAGTGTGAACCTGAATCAATCTGGGGAGTACCTCTCACCCCTACCTGGTGACTCACTGAGAACCTACTTTATGCAACTCCATTACCACCAGAGGTTCTTTCAGTGACTCAGCCTATCAGACAGAGGCAGGCGGAGGTGGATCTTGGGATGCCTTGGGTCTTTTGATGACCTCTCCCAGGCTTAGCGCTGGTAGAGGCTGGCATTGGTGCTCAGCTTTGTCCTTCCCACAAACACCCAAACCTAGCCAAGGAAGATACATACTGTAGATTGCATAGTAGCCCCAAACAGGATGCCCAGGGCAACATCTGTAATTGACCTGTATCAGAGACCCTCCTAAGAGGCCCTAGAACAGACACACCAGTGGCCAGATTCAGGCAACATCAAAGCAGCATCCTATTTTGCTTTGTGTGTTCAGTTCCTGATAGTGATTCATACACTGTCAGCCAGCATGAGGGTTGACACCACACATGAACAAGCCAATAACAATCAAGTCTTAATTACATCAGGAGGGCTCACATAATCCACACAAGGGACATTCTGGGAGCACCCAGCTCAGGTGATCAAAGAGACTACACCCTGAGTCCCACAGGACACCTACTGCATAAGGCCAACCTACCAAGACTGGGATATATAGCAGATCAACCTAATGCACAGAAACAAACACAAAGAGGTAGCCAAAATGGGGAGACAAATGAAAGAATAGGAGAAATCTCAAGAAAAACAGCTACGTGAAATTGAGGCAAGCAATTTACCAGATACAGAGTTTAAAAAGTGGTTATAAGGATGCTCAATGAACTTAGTAAGAACTTCAAGAAACTTAGTGAGAACTCCAACAACATGAAAAAAAACATAGAAACCATGACAATGAACCAGTCACAGATGAAGAATACACTAGAAGGAATGAACAGAAGGTTGAATGAAGCAGAGGATTGAATTAGCAATTTGGAAGACAAGGTAACAGAAAATACCCAATCAGAACAGTAAAAAGAATTTAAAAAATAAGGATAGTTTAAAGGAACTTGGGACAACATGAAGCATAACAACATCCACATCATAGAGTACCAGAGAGAAGAGAGAAAGCAAGAAATTGAGAATGTATTTGAAAATAATAATGACTGAAAATGTCCCTATCTGGGTGAAGGAAAAAGATACACAAATTCAGGAAGAACAGAGAGTTCCAAATAAGATGAACCCAAAGAGTCCCACACCAAGACACATCATAATACAAAGACAGAATCTTAAGAGCAGCAAGAGAAAGAAAGTTACCTACAAGGGAACTCCCATAAATCTGTCAGCTAATCTCTCAACAAAAACATTTCAGGCCAGAAGGGAATCTCATGAAATATTTAAAGTGATGAAAAACAAGGACCTACAACCAAGACTAATTTACTAAGCAAGGCTATCATTTAAAATTGAAAAAGAAATAAAGAGCTTACCAGACAAGAAAAACTAAAAGAGCTTATTATCACCAAACCAGATTACAAGAAACATTAAAAGATCTTCCAGAAGAAGAAGATGAAGAAGATGATGATGAAGAAGAAGAAGAAGAAGAGGAAGAACAACAACAACAACAACAACAACAACAACAGAGGAACATAATTATAAAGAATAAAATGGTAATAAATACAAACCTACCAACAATCACTTTAGCTGTAAATTGCTTAAGTGCTCTAATCAAAAGATATAATGTAGCTGAATGGATAAGAAAACAAAACCCATATATATGCTATCTACAAGAGACCTACCTCAGGAAGAAAAGCACACATAGAGTAAAAGTAAATGGATGGAACAAGATATTTCATGTAAGTAAAAGTTTTAAAAAGCTGAGGTAGCTGTAATTTTCTCAGACAAAATAGACTTTAAAACAAAAGCTATAGGACTTCTGGTCAAGATGGAGGCATAGGTAAACCTGGCTCACCTCCTTGCACAAATACATCAAAATTACAACTAAACTACAGAACAAACATCACTCAGAATCATCAGAAAAGAGCATAAGGAAACAAAAAAACCATCAAGCAGAGCTACAAAATGGAGATGAGCATTCTATCAGATACAGAATTCAAAACACTGATTATATTGATGCTCAAGGAATTCAGTGAGTACTTCAACAGCATAAAAAAGACTCAGAAATGAAGGGTATACTAATGGAAATGAACAATGTACAGAGAATCAACAGTAGACTGGATGAAGCCAGGAATCAGATCAATGATATGGAACATAAGGAAACAAAAAACAACCAAGCAGAGCTACAATAAAAAAAAAGATTTCCCCCAAATGAGGATAGCATAAGAAGCTTCTGGGACAACTTCAAGCCAACCAACATTCACATCATAGGGGCGCCAGAAGGAGGAGAGAAAGAGCAAGAAATTGGAATCTATTGGAAAAAAATAATGAAAGAAAACTTCTCTGATTTGGTGAAGGAAATAGACATGCAAGTCCAGGAAGCACAGGGAGCCCCAAACAAGATGGATACAAAGAGGCCCTCTCTAAGACATATCATAATTAAAAATGCCAGAAGTTAAAGATAAAGAGAGAATCTTAAAAGCAGCAAGAGAAAACCAGTTAATTACCTACAGAGGAGTTCCCATAAGGCTGTCAGTCAATTTCTCAAAAGAAACTTTGCAGGCTATAAGTGATTGGCAAGAAATATTAAAAGTCGTGAAAAGCAGGGACCTACAGTCAAAATCGCTCTGCCCAGCAAAGTTATCATTTAGAATCGAAGGGCAGACAAAGAGCTTCCCAGACAAGAAAAAACTAAAGGAGTTCATCATCACCAAACCATTATTATATGAAATGGTAAAGGGACTTATTTAAGAAAAAGATCAAAACTATGAACAATTAAATGGCAACAAATACATATCTATCAACAATTGAATCTAAAACAAACTAAGTAAACAAGGAGAACAGAGACAGGATCATGGATATGGAGTGTCTTGATGGTTGCCAGATGGGAGGGAAGTATGGGGGAATGGATGAAGAGGTGAGGGGATTAAGAAGTACAAACAGGTAATTACAGAATTGCCGTGATGATGCAAAATACAGTATAGGAAATGGAGTACCCAAAGAACCTATGCATGACTCATGGATATGAACAAAGGTGTGGGGATTGCCTGAGGGAGTGGGGGGTGCTGGGTGAGGGTGACAAAAGGGAGAAAATTGGAACATCTGTAATAGCATAATCAATAAAATATAACTAAAAAATAAAAAATAAAAGAGCTCAGTCAGAATCACTTTAGAGTCCCTGAAAGTAAAGAAGTACTAAGCAGTTCAGAAGTTTTTATTTCATCTTATAAGTAGGGGTTTATATGCTTGAGACCCTCAGATGCTTACATCATGTGCACAACAGCTATAAATTTGAATGAAAAAAAAAAACCTATGACAGTAAAAACAAAACTATAATTACAGAATTATGTTATTTGGTTATAATACATGTATGGAGCACATGCATGATTTGGCTCTGAGAGCTTTTTCAAGAGCCATGTAAAACAAGTTGCCATTATTATGCCCACTGTACATTTGAGGAAAATGAGACAGAGAAAATAAGTCCAAGATCATAGAACTACAAGTGGGTAGGATAAAGCTGTAAGCTCCACTTGTTCTGTCTCTGTGCTCTACTATCTTCATTCAACTAACATTCTTGACTAATATGTACCAGGTACTTGTCTAATTAAAGGACTTTTCATAAATACAGCAAAGTAAAAAAGTAACAACCATAAAAGTTTAAATCCCATGAACTTCAGTATACTTTAAAAAAAGCATTCTAACTTATTTTTGTGATTTATTGTGATTCTCACAGTTATTAAAATAAAAATAAACTTTTAAAGCAAAGTTATGAAAATCCCCCTATTAAAAGCAATAGAATACATATCTGGACAAATACCCCCAAAGTATTTTTTATATTTCTTGTCGCTAAATCTTGTTATCCTAATCGAATATGTTATTCAAAAGATTGATATTCTACTTGAAACTAAGGATAAACTCTAATCATTAAAATTGTCATTTAAGTTCTTATATTTCCAAAATAATTATTTAGATTGTCTTAAAGGAAAAAATAGTAACAACTATTTTCACTTTAAAAAAATAGTGCAATATTATTCCAATATACAAAGTAGCATTATCTACTATTCTGTTATATTTAGCTGGAACAATCTTAAAATTTCTGCATAATATAAAACTGTACCTGAGATTCTAATGACATTTCAATGTAAAGTTTTTTTTAAACCATCTTAGAAATCATGATATGTTCAAATATAACCAAAGGGAAAAAGCTTAAGGCAAACACAAATAGACTGCCTTCATGCCATTTATGTCAGTGGACAGATACTTAATGCTTAGGTAAAGAATTTGTGTTACTTTATTGACATATGATTACCTCCCACCCCCCATCCACCCCTCCCCCTGACAATTACCTGACAGGATGTTTGCTTGCAAAATGACTACTTTCCTACAGTCACTCTTGATTTTAATATAACAGGGTATCATTATGACTCAATTTGAACATTAGTCATCATGGAATATCATAGTCTGTACAGACAAATATTGTTCATAGTAACTTCTACAAACAGAATAAAAGCAAAATAAAATTCATTTAAAAGTATTAGTTTGAAATGCTTTAGTTTTCAAAAAATAATTATTGGTTAAAATAGCTCACAAACACTTGGATTTAAGATTTTTATTTATGCCCAACTTATTACAAAAAAATTTAAGGCAACCTTTAAATCTATAACATACATAGAGAATATTGTTTTCCTTATATTATAATTGGCAAACATAAAATCAATATTTCCACTATATACTATTGAAAGAGTTCCTTTAAAAAAGAATGTATATTGTCTAGAGAAATTTATAAAACACAATCCTCTCTTCACTGGTACCACTGGTTTGATAACACAACTCATTTCCATTCTCAAATATTTTAATTACTATTTTAACAAAAACAGAAATTTTCTTAAACCTATGTCAATTACTCATCTATATATTGTAGCTGGGCCTCATTTAAAATTTTCTGTCAGCTTCAATTTTGAGAAAGGCAAATGACAATTCAGTTTTCATGGCTTAATTTGCTGATGTATTTCCATTTATACATTATCAAATCTCTGATTTTTTGGTCTATAATTTTAGAGCAGTGAAAGTACAATAAAATTACCAATATCTGAGTAATTTTGATTTAGAATAATCTTGCTCCAAATGATCCAGGCTTATTTCCACTTAGAGCAAAAGTAAATTAATTACCCAGATGCTATTTAACACAGGTCCGAGTGTCTAATTACATGTACTAAATTGACTATGTTAGTATATTTCTCCCTTTCACCTTGTTGCTAGTCATTCATTACAGATGCTCCTTGACTTATGATTGTATTGTGTCCAGGTAACCCATGTTAAATTGAGAATACTGTAAGTCAAAAATGCAGTTAATACACCTAGCCTACTGAACATCATAGCTTAGACTAGTCTGCACTAAAAACATACTCAAAACACCTATAGTAGCCTACAGATGGGCAAAATCATCTAACACAAAGCCTATTTTATAATGTCCAGCATCATGAGAGCGAATCATATGACATATTGCTACCGTGGGAAACTATCAAAGCTCGAAATTTGAAAAGGTTTCTACTGAATACATATCACTTTTGTCCTATCATAAAGTTGAAAAATCATTAAGACAAACTGTTATAAGCCAGAAACCATCTTTATTTTCTTGGTATTTTATGACATTAAAAACATCTTATAAAACTTGCTCCCCAATCCCTTTCCATAAAATACAGAGACTTCTGGCCAAGATGGAGACATAGGTAGATATGCTTTGCTTCCTCGAACAACCAAAAGAAGGACAACAACCAATTTAAAAACAAAAAACAACCAGAACGGCCAGAAAATTGAGCTGTCTGACAACCAAAGAATTAAAAAAGAAACATTCATCCAGACTAGTAGGAGGGGCAGAGACAGGCAGCCAGGGCGAAGAGGATGTGAGGTGAGGTGGTGGCTGGAGGACCCAGCAGTCCCACATTCATGTGGGATAAGCCGGGAGGAACAACTGGGAGCAAGAAAGACTACAAAACCCAGAATTCCAATACGGGGAAACTAAAGTCTCAAAACCTCTGGCTGTAAAAACCTGTCAGGGTTGCAGAGGCGAGAGAAATACCCAGCCTCACAGGAGAGTCCATTGGAAAGACCCACAGGGTCCTAAAACATACACAAGCCCACCCACCTGGGAATCAGCACCAAGTGCCTAATTTGTTTGTGGGTAGTGAGGGAAGTGACTGAAAGTGGAGCGAGAGCTGAACAAACAGCATTGTTCCCTCTCTCACCCTTCCCCTACATACAGTATGCGCCACAATGAAGCAAAGTGGGCTGCCCTGCCCTGATGAATACCTAAGGCTCCACCCCTTACAACGTCACAGGTGTGCCCAGACAAAGAAATATGACCCAAATGAAAGAACACATCAAAACGTCAGAGAAAGAACTAAGTGATGAGGAGATAGCCAACTTATCTGATGCAGAGTTCAAAATACTGGTAATGAGGATGTTCACAGAAATGGCTCAGTATGGTTGCAAAGTAGAGGAAGAAGTGAAGGTTATGCAAAGTGAAATGAAGAAAAATATACAGGGAACCAACAGTGAAGGGAAGGAAACTGGGACTCAAATTAACAATTTGGAACAGAAGGAAGAAGTAAATATTCAACCAGAACAGAATGAAGAGACAAGAATTTAAAAAATGTGGAGAGGCTTAGGAATCTCCAGGACAAATTTAAACATTCCAACATCTGAATCACAAGGGTGCCAGAAGGAGAAGAGGAAGAGCAAGAAATTGAAAACTTATTGGAAAAAATAATAAAGGACTTCCCCAATCTGGCGAAGGTAATAGACTTCCAGGAAGTCCAGGAAGCTCAGAGGGTCCCAAAGAAGTTGGACTCAAAGAAGCACACTCCAAGACACATTATACTTAAATTACCCAAGACTAAAGATAAGGAGAGAATCTTAAAAGCAGAAAGAAAAGGAGACAGTTACCTACAAAGGAGTTCCCATAAGACCATCAGCTGATTTCTCAAAAGAAAGCTTGCATGCAAGAAGGGGCTGGAAAAAAGTATTCCAAGTCATGAAAGGCAAGGACCTACATCCAAGATTACTCTCTCCAGCAAAGCTATCATTTAGAATGGAAGGGAAGATAAAATGCTTCCCAGATAAGGTCAAGTTAAAGGAGTTCATCATCACTAAGCCCTTATCATATGAAATGTTAAAGGGACTTATCTGAGAAAAAGAAGAAAATAAAAAACTATGAACAGTAAAATGACAACAAACTCACAACTATCAACAACTGAATGTAAAACAGAAACAAAAACAAAAAGAAACTAAACAAACAGCTAGAAAAGGAACAGAATCACAGAAATAGAGATCACATGGTGGGTTATCAGTAGGGAAAGGGAGCAGAGAGAGTGGAGAAAAAGGTACAGGGAATAAGAAGCGTAATTGGTAGGTACAAAATAGCTAGGGGGAGGTTAAGAATAGTATAGGAAATGGAGAAGCTAAAGAGCTTGAATGTACGACCCATAGGCATGAACTAAGCTGGGGAGGGGTGCAGGAGGAGAATGCTAGGGGGAGGAGGGGTGCAGGGTGGAGGGGGATACAGGGGGAAAAATGGGACCACTGTAATAGCATAATCAATAAAATATACTTAAAAACACACAAAGGAATGCAATTTTGAAAATAATACTTGAAAGAGAACTGTATGTTTAACTTTAATAAAACAATCAAAGCTTAGGGAGAAAAAACCTGAGTCTATGGGGGATGGGGGGAATGGAAAGTTTACATGTTTCATAGGTGCCTGTTTTCACAATTATAAAATTACTTTCTGAGCATTTATTATAGTGGAAAAATTAGTTTTGTATAAACTACGGTAATTTCTGAATAGTCCTATCTGTGCAAAAAATACAAGTGAAAGTGTTGAATCCAAGTATTCTAGGATTTTTTTTTTTAGTCCTCACCCAAGGATATGTTTTCATTGATTTTAGAGACAGAGGAAGAGAAAGAGAGACATCGATCAGTTGTCTCCCACATGTGCCCTGATCTGGATGGAACCCACAACCTTTTGGGTGTACAGGTGATGCTCCAACAGACTGAGTCACCAGGCCAGGACCTCTACTAAGTGTTTTAAAAATACGTTTAAAGAGGTATTTTTGGACTGAATTATGCATAAAATTCTTTCAAGTCTATGTTTTATTTTTATAAGGGAGATAAAATATGTATTCTCTTAAAAAATAAGAGATTCAAAATAACCACAAGTAAAATGTTGAATCCCTACCTACTATTATTTAAAATATCATACATATCCCAAAATATTAAAACACTTTACCTAGGCCTTTCTTTGCCAGGTAAGCAAGCACTTTTAAAATATTAATTTTTGTTTAACTGTTTATTTATTTTTTAAAAATTTTTATTGTTATTCAATTACAGTTGAATAACAATAAAGCATACGCCTTTTCTCCCCATCCCTCCACCCCACCCCAGCTGAACCCACCTCTGTCCCCCACCTCCACCCTCCCCCTTGATTTTGTCTGTGTGTCCTTTATAGTAGTTCCTGTAATCCCCTCTCCTCACTGTCCCCTCCCCACTCCCCCCTGACTATTGTTAGATTGTTCTTAACTTCAATGTCTCTGGTTATATTTTGTTAGCTTTTTTCTTTTGTTGATTATGTTCCAGTAACTGTTTACTTTAAATGAGATAAAATCTCATAGTGTTTTTAGTGTTTGTATTGTATTTAATTCAGATTATGTATTCTTATGTACACAATTTCCATTCTGAAATGATTTATTTCATAAGTGATGGTCAAATCTTTCATTCGATAAGCAAGTGTAGATTACTGTTAACTAAGTTTTAGTTTATAAAATACTCCTTGCATATTTTTGTTTCCATTTTATTTAAAAATTATACTCCTTTAAACAAGTAAATATGAATATTTGTATATTAATGAAATTTCAAATTTTAATATGTAAAAAGCATGCTTTCAAAATATAAACTTTTAAAAATTATCGGCTTTAGATGATAGTTCATAAAGTAGGCCAATTTTTTCTATTTTTTGTTGAAATTCACCAATGTGACAAAGCTCCCATTTCTGAGGTATGAGAAAATAGTGTTAGAGATTCCAAAATCAGAATTAAAAAAAAAAATCTGTTAGATACTCTGTTGTTGTAATCTAAATATCAAGATATAGGACATTTTGAAACTGATTAGGTTCTGGACATGACAGATGAAACTTCCAGTCTACTCCGAGCATTATTTTGAGGGTCAGTTGAATTCAGTGTAGCTACACAAATCTGGCTGCAATGGATTGTGTGGGAGAAAATAAACAGTAAATAAGTTTTCTGTGATGTTTCTTCTCATGAAGGGAAAAACTAAACTACCCTCCCTCCCTCCCCACTTTCCTCTCTTTTGTTCCTCTCCTTCCTTTTCTTTCTTTCTTTCCTTCTTTCTTTTTTCTTACACTCTTTCTTTCTTTTAAAAAATATTTAATCTCTCTCTTTTAAAAAATATGATAACAATTTAAGGGGCAGTCTGTATATATATGACAGAATTCATGAGATGTACTCATCAAAGTAAACTTGTTTCAACTTTGCCCATGCTTCATTTTAATTCTCTTGTAGCTAAACCATGGGTTATTCCAGCTGAAGTGGTAATCTTTATAATTTAAGAGGAGAAAAAAAATCAACCTGTTGTTGAGGTAGAAATAGTGCTTGTTACCTAAATTGTCTATTTGAAAGAGTTTATTGGATGATTGGTCAGTCCCTAATGTTCATATCACTGGCAAAGTACATGTGAATTATATGATTTGAGGAGTAAACTTTTTTATAATCCATGAAAAGATAAGTAAATTATAATCATTTAAATCACTGAATTTAAAGATAAATTATTAGTTTTTATTTGTCTACTTAGAGAAATTCTAAGACATAATTCAATCTGTTCTTTTCTCATTAAATGTAATATGGAGTATGATTGCTTTCTTTTTTTAATTCCTGGCCTTTAAATTAAAATTTGCCTTCATCCCTTAAGAAACTGCATTTGTTTATTCTCATTTCCTTTAAAAAAATCAATTCCTCATTTTTTATTAGCTGAAGACTTCACAATTTTAGTCTGTATGACTCAGATGTTGCCATGTAATATTAATTACTTTGCTTCAAAATAAGGGATCAAGCTTCCTAAAATAAGCCCTAAAGGGCAGACATGACTTTTCTAATATGCACAAAATCTTTTTAAAACTTCAGAGTGATTAGATACAAAGATTTTAAATTAAAAATTATAATTTGACTTTTATGTACATACCTTTAATGATAGTCATCTTATTCTGACCCAAAGCTAGTAGAATTATGGCATAACATTTGTTGATAACTCCCAAATTTCACTTCACAAATTCAAAAGTATTCTCCTTTTTTGACATTATCTTGACTATAGAATTTTCTGTTGCAAAGTTTAACAAAATTAAAGTTTGCTAACTTCAGGAAATGCTTTGAGACATTTTCTTAAGAAAATCAATTTCTTAGTAGTGTGATAATTTAACCTGTTAAAACTTAGATTTAAAATATTTAATTGTTTATTGTTTTATCACATTTTGAAGTTTTATACTTGATATTTATTTCCCTGATACAACTATCTTAAAAATGAAATTTTAAAATGGTACAAACTTATGTAAATATTACTAAAATAGCAATTGTATTATGTAGCCAAAATGTTTTGAATAAAAGTTTTAAAAGAAAAATCCCAAACACTTGGGCAAAAACATAAGTATGAATTTGCTAAGTGTTTCAGATAACATTGTATCATTGATTTTCATTCCTTGGTTCTAGTTTCTTGAATGTAACTAGCACTTCACTTTCCTCACATATTAAGACACAATTTCATTTAAATGAATTTGAGTTTAATCTAAAAGTCCACATATACAAGATAGGCTATATTATGTGAAGGAGAAAAAGGCTCTACTTGGTTATATTAATTATTATAGCAATCAACATCTAGAAATTATCAGGAATTAGATTACATATTTAATTTGAAAATAAAAGCTTTGTCATCCCCTCTGAATACTTGATGTGGTCTGTGTGACAACATGGGTGACAGAAGACTCAGTGTGAAACCACTGAACTCTGTGATCATGAATGTGCAAACACTTGACCATTCAGATTCCAAGTCCCACTCTTTGCCTCACCAAGATATTTAATAAAATAAAAGAATGTACACAGATGTTATAAACTTCACTGAAATAATTTTAATCCATACACTCAAACATCATATATAACTCAGTTAAGTATTCCCTCCAATTGTTCATTTGTGGTTTAAATATATTTAAAATAGTAAATTTTATTTTTATTAATATTTCCCTCAAGGCTTTAAGATCACTAACCATCAGAGAATCAGTATAAGGGGGGCAGAGAAAAATGGTTTCTAGTGTATAGGTAATTTTTGAGCATTTTTAACTTTCTTCTCTCTAGAAAACGAGCAGGAATCCCATGGACAGGAATAAAAAAGAACTCCACTAGAATAGTTTATACGCCAGGTAAAACTTCTGGATGTCTCGTGCGTGCTTAAGCACATTGGCTTTTTTTTACTCCCCATGTATGTTCAACAAACCCTTCAATGTAAAGGAATACTTTTCTTCAGCTTTCTTTACACAAAAGCAAAAGTACTTACACTATCTAAAACAATACAAGAAACATTTTACTTCATAAAACTAACAAAAAGAGCAATGAGGCCTTTGGGAAAAACTGACCACATAGATCCTACAAATGCCCTAGACCACTTTAATTGTACTCCCAGTGCAGAAGCCTATATTAAATTGGTTTCAACAAAACAAGGGGGGAAAAAAACCAGTCCAAAGGATACAACACATTTTAAAACACTGTTTAAAATGATACTTCCTAATTCTTTGAATACCTTCTAGATTTTCAAAAAGAAAAACAAATTTATCAGCATTGTCTATCTTGATATTTGCAGTGTAAAAGAAAAAATTCATTAACATGAGAATGTTTAAATATCTATTTTGTTATTTTCAGCTGTGCATGATTGTTATTTTTAAAGGCTCTTTGAGGCCAAATTTAGTCTATTAACTTTAAGTGTACAGAATGTTAAACATTCTAGTGAAAGCTCGAATGCTGTTTTCAGTGATTAAATCACAAATTTTAAATAGTTTTTTTCTTCACACATTTAGAATGTGTCAGTACTTAGTTTTTCTAATAACATAAAATAGGCTCATTTTGTTGCTGAAATCAAGAGAATCTACATCTGGATAATCATGCCATTTTGAGTATCATACTTCAGTGTATTTCTGTGGCTGAATTGTCAAAGACACACGAGTTCTGTCTGCATTGAAACAAATACTTAATCATGTGCCTCCTTCAAAGGGAGTTGAAATAAATGTACCTACAGTAGAAGAATTCAGTTTTTCTAGCATCAGGAAACATTACGGTTAAAATTTTTGTGTGAGCCAGAAATGTACCCATCACTTGGGCCTAACACATAAAATATATTGAGGCAGAAGAAGACAAATGCCCGACAAGAGAAAGTAATTACATCTGCACAAGAGAGTAGCATAACAGCTGTTGGGGACATAATCCTTGTGAATTTTCTAACTTTTATGCCCACAAACTCACAACCATTTAATTGTATTTCCTTTCCTCTTAAAAAAATTAAAAAAAATCTATGCTCAAGCATTAATGTTTTCTTTCTCAACACCAAATTGAATATGATTACAATTTCAACTCAAGTTTTATTACAGTATTAACAATCAGTATTATGCAAGGTCACAAAATATATGTGTAATAAACATAATGAGCTTGGGTGTTAATGTTGTTTAACATTTACACAACTCTGCCCTGTAAAACATACCCCTATGTAAATCAGATATCTGGAAATTTGACTGATATTTTACTACTGAGGGGAAACAAGGAGTTTGGAAAGAAAATAAGAGATGGGAAGAAAAGATGAACATGATTAATAGGTGTTTGTTTTATAAAGAGGCTAGGAAGACTCTTTTAAATCCTTCACTGCTCCTTCCTATGTGCTCACTGAAGTGAAGAGGTAGTTCACATGCCTTTCAAAGCCTTCAAAGAACTTAGTAGTCTGTTACTGATGCTAAATTATTCCACTTGCATCCTGTTGTATATCAGGTGCTCTCCATGTATTGGTGCAAGGTGAAATGTTGGCTTTATTCATTAGAAACTTTCTTTTTCAAGAAAGCAGTTAAAATATGCCTAGAAAAGTCTTTCACGTTGAGTCCATTTCAAATAACCTCTGCTGAAGACTAAAACACCTTTCTAGTTCCTTACCCTTTCCCTCCCTCCGCAAAAAAACGGCATTTTTACTTTTCTTTTTAAATTCTTTTGATTAAAAATGCGTAATCTACTTCGCGTTTTTTTCTTTAAAGAATCACTCTTATTCTCCAACTTCGTAGAAATATAAAGGAGAAGTTACACTTTATTCAACATTTGAATCTTTAAAGTTATGGGTACCCAAAACAGTAACTTAGTTCTAATTAAAATTCTTGCTGTTCCTAACTGTATTTTACTAAGATTACTGTCTGATATAAATATATGAAAATTCCTTGAGTAATTAAAAATGGACTCATAGATGTGCTGAGTACAGTAGCACAAAATGTGTTTGCTTTTGAAAGGTACTTATTTGCAGCGGCTTATACAAATTTTAATAATTTTGTCAAATATCTTCGTGAATAATTTATTAACCCCTTGATCGTTTTAGTACACTACGTACACACGCGCGCTGTATTGTGTATGTGTACACACACGCACACCCTACGCAGGAATCAATTGCCATATACCAGAAATGACAATGAAAAGGGAAGAGCAAGAATTACATAATTAGATGTCCACAGTCTCATAAAAGGGGAGTGCGGGGCTGTTAAGCAGGTGAATAAAAGAAACATCCCAAACTAAAAATCAGTTGCCTCAAATTGGAGCTTTCCGCAGGCTGTCGCGCTGAGCGGGGAAGGCGTAATTTCAAGGAAGTGGGGGTGGGAGGGATCCCGACACCTTTCACCACCTCCCCGGGGGGGTCTGTCAGGGAGGCGGCCGCGGAGACCCGCAGCAGGCGGTGACAGTACCAGGTGAGCACGAAGGGGAAGAGAAAGCACTGAACGCGTCCACAAAGCATGCGGGGCCTCCCCTCTCGCGCAGGACTGGCAGCTCTGCCGGCCCGCGCAGTAGGAAGCGGCAGCCAACAACAGGGCGCGGGTCGCAGGAGGTGGGCGGCTAGGGGCGAGGGTAGGGCGGCTTGGGGCGCGGGCCGGACGGCGGGCGGAGGAAGCTCTGGGCCGGGAGGCCCACAGCCTGCGCCGCAGCCCGGAGCCGCGTGCGCGCGCGGCCGCATCAGCTGAGTGCGCGGCGCGCATCACGTGGTGCGCGTGTCGAAGGTCACAGCGCGCTCACAATGGAGCTCTCGGAGTATGTGCAGAAAGGCTTCCAGTTGCTGGCCGATCCCGACTCTTTTGACTCCAACGCCTTCACGCTTCTCCTCCGGGCGGCTTTCCAGAGCCTACTGGACGCCCAGGCGGACGAGGCCGTGTTAGGTAAGCCGCTCGGCTCTGAGCTGGATCGGCCTGGGTGGAGGGGCGCTCAAGGAAAGCTGCGAGACCGAGCGAGACGGGTAAAAGCCCCGGGAAGAGGAAGTCTCCGGGCTTTGCCCTTCGCTCCGGACTGCAGAGGGTGGAGTTGTGGCTCTGCCAGAACCCAAAGCGGACCCTGAACATTGTTCTATCTCCTGTCGGCACCTGCACACTGCCGGCTACGCGCTCCTGGCCTGATTACCCCCTCCCAGGCTCTTTGTTGCTTTCTAAAGCCCGTGCTTAAGTCTTGTTTGTGGCCTAAACATCTAAGGTTTTCAGCCTGGTCTGGGGAAAAAGGCTGTTTGACACTTGGATTTCATCAGGCGAGCTCTCTGGCAATTCAAGCTTTTAGTGCTAGGCTGGCAAAGGTTTTAAAGGGTCTGTTTCCAGAGTAATTACTAAGGCAAATAGTGGTGATATTTTACAACTTAGAGTAATACCTCAAGTTCCTACGATCACTCCAACACTCTAGTTAGGTGTGTTTTACACCTAGAACGTTAAGAACGGTGCATAATGTTTTGTTCCGCACCAGTTACCAGGAGGCGAGTCTCTTTTAAGTGGTGTGGTCAGTGATTGCCGACTGGGTGAATGTATGGGTTGAAGACATATTTTAAGACAGATCGCTTTTAGATAATTTTCTTAAATATAAATATCCCAGCAGTTCAAATTTTTGTGTTTTTTTCCCTGTGGTTTCATAAACTAAACACTTGTACAAAAAATATGAAAGT
This sequence comes from Desmodus rotundus, assembly GCF_022682495.2. Classification (NCBI taxonomy): domain Eukaryota; kingdom Metazoa; phylum Chordata; class Mammalia; order Chiroptera; family Phyllostomidae; genus Desmodus; species Desmodus rotundus. Next base: position 142,541,798 of record NC_071390.1, read on the forward strand.
GGAAGTTCTTTAAACGAAAATAGTAACCACCACCTGGGTAATTTCAAAAAAAAGGATGGCTGTCAAAATCTGAAAATATTTTGAAAATTATATTTAATATTCTGAACTCGTGCCCTCGCTTCCTTTGATGTATTAATGTCCATGGAGTCATTTACCCTATAATTAATCTTTAGAAGGAATGTTTATTCATTCTTAAATTTTCACCATGTAAAATATTTATGTTCTTATTTTCTTTTGAATTTACTCCATCCAGTATTAGAATGAACACTGCATGGTTATATTTTCTTTAGGACCATAATGCTTTTTAAAAAACAGAAAAAAGACCAGGAACAGTAGAATTATTGCTGCGCTCTTTATTGTTTTGCCACTGACGTTGTTGCTCATCTCATTTACTTATAATTGCCAGTCCTTATAGTGGAATTATTTTTGCTATCTTGTTAAAGGGGGGGTTTACCCAAATTAAAATATCCCTTTTAGAAAAGACTATAAAAAATTTATTACAGGCATCACTGGCAATTTATTTTAGATCATCCAGACTTGAAACATATCGACCCAGTGGTTTTAAAACACTGTCATGCAGCAGTTGCAACTTACATATTGGAAGCAGGAAAGCAAAGAGCTGACAAATCTACTCTAAGGTACGAGATTTATTTAAATTCCATTTATTAGCAAATAGTAACTTTATGATTCCAATTTTAGTTTTTAGTATGGGAACTAAACTTTGGCTTCTTATTTTCCTTCAGCACTTACCTAGAAGACAGTAAATTTGATAGAGAGCGAACAGAACTATTTTGCACGGAATATCAGGTTATTTATGTCAATTTTTTAAAATTAAGAATTACTATTGTTTCCTACTCTGTTTGCAAATTTGTGTTTTCTTTCATTCTTTTCTCTTCTTTTTTTTTGTCCTCCAGAATAATAAGGATTCCCTAGAAATCCTACTGGGAAGGTACGTACCTTTATAAGGTGTCAAGTTGAGCTACTTTTCACTTGCAGGTATGAATGGAGAATGCTGGTATGAAAAAAAACAGGGCAAAAAAACAGGGATCTTGACCAAACGAAAAGGGGCCAAAGGGCAAGTTAAACGATTGAAGTTAAGCTAATGTTTTTAAAGATAAGTTTATTGAGGTAATTTTAAAAATGTTCTTTTAATGTGCAGAACTTGAAAATGAAGTTTAACAATATTTCAAGTTCAGAATGGATTAAAATTATGTGGGGGAGGGTTGGAAGGTAGACACCATACTTAGTAAAAATACTGAAAGTTTTCTGTAGATATTATGTACAAAATTATGCTTGTATCTTTCAGTATAGGCAGATCTCTCCCTCATATAACTGATGTTTCTTGGCGTTTGGAGTATCAGATAAAGGTAAAGTTTAACTGTTCTCTAGGGTTACTTAGGAAAGTTTTAAAAATATAGTTAAAGACTGAAATGGGTTGTGTTGTGTTGTTTTAGACCAATCAACTTCATAAGATACACAGACCTGCATATTTGGTGACCTTAAATGTAGAGGTATTTATGCATTAGCCCTGTCTAAAAATTAAATGTGTGATGGAATTTAATTTACTTGTTTTAAATAAACAGCATTTTTTTCCTTCTCTAGAACACTGATTCCCGATCCCACCCAGAAATTAGTTTTAGTTGCAACATGGAACAATTACAGGTACAGTATTAGTATCTGTGAATATGCCCACCTTTTTATAGATGTTTAACTGAGAATTAATGCTTTTAAAAAGTTCAAAAGAAGAATAATCTAACCCATCTATCAGTAGATAATGAAGGTTGGTTAAGGATTTAATGGGAAGGGGACTTCAAAAGCAATATTTTAATGTAAGCTTCACTTTTGAAATTAAAATGTTACTAATAGAGAATTGATGCATTTTTACTGATCCCTCCAATTAAACTTCTGAAGTGTGGTGTTGAGTGAAAATTCCTTCAGTTTGTGATCAGTTTGATCCTATAGGACAAATAAAGTTACAAATACGGCTTTTAAAATGTCTTCTTTGCTTTCAGAAATTGAATTAAACTTTCAAAACAGGATTTTAAAACTGGTTTTAAATGACTTTTGATAAATGGGAAAGTATACATAAAATTCTAAAACTTTATATTGCCAGTGTAAGACTGGGGAAATTAAAAACTACATTGATTAGTGGACATGACAGCGAATTTATTTCCCACCACTTAAAAAATGAAGATCATTGCTTGAAATGATTTTGATGAAACTTAACTTTCCAAAAGACATGTCCAGAGTTGTTTTTAATGTAACCATTAATCAAACTTGGGACTTTGAGAAAATGTGAATACACTGTAATCTTTGTTAGAATAACATGGGAAATTTAATTTAGATATGTCTTTCCTGGTAGGAGAATTTGGTTATAAATCATATTTCAAATCTGAGGGCAAGTAACTTATTTGAAGATGAACTATTTTAGAGGAAAAGCTTCTTTTGATGGTCTGTCAAAGGTTAATATCCTCGTGAATTTTAAACTTGTTTATCAATTATCTCCCGACTTTGTTCTTGACTTTCTCGAACTTGGATACTTCTTTCCCGTGTTTTATCTTAAAAACTTAGCATTATATACATCTTTTAGGACTTAGTGGGGAAACTTAAAGATGCTTCGAAAAGCCTGGAAAGAGCAACTCAATTGTAACTTGGGGAGGTTAGCGATCCGCCCGTGTTCAGAAGACCAGGAACTCCTTGCTGTCGGCAGAACCATCGTTTGTGCGAAGTGGATATACTGCTTTTTAAATAAAAGAAAATTCTTTTTGGATTTATGCCGTTCATAAACTTTGACGCTTTTTTTTACACTTGTGAAAGTTAAGAGGGAAATTCTGCCTAAGTATTTGAATCTTTATTAATTGCACATCGATCAATTTTGATCACTTTTCAAGTCTTACAAAAGGAAGTAGACAGTATTTACATTCTGAATAAATAAGTTCCCACCAAAACTACTGAGCGTTTGTTTGGATGTGAGTTTGTATGTCAATTATTACTGTGAAGACAGAGCTATTAGCGTTAACTTTTAACGACCGCCTTTTCTCTGGATTAAAATTAAACTCAGTGGGAAAGGATGCGATCTCCGGGGTTTGTTGAAGACTCCAACTTCAAGACTTGGAGAGCAGGCGCGGTCCCTCTGCCGGGGGGAGCTGGCGCGTCCCGTTACCTGCGCCGGAGGGCTCGATAGCAGCCGGGGCCTCCCCCGCGGGGCTGCCGCGGTCCGCCCGGCCGCGCGGAGCCCCTGGCCGGAGAGAACAGCTGCCCGTGCGCGCCCCTCCTCGGCTGCTGGCGGGAGCTGGTGCGGCCGCGGGAAGACAGGGGCGGGCGCTGTTGTTTCCACAAGCCCAACTCCGGCGCAGGTTCCGCGCCGCGGTGCCGGAGTCTGGGCCGCAGCCCCTGCGGGCGGCAGGGCCGAGAGGGGGTTGGTGACCAGTGCTCTCTTCAGCTGGAGCCCTGGGATTGTGCGCCGCGGGCGGAGGCGTACGGCAGAAAAAAAGAAATAACGGAGGGGGTGGGGTGGGCTGAGCAGCGAGCAGCGCCAAAGCGATGCCGGCGTCGAGAACCGGGTAGCGCGTGTGGCGTCGTGGAGAAACCTCGCCGCTGCCGCCGCCGCCGCCAAGAGCGAGGGGGAGGGGGTCGGGTCGCGCTGCTCCGAGGGGAGGGGGCATCCACCGGCCCGACTACACCGACACTAATTCCCAGGCCGCCCTTAAGGAATGAGGGGAGCACGTGACCCGGTGGGGGGGCAGGGGAGGGGGCGGGCGGACTCTGAGCCATTTTGGAGCCGGTGTCAGTTTCCACTCTGCCTTCAGCGGTGTATTTTTTTCCACCCTCCCCTCCCCCCTCTTCATCCTCCCTCCCCTCCCCCCGCCTCTCCGCACGCACATACACAGCGCCCCCCCACCCGCCCTTCTCTTCCAATAGCAATATGAAATAATAATCGTAGTATTAAAGGCAGAGATCCGGGCGAGACAATGGGGATGTTGGCGAGGGAGCCCCGATCCGGATTAGAAACACCTCCCAGCCCCGCAGAATAATACTGATCGCGCCCCCTCCGCGCGCTCCCTCCCCCGAGTGCGGAGCGGGAGGAGGCGGCGGCGGCCGAAGAAGAGGAGGAGGAGGAGGAGGAGGCCGAGGAGGAGGCGTTGGAGGCCGAGGAGGAGGAGGCCGAGGCGGAGGAGGAGGAGGCCGAGGCAGAGGAGGAGGAGGAGGCCGGGCTCGGGAGGCAGCATGAGCCGAGCGCGGCGGCCGCGGCTCCTCTCGGCTGCGCTCGTTGCCCATTGACAGCGGCGTCTGCAGCTTGCTTCAAGATGGCCGCTTGGCTCACATTCATTTTCTGCTGAACGACTTTTAACTTTCATTGTCTTTTCCGCCCGCTTCGATCGCCTCTCGCCGGCTGCTTTTTCCGGGTACGTAAGAGGCGAGGCGCCTCCAGGCCTGGGCCGGGGGCCGGCGGGGGCCGCGCGGGGCTGGAGCCGGCCGCGGGTGGACGGGGAGCGCCCCCCCCACCCCGCGCCTCGCCCCGCCGGCCGGGAGGGCGCTGACAGCGTGGGCGCCGAGCCCCGCGCCGCCGCCCGCCGCCGCCGCCGCCCTCCGGCCCCGCGCGCCTCCCGCGCCCGCGAGCACGCGCCCGCGCCGCCCGCCGACTCCCGCGGCGCCGGGACCGACCCGCAGCCCGCGCCGCGCCGCCGCCGCCGCCGCCGCCAGCCGGGCTCGGCGCCGCTCCAGCCGCCTCCCGCTCAGCCCCGGACGCGCCGCGCGCGGCCCCACGTTTTAGTTGCTTTCTCCCCTCAGCGCCCCTGTACACCCTCGCGACGCACATGGCCCCCGAGAAGAACACTTGTACTTGCAGCCTCGGCGGCTCTGGCGGCCGCGGCGCCCTTTGTTGAGAGGTAGATTTGGGCGAAACGGGGACGGGTTCCTGAAATCGGGAGCTGCTCGGGTCCAGCGGCTTCCCTCCTCTCCCGAAGAAAGGGCTTTTGAGGGGTTTAAACGACCAGAGAACGCCCCCATTTTATAGGGACGGGTTACGCGGGGGGCGGCGGTCCTGCCAAGGTGGATGTTAGACGGGGGGGAGCCAAGAGAAAAATGTTATTAACTTAAGTTGGAGGGACACTTGTGTGAAATTGGATGGCTTGTAAGATGGCGGTTCCCAGTGTTTCCAAGGTCTTCTGCATTTGTGTTTAAAATGGTAAAGTTTTCAAGGTGTTATTTGTTATTAGTCTTGAGTAAGTTCTTTAAACATCACTTGGGAAGTGCTCACTGGGAAGTGGCCATTTCAAATTTGGAGCTTTTTTTGGGGGGGGGCGAGTGATGATGGTGACTGGACGTTAGTCTTGCAGGAAGGTTTCCTTTCTTTCGAGCTTCTTTTTCCTCTTTCTCTTTTTCCCTTTCGGAAACTACAACTTTTCTCAACCTCTATTATGGGATGCACCTAGAACCATGACCTAAAAGTCTACTGCCTTTTATACGTTTTGCTAAATGCCATCATAGGTCATAATGGCAAAGAGATGCTTTGGAAAAGAAGCACAAAAAAAGTGATTGGATGTGTTTATGCAGTCTTCTGGGTTTGACAGCTATATAGCGTGATCTTTTTCACAGAGATTTACAGTTAATAATTGGAAGTAAACAAGTAGAAAGACTTTGATCATTTCCAATTGCAACAAAAGGATTTAGTGGGCTTAGTAATCACAGTAAAGTATTTGAAGAAAAGGATGTATTAACCCCTTCCCTTAACATAGGCAAAATTCTGGGCATGGTTTTTCAAATCCGACTGTAGGTTGGTGGTACCTGGAATGTTATGGGCAGTTCAACTTACTCCTTAACTCCCAGTTCTGGATACACATGGTACGCTGTATTAAATACTTGGCCCTTAGAGATGCAAATTGTTGACAGTATATACTAACTTATGAGACTATGTTAACATTTGAGTTTTAAATAAACTAATCAGAATCCCTTAGAGGTTGATTTTATGAGCAAACTTATAAATTTTTCATAGTTGAGTACATTCCTATACTTCTGCCCCAGAGTGCACGTGTTTGAAATACCCTACTTGTGCAAGTTATACATCTAGTAACAGTATCTTTAAAGCCATGAAAAAGTCACTGTATGTGCACTTGTGTGTATGCACACACACACTTTTGTAAGATGGATGAGCATTTCATTGTTATTGATAAATCAATTAAGATTCTACCAAGTTCTTGGATGTGCATTAAGTGCCCAAATAGGCAAAATTCTCCCTAGGAGCCAAGTTAACCCCTACTTCACCCATACTTGTATTGAGCTGTGAGCCTCAACTGAGGTTATGAAGTTCATTTGCATTTCTTAGATTGCAGTAGTCAAGCTGATTGTTAACATAAGAACTTGCTTCTGTTTTCCTTCATTTTGACATTACTGGTGTCAGGCCTCCAACCAAATTGACATCCCCAACTAAGTATGCTATAATGGGAAGTTTAACTATTGAGTATTTTTACCATTGTACGTTTGGTGCATCTTTGCTTGATTAGCTGGCAGTTTCTGTGTTGGAACCTAGACGGTTTTCATTTCTAAGATGCAAGTGTTTCTTAAACCTTATCAACATGTCAAATGTTTTCATTTTTCATTAAGCTGCCAGTACTTTCAAATGGAATAAAAAGACAAAGAGCTGGTTTTTATATAGTAACAAAGTTACACTATTTAACATTGTAAATGATAATAAGGTTGTAGCCAAATTCTTCTGAACTTAGGTTGAGGAGTTGTATGAATTAAGACTTAGGATGAATTTGAAAGGGTTTTGGTGAAGTACATGTGAGCTAAATGTTTAAAGCCAATCAGTGTAGATTACCCTCCACTGAGATTTGATTGTTCTGTGTGTTAATATTTGTGTTTGTTGTTGGTTTTCTGAAAAGTAAAGAAGGAAAGGCAGCTCTTTTTATTGAAGCCCCTAACTTAAAACTTCATGATCGGTGACATTAGTGTGGTATGCTTTCACTGGCAGATGGAAGTATATCACCTTACTTTCTAGGAAAGGTCCTGCGGTGTCCCAAGGAGAGTCGTCTTTAACAACCAAGAACATTTGTCTTTAATCATCAAATAGAGTGGATTTAAATATTGCTACTCTTTACGGACACTGCTCCACCCAAAACTCCTCTGCAACCCAACTTAGATTTGTATCAACAATATGTTGGAAAATTCTTCTAAACAGGTAACCCAAAGATAACCGAGGAGTCAAACATGAAGCTTTCTGGTTGAAGTCGGTGGTTGCCACTGTAGGCACTTTCATAAAAGAGGTTTTGTTTTGTATTTTATCATTTTTTAGTACTCCAAAGCTTTAGTGGTATTTCCCTCTTCTACCCTCCTCTTCTACAGTAAAATTTCCTAAGAATTAAAACCTCAGATACTTCAAGTTTCACAAGCTCCCAGATTTCTATTCAAGGCACCTTTGAGAATGTACTTCAGACAGGTCTAGAAGCTTAGTCTTATTTTATGTTCTGAAATGAATGAAGTGGGAGTAAGAAATGTTATTTTTCAAGACTACTACACGAAGTAATTGACTTCCTGGATTGTACATTGGTGTATGGTTTCTGACAGTACACCACCGTGACTTTTTGTAACATATACTATCAGTTGGGAATGTCATTTCATCGTGTGGGGGTCTCAATGGAGTTTAGGCTGAAAAAAAATGACATTTGTTTTTCTCTCCTATGGTTGCTCTGGGTTGACAAGGTGTTGATTTAGCCTTGGGAATGGGTTGGTCACATGGTTCTTTACATATTGTCACAATTGTACCCATTAAAGTAGTTTTTCTTGCATCCAGCATAGCTCAAATAAAATACAGGGCTTTGCCCCATTCTTATCTTCTTGTAAAACAGATTTTAGTTTTCAGCCTTTCTAAAACTTTATCGCTCATCTAACGATAGAACTTCATATTAAAGAAAAAAGTTTTAAAGAGGTTCAGTTTAATAAACATTTTTGCAATTTGAGCCCTGAAGGTTTGGGGCTAAGTGCACCTTTGGCAATTCTCAAGAGATCCCTTTGTGAAATTTTTGACCTAGTGATTGCTAACAGGAGAGACCGAAAGAGTCAAGCGAGATCTGAAAGAAGCGCGGAGTCGACGTGGAAAGAGGCCCCCAAGAGTGTCCGAAATGGCCGGGAGTGCGGTTTGCATTTTCCTTTACCGCTCGCCCACTCCGGGGTCCTCCCAGCTGCCCTGCTGGGTTGCAGCGGGCGGGGGTACCGTTCCCTAGTGTCTCGGGCCTCGCGGGGCCGCCCCACCCCCCCCTCCAGCGCTGCTGCGCCCGCACCCCACCCCGCCCCCGCGCCGGCCCCGCCCCCGCGCCGCGCCAGCCCCTCCCCCTTGCCCGCCGCCGCCCCGACCGCCCCGCACGCCCGGCCGAAGCTCCAGCTCGGCCTGGGTCCGCACTGAGTTGTAGCTGTGGCCGGATGCCAAGTGTAAGTGTAAGTTGCTATGGAAACCCCGACTGAGGCCAGTGCCGAATCTGGAGCCAGACGGAGCCACGGAGCCAAAGAGCTGGATCCGCCCCTCGCATCCCGGCCCCCGAGTGTCCGCGCGCTCAGGCCCCAACCCGAGGCCGACTTGGAGGTGCTTCTCCTGAGGCCCCAGCACCCAGCTCCGGAAATGCCAGGGATGCAGATAGAGCAGAATTTGTTTTCCCTTTGTGTTGCGTAAAAAACGTGCCAGGTTCTGGTTGCTGGAAGCGCCTAAAACAACAGGAACCCCTGGAAAGCCAGGGCATGCTCCTGGGTTTTCGATTGAAGATCCATAAAGAAGTTTTACAATAAATTCAGAGACCGAACGAGCCCTAGTGGTTGGTAAATATCTGCGAGGACCGTGTAGCGACTGCAGCGGCAGTGGGGCTGTTAGGCTGGAGGACAAATGGAAGAAAGAGACCCGAATACTCTTGGCTCCCTGCCCCCACCACAGACCTTTTCTTTACCCTGCTGGAATGACTGGAGGGACCACAAGTTAACTTTAGTTGGAACATTTTTCACCATTTTAGTAGACTTGATTCGAGTCAGATTGTAAATTTCTTCTGTAGAAAACATTGGGACAATCTAGTTGTACAGTGTTAAGAGTTTCACGAAAGCCTCAGCATTTCAAAGTGTACGGTTACTAAAAGTTGGAGATAATGTCGATTCTCTTTCTGTGAATTATGGCCATTTCTATGTCTTGTAGGATTTCTTATCAAGCAGAAATGCATCGAACAACTAGAATCAAGATCACTGAGCTAAATCCCCACCTCATGTGTGTACTTTGTGGAGGGTACTTCATTGATGCCACAACCATAATAGAATGTCTACATTCCTGTAAGTACAAAGTTTTAGACCTTTTTTGTGTCATAGATATTTCCCATTTCATCCTGAAATAGGGAAATTTAACAATTCCGCAGTCCTTGAGAATGTTGTTAAAAAGTGATGGAATCGATTCTTCTCTTTCATTTAGTGACTTTTTATTAATATAAATTTAATAAAATATATAAGTATGCAATGTGTAAGTGTTTATCAGGATACAAGTTTAATTAGTTGAAAACATCTTTTGGCATTTACCATTTTGCTAGTATTAGTTCTCCATTTCTGACACTTATTTTAATGGTTAGCATATAATTTCTAAGCTTACAAAATGTGTCTGTATTTCTTAGTCTGTAAAACGTGTATTGTGCGTTACCTGGAGACCAGCAAGTATTGTCCTATCTGTGATGTCCAAGTTCACAAAACCAGACCACTACTGAATATAAGGTAGGAAAATACTTAAAAGCCTTGTTTGTAAGTGTTGTTGGAATTGCATAATTTAGTGAAGTTTATTTCTTCACAGAAAATACATTCTTGAGTCCCACCTAATATGTAGGCTTTTTGGAGTGTAGCCCTTAATTTCTTGCTGTGTTAACAGTGACTAATTTTAAACAAAGCTCAGTGTTATTCAGGGGATTTTAAGATTTTTAAAAACTGAATCAGTTCTCCATTTTTGCATTGCTTTATTGACTTCATGACAGGCAAAAAAGTGAATGTGTTTAAAGTGCTTCTATTCTCGTCCCTTTATTCCTTCATAGCTAACTTAGTAACTTAAAGGGCACATGTCTCTCGACTTAGAGAAATGTGAAGAATTTATTGGTGAATATAAAATATATTTCTACTGATTTTTGAGTGCTACTACATAAAGAACTTTCATGCCTATAATTAATGATCAGATTGATGTAATTATAGACAGTATAATTAAGTAAAATACAATAGCATCAGGAAAACAAAGAATATATTAGTAACTTATGAGCATTTTTAGCTTTTGTCATATTGATAGTTTACTTTTCTAATTTATTCTTTTTCAGGTCAGATAAAACTCTTCAAGATATTGTCTACAAATTAGTTCCAGGGCTTTTCAAAAGTAGGTAACTTCCTTAAAAATGAATTTTTAAACATTATCAGTTTTACCCATTATACCAAATGTTTAAGTCTTCCCCTCCCGTTCCCCCTTTAGATGAAATGAAGAGAAGAAGGGATTTTTATGCAGCTCATCCTTCAGCTGATGGTAAACTCTTGGGAGCTGGGAAGACATTTTATTTGGAGGGAGAACTTATTCAGTAATTTCTCAAAATTGAATTTAATTTGAAGTATCACTTCTCATATATATAATATCTAATTAAATACTTAATTTTTTAAGATTGAATTTCAAAATGTCTTTATAGCTGCCAATGGCTCTAATGAAGATAGAGGAGAAGTTGCAGATGAAGATAAGAGAATTATAACCGATGATGAGATAATAAGCTTATCCATTGAATTCTTTGATCAAAACAGGTAAATTCTTTAGAAATATGTTTTATATTTATGTGTTTATTAGATAAATTGTTTCACTAATAAATGATCTGTTTCCTAGATTGGATAGGAAAGTAAACAAAGACAAGGAGAAATCTAAGGAGGAGGTAAGGTTCCATGTCCCCAAAGCATAAAAGAAACATTGTTTAGATTCTAACATTTTACAAGTATATGTTGCCCTTTAGAATATTCTAGGGTCAGATGATGCTGTCAAATAGAAGAAATTTGTCATGTTTGATGTTTAGGAATTATCTATATCTGGTAGTTAATAAGTAGAATTTATTTTCTATGTGATTACTATTGTTACAAAATATTTTAAATAATTAATGTTTAATGCTTTATTTAAAGTTTCCTTATTATATCAGGTACCCTTTCATTTAATATTTATAAAAATAGTAATCTCAAAGCATAGTTGAGAATTTAGTCATATCCCAGTTTTGGGGATACCTTTTATTATATTCAGGCAACTTAAAACTTTTTTTAAATCTGGAAATTAAGAATAAAAAAATTATTTTTGTAAATGTGCTTAGGTGAATGATAAAAGGTATTTACGATGCCCAGCAGCAATGACTGTGATGCACCTAAGAAAGTTTCTCAGAAGTAAAATGGACATACCTAATACTTTCCAGGTATGTACTTTATATCATTTGTACGTTTTATATAGATCTCTCTCTCTCTCTGTCTCTTTTTTTAATTCAGTGACTTTTTCCTTTTTGGATTCTGAACCAAAAAAGCAATAGAATTTTTTTTAAATTTAATGTAATTTAGTATTTAATTTGGAAGTATCTTTTAAAATAACTTCTGTCTTGTGCTGTGAAAACAAATACCTAAATAATTCAGGAAATATTTTCCCTCGTTTGAGATTTCAAGAGGGATTTTTTTGTCCAAATGTTTGGAGAAAATGTTTTTTTAAAGCATGTTTGGATTATATTTACATGACAAAAGAAAAATCTAGACTGACTTTTGTTCTGTGTCATACTTAATTGAAATACCATTTTTCAATAGATTGATGTCATGTATGAAGAGGAACCTTTAAAGGATTACTATACGCTAATGGATATTGCCTACATTTATACCTGGAGAAGGGTAAGTAGGATATCTAATACAGATTTGTGGTAAACCGTATTTAAAGAGTTAAGACTGATTTTTTTCCCCCTTTTGACTTTGTAGAATGGTCCCCTTCCTTTGAAATACAGAGTTCGACCTACTTGTAAAAGAATGAAGATCAGTCACCAGAGAGATGGACTGACAAATGCTGGAGAACTGGAAAGTGACTCTGGGAGTGACAAGGCCAACAGCCCAGCAGGAGGTATTCCCTCCACCTCTTCTTGTTTGCCTAGTCCCAGTACTCCAGTTCAGTCTCCTCATCCTCAGTTTCCTCACATTTCCAGTACTATGAATGGAACCAGCAACAGCCCCAGCGGTAACCACCAATCTTCCTTTGCCAACAGACCTCGAAAATCATCAGTAAATGGGTCGTCAGCAACTTCATCTGGTTGATACCTGAGACCTTAAGGAAAAAATTTTGAACCCCTGATTTATATAGATGTCTTCATGCCATTACAGCTTTATAGATGCTAATACATGTGACTATCGTCTAATTTGCTTTCTTTTGTAGTGACGTTAAATTTGGCTATAAAAGATGGATTAGATGTGATACTGATGTGGACGTCAATTGAAAAGAAAGATTGTTCCTATAAAGAATTGGTTTCTGAGAAGGCAGGCAAGATTTTTTTCTGTGTGTTAGGAAAGACATGAAATGGCTTCTGTAACTGTTTTTTGGATTTGAAATTACTCTGCAGTGGATATAAAGATTTGGCCATAGTTTGTTAATTTCAACTAACGCCTACATTACATTCTCCTTTATTGTTCTTGTTATTAAGCTGTTTTGTGAACCTGTAGAAAACAAGTGCTTTTTATCTGGAAATTCAACAAACAGAAAGAATATGCATAGAATAATGCATTCTATGTAGCCATGTCACTGTGAATAACGATTTCTTGCATATTTAGCCTTTTGATTCCTGTTTGATTTTTACTTCTGTTGCTACGCAAAACTGATCAAAGGAAAGTAAACTTCAGTTTTACAATCTGTATGCCTAAAAGCGGGTACTTCCGTTTATTTTACTGACTTGTTTAAATGATTCGCTTTTGTAAGAATCAGATGGCATTATGCTTGTTGTACAATGCCATATTGGTATATGACATAACAGGAAAACAGTATTGTATGATATATTTATAAATACTATAAAGAAAATATTGTGTTTCATGCATTCAAAAATGGTTGTTAAAATTCTCTAAACTGGTTCGACCTTTGCAGATACCCTATGTTTGAGCCTTCTCGGCATAGAATATTTTTAACGTGGATATCTAATTCTAAAATCTGTTCCTTTGGAAGCAATTGGCAAATCATTACACTGACTTTCTCTAATGGTACATGTTTACTTTTAAAATAGTTGCAGTAAAGAAAAACTTTTAACTAAGGAATTTGGAAATAGTGTCTTCATTTCCCATTGCTTATAGTGAAATTAATGTGTTTTTAAAATACATATTGATCACTATGACCTGAAAACAAATTTTAAAATAAACCAGCAAATTGCTGGAAGAAGGCATTTTATCTAAAATTATTTTAATATGTGATATAGTAGTAACTTCAAATTTAAGATTTGCTTTTACAGTTTTAAACAATGGCATATGCCCTTTCTCTAATGTCTGGAAATAGAAGCAATTTATTATGAGCTTCTACAGGTATTAATTTTTAAATAGAGTGAGCATGTTGAATTTAAAATATGAATAACCCCAACGCTTTTTAGTTTGTGTTTTGCTTTGGTCGAACTTGGTGTGTGTTCATCACCCATCAGTTATTTGTTGAGGGTGTTTATTCTATATGAATATTGTTTCATGTTTGTATGGGAAAATTGTAGCTAAACAATTTCACTGTCCCCAGTCTGCGAAAGAAGCACAATTCTATTGCTTTGTCTTGCTTATAGTCATTAAATCATTACATATATTGCTGTTACTTCTGCTTTCTTTAAAAATACAGTAAATGAAGTTTTATGAAACCACAAAATACATATATTTTTATTTTGACCTAAATTTGTACAGTCCCACTGTGTTGTTTCTAATTATAGATGTATAATTAAATTTTCATTTGTAATTTGGAAAAATCCAATGAAAAGGATATTCATTTAGAAAATAGCTAAGACTAATAAAAATTTGTTATGAAAAGCACAATGTGCAGAAATTTTGGAAACCCTATTGTGGATAACAACAGGTTAAAAGCTAAAGAGAATCCATTGATGTCTTAAATAGTGATGTTGCTAAGAAGTACATGATTTGTTGTATAATTAATTGCTTGAAAGCCCAATTGAAAGATGTATCTGTTTATTTACTTTATAATCTTTGAAGTAAAAGTTACCCATGTTTGCCAATTTCGGTGCCAATTTAACTCATTTTCTAGGCCTCAAGTTTTTCATGATTTTATCTAAGACAAAGAAAAGTTAGTGGAAGTTTCAAGTGGTAATTTTACTTTGGATGATCATGTGTATAAAAAAAACTTTTTCAAAGGCTAAAAACTTCAAATGCTAATGGACTGTCATTTGACTTATACAAAACCAACTTATAAGATCAACATGGAACTTTAACAATGGACTTATTTTTGAATTTATTTATTAAGACATCGGCTATTGCCTTTATGACTTAACACTTGTCATACTTGAAAACGTACATTTATTAGAAAAAGGACCGACCCCCCCCCCCATTTGGAAGTTGCTTCAGGCTATTTCAGCTAAAACTTCTTTGTTTTTTATTGAAACAGAAGATTACATTGTTTTGCATTTTCCCATTATCAGCCATCACAGTTCTGACAACAAAGATTTAAAACTTGCTGAACTACCACTTTAGAAAATTTCAACCTTACAAAAACCTGTACCAAAGCTGCTAACTTTTGTAACTCTTAGCCGTAAAAGCAGAGTACATGAAAAGTCGGCTTTAAGTTTGGCTTTTGCCTCTGAAAAGTATCCTAGGATTCTATATTACAAAGTTAGTACTAACAATATTTTCCACAGAAAATGCCTAAATTGATTTCACAGATTTTAGCTTAAATGCAGGAAGAGAATGAGGCTGTTTGCTGTTGTGTAAATAGTGATCTATCTTGCTCTACACATGCATACCACTTTACAAGTACATTTTGCTTTTAAAATTGCCGGCCGTTAATTGCATTGGGTTGGGGGGGGGGAAAAAGTTGCCTTACCCCACCACATTGCTTACTTTCCATCTCTGTACGTGCAAATGTTAGGATCTCTGGAGGAATAATGCAGCCGGCAGAGTAATCTAGTAAGGGGCTTTTCTTCATCCCTTCCTCTTACTATTTTCCTGGTATTTGCAGTTTTAGTTCATTTGCGAAGTCTTTTGATACACTCATACAGGCCTACCAAGGTAAAGTTTTGTTATGAAATCTTAACAGGCATTTAATAGGACATACTACTTGCATTGCCAACAAGAAATGAACATGTTTGGTTTTTTAAGAATAGCTTACAGTAATCTTAGAGGGGATGGGATTCTAATTTTAGAAACAATGTGAACAGGGAACCTACACTATTGTAGAATCCTGGGGTGAAGGAAGTGTTAGTTTTTCTTTTGTATATATGTCTATATAAAGTTTTGATAAATGTATCTTTTCTCATTGCCCCTGGAATGACTGGAAATTCTGATTTAGTTTAGTGCTTTCCCCCATTAAATCTAATGTGAATTTTTCCCAAAAGTTCTTGATGAAATTACATTTAAATGACCCTTTTAAAAAAACGAGACATTTTTAAAGACATCTAATGGTGCAAAGAACGCAACGCAGCTCCAACATAAGGCTTTGGGTTAGTTAGATAACATCATCTCACTTCAGGATGTTACTTCGAGTATAAAATGAACAGTACAACAGGTGGTTCTTGTTCAGGTCGCTTTAGAAAAAAATTGACTCCTCTAAAATAAAACCTTGAACTAAACTGGGACCTCAGATTTCAGGTAGTCGAGTCCTTCACTTATTAGAGCCTCCCAGTAAATCAGACTTGGGGAAATAGCACCGAGAAGACTGTGAGCCTGTAGATCTTGCAAATCTCAAGATCGCCCAGTTTTGATTATGAAAGTCTCCGAAAATGTTTACACAGTCGAGTGTTTCCTGTTTCCGCAGTTAATTTTTTTTAACGTTTTTCTTCTTTTGGTTCTTGAAACGGATTTCCTTTATTTGCACCAGTTTCTTTTTCTTAGTGTGCATTTTCTAGAGGTCTCATAAAGACTTCACCATCAACTTTTGTCTTCAAGTCAACGGCATCAAAAGTCATTTATCTCTGGAAAGATAGCACTCTAAGGTACTTGTGGGTTTTCTGAAGAAATCCAAGTGCACTTGGAAAACTCATTGCGAAGTCTCATTTAACCCCTCAAAAAAAAAAAAGAAAAGAAAAGAAAAGAAAGTAAGCGTTCCCAAACTTCCAATGAATGAGTTCTATCACTCCCATGATGTTAACTCTTGTCTTTAAGATATTTTATATACCCTTCCAGACACTGTCAGAAGGAACTCCCCAAATAGTACGTGGTGGTGTTCCCTCAGAATCACTTACATTTCAACACAAATACTACTTCTTGCTCTGATTGTTGGACGTGGGGGCCGCCGTAAAATCCAAACCTCACAGCGAACGTGATTTCAAGTCCGGAACCGGTTCTGCGCTCCCCAGCCTGCGTCCTCCGAAGTAGGTAGAACCCCACTTGCGAGGAGACGTGGACAGCTGAGGAGCAGGTGCTGGGGGAGACGGGCTGACGACTGCGATGAGACGGGCATCGTCACAGAGACAGACAAACCGACCGGCGGGTGACAGAGGTCTGCCCGGGCCTCCACACCCTCCGGGGTGGGAGCTACTGCAACGCAGCCCGAAGCCGAAGACAGGCGCGCACTGCACGACTCGGACGAGAAAGCCGGGGCGACGGCGTTTAGGGTGGAAAGATCAGTGGCTCTCCATCAGCCCCTAAAAAGCCTTTTTATGTTCTGGGGCTCAGTGGGAAGCACCCGAGACGCCCGCCTGCGGAAAATGACCTCCCTTTCTCGGCAGCGCTGCCTTCCCGGTCAGGGCACCTTCACCAAACGGACACGTTAGGAGGAAAGGGCCCTTCTCCCACTCAGGATTCCACCGGCAGCGGTCCGAGGAGCGCGAGGAGCCGCGGCCCAGGCCTCCGCCGCCCCGCGCGCGGAGGACCCCGGCCGGCCGGCGCGAGCCCGGGGCACCGGGAGGCCATCTTGCGCGTGCGCCGCTCGCCTCGCGCCGCACTCGGCCCGGCGGACTCGCGTCCCGCCAATTTTGAAAGCTAGATCGTCAGGCCCTTCGGGGCTCGGCTGGCGGGGAAACGAAGTCGTTTCTCCAACGTCTGCCCGGGTGGTGATCGGCGGCGACAGCAGGGTGCTCAAGGCAGCACAAGGCGGCCTCCTTCCTGCCGGAGGCGAGGCAACCACGGGCCTGCCCGGCGGCGGAGGCACAGCGCCCGCGGGCCACGGACCCACGTCGGGGGGGAGCGGGCAGCGGCCTCCAGGGCAAAGCCCGCAGAAGCGCGGTTTTGCGGGGCCATTCGAGATGACCGCTTCCCTCTGACTCCTGCTTCAAGTCCTGTGTCCTTTCTCCTTCAATAACGAGGTGTCCTTGGAGTTGGGGATTTTGGTGGATGTATCGTAAACTAAATTAACAAAACGCAAACCCGCCACCTTGAAGGTTCCCCGAAGCTGCGCTTCGCAGGCACACGACTGGAAAGGCCGATGAGAGAGTTCTGTCCGGCCGGGCTTCTTGGGTCGGGAGAACGGGCCCTGATGCTTTGGGAAGGAAACCTGACCAGGCGACAGAGTCGAGGAGAGGGGGTGGCCGCGCCGCAGGAATCCGAAGATCTTGGCGAAGAACCACACCTTGGGACCCACCGGCGACGCCTGTGTGGGCCCCCGGGCAGGGCAGACCTGGGAAGGGCCGGTGCCCCCGCACCCCCGGCGCCCTGGGCAGAGAGCGGGCGGTCGGAAGTGCAAAGTCGCCTCCGAAAGCCTCGGGGACGCAGCCAGCTCCCCGCAGAGCCCGCGCCCGCCGGAGCCCCCGGGAATAAACGCCCTCTGACCCGGGGTCCCGCGGGCGCCCGGGCGCCGGGAGAGCGGGGAACGACTTTGGGGAGAGAGGCTCGGGGGGCGGCAGAGACGTGGGCGCGGCCTGACGCGGGTGGCGCGGGCGAGCGCTCTCTGCGAGCGGCCGACTGCAGGAGCCGCCATTTGGTGGCGGGTTTCGGCATTTCAGTAGCACGTTGTGTTGAACGTCACAACTGGCTTGTCTGTGGGGCACGATTCCGTCCCCCCAGCACGGTTTTAAAAATGTAAATCTCCCCCTGGGTTCTCCCTTTCCCCCTGGGAGTGAGCCCCGTGCCCACTCGTGGGCGGCTCCGCTTCGTCCAGCCTCTGGACCCCGGGGTGGGGAACTTTCCCTGGGGCGACCACGGCCGCCACCGCCCGAGGGCCAGGGTGACGCGCGACCTAGTCCCGCGCAGCCCCGCGGGGGGGTTTCCTCCCCGTTTTTCCAAGACAGGCTATTCCTCTCCCCGGGAAGAAGAGTCTCGTTTCCTTGGGGTCCTGACGGCCTCTCCTTCCCGCCGGCCCGCGGCCCCCCCGGGCCCCCGCCGCGCACCTCTGGGCCGGGAGGCGGGCGAGCGAGCCGGGCCTCGCGGGCCGGGAGCCACCCGACGAGAGGCGGCTCGTCGCGGAGTGGCGGTGGGGATCCCGCACTCGCACTTCCGACTCTGCCCGGAGCCCCGCAGAGACCGGGGGACTAGAGAACGCTGTGCAGCGCCCGGACACCTGGGGTCCCGGCCCGGGCCGTCCTCTTCGAAGGTTTACACGAAAAGCCCCCGAGTGTGAGGAGCCTACGGAGTGGAGAACAAAGGGCCGCGGGCTTAGGGTGAGGCGGGGTCGCACGCGAGGTTGCCCCGCGCTCCCAGGCTCCCAGGCCGAGCGCGAGCAGGGCGCACTCCGGACCTGGAAGGAAGCAGGCGGGTGCTTTGGGGAGCCCACAGCCCCCGGCTTCCCTGCAGACTGAAGGAACCCAGTGCTGGAGCCCCAGCTGCCATGTTGCATTCACGGAGGGCGCCAGTAATTTGACGCTCCAGAGGCAAAGACACCTCCAACCCGGGAGCCCTTGGGCCCTCCGTGCGGCACAGCTGCGGTCAAGGCCTCAAAGGGCCGCAGAGCGCGGGCGGGCGGGAGAGTCCTCCGGGCGGCGGAGTCGCCGAGACCGCGGCGCCGCAGCCACTTTCCCTTGCCGCCACCTTCCTTCCAGGAGCTGCGTGGCTGCGCGCTCCGCAGAGGCTCGGTTGCCAGTAGCAACCACACGACGGCGATTTGCAGCCGGGGCCGCTGCCGCAGTCACCGCTGCCTCCCGGCACACCTCGGGGTAGAGCATTTGCAGCTCTGGGGGTGGCCCTCGTTGACATCGCTGGTCCCCGCCCCGGGTCCTCATTTTTTCAGGATCCTCAGCTCCGCTCCAAAGCCAGCTCCCGGGGCTTGGCCCTGCCCCCACGGCAGACAATAGGGGAGCTAAGAGCGCACTCGGCAGCGCCCGCCTCGCTGAACGGGCACCTGAGCCCCCGAGAGAGGGGCGCTTTGCTTAGTCCCAGCCCCAGGTGCCCTGTCTGCGCCTTGAACCGAGGTTCTTTGTCAGTCCATTAGAAAGCTTTCTTAACATCATTAATAAGGATGGTGGGAAAGAAAGAAGACCAGACGCCTACTCCCTTTCTAGTAACGTCATCACAAAGAAAAGCTTAAGATTGTGTCTGCTCTTGGTAATGGTGGCTTTCCTCTGGGTTAGAGCCACAGGCAATTGCTACTATCTTCCATCTTTGTATGCCACGAATATTTTGCACGAAATCCACAATGTAAGCACTCGTGTTAGTTTAAACATTATATCCATATACTTATCCTTGTTTATACAGAAGTGGATGGTTCATTTCATCTGATGAACCACATCACCCCTCGGCAGTGTGGACTGAGTGGTCTAAAGCATAAAGAAAATGACTGACTGACCCACACGAATGTTTCTGCCTTTTCTACTTTCTGTGGTTCTGGGACACTGATTTATTTTTTAAATAGGACCCCTTTTAAACAGGTTTTTATTGAAGAAAAATCTCCAAAGTATCCAGGAAAATCTTATTTAGCGAGTAGGATAACTCAGGAAATATGTACACTGCTAAATTTCTTCACTCTTAATAACTGTCCTGGCTTTAAATAGTTATTTAGTTCAGTGTTCTTCGTGGATTGAAATTTCATGTAAATCATAGGTGTGCTGAAATTTATAAGTAGAAAGCTTCTTGAGGACAAGCATCTGTTTTATTTATCTTTGTATGCTCCAGAGTCTTTTCTTTTTTTCACACAACTCAACAAATATCTGTTGAATTTCCAGAGGATTCCAGAAGTTCAACAACCCTTATTAGAAAAACAAAACCTTAGTAATAGCTATTATAAAGCTTGGATATCTTTAAAGAACTCATTGAAAAGCTAAACATTTACAAGGCTAGTGGCATTAATCAGATATCTTCATTCATCATATTTTTACCTAATTATATATCAGATATGGTACATTGTACTAAAAGTATCTGACAGATGTTTCCAGAATTCAAAGAATAATAAATTGTAAATAAGAAGTTGTAACTTTGCTGTTTTCCCACCAAAACTATCTGAAAACTGGTTAAATAGCCATAAGTAAGATGAAATATTAAAATGACTTTCATAATTTCATAGAGCACAGATATGCCATTAACTATCTTTAGAGTTCAACAGGAACATTTAAGGGGCTAGTATGGGATATTGCTAATTTTGCTAACACAATAGGATATTTCTTGAAATATCCTATTTAAGTAAGCTTTTAAACATACTGAAAGTAGTTAATGTCTTAATCATATCAGATGGCAAACTCAAATCAACATGACTCCTAAAATGACTCTTAGGTATGATGTTATAAAAGGGTTTCACCTTTAATCTGCACAAAATGTCAAGTTCACTAAATGAGACAGTTTACTTCAAAGAAGAAAGTTAGCACTACTTAGTTCCTGGAGGCAACATAATGACCTGTAGCTTGCCCAAATACCCCCACCACCACCTTAAAAATAGGAAAGCAAGGCTTTAGTGAAAAGTTCCTTTCTATGGTCTTTCAAGAATGAAAAGCTCCAACAACTTGCTTTGGACCAAGTTAAAGAGATTATCTCCCTTTTTCATTACAACTGTGTCTTTCAATGAATTGAAGGATAAGATCAAAGTACATTCATATTCATGTGAATTATCGCTATTGACGTGAATAATGATGGATTTCATTGTTTTATTTAAACTGAAACCAGAAAGCTGCTGCTTTTGAGTCTATACCCCTAAGGCTGTAGAATTTCTTCCATGAGTACTCAAAGGCAAACAATTAAGTTTGACAACCACGTCATATACATAATGTACTTCCGCACAGAGGACCTTTTATTGGAATTGGTTACATTTCTATAGAATTTTACTGCATAATTTTTTACTCCATTCCAACATCCTGAACAAAACTCCATAGTTCAATAAACACACTTCCAAAATATGTAAGTATACATTGTATTTGGAAGATTATGTTTAGAAAGCATCTAGCTGTTCATGAATCAGAAAATTAATGTTATCAGTAATTAACTCAGGATAGTGTTTTTGCTTTGAACATGATTCATTACAGTTTGTTTTCTAGTGTAACTGAAGAACTCAGAATAAGCTTGGGAAAATGTGTTTACCAGCTGTTTCTTTCTACATATGCCTCATGACAATTTTCTTAAAATATTTTCACTTGGGTTCTCTTCAAATTATCCCATCACTTTCCAAAGAAAAAGAGATTATGAGATCCAGTGGACCTTATTCACTTGTATTAAAAGATCACTCTGCTCAAATTACTCACCTGTTAACTTTTTTGTCACTTTGGGAAACACTTTTAAGGAAATTTACTACAATAAAGTAAATTTACAGTGGAATAAGTGCAACCTTTAAAGTAGACTTAAGGGGATGCATTTTTATGAACTTTAATATACACAATTCATATAGGCTCTCTAAACTTAAAGAGACACTCTAGTGCAACATCAGGCTATTATAATGGTCTGCAGTGGGTTCTGGGCATATCCTTTCCCAGAAAGTTAATTGATGCCAGTTACTCATAGCACTCACAAACTTTTGCCATTCATTTAAAGCATTAAGTATTACATTTTTAAAAATAAGGTTTTTCTATCCATCTATGCTACAAGAAGTCTGCTAAAGAATATCTTTACTATCGCCATTTGGTATATTTAGTATTGCAAGGCACTCTTTAAGCAAAGAGTTTGTAAGTTTGTTTTTCTTCAGGACTTGACCACAAACATACTGGCATTATTTGTAGAGTTCAACGTGTACCTGTAAACCTCCAAGACCTTTACCCTTGACTTATAATTAAAATGACAAGCAATTACGTGATTTTTCACCAGGAAGAGAAAAAACACTCCTAGAATAAAGAGCACTTCTTTATAACTCATTTCCTACCTTACTAATGGGAAAGGTGTTAGTATTTTCTTATAGGTGGCCATTAATCTTTTCTTATGCTTTTCATATAAGAAACTTTATTCCCTTTAAAAAATAAATATGGGGTAATGTTGGATTATGAAGTAAAGTAACCCAGCTTTAGCAGCATTCAGATGTTTTCTCTGAATCAAAGAAAAAATGACGGGAGTTGCAAAGTGTAGTGCAAATATCTCCTCTTAAAAAATGAGATGCTGTGCCATCACATCTTCCAATTAGTCTACGTTAAGGTAACTCTACGCTCTGATAATCCCTGTGGGGACATGCAGAATGGATAAATAGCCTATGCTATTTTTGTGAAAGCAGAAACATTGAAAACCGTTTCTCTGTACTTTTGCTATATTTCCTAGGCGTCAGAGTAATGCATGAGTAAAAAATTTGGCTTGCGTCTTGATAAAGAGAAATGACGTCAAAAATTAAAAAATTGAGGCTCGCACATGCGCAGTGAGGTGCAGCTTTTTTTTTTTTTTTTTTTTTTTTTTAAAGTAAGCTTTTGGCTCTTCACACAGCCACTGGGATTCCGCCTGCGCGACCAGGTCTAGGGAGCTAGGTGGCTGATGTAAGGTAGTGCAGGGTTCCCCAAACCCACTCCAGCCGAAGAGTCTGGAAACCCCACAGACTTTCCTCCCCTGCTCCCCGCCCCCCAGTAGGACTCTCTTTATAAGTCCTCGGGGCAGAAAGTCAGCGGGAAGCAAGGCCGACCCAACCGGCCGTGGCGAGTTTTTCTGGCTGCGCCAATGCTTCGGTATTGGCTCTGGGTTCCGTTCGCCCCTGCGGGCCGACCGCCCCACTCCCGGGCCCACCGGTCTGTCGCGCGGTGGGCAGGCTCGGGCTGGGGGCCGGGACGTCTCCGCGGAAGCTCGCGCGGGGTGCGGCTCCTACTGGAGGCTTGGCCACGGAAGCAAAGCGAAAGAACAGAGGCCTCTTCATCTCTCCCCGCTCCGCCCTTCCCCACCCCTTGCAGAAGCCGGCTCTGTGGGACCCACGGCGCCTTCCCTCCGGGTCTCCAGGCCCGCAGCGCGCGGGGCTGCGAGGGAGCTGAAGAGAGGGACGCCCCCCGCCCGCCCCCTGCTCCACGCCTGCGCTCCCAGCGGCCCGGGAGGCCCCGCGGGACGGAGGCCAAGCGGCCGAGCCTGCGCTGCTCTTCCGCACTCGCGCCGTGGGGCCGCGCGCCGCCCCTTCCTCCCGCCCGCGCTCCCTGCCCGGCCTCACCCGCGGCCCCCTTTTCGGCCTGGCCCAGCGAGTCGCGCGGGGGCCGCAGGGGTTCTAACCCGAACGGTAGCCTGGCGTAGCCCCCACAGACTACCGGCACCCTGGCTCGTTAGAAAGTGTGCGGGGAACGCAGAGGTGCTCGCTGGGGGTTCTAGAAACTTCGGGTTAAAGGAAAGGTCCTGGACGTCAGGGAGGTGTGCATCTTTCCCTTCCTCTCCAACTCCAGCACCCCTGCCAACACTGAACTGGGTGTCTGCCCGGCCCGCGCCTTCGAAACCGGAACCCCGCGACCACGCCGCGCAGGGACCCTCCCGCGTCAGGCTTTGCGGCACTGGTTGAGAACCCTGGGTGCGGGGCTGGCAGAATCTGCAACTGGCAGATCATAGCTCTGATGCGGGCTTGGGGGGCTCCAAGGGTCGCTTTACTCTGTGGCACCTCCTATCTTAGTCTCTTGTGTCTTGTACTAATAAAAACGTGGTACCTATCTTCTCAGAAGTCCAACAACACCAAGATTTTATAGGGGTGGTGGGCTTGGGGGGCGTTTAGAGGCTGACACTTTTGGCAGGGCGCTTAGAGATTTCTACCTGGTGACATGGGGTTTGGATACAATTTTTGAAGAACACCCACGTAAGTCTTTAGAAAGATGATATTCATACAAATACACACACACACACACACCAATTAGCAATATTTTATTTTTATGCATGCACATTGTCTTAGAAAATATTATGCTGTATTTCAGACTTCTACATTAGAAGCATCAATCAATTTTTAGTATCAATCACTTTGTGGTATGTGGTGTCTTTGGAGGTGAAATTGTTCTTGTGTGTAATCCCCCTGATGACAGTTTACTTTGGGAGTGTGGAAAAGCTCTGTATCTACTGAATTAGTGGAAAAGATCTTTAGAACTTTGGGGCCAGCTAAATCACTGTCATCTTAACATTTTATTGACATTAACACTAAAAAAAAAAAAACCCGTAAAAACTTTAACGTTTAAAATGTAAACAGTTGACTTAAGTCTTGAAAAGCAAACAATGGGAGTAAGACATGGAAATGTTAGTCTTCCCCTTCTGGACCAAAAAGTCTGAGAGTCTTCTGCTCTGCTGACAAACTTGATGGCAAAATTGGTCTGCTCAGACCCAAACGTAAACTCATGGCGTTTTCCCCCAAAGAGTGGCAATGCAACATTTAAGATGTAATATGTTTGTTTACTTCATTATAGATATTTTGAATCCACTAACTTGGTTATGGGGTATGTAATGCCTTTATTTTTTTATTAAAAGTATGTAAATATGGAGTTATTTCATTAATTTAAAACTTAGTGTTGGCAAAATGACTATTGTGTTCTCATAACTTGAATTACATGCAGTTGCCAAATGAATGCCTATTTAAATACTAACACTATGTTTTAATTGTTTGAGGGAGGAGAGAAGGAAATTTTATACCTAGATAAAACAGCTAATTTTTCTTAATAGCAAGAAGCCTTTTTTTAAAAAAAAATATCTATTTATTTTTAGAGAGAAGGGAAGGAAGGGAGAGAGAGGGAGAGAAACATCAACGTGTGGTTACCTCCCCTGTGCCCCCCCACTGGGGACCTGGCCTGCAATCCAGGCATGTTCCCTGACTGGGAATCAAACTGGTGGCCCTTTGGTTCCCAGGCTGGTGCTCAAACCACAGAGCCATACCACCCAGGGCTACAAGAAGCCTTTTATTATTTAAGTGATGTTTTAGATAGTCTTACCACTTCACTTAGGTTACCCTAAGTCCTTCATGTTTGCTCCCAAAGCACTTACAGTGCTTAGAGCAATTACAGCCCTTAAAACAGGCAGGATGCAGTACGTGCTTGTTGAATGAATTACATTCAACAAGCACATACTTTGTTTACATGTCTGTCTCCCACTAGATTTCATGTCTTAGAAGACAGGGACATTCTGTTACTAGCAAACCATCTAGCACATACGTATACACACTTGATTCATCTCAAAGCAGTTTTAAAAACGTGGATGTTAATATCTAAGTACCATATATAAAGCTTTAATTTTTAAAATTGAGCTAGGAGATAAAGAAAAAAACCCACGTATGTTAAAATTAACAAAATTTCTTTTAGGCATGTGTAGAATATATTCCCATGATAATGGGATTTTCTGAATTTCCAAAGCAGGTTTTTAAAGAGATATGGAACAGAACTTTTCAACTAACTTTATACTGTCTTTTGGGAGTTTCATTTATATAGAGGAATACAAAGATGATTTTGAAGTTACATAAGGTTAGCTTTTTACAAAAGAGCCAAAGTCTTCCAAATAAATCTTTCATGGAAACATTTTTGCAAGTTTTTTAGATAATATGTTTCATTCTCAATCAAATGTATTATTTCATGTGTCAAGTACATTGTATATCTGTATTTAAGGTCAGCTGGTACTTTAGGAACTTTAAGTTATTTTAAATAGCACTTTGAAAAAAACCCTGAAATATCCCTTCAAATAGTATTTTCCCCCTCACTGCTTAGCTGTTAGAAGTGTGTATGTGTTCGTGGGGGCATTCAGTTAACTTTGTAAAAACAGAATGGTATTTTAAAGTTAGGAAGTTGGGAAATGGGTCAGAAAATACAGCTTGGCTTTCTTGTTAGTAACAATAGTCTGTTGCCATATTTTATTTGAATTCCTAACTATATTTATATTATGATCATTCTCTTATATTTATCCATTTAATTTTAAAGACTTCTAAAAAGAAAGCTAGAATTAAGGATGAAGGATCTAGTTTCTTTAATATGTCCAATTTCAGATATGAAGGAGGAATGCTATATTGTGTTTTATCAGGAACAATACAATTTAATCCATAGACATTGTTAATGACAGGCTCTTAGCAATCTATAGTTAAAAATAAATTAGATACCACCTGAACTTAAGTTTTCAAACTTTGTAGCATTTCTTAAATAGACTTAGGTTTATAGGTTTAGACCCTTTTCACCACTGAGCTCTAATCTCAGTACTTTTAAGGTAGAAAATACATAGTAAAAGAAAAGAAAATACATAGTAAAACGTTTACTAAAAATGGAAGCTGTACTAACTTAGGAGTTTAATTGTTTAAGGACTGAAACCAATTATGGAACCTTTTAGTTTTAAGGGGATTTCTTTTTTCATAATGCAACAAGGAACTGAAAACAAAATTACAATGAAGGTTTATTTGTAATTTTAATTATTTGCTTAATCAGTTTCTCCCCACATCTCAAAATAAAAACATACAACAACCTTAATTTTAAAGGCCTGTTTCCTTATGGAAATGTGGAGATCATTGTGAAACTTTTGCCTTGGATTTAAGTAAAGGGATTGTGGGTATCACTGGCTTCTGAACTGCGGGGCAAAAGACAGGCAGGCACCTGCCTTACTGAGCACACTGCTCTCTCTGATTGCTGGCCCATTCCCCAGCTATTTGAGGACTCATAGAATATCAGGACTTCATCAGAGAGCTCAAGTCAGAATGAAATCTCCAAGATTATTTTATAGGACTCGCCCCAAAGATAAGAAGCAGCCACGTTTGCATGCTCCCTTCTATTGAAGAAGACATATCAAGAGGTTTCCTGTCTTGGCACTACTCAGCAGCAGCTGTGACTATCTACTCACTTGGCACCTGGTGAAATTGTAGTTTCTGCTGGGGAAACATTTCAAATTGACACCTGTGATTGAAACATATGGTCTACAGTTTTTTAGAGAAGCTAGAAACCAGTAATAGACTAAGTATACAATTTTTGTTAAAAGAGATCCAGTAAAGAGTTCAAGTTGTATAAGCTAGGGAAGTCTGGTTAAGATCATTTGAGTTAAGAAATTCCAGGTAAAGATTCTCTCCCCTCCACCTTTTTTTTGAAATGTCATTCAGCAACAAAATGAGCCTGCATTTTCAAAAGTGAAAATATTCTAAATATCATACAAAAGTGAGGAAAACAACAAAGCTAGAAGTAGTAGGAGAAAGTCACCGAAGACAGGACATTTATCCCCTTGTTTCCCCTTCTGCTTTTCTCTTTGATTATCTAGGAGTGCTTATTAAATGCTTTCAACACACTATAATTCAGTGTATGAACATCGTGTCTTGACCCAGCAGGAATTCTGAAAACTGAAATGCCAGGTATATGAAAGCTGAACTAAAGGGGAAAACGTTTGGCTTTAAGGTTGCATTGACAATAATATATTTGTCAGATTATACCATGCCACACTGAGATTCCTCTTGACTGTCGAAGGCAAGACGACTCGTTGACCACTTTCCTCGTGTCCCCGCACTTGCACCGGGTTTTCCCCGCGCGTGGGGTTCCCGTTTGGAGGAGTCGCGTGCAGTCGGGCCATACGCAGGTCTGGGGCGGTTTGTAAAGAGCCTATGCTCCTGGCGGCGCCCTACCGGCGGGTTAGTGACCCCGGACGGTGCACGACTCCTGCAGCGGCCGGCGCTCGCGGCACGTCGGGGGCGCCCCCAAAGGCGGAGTTCCCCCAGGGCCGGCCGTCACTCCCCGGGCGAACCGTGCGCCCTGCGGCCGTGACGTCACTCCCCGGGCTGTCGGTAGCAGCGAGACGGCCGCATTCCGGTTCCGGTAGGTTGACCGGGAGACTCGGGTACACAGACTGGACCGGCTCCCGTCCGAGGCCGAGTCGTCGTCTCTGTCGCCCCGTCCACTCCCGGACTCACGCGCCCCGCGGGCGGACTAGCCGGTGCCGGGCGGAGAGCCGCGGGCGCCCTGGGGCAGAAGCAGGTGCTACGAGACAGGGGCTGGGGCGGGCGCCCCGACGGCTGGCGGCGGGAGCGGGGACGAGGGGGCAGCCCGCTCCACGGTGTCGCCGGCCTCAGGGTTCGAGCAGGACCAGAAAGCCCGGACTCAGCTCGCGCAGATGGTGGCAGAGCGGGCGACCGGACCTCAAAACATCGAGAACGGGGCGAGCCCTCGCCGGAGCCCGCGGAGCCGCGGACCCGCGGGGCTGTGCCACCTGGGGCCCCCGCCTTGCTCAGCGCCTCGAGTGCTCAGTCTTGTCCCTTGAGTCCTCAGACCTGCCTCGCCGTCACCCGTGTCCCCAGCCAGTCGCCGCCCGCTGTCCCCCGACCTCTCCTCGCCCCGAGTCCCCGGTTCCCCTCCCCAACCCTCTCCTCACCCCGGCCTCCTTTCCCACCCCCTTCCCTGCTGGCTGAGTTTTGGGGAGGAGAAAAATGGAAGGCTGGAGGACGGCGTCCCTAAATTCCCCCAGTTCACCGCGAAGGCTGCACAAACAGTCAGACCCTTCAGCGGGGGTTTGGGGGGGAGGCTGAGACAGTGAAGCTTACAGACTGGTGTGAGAGACGCCCAACGTCCCTATTTCCATCTTCATCGCAACCAGGCAAGTGTCAAGTTGGAAGTCAAAGCCAAAGGAATTGCCTGGAAGTCATTTTACGTGAATGGGAATCCACCCTAATCAGCCCCGTTTTATCCGGGTGCCGGTGCATGTCACCCTCCCTTTGATCACCTTCCACTTCTTTACACCAAAGGAATTCCAGAGTGGTTGACACATTATTTCTCGTTTTGCATTAGTGAAAGAGCAATGATGTGCTTGAATATTTTCCAGGAGATTCAAAGTCGGTAAAGACCTAAATTTGAGAAATCCTTATGGTGTTTTTATTTCACCTCTCAGCCCGAACTCATGCAGACTATAGAGGAAGAGTTGTGTGCTTGTGTATGTGATTTGCTTCTTATCTGTTAACAAAGCGATAAGATAACGAAGGCTCTCTTTTTCTCTGCTCTTTTCTTCTCCTCCTCCTCTTCCTCCTCTCTCCCTCCCTCCTTTTCTCTTTCTCGAAATCTCTCTCTCATTAAGCATGATTCCATCCACAATCTGAACTCAAAGTAAGATTAACATTTTATCACTATGGTGTCATGAAAAACCTTCAATTTTATATGATATGATCTTTAAAACTTATTTAAATTAACATGGAATTAAAAGAAAATTAAGAACATGTGGCAGGGCAAGAATATTTAGACATAATATTTTCTCTGTTCCCCAACCTCCAGGGTAATTACTAATGTACCTAGATGATATATTTTTAAAAATTTTTGGTCACAGGAAGTGATTTTGGTGTTTATTCCTTGTATGTGTTTATTTGGAGTCAGGAGATGTATTTAGAAGAGAAAGTGTATTTTATAATCACTTAAAAACTTCTTATTTAGGGATAATTGTAAATTCACATGTAGTTGTAAGAAATAATAGATCCTGTATACCTTAAAACTGTAGTATGATATCACAACTAGGATGTTCACATTGATAATTCATTGATTTAATTCAGGTTTCCCCAGTTTTAATTGTACGTGTGTGCTCTACAGTGTTATCCTGTGTGTGTCCATCACCACCATAGTTAAGACACAAAACTCTTTCATCTCCACAAGGATGGCCCCTTATATTGCCCTTTTATAGTCACACCCACCTCCCTATTGTCCCTAACCCTGGGCAGCCACTGATTTGTTTTCTATTTAAAACCTTTTGTCATTTCAAAGTTGGAAACCTTTTGTTCTACATTTGTTTCATGTGGATGACTTACTTTCTTCTGCACGTATGTGTGTGCTTTCATGCATGCATATACTCCTCAAAGTACTCAGAACAGTCCTGGATACACAAATTTTCATATATACTGACTAATTAAAGATGATTAGATTATATTACATTTTTTAAATGCACTCATTTTTTTAGATTATTTTTTTCTTTCTCAGTCCTACTCAATGGACTTTGTAAATGGAAATTTGCAATTTACATATATTTACTTTTTGGACAATATAAAGCTAAACTAAAACAATTTAAAGGGTAAAATGATTGACATTAAAAATTTGATACTGAAATATGGAAGTATAGATAACACTTAAGACACAGACTGCTATGCTTAGTGTAATAGTAGCGAGTTTTCTCTTCCCATAAATGTACAATGTAGAATATATTATGGAATTTAATCAATCCAAACTTTTAGGCTAAGTGATCACCAAAATATAAGTGACTTAGATATGAAATTTTAAATAGCCAACTATTTCCACTTATGGTCTGGCTTATGAAGGAATGGAATACAAAAGGAATATAACTTAATGTTTTAAAGTTACCTACACTTGACTAAACCTTGATGGAACACTAATAAGATTTTTCCTTTCCTGAGAAATCTATTTTAACATATTTCATGTTAGCTAGATTTAATTTAAGTACCTGTTTAGTTATTTTAAATAGAGACAGATCATGAATATTTGAATATATTTATTTTTAATTAAAAAATAATCTGTAAGCTTTGTTATGAAAACATTTCTTAATAGTTTATAACTTAAATATTCAAATGGTTTATTCTTTTAAAAAATCTGGATTTAAAAATGCTTTTGAAGAAGTCACTGTATGTATGCATCAATTATATGTTCTCATGAAGCTTTGTTTTTTCAGACATATGACTTTGTTTTGGTAGCCTAAGATACCAGTGCATTTTATTCCTGACTTTGACATAATTTCTGCATACATGGGAAGGTTTTTACTCACTTTTTCTGATAAACTACTTAAATAAATACATATCATATCCAAGATCATGTGAAAAACATTTCCATATACGCATGATGATAAATCAGTAGTTCACTTGGTAAGAATTCTTGAATTCATTCACTGTGAAAGGACTTTAAAGGTGAAAATCACCAATGGAGTTTTATTTCATTTTAAATCTCTGCTCTTTTTCATTGTGTTTTTGATGTGCTAATCAGTTAATGAGAGAATTTGTCTTATTAAATATTCCCAAAGTAATTACTAAAGCAAGCGAAGTGTTGCTAGATATATTCTTCAGAGTACTTGGACAAAACTAAGTTTGATTTCTCATCAAACTTGGTTCTAGAAAGACTGTACAATGTGTCTATAACCTAGGATTCTTTTTTCTCATTGAGATTTTATTTCTTCTAAATAAAAAGAGCATTCATGAAAACATTAAAAAGTTTATTGGTTGTGAAAAGTCTCTTTATGTACCATCAAACCCTGTACATTTGAACCATTACATCTTGCAACTATTTAAAAATGAATTTTGATACTTTTCCTGTTTGAGTAATGCCTGTAGTAGTAGAAATATATATTGCTACTTCCACCAATTGTAGAATTTGAGCAAGTTAAGGTGGCTTTTTGGTTATAAAATATAAAAATCATGTTTTATGGCATATTAGAATACCAGGCCACTCTTAGGTTGTTTAAGAGGTCTTTTGAAATAAACCAATAAAAGTTCCAAGTAAATTATTTTTAAACTGCTTAGCTAAATAAAATAAACCTTTCTGAAGCAGATATTTTTATAAGTAAAGTGGTGGTAAAGTTTAAAATAGTACCTTGTAATATATTACATGTAACCTATAGTAAAACAGTGAACATGGCAAATTAGTAGGTATGCACATTTTCAGAAGAGTAGAAATACAGAAGTTTGCATAACACTTAAATATGCATCTGTCTGAAGCTGATTTGCAAGTTCAGTCAATTTAATGGGTTCAGAATTCAAGAAAATAAGTAATATATATTGACATAAAGTGATTTTAAATTACATGTGTCTGGGGCAGGGTTAAAATCTTCAGATTAATTATCCAGCACTTCAATTTGCTATGAGAATGAAAAGCCTGTGGTAAGCATTTATGATGTATTTAAAACACATGTGGTAGGTAAATGTATCATGATTCTCTTACAAAAACTGCTGTTCAATAGGATAAAGATAATTGGTGGAGCAACTTCAAAAGACCTAATGAATTTTGCGATTTAAACTTGCTGCATTTTGTCAATATAAAAGGAGTCATAGTTGTAAATATATGGTAAATCAAAGCACTGATCTTTTTTTTTAAGATAGGGATAGAGGTTTTTTTCACATATGTTAAAGTGGAAAATATTCTATGGAAGTATAAAATCCTAAAAATGTAGCATCTAACAATATGTCCTAAAATCAAGATTATTCTGAATTTTATTGTATTCCAAACCACTGTTCCTACATGAACATTTATTTATTTTGTTATATAAGCATTGGCACATAAATAGAAAATAATATAGTGAGGTCTGTGTATCATTGCTTTCGTAGGAAAAACTGGGTGATTAAGAGAAAAAACAAAACCCAAGCTATCAATCAGCTTATAAGAATGGGGCTTAGAAATGGCAAATGGTGTGGGTTAAATTTAAATGTTACATGTTAAATGTTTTTGAAAGGTTCTTTAAATGTTTTTAAATTCCACTTTACATTTTAATGTTTCTTTATGGCTAGAACCTTTTCCTATACTTCTTTGCCTAATTAATTTATACTCATTCTTTATGAGCTCTGTTTAGATGTTGATTTCTCAGGGAAAACTTCCTTGGGCCCTCATAGTAAGTTAAGCCTCCTGATTTATCCTTTTCTTGCTTCTAATATTTCTCTTTCATAACACTTATTCTAATTGCAATGATTTAGTTTCTGTTTTCTCCACTGTGAATTCCATGCCTAGTATAATGCTAATCATAGAGTAGATATTTAACATGTTTAAAAAGAATGAAGATGTAATTATTTTTGTGTTTTCACATCTCTTAAAAATCAGGGTTTTGTAACAGCTGAGGTAGGTAGAGTATAGATCTTCTACAGTGTGGATACTTCAACAAGGTTGAATAATTACCCTCATCACAAAGTGAGTTAGTGGCCAAAGTGGGACTAAGACCTGTTTTTTAATTGCTGCCTGACCTTGTGCTCTTTCTGCTTGTAGGAATTAATAAACCATTTCTAAATGGTTCTAGGAATTCCTAATAAACCTCAGTGTTAACTGTTAAAACAAGTTGTCTGTTTAGGCCTTTGGGTACCAAGGCTGTCCAGTAATTGTGTATATAATTGCCTTTTGAGGTTTCCTTGAGGACCATTATGGGAACTTGAGTGGAGGCCAGATGCAGAGGACTAACTTTAATAAATATCTGGAGATTTGAGGGAAAATGAGTTAGGAGTATTAGGTTAAACTGGACTCAGAGCTCTAGAGGACCTTCTGGCTTCCTGAGGCTTCTAAGGAAAAGCCATATCAAAACAGAAACTCGTTTAAAGCACCTAGGGAAAAGTGTGTAATTCACTGGGAACTGAGACCCAAGAGAGTACTGCAGAGAGTTGTTGGACTGAGACCCTGCCGGGATCAGGGAAGGTGCAGAGGAGACTTCATCAGAGCCCCGGGCCCTGTGATTGATTGCCTTTTCTCCTGGGCTTTTTGATAACACATGAGGTAGAGCACAGTGAAGGGGAAGGCACTTGATAAATGTTGGTTAATTGAACGTATACTTAACACTTCCCTTTGTTTCTCATTTAACCATACTTTATATGAAGGATTTTTCTTCCATGTTTTTTGTGGGGCAGAACTTTGGGATTTCTACTGAAGTAGATGTACTAACCCTAGGAGAAATCCAGGGCCACATCTAGAGAAGAAAATTTGGCCTGGCCTTGCAGTGTGCATGGGCTGGCCCATCAGAACAGAAGTCAGACTTCCCTAATTTTCAAAGTAAATAATGATTTGGTTTTGCTATTTGCTCCCACGCTTTCTATCATTAGGGTAGCTCATTAAAAAAATTGTTATTATTTAAGTTCTGTTAAAAGTCTAGGTTAAATCAAGTAACATTTGTGTTTGTGTGTATGTGTGCATGTGTGTCCTAAGGAAATGATTTCTACTTTTCCATATATTCTGTCTCTGTATCAAGTCAGAATCACTATTAAATTATGTAATTTACTAGATTATATTAGTTTTCCATAGAAATGTCTTTGTAGAATTAGTCTAATAAAATGCCCTCTATTTAATTTTTAAATCAAGGGCTTATTTTAAAAATAGACAATTTCCCATAGCTTCTTTAAATCTGCCATTGAAGATATTGTCCATTTTGTTATTGAATGTTTTTAATATAAAGATACATACACTCTTTTATTTAACTGTCTTAACTATTATATGTCAAACTAACCCCTGGTATGGAATTTCCCAAAAAGAACTGCTCCTACTTTATTTCATGATATATTTCCCTTTTTACTTTTGCTAACATAAAACTCAGTGCTTTGTTCAGATCTCAACTGAAGCAACTCTCCCTAACCTATGTTTCTAATGACATTCTCAATCCATGTCTTCACTACATGGCTCTTAATAATTATCTTTGTATACATGTATTTTAGAGTAAAGTACCTACAAAGAATTTAGCATAGGTGGAGTATGAATAAAATAAAAATTAATTCTATCTGAAGATACATTTTTGAACTAACTACCTTCAAAAATTTTCCTCTTCAAATGTCATTCATGAAAGCTCTTGGAGCAGACAGTCCTTCAGAACTGTCCTATATATTCTCTATATATTAATTTTCACCATTTGTTCATTCATCATTCAATCAACATTTATTGAGTGTCCAAGTGCCAGATGAATGCTTAGATGCTGATCATATGAAAATAGAAAGCCCTTAAGGGGCTTATTTGCTAATGGAGAGATATATAAATAAGTGAAATACTGTTTGATAAGTGTCTAAAGATAGACATATGGAGCACATATGGAAGGTACTTAACTCAGGCTTTGGGAGTGAAGGGTGCTGTTTATAGGAGATTTCTAGGAGGCATTCCTAGGAGTTAGCCAGACGAAGGAGGGGAAGGAGAAACTGCATACAGGAAGAGGGAAATTATGTGGAAAGGCACAGAGACAAGAAAAAATGTGGTATGTACTTGATAGAAAAGACAATATTTAGGTATGTCTGGAGCTTTTGGGGGGTAATAAAACAAGGGAGAGAAAAGTCAGTGTCGAGAGAGGAAGACAGACCTAATTATGAAGAACCTCTTCTAAAGTTTGGATTTATCCTGATATTGATAGAAAGTCATTGAAGAGTTTTAATTAGAGGAACACTGGGATCCATTTTGTGTTTTAGAAAGATGATTTCCCCAATAGTATAGAGAATAAATTAGAGAGGATTTAAAAAGGATCAGGAAGACGAGGTATCAATTTTTGCTGTACCAGTCACACTGGATACAAGATATGCAAGACTTCGGACTTAGTAGAAGGGGCAGGTAAGGAGACATGAGTACATGCTCATTCAACTCAAATCTCACATATATAGACAGTGATGGCTATGACATAGTGGAGAGTCAGACATACTGGAGAAATGAATGGAATTTCAATTTAATAAAGTAATAATGACAGCTACAGTAATGTTGGTGTAGAATAATGTCAATCCAGCAGGTTATACCCTTTGTTATGCATTCTAAACCTGGCAATAGGCCAGTTGTAATTGGTAAGTAGTACATGCTACATATCATTAAATTAGTAAATAAATACATACTCTGCTTCCTTGCCTTCTTAGAAGAGTTGCTAGCTTGTTCAGTGAGTCCATGGTCTCAGTCCCATATTCCTCTCACCTCTCCCCCTACAAAGTGACATATCAGGTGTGGTAGCCCTTCACTCATAAACAATTGAGTTAATAGTGAATCACCAAATAAAATTCAGAAGATACTAACTATAGTATTAACTATAATGAGAATAATTTTTAAAGGAGAAAACAGATGATTTTTTATCTTAATGTAAAAAGACTATACATACATTTTGTGATTCATTATGACCCTTTAAATCAATTATAAGACTCTTTGTGTGTTGTAAGGGATATAACATCTAAATACATAATTGAGAGACTTCCAGTCAAGATGTAGGCATAGGTAGACACGCTTCACCTCCTTGCACAACCACAAGAAGGATCAAAACTAACTTCAAAACAAAAAACACCCAGAACTGCCAGAAAATTGAACTGTGTGAAAGTCCTACAACCAAGGATTTAAATAGGCCATATTCATCCAGATGGGTAGGAGGGGCAGAGATGGGGAGCTGGGGTGGAGAGGATGTGGTGTGGTGGTGGCAAGGTGACAGCAGTGGCTGGAGCAATGGGTGGTCTCATATTCACATGTGGTGGATAAAAATTGGGAAGGATAACTGGGGAATGAGTGATCCCAGCCCCAGGCCAGACTGTGTAGCCCAGGGTTCCAGTGCCAGAAAATTAAAGCCTCATAACTTCTAGCTATAAAAACCAGTGGGGGTTGGGGTGGTGGAAGAAACTGCTGGTCTCACAGGAGAGTCTGTTTGAAGGGCCCACATTGTCCTAGAACTTATGCAAACCCACCTACTCTGGAGCCAACACCAGGGCAGCAGCTAGAGGGGCACCAGTCGAATTCGAGAAGTGGGTGCATGATTGGAAGCAGGGAATGTGCCAAGCAAGCCTCCAGCAGCCAGGCAGTGGCATTGGCC
This sequence comes from Desmodus rotundus, assembly GCF_022682495.2. NCBI lineage: Eukaryota > Metazoa > Chordata > Mammalia > Chiroptera > Phyllostomidae > Desmodus > Desmodus rotundus. Next base: position 142,578,647 of record NC_071390.1, read on the forward strand.
CCTCTCTAACTCCTCCTCCACATACAGAGCCACAAAATGGTAAAGCAGTTTGCCCCACCCTAACAAATACCAAGGGCTCCACCCCATACAACTTAACAGGTGTACTAAGATAGGGAGTCAAAGCAGCTCTACGTAATACACAGAAACAAACACAGGGAGGCTGCTAAATTGAGGAAGCAAAGAAATGTGGCCCAAATGAAAGAACAGGATAAAACCCCAGAAAAAGTACTAAGCAAAATGGAGATAGCCAACCTGTCAGATGCAGAATTCAAAACACTGGTGATAAGGATGCTCAGAGAACTCATTCAGTACAGCAAAAGCGTAAGGGGAGAAATAAAGGCTACACTAAGTTAAATAAAGAAGTTAAAATAAAGGGAACCAACAGTGGAGGGGACGAAGCCTGGAATCAAATCAACAATTTGGAAGATAAGGAAGAAATAAACAGTGAACCAGAACAGACTGAAGAAATAAGAATTCAAAAAAAGAGGAGAATATAAGACGACTCTGGGACATCTCCAAAAAAGGGCCAATATCCAAATCATAGAGATGCTAGAAGGAGAAGAGGAAGAGCAACAAATTGAAAACTTATTTGAAAAAATAATGGAAGAAAAATTCCCTAATTTGATGGGGGAAATAGACAAACAAGTACAGGAAGAACAGAGAATCCCAAACAAGTTGGACCCAAAGAGGACCACACCAAGACACATCATATTTAAAATTCCAAAGGTTAAAGATAAAGAGAGAAGCTTAAAGGCAGCAATTGAAAAGTAAATAGTAACTTACAAAGGAGTTCCCATAAGACCGTCAACTGACTTCTCAAAAGAAACTTTGCAGGCTAGAAGGGATTCAAAGTGATCAAAAGCAAGGACCTATAACCAATGTTAGTCTACCCAGCAAAGTTATCATGTAGAATTGAAGGGCAGAAAAAGTGCTTTCCAGGCAGGGTAAAGTTCATCATCACCAAGCCCTTATATGAAATGTTAAAGGGACTTATATAAGAAAAAGAAGATCAAAACTATGAACACTAAAATGACAATAAACTCACTATTATTAACAACTGAATCTAAAAAACAAAAACAGCAAACTAAGCAAACAACTAGAACAGGAACAAAATCATAGATATGGAGTTCATTTGGAGGATTATCAGTGAGCCGGGATAAGGGGAAGAATGGGGGAAAAGGTACAGAGGTTAAGAAGCATAACTGGTAGGTACAAAATAGACAGGGGGATATTAAGAATAGTATAGGAAATGGAAAAGCCAAAGAACGTATATTCATGACCTATGGATATGAACTAAGGGGAGGGGATTGTTGGGGGGAAGGCAGATACCAGGTGGAGGAGGGGAAAGAGGGAAAAATTGGGACAACTGTAACAGCTTAATCAATAAAGTATACTTTAGAAAAATAAAATAAAATCATAATTGATTGGATAGTTATGACAACGAAAAAGCATTTCACAGAAAACAAAACAACTAGACATATGATACCAAAAATTATTATTTCTTTGTTTTTAAGATTTTATTTATTTATTTTTAGACAGAGAAGATGGGAGGGAGAAAGAGAGGGAGGGAAATAATGTGTGGTTGCCTCGCGTGCATCCCCCACCAGGAACCTGGCCTAAAACCCAGGCATGTGCCCTGACCAGGAATTGAAACCAGCGACCCTTTGGTTCATAGGCTGGTGCTCAATCAACTAAGCCACATCATCCAGGGCAAATTTATAATTTCTTAATCAAATGCAGGAACAGTAGCCTGAAGTACATAATCATAGAGGCTGGGAGAAATGAAATCAAGTCCTGAAAATTCTTACTCTTAAAAAAAAGCAAGGGAGGAACACTTAAATATTTTCAAATAAGATATGACCAGTGAAGGAAAATGAGAATGTCTTAAAATTCATCAGTGTCATGAAACTTGCTTCAGTAAAAGAATAACCATATAAATGTATTATCTTATTATAGAAATAAAAAATTAAATCTATTAAAGTTGATGAGTATAATTGGTTAAACTCTTTGATAGGAGAAAATGTAGTGTTTAGAGTAGTAAAATCAATGTGAGTGGTGGTTTCTAGAGCCAAGAGTACAAGAAGAGTTAGTTGGGCAGTGTCTGGCATGAATGACACCCCTCTTTAGTCACAAAATCTTTTATTACAAAATCATAAGCATATAATTATGTAACAGAACAATATCAATCTCAAGCACACCATATGACATTTTAGGTGAAATGTTCAAACTGCTGGAAAATGTCCACATTGTGTCAGACATTCATGTATCCTACCAACCACTCAAGCAAGCCTTACTTCTGCCGGAACCTTTATATTCAGAACTGTGCTAGATACTTTGAGAAACAGAAGAGAAGTATGAAACATAATCTCTGCTCTAGAGATGCTTATTATTTTACTATGGAGATAAGACATTTTTTCACATAAATCAAACTAGATAACCACATAGCATGCTATGTCAATAATGGCTGCTGTGCTTTGCACATCTTTGAGAGTACCATTTATATCATAATCTATATGAGTAGCATCCCCTGGATTTGTGCGGTACACAGCCTGCTCAGCCATACTTTATGGACCTGGGAATTATTCAGTCTTCATTTTCATTTGTTTCCCTGAGAGTAAGTAGTAAAAACAATAAAGGTTCCCATGGCTTCCCATTTCACTAGAATAAGACCACAAAATCTTAATTTGACTGATTGCTAAATTTGATCCGGCCCCAACCAAACTCTCTAGCTTTATCTCTTGCCACGTCACCCCTCCACTTGACATTTCAGGCTGATCTGAATTTATCACGGATTCTTCAACAATCTGCTACAATCATGCATCCCTTGTCCAAGCCAGAAACCTGAAAGTATCACATTCCACCTTCTTCACATTAATCAGTTTGTCTCCTAAATGTCTCCTTAGACCTTTAGCTTTTCTCTTTGAGTCTTGACATTGCTGTTCACCTGGTGTTGGTTCCTACAACAGTTTCCTAAGTCGTCTTCTTGTCTCCAGACTTGTCTATTTTTACCTTTTTCCCCATGTGTAATCAGAGTGGTCCTTTACAAAGTACAAATTTGATTCTGTCACAGCACTGACATTAATGGTCACATACAATTCAAAATACTTGCCCTGGCTGGTGTGGCTCAGTGGACTGAGCATCAGCCTGCAAACCAGTTGCTGGTTTGATCCCCAGTTAGGGCGCATGCCTGGGTTGTGGGCCAGGTCTCCAGTAGGGGGTGTGTGAGAGGCAACCACACATTGATGTTTCTTTCTCTTTCTCCCTCCTTCCCCCTCTCTCAAAACATACATTGTAAAAATCTTTTAAAAAAACCCCCAAATACTTAAAAATACTATATTGGACCCTTCAGGATTTTTGTTTCTGTCAATTTCTTAGTCTTCTTTCTTGAACATTCTCTCTCCCCTCTTGTACTTTAGTCACACTGCACTCTCAGTTTTGTCAATATATCAAACTGTTTTTGGTTCTTAGCTACATAGTTCCTTTTGGTTGGAATACTCTCCAATCTATTTACCTCTCTACTCCAATTTGTTAGCAGGCAATCTGCTCAGAAGCCTTCAGATATAAACTTAGGTGTTACTTCTCCTGAGTTGCCTTTTCTGTGTTCTTTAAAGCCTGGGTTAGATGTTCTACTCTATGTTTGTAGAGCACACTCTACTTCTCATTTAGTTGCATACATCACAATGTGTTGCATTTGTTTATCTCTCATAGTGTCTTTATAAATTTCTTGAGGTCAAAGACAATTGTGTTTCAGCACGTAGTCTAGTCTCTCTCTCTCTCTCTCTATATATATATATACATACATTTTTTAAATTATAGTTTATATTTGATATTATTATGTATTCATTTCAGATGTACAGCATAGTGCTTAAGAGATCAGGTACTTTACACTGTGCTCCTCCCAATATTTCAAGTACCCACCTGGCCCCATACATAGTCATTATGATATTATTGACTATATTCCCTATGCTGTAATTTACACCCCCATGATTATTCTGTAACTACAAATTTGTACTTCTCAATCCCTTCACTTTTCTTACGCATCCCCCCAACTTCCTCCCCTCTGTCAACTGACACTCTATTCTTTGGATCTGTGAGTCTATTTCTATTTTTTTTTAATTTTGTTCTTTAGATTCCCCATTTAAGTGAAATCATATGATATTTGTCATTGTCTGTCTGAGTTATTTCCCTTAGCTTAATGCCTTCTAGGTCCATTCATGCTATCACAAAAGGTAATATTTCATTCTTTTTCATGGCTGAAGAGTATTCCATGGTGTCTATGTACCACAGCTTTTTTACCCACCTGTCTATTGATGGGCACTTGTGTTCCTTCCATATCTTTGCTATTGTAAATAATGCTGCAATGAACATAGAGGTACATATATTCTTTCAAATTAGTATTTTGGTTTCCTTTGGATATATTCCCAAAAGTGGAATCACTGGGTCATAAAGCAATTTCATTTTTACTTTTTTGAAGAACCTCCACACTAATCGACATTCCCACCAGCAGTGCATGAGGGTTCCATTTTCTCTACATCCTCAACAACACCTATTGTATGTTGATTTATTGATGATAGCGTTCTGACAGGTGTGATGTGTTATGTCATTGTGGTTTTGATTTACATTTCTCTGATGATTAGTGATGTTGAGCAACTTTTCATATTTCTACTGGCTGTCAGTATGTCTTCTTTGGAGAAATATCTATTTAGGTCTTCTGCCCACTTTTTAATTGGATTATTTGTTTTTCTGGGGTTGTGTTGTATGAGTTCTTTATAAATTTGGGGAATTAACCCCTTATCAGATATATGATTGGCAAATATTTCTTCCATTCAGGAGGTTGTCTTGATTTTGTTGTTGATTTCCCTTGCTATGCAGGAACTTTTTAGTTTGATATAGTCCCATTTGTTTATTTGTTTATTTCCCTTGCCCAAGAAGATATGTCAGAAAAAATATTACTCAGAGAAATGTCAGAGATTTTACCACCTATGTTTTCTTCCAGGAGTTTTAAGGTTATAGGTCTTACATTTAAGTCTATAATCTACTTTGAGTTTATTCTTGATATAGTGTAGTAAGGTGGTCTAGTTTCTTTTTTTGCATGTATCTGTCCAATTTTCCCACTACCATTTATTGAATAGACTTTTTTTTACCCAATTGTATGTTCTTGCTTCCTTTGTCATAGATTAATTGAACATATAGGCATGAAATTATTTCTGAGCTCCCTATTCTGTTTCATTGATACATGTGTGTTTTTATGCCAGTACCATGTTGTTTTGATTACTATAGCCTTGTAGTATAGTTTGATATCAGGTAATGTAGTACCCCCTACTGTGTTCTTTTTCAAGATTTCTGTTGCTATTTGGAATCTTTTGTGCTTTCATACAAATTTTTGGATTATTTATTTTAGTTCTGTGAAATATGCCAATGTATTTTGATGGTAATTGTGTTGAATCATAACTGATATGTCTTGAATGAATTTTTCATTCCATGGTAATTTCTAAAATATGTGGTAGAAAAGGCTCAATTTATGGGCCCATAAAATCTTAAATTTTTCTTCATCAGAATAGAAGGTATTGATTAATATACACTACTAATAATAAAATGTTGGGAGCAACCTAAGTGCCTATTAGTGAATGAATGGATCAAAAACCTATGGTACATTTACACAACAGAATACTACGCAGCAGAAAGAAAGAAGGAACTCCTACCCTTTGCGACAGCATGTATGGATCTGGAGAGCATTATGCTAAGTGAAATAAGCCAGGCGGTGAAAGACAAATACCATATGATCTCACCTATAAGTAGAACCTAATCAACAAAACAAACAAGCAAGCAAAATATAACCAGAGACATTGAAGTTAAGAACAAACTGATAGTAACCAGAGGGGAGGTGAGAGGGGATAATCGGGAAAAAGGGTGAAGGGTTTTCAGGAACAAGTATAAAGGGCACATGGACAAACCCAAAGAGGGGTAGGATCAAGGGTGGGAAGTGGGGATGGCTGGGGTGTGGGTGGGGGGAGTGGTGGGCGGAAAATGGAGACAATTGTACTTGTACAACAATTAAATAAAAAGAAAGAAAGAAAGAAAACCAATTTTTTCATTCAATCATAATAAATATCACTGAAGTGTACTAAAATTCAAACAGTAAACAACAAATGATAAAGGTAAAACTACCTTTAAAAAACTCTTTTATGTATTAAACTATGCATGATTATTTCCATTATAACAAATAAAGTAACACTATAACAGGACTACTGCTATTGATTTCTAATCAAGTAGCAAATTAGTCTGTCAAGATAAACTTAGTATGTTGTCTGGTTCAGTATTATAATTGCATTCAGATATCTTATGCCAGCTTCAGTAAATGGTAAAGATGGGGTTTTCAATAAAAATACTTGAGTATTTTAAATACTTAAATGTAAATGTGTTAGTAATATCCATATTAATAACCATTGCCAGCTAAAATTTTAATTATTTTGATACAAATAATACAAAATATATTTGTTTACTACAATCAAATTAGAGATAAAGTGTCAGAGGAATAAAAGTGATTCCTTAATGCATCTACTAAATTGGATTTTGTAGGTAAAGTTTTTATAAAAATGTATTTTAATATTTCAGCTTAGTTTGAAATCAAGAACTATGTTTGCATTTTTTAAGTTCTACATTTTTGTGTACATTAAACTTGGTAAAAAATGGGAAAAAATCAAAATATGGCAGGATGTTTTTCTTTCGTATATAACAGCTGTTGAGGTTTATTATATTAATGTTATCTTTACGATGGTTTTGGTCTATTTTAACTTTTTGTTATATAAGTGCTCAACTCACTTTGAGTTTTGTCTCTTTTACCTATTTTATCCTTGTAGCATTTCTACAAGAAAGCAGCTGCCTTTGTATTACAAGTAATTGATAAACATTCTCCTCAACTAGCTCAGGCAATAGTTGATGGTGGAGCACTGGATATGCTGCTGATATGCCTGGAAGATTTTGACCCTGGATTCAAAGAGGCTGTAGCCTGGCCACTTGGATGTATAGCAAGACATAATGCAGATAATGGAGCATATTTTAAACTAGGATTATTAAAGTTTATATTTATTAGGTAAATCTGGCTTTGTTTAGTAAAGCATAGGTGAGTTTTTAATGATGTTTCTGTATATTATGAGACATAAGCTCTAAATGATGCCCAAGTTGTTTGGGTTATAAATTCATAAAAATGTCTATACATTCCAGTCTTTATCTGAGTTAGCAGAAGAGAAATCTGTAGATGGAAAGAGAAGGGGGCAGGAATTGGGCAAATGACATATTAATTCTTAAAGGCCTTGGCAAATTGGTTCAGTTAAAAAATTATTCTAGTTTATCACCCCTCAGGGTACATCGAGTCTTCACTCTTACTTATAATATAGGGTATTCCAAATCAGTCAGGAGCCATATCATATAAGTGAGTAATGCTAAACGCATATGGACATAACCTGCGAGGACATGTTGTATTCAGCTTGTATTGGGCAGGGAGGAGGAGAAAAAGAAGGACCACCTTTGCTTATAAACTGACAGCTCAGTGCCAGGACTTCTTGTGTGAAGGTTATGCTGACGCACCTGATCAGTAAAAAATACATAGGGAACAGAACTGCCCCCTTTATCGAAGTTGCTAAATAATATGAACAAATAACACAACAAGCCTATGCAGTTTAACATATGTAAAAATGACCTACTTTGTTAGTAATCAAGGACTGCATATGAAAACATCATTGTAAACATCTTTACCCCCTTTTATTACTTGGGGGAAAAAAGAGTAAAGCAGAATTAGAGCCAAGCGGCTAAGAGCATTGTGGTGTTAGACAGGACGAGTTTGAGTCCAAATTTTATCATTTGTTTGCTATGTGACATTGAGTATGGCTTTTAAACTTTCTGAACCTTTACTTCCTCATCTGCAAAAAGAGGATAACTACTTCAGAATTACTTCAGAGATTTGTTGTAGATGGTCAAAGTAGCTACCTTAGAGATTTGTTGTGAGGATGATGAGATAGTACATGTCAAGCACTTAAAACAGTGCTTGACACATGGTAAATATTCAAAAAATGAAAGGTATTAGTATTAATACTGATAGTTAGAGAGGACATGATGATGTTTTATACCCATTGGTGGAGGCACTACAAATTGTATAAACTTGTGGAAAGTTGTTTGGTAAAACTAATCTAAGTCACAAAAGAGTTTATGGTTATTCTAAAAAGTCTGCTTTGGGAATTGCTCCTAAGGAAATAATTCCACAGAATGAAAAAGTATATTCATGCAAATGTTATTGTAACATTATTTGTAATAGCAAAACCCCCCAAATATTTGGCAGGAATTTAGAGGTTAAATTATGGTAGTTTACTTAATGGACTCTCATTCAACAAAAAGTGATTATAACATAAAAAAGAACAAAATTATATATTATAACTATAATAATATAAAAATAAGTTTTTATGTGAATGTAAATTATAAAAAGATACATGTTTGCATTACTAGGGTGTTAGAATTAAGGATATTTTTCTTCATTTTCCAGGTTTTCTTTCTTTGCTTTTTTTTTTGAAGTCTAGCTTTTTCTAAAAATCTTTCTTGTATCTTTTCCATTACATTTAGTCTTTATACACCCCTCTCACTCCAGCAATCACCACACTGCTGCCCATGTCCATGAGTCCTTTTTCCTTTTTGCTCAACCCCTCCACTCCCTAACTTCCCCTCCCTCCGACTGTCATCTGTTCTCCATCTGTGAGTCTGACTCTGTTTTGCTTGTTAAGTTTGTTCATTAGATTCCATATATGAGTGAAATCATATGGTATTTGTCTTTCTCTGGCTGGCTTATTTCACTTAACATAATGTTTTTCAGGTCCATCCATACTGTTGCAAAGGGTAATATTTTCTTCTTTTTTTATGGCTGAGTAGTATTCCATTGTGTAAATGTCACATAGTTGTTTTATCCACTCATCTATTGATGGACACTTGGGCTGCTTCTATGTCTTGGTGATTGTAAATAATGCTGCAATGAACATAGGGGTGTTTATGTTCTTTCAAATTAGTCTTTTTGGTTCCTTAGTATTTATTCCCAGAAGTGGGATTGCTGGGTCAAAAGGCAGATCCACTTTTAATTTTTTGAGGTATCTCCGTACTGCTTTCCACAGGCAGCTACACCAGTCTGCATTCCCACCAACAGTCCAAAAGGTTCCCCTTTTTCCACATCCTCACCAGCACTTCTTGTTTGTTGATTTATTGGTGATAGCCATTCTGACAGGTGTGAGATGGTATCTCATTGTGGTTTTAATTTGCATTTCTCTGGTGATTAGTGACATTGAGCACCTTTTCATATGCCTATTGGCCATCTATATGTCCTCTTTGCATAAGTATCCATTCAGATCCTTTGCCCATTTTTTAATTGGGTTGTTTGTTTTTTTGGGGTTGAGTTTTCTAAGTACTTTATAAATTTTGGATATTAACCCCTTATCAGATGTGTTGGCAAATATGTTCTCCCATTCCGTGGATTGTCTTTTTATTTTGTTGATGATTTTCTTTGCTATGCAAAACCTTTTTAGTTTAATGTAGCCCCATTTGTTTATTTTTTCTTTTACTTTCTTTGCCTGGGGAGATATAGCTATAAAAATTGATATGAGTAATATTCAGAGATTTCACCACCTATATTTTCTTCTAGGATTTTTATGGTTTTGGGTCTAACATTTAAGTCTTTTGTCCATTTTGAATTTACTCTTGTGTGTGGTGTAAGAAGGTGGTCTAGTTTCATTTTTCCTGCATGTATCTGTCCAGTTTTCCCAACATCATTTATTGAAGAAACTATCTTTAGCCCATTGTATGTGCTTGCTTCCCTGTTGAATATTAATTGACTATAAAGGTGTAGGTTTATTCCTGGGGTCTCTATTCTGTTCCATTGATCTATGTGACAGTTTTTATGCCAGTGCCAGGCTGTTTTGATTACAATGGCTTTGTAGTATAGTTTGACATTAGGTAGTGTGATTTCTCCAACTTTGTTCTTCTTTCTCAGGATCACTGTTGCTACGTGGGGCCTTTTGTGGTTCAATATAAATTTTTGAGGTATTTGTTCTATTTCTATGAAATATGTCACTGGAATCTTGATAGGAATTGCATTGGACCTATAGATTGCTTTGGGTAGTATGGACATTTAAATGATGTTAATTCTTCCTGTCCATGAACATAGTATGTGCTTCCACTTATTTGTATCTTCTTCAATTTCTTTCTTCAGTGTCCTGTAATTTTCTGAGTACAGATCTTTTACATCCTTCATTATTAGGTTTATTCCTAAGTATTTTATTCTTTTTGAAGCAATTGTGAATGGGATTGTTTTCTTACTTTCCCTTTCTGTTAGTTTGTTATTGGCATATAAAAATACAACTGATTTCTGGGTATTAATTTTGCATCCTGCTACTTTGCTGAATTAGTTATCAGCTCATGTAGTTTCTTGGTGTGGAATCTTTCAGGTTCTCTATGCACAGTATCATGTCACCTGCAAATAAGGACAGTTTCACTTCCTCCTTTCCAATTTGGATGGTTTTTACTTTTCTTCTTGTCTGACTGCTGCATCTAGGACTTCCAGTACTATGTTGAATGAAGAGGTGAAAGTGGACATCCCTTCCTTGTTCCCCATCTTAAGGGGAATGCTTGCAGTTTTTGCCCATTGAATATGATGCTGGCAGTGGGTTTGTCATTTATGGCCTTTATTACATCTAGGCATGTTCCCTCTATTCCCACTTTGCTAAGAGTTTTTTTTTTTTTTATCATAAATGGGTTCTGGATTTCATCAAAAGCTTTTTCTGCATTTATTGATATGATCATGTGGTTTTTATCCTTCACTTTGTTTATGTGGTGAATCATATTTATTGATTTGCAAATGTTGTACCATCCTTGCATTCCTGGAATAAATCCTGCTTGATCATGGTATATGATCTTTTTGATGCATTGCTCTACTCAGTTTGCTAATATTTCATTGAGGATTTAGCATCTATGTTTGTCAGGGATATTGGCCTATAACTCTCTTTATCTGGTTTTGGAATTAAGATAATGCTGGTCTTGTAAAATGAGTTTGGGGGCCTTTCCCCCTCTTGGATTTTATAAAATAGTTTGAGAAGGAGAGCTGTTATTTCTTTTCAGAATGTTTGGTAAAATTCACATGTGAGGCCATGTGGTCCAGGGATTTTTTGTTGTTGTGAGTTTTTTGATTACTACTTCAATTTCATTAGGTGTAATCTATCTACTGAGATTCTCTGATTCTTGCCGATTAATTTAGGAATTAACCCAGGTTGTCCAGTTTGTTGGCATATGGTTGTTCATAATATTTTCTTACACTCCTTTGTATTTCTTTGTTGTCAGTTGTTACTTCTCTTCTTTCACTTCTGATTTTATTTATTTGGGTCCTTTCTCTTTTTTTTCTTGACGAGTTTGGTTAAAGGTTTGTCAATCTTGTTTATTTTTTCAAAGAACCAACTCCTGATTTCAATGACCTTTTGTATAGTTTTTTTAGACTCTATTTCATTTATTTCTGCACTGATCTTTATTATTTCTTTCCTTCTACTCACTCTGTGCTTCATTTGTTTTTCCTTTTCAAGTTCCTTTACATGTAAAGTTAGATTGTTTATTTGAGCTTTTACTTGTTTTTTGAGTTAGGCCTGTAATGCTATGAATTTTCCTCTATAATTGCTTTCCCAGTGTCCCACTGATTTTGGGTTGTTGTGTCCTTAATTTTGATTTGTTTCAAGGTATCTTTTGATTTCTTCCTTGATCTCATTTTGACCCCCTCATTGTTTAATAACATGTTATTTAGCATCTATGTCTTTGTATGTTTTTCTTGTTTTTCAGTGTTCTTCTTCTGATTGATCTCAGTTTCATAGCATTGTGGTCAGAGAAGGTGGTTGATGTGATTTCAATCTTCTTAAATTTATTGAGACTTCTTTTGTGTCCTAACATGTGGTCTGTCCTAGAAAACATTCCATGTGCACTTGAAAAGTATGTACAGTCTGCTGCTTTGGGGTGAAATGCTCTGAAGATATCAATTAAATCCATTTGATCTAGTGTATCATTTAAGGCCATTGTCTCCTTGTTGATTTTCTGCTTGGAAGATCTATCCATTGAAGTCAATGATATGTAAAATCCCCAACCATGCCTGTATTTCTGTCGATCTCTCCCTTTACATCTATCAAGATTTGCTTTACATATTTAGGTGCTCCTAAGTTGGATGCATAAATGTTCATTAGGGTTATATTCTCTTGTTGCATTGTTCCCTTTATCATTATGTAATGTCCTTCTTTGTCTCTTACTATAGCCTTGGTTTTAAAGTTTCTTTTGTCAGATATGTTTTTTTCTTCTGTATTTGCATGAAATATCTTTTTCCATCCCTTTACTTTTTGTCTGTGTGTATCTTTCAATCTGAAATGGGTCACTTGGAGGCAGCATATATGTGGGTCTTGTTTCCTTATCCATTCAGCTACCCTATGTCTTTTGGTCAGAGCATTTAAACCATTTACATTTAAGGTGATTATGGATAGATACATATGTAGTGCGATTTTATTGTTAGACTGTTTTCTTCTATTTTTTTTTCTTTCTCTTTTCCTTCTTCTTACAGCAAGCCCTTTAACATTTCTTGCAGTACTGGTTTGGTGTCAACAAATTCCTTTAGCTTTTTCTTGTCTGGGAAGCTCCTTGTTTCTCCTTCGATTTTCAATGATAGCCTTGACAGGGTACAGTAGCCTTGGTTGTAGGTCCTTGCTTTTCATCACCTTGAATATTTGACGCCACTCCCTTCTGGCCTGAAATGTTTCTGTTGAGTAATCAGATGCCAGTCTAATTGGTGCTCCCTTGTAGGTCACTACCTGCTTTTCTCTTGCAGCTATTAAGATTCTTTCCTTATTTTAAAGCCTTGTCATTTTAATTTTGATGTGTCTTGGTGTTGGCCTCTTTGGGTCCAATTTGTTTAGGACTCTCTGAGCTTCCTGAACTTCTGAAACTTTTTCCTTCATCAGATTAGGGAAGTTTTCAGTCATTATTTCTTCAAATAGGTTCTTGATCCCTTTCTTGCTCTCTTCTCCTTCTGGTATTCCCATGATATGGATGTTGTTATACTTCCTGTTGTCCAAAATGTTTCTTAAGCTCTCTTCCTTTTTAAAATTCTCTCTCTTTCTTTACTTTTTATTTATTTATTTATTTTTTGCTACTCTGGGTGTTTGTTTCTACCTTGTCTTCCAAAATGCTAATTTGATCCTCTGTTTTATCTCATCTACTGATTATTCCTTCCAGTGTATTATTTATTTCAGATATCGCGTTCTTTATTTCTGACTGGTCCTTTTTTATGGTTTCTGTGTTTTTTTCCATGCTGTTGAGTATCTATATAATCATTATTCTAAACTCTGTATCTGATAAATTGCTTGCCTTCAATAGTTCTAGTTCTTCTGGAGAATTCTCTTGTTTCTTTTCATTTGTGGCCTGTTTCTTTATTTTCCCATTTTGGCTGCTTCTTTGTATTTTCTTAGTTGCTAAACTAATCAGTCACTAAACACGCGGCTGTTACTCTAATAATGAAGCTGTAATCAGCAGCTGGGTTTAAGCACCATAGGGTGGGGCAGAGTAATTTCTGTGGGTGGAACTATTGCTTCCCCTCAGGCTGATGCTATTTGGAGTGGTCTGTCTGCGAAAGCTGGCTTCTGCAGTATGGGGAATGACTCAGCACAGGGATCCTGGTAGCTGTTCCTTTAGTTCTCTCCCCAGGGCCACCAGCCCTAGACTCACCTCAAGAGTCTCTAGTCCACTCTGCCCTCTCTCTGCTGGAGCCCAGGGTAACTGGCTGCAAACAAAATTTTGTGCATTGGCCCTTTAAGAGGCTCTTTGCATCTCTATCCATCTCTTTGTGGCAGACAGAAGCCCTGTTGCTTTTCACAGCTAGATGTTATCTGGCTTCCTTTCTGGCTCTGTTGCTGTAGGCTGGAGTGTCTTGCTTGGGGGTTAGACCCCACACTTTTTAGGGGGAACCCCCTGGCCACTGAAGTATCCCTCCAGAATTTCAGATGCCATCCATGGGAGCTCGGTCAGCCCTCTTGTGTCTCCACACTCCCTACCAGTCATGTTGTGGTGAACTGGTTTTATCTCTATGTGCGGTTATAAGACTTCTCTCCAGCTAGTGTTCAGTTGGTTATTCAGGATGCTTTCTCTACAATTCAGTTGTAATTGCAGATTGGTCCTGGGAGGAGGTTAATGTAGCTTCCACTTATTCCTCCACCATCTCGGATCCTCGCTTCCAGAGTTTTGATGTATATGTACGTATAAAATAATAGCTACCATTTACTGAGTAATTAATATATGTCTGGCTCTGTACAGTGTGCTTCAGATACATTATCTCATTTTGATTATGCTACCCTTATGGTAGATATTACTCTTTCTGTTAAATAGAGGAAGAAAGTGGAACTTAGAGAGGATACCTGAAATTATAATAAAGGTGGACCTAGCATTTGAGCCTAATTCTGTCTGAATGCAAAGCCCATGTTAACTACTTTTTCATACAGCTTCACTAAACACTTCTTGAAAGAGCATTGAAGAAGAAATTCAAACAGAAACAGTTAGAAGTTCTCTAGTGGTTATGTTTCATTTGGTTCTAAAATGGTGACACTATTAGAGACAGAAAATGAATAAAATGATATAAAAGAACTGAGAAAGTAAACTATTGTCATGCATAGAATGATTCAGAATTAGTATATTAAAATTATTTCCTTAATATCTGGATTTGGTTTTCTAGATAAGTTCACCTTAGGATTATTGCTTAATACATGTTGATTGAAAAAACTAAGGTAGCGTTTTAAATCAGAAGCTGGTTATTATGGAGAAACTACATGAAAAAAATTTAACTATATATTTTTTAATGTCAGAGAATTTTATGGCAAACAGATTATATTGGATTGCCTAAAAAGTCTATATGTTTTTTTTCTGTAAAATAAAAGACATTTTTCATTTTCACCAATAAATGTATTGATTTGGATATTTTGAGTGTGTTGGCTATTTCCCACATGGTATAACATCAATTGTTATCAATTAATGTCTCAATTTGATCGCTATCAACTTTAACTGGTGTACTTCACTGTGGAGCATCATCCAGTGAGAAATCTCTAGCATGAAACTTTGCAAACCACTTTTGACATCTTTGATCAGTCACAGCACCTTCTCCATACACTGCACAAATCCTTTTTTGAATTTCAGTTGTGTTTTTACCTTTCTTGAAATAATAAAGCATAATATGCCAAAAATGTTGCTCTTTTTCTTCCACCTTCACTATTAAATGGCTACACAAAAATCCACCAATTTTGATGTTTTTTAAATGCATGCTGATATAATAGTTGTCACAATACAATCTAACAAAATTGTTTTTGATGAAGTTAAAGACAACTAAGAGCTTGTGGAAAAAACCAAATTAACTTTTTGGCCAACCAATGATATGAGTATTTCAAAGGGTGGTACAAAAGAGCTTTGAGGGACAACTGTACAGGTACATTCTCAGGCAGGTACCCATTGATATCCTTTCCATACCTCTTTTATATTCAGTTTGAGGCTAAATGATAATGGTTTTTAAATAGAATCTGTCTTAGGGATTCCATTCCATTTTTTTTCTATAATCTGGTTTCCACACGGAATTCCCTCTGTAATTTCAGTATTTCATGGTACTTAAAGGCCTGGGACCCAGAAACTCCCAGAAGAGATTACTGCATAGGTTTCTCTGAAAGAAGGGGAAATGTTATTAGTAAGAAATAAAACAAGTCATCATTCACATCCTGAATATCAGTGGAAATAGAAGATTTACCTCCAAATAACCTGGTTTCTTTCTTGACAAAAATGGAATATATTGAGATTAATGGGAGGATATTCATTCAGTGTTTTTTTCTTAGTGAAGAAATGTTTAAGAAGTTTAAGAAATATAAACTTCAAATAGAGATGCAAAAGAAAGTGTATCTTTAAGGGCAATAAAAGGAAAAGATTTTGGGTATAGGAAATAAAAGTAAAGTAAGCAGCCCTAGCTCAGTGGATTGAGCACAGGCTGGCAAACCAACGCGGTTGCCAGTTCAATTCCTAGTCGGGGCACACGCTTGGGTTGTGGGCCAGGTCCCCAGTAGGGGGCATGCAAGAGGCAACCACACACTGATGTTTCTCTCACTCTCTTTTTTCCTCCCTTCCCCTCTCTCTAAAAATAAATAAATAAAAATCCTTACAAAAATAAAGTAAGCATACAGTTAGTAGAGGAGAGAATGAATGGGCATCATCTGACTTTTCCTTATTTGAAAAAATACAATTTCAACTGGGTAAATGTGACCAATTCATGAATTGGGCAGCATCCCATTTGTAAATTGAGAATAGCCCCAAGGATCTGCACAAAGTAAAAGGTTTTCAGCCCTGGCTGCTGTGGCTCAGTGGATTGAGTACTGGCATACAAACGGAAAGGTCGCTGGTTTGATTCCCAGGTGGGGCACATACCTGGGTTGTTGGCCAGGTCAACTGGTCAATGCATCTCTTACACATTAACATTTCTCTCCTTCTCTTTTTCCCTCCCTTCCCATCTCTCTAAAAATAAATAAATAAAATCTTTTATAAAAAGGTTTTCATAGAAACTGGGTAGGACAAAAATGTTATTAACAGATAAAAGAAGGGTGCTCACTTTAGCAGCACATATACTAACACTGGAGTGATACAGAGAAGATTAGCATGGACCCTGTGCAAGGATGGCATGCAACTTCGTGAAGTGTTGCATTATTTTTACTTTTATTTTTTATTTGTTTTTTACACTTTATTTGTTTATTTTTAGAGAGAGGGGAAAGAGGGAGAGAGGGAGAAAAAAAAGAAAAAATACAATTTATAAAGTCTACACTTAGGTATAGATTTTAAAGCATGCTACTGATAATCAAAGGGAACTGGGGGCTAACAACCAGAAATGACAGGTTTAAAAAAAATTCTGTGCAAATTGTATCTAAATTTCTATGATTGAACCACCAGTTATTAAACACACTTGATAATATGTACCTCTTACTTTGAAGATAATTATTTCTTTATATTTTTTCCTGCTCCTTAATAAAGGCTGAGGTAGAATTCTTTTCACATTGGTTGTCTCTTTTTCTTTGTTTCTATACTCTTTCACCCCATAGAATCATTCTAATCAATGTCAAATTTCTCACTATTTCTAAAGATTAGTCTTGCTTTTGGAGATACAAGTAGTGAGGCAAAGGGGATGGAAGTGTGAGAGGTAAGGCAGAAGGAACCATGGCTCTGTGGAGCCACAGTGCTTCCTCTGGGAGGGCCCCAGAAAGTTGCTTCACCCTGCTCAAGGTCCTCCTTCCCTCCTCCCACCTGGCAGCTTCTGTCTGCCTGCCTTGTTACTCTTTGGAGCACAACAGCTTTATGGAGGAGTGCTTCCAATGAACTTGTGTTAAGAGCGTGGCGTCAGTTAGAGTACTTAGTGAGGTGAGGGCAATAGCCTGACTGAAAATGTGATGAAGGAGGAAACATATAAGTGTTTTTTGTATAATCAATCTTTCACATTTGGCCTCAAAAATAAGTTTTAAGTGTTTATTTTGGGAGCTTTAGCTAAAAATCCTGTCTTTTGTCAACTTGGTCTCATAAATTTTGGCTGTTCTCAAGCCTGGCAAACAGAAATACATTTGATTAGGTGTTATGAAACATTTTAGTTATTGATATAATTGTTCTATATTATAGATGAGGAAACTGAAGTAGAGAGGTTAAAGGATTTATTCTGGTCAGACAGCAATTAATGGTGGAACTGGTGGAACACAAAACCTCTCAGAAATGTTTTCATTTTTATAGTGTGAGAAAGGAAAGTGTATGACAGTTCATCATTCTTCATTTTAACTTCCTTCTTGTATTTGAACATCTTGCCAGATACCTCTGTTTTAATCCCTGATGGCTGGTTTCCACATGTGTAACTATTCTTTCTCCTGTAGACCTGATTTATGCCCTTTGGACCTAAATCAAGTGAGAAATTTCCATTCCAGCTCAGTAGCAGTTAAGAGATGAGATCACAGTGGCCGAAGATGAGCAGCGCTTCCAGGAAATGGCTGATTTGGACACTACAGAAACAAGTAATAGAGTGTATCCTATACTAAATAAGTAATGTAAGGAAGGAATCCAGATGGAACTGGCCCACCCAATTCTTTTTTATCTTGTATAGAATGATGAAATGATTAAAGGAGATAACAATTTAAAAACTCACAAGTTTTGCAAATATTCTTCTCATGCCCCTCATGGCACCTATATATAAATACCAATATCCTAAATTGTGTGGAACAGGTTTGGGAAACAGTAATTAACGTTTCAAAAATCCACATGTTATTAGCAGATATCTGAATTAACTTTCTAGTGCATGTCTTAGATGTACGGGAGAAGGGGACAAGAGCCTGGTAATTAAAAATTATTTCAAAAGCCCTACAGACAACTTTCTTTATGGGTGCCTATAGATAATGTTGATTTTTGTACCATTTTATTATTTTTATTGATATAAGTTTTTTTTTTATCTTGGAAGGGTTGAGAAACACACAAGCATAAAGGCAAATGATGTTTATGGCATTATATATATTATACCTATTTTTATCCTAATATTTATTTCCACAAATACTCTTCTGTTTACTTAGGACTTGGTGAAAAAGAGAAAGTGAACATAAATGTCTCTTTTATGTTCTTTGGTCATACAAGCCAGATGTGTTAAACAAAATAACATTTTAATTATAACTTTACTCAGTAGTTACCTCATTTGTTAGTAACTTTTGGAGTTAGTTTGTATGCTAGTAAAAAAAAATATGTTGTAAATCCTCCTGAATTTTCATTCATTGTGATTTGAGTATTTGAAACACTTAGCCCTCTACCCCACACAGTGCTTCCTCTGCCCGATGGCCCCTAACATTCTTTTAGTCTGAGGCTTTGTTTCCTATTTAGTGCAAATACCTATGTGTGAAAATGTCACTAAATGTGTGTGCTGAGTGAATAAAGGGAAAAGTATTTGTATCCTAGTGGTTTCATAAACCAAGTTTGAACAGTGTATTGTAACGTATTTTTAAAATTTGAACAAAATTGTTTCTCAAACTTCAGTTATTTTCCAGTCACCAGTGTATAAGTCCTCCTAACATCTTTTAAGTATTGAGGGAAACATATTTTTGTGTACATTTTACATTTATTTACATTTGAATTTCTAGAAGTGCATTGGGCATAGTGTACTTGACTGAAATTGGAAAGTACTACAATTAAGCATTTCACAAACATCGACAAGAGACTTTAGCTATTAAAACCTTAGGACTTTGTTAGCATAAGAATTATACTTTGACATTAGTCATGTTCATTACCTTATCTGGACAATTTTTTTAAGTTTATGTCTATGAGAAAATAGTTGCTGTATAATTACTATGTTATCTAGTGAATTTGCACAGTTAACTTGGGGGGCTTACTTCATCCCTATCTGTGGTTTTAGATGAATGAAGCAACTTGCTATAAAAATGTAGTACAGGTTAATTGCATCAAAGCATTTTGCTCCAGATAGGACCTCTGGCCTTGAACAGGTGTTAACTGTAGCTGTTTAACCATTTGTGTCATTCTCTCTCTCTCTCCTTTGATTTCACACCACAGTTTTACCTATATGGTAACCGGTAGCCACATATTACTTGAATTGTGACTAGAGTACCTAAGGAACTAAGTTTTTAATTTTATTTACTTTTAATTAATATACATTTAAAAATGGATGACCTGTTATTGGAACTCTTTTAGGCATGATTGGAACAAGTTGAGTATGTGAACCTGCTTTTTAAACTGTAAACTTTTTGAAATCTAAATAGAGATTGAGTATTCCAATGAAAATATAGCAGATTAATTGAGACGTGCTGTAAGTACACAATACACATGGGATTTCTAAGACTTGGTTTGAAAACAATGTGCAATATCTCATTAAAATTTTAAAATATTATTTACATGTTAACATTACAATAGTTTGCATATCTTATGTTGAATAATGCATATTATTAAAATTAATTTCACCAACTTCTTTTTATTTTTTAAATATGGTCACTAGAAAACTTTATATTATGTATGTGGCTCATGCTCCTCTTGGACAGCACTGACTTAGAATTATCGTGCCTATGCTTTGTAGTTATTTGTCAAAAGGCAATATGGTAGTAATGCTGTGGTCTAAAAGGTCACACTTAATATTCATGTTTATTAATCAGTGTAATTCTATCATAGTTTTAACTCACTATAGTATGCAGTAAGTCGAGGATATGGAACTAAAAATACCATTTGGGGAGAAGTAAATGATGATTCAACTTTAAGCAATTACTTAGTGGACATAAGGGCTAAAATGAACTTTATAAGGTAAATGGCCAAACTGCCAGCTTCAAACATTGTCTGTAGAGACATATACTGATATGTACCCTTTGGAAACAATACTGCAATGCACATTAAGTTGACATATATGAAATTACCTATACTCGACTGGTTTTGACTTAACGGCAGTCTCGTGTTAGTTTAATCTAAAAATATCAAGGACCTCAAAAAAAAAGTCAATATTCTTCCCCTCAGTAATTTCACTTCTGGGCCTCTATCTTAAGTAAATACACACATACATGAACATACATACATAGGTATGTTTGTATAACCTGTGGAGGTATATATGTATGTAAATCCCATGGTAGCCACCTCCAAGATGTCCCTCAAAGATCCTGGGTCCTTGTATTCACGTCCTTATATAGTCCTCTCCCAGATTGACCAGGATTGGTCTGCATAACCACTAGAATACAGCAGAAGTGATGGTGTGTCACTTTTAGAGAATAGATAACCAGATTAAACCAACCAGACTTCTGTCCTGGGGTCTCCCTCTTTATCTGTCTCACTCTCTTGCTCTCTCACTCTCCTCTCCGCATCTCTTCACTTGCTTTGGGGAAAGCCAGCTACTAAGACCTGAGGATACTCAGGCAGCCTATGAAAAGGTCCATGTGGTGAGGACCTAAGGTCTCCCAAAAACCAGCAAGAAATTCAGCTCCCAACAACTACATGAGTGAGTTTAGGAGGAGATCTTCCCCAAATTGTGCCTTTAAATGACTGCAACCCCAGCTGACTATGACATCAACTTCATGAGAAACTCTGAGCCACAACCATCCAGCAAGGCTGCTTCTGGATTCCTGACCCACAGGAAATGTGAGATAATAAATAATGTTGTTTTAAGCTGTTGAGTTTCAGTCACTTGTTACATAACAGTAGATAACTAATGCATGATGTTAATGCACAAAGAGGTTCACTATATTGTACTTTATAATGGCAAAATCCCAAACCAAACAAAACAAATGTCCTAGAGGAGGAGAATCAGTAAGTATATTTATGGCATATTTACTCAGTGGAATATTATGTAGTTATTAAAAATGTTGGGCTGGCTTCATCTTCAGAAATAAAAGTGGATGGTGGAAGCCCACAGGTAGCTTCAAGGAACTAATCAGAAGGAGTCGCACTAACAACTGCTGACCAGGGACCACTTTTGTAAAAATACCATGTAAACTTTCTAACCATCCAATATCTCATTTCTGTCTCCTTTTTCTGTTTCCTCTTTCTTTTGGGTGTTCTTGCAGAGAATCCCACCAGGGCACCAGTAATCCTATACTATTGAGCTTCCTCCATTAGCTTGAGTTCCTTAAAGGCAGGGACTTCTCTGAAATTGGGCTGGAGCAAAATGTGAATGCCAGTGAAGTTTGAACAATAAAATAAGAATTTTCCATTTAAGTTTTTGTTAAGCAGAATACAAAATTATAGGTAGGGTGAAAATACAACTGTGATTGCAATATTATGTCAAGCAAGTGGAAAACAAATGTAAAAATTTCTAGGTAGAAAAAGTGTATTTTATAAAGCTCTGATACCAAAGAGTTCATTTTCTTCACTATAAGAGCACTCCAAACTCTCTCTACTTTTGCCTTATTCTATTCAGCTTAGTCTCAGTTATTAAGTAGTTATAAGTCAAAACTTAAAAATTGATAAAATTGGGGTTTTAAAAATTGCTTTAAATCTTATGCTACTTATTATTTTCCAAGGCCATACCCAAGTCTTTATCTTTTCCTACCTTCTGTTTCTCTCGTCTCTACTTCTTAACACATTTTGAAGCCCTTTTATACTTGAGCCCTGTAACAGTGTGCCTTCCATTCCAGCTGATTGTAATTTCTTACAAAGGTCCCATTAATTTCAGATCAGTGGCTCATTTGACTCACTTGACTTTTTAAAAGAGCCAGAATTACTTAACGTTCAAAGCATATGTATGTATGTATGTATGTTAACCCTTAATCTCTCAAACACTCAACCCATCCATGTGTAAGGGTTAGAGCAGTGGCTCTGAAGACTGGGTGGAGAACAGTGGTGTGGAAATGATGAGAATAGGAAAAAATGACATTTGCAAGGGTGAGGGTGGCAGGGAGAAGATAGATAAAAATTTATGTTAGATTTTTTAATAATATGCAAATTTCTTCTCCACCCTTTTCTCACTCTCACCTGTAACTGGAGACATCAATTTCTTAGCTCAGAATTATAGCTATAATGAGTGTTACCTGTGGGAGGACGTTGCCTCTCTCAGATGTGTTGGTGAAGAATTAAAGGGCTATGGTAGCCAGCCCTCAGGATGGCCCTCTAATGTTGCCTACTTCCTCTTATTCACATCCTTATATAGTTTTCTCTTACATTGTGCCAATGAAATATAGCAGAAATGATGGTATATCACTTCTGAGATTAGAGTATAAAAGACTGCAGCTTTTGATTTGGTTTCTCTCTTTTGGATCATTCACTTTGGTGCAGGCTTCACCTTGAACAGGCTGTGGAAAGGCCCCCCAAAAGAGAAGGAACTCCGAGGAGTATGGTTGGAAGCAGATACTCTACAATCCCAGTCAAGCCTACAGCCCCATCTTGACTGCAGCCTAGTGAGGGGTCACACAGATCTAACCACCCAGCTAAGCTGCTCCCAGATTCCTGACCTACAAGAAACTATGAGATAATAAATGTTTCCTGTTTTAGGCTGCTAAGTTTGGTGTGATTTGTTACAAAGCAGTAGATAACTAACCCAGTTGTAAACAGCTGGGTTAGACCAAAAACTAGACAAATTTCTTCTACTTTGAAAGTGACATTCCTAAAATCATACTGGAATATGGTCAGTATATAACCAGGTTTGGCAATTGCAACAGCATATTTGCTTTTACTATAATTTCATCAAATCATGAAAAATTTGGCTGAATAGGGTGACTGATTATTATAACATTAACATCATAAGTAGTAACCAAATTTTAAATGGTTTTTAGGACTGCTTTTTTCACAAAGATTTTGAAGCGATATAACTATATGTTTTAAAGCTAGATACAAAAAACAGCTTATTTTTAAAACTGATCAATAGGGCCACCTAAGTGCAGAGAAATGATGATTTGTGACTTACTTTTTAATGAAACAAAATATAACTTTTTGTAGGGCTTTGGAACAGTGAGTCAAAAGTAGTATTTGAAAAAATAAATTAAAAAAGCAATAAAATTAATAGAAATTAAAATTTCTGAGGTGTTTGATTTGCCTGATTATTTTTGAATTAGTGTGCTAAATACATACAGAAATATACTTCCCTTCCCTTAATCCTTCCTTTTGGAGAGTCTCTTCATTGTGAATTCTTTTCATCAGTTCTCATGATGGATCAGTTAATTTTTCTTTAATTTTCTCCTTACCTCCCTTTAAGACCAAAAATTAGTTGAGATTAATATGTTTAGATTAATCCTTTTTTTAAAGAACAATTTTTAGGTTTTCCTCAATTTCTCCTGTGAATTTTCTTATATAACCACTAGAGTGGTTCTTCCTTTAAGACTCGAAAACGGGGCCACAACTGCAGAATCAAAGGTAGCCCCTCCCACAGGCTGGTTTAGAAGGTGTGAGGTGTAAACCTGAGGGGTCTACAGGAGCTACTATAAAGGACACGAGGACAAAATCAAGGGGGAGGGTAGAGGTGGGGGAGGGAGGTGGGATTGGCTGGGGTGGGGTGGAGGGATGGGGAGAAAATGCAGACAATTGTAACTGAATAACAATAAATAAATAATAAAAGAGCAGTTGCAGGCTGTAGCTGCCTCATAGATGGATGTGTTTTACTTGGCCTGCACTATATTCTTTTAAAAAAGTGTTGGCAACACTTAAAAACCAGGCAATTTCACATTAAAAATCAGATTTCTGGCTTCTCTTGAAAAATCAAAAGATCTGTCAACAGTAGGCCTATATTCCTACATGGCCACACTGGGCTGAAGCTGAGTAACTCCTATTCTTACAGCTGGTGCCTAAACTTTTCCAGTGTACTGCTGTTCCCCCACTGGGTATTTTTCTTTTCTTTTTTAAATTTATTGATTTTTAGAGAGAGGAAGGGGAAGAGAGAGATACAGAGAGTGAGGAGAGGGAGAGAAATATCAGTTTGTTGTTCCACTTATTTGCGCATTTGAACCTGCAGCCTTGGAGTACTGGGATGATGCTCTAACCAACTGAGCTACTGGGCCAGAGCTCCTACTGGGTATTTTTCTTACACCCTCTGGCTTCTCTATTCTAGTTACTGGCCTGGGTCTTGTGGACATTTCAGTTTACCACTCTTAATCTTAACAAACAACTAGCCATAAATAACAGTTAAGAGGCAGGTTTAAGGCCATTGTGAGAACTACTAAAGCAAAATTACTTTTGCCTGATTTATCTAGCTTCACCTGTTGTAGTCATGACTATTATACACTGATGGGCATTTCTATCTGTGCTCTTCCCATCTAGTCAGTATGAAGTCATTTCTAATATCCCATTCATCCAGCTTTAGATAATACTAATTTTAAAAATGTTGTTGATTTTTAAAATCCTCTTTCATTTGTGTCTCTTTTTGTTTTACAATTAAATCTAAAGTTATACTGATCTTTGTTGATTATTCTAAATTGAAGATTCTGATCTGTTTAAATGATAACACTTCATACCCATTAGTGAGAGAGCACTACAAAGTCAGATTTTTTTTTAGAGGAGGGAAAAACTCCTGAAAGCAAAAATCCAAGCAGCATAGAATAAAATTCTTAAGAAAAAAAAGCAACTGTCTAAGAAGCAAAGAGTTGTCACCCAAAATTTTCACATTATTAATATTTTAAGAGTTTTATGCATATAAGCCTCAAAAATGTCATTAGAAAGAACCATAGAAAAACTGAGACAGGACTGTATAGGATGACTCCACCACCATCCTTACCACAGTCCTATGGAGGAGTGTTTCTTCACTCAACAACTCATGAGGCCCAATCGAACTAGTTATTCCTTACTGAAAATAGCTAACCATCAAATTAGAGAACTTTATATTCAATTGTATACAATGTATGCTTTTAAAATTATTTTTAATAAGGAAGGTGCTATTAGATAGTTTATTGTCTCTATTTATAATCTAAAAACATGAAAAATGATGAATAAATTTTAACATTTAACAATGTAATATTTGAACTTAAATGTAATAAAGACATGGATTAAGGTAAGAGGGAAAGTGTGAAAAAGTAAATGGATAATATTTTTAATGTATATTAGTAATTCTTAAAAAAATTATATGCTCTTTCCTAATGTTTTCTTTAAAGAAGACATACATTCCCACCATTTTCTGCCATATTGAGAAATAAACTAAAATGTTTATTTGCCCTTTATAATAGTAATGTTAATATAGTTAGCCTTAGCAGTAGCTATGTGTGGCCAAAAAAGTTTATATTTTTTTATTTTTAAAAAATATGTAATCACATTGAAGAAAATTTGGAAAATAGAGAAGAAAAATATATCACCAATAGTACCTCCAACTCAATGTAATTCTTGTAGGTATCTTGGTGTAACACATAGCTTTTTACTCTGCATTTGTCTTTACATAACTACTACTAATCTTGCTTGTTATTAATAATATACAATTATGTCAGCTGTTATGCACAATAGAAAGTGTATTTTTAAAGAATAAATCTTGAAGATTCACTTAAAATTTAAAATAAGACTAAGATATTTTCAGATACAAAAGATAAATTTATTGACTCACTGCTTTTTCTGTCAAATCTTTTCTGAGCATCTGAGTCTATATCAGTCTTCAATTTCACAAGCACGATAATTAATTGAACCAAATTAGAGTTGAAAAATGAGCTCTGTGAAATTTCTCCTATGAGAAGTTTATTCTTAAATGTTATCAGAATTTTGTATGATTTGGTTATTACTGCTTTTTTTAGAGTAGAGAAGTATAGGGGGGAAAAGAGAGAAGGAAGTAGGGTGGGAAGCACTGCCTGAAATGGCAACCCTGTATACATTTTCTCCCAACACCTCACAAACTTGACTCCTAGCTCTGCTCCATACTTGTAGTGGTCTGTTTGTATATTTGCCCTGGGCAGAGTCTTCCAGAATAGACAATGTTTTAGTCTATTATTCTGCTTCCCCAACATCTGGCCAAGTTTCTAGCACATAGTAAGTACTTAATACAGAGTCAATGGCAAAAGGGAGAGGAAAATATGCACATACATTGAGCACAAGAGAGGGCAGAATTACATCGGGATGTTTTTGGCTGTAAGTTACAGAATATCAAATATAAGGTTCAAACAATAAGGACATTTTTTATTTCACATGACACAAAGTTCAGAGTCAGGGCAACTCCAAGACTTTATGCAGCTCAGCAGTGTTGTGGAGGACCCAGATGTTTTTCATTTTTGTACTCAGCCATCCTCATCATATTGGTAATTTCTTTCGTTATAGTTGCAAGATGGATGTAGGAATTCCAGATGTCATTGCAGAAATGGCCATGTCCAGCAAAGAGGCAGTGTTTCCTCCTGTGTATCTCTGTTTATGACTGAGGAAAACATTTTACAGATGCTTTTGGCTGATTTCTACTCCAGCCCCATTGGCCAGGGTTGGTTCACAAGCCCATGTCCTGGCTGACAAAGGCTTTTGTGTAGACAACAACAGTCACTGGCACTGAAAGGCCAAAGGAAGCAACAGTAGGAAGAGGGGAAAGATATACCATGGGAGAAAGAGTAGAGTGATAGGAGACAGGTTGAAAGAACCTGTATTTTGTATAGCATAGTAACATGTGTATTATGCAGATGCCAGTCTTAAAGAATCATATAAATTCAGAGATGTAAAACACAGGAAATCACAAATACAAAATTATGAGGCCCAATGCAGGTCCTTGAATGCTTTATTACCTTTATGGAAAATCTTTCTGCAGTGCAATCCTCAGCCTTCCCACATTTAACATCACTACTCTAGAGAGAACAGAAAACAGCTTGGGTAATACATCAGAAGAATAGTTTGCTTTATTATTCACATTGTAGAGTTCAGGGAAAAGAGGATATGATGCTTTGTTTTTCAAGAAAAAGATAAAATGTGTGGGGATTACAAAGAAAATGGAATTTTTAAAAAAGAATCTTAAATTTTTATTAATAGTACTTTTAAAGGGTTATAGTTTTCCTCATATTTTTGACTCAGAAACTATGTTTAAAAGTTATCCAGGGATGTCCAGCCTGTAACCCCCAGGCTGCCTGTGGCCCAGGATGGCTGTGAATGCAGCCCAACACAAAATCATAAATTTACTTAAGACATTATGTGATTTATTTTTGTGATTACATGCCACAATGTATTTAATGTGTGGTCCAAGACAATTCTTTTCCTTCCACCGTGGCCCAGAGACACTAGAAAGTTGAACACCCCTCTCTCAAAACAAAATGTTCAATCCACACCCTGTCTGGTGTGGCTCAATGGATTGATCAGCTTCCTGTGAACCTTCCTGTTTGATTTCCAGACAGGGTACATGCCTGGGTTTTTGGGCCAGGTCCCCAGTTGGGAGCATGCAAGAGTCAACCGAAAGCTGTCTCTCTCATATCGATGTTTCTCTCCCTCTTTCTCCCTCCCTTCCCCTCTTTCTAAAAATAAATAAATGAAATCTAAAAAAATGTTCAATCCATTCTATATATCTATATCCTAGGTGCCATTAAATATGTACATATAAAGTTGATATTTTTGTATAATACCTGCATAATTTGGACTCAATTGAATTAACATATTAATAATTAACTAAAATATGAAGATTATATCTAGAAATTACATATAATGTCACACTTTCTGTTTCTTTCCATTTCCTCTGGGTGGGGTGGGGTGGGAGGGAGAGTGAAATAGTGATCACCCCTTTCACCTGCTGTCTTGTTGGTCTTTAGGCAACTGCGGCAGAATCACAGAGATGTTACTGAGGAATGTTATAGTGCTAGGCTGATACTCTAATCTGTTGCTGCTTTTGACTTTTTTTTAAGAAGCATTTTTCTCTTATCTGCTTCTGGTTCTTGATTACATATTAACTTCCCATTGTATTTCATATTTTGCACTAGATTTTTAAAATTGAAAGATATCTGCTAATCAATGTAGTGTTAATTTGTAGAAGTCTGTCATCTGTACTAGAGTTGAAAGCATCTGGCACATAATAACCTTCCATTAATACTTGTTTAATGAAAGAATGAATGGTTTATACAATATTGAGACTTCTAAGATAATTGTAATAACTTAAGGAAAACAAATATTGGATGATAACTTATATTTTCTAACATTGTTTCCTTTTAGAAAATGTGGTATTACCCATCTTTTGAAAAATTAAACACCATATTTTCTTTGAAGACTTTAAGTGATATGCTGATTGATAGTTTGGCTCTTAGGACATAAATTGTCAGGGCATTACAAATGTGGAAAAATGAGAACATATTTTGAAAGGAAGAAATTATAGATATGGTAACATGTATTCATTAATGGAGGCCAGGAATACAATAAAAGTAGGATTTTGTAATTATGTACTGTGCTTTATGTTTCTCAAAACATTGTTTCACATGTACGGGTCTGCCTGACTGTCTCTCATATCTATAATTTAAAATGTGTTATTTTTATAGCTGTTATTCTTGGATACACAAGTAAATCAATGTGTATATTCAAAAGATGTTTATTTCTGACAAGTTAAATAGTTAAGATAAATTTATTCCTTTATCTAAACATTAACATTTATATATTAAAGTATGCTGCTTAGTTATAGATCTTGTTTTGAAAATGTTTTTATGAGTACAATAGAAATGCACATTTTTATTTTGTATAAAGTTTTTAAAAAATCTTTAAAAAATACTACGTGATGAATGGGATTTAAAAATCAACATTGTTAGCACAAGATTCATGTTAATGTTTACTCGTGTAAATAGTACAAAATACTGCCTAATTAACATGGTTGGTAAATTTTTGGTACTTTAATTTTCTCTGTTATTGTAAACCATGCATAAAATGCTTGCCTATTGAGGAGTGCAGAATTGTCAGAGCTTAAACAGCTGACATCTGCTTACTCTCTTAAAAAAAAAAAAAAGAATAACAAGCCATTTCAGCCTAATCTACCTCAAATGTGTTCATGTAAATGGAGGTCCATCTATTGACCTGTATTCTTTTCAGCTCAGGATTGGTCCACATGGTTTATGAAACCAGGAAGGCTGATTTGAAATGCAGATGTCGAGACAGTGAAGTACCCCCTCCCCTTTTTTCTTTGCTGTATCTGTCAGGGTGAAAAATGGCTTGCACAAGGGTCAGTCACCCATACTCACTTAATTACTTTTCTTGGACCCACAGAACTGTCACAAGCTGTGGTGGATGTGGGAGCAGTTCCTCTTTTACTACTCTGTATCCAGGAGCCAGAAATTGCTTTGAAAAGGTTGGCTGCTTCGATCGTCACTGGTATTTCAAAGCATCCTCCAGCATTAGCACAGACAGTAGTGGGTGCAGGAGCCATTGCTCACTTAGCCCAGATAATTCTGAACCCTGATGTTCAATTGAAGGTATTTAAAAATAAGATAAAAAATAAACAAACAGACTTTTGTTAATATAAGAAAATGAAAATGTATATAAATATTATATTTTAAGAAATAATTTATAAATTATATTGAAAACAGATGTGACTATATTATGTATTTGGTCTTTTAATTATCCTGTAAAATTATCCTGTGAGGAATAGACAACAAAGACATGACTGGGAAAAATATGTGCAATGCTAAAAATTAGAAGTAGCATCAGTATTAACATTAATCACTAAAATAAGGAATCACATAATGATTGAATCTGAGGGCAGGAAAAGATCTAAAGGCTTTCTAGCTCACAACTATTATAGTAACGTGTCTTATGAAAATGTTCATATTTGTCTTTTTTATAGCTTTCTAAAGTCTGATTTTCAGTTAATAGTCACCAATTAATTATGTCCTATAAATTTTTTGAATTGTTAATGTTAACTAGACAATAGAAAGTTCTTTGAAATGTTATCAGCATCATGACAAAAATAAGATGTTAGTTCTGCCTGATCTTTTTTTGTACTATATTACTACATGTATTGTAAATTAACAATTTAAGCATTACATAATTAAGAAATAGTATTTATCCAAAGGTCATATTCTTTGTTCATCTGCAATAGAGTTTTAAAAATTCTATAGGACACTAAGACATTTAATTTGGAACTGAGGCA
Source organism: Desmodus rotundus (assembly GCF_022682495.2). Taxonomy (NCBI): domain Eukaryota; kingdom Metazoa; phylum Chordata; class Mammalia; order Chiroptera; family Phyllostomidae; genus Desmodus; species Desmodus rotundus. The sequence continues at coordinate 142,609,203 of NC_071390.1, forward strand.
ATTTAAGAAATTCAGTATTTAGGTATAAGACTAAGATGTAAATGTCTCAAGACTCAGAAATTTTAGGTTATGTTAGACGTAATTATTTTTCTTTTTATAATGGAATTTAACTATGTATAAATAGGTGTTTAAATTACATCTGCACTTTGCATTGGACCTTAAGTAATGATTTATTTTGGTTTTTCCTTGACAGCATCAGATCCTTTCAACTCTCTATCAGATTGCAAAACGTTCTGTGGATCTGGCAGAAATGGTGATTAAAACAGACATTTTTCCAGTTGTACTTACTTGAATGAAAGACAAAGATGAATATGTGAAGAAAAATGATTCCACTTTAATTGGAGAGACTGCAAAATATATACCCGACATTTAAAAAAGAAGCTTTAACTACAATAACATTTGTTAGTTTTTGTTGTTAAGTAAAACATCAGTTTGTATCCAGGTGCTATGCTGCATGGTTTCGTTAGGTCAGGATTTCTCATCCTGAGCACTATGGACATTGTGGACTAGATAACCCTTTGTTGTGGGGAGCTGTCCTGTACACTGCAGGATGGATATTTAGGAGCATCTTTGGCCCCTGCTAGTAGCATCTTTTCGCACATCATGATACTTGAGATTGTCTCCATATACTGCCAAGTGCTTCCCAGAGGATAAAAGTGCCCCCTGTTGTGAACCCCGCTGGGTTATATCATTGAAGTTTGAAACAGAAATACCAGTTTTTATCATTTCCTGTTTTCCATTTCTACATTGTGGGTCCATAGTCCTTTGCCATTCTTGTCATTTCAGGTCAGCTGAGAGTAGTGAGAGGTTGTACAGTTTCAGGGTGGGAGAGACCACCAGGCCCCAAGCCCCGTGTAACTAACTGCTCTAGTGGCTGCTCTTACACGGTGGTTCCCGCTCTGAGTTCTTAGATGCCAAAGGCATAGAGATGAAGCAAGCCTGGGTGGATTCTGAAGTTGTATCTTATTCTGTGTATATTTTGATTAATCAATTTCATTTTACTAAAGTTTAAAGTCCTCATTCTTTATTTCACCTAATATCTTACTTGGTTGCAATTTTTTATGACTGAAGTGTAATCAGCTAGTAATCATTGTTTGTGAAGAGAGGATAATGAGGCTAGAATAATTCAAGTCTGACATTGTCGTTCAGCATTCAATGATTAATCTGCTTCATACTCACACGTTGTGATTGGGGCTTTCAGTAGTTAGTTATGAACTAGCCCTAGGCTTAGTGTCTAGGTGAGGCATTTTGACAACCATTAGAATAGGGATAAAAGTTGTGCCATCAATGCATGAAAAATTTAAGCACAGGATAAGCTCCTCACAGTGAGTATATTTGTACATTCAAAATAGGATTATTATACTTGTATATTTCTTTAATAAGTATAGTAATTTTACTAAATCATATTTCAAATTTCGCCAGGTGTTTTTAGGTCCTAAGTAAAAATGTTTGGCAATAATAAAGTAATATTTAAAGATTATCTTATGCTTTTTGGTTACAATTACCTAGCTCTCCTTCCTTTCCCTTAGCTTTCGAAGTTGATAGTTAACATAGGAGGAGTTGCTGCCGTGATTGATTGCACTGGGTCTTGCAAAGGAAACATAAAGCTGCCTGGCATCATGATGCTTGGTTCTGTGTCCCACTCTGAGAATCTGGCAATGGCAGTGATCGTTTCCAAGGTTTGTTCTTGCTTGATTTTCTTCTAGTTATTGTAGTGAAAAATTCTAAGACAGGACCATAGTAATACTCTCCTACAGATTACAAAATATAACTGACCAGAGTTTTCAAAGATTATTAGTAAGTTTCTGAAAGCAATGCTTGAAGTAAGGTTTATTTTGTAGATAGTGAAAAGTTTTACTCAGTATTTAATATATACAAATATCAATACTTCTGAGTATCAGTATTATATCAATTGAAATACATTATTCAGTGTATTTGTAGCCTGAAAGATTGACTGTACATATTTACAAACATGTAAAACATACTTTGATTAAAGACAACTATTTAAATTACATGCCCAGTAGTTATTCTCCCTTTTCCTGTCATTTGGGTAGGAGATGACAATGACTAAGACATCCCTTTTTACCTACTTTCCATCAGGTTTCATGAACTCATTTCTCTTTTTAGATGGGGGAAATTCAGAGCACATATCAGATAACAGTGTTTTGTGTCCTTGCTGTAGGAATTTGGTGTCATCTCAATTTACAACTTGGTAGTAACCCACCATAGAGTGTAGCCCTGACACATAGTGGGTGTTCAAAAATATTGATTGAATGAATAAATATTGATCTCCTGAAGAATACTTCAGAGGCTCTGTGCTTATAGTATCTTTGGCAACCCTCTAGGGTGTAGGTTTCTTATCGGCAGAGAAAACCTGCTGCTGTATGTTAAACAGAACTGTGGATTTCTTTTTTTATCCCTTGCTAATCCTCAGAATAAAAAGGAGCCTCAGATCTTTATTTTCTACCTATTCCTTGATAATTCTTTGCTTTACTTGCTTTTTTATCCTACACATTTCTTTTTGTTCTTCTATTACCAAAGACTATGACAGAGACTAGAATAGTCATGCTGCTTTCTGAAGGGTCACTGTGGGAATATTACTGGGAATTTTGATTCTTGGTTCTTTTGTGGATCATCAGAAAGCTTACACGAAGGAAGAATGATGAAAGAAGCAGCAATTGCTTTTGCTTCCTTTATTTCCTCCCCAAACTAACCAGGAGGTGCTTCCCTCCTTTGGTCTGGGGTTGCTGCTGGCCTCTCCCACCTAGCTGTCTCTCAGTTAGTTGAAGATCAATGTGGCAGCAGCAGCTTTAGGCAAACTCACCTGTGTCAGTCTTTCTTTTTCCTACATGGTACTGTAAGGACTAATACCAGCACATCACATTTAAATAATACTTTATAATTTCCAAAGCACATTCATGTTTCTTATCTCATTTGCTGTTCATTACAACTGAGGCCAGTTAAGTTAAAGTTTGGAGGATGTGGTAGAGAAGGCTGACTTCCTTTCCTCCTTCTTCAGTCTTGATTTGCCCAAGAGTATGGACTTTCTGGAAAGTTGCCTCATTCTGAAGACAAGTCTGACCTTTTGTATTGGCAGACAAACATTTTTAGTTGGAAAAAAGAAGCCAATGAAGAAATATGGCAGGTGTCTTCAGGAAATTGGTCTTAATAACCACATTTAAAGGTACAGGGGGGAAAAGTGTACATGATCATTTGGTCTTTGCTATGGTAGCATGACAATATGACACTGACTTTTGTGGTACTACATTTAAGGTGCCCAAGCCCTTATTATATGAAATATTAAAGGGACGTACCTAAGAAAAAGAAGTTCAAAACTATGAACAGTAAAATGACAACAAACATACAACTATCAACAACTGAACCTAAAAAACAAAACCAAAAACAAACTAAGCAAACAACTAGAACAGGAACAGAATCACAGAAATAGAGATCACATGGAGGGTTGTCAGTGGGGAGGCAGAGGGGAAGAATGGGGGGAAAAGGTACAGGGAATAAGAAGCATAATTGGTAGGAACAAAGTATACGGGGAGATTAAGAATAGTATAGGAAATGGAGAAGCCAAAGAACTTACATGTATGACCCATGGTCATGAATTAAGAGTAGGGCATTGCTGGAGGGAAGGGGGTTGCAGGGCAGAGAGGGATAAAGGGGAGAAAAAATGGGACAACTATAATAGCATAATCAATAAAATATACTTAAAAATAAAATAAATAAATTTAATGTGATAATTATTATAGTCTCAAAATAATTAGAAAATTATTCTTGTACAGAATCGGGAATTATAATTTGATTTGGCTATTTGATTCTTCCTTAGATATAGAAACTGTGATGTATTTGATGTCCTTTAGTTAATTCTGTTATGATTATTTAGATAAGACTGAAGCCTAAATTGCAAAATATAATCACATGCTATCTGTGTAACAAAAGTAATCATTTCTACTTTGACATTTGATCATGTTAAAATGGGCAAAACTGTCATTTAAAAGTTGTCCAAAACTAATTAAAATTTATTTAGTATTTCAGGAAAGGTTTTAGTGAATAAACTTAATCTAAAAATTACTTATCTGCCCTGGCTGGTGTAGCTCATTGGATTGAGTTTGGGCTGTGAACCAAAGGGTTGCCAGTTCGATTCCCAGTCAGGGCACATGCCTGGGTTGTGGGCCAGGTCCCCAGTGGGGGCCACGTGAGACCCATGAGATTTTGCCCATTTTAACGTGACCAAATGTCAAAGTAGAAATGCTTACTTTTGTTACACAGATAGCATGTGATTATATTTTGCAATTTAGGCTTCCCTTCCCCAATCACATATTGATATTTCTCTCCCTCTCTTTCTCCTCCCCTTCCCCTCTCTCTAAAAACAAGTAAATAAAATCTTTAAAAAAATAAAACTTACTTAAATAGAATTCTGGCTCACATTATTCATTGGATTTCAAATCTATAGTAGTTATTTTGTTGTCAGATTTATTATCTCAGTTTTAAAGGATTCTAAATTAACTTTTTTTAACAAAGGAAAATAAAAGGTTTTAAAATCTAAGCATTTTAAAGCTGTCACAGTAGAATCTGGTTTTGCCTATATACTAATCTGTGTCATCTGTTGTTTGGTTAAATGCTTCTCTATTTGGGGAGTAAATGCTAGTAGAGATTGTCTTGGCTTAGTTGAATTGTAACAGATAATTAAGGTAAATTAGTTCTAGTCATTTTATTGACTTGAAAAAATGACAGCCCCTGTGATGTACTCACTTATTGAACCATCTAGGGAAAAAAGGATTAAGGCCAAAATGATTTCTTCTAATGTTTGAGAGACATGGAAGACTCTTTAATCCTACTCTAGATTCATAACACTTGCTCTTTTGATCAGCGCTGCAGGGTGTGCCCCAGTTGTCGGTCTGCTTGTCAGAAGAACCAGATCATATTAAGGCTATTACTGCTTGGACCTTGGGACAGAGAGGGAGACTCACCCCAGGGCATGCACAGGCTGTAGCAGTCACAAACACTTTGCAAGTTCTGCTTTCTTTGCACATGTCAGCAGAAAGCTCTGAGGGTCTTCAAGTAAAAGTAAGTGCTTATTGATGGTAGCCATTCTTACAGGTATAAGGTGATGTCTTGTTGAGGTTTTAATTTGCATTTCTCTGATGATTAGTGATGTTGAGCACTTTCTCATATGTTTGTGGGCCATCTGTGTGTTCTCTTTGTAGAAGTGCATATTCAGCCCTGGCTGGTGTGTCTTAGTGGATTGAGTGCTGGCCTGTGAACCAAAGGGTCTCTGGTTCGATTTCTAGTCAAGGCACATGCTTGGGTTGCAGGACAGGTCCCCAGTAGTGGGTGTGTGAGAGGCAACCACACATTGATGTTTCTCTCCCTCTGTTTCTCCTTCCTTTCCCCATTCTCTCTCTTTTAAAAAGTGTGTTTTCAATTCCTTTGCCCATTTCTTAATTGGGTTGTTTGTTTTCCTAGCGTTGAGTTGTATTAGTTCTTCATATATTTTGGAGATTAACCCCTTGTCAGATGTATCATCGGAGAAAATGTTCTCCCATACAGTGGGTTCCCTATTTGTCTTGCTAATGGTTTCTTTAGTTATACAGATTTTTAATTTGACGTAGTCCCATTTGTTTATTTCCTGCTTTGTTTCCAGTGCCTTAGGAGATATATTGATCAAAGTGTTTCTACATTGAATATCTGAGATTTTATTACCTCTGTCTTCTTCTAGGATTTTTATGGATTCGTGACTTACATTTAAGTCTTTTATCCTATTTGAGTTTATTTTTGTCTATGGTGCAAATTGGTGGTCTAGTTTCATTTTTTTGCATGTCCTTGTTCAGTTTTCTCAACACCATTTATTGAAGAGACTGTCGTTGCTCCATTGTATGTTCTTGCCTCCTTTGTCAAATATCAATTGCTTATACAGACGTGGGTTTCTTCCTTGGCAGTCTGTTCTTTTCCGTTGATGTGTATGTCTGTTTTTGTGGCAGTACCATGAAGTTATTACAGTGGCCTTATGGTATAGTTTAATATCAGGAGTTGTGATATCCCCAGCTTTGTTCTTATTTTGCAAAATTGCTGAGTCTATTTGGGTCTTTTTTGGTTCTATATACGTTTTTGGAGTATTTGTTCTAGTTCTGTGAAATATGCCATTGGTATTCTAATAGGAATTGCATTGACTGTATAGATTGCTTTGGGTAGAATGACCATTTTAATGATGTTTTTAAAAAAGTAAGTCTTAATTATTACTGTTTTGTGAAGATTCATTAGATTGTGACTCATTGTTAAAAATATGTAATTTAAAATGTTTTAATTTTCATTATGGACAATATTGCTTTTAGAGGTCAAGAAATACAAATTTATCAAAACCGAGGAGACTCTTCTTTGAAAATGGGTTACCTTTGTCTCTAAAAATCTGTGATACATTTCAAAGAAAGTTTTCTGCATATGCGAAGTTGTCTGTAAAATGAATATCTGTCTGTTGCCTTTTACATTCCTGCTGACTTTTTTTATAGAATAGGAATTGAGGAATAGTAAAATTTTGGAGTTAAAATTAGGTGAAGAGAACTTTAGTCCATCTTACATTAACAAATTGCGTCCAAACGAATTTAAGGTGTTTTGAAATGTGTAATGTAACTGGGCAGGAGGTGTTCCTGAAGCCATGATCTACCTCTCCTAACTCCAAGTTTGCCAGGTCTTTTAATTATATGTCTTAAATTTGTTTCTTGAAAGAAAAATGTCCATACTATTCACAAAATTAAACATTTAAAAATATGCATTAAAAAAATCCAGCTTTCTGAAAAAAATGTTACTAGCTACTAAAATTCTTCACAAAAAATGAATATAAAGTAGGATATATTGTTTCATAATTATAGAATTTCAAAGAAAGAAAATATTTCTCAGCATACTATCTTATTAGGAAAACATGTAACTTTTTGAAAACAGCTTTTAGAATTTACTTGGATTAAAGGAAGTGCACAGAAAAGGCAATAATTCAAAATAAAGTTAACAACAGTAAGTTAAATTATATTTAAATTTTAATTAAAACAATAAATTAACATATAAGAAAACATGCTTGCTGAAATAACTTTAGATGATATAATGAGGCAGGAAGTTTATTAGAATATAGTTCAGGGACTCTGAAAGTTGTTTATAGTGAATTATTTATTTAATTACCAATTTATATATTTATAAATTTAAATTTTGGTAATTTATAAATTTTATAAAATTAAAATATATTTGGTTATGTCCACACATTATTTCTCTACAAATTCATTGAGTGAAGTTAATTTTTAAGACTAATTTTTTTTCATTTTTTAAAAAGATTTTATTGAATTGTTTTAGAGAGAGGAAGGGAGGGAGAAAGAGAGGGAGAGAAATATCGATGTGTGGTTGACTCTCATATGGCCCCCACTGGGGACCTGGCCTGCAACCCACGCATATGTCCTGACTGGGAATCGAACCAGCAACACTTTGGTTCACAGCCCATGCTCAATCCACTGAGCTACACCAGCCAGGGCTTTTTTTCATTTTTTATGAGACTTTCTAAATCAAAGCAATGGTTTGATAGATTTGGGGCTCCCCTTATATTTCTCTGATGTTAACTGCATTCCTTGGCAGTGGTTGGTAGGACAAGTAAGATTGACAATGTGCTAAGGCCTTTTGCCATTTAAGAATTCTGTGATTCTTTGACTTTCTGGTTGAGAAATCACAACCCTATTTTCAGTTCTGAATGGCTCAGAGCAGTTTATTTACATATATGTAATTTTAACCTATACATGTAGCTCTCTTTTGGCCTCAGATTTCTTTAACCCATTATCATTTTTGTCTTCCTTCCACGCCCTTCCCCTAACCCCCCAATTCCTCGTCTTTCCTCTTCCTTCTTCCTTGCTTCTCATCCACCTGCCCCTTACTTCTAGTGATCTAGTGGCATGGCTCCTCTGCAGGATTTCCATAGGCATAAGCTGTGCCGCCCAGGTATAATAGTAATTATGTTCAACTTCTAGATTATCAACAAATACATTATCAAATACTCTATCACTTTCAGATTCCTGCACTTAACAACTTTTATTTTCCTGTAAGTTTTGGGAAAATAGGAATATGTGAGCTACAGCATGAAAAATTAATAGTGGGGAGTCAATGGTAATTATAGCTGAGAAACCCTTGCAAATAGTCTCTTAGGTAGCACATACAGGAGTGGGCAAAAGTAGGTTTACAGTTGTAATATAAATAAATAATACAATAATACATGATAATACAAGAATGAAGTCTGTGTTTCACATACTTACAACTGTAAACTTAGTTTTTTTGCCCATTCTGTATACTTTTTATATACTACCAAGTTTATATAACTTGGTTTTTAATTATTATGATATTATAATGTATACATTTCAGTGGAGTAAAAGTAAGATGATTTTTATTGCATTTTATTTTAACAAAGGTGGCTTTAGTAAAACATTTAGTTGACTAATAGAAGTTAAGGTTCCTTCTGTCTACCTTTGATACAATATTTACTTTCAGGAAACACACTGGTTATTTAATTAAAAAGTAGGATCTTTATCATTCATTGTTCTATTAGCAATCTTCCAAAGTTTCAAATTCATTTAAATATTTTTTAATGTAGGGACTTGATTATTTTTTTTCTTTTCCAAGATCTCTTGGATTGTATCAGTTATTGGACAGAAGTTCAAGTCTGTTTGATTTGACACTATCTCAGCGGGGAAAGATGCAACCAAGAGCTTCAGGAACTGTCTAATGGTATTTCTTATTTGTTACTCTGTGGCAGCTTTCAAATTATAAGGCTATGTTGAAGTTTATTTTGTCCCAAAGGCATGTCAGCTTCTGTAAGCATTCTGTAATTTGTTCCAATCCAAGAGAACCAATGAACTAATTTCTTGCATGTTTTCACATAAATTTAACATCTGCCTGTGTCTGTGTTATTTCAAATACCTTATTAAAAACTGAAAAAATACATCTTTTATTTAATAAGCTTACCTACATATATATTTTAAATATTCAGGCAATTGCATTCTCAATTGTTTTGACTTAGAGGCATCCTATGTTCCATGTTAGTTTTGGCATTAAATAAGTTCATTATATTACCTTAGTTATAAAACTATTTCTAAGATAATTATTTGATTTATTGTGTTCTTATCATGAATGTTCCTTTTAATTTTTTAGCAGCTTTATTGAAATATAATTCACATACCATATAATTTACCCATTTAAAGTGTACAATTCATTGGCTTTTAGTATATTCAGAATTGTGCAGCCACACTATAATCTAATTTTAAAACATTTTTATTCCCCCATTAGCCATCACTTCATATCTTCCTTACCTAGCCCTGGGCAACCATTAATTTACTTTCTCTCTTTGTCTCTTCTGGACATTTCATTTAAATGGAATTGCACAATATGTGTGGCCCTTTGTTCCTGGATTCTTTCACTTAGCATAAATTTCAAGGCTCACTCTTGTATGGCATATATTGATATTGTGTTCCTTTTTATTGCCTAATACAATATTGTTTTTTGCATTTGTATTGATATACCACATTTTGTTTGTCCATTTACCAGTTGGTTTGTTTCTATTCTGACTATTATGAATAATGCTGCTGTGAACATTATTGTACAAGTTTTTGTGTGGACTTTCTCTTGGGGAGATAGCGGCATTTAGTAGTACAATTGCTAGCTAGTACAATTACTCTGTTTAACATTTTGAGGAACTGCTAAGCTGTTTTCCAATGTGAGTACCATTTTGTATTCCCATCAGCAGCATATGTGAATTCCAATTTTCTACATCCTTGCCAACACTTATTATCTTTGTTTTTTATTATAGCCATCCTAGTGGGTCTGAATTGGAATCCTCATCTCATTGTGGTTTTGATTTGTATGTCCATAATGGTTAATGACATTCATAATCTTTTCATTTGCTTATTGGTCATTCATCTATCTTCTCTGTAGAAAAGTCCAATCAGACTCTTTTCCCATTTGAAAATTAGGCTATTCTTGAGTTGCAAGGGTTCTTTGTATATTCTGGATACAAATACTTATCAGAGGTATGGTTTACAAGTATTTTCTCCCAATCTGTAGATTGCCTTATCACTTTCTTGATGGTATTATTTGTAGCACACTTTTAAATTTTAATGACATTTAATTTATATATTTTTTCTTTTGTTGCTTATGCAGTTAGAGCCATATCTAAGAAGACTTTGCCTAACCCAAAGTCATGAAGTGTATTCCTATGTTCTTCTTTCATTATAGCTCTTTGGACCAGAATGCTTTAAGAACAAAACTAACTTTTGAGTAAGAAACATTTTTTAAAATTTTAAACATTAAAAAAAAATCATCCATTAAGCAAAGCAATAATGAATATTTCTTATTATTCCTTTCATTTTTTTGTGTGAAAAACAATTGAAATGGTATCAAGTGTTTGTACTGACATTTTTATTTTGTTAATTACTATTCTTAAGTATGTTATTAAGAGGTAAAATATAGTGTTGCTAGTCACTTACTGTGGTTTTTACAATAGCTTTGATCAGTGTGGACAGAGTCAATTTTTAGAAAGGACAGAAAAATGAATGAATATAGAACTATAGATGCTACGCTAGTTCATAGAAAACCAGGCTCAAACTCAAGTTGCCCTAAATAGATGGATAGCACCTGACTCCTTCTCTGACATCATCATGTATTATGTATGTCTAAGGATAAACACTAACTACTAAATGCAGTGATAACTAGTGAAATTCATAATCTGTTATTCATAAGTTCAAAGTAAGATATTACTTGATCTACTGAGTTAACTAAATAAAAGCATTTTTTTGACTTCATATAATTTCTTTCCAATCATAGTATGAAGTTGTAGAACTATTTTATTTTGCTAACATAGGCACATTTACTAAAGACAAGCAAATTTCAAATTCAACATATGACATGATCTTGTATGTAGAAAACCCTATAAAATTCACATACACACACACACAGAAATGCTAGAACTAATAAGAGTTCAATAAAGTTATATAAGATCAAAATATAAAAATAGTTATATTTTGCTAACAATGATCCATTCAAATATGAAATTAAAATAGTTCTATTCACAATAGCATCAAAGAGAATATATTACTTAAGAATAAATTTAACAAAAGAAGTATAAGACTTGTACACTGAAAACTACAAAACATTGCTGAAAAAATTTAAAGAAAATCTGAATAGAGAGACATTCTATATTCATGGATTGGAAGATTCAATGTTCTTAAGATGGCAATATTCCCCAAATTAATCTATATATTCAACACAATCTTGATCAGAAATCCCTGCTGGCTTCCCTTCATCACCTTGAAAAGCTGATTCTAAAATTCACATGGAAATACAAAGGGCCTGACTATCCAAAACAATCTTGAAAAAAAAAGGACTTCCACTGTCTAATTTCAAAACGTACTCAAAGCTACAGGGATAAAGATAGTGTGGTACTTATTTACAGAAAGACGTATATATCAGTGTAATTTAATTGAGAATCTGAAATAGAGTCTTTTTTGGTCAATTGATCTTTCACAAAGATGCCAAGGCAATTTAATGTGAAAAGGATAGTATTTTTAGCAGATGGTATTTTGACAAAGTACCAAATTAGTTCTAACATGACAGAGATTTTTATTTCTGTAATGCTCTATGAAATAATCCTAGATAGGAGTAGAAAGAAGACTTATTCAAGAAAGTACTTTACCATTGGTTAATTCTAATAGTTCATTCCATTTGAGGGGTTATTTTGTTTGCTCCCCCCCCCCCGTTTTCTTTAATTTTGCTTATATTAGAAAATTGTATTGAAAGTTATTTTAACCTTACATAAAACAGTATCCTTCCTAAAAGAATATGTGTGTAAAAATTAACTTTATTTTCTTTTCTTGAGAAAAGATTTTCACATTTCCTTCATTTAGTGATTTCATATGTATTTTAGATGTTATATAAACTGGAATATCATTGCATTTGTAAATTATATGTAGTAGATATACACTTTATACACTTTAAGGATATATCCTATACACTTAATAGTGTACACAATATACTATTGCTTTGGTATATTTTATATGTATTAGTATTTTCAAAACTAACTTATTGAAACTCTTTTGGTCAAGAAGTTCTCATAAACTTCCCAAAGTGCATAAACTTATACCTTTGGAAAGAATTTACTTGCAGAATATACATGAACAGAAAACAAATTTGAATCTTAAATAAAATTATTTTTGCCCATGCCTGTACATACAAGCAGATGTGGATTTACAGGGGAAAACAGCTGTAGATAAACCCAATTGTGAAGCCTTCCAAAGTGAGGGGGGCAGGCTTTAGCACAAAGAAACAGAATCACAACCAGCCACGGCCTTAGAGCTGCTGCAGGAATGTGCTGCAGTCGCATCAGAGCCCTTCTTCAGCTACACTTTTGGCAGGGGGCAGCACCGTATGGTGTCACCATGAAACACAGAGTAATGGGGGAGAGTGGGAAAGGTGCCTGCAGGTGCCTATTCTTTTGCTTGTGGGTGATACACTCCCTGGTTTTGAGCTTTTCTCTGCCATTGAGTAGGTTCTGTTTTGCTTCTGTCTGTGGGTAGGGCAATTTCTACCTGTGATCTGTAGCAGTGTATCTGCAAATGCTCATTCAATAATGCACACGGTGGAATATTTCTGACTACATACCTATAAGCCAGGAAGCCTTTTGGAGAACATAGAATGACTGATACTAGCTTTCTACAGTAAACTATTTTCTCATTGTTATCTCACAGTTTCATATGCACACATTTTTACACTAATAAATGCAATACATATTAATTTATAGTCTATAGCTTTATGATTTATAATTTTAATTTCCTCATGGGTATTTTAAGAGCTCAACAATACACCATACATTCTAAAATTTGACACAAAAACTGGCAGAGTATTCTATGATGCAACCAATGAAAGACAGAAGGAATTTTTCTGACAACTATTTTAAAAATGAAACAACTGGAGCTTAGACCAGGAAATTGATTTCATTTTCAAATTCCAGGAACATGAGACATGAATTTTTGTCAAGCTTTCATTGATTGCTTACTTTAATATGCATTTTGCTTTGTACTTCAATAGAGTAAAAAAGCCATGAAGAATACCTTATGAAAATGCACCTATTACCAGCCCTTGAGCCATTTCAATATGATGCTCCTCCCAATATTCTGAAGCATGTGGTTGGACAGTTCAGGAAGGTAAGAAATGCTCTTATCCTGGAGGTGGGGGAAGAAAATGAAAATGAATCAACTTGTTTTTTCCGTTGGGTCAATGTATTCTTCTGTAAGATGGAGGCAGGGTCCTACTACCTTACTGTCATTGATTGTATTGACAGGGATGGTGATGTAGATCAATGAAATTCACACGTATAATTCACACTTCCTTCTGCCTCACAGTTTCTGTACTGTCCTTTTTAGTGTTCTTGGGGAGTAAATAGTATGTCAACACATAAAAACCTCATAATACGTATAGATAATTTATATTGGTAAGTAACTTTTAGTAATTTTTCTGGTATCTGTTAGTTTCACTCATTTGGGAACACTGCAACGATCTTTGAAAGGAAAGGAGAACAGTCTCTGAGCCGCTGAAATATTTTCCACAAAGTTCATGCACTTAGCATAGATGCTCTCAGATAGTCACTTAAAGTTTATTGACTTATTTTATGAACAATTTTAACAAATGTAGCTGTTAACAATTTCTTAGATTATTGTAGATTAAAAATAGTAAGGTAGGAAGGTCAAGCTTCTAGCAGTGGGCAACAGCCAGCAGTACTGACAACTGATAGCAAAGGCCGAGAGAGAGTAACTGTGTTGCCAAGCCATTGGTGGCCAGGATGGTAACCCTATGCCATCAAGGATTGGTTAAATTGTGCTCAGGGGATTTGATTTAAGAAAACAGGGTCTGTAGAAATAATATCCTATAATGGCTCTGAGATCAGGCTGTGGAGTTGGGGTACCTGAATTTACATTTACCAGTTATAATGTCTTTAGCAAAGTCTTAACCTCTCTAAATCTTAGTATGATTACCCATAAAATGGGAATAAGAGTACCTCTTTCATAGGGTCATTGTAAAGTTAAATGATATGTTATATGAAAAGAGTTTAGCTCAATCCCAAGCACATATTAAGCACTTGAACACACATACACACAGTTGTTTTTAAGGTATAGAACATGAAAGTAAAACTGATTTAAAATTAATAAAAATGGAGGCCAAATTTATTTGAATAGTCAAGTGTAATACTGTATAAAGGAGGTACTACTATCTGTATACTCTTTTTCTGCAAATAATGAACAAAACTGTATATTGTTATAACTTGTAAACTAGTCCCTACAGTTAATTAGGTCTAGTTTTAGGTACTCATCTGAAAGAAACTAATAGCCTCCACTGCTCTGAACTCTGTCCATGATCTCTAACAGTTTGGCCGACCCTCAAGCACCATAGCCAGTGGACAGTACATTTTATATTGCTGAAGCTACTCCGCCTCCAACCCCTGCTGGGAGCTAAGTAAGAAACTGACCAGCTAAAAGTGGGGGCAGGTGGGGGGCTGGCAATAACGAGCTGAGTGGATCATTGACAGACAGAGATGATCCAGTTCTTGAAAATGAGTAATAGACCTTACTTCTGAAAATTTCATTTTGTAGTCTAATCTTATAGGCTACTGAGTTATTCTAGTTTTCTTAAACTTGCTATAAAAATGAACACTAACCCAAACTGTGTTAAAAATTAGTCACTAAAATAAATAAAAATAAATTAGTGAGATTTGTATAAGGTTAGAGAGCTATGATAAAATAAAGATAATACCTTATATTATGTAATCATATAAATGTGCCTTCAGGAATATTTGCTTCAGGCAGAATTTTATGTTTCCTTAATCTAAGGATACTGGAGCACTAAAAAAAGATGGGAAAGCAAGGCAGTAGGTAAGAGATAGTAATTTAATGTGGCTAGGAACAGGCATAGAAGGTATGAAAACTCTCCAGGTCAAAAAATATTTAAAACTTATATATATGTAGACCATCCCATTTTTTAAAAAATCTCACATATGTTTATTGATTTTAGAGAAAGAGAAAGGAGGAGAGAGAAAGAGAGAAACATTGACATGAGAGAAAAACACTGATTGGTTGCCTCCTGCACATGCCCTGACTAGGAACTGAACCTGCTACCTCCATTCCATTTTCTTCTGTTCCAGGTAATATGTATTAACATTCTATTAGCCATATCATTTTGTAGTTTTAAGTATTTGTTAAATGACTACATGCACCCTGTACAGCTTTGAGGGATAGACAAAAAAAGAGTAAGACAAAATTCTTCAAGGAATTTTATAATCTAGCTGGGGAGACCAGAAGAAACATTAGAAAATGCTTTAATGTGCTAAATTTCACAATAAACTTTTATTTTTTTAATTTAATTTAAATTTTTTTATCCTCACCTGAAGACATGCTTATTGATTTCAGAGAGAGGGGAAGGGAGAGGGAGAAAGAGGGAGAGAAACATTGATGTGAGAGAGAAACAATGATTGTTTGCCTCTTGCATGTGCTCCAACTGGTGACTAAACCCACAAGCTAGGCATGTGCCCTGACCAGGAATAGAATCTGCCACCCTTTTGCTTTATGGGATGATATTCCACCCAACTGAGCCACACTGGCCAGGGCGAGACCAATGTATACCTTTATTTTTGCTCTTGATTGCTTTTTTTTTTAACCTCAAGTTAGTGTTCTGATTGACACACACATTTTCAAGTTAAACTGGAATGCCATTTGAGACATTTCTATACTAATTTAAGACATGTGGTACTAAAAAAATACCCAAACACAGTGCTCAAATTAAATTAATCTTAAATGTAAACCTGATTTAGAAAGGGCCTATAGATTCTGATTTTCATAGTTCTCTGCATATTATTATTTTTAAGCTCACCATTATATTAATGGGAGTATTACAGATAGAAAAGAAACATTGAGTGTCAAAAATAAAGGTAAAATTTATATTTGAAAAATTACATAAATAATATTGTGCATGATATGCAGGTGCTTCATAGTAATGTAGCAGGAAGCTACTTTCAAGATTAATTTTTTTAAATGAGGTTGATTTGAAGATCATTAAACCTAAGCCTCAGACCTTATAAGCATAAAAGAGAACCATACCACTAAACCTAAAATAAATGAAATGAAATATACCTCCTTGGTAACATTTTTTTATTATATGTTCATATAATAAATATGCCCAAAATACACACAGAATTAAATATGCATTCTAATTGTCTTGAGAATAATCTCTAAGACAATTAGAATGCAGAAGTTGATTATTGTGTTGTCTAACAAGAAAAAAATCTATTAGCTACTATCACCATAGCAACATTAGTCACTTGACATAAGTCACTTTAATAAGATACCTTCACTGTATTTAAATATCTTGCTTTGCAAATACCCATTCTTTGCCACTGTATTGATATCCCTTAAATGTTTTGTTATTTATATAGCAGTCTTGTGAGTTGGTGTTCTCTTTCTTGATGGTCTCTAACCTTGTTCACAAAGCATTACTAGAGCATAATTATTCAGAAGTTTCATTTATAGAATTATTTCAGATAAAAATCTTATGTTGAATCTTTTCTGCCTACTGTGCCAAATCTTTTCACCAGTACCTAATAAAAATTTTTATTTTTCAGATATTATTCTCCTGAATATTTAGATGCACTTCTACAGAGAGTGGACAGCTATCAACCACTTTCTAACTAAGTTATGTTTTTCTACTTAAATTAACATCAGAGTGGTTATGAATAAAAGTTGTTAAATAAAGCTCTTTCTAAATATTTGAACTAAGTACATTCTAGATTTATTCAATATGAAATACCTTTACATAACATTTTCTAAATTTATATAATAATTAAAAAATTAGTGGCTTGAATATTTGAGAAGCTATTCATAGTTGTTTACAGAAGATTTACTCTAGAGGTAGATTTAAAAAGACATCAAAGAATTTTTTTTTAATTTTTATTGCTATTCAATTACAGTTGTATGCCTTTTTTCCCCATCCCTCCACCCCACCTCAGCCGAACCCACCTCCCTCCCCCACCTCCACCCTCCCCCTTGATTTTGTCCATGTGTCCTTTATAGTAGATCTTGTAATCCCCTCTCCTCACTGTCCCCTCCCCACTCCCCCCTGGCTATTGTTAGATTGTTCTTAACTTCAATGTCTCTGGTTATATTTTGTTTGCTTTTTTGTTTTGTTGATTAGGTTCCAGTTAAAGGTGAGATCATGTGGTATTTGTCCCTCACCGCCTGGCTTATTTCACTTAGCATAATGCTCTTCAGTTCCATCCATGCTGTTGCAAAGGGTATAAGCTCCTTCTTTCTCTTTGCTGCGTAGAATTCCATTGTGTATATATACCATAGTTTTTGGATCCACTCATTTGCTGATGGACACTTAGGTTGCTTCCAGTACTTGGCTATTGTAAATTGTGCTCCTATGAACACTGGGGTGCACAGGTTCTTTTGGATGGGTGTTTCAGGGTTCTTAGGGTATAATCCCAGCAGCGGAATTGCTGGGTCAAAGGGCAGTTCCATTTTTAGTTTTCTGAGGAAATTCCATACTGTTTTCCACAGTGGCCTCACCAGTCTGCATTCCCACCAACAGTGCACTAGGGTTCCCTTTTCTCTGCATCCTCTCCAATGCTTGTTTGTTGATTTGTTTATGTTGGCCACTCTGACTGGTGTGAGATGGTACCTCATTGTGGTTTTAATTTTCATCTCTCTGATTGCTAGTGATGCTGAGCATCTTTTCATATGTCTCTGGGCCCTCTGTATGTCTTCTTTGGAGAAGTGTCTGTTCAAGTCCTTTGCCCATTTTTTAATTGGGTTGTTTGTCTTCCTGGATTGCAGTCATGTGAGTTCTTTATATATTTTGGAGATCAGGCCCTTGTCTGAAGTATCATTGGCAAATATGTTTTCCCATACTGTTGGTTCTCTTTTGATTTTAATGCTGTTTTCTTTAGCCATGCAGAAGCTTTTTATTTTGATGAGGTCCCATTTGTTTATTCTTTCCTTTATGTCCCTTGCTTTAGGGGACGTTTCTGTGAGGATGTTGCTGCGTGGAATGTCTGAGATTTTCCTGCCAATGTTTTCCTCTAGGACTTTTATGGTGTTATGACTTATATTTAAGTCTTTTATCCACCTTGAATTTATTTTTGTGTATGGCGTAAGTTGGTCATCGAGTTTCATTTTTTTGCACATAGCTGTCCAGATCTCCCAACACCATTTGCTGAAGAGGCTATTTTTGCTCCATTTTATGCTCCTGCCTCCTTTGTCAAATATTTATTGACCATAAAGACTTGGGTTTATTTCTGGGCTCTCTATTCTGTTCCACTGGTCTATGTGACTGTTTTTATGCCAGTACCAGGCTGTTTTGATTACAGTGGCCTTGTAATACAGTTTGATATCAGGTATTGTGATCCCTCCTGCTTTGTTCTTCTTTCTCAAAATTGCTGCAGCTATTTGGGGTCGTTTATGGTTCCATATGAATTTCTGAAACGTTTGTTCTATATCTGTGAAATATGTCATGGGTACTTTAATAGGGATTGCATTGAATCTATAAATCGCTTTGGGTAGTATGTCCATTTTGATGATGTTAATTCTTCCAATCCATGAGCATCATACATGCTTCCATTTGTTTGTGTCTTCCTTAATTTCAAGACATCAAATAATTTTATAACATTTGTTATTGTTCTATTAAAAACCATACATACACACACCCCTCCAACTAGACAGATGAAAGATGGTATTCAAAAACTCATAGTTATTTTGGCCAATTTTTATAGGCATAGGCAAGGAAAACTAACCTTGCAAATTCCATAGTAGGCTATAGAAAGGAAATCGTTGAAAGAGGAATCTGATTACAGAACTACAGGAAATACAGAAGTACAGAGACTCTAATACTTGTGACATAAAGGTATTAACCAAATACATAGATTCTATGGATAACCTGTCATAAATAAGCATAAGAACCAAGGAAACTCCTTTTCATCCCAAGTTTTCTAAGCTTTTTTCTTACCCTACCTAAACTGTTTCTTACTTTTCATGGAGCTGGAGAGGATGGAAGTCAACATTAAGTATTATTCAACTGCAGACATGGTTTCCACTTTCATTGAAAGGTTTCTTAGTCTAGCTCTGCTCATGAATAAACAAGGAAGCAGGCATGTAAAACGGGTCATCAGTATTCTCTTGCCCTAGCTTCACTTTCCCAATTTTGAAAAGTCACATTTTCAGAGATTTAAGACATAATTTGAAAACAATACCACCAGGCTTGGACTTTACATGCATCTTCGTTCACTTAGGGGGCTAAAATGGGGTGAGAGCTGGTTTCAATAAAATTTTAAATAAAAACAACATCAGAATAGTCCTTTTCATTCTTCCTATCTAGTGTGTTGGGGCCTTGGGGAAGATGTGATTAGATTTAGAAATCTTGGTTAGTTGGCATGTGTATGTCTTTTGACCTAAGGGGACAGCCCTTACAGTTACCTCCCCTGGAAGACTGGAGAGGAGGTGAATGATAACCAGGGAGCCCTTATACCTCAGTGCTTCCTGTCTGGCTGGCTTGCATGTTTCCTTCTGAGGCTTTTTATTCCTTCTCAAAAGGAACCTACCCATTTATTTTTGGTATTTTCTGGATACATCTCTGTCATTATTTTCTAACAGTGCATAGCTTTTTGTATCTTTTTAAACATTATTATATCTAAGATTGTCCCTTTTTGCCTTATATCAGCCAAGGATTTCTTGCAGTTTGACTTTTTAATACCTCTTTGGACCAGTTTGCTTCCTTGCAGTAATTTCTTTGACTTATTGCATAAGAAAAATATAATTTTTATTCCCAATTTTATAGCCTTTGTTCCTCTTTCCTGTCTGCCTGCTTCTTATGAAACTTTTAAGAATCTGAGAAAATAAAGGCAGTTTTCATCTTTCTTGCATTAAGACCTTTTTTTCTTATATGACCACGTTGGTAATGAAGAAACCAGTCTATGTAGGATAAAACCTCCTTTAATGTTATGGGAATGGTGAATTTCCTATTATGTATTTCTTGCCATTGTATGCTGAACTTGAAAGTTTTCACTTCACACATCCTTTCATATTTTTCAAATAGTATTAAACTAATAAAGTAATAAATATTTAATAGTGCGTGCATGGGTGCTACAATTTGATCATGTGAAATTTGGAAAATTTATACTACAAGGGGGGACCCCAAAAACCCGGAATTATCTTCTCAACCAGGGACACTTGTAGTATAGGCGTCCCTGGCTAGGTGAGTGTTCTAGGAACCCATCTATATCAGCGTACCACATAGTGTTGTTGTGAGAGGCTGCATTCAGCTTCAGTGAATCTTTTTTGAAGACTCTTTCAATGCATTTGCTCATTTCATCATGGGTAATTTACGAGCGCACCTGCCCACACCATGCTGAGGGTTCAGCAGTTTTTAACAAAAATGGCATGACCACTGTGCCCCGCCCTACATATTCACCCAGTCTCCCCCGAGCAACTTTTTTTTTTGTTTCTCCAGATGAAAAAGTCCTCAAAGGGAAACATTTTGCTAATGTGGAAGAGGTAAAACAAAGAACAGCAGAAGCACTAAAAGGCATAACAATTGAAGAGGTGAAAAACTGTTTTGAGCAGTGGAAAAAATGTCTCAAATGGTGTATTTCGTCAAATGGAGAGTACTTTGAAGGTGACTGAAGTTTAAACATGTAAGAATAAATACACAATTTTTAATAAATAAATTCTGTTTTGGGGGGGTTTTCCCCTCATATGAAATATTCCCTGACATAAAACACTTTAAAAGCAAATGAAACTTTATTTTTTGAAAACTCTATTATGAGACTTTTTAAAACATAAAAAAATATTTTCTGTTTGTATAGTGTCTCTCATTGATGGTGTTCTTTGATATTTTCACCATGGTTTGAACTTTGTCAATTCCAATTCTCTGGGCAGACTAACTTCTGTCCCCACTGTTTCCCCTCCCCCTTTGCAGATTATTTAAAATTCATCTATTATTGGATATTTCGTTTAGCTGAACAGTTTATTTTTAGGACTTCAGTTCAGAAATAGAAGTGGTTGAATGTTATTATTGCTTGACCTGTTCATTCAGTTCACCTGTTGTTGAAATACAGATGCCTATCGGTAGCGCCTGAAAGAGATGTTGAAAATCTGGGTTCTAGTCATATCTGTTAAGTAGTAAGAGTGATAATACTTGTTCAGCTTACGAATAAGATGCTTGTGAAAATAACCTGCAATGATGCGTGTAACCATTTCGTAAATGGTTCCATTCTGTGCAAGCCAATATGTGATTTATGGGCAATGATAGTCCATGACAGATTACATGTTTCAGCCCAAAATCAAGCAATTGGGCAGACCAGGCCCCATACTCTTAGATACAGATTATTTATAATAAAAAAGCTACAATTTCTGCCCTCATGGAGTTTTCTAATACAAACACATTTACCTGGGCATAGGGAGTAAAATAGTCACAAGACACTAAACACAAAACAAGTATATTTTATTTAGTACAAAAAACAAATGATAACCTTATATTTACAGGACACTGGCCTGCTTTTCTAACCTTTTCCTCTCAAACTACTCCCTTAAAGAAAGGATTAATGATTTGCTTGTTTCTAAACTTGATTTGAGGTCCTGCTTAATATAAACGCTAATCTTAAACTCCTCGGATTTTACACATCCAAGATATCAAGTTTAAAAACTAACCTTGAAAGAATGAAGGACTTGTCTGTTGTGTTTCCAAATCGTCAACCCTTTCCTTAAGTTCACAAACACTGACCTTAAATTCCTGGGTAAGGATATTTCCAATCCATGATGTCAAGTTTAGAAACTGTCCTTGAAAGATTGAAAGATTTATCTCTTGTGTCTTCAAATGCCAACCGTCTGATTAAGTTAGGTGCTAGCAAATGCTGAGGCTTGTGTATACTCTGGCTTATTTTGCCACAAAATTTACTGTCTAGAAATATTGATTTGTAGCTAATCTGTTTCAGAGATTAAACAGATCAAATTATAGTCTTAACCATAACTGTTGCATTTACCAGTTGTTTAAGGGACTTTGGAATTTTAAAATTTGATTTGTCTAAATAGTTATTTTTATAATAATACAAATACTTACATCTTGCTTTTAAGGGGTCTTGGTAGGCCATAGAATTAGACACATATTCAGTGATAATTGCTTTAAAGAATGGTGAGTTTTATTGCTTGTAAAAATCAGTAAGTTTTTTTTTCATTTTTAAAATTTAGGATATATGAAATAAATAAAAAGGCAAAAACAGCACACCAAACTTCACAACCCAGAAAATAATTGTCATTAACAAGTTAATATAATTCCAAGTTCTCCTTTGAGTCTTTGTACACATAGAAAAACATTCAGAAGAGTGTATTCATGCTATAAACGTTATTTTAAAATAAAAAGCAAAGGTTATAGCAGTTTGCTTGTTTCACAGAAGGTGGAGTTTTTACTTTTTTTATTTTGGTGGTTTTAGGGAAAAGGTTTCCTCAATGACAAATTAGGGATCAATATAAAATACGTATAAATGGCTTGCTTTTATTAATGATTGACTAGCATTTGCTATGGAGATTTTAAACTGAGTGCTATTTATGGCTAATGAGTTTTACAACATTGGATCAAGAATATATCATTCTGTAAGATAATTTGATACAGATATTTGTACATCTTAAAAAACCTTCCCAATGCATGTAGAATTTGTGGTAATTCAGTCTTGCTAAAATTTGTACTAGAGTATAAAATTTATAAATCACTGATTGTATTTACTTAATGTATTTTTGGTATAAAGAATTTCAGTTCTTTGAGAACTAGTGCAAGGTATATTGGGTTCTCTGTATTTTTGAATTTCTATAGCATGTATGGTTTAAATCATATAAATGTAATTAAAAGGCCTAAAAGAATGGCATCATTCTCCTATTTTTTTCTTTACTAACTCAAGTATGAACTTCTGGGATGAGTGATATGTACCCTGCTCCTCAGTCCCTAATGGCACCCAGCCCTGCGGTAAGCACACAGTAGAATAGGTGGCAGGCTGGACTGAGCATCTGGGCAGCAAGGCTCTCAATAATCAAGTCTCTTTAAATCCCCAAGCTGTAGTTTTCTGAAATATCATTGCTTCCTGCAAAAGAGGACAGACTCTAGAGTTAGAGACCCACGTTAGAGACCCACATTAGAATCTCAAAACTACTTCAACCTTACTCACTATCTTTCTGCAAGTTACTCATAGCACCCATTTCATAGGATCCTGAGGATTCAGCAAGGGTGAGTGAGCATAGGCCCTGGCACATAGTAAGCAGTACCACCACTAGTCTATATGATACCTTTATGTATATAGAAAAAGTGCACTGTCCTCAAGACACTTTACTTCCATTTGGCAGAAATTTTTGTGATTTCCTGATTTTGTTTGAGCAAGACACTTTACTGCCATCTTCTGGATAATTTTCTTAATAAATACACAAATAATGATGTTTACAGTGTGAACCACACCCCCTTAGGTGTGTTGGTTCCCTCAGTCAATCATAACCTATATGACTGTGCACATAGATAACTGTGCTCAATAGACAGTATTTGCTACTCTTCACTTTTATAAATGGGGTTTGGAGGAAAATTCCAGATAATGCTATTATTGAATGAAGGAATTCATTTTATTTTATTTTAAAGTATATTTTATTGATTATGTTACTACAGTTGTCCCAATTTCCCCCCCCTTTTCCTCTCTCCACCTGGTATCCCCCTTCCCTCCAGCAATGCCTGCCCTTAGTTCATGTCCATGGGTTGTGCATATAAGTTCTTTGGCTTCTCTATTTCCTATAGTATTCTTAACCTCCCCCTGTCTATTTGGTACCTACCAATTATACTTCTTAATCTCTGCACCTTTCTCCCCCATTCATCCCCTCCCAGATGATAACCCCCCAACTGATCTCCATACATGTGAATCTGTTCCTGTTCTGGTTGTTTACTTAGGTGTTGTTGTTTTTTTTTTTTTTTTAGGTTCAGTTGTTGATAGTTGTGAATTTGTTGCCTTTTTAATGTTTATAGTTTTAATCTTTTTCTCTTTCTTAAATAAGTCCCTTTAACATTTCATATAATAATGGCTTAGTGATGATGAACTCTTTTAGCTTTAACTTGTCTGGGAAGCACTTTATTTGCCCTTCCATTCTAAACAATAGCTTTGCTGGATAGAGTAACCTAGGTGTAGGTCCTTGCTTTTCATCAGTTTGAATACTTCTTGCCAGTCTCTTTTGGCCTGCAAAGTTTCTTTTGAGAAATCAGCAGACAGTCTTAAGGAACTTCTTTGTAAGTAACTGCTTTTCTCTTGCTGTATTTAAGTTTCTCTCTTCATCTTTAACCTTTGGCATTTTAGTTATGATGTGCCTTGGTGTGGTCCTCTTTGGGCCCAAGTTGTTTGGGACTCTCTGTGCTTCATGGACTTGTTTGTCTATTTCATTCACCAAATTAGGGAAGTTTTCTTTCATTATTTTTTCAAATAAGTTTTCAATTTCTTGCTCTTCCTCTTCTCCTTCCGGCATCCCTATGATGTGAATGTTGGCATGTTTGGAGATGTCCCAGAGTCTTCTTATACTATCCTTATTTTTTTGAATTCTTATTTCTTCTTTCTGTTCTGGTTGAATGTTTATTTCTTCCTCATGTCCCAAATCATTGTTTTGAATTCTGGCTTCCTTACTTTCACTGTTGGTTCCCTGTAGATTTTTCTTTATTTCTCTTAGTATAGCCTTTATTTCTTCCTTTATGTTGTTGCTGTACTCAGTGAGTTCTTTGAGTATCTTGATCACCAATGTTTTGAACTCTGCATCTGATAGGTTGGCTATCTCCATTTCATTTAGTCCTTTTTGGGGGGTTTATTCTGTTCTTTCATTTGGGCCATATATCTTTGTCTCCTCAATTTGGCAGGCTCCCTGTATTTGTTTCTGAGTATTAGGTAGAGCTGCTTTGACTCCCTGTTTTAGTGGCATGACCTATTGTAGAAAAGACATCTGTAAATTGTGTGGGGCAGACCATTAGGTAATTGCCAAGGTGAGGCAACCTGCTTCACTACTTAGTGGCTTTGTGTAGGGAGAGGGCTTGGACAGGAGACTGTGCTGCTGCCTAGCTTCTGGAGATTCATCTGACACTCACCCATTTCTAGTCACTTCACCCACTCCCTGTATGTGACTGGCACCCTTCTGGCTATTGCCCTAGTATTGAATCCCTAGTATTTACATACATTTTAAGACTGTGCAGGCCCTTTAAGCAGAGTTTCCTGAAAATCCTGCAGTTTCTCTGGCTGCCCCACCCCCCAATTGTTTTTTACAACCAGAAGTTATGGGGATTTATCTTCCCAGCTCTGGAACCCTGGGCTGTGTGGTCTGGCCTGGGGCTGGTATTGCTTGCTCCCAAGGTGTTCCTCCCAATTTTTATCCACCATACATGAATGTGGGACTGCTCATGCCCATTCCACCATTACCACCTTTCTGCATCACACTGTTGTCTCCTCATCTCTTTGATCCTCCTACCTATCTGGATGAATGTGGCTTCTTTAAATCCTTGGTTGTCAAACTTCCATACAGTTCGATTTTCTGACAGTTCTGGGTGTTACTTGTTTTGAGATTTAGTTGTGATTCTTTTTGTGGTTGCATGAGGAGGTGAAGCATGTCTTAATTACACCACCATTTTGATCCTGCAGTCTGGCCTGCAGCAATTCATTTTAAAATGAATCAGCATTTTATTACAAATCCTGGAACCATTTGAGCTTTCTGCTTCCCTCACTTCCCATTTTCCCTGCAGAAAAGTATGTTGTACGATAAAACCTGCAGTTTAAATTAGTAGAGATGCTAAAATTAAGACATTACTCTTGTATTTTATAAATTTGAATGTAAGACAAAATTGGGGGACATATTTTATGTATGTGAAAGCAAATCATATTTTGTAATAATCCATATAGCCTTTTAATATTGATTTTTAAGATTGGATCAAGTATATTATCATTGCAAGATGGTGGAACTTTGGAAAGCAACTCCGCTGGGGATCCATTCACCTTTATTCATCCTGGAACATGAGCTAGGATAGTCCTTATTCAGAGAACATTTTAGTACCTTTTTTTGCACACAGAAGGAAAAAATTCAGCTCAAACATAGCAGTATAATCTATGTACTGAATTTGGATTACGGAGAATTTGTTGATAATGGGAACACTCCCAGGATAAAGATTTATCACCCTAAGAAGGACCCAGGTGCAAGAATGGCTCTTAGAAGTTTAGAGAAATCAACAGCCCACATTAAGTGAAATGGAAATGCCAAAACTGTTTGGCTGACTGAAAAAGATATCAAATGGCTCATAGGGGTGGATATGCACTTCAGCATGTGGGGAAGGAAAACCCATCAGCTGACTGTGTTCAAAGTTCCAGAGAACACACCATTTACCAAAGTGATAAGGAATGCATTATTAAGAGGGTAAGGGTCACTGAGAGTTTCAGTGATGGCGGTCTTCTGTTTGCCAGGATTGACTGGGGGAGACACTGTTATGGAACTGGGCTCCTTAATAAGGATGCGAGGATCCAGACAAAATAGAGTTCAAGTGACAGTACATAACTCTCAGAAACAAAGTTGAAATTATGGCAATGAATTGTGAAATTGGTGTGGCATCCACAGTCCCAGTCTGTGGACAGTTATAGTGGTGGTTAGTAGAACTCAATATTCTTAGAGGAAAAATAGATAGGCAGTAATAAGGGTATCAATTTATAAAGTAAAATCAAGAATGGGTGGTCAGCAGGCTAAGGGCAGCTGCCCCAATAAAAAGTCACAGTCACTGTGGTTAATCGTGAAGCAATATCAGTTTCCAAACCTGAGTCAATTCTCAGATCTAGAGCCCATTGACTAGAGAGAAGCTGGTCCCTATGACAGTGGAGCCTGAAAGACCTCCATAAATTGTGTTTAGTGATTATTTCCCATGCGCTTCAGAGTACTGTTTCAGTGCTTATACCAGGTAACAGAGTTTGTAAAAGACTGGCTATGCAGCAGGTCTAGGCACCAGTACAAGCAGCCTTGCCATATCATTCAGCAGACTCCATGCTGTTAAAGGTTATCTGTGTTGGGAAAAGATGCCATGGAGAGTTACCAGTAATCCCACTAGGAGAACCACAACACAGATTCCTAGGATTCTGAAGCAAGGTCATACCATCCCGAGTAAAGACCTATATACCATTCAAATAGATGTTTTTAAAGTCTAATGACCCTTGATAGAGATGGAGTATCTGACCATGAACCTAACGTAACTTTGCAGCCAGAGAAGATATCATGAGCTGGGTTCTGTCAGATCCAACAAGTCATAAGTAGGGTAGGCCCAGCAGCAATCCACCACAAAATGGAAGTGGCATATATAAGACTGGATGTAAGTAGGGCCAAAGGACATCAGTTCTATCACCTGATGACCCAGATCCCCATGCTATCTTGTGCTGGGTTCACAATTACGGTGTTCATACCTATGGTATAATCTGCCTAGACCAGCATGGGTACTAGCTGAGGCTGAGGCAAATGTACAATGGGTGGTGGAGAAGGGAATAAAGTATGTTACTTCAGGCCTGAGATCCATCGCAGCTGCAGCAACTGTAGTTTTCCCACTAACTTTCTTGTGTTTCCTCAGCAATGAAGGCCAACCAGAGTCCCAGAGTTGCTGGCGACTAGACAGCAGGACTTACTGTAAGAAGCAAGTGGATCTGAGCACCACAAGGGGTGAACCATAATAGACAGTCTAATGCTCCATCAGTGCACATCTCCTCTTCAGGGCCAAGGGCCAAAGCAGCCATCCTGCAGCTGCTGCTGTTTTCTAGTCACACCTTTTATAGCCATACCACAGATGCAAACTGAATTAAGTCCTCAACCCACAACTAGAATGGGCCTTAATAATTTGCTAAACCTTAAAATTAACACCTTAAGTTGAACGAAAAAATTAAGAACTTTTAGGCGACTAATTCAAGTTGGAAGCAAACTAAGCCAGAACATCAAATTTTCTCAGATCTAAGCCCAAACCAAAAGTTCCAGACACTTTGCACATATAGTTGTGGGTAGACTCTCTGTGGCATTAGCAGCTCTTGCTAATTTGAAGCTCCTGACTTTACTCTGGCAGTTTAGCGGATGTCTTCCAAAGTGTGCTCCACTGAGGTTAGGGAAAATGACTGGAATTTTAAAAATTAAGTTTTACTCAGTTATCTATATGGCTCAGTTGGGGAAGAAAACATCAATTATTTTTTTTAAAGTCCATACTACCCAGCATCATACCCATAAAGTCACATCATAAAAATAAGTGACACCTGACTGTGGTTAATTGCAAACCAATCTCAGTTCTCATCTGATGTAGCCTAATTCCCTAAATACAAGCAGTGAAATCTTAGCCACATTAACAATGAGATTGCCTCACAG
Source organism: Desmodus rotundus (assembly GCF_022682495.2). Taxonomy (NCBI): domain Eukaryota; kingdom Metazoa; phylum Chordata; class Mammalia; order Chiroptera; family Phyllostomidae; genus Desmodus; species Desmodus rotundus. Next base: position 142,637,687 of record NC_071390.1, read on the forward strand.
CTCAGACAAAATCCTTGGGCTTCTTGTCCAAGAGGATGGGGGATGGAGTTAAAAAAAAAAAGGTATTTATGTGAAAACTTATTCTTAGAAATTCTTACATTGTTGCTCACATGAGATACAGATCTGGGTTTAAGCACCATGAGGGCAGGAACCACGCTTCTTTGTATCCAGCACATCACTTAGCATAGTACCCTGGTACTCAATGGGTAATCAGTAAATAATGATTGATTGAATGAATGAATGAATGAGGCTGCAGAGGTCCACAAACCAGCCTTGTTGTTGGCCCCTTTGAGGGGACTTTGGCCAGGACATTTCGAAAGCGTAGCTCAACCAAGCAAGAATAGGCTGTTTTTAAGCTCCATTCTGTCAAGACTGCTGCCACTTTGTTCACACTTGGCATTGAAATCTGGCTGTGCTGTCTGCCACATCCATTCAATTCAAGTTAGCAGTGCTTGAAATAGTTCTTAGGATTTTAAAATGGTAGCAAAAATAACCGGTTTCAAAGAAATGAACCCACACTGTAGTATGATTTTCAGAATTTATTAAACAGCGTGAGCTTGAATACACACAATGAGAGACAGAGAGAGGGATGGAGGGAGTTAAGGGAGGGGGGAAGATTTCTCGAGAGAGAGAGGAGAGAGAGAGAGAGAGAGAGAGAGAGAAGGAGGATCAGATTCTCCTGGGAATTTTGGAATTTACACAGAGAGCCAGTGATTAGAAGTTGGTAGCTAAGTTGTTAATGCCAGCTCTTTGGAAGAATTAGTGGATTTCAGCTTCTGAGGTCCTGAGAACTGCCACGGTCCAGTTCTCACTGAGGAAGTCTTGGTTGTTTAACTCTCTTGGGTTCCATGAGATAAGGGAGTATCTGCCAGCAATTTTACTTTTACTTAAGGTCTCTCTAGTTGGTTTCTTTATTTGCAAAGAGCAGGAACACATTTTAGAGGAAACGTGTATTTTAGAGGAAACAATGCATCTAAGTTGTTCTCTGGAAGAATGGTGGTGTTGCTGAAAGAAGTGGTGAGATGTGAGAAGGAAAGCTACACAGAAAGCTGGGGTGAAGGCTCTAAAACTAATCACTTTTCTACTGAGAGTCAACTATGGACACAAGAAACTGCCAGCTGTTGACTGGACCTCAGCACAGGGCTGCCAGGGGCCACACTGAGTAAAACTGGTTTTAAAATATTTATTTCAGAAGATGAATTCTTTGTCTTTATCCTCTTCTCTGCTTGGGAATCTCTCCTATGCTTCTTGACCCACCATCTTGTTTTGAGTCTCCTTGCCTCAGCTTTTCTCTACCTTTCAAGGTGTTAATTGGCCCACAAGAGGGCTATGTAGTATTTTCTTTGATTCCAAGAGATTTCTCTGAATTATTAGCTTTTTAATTGAGCCCAAGGAATGAACTCAAATAGTGACTTAATCTTTGCCCCTTTCTTTCATCTTCCTAAGTACATTTCTCATTGTGAGAATGTGGAAGGCAAATTCTGCCCCTGGTTCAAGCTGTCTATTTAGATGAATTTATTGGATGCCACTGGGAAAGAAAAGCTAAACTAGAAAAAGGAAGATTGTGAATTTAAGAAAACTACACCAAACTATGAGGGAGGAGGGAAGGAAAAGAGGAGGAATTTGAATCATTTATTTGCAGCATGTCTTACTGTCAGTTAAATACAGTGATTCGCTCTGTTTTCTGCCACTTGCTGGTTATTTAATTAAATTCATGAACTAGGATGCTAACCAGCCCCACATCTAAAATAATTGCTTCTCTGTTGGTGAGATGTAAAGCTGGGATTGATTTTCCCCTGGCCGATAGCTCTCCTTTCTGAGTCATGAATGTCATCTTCACTCTCCTCCCCACGTAATTTTATCTCCGTATTTGATCATTGTTTAGTAGTACACTTCCCCAAACAGATGTCTCAGTAATTAAAATCCCACATGGGCACACTCATCAGTGAGTTACATCTATTTAATAGTCAGCTTAGAAAACTTTTCACCCTCGCCTCTTCTCCTGTCCTGGTGTCATATATCACTGGCCTTTAGCAGGCTTTAAGTATGAGAGTTCAAACTTAATGTTTGTTTTCCTGCATTCATAGAAGCGCTCTCTTCATTTTCTGACTACATTTTCCACACAAGCCCCTGATCTCTTTCTCCTTTAACTCACCTGGATTTTCTGTACAGTTTTCCAGCAGCACTGAAATTCTCATTGGATGAATCATCCTATCTTTCATTCATGCCAGCACCAGCAATTAAAAAAACAAAACAAAACAGAATAGTGTTGTTAAAACCATGGATTAAGAATGTCTTTTATTTTTTTTCCCTTGAGGCATAACCAAATATTTCAATCTGAACAATCCAATTTTTTTTTTCTTTTTAACTATTTGAGATCAAATACAGGAAACCTGTTTGGTTACCACAGGTCAGTAAAGGATTTTGATGACAAAAAATTATAGAAAAAAAGAATATGTGTTTGGAGCAGGAAGGGGAAGTTAGAAAGGGCTTAGTGCATGGAATTTACTTACTTTTGAGAGAGGATTTAGGTGGAAATTTATTAAAATATTTACACCTGAAGAGAGAATGTTATTATGATAAATCTTGTGGTACTGATAGTACATTACATAAAACTTGAGGTTAATGCTGTAATTTCCAGTAGGTAAAAAGGATTTCCCTTGCAGTTGAAGATGCATCTTGATTTTAAGATGGTTTTGAAATAAGTAGAGAATATATGTATCTTTTCTGATACTTACCAATTCAGACTTGAACAAAAATCAGATAAATGAGTGGGCAACAGTCATATAGCAAAAGGATTCTTTATTTTTTTTCTTTTAAATGGATAGAATTCCACTGTATTTAACATAGATTGTTTTATATAAGTTTGTCAGAACATGTATGTTTCTTACAAAGTTCCTTTGAATTCACAATATTATGGAATTAAAAAAATAATGTGATTAAAAAAAGCAAGCAACAAGTTCAGAAGTTAACTAATACTGTTTTAGTTCTATGGAAGTAAATTCTAAAAGTATTTACATAAACTTTATTATCATGGTTGTTTTTAAAAACTAGGTGAAAATCCTATTGTGCAATGGTAGTTTTGACACTTCTAGACTTGTCATCTAAACAAAGACCATGTTAAAAAAAAAAAAGAAGAGATATAAAGTTAGCAGCAGGATTCTTAGGCAAACAAGGACATGGAAAAGGAGGAAATATTTCAAGAAGGTAGCTGCTGAGTTCAACATAATGGGAATGCTGGGGATGATTTTCCCACTGTTCATCATCTAGCTTCATTATAGACCATATGGCTCGTGAACTGGAATAATTCTCACTCTCACCTTGCTCAGGATAACCTCCTCTTATCTGTTACTAGCTCTCTTCACTTCCGTGCAGTTTACATTTAATCCACTTAAAGTTCAGGGTGCTTCTTTCTCTGATCCAAGTCCTTAAGCCTTGTTTTCCCTCCAGTGGTTCCTTACCACATGTCCATCCATGCTCTGCTGTCAGCGCCTTTCAGATCATTAAAGAATATATACTAATTCCAATAACTCATTTCTGGCTTCCCACTGCCTTAGTGTAAATTGGGGAGAATATTTCCCGACCTTCACACAAAATTGTGAAGGTCAAAGGAGCTCTTGTGGATGAAAGGGCTTTCTTTGTACATGGTTAATATGTGGCCAAGGAGCTTGGGCTCCAGCTCCAACTATCTGGCTCAAATACAGCTTCTAACATTTTTCCAGCTGTGTGTCTTCAGCAAACTACTTAATTTCAGTGCTCCAGTTTCCTAATGTAAAAAATGGAGATCTTAAAAACACCTACATCCAGGGTTTGTTTGGTGATGGTTACACGAGACAGTTCATGCATATTATGAGGTCAGAAGACTCTTAAAACAGTCCCCATTTTAAGCCCCAATAACTACTAGCACAAGTGCAGGCATCAGACAGTATTTCCCATTGAGGTCAGCCAGCTTCTTCGCATCCTCATGTCTCTCCCACCAGAGGCCTCTGGGACCTGTCCTCATTTGGGCACATTGGAAAGCTAGGCTATATCCCTTGGTGTGGAGACATAAGAGACATACCTTTTATGTCTCCTTCCTCCTTTATAATTTTTTAATATTCTCTCTCTTTCTTTAATTTATTGATTTTAAGAGGGGGGAGAGAGTGAGAGAGAGGGAGAGGAGAGAGAGAGAGAAGAGAAAGAAACATCGATTTGCTGTTCCACTATTTATGCATTCATTGGTTGATTCTTATATGTGTCTAGAACCTTGGGTCAGATGATGCTCTAACTACCTGAATTGCCTGGCCAGGGCCCTCTCTCTCTCTCTCTTTTATTAAATAGATTTGCCAGGAATTTCTCTACTTTCTTCCAATTTTTCCCAAAAAATATTTTTGGATGATCAATAATTATATTTTTTTGTTTTTTCCAATTTGTTAATTTCTGCTTCAATCTTTCCTTAATTCTCCTTTTCTCACAGTTTAATTTTTTAAAAAAGTACTACTTGGTTCACTTATTTTTAATCTTTTGTGTTCAATTTCCCTCTGCTAAACAATGTTACTTAAGCTTGGTCTGGTTTCAAATGACTTTCGGGTATTTTAAAAAATTAAATCTACCCTCAGAGAGGAAGATTTGCTATCACTGAAGATGTCCATTTAAAAGAATACGACTCAGTCTCTTGTGACAAATTTCTAAAGAATTCTAAAAATATTTGAGTAATGGCAATATAACTACAGCAAGCTTACAACCTATACTGAAGGGGCCAACATCTATTTGTATAAAGGGATGGGCAAAAGTAGGTTTACAGTTGTAATACAATTAAATAATGCAATAATTAATAAATAATACAAGAATAAACTTTTGCATATTCACAACTGTAAACCTACTTTTGCCCACCCCTGTATATTTGCTAGAACATTATCTGCCCTTTATGTTTGGAAAGGATCAAGTGCCAGGAGTTAAACAGAAGGTCTCATGTTTGTTTAATGGGATGTCCTCAGATACTGTATGTTTGTAACTCACGATATTTAAAAATATTTTTTTCTTTTTGTGAAAGGCATTTAAATACATTTTTCTGTACAGCCTGACTTCATGATTGGAATTAACCTCAGATAAAATGTTTTTCAAATGCAAAGATTAAATATTGTTCACATGATAGGATAACAAAATTTTCTCTGCAAAAAACAATTCACTATGATGATATAAATGTAGGCAGAACATGCTTTTAAAAATATTTTTTGAATGCTCTTATAGGCCAGATTATAAACAAGAAAAATAAGTCTCTGATAAAAAAAAATATTGTGACAATAGAAAGGTAAATTTGCAGGTGTGACCTTTGCAAACATATGTCTCAGATCATCAGATCCATGTGTTTGTAGATTATGTAATAGTGTTCCAAATTGGCCAGGAAGGGGAGGATTTTGTGGTCAAGAAAGTGGAAATGTCCTATTTAACATATAACCCTTGCCTGTCCCATCTCAAATTACTGTTGATCAAGTTACAGATGGTTGGCAAGCCAGGTGGGAGGGAAGAAAAGATCTGACAAACTTGACAAAAAACAGGAGGCTGGAAAGCCAGTGTCTACCATTAAAAACATGAACTTACTGAAGTCTTCAATATTTAAAATAACTCAAAGAAAAATTGTTTTGCAAAGCATTCTGGAACAGAAGTAGTTCCTTTGAAAAGCTTTACCATAGCCTCCCCTGAAAAGATTTTAGGAATGGTAGAACATGACTTTATGAGTGAACCAAAAACATTTAATTAGACAACCCCACTCCCAACTAACAGCTTTATAATCATGATTGAAAAGTATTTTCTTTGTTTTGCATCCACTTGCATCTCTAGTTTTTCAAGCTTCCAAATGTTTAAGACATTGTAAGTGCCTCTGGTCTAGAAATTTACTCTTGAGAGGAAACACTACTGGGCACCAATTAATGGAAAACCAAACTTTTATTTCCACCAACTTCAAACAGAGGCATGTATATATAAATGTATGTATTACCAGTGGTCTCAACGATGCCTTTTAAAGTAGAAGTTTAGGGCTAATAGGACATTAAGCCAGAGCCCAAAAATAATCTTAATTTTGTTTGTTATTGTGGCTATGAAATTGTCAGTAAAATAGAGACCTAAAGCCCCAATGCCGCTAAAGGATTACTTAGAAAGCAGAGCATGAAGCCAAGTTTAAGTATTAAGATTTTATAAGGAGCAATCCCAGGGCAGTAAGGGTGAGATGCAGAGAAAAGCTAAAATACAAGGAGATGCAGCCTTGAGCTGAAAAGAACTTCACAAGAAAATATAGTTTATTGCTCATTCCCAAAGGACAGCTTCCAGACAAGCCATGCAGAACCGTCATGACTTGAGACCCTCTGTCCAAGGAGAGGCAGAGGAGTGTATGCTATCTGCTTCTTGCTTTCTGCACTCTTTTGATGGAAGTTTGTCTTATGGAACCCTCATGCCCCAACTCTTCTGGGTATAGCAAATGATCCTTCCTTTCAATTGCAAGGGAAGGAAAAACCTGTTGAGTGAGCCGCTTGGTTTTTCAGGGGAGTCTAACACTGGTGGGAGGAGCCAGAGCCTCCCTCAGAGCCTTGGTGTGACAGAGGCCATACTGAAGCCTGACCTTCACCTCGGGGAGGCTGTCCTGACGGGAAGCCACAGCAGCAGAGTCCAGACCCCTGCGCTGGGCCAGAGGCTGAAATGATGGTAGTAGGGGTGGGTTTTATGCACCAAATCTGGGGAGGTGCATAAACTGGGTGTGGTGTAGTGTATCCTTCTTGGACCTGAGCTATTCCTGGGCTGGTGTGCACTGATTCTCAGGAAACAAGGAGCCACTCAATTCAGAGACAGTACTCATTTAGCGCTTGGATTTTGTAAATCGTAATTTTTTCCCACCAACCTGTCCTTTGTTCCTCAACTACCCATAACCACTACTTTAACTCTTTTCCTCCTAACTTTTTTGAGATGCGATTGGAATATATTAAAATTCACCTACTTGAGGACTACATGTGATGTATTTTGGCCACTGTCTTTGTCCTGAACTACCACTCCTCCTCAAGATGTGGTATTGTCCTATTACCCCAAATAGTACTCCTGGCATTCCATCCTCTTCCTTTTTCACCCCTCTCCAGGCAACTGCTTCTCGTAGTTTTGCCTCTTCTAGAATTTCACATGAACAGAATGACTATAGTCTTTTGCGTTTACCTTTCCTCCTTAGCATAATGTTTTGAGATGCAGGCATGTTGCCGCACGTGTTATATCGTGCCCCTTTTTATTCCTCACTCTATTTGGAGAAATTACTGTGGACGTTACCTATGGGCATGTTAACCTGCATCGTCTCACTTGGAACCCTCACAACCATCCCGTTTCCCAGCAGAGGGGCCGGAGGCTCGGGCTCCCCGCGGACAAGTTTGGGAGGGGCACCGGGCCGAGTCCCGCCATTCACTCAGCCTTGCTGCCAAGCCCACCGCGGTGCGAAGCCCAACCTGTGGCACCTGCTGTCAAGCTTCAAGGGGCAGAGAGGGCCTGGCTGTGTGCAGGCTCCGGCCAAAGGTACCGGAGCCACTGCCCCCTCGGCTTCCCGCGCCCCCAGCCATCAGCCTCTCGCGCAGCCTGCTCCCGGTGGGCGGCCACAGACAGTACTTCCCCAGCAGACTCAGGGCAGCCACCGGATTCCCACGCCGAGAGCGAGTGGAGCAGCCGCAGACTCACTTCTGCGGACGCGTCACCTGGCGGGCAGTAAAGCACGCCGCGCGCCCGGCCGTTTCACCCGGCGCCGCCCGGAAGTTTCCCTCCGCGCGCGGACGGCACTACTTCCCGAGGAGCGGAATCTCTGGCGTGGGCGCAGCTTCCTAAATCCGAGGGGCGAGGTGAAGCGCCGGCTGCGAGACGACTCCGCCCCTGGCGGAGGTGGCCGCCTGTCGCTGCCTGCCACAAAAGAGCGGGCGAGAAGAGTGGTTGGCGTCCGTTTTCTCCTCCGCGCGGCTTCCTCGTTAAAATAATATTGGGACTCTTCATTTTACGGACGCGGTGGAAACGTATTAGGGCGTTTTGCCCTCTGGCGTGGAGCGGCTTCCCCGCTGCTTTTGTCTGGCTGTTTGACGAGCAGCAGTAGCAGCTCCATTTTTCTTATCCCTATCGTGGTTATTCGGGGCGGCAGAGGAACTTAGAAGAAGGCTTTGTCTGAGGAAAAGAGCTGTTGCAAAACGAACTCTCCTGAATGGCCGCCTGCCGCCCTCAGCGAGGAGCGCTCCGGGGACAGTTGGCATTTTTTTTTCCTTCCATATCAATTAAAGGAAAAATTTGCTTTTTTCCTCACCACATGTTCATTCCGATTTCACTCTTAGCGTCTGCGGTAGTAGGAAGCTATCATTCTCCTTAATACCATCTCCTTTAATACCGTATTCCTTCGCTACTCTAAAAATTCCTACGTAACCAAGTTGTATTTGGGCCTTTGTAACATTTTTTTCTTTTCATCTCAGAAATAAAGGGATTTGACAGAAAACTGAAAGTGGGCGATGCTCACAGAACGAGAGCCATGTTGCCTCAGACCCAGGCCCCGACCGAGACAGCCAGCTGAGGGGAGGAGAGAGTGGGGAGGAGGATTAGGGTGGGGGTGGGGGTTAACGTTTTTTGGGAGGGTGGTAATCCCATGATTCAGTGATTTTTATGAATATCCGAGGAAAGTGCCTGGTCACAGAAGGTGGGAGGCCCTTGAACCTAAGAAAGTGGCTTGGAGTGAGCCGAGAGAGCATCTATTGTTTGATTATACAACAGCCTGCAATGTCGGACAAGAGGGAAGTAGAATATTTCTTTATAGCACCGTGTACACTTTGGGTTTACTTAGAGCTGTGACTGCTTGTCTCCCATACGCCTTGTTTATTTCTCTTCATAGCCGTATATTGTAGTATATTTTGCATACTGATTTATTGACTTCTCTCCCCACTTGGTAGAAAACCCGTGGTTGCTGGGAGTTGTGTGTTCAGTGTTGTTCCTCGGAGCCTAGCACAGTGTCTGGCTTGGGGCTTTGTAAATGTTTACTGACGTAGTGAATAAAAAACAAACACGGCACTCATTTAAAGACATTATGAGAGAAGCATAAAATTAAAACCCACAAGACGTAAGGAAAATTGATCTCTTCAAACCTGCTTTTTTCATTTTGGAGCAATAATTGATAAAGAATAGTCAAGAGATAGTCAAATCACCACTGCATTTTCCAAAGAATAACAATGAAAGCAACGAACTCTCCCTTGCCACTTCATTGGAGGGATTGTGTGGGGGAGGGGGATTTGGGGGCTGGATGGGGTTGAAGGGGGTTCGGGGACGGGTGAAGGAAGTCAAAAGGTAGGCTCTCAGTTACAAATAAGGCATGGGGTGTAATATACAGCATTGCGGCTATAGTTAATATATTGCATATTTGAAAGCTGCTAAGAGAGTAAATCTTAGTTCTCATCACACCCTGGCAAAGTGATTCAATTGGTTCGAGTGTACCATTTACACCAACAGGTTTCAGGTTTGATTCTCAGTCAGGGCATATACCTAGTTTGTGGGTTCCATCCCCAGATGGGGTACCTATGGGAGGCAACCAATCAATGTTTCTCTCAAATCAATAAACATATCTTCAGGTGAGGATTAAAAAAAAGTTGTCATCATGAGAAAAAAATTTTGTAACTCTCTGGTGATAGATGTTAACTAGGCTAATTGTGACTATTTCACAATATATGTAAATATTGAATCAATATATTGTACATCTGAAACTAATATATGTCAATTATACCTCAATAGAAAAAAAAAAGAGCCATAGCTGGTGTTGCTCAGTGGATTGAGCGCCATGGCGCCTGAGAACTGAAAGATGGCAGGTTCAGTTCTCCCTAAGGGCACACGTGTGGGTCGCTGTCAGTACCCAGTTGGGGGCATTTGAGAGGCAACCAATCGATATTTCTCTCCAGCATCAATGTTTCTCTCCTTCTCTCCCTCCCTTCCTTTTTCTCTAAAACTAAATAAAATTTTTTAAAAAATAAAGAAAAGAAAGAGAAGTAGAAAAGTGTTAAGGTAAAAACAATTGATATACTTTGCTAAAAAGATTGGGGGAAAGGATGCCCTGGGCCTGAGTCCCACTGAAACTCACTTAGATATAAGCAAGTCTGGGAATTAGCGTGGCTGGACCAGGATAGCTGTCAATATCCCTTTGTACTCTAGAAATTTCCAGTTGTCGCCAGTGGTTAATAGGAAGTCAGGAGCAAGATTTCTGTGCCCTGTTCCTAGTTCTGAGAGACTATGGACAAGTTCCTATAACTACTCTGTAAGTTGGTGTCTATAATAAAGTTAAATGGAGCAATATTTATAAATGGAATTGAACACTGTGGGGAAAAAATAGAAGAGCAGCTATGCCATAGCCAACTTTTGTCTCCAGTGCAATCTTTGGGTTTCCTAAGAGGATATGTGACTATTGAAACATTATTTACTTCAGCTTTACTAAATTAATAAACCCACTTTTCAGGCTGGTAAGCTACCAATTATTGTTAGCTTTTGTAAAGTTCTTCATACAGTAAGATAGAGTTGAAATAATAAATAATAGTATTGCCACCCATAGCAATATGCAAATGTTAGAACATTTAGGGAATTTGAAAAGGTGAATATAGTCCATTCTCTATTTTTAGTATAATGTCTACTCAGGAAAAAAAGATGACTTTGAACCAACCATGTCCAAAGTGTCTCAGACATTTATCAGATGTATTCAATTCTTCTGGACGCCAAAGAATCTTTTAAAAAATATATATGAGATATATTTTTTATTTCTGAATGATGTGGGCTGAAATGATTTGTGGCTAGTATATTAGAGAGTAATACTCTACTGATATTAGGCAATTACCCAGAAACCTATGGACTTGAACTCTGGATGGAATCTGAACTTTTGCTACCACAAATCACTCTTGAAATTAGTTACCAAAACACTAAAAAAAAAAAAAAGATTCAGCAAGGGAAGTTTATTTAAGAAAACATCAGTCTGATAGATTTCTGAAGCTTGGGTTTTTCTTCATTTTAGTTTTGGGTTATTATTTTCCCATTTTTCTAATACCTATATCTTACACATTATATTTATTTAGGAAGCATTTTATTAAATCAGAGGATGCTGATTTTCATCTTAAAGTTATGGTTTCTGTCTCAAAACTGCTGATTGGGAGGAGCCTATTCTTTTACAAATTTGCAATGTAGTTGCAGAATAACTCTACTGGGCTAATACTAATGTCAGGTGGAAAGTGATGCATTTACGGCAATAATTCAAGTAAAAAAATTCTACTCTTGTTTGAATTACCTCAGCTGGGCAGTGCCTTGGTCCTGATGGATTCCCCCTGGTTCGAGGTGGGCTCTTTAAGGACAAAACAATATACCATATAAGGGAATCTGCCCGAGGCTTTCTTAGAGTTTAACCTCAGCAATCCTATAAAACAGCTCGGTTTAGGTCAGACATTCTCAACTAAAGATCTTTTTAGAAGTTACATTTCTACTCCATGGCTGCCATGTTTTGAAATATCTGGACTACCCAACATATAGTAGTATTTATAACTCTTGTAGCCTTTACTCAGGTACATACGTATTTTGGTAAGTTTTTTTTTTTTTTAATGGCATTGGGAACCAAGTGCAGATAACTAGTTATACCTTAGGACCTCAGGAACCCAGCATGACATGAAACTCATGAGGGAGATAAACCAAGGCTTCTAGGTATTTTACATACTTTCCTGCCAACCTGATTTCCACTTCTCACCATCATTGCTCTTCCTCTGGAACTATTGGTTGTTTTAATTGCTTCCTAGTCATGCCATTGGTGAGGAAGGAATTCCTGTTCTAGAGTCATGGGGATGGCCAGACACACACCACCTGACACTGGACAAATGAGATTAACAGCAGTTTGAGTTACCTATACTATGTAAATCCTTTTACATAGTTCACTTTAGCTTTGGGAAAAAGGCCTTTTTTAAGTTCTGAGACAGTCTCTAATAGTTTTCTTCCCCATTCATTCTGCCTAATTTTATAGCTCGCTTTTTCTAATTGTGCACACAAAAGATTAATTCAGAACTATCATAGGATCCTGATTTCGGCCATTTAGTATTAATGGGAGGCTGACTGTTGTGGGGCTTTTTGGCCTCAGAGGCATGATTTTGAGATTTGTATAGTCTGAACAAACTTCTAGGGAAAACCAGCCTTTATGTTCACTTTACAAAAGAACCAAAATGCTGTGGCTATCCCTGTAGGACTGCTTTATGCCCTAGAGGGAAATTCTTTCTCAGGCAACCCCACGAAGTTTCTTAGTCACCTAAGGATACCTGAATAAAGGAGTGAGAGCTTGTTGGACACTGCTAGAACTGAGACTCTTGCCAATGCACATGCCCTCTCTTGGGGTGAACTCATTCCAGGTCACCCTTCCCTCTTCCCAGGGGCTCCTGACAGGTTCTTCATAATCACACTGGATACCTTGTGGCACAGTGGCAACATCACCACTATGGATTTGGGAATCTGAACAACTATCATGACCTTTTTGGCTATTAGGGTTGGGGAAGCAAGTGTCCTTTCTTTTTCAGAGCTAAAGAGAGTTCAGTCTTTCATTTAATCAGCAAAGATTTTGTTCAGACTCTCAGTAATCAATTCAATTAAAAAGTCAAAATTAAAAACAGCAACCCCCTCCCCCCCCCCCTTTTTTTGCTTTTCCTGGGTTATATTAACCCTTAATCACATGGAGGATTTTCGAAGAGCAGCTGAAATAAAGTGATAGCCTGCTTACTTAAAGCAAGGAGGCCAAAAATTCCAAGAGAAAGTCACCCAAGTTCAACCAATATAAAGCAGGAGTTTGGTGGGGCACGATGGGCCCTTCCTTGTTTGTACCTACCTCCAGGTCTGGATCCAAAGGGTGGTCATGGGCGGGATTCTTTGGAATCATGCCAACTACATCAAGTACATGTTGATGTAAGAATGTCCAAACCTGTAGAGAATTTTTGTGAGTTGATTTGAGCTCAACTGATGACATACACCAGGGAGCAAGATCTTGAATGTTCTGCTGTCTACTTGAAATTTTTGTTCCATTGTTTAAAAACAAAAAGTTTTTAAAATTCTTTGATGTCTTGCATTCACATTTTGTAGTGTAGTAACTTTTTAAAAAGTCCTCACCCAAGGATATGTTTATTGATTTTAGAGAGAGGAAGAGAGAGAGAGAGAAACAATGCGAGAGAAACATTGGTTGGTTGCCTGCCATATGCACCCCAGCCAGGAATGCAACCACAACCTAGGTATGTGCCCTGACTGGGATATTGAACCCACAGCCTTCTGGTGTGTGGTGTGACTCTCCAACCAACTGAGCAACCCAGCCAGGGCAATAAAGTAACTTTTAATAATAATTAAAATGATTACCACTTACCTCAATGTAAAAAAATTAAAGTTTAATGTATGAATGTATCTGGTTTTATTGTGTATTTGTGCTAGAATAGTTTCCAAAGGAACATATTTATTTAAAAAGAAGTGAAGCTAATGATAAAATAGATTCTATTCTTAGAAATTAGTTTTCTTAGCCAATTTTTTGGAACACATCTGTTTTTCCAAAGGGATATCTATTGTGATGTCTAGTTGAATCTATCAACTAGTAAGCTATTGTATTTTTTTAAAGATCTTATTTATTTTTAGAGAATGGGGAAGGGAAGGAGAAAGAGAGAAACATCCATGTGAGAGAGAAACATTGATTGGTTGCCTCTGGTACTTGCTATGACCAGGAACTGAACCTGAAACCCAGGCATGTGCCCTGACCAGGAATCAAACTGGCAACTTTTCACTTTGTGGGATGATGCCCAACCAACTAAGCCACACCATTCAAGGCAGCTATAGTATTTTTATATTACTACTAGTTACAGATAGTTCTTAGGTGCAGAGCAAATTTGGAAAAATGGTTTCTAAGCACAATCACCAACAACATTAACAATAAGTAGACTTTGAAGTTTGTTCACTTCCACAAAGTCCAAAGTTCTATAAGTTAAACAGTGAGTTTTGAAGGGTGCTTATCAGTGTGGTTAAACAAGGTGTGGTGATAGCCACACAGGCAGTGCTATCTGAAACAAAAAAAAAGAACTTAATTGAATCAGTTTGTACAATATTTGTTACTTAGAACATTTTATTAATCTGTATCTTCTACTTAACACTACCTTTGATTTTTTTATGATAAATATATTCTAAAATGTAAATATTATTATGTATCAAAACTTGTATTTACTTTTGTCAGACTTGCTCAACATAATCTGAGGAGGAGGAGTCATTATCCTGCACCCACTTACCCCTGAACTCTCACCTTGTGACTTACGGACACTGACTGAGTTGGTGCTTGGAATTGATGGTTGTTAAATGCATGCATTTAATTAATATAACAATGTTACATGCAAAAATTTAATTAAAATAGTTGTAAGTTTAATTAAAAATATTTTTTCAGTTTTAAATGCATCTTTTGAGATTTTTAAAGGTGTGTGTGATTGTTGCTGTATAAATGTGAGTTAGGGGTGGGGGTAAGGACAAACTTCTATTGAACGTGTACTGTGCCAGCTAACATGTTAAGTAAGTGCTTCTCAAGTATTGTTTTATTTAATCCTCCCAATGTGTAGTCAAGAAGAGTTCAACTTTGCAGATGGTGAAAGTAAAGCTCAGAGAAGCAAAGAAAATTGTCCAAGGTCACGCAGCTTGTTAGAGGTGGAGTAGGTTAAGTGTTGGGTACCCTGGTTTACACTCTTTTCCCCTTATGCCCTGTTTAATTATTTTTTCCTCAAGATTGTAAGCCCCTCAAGAGCAATTTTTTTCTTAGTCTTTGAGGCCTTCATAGCTCCTTAATCCAAGTTTAATAATTGTTAAATAATATCAGCAAATCATTCAAGTGTCAATGCCATACAGCTGTAACCTACTTAGGTCAGGAGCTAAAGGTTCTTTACCTTCCTTTTCCAAGCTCATCTATGGACTGGCCATGTACCCTATAACCACTTAAGAAAAACAAGAACATATCTGTAGGCTTAAAATGACATAAAGAAAAAGTGGGAGAAGGAATGATGCCAAAGACAAGGGTCAAGGCTGAGAAAAAATTAAGATTTAAATTTGGAAGATGACAAATCAGCCGGGAAGGTTGATGCAATGTGGGCTTCACTATTTAGTCTTGCTCCAGGACACATAGAGAAATATTGAGTATTTATAATATATAAACATCATAATGCTTTATATATTATCAGAAATGATTAATCTAAAACTTTTTCTATAAAATAGTGTTTCCTATTTAGAAAAAAAGCCTATTTGTTAACATTTTGTAATAAGCATTTAATGAGATGCCTGTGAGTTTCATATAGCATGAAACTGTTCTTACATTATGTTTGCTTCCTTAGAACAAAACTGTTACTTTGTTAAGGAACAGTAAATAAGTCAATTTCTGAAGGCCAATTGCTAATTATTTCTAATACAACAGTTTGCTAATATAATACAACATGGAAAAGCAAAAAAATAGAGTCAGAGAGAAATTGTAATACAAAAATATCTTAAAACTGCAAGTAAATTGATATTATCACTCTGGGTCTAGGGAAGTAAAACATATTTGATGTTCATCTCAACGTAAGATGCATCATGGCTACTCAAAGGGAGCTGTGACTATAATGTAATTTAGGATTAGCAATGCTTTAAATTCAGACTCTGACAGTGTGCTGTCACATAATTAAAATCAATATGGTAAATGTTAAGTGATCGATAGCCAAATGCTATGGTAATAGCCCTCAAATACACTCCACAAAAATGTTCCTCTTTTTCTACTAAGATGAATGGTGAATCTGTTTGTAGGAGTTGATATATTTATTCCAGGTCCCTACACTGAAATCCCCCTCCTTGGATATTTTGTTGAGTAGATAAGTCAACTTAAATCTCAAGGTCCCAAGTCAACTTTTCAAAAGGGGTCCCTATTTAGCCCAGTATTTCCAGAAGTACCCTCTGCATGTTCCGTCTTCTATAAGGCCTCATAAAATAGTAATAGTAGTGGCAGTGGTAATAACAACAACAATAATAACAGCTAACATTTATAAAATGTTTTCTGTGTACCAGGAATGCATTTTATTCAGTTCAGGCTTCTATAACAGAATACCATAGATTTGGTGGTTTAAACAAACAAATATTATTTTTCATAATTATGGAGGCTGAGAAATCCAAGTTCAAGGTACAGGCACATCTGGTACCTGGTGGAAACTCACTTCGTGGTTTGTAGATGTCTGACTTCTCATTGTATCCTCAAATGGCAGAGAGCAGAGAGAAAGCAAGCAAGCTCTCTTCTTATAAGGGCACTAATCCCATTCACGAGGGCTCCACCCTCATGACCTAATCATGTTCTAAAGGCCCCAACTCCCAATACGTTACATTAGAGCTTAGGATTTCAACATATGTATTTGGGCTGGGGTGGATAACAAATATTCAGTCCACAACAGAATTGTTGTTGGTGTTTTCTATATATTAAATCATTTAATCCTGTCAAAAACTCAGCAAGGCAACTATTGAACTATCATCTCATTGTTCCCTTTTATAGGGGAGAACATTGAAGCACAGAGAGATGAGGAGATTTGATTGAGGTTATATAGCTCATAGGGGAATGAGTCAGGATTATGGCTCTAGGCAGTGGTCCTCAACTTTGATTGCACTTTGTATTTACCTGGAGGGCTTTTTAAGCTCTGGTGCCTGGGTCTCACCTGCATTATCCCTCACACCATCCTCCAGCCCCAATTTCAGATGTTAATTTAATTGATTAGGAA
The DNA here is from genome assembly GCF_022682495.2 of Desmodus rotundus. NCBI lineage: Eukaryota > Metazoa > Chordata > Mammalia > Chiroptera > Phyllostomidae > Desmodus > Desmodus rotundus. The sequence continues at coordinate 142,654,456 of NC_071390.1, forward strand.
TTATTTTTAATGTTCTTTGGGCAATTTTAATGAATTGCCAGGGTTTGGGTCTTTGGTCTGGGGCATCTTAGCCTCATATGCAGCCCATGAGAAACTCTTGAGCAGACTATACCTTGGTTCCTATGACTTTCCTTATTGGGCACAACTGGTTAAAGGAACACTCAATAGAAGGAAAAATCACATGAGTGAAATAATGACAACCCTTGGGCTTTTAGCTAGCTACAGGGTTTTGGGCAAGTGTCTGGACATAGTTTATTCATCTGCAAAGTAAAGGGTTTGAATTGAATGAATTTTTGTTTCCTTCCAGTGCTATGAGTCTATGAAATCAATATACTAAACCCTTGATGATCCATGAGAGGATGATCCACAGAAAAATGTTTAATCTGAGAACTGATTTCCTTCAGTCAACCTTCTTATTAATTGGTGTCTGCTCAAGGAGTGCACATCAATTTAATTTTTGGCCTAAGCAGAACTTAATGAGGAAGGAAAGAATCATGCCTGTTTGTGTGTGGGTCCATGCTAAAACCATTCAAAATGGTAAATGACTTGGAGGGGCTATTTGCTGTTTTGGATTACTCACATCACTGCCCCCTCCAATAGCATTGATAATTCAAAGTTGCCTGTAGTCTGATTGCTGACAGCTGAAGGTTCCATGTTGCCAAGGAAGCTATGGCTGTATGCCAAGTAATGACCTGATTAATTATCCTTTTCTTTGTGCTGCTCCAACTCTCTATATTCTTCCCTCATCAGAGTGGTGTCCAGTTTCAGGAGCATGGAAGAGAACAGGAAGTTCCCCAAATGAACAGTCCCTATTTTCTGAGGTAGAAAATACATCAGAGCAACTTTTTTTTAATCCTCATCCAAGGATATGTTTATTGATTTTAGAGAGAGAGAACAAAAGAGAGAGAGAAGGAGAGAGAGAGAGAGAGAGAGAAACATCGATAGAGAGAAACAATTATCAGTTGATTGCCTCCCATAAGCTCCCCGATCAGGGAATCAAACCCACAACATTTTGGTTTACAGGACAACACTCTAACCGACTGAGCCACCAGGCCCAGGCCATCATAGTGACTTTTCATATACCCTCAGTTTCTTTACTCACTGCCCTACTTGTTGACTTTACCAAAGACAGTAATTAAATCAAGGAAGGTCTAGGTACAATGACTTTCCCCGTGGCGGGGTTCTGCAAAAATGCTTTCCCTTCTTTAACCTGATGCATATGGTGGTTGCCCAAAATAATACCTCAGCGGCTCCAAGATAGAACAAACTATTATGGCCAAGAGGCTACATGAGACTAACCTTTATCTTGTTGTCTTTATGCTGACTAGGCTAAAATGAGTAATTATCTTCAGTATTTTAGTTTGGAGTGTCATATAGAATTCTGACAGCCTTTTCTAAAACCAGTTTTAAAGGACTGGCTTTTCCAAGGGTGTTAATGGGGCACTGAACTTAGGACTGCAGGGCAGATGCTCTGAGAGTGGAGGGTGCGGTCTCTGGGCTACACCGACTGCAGGAGTGCCCTGGCATTGGAGGAGAGCCCACCCACATTTCTCCATGGCCTTGGATACACATGGTGACTCTGGACTCCAAAGCCTTTCCCTGCCCATGATGCAGTCAGTGGCCTCAGAATATATTACCCCCAGTTCCTGAGAAACCAAGTCCTACTTTTTATTGAGTGTGCCCACCAGGGCCAGCTCAGCCTGATCTGCTAAGGATTTCAGTGCCAGTGCTCCAGGGCTGGCCTCTGGAATGTGTCACCTTAATTCTGGGAAACAACCCCTCAGGAAGAGGGTGGTTCTGCTCACCACCAGAACATTTCTCTATCAACAAGTTTCGACTTTCTATTTGGTAGACTCAGCCAGACTGCAGGCATCTAGCCATCTGAGTCTTGGCTTTGGCTCAGTGGTGGTGATTATTTCACTTAGAACCAGTCTGGTTTTACATAAATTTCAAATAAATCTTTTAAGAGTGGCCTCCTATCTTGAAGGCAGCTGGAGGGGGAGAGATTTTTTTCTTACAATTTGGCCTTTGAAGTGGAATCCACCAGTAATCTTGCTCTGAACTTCTCATGAACAGTTGTAAATTGAGTTGGGAGTTTGTCCTGATAGGCTAGAAAACACAGCTTACCTGTGTGGGGTGGCTCAGTAAAAATACTATTTTGAAACCATTGCAGCTCTGCACAGAGCCCCCTCCAGTGGGATCGTTTCAGACACTTACTGAGGTCAGTAAAAAGAAGTTGAGCTTGTGTTTATATTAGTAAACTAGGTGAGTTCTCAGATACTTGGATACTGGTTTAGGGCATAGATTTGTGCCTTATCCACATAAACAGATTACTCAGGTGTCTAAGCCATATGGTTACTTGATTTCACTATCTATAGATGTCTATAGATACGATTTATTAACGCCTTTCTTCCAAAAGAAAAATTTAGCTTTTAAAAACCACATTGATTTTTAAATAATACTACAACTTCATAAAAGAACTTCAGCCTAGTCTAAAATTGTTTTTCTGGTCTGCGCATTCCACAGGTTAACTGGAGTGTAAGACACCAAATTAATGTTCTCTTTATCTGTTCACAAAATTACTTTTTGACTGTACCTATTGCCCTAAGTATACTTGTTGAAAAATATGGTGACATATTAAATTTTCCTAGTCATCAAAGAAAGTAAACTGAAACTAGAAGATAATTCATCACCCATCAAATTGTCATTTTAGCAAAGAAATTTACCACATATTGCTAGTGTAACATCTAGGAACATATCTTGACATAGAATTACTTTTAAATAGGAGGGAAAGTTTTATGTGCAAGTTACTTAGCACTACTCTAATTTATAATAATATAACAGTTGAAAGAAATCTAAATATTTGATTACAAGGGAATGATTAAATGACTGAGCATCTTGCAATTAAAAATGGCTCTAATGAAGAACACAGAAAATGTCTATGATATACAGCTAAGTGAAAAAAGCAGGCTATAACACAGAATATGGAAAATGGCAACTACATTAAAAAAATCAGTATATAAAATGTGTTTCTAGAGACAACCCCTACCCATCCTTTGTGCCTTTTAAGTGCCTTAAGACAAAGACCTGAAATTTAAGGTAATTCCCAACGAGGCCCAGCCTCCCTTCCACTCCCACACTGCTCTGTGTATGTCGGACCAGCCTGTTTTCCAATGTACCCTGCCTCTAGGCCTTTGCATGTGCTGTTCCCTTGACCAGAAAATGTTTCTCTCTTCTTCATCTCAGTGCATCCCCCATAATCCTTCACAAGTATTTTCTGTGCTACATATGAGGGGGAACCCCCAAACAACCCAAAATTTATTTATAAAAAATTGTGTATTTATTCTTAAATGTTTAAATTTCAGTCAGCTTCAAAGTACTCTCCATTTGATTCAATACACTCTTTGAGACATTTTTTCCACTGCTCAAAGCAGTTTTTGAATTCATTGACTTTGATGCCTTTCAGTACTTCTGCTGTTTTTTGTTTTACCTCTCCCACATTGGCAAAACATTTCCCCTTGAGGACTTTTTTCATCTGGGGAAACAAAAAGAGGTTACCCAGGTGACATTGGATGAATAGGTGAGGGTAGGGCATGGGGTTCATGCTGCTTTTGGTCAAAAACTATTGAACACTCAGTGTGGTGTGGGCAGGTGTGTTCATAAATCACCCATCATGAAATGGGCAAACACGTTAAAAGAGTCTTCAAAAAAATTTCACCAACGCTGAATGCAGCCTCTCACAACGGCACCATCTAATACACTGATACAGATAGGTTTCTAGAACACTCACCTAGTCAGGAAAGCCTGTACTATAAGGGGTCCACCTTCCAGAAGATAATTCCTTTGTTTTTTGGGGGGACCCTCTCATAGTGTAGTTGATCATTTAAGGTTTTGCATCCTTATCTTATTTTTCATGTGATTTCATTTTTTCACATTCATACAAGGCAGATTTCAAGTACCTAAGAAGATGAAAGCTTGTGATTATTTTATCATGCTTACTAAACATGCCCTGAAATATATTTCATGAGCAAACCAAGGAGTTATAGGTACCCAGATTCCTTGCTGCAGGTCCCAAGGAACCTTGCAATCAGTGCTTTATGATCCAGCCAAAAGTGGATTAAAGTTGTGTTTGAAAAATCTTAATTAATGTTGTACAATAAACTAATATTTATGATTTAAGATACAAGGTCACTGGACCTGGATATAGCATAACAAGTGATCATGAGAGAGAAAGAACTCGGAAGTGATGCTGTTGCCTCATAAGCCTGCAACTTGGGACACTGCCCTGCTCTCCCCAGGCTGACAGGCAAGGGTGAGACTGGAGTGGACCTGGGTTGGAAGGGCAGTGAAAAAAGGGCCCAAGAATGTTCCTTTAGTTGTCTCTGTTCTCCGCCCACCAGTGGTCAAAACTCCAAAAAGGGTTTGAAGTATGCTGCTTTTAGAAAGCAACAGTGTACTCCCCCCACCAAACCCTAACCTAAGCATTTGCCTAGGTGCCTCCAGCCAAAAATAAACCAGACTTTGGCTTCAGGAAAGCCAGGTATTGGCCTCTAAAGGCTTATTATATCTTCACATTCTTGTATATAGTGTCTTGTCCCCTTTGGTTGAATTTTCATGAAAATCACACTGATAAAATGGAAGTGACTAGAGCAGAGGCAACCAGACTTCTACCACCAAGAACTCTTATGAATATCCTCCATCATGGGAAAAAGAAGTAATCATTAACTGGTTTTGCACTTTTAAGTTCAGGGTACTTGATCAGCAGGAAGGACAAGCTGATGGAGTTGAGCCAAATGCCATGGCTCATGCCGTTTTCATCAGGTCCATGTATGATAGTTGTTAAACTTTTAGAAACATTTAAAATAGTCTGAGGACTCCCTTCACTCTTGACAGGCTGAGGCTTATTATGCTGAGCAGACAGAATCTGGGAAGGAAGTTGATGGAAATGCTGTGGGGATAAGGACTTATGCATATCCTGTGACAGTGGTGGAGATGGAAGGTGGAACTCCCAGGGTGCTGAGCAGGGCATTTTTGAGGGTGAGTGTAGTTCTCAGAGGTGGAAAAGGGAAACAATTAATCAAGTTAGGGGACACAAATGTTAAAAACAACAACAATACAAAGATAGATACTTTCAATGCTTAAAAATAGTAAAGAGCCTGGCTTGGTAGCTATGTTGGTTGGAACATTGTTCCAGTAAACCAAAGTTGTGGTTTCCATCCTAAGTCAGGGCACATACAAGAATCAACCAATGAATGCATAAATAAGTAGAACAACAAGTCAATGTTTCCTTCTCTCTCTCTCTCTCTCTTTCTCACACACACACACACAAATCAAATAAAGATTGAATATGGGGGGTAGGTAGGGGAGGGGAGAGTAAGGGGAGGAGAATGGGGACAACTGTAATTGAACAACAATAAAAAAATTAAAAATAGTAAGAAGAAAAACCCAAGGAAAGAATATATAATCAAATGTTCCCTTTAGACCATAAGTGACAGATGTATTTAAAGAGGAAAGCACCATTTCAACAGGGGAAATCAGTGTTATTGAGTAGGTGCTGTGTGCCAGGCATTGTGTTAGCTGCTTTACAGGGCTGGGTTTTCTTACAATAGTGTAGTGGGGGTAGTGCAGATTGTTCTCTTGCTTTGCCCCCATGGACTCATGGCTGCATGCCTGCATGAAGGAGACTGTAGTCAGAACAATAGCAATAGTAGCATCAACTACAGCAGCATGGACAGAAACAGGTAATATTTACCAAGTGCCTGATGAAGATCAGGCACCAGGATGAGCCCTTTACATGGATCCATTAGTTCAGTCCTGAAGACATCTTAATTACAGAGGTAGCACTATGATTATCCAATTTTACAGCTGGAAAAACTGAGGGTCAGTGACTTGTCCTTGACCTCAAAGCTAGAGAGAAGAGTATCTGGAAGCCAAATCCCAAGTCTGTCTGGCTTCAGAATCCTTGCTTATAAAAATTAGAGTGAATTAATAGGAAGGGTAAAAACTAAGAGCTGCTTCACTAAAATTTTCATTGAACATAGAAATAAAAAAAGGAAGGCAGTGTCAGTGGCTGTGGAGGTAGAGGTATACTTAACATGGAGATTCTGTGAACCCTGTGAGGACTTAGGCAGGTCCTGCAGTGGGTTGGGGCAGAAGAATGGAAATTGAACCACTGACCTGAAGGCTAAGAGAGACAGCTCCCACTTTCCCCAGCCATCCCCTATCCTGAAGTCCTGGAAGTGTGTGAGGAATTTAGGAATCTGAGGAGGGAGCTGGAGCTCCTGCTGAGTGAGTGATACTGTTTTCTGAGATATAGGATATTGTGACTATTGTTTGGACACTTTTTAAATCCAAAACTGGTAGGTCTGGGACATACGGTTTATATCTATAGTATATGAATAGTCTTCTTGGCTGTTGGGTCTGGCATCTTTTTCTGAGTTGGAGTTCAAACTTCTTTTATGCAAAGACTTCACCTACTTTTTTATATAGGACTTCACAAAGTGTCACATAAATTTCAACTTATTTTTTAATATGTTGGCAAATATTACTAATAGATAGGGATCTTCTCAAAACTCTTCAATTTCAGGGGACTCCCTTCTTAACAAAGCCTTGGTACCCTTTTCTTAGAAATAAGGAAGCTGTTCCACTGCTATTTTTAAACCATTGAGTACGTTCACAGTGTTTTAGTTCCTGTAATACTGACACATTTTAGATTCAGTGGGGTTGAGCCCCATCTAGACCATTATTTGTGGTTTGACTGCTCAGCCATCAAATAGATGGCTTTACAATCTGATTTGATTCTTACAGACTACCAAAGTTACCAGAAGAAACACACAAAACATATGGTTCTTAACGGGCTCTCATTGTGTCACTGCTCTATGACTTTTGGTAGCTCTCGATTGCCTTCTGGACTCACCCGAGACTCCAGCTCACACTATTCTTCTCCCTCAGAACACATTTCATTCTGCAGCCCTTGTCTACTCAGGAGCTTCACCTCATGGAGAGCTCATGAGGACAAATGTGCTTCCTTTCCATAGCGTGTGGTGGTAACTAAAAGAAGACATGCTCAACGTATAATTAACATCCCATTCAATGGCCAGACAAGCATCAAGCATTCTGAAAACCAGACAAGATTTGGTATTACTATTTTGAAGAGTGAAAAGAAAAATAAAACTTTAAATAAGGACTGTTTACCTTTTTCAGCATTTCTGTGTGAAATAATAAAAAACATAACAGAAGCAGCCTTGTGAAAAACAGCCTGTTCCAAACACTGATATACATTAAAATATACATCAGTATAGACATTCTGTCACTTTAAAAATGTTTTGAATCCCTGAGGTCAAGTGGGTTGTTGGGGGCTTCTTGCAGATAGCACCAAGTGTTAGGAAAATATTAAAAGGGAAAAAAAGGAGAAAAAACACAAAAAAATCCCTCTGTGTTGACTCAGCTAAAATAAGCATTTTATTACTCCAATAATAAAGACAACTTCTTGACTGAGTAGATAAAACTCCCAAGTAGCCAGACTTCCAGGTTGTACTCTGTAGGCAATTTTCAGAGACAGTAAATAGTGTGCATGATAAAGTATTTAATTTGTTTGGCTGGTGGGAGACTGAAGGAGAGAGACAGCACTGTGAGTTAGTGTAACAGGCACTATCAGGAATTTTGAGGGATGATTGAACCCAAGGATCAGTGTACAATGTACTAGATACTTATTGACAATGCCCAGAAAATTAAAAATAAGCTAGTTATTGCAAATTTGAGGCGACTGTCTCCAGGGAATATGCTAAGAAAAAAATTCTCAGTCTGGTTTGTGGGATTTTTTAAAAAGGAAGAAGAAGGCAAGAAGGGGAGAGAAAGACGTACATGGGTTTGTAATTTTACCCCCTATTCACATGAGTAGCAATCACACATACATTATTCAGTTTTTATATCCTATTTTATCTGGTTTTATTCACATCATAACCTTGAGGGAACCATTTTTTAAGCAAGGAAATAAACACACAGAGGTTAAATCACTTGCCCAGGATGATCCAGCAGAATAGGTCTAACCCTTCCAGTGAGCAAAGCCAAGAGGGCCTGTTCTGTATATGGAATGAAACTCATGCCTCTTGCCTAGGGTCCCTCTGCCCACATATCATTATTCAAGTCACCATATGGAATTATTTAGATAAAGTCTCTCTGAAGACAGGGGCATGGACTTAATGATGCCCAGAGGTCCCCGGCCACATGATGGTTTTCTTGTGATTCTAAAAAAACATAGTGGCCTCTAGGGAAACAGAGTCCCATATGCAGGAAGTTGGGTTAAGGCTTTGTTTCTTGTCATTGATCAGTTGCATATGTTGGCAAAGGGCACAAAAGGGAAGAAACAGATGTTCATTGATAGTCTCCCTTCCTAGAGAGATCTTGTTGCTTGTCAACCAGTGATCCTCACCTGAGCTATGAGAACTTCACATTGAGTTCAATCTACAGAACTCTGGATTTAGATGGCTTCCTTCAGGGGCCTGTACTAGATGCTCCTCATCCCCTACTCTCCTGGGCTCAAAACTCTGTTGGTGTCTACACCTCTCAGTTCCCCATATTAGGCAGGGGATGCAGGCTCTTTTAGGGTGTGGGGATAGCTGAGAGGGGTCTTTGGGATTGATTCTTCTTTCTGATACTCAGATCATCACCTGGAGAAAACCTGCTGCCATTGTGACTCTACAATCATTTCGTGTGAAGAGTTGCCATAGCAACATGATTTCTGCATCAGGTTGACATAAATTCATGCATGCCTGGTTTGAAAAGAAAAAATTGGACATTCAGTCCCTACCAGAGAATTTATATATAGAAACAGAGAATAGCTATGAATCTGGACTTTATTATTATTTAAAACATTTTTAGTATGGGTTTGGGTATATACAAAAACAGTGTTGCTTGCTTCAACAATTATCAATATATGGCCACCCACTGTGTTATTTTGAAACAAATCCAAGCTAACATATTGCGTTGGTCAAAAGGTCCATATGGTTTTTTTCCTTAAAATAAAAGACATATTTTTCATTTTCACCAGTAACTTTATTGATTTGGGTATTTTGAGTACATTGGCTATCTCCCATCTAGTAGAAGGTTGATCTTAATGTCTCAGTTTGATTGCTATCAACTTCAATGGGTCTACCCTACTGTGGAGCATTATCCAGGGAGAAATCTCCAGCACAAAACTTCACAAACCACTTTTGACATGTTTGATCAGTCATAGCACCTTCTCCATACACTGCACAAACCCTTTTTTGCATTTCAGTTGCATTTTTATTTTTCTTAAAATAATAAAGCATAATATGCCAAAAATGTTGCATATTTTCTTCCATCTTCAGTATTAAAATGGCTGCACAAAAATTCACCAATTTTGATAAGTTTTTATAAGAAATTCATGCGGTATGACTGCTGTCAAAACACAATCTAACAAAATTGTTTCGAAAGAAATTAAAGACCTCTAAGTGCTACTAGAGCCATCTTATAGGAAAAAAACCAAACCAAATGAACTTTCAGGCCAATCCAATGTTATTTCTTCTACAAATACTTCAGTATGAATCTCTAAAAGATAAGGACTCTACTTTTAATGAATAATAAATAAAAGATAAGAATAAAGAAAGACTGTAGAATGCAAATTCTGCCAAACCAAATTATTTAAACCGCTTCTATTTCCTTTTATTAATATCTCTACTCGAGGCACTGTATACTTTGGTTTAAAATGTAATAAGCACTAAGTAGCAGGCAAAGCTTCGAGTACTTTACATGAATTAACTTATTTAATTGTCACAACAACCCTGTCAGGTAGTACTAATATTACCTCATTTTACACATGAGGAAAATAAGGCACAGGTTGGTTAGTAATGTGGCCCATATGAAACACTTAGAATATATAAAAGAAAAAATACTTTGTTTTCCTAGTCAGGGTTAATCTTATCATTGAAATGGCTGCACACGTATCTTATAATTTGCAGCTTTTCAAATGGTACCTGCTGCCCTGGCTGGTGTAGCTCAGTGGATTGAGCATGGGCTGCAAACTAAAGGGTTGCTGGTTTGATTGGTTGCAGGCCAGGTCTCCAGTTGGGGGCGTGTGAGAGAAACACCACACATTGATGTTTCTCTCCCTCTCTTCCTCCTTTCCTTCTCCAATAAATAAATAAATAAATAAATAAATAAATAAAATCAATCTTTAAAAAAATGTTTAAAATAAAAAAAAGGGTTTGCAGGAACAATTATAAAGGACACATGGACAATAACAAGGTGGGGTGGAAACAGGGGTGATTGGTGGGGAGGGGTGAAAAGGGGTGGGGAGAAAAGGCAGAAAACTGTACTTGAACAAGAATAAAAAATGTTAAAAAGATAAATAAATAAAAAATAAAAAAATAAATAATTAAAAATTAAAATAAAAAAATAACAAGAGAGGCAACCTCTCAGTTAAAACACAAAACAAAACAGTACCTGCTTTCCTGTGCTTTGTATTCCCTTATATTCTTAAGATTTGACATTAAAATCTTACTTCACAGAAACAGATCACTATAAGAAATATGCTCGGTAATTTAAGACTTATCCTCAGGATGGCTATTTATTTTTACCCCCCTCAAAGTATATTTGCAACTGTTACATATATTCTATAAAATCCTGAGCAATATTCTTCAATGTAAACTTTTGGAAGTTTTGATCCCTGAGAGCCAATGATGTCACCTAACCACTTAACCACTTAACCACTTACTGGCTGTGTTACAGAGAGCAAGCAGCTGTACCTCAGCTCCTGGTGCATACCCTTGCCCCATCAAAACCTTCCCAGAGTGTATTGCAATTATCTCCCCACTGGTCTGTTTCCTTAGAGGCTTCTTGAGGCGGAGGCAATCTGCCATAGGTTGATTTGGCTCTTTTATCTGTTTTCTGTATCTGAGTACTGAAACTGGCACCTACTAAGTACTCAGTAAATACGTTTTTTCAGATACTATGATTCTCTTAAGTTCTTTTTATTTCCTTTTAAGATCAAGCAAAAAATGACATACCTGGCAAAGACTAAAATTCAGAATATATCAAAGCAGCCACATAATTCAGAGAAAATACAAAATTTTAAATCCAAGAGAAAGATGTTTTTGTCGAGTTTTATCATTATGTCTGCCCACACTGATAGTCAATGTGCAATTTTCCAATCCCTGACATACTCTTTGGAGTTTATCTTGGGAAAAATTAGCAGTATATTATCTGAAATTTAACATTTATTATTTTAATATTTAATATTCTTAAGTCAAATTGTCATTACTAATAGTTATTTTAGGTTCATACGAGATTGGCAAATATACAGAACAAGAACTGAAAAGCTACAATTAAAGTCAATATTAATAAAATGTTTAAGTAGTTTCAAGTTATACCAAAAAACTTTCCTTACACTTAATAATACAGTAGGAAGATTATCCAAATTTTCTGAGACTCTTCTGGTTTAAAATATCTGTTGTATTGTTCCCACATGTGTCTACCAGGTCATATGCCAGATTTTGGTTTAGAAAATAGAATTACTGTATCCAATTGGCTAATAACAATATTAAGCCCGTGCATTGATTTGACACATGTCTTTTTTAATTAATTTATTTTTTATTGAATTTATTAGGGTGACATTGGTTCACCAAACCATACAGGTTTCAAGTGTGGAACTCAGCAAAACATCATTTGCACACAGCTTAATCCCTTCACCTTCTTAATCCCTCCAACATCGCCCCCCCTCCACCATCCTCAGCTGTCATTCTGTTCCATGTGTCCATGCCTCTGTTTCTATTTCGTTCTTCAGTTTATTTAGTTCATTAGAGATCATATGGTATTTGTGACTGGCTGGTTTCACTTAGCATAATAATCTCCAGGTACATCCATGCTGTCCAAAAGGGTGGGATTTCCTTTTTTATGTCTGAGTAGTTTCCGCTGTGAAAAATGTACTACAGATTTTTTTATTTATTCACTCATCTACTGATGGGCACTGGGACTGTTTCCAGATCTTGGCTACTGTAAATAACACTGCAATGAACATAGGCGTGCATATAGTCTTTCAAATTAGTGTTTGGGGTTTCTTTAGATATATACCTAGAAGTGGGAAACTCCATACCGTTTTCCACAGTGATTGTACCAGTATGCATTTCCATCAACAGTACACTAGGGTTCCCTTTTCTTCACATCTTCACCAGCACTTGTTTTTTGTTGATTTATTGGTGATAGCCATTCTGAGAGGTGTGAGGGGATATTGTGTTTTTAATTTGCAACTATTTGATGATTAATTACGTTGAACATCCTTTCATAAGTCTATGGGGCACCTGTATGTCCTCTTTGGAGAAGTGTCTATTCAGGTCTTTTGCCCGTTTTTTTTAATTGGGTGGTTTATCTTCTTGGTGTTGAGTTGTATAAGTTTGTTATATATTTTGGAATTTAACCCCTTATCAGATATTTCATTGGCAAATATATTCTCCCACTCAGTGGGTTTCCTTTTTATTTATGGTTCCTTTTGATGTGCAAAAGCTCTTTAGTTTGATGCAGTCCTATTTGTTTATTTCTCCTGTTTTCCTTGCTATGAGAAGTATCTGAAATTTTACTGCCTAGGTTTTCTTCTAAGATTTTTATATTTCCATTACTTACTTTTAACTCTTGAATCCATTTTAAGTTTATTCTTGTGTATGGTGTAAGAAGTTTGGAATATATCTGTTCAATTTTCCCAAAACCATTTTTTAAAGACACTATTTTTACCCCCATTGAATGTTCTTGCCTCCTATGTAAAATAATATTTTATGATACAGGCATGGGTTTATTTCTGTGCTCTCTGTTCTATTCCATTGATCTCTATGCCTGTTCTTGTGCCAGTGCCATGCTGTTTTGATTAAAATGGCCTTGTAGTATAATTTGGTATCAGGTAATATGATACCTACAACTTTGTTCTTCTTTCTCAAGATTGCTGAGGTTATTTGAGGTTTTTTGTGCTTTTAAATACATTTTTAGAATATTTGTTTTAGATCTGTGAGATATACAATTGGTATTTTAAGAGGAGTTGCACTGAATCTGTAGATTGCTTTGGGTAGTATGGACATTTTAATGATGTTAATTTTTTCTATCCAAAAACACGATATATGCTTCTACTTATTTGTGTCTTTGTCAGTTTCCTTCTTTGATATCTTATAATTTTCTGAGTATTGGTCTTTTACCTCCTGGGTTAAATTGACTCCTAGGTACCCAAGTTTTTTGATGTTGTTGTTGCAGTAGTAAATGGGATTTAAAAAAATTTCTCTTTCTGATAGTTCATTATTGGTATATAAAGTGCCACCTATTTCACAATATTAAATTTATATTCTGCTACCTTGCCAAATTCATTTAGTAGATCTAGTAGTTTTTGGCGGAGTCTGTAGGGATATTTTTATACAATATTATGTCATCTTCAAATGATGACAGTTTTACTTTCTTCTTTCCAATTTGGATGCCTTTTCTTTTTTCTTCTTGTCTGATTCCTGTGGCTAGTACTTCCAGTAGTGCGTTGAATCACAGTGGTGAAAGTAGACATCCCTGTCTTGTTCCTGATCTTAAGGGAAAGCTTGTAGTGTTTGCCCATTGAGTAAGATGGTGGTTTTGGACTTGTTATATATGGCCTTTATTATGTTTAGGTATGCTCCCTCTATTCCTATTTTGCTGAGTTTTTTAAAATCATAAATGGGTACTTGATTTTATCAATAGCCTTTTCTGCATCTATTGATATGATCTTATGATTTTTATCCATTTTTTAATGTGATGTATCATGTTTATTGATTTGCAAATATTGTACCAACCTTGCATCCCTGGAATGAATTCCACTTGATGATGCTGTATGATTTTTTTAATGTATTGCTGGATCTGGTTTGCTAATATTTTTTTGAGGATTTTGGCATCTATGTTAATCAGGGATATTGGCATATAATTTTCTTTCCGTATAGTGTCTTTATCTGGTTTTAGAATTGGGACAGTGCTGGCCTCATAAAAAGAGCTTTGAAGTCTTCCCTCTTCTTAAATATTTTAGGAATACTTTGAGAAAGACAGGTGTTAGTTCTCCTTTAAATGTTTGGTACAATTCACCGGTGAAGCCATCTGGTCCAGGACTTTTGTTTGCTGGGAGGTTTTGGTTATTGCTTTGATTTCATTAGTTGTAATTGGTCTATTCAGATTTTCTGATTCTTCCTCATTCAGTTTTAGAAGATTGTATGTTTCTAGAAAGTTATCTACTTCACCCAGGTTATCCGATTTGTTGGCATATAGTTGTCCATAGAATTATTTTTTATTGTTGTTCAAGTACAGTTATCTCCATTTCCCCCCCATCCCCCCACCCCAACCATCCCCACCTCCCACCCTTGATCTTACCCCACTTTGGCTATGTCCATGTGTCCTTTATACATATTCCTTTACAACCCTTCCCCCTAATATCCCCTCCCACCTCCCTTCTGGTTACTGTCAGTTTGCTCTTAATTTCAACGTCTCTGTATATTTTGCTTGCTTGTTTGTTTTGTTGATTAGGTTCCACTTATAGGTGAGATCATATATTTTTGTATTTCTTTGGTGTCAGTTGTTACTTCTCCTCTTTCACTTCTGATTTTATTTATCTTCATCCTCTCTTTTTCTGATGAATCTGGTTAAATGTTCATCAATCTTATTCATCTTTTCAAAGAACCAGTATTGGTTTCATTGATCTTTTGTATTTCTTTAAATCTCTATGACATTTATTTCTGTTCTATCTTTATTATTTCCCTTCTACTTACTCTGTGCTTTGTTTGTTCTTTTTCAGTTCTTTTAGATGTAGGGTTGGATTGTTTACTTGAGATTTTTCTTGCTTCTTGAGGTAGGCCTGTAATGCTATGAACTTCCCTCTCAGAACTGCTTTCACTGTGTCTCATAGATTTTGGGCTGTTGTGTGTTCATCTTCATTTGTCTCCAGATAAGTTTTGATTTCTGCGTTAGTCTCATTGTTAATCCATTTATTGTCTAATAACATGTTATTTAGCCTCCATATGTTTGAATGTTTTTCAGTTTTTTTATTGTAATTATTTCTAGTTTGATACTATTGTGTTCAGAGAAGATACTTGATATGATTTCAATCTTCTTGAATTTAAGACGTTTTGCATCCTAACATGTGATATATCTTTGTTATGTTCCATGTGCACTTGAGAAGAATGTATATTCTGTTGCTTTGGATTAAAATATCTGTAAATATCAATTAAATCCATTCAATCCAGTGTGTCATTTAAGGTCACTGTCGCCCTGTTGATTTTTTGATGGAAGATTTGTCCATTGATGTTAGTGGATGTTAAAATCCCTTATTATGACTATTGCTGTAGATGTCTCCCTTGAAGTTCACCAAGATTTTCTTTATAGGTGTTCCTATGTTGGGTGCATATATATTTACAAGGGTTATATCCTCTTGTTAGATCAGCCCTTTAGTATTATGTAGTGACTTCTTTATCTCTTGCTGGTATAAGTATGCTACCCCAACTTTTTGTTGTTTTTGTTTTCATTTGCATGGAATATTTTTTCCATCTCTTCACTTTCAGTCTGTGTGTATCTTTTGTTCTTAGTTGGGTCTCTTGTAGATAGCATATATGCAGATTATATTTTCTTATCCATCCATCTTCCTTTTGTCTTTTGATTATAGATTTAAACCATTTACATCTAAGATAATTATTGACAGATACTTATCTATTGCCATTTTTTCTCTATATTTATGTTATTTTCTCTCTATTTCTTTTCTTCTTCTTTTAAAGCAGGCCCTAAAATATTTCTTGCAACATTAGTTTGGGGGTAATGAACTTTAGTTGTTTTTTTTTTTCATCTGGGACTCTCTTTATTTCTCCTTTAATTCTAAATGATAAACTTGCTGGGTAGAGCAATCTTAGTTAAAGGTCCTTGATTTTTATCACTCTGAATATTTCATGCCAATCTCTTCTGGCCTGAAGTATTTCTGCCTAGAAATCAGCTGACAGCTTTATGGGCGCTCCCTTGTAGGTAACTAACTGTCTCTTGCTGCCTTTAAGATTCTTTTTCTTTAACTTTGCTATTTTAATGTCGATGTATCTTCACTTGATCTTAGCCAAAAGGCTGAGAAGCGATAATGTGTTGATGTGTCTTGATATGGATCTTTTTTAGTTCATCTTGTTTAGGACCATCTGTACTTCCTGAACTTTTGTGACTTTTTCCTTCATCAGGTTAGGGAATTTTTCAACAATCATTTCTTCAAACAGTTTCCTTGCTCACTCTCTTCTCCTTCTGGTACTCCTATGGTACAGATGTTGTTATGCTTGATGTTGTCCCAGAGGTTCCTTAGAATTTCCTCACTTTTTAAAGTTCTCTTGTTTTGATGCTCTGTTAGGGTGCTTATTCATATCTTGTCCTCTAAATCACTGATTCAATCCTCTGCTTTATCTAACCTGCTGTTGATTCCTTCCAGTGTATTCTGAATTTTAGATATTGTATTCTTCATATCTCAACTGGTTCTTTTTTATGGTTTCTATGTCCTTTTTAATACTTACTATCTCTTTGTTTAAATTTTCACTGAGATCATTCCTTTTCCTCCTAAGGTCTCTGAGTATCCTTATAACCATTGTTTTAAACACTGCATCTTGCATTTACATTGTTTCCATACCATTTAATTCTTTTTCTGGGGAATTTTCTTCTTATTTCATTTGGGTCATATTTGCTTGTCTCTCCCTTTTGTCTTTGTGTATTAGGTAGATCTACTATGACTCCCAAAGTTGTTATAATGGTTTTATGATGTAGGTGTTTTGTCAGATTCAGTAGTGCAATCTTCCAGGTCACCTGAGCTAGGTGCTCTAGGAATGTTTCTTGTGGGTTTTATGCACCCTCCTATTGTAATTGAGCCTTGAATGCTGTTGGCTCTTTCATGGGTGGAGTTAACCTTTAAGGCTGGCTGACTATACAGATAAACCTCAATCACTGTGTATGAGCCATTATTCATGGGCTGCCCCCTGCCCCTGCCAAAAGGCAGAGTTGTTCCCAGCTTGGTCTGGTGCCTTCCAGAATCCCCCTTTGGCTATACTGCCTCTGTGGCTAGTTGGGTTGAACTCTGGTGTGGTCTGAAACTCACCACTGGTTGTGTTGTTTCTGGGTCCACTTGGGCAAGGTTCATGTATGGGTTAATGTCAGACATTGTGTTCTTCCAGCCTTGGGCTACCTGTTTGGAGCTACCACAATATTCATTGTTTGTGGCTACATTTACTGGACCTGAAAATGCATGGGAGGGATCAGTCTGTGTACAAGGGTTGGTTTCCTTTTGCTTAAGAGAGTTTGGGGCAGATCTATAAAAGGTCCAAGGCTCCTTAAGGTCTGCCTCCATCTGTCAGCTACTCTGCCACCCTCTGGGGTTGCCTGGTCTTCCTCCATAGCCTTCTGAAGAAAGACTGTTGAGTGGGCCCAGGCTGGCCATGACCCACAGACACCTCCACAGGTTGTGAGCTCAGTAGTGTGGGGCAACTTGGGTCAGGATCACAGGGATAGTTGGTTTCCTACTTGGGGGCCACATAGTTAGGCACTCAATGAGGGAAAAGTAGCCCCTTTCCAAAGCCATAACACTCAGTCTCTGCCGGAGTCTCCAACCCTAGCTCTCCCAGGAGGAGTGTGCTGTACATTCAGGTTGGGTGCAGCCAGCCCTCCCCTCTGAAGGAGCAAGCTCAGCAGTGCAGAGCCACTGGGGCTTGGGAGGACAGATCAAAAGAGTCTCCCATTGGGGGTAGTGGTGGCCAAGACCCTGGAAGGGAACCAAACACTTTTTCCCTGTCCCTGGCAATAGCCTCCAAACTTTGAATGCCCTAACTCCATTGGGGGTGGTGCTGACAAGCCTGTAAGAGGGGGGCACCTCTTCTCCTACTCTGGCAAATCCTCCCAGGGGGATGTGCATTGAATTTCCTAGCTCCAAGCAGCTCTCAGATCCCTCCATGGGGCTGATCTCTACAAGGCAGGGACCCTGGCTGCCAGAAAGTCAAGTCACGTAAGTCTCCCATTGGGGAAATAGCACAGGTTGAGGTCATAGGGGAGATAGGAGTGCCCCCACTGTGGGATTTAGCCACACAACCCAGCACTCACCCATCTGATTCCTGCAAAAGCCTTCCTGGGAGATGTGCTCTGAAAGTCCCACTTCTGAGGGGCACTCTGACCCACTTGCAGGACTGAACTCAGCAGGGCAGGGCCACAGGGAGTAGAAAGGCAGGCCAAGTGATCCAACAGGTGGGGTGGGGCTGCTGACTGTGTGCTTGGGGTGGGAAAGAATGGTCTCCTTTCCAAAGCTACATATTTCAATCACTGAGTCTCCTACAAGAGTTTCTCCAGGAAAAGACTGCACCAAAGGTCCCTGGGTGCAGCCAGCAGACCCCTCTGCAGAACCCGAGCATGGCAGAGTGGTGTCACCAGTAGTTGGAGGACTGGATTGTTTACTCCCTGGACTGGTGCTGTAACAATAGGAATGCTCCGCTCTGGGAAAGTGGCATCCTGGTCTCTAGCAGATTCTCTCCTCTCCCAGGTGAGCTGAATCCCCACTGATTTTCACCACATGATGCTTTTCAGGTTCCTCTTCCCCTCTCTGTGGCTCTGGGTTGGGGATCCCTGCAGGAAGTTGAGACCCTACATGCCTGGGGGAAGACGTTTTGCACTCAAGATATCCCTCTGGCTTCTCAGCTGCCACACGTGGGTGCAGGGACCTACCCTTCCAGCCCTTTAAGTCAGCATGAGTGATTTGTTTATAGGTCTTAGAACTTCACTTTTTGATTATTAGTATACCCAGTATATCTTTGGGTAGGTTGCCCCTCATTCCTATGGCCACAAGGATGGGCTCTTAGCTCATATAAATGTTATGGCCCCTCCTATCTTCCCTCACACCTTCATATCTCTATTTGCATGTCCCCTGGAAACTTCAAACTCTGTATCTGAGGTCAAACAAGATATCTTCCTCTCAAACCTGCTCTTTCTACAGGATTCCCTTCCTAGTCAATGGCTACACCATCCACCCAGTGTACCAAATGAAAACTGGGGTCTTCCTTCACTCTCTCCTCTCCCTTATTCCCCAAATTCAATTGGTGGCTAGGCTTTGACTCTTTTTCCTCTAGAACCTAATCCCTTCTCTCCATCCACAGTGTATTCTCAATTCAGCTCTCCCTATTTCTCACTTAGATCAATGCCCCCATTTTTCCTCAACACCCACACCAAGCATCTTCTCTAGGAGTTTTTACTTGCCTACCTGTACCCCTCAGTCTGGGCTCAAAGTCCTATACATTCACACTGCATCTTGCACGTACCTTCTTCATAATACTTACTTTGTATATTGTAATTGTGTGTTTCCTTTTGTCTCTTGCCCCAATGTCCCATAAGCTTCGTGAGGATGGAGACTGTGTTTTACCTATGAATAGCCAGCTCTAAGCAGTGCCCAACACTTGGTTGTTACTCATTAATATCTGTTGAGTAAATGGAAGAAACTTTGCAGTTGGTGCTGGCTTCAGTGTTCCCCAGGGGAATCTTGTAGGATCTGTGTGTAATTGCACAGCTTATCCACTTGGGGCTTTGGGTAGGATCACCAGGAGTTACATTTTCTTTTCATTTGTATCTCATTTATGATGATGAAAAAGAACACAGAAAACTCCACACCATTTACCCCAATGTTATATTATAGACCAGAAATAAGTGCATGTTAAATTAAAATGGTCAGGTCAAACAGGGCTGAAAGCTAGAGATGCAGTCTTAGGCTCCATGAAGTAATATATCTGTTTTCTACATTACTAAAAACCCAGTATATAATATACTACCTGGCTACAGTAGCTATTCAAAAATTAATAAAAAATAATAACGATAATATTTATTACTAAATGTTTCCTATTCTGAGTGTTATGTGCATATCTCATGTAATCCTCACAACAATTTTATAAAGTTGGTATTATTATCCCCATTTTACAGTTGAGGGCACAGAGTTAAATGACATGCTTAAGGCCACCTGCAAGTTAGTGGTGGCACCAGGTATGGAGCCGGCTGTGTAATTTCAGAGGCCACACTCGCTAGTTACTACTTCCTGAACCAGTCAGTGCGCTCCTGACTGTCATGCCCCACTCAGCTAAACTCCCAGCCAGTGAGTGCAGCTGCTGAAATATGATTTGTAAGCATATAGAAAATACAGAGTTTTGTTTCTGACATCTTTTCTGATAGTCACGGCTTGCCCAAATTCAGGCAAATAATTTAAAATATCACTCATGCTAAGTTGTTTCACATTTTTAAAAACTATAAAGGTAGACTTCATTAAAAAGGCATTACTCCTCAAAAAAAAATTCATATCCTCTTCCTTCCCAGAAGTGTTTCTTTGAAGGATATTTGTTCATATTACTTGTTTTGTATATGAATTGAGGGTTTTTTTGAAAATATATTTATGCTAATTACACAGAGTTTTGAATCCTCTTTGGTCGCGGCAAAAAAATGAAAACCATCTGCTTACTCCTACCCACATCTTTTTGCACAGTCTTCTACCCTAGTTGGCTTGGTTTTTTACTTGTGGATGGGGAAAGATAACATGGGCCAGAATTGTGTTGGCACAAAACGGCCTTGACTCTGAAAGCTATGTTACCAAAAATTTCTTCTGAAGTGCAGCTCCTGAAATTACTGATGGAAGCATCCTCTGACATGACCAGCTTCAATTACATATGGTCAGAAGGTCTCTACTTCACTGAGCAGGTTTGTGGGTTTCTTAAAAACTTTTGCATGAATGGTAAATGGCAAAGAGGAGAAATGCTGCTTTAAATACTGTTTTCTCTCTGATGTCCACTGTTCTATATTACCAACCATAAAAATGTAGTTCACTGAGGTTGCTTGCATGAAACATCAAAGAAATAAAGAGGAAATTAGACTCCATTAATTAAGTGATTTACTCACCAATTTAAATGTATGTGACTGCATCAAGTTCTGGGTTACAGTATAACTGTTCAAAATGGTATAAGACCTGTGTCTTAGGTGGGTTTGGCTGGGGTGGGGGAGAGGGGGGGGAGAAAATGCAGACAACTGTAATTGAACAACAATAAAGTAATTAAAAAAAAGCCCCCCCAAAAGACCTGTGTCTTGTTTTTCCTCATTGTTGAAAACCAGTTCTGAGTTCATTAACATCACTTACAAATATATCCTTGGAGTTATACCATGTGGCAAATTCTCAAAGACTTAAAGAAATGTGGACACTTTTTTTTTTTACAATTAGAACCAGTGATCTATACCAAAATTGCCTAAATGTACTTAAAAATATTTCCCCCAAGAGCTGTGCATGAAACTTTTTAAAATTGCTAAGACACTCCAGTAAATTTCTCAGACTGATTCATTCCCCAAGTTTGCTGGTTTCTTAAGGAGCATGCCTAGACTATATTCTCAACAGAGAAAAAAATATTCTAGAACAGATAACAATCAGTAGTTTACAATGTATCCAAAAGATTAGTGAGCTACATGACCAACAACTCATTAAGATAACATGAGGTTAATTGTTCTTTAACATCCTCTGGAACTGAAAATCTTAAAGTACTAAGTTGGAATAGAAAGGTTGTAGGAAAATTTTTCAATGGATTTTGTGTATGTGTGAGAAACTATACCAATACACCTGTAATATTTGTGTGACAGTATTTCACATATAAACTTTTATGTTTTCTATGCAAATGTGGATACTAAGTATATGCAACTGTCAAAACTCATGATACTATAACTTGAGGTCTCTGCATTTCACTACATATAAATTATACCCCAACGTAAAGAAATTTTCAAACTCTCAAGGTCATCAAAACCAAGGAAAGTGAGAAACTGTGACTGCCTAAGGAGACGTAAGGACTAAATATAACATGATATCCTGGATGGTGTCAAAGAGCAGAAAAAGGGAAATTTTTAAAGCTTAATGAGATCCAAGTGAAGTATGGAGTTAGTAATAATGTATCAGAATTGGTTGTGATAACAAAATATAACCAGAGACATTGAAGTTAAAAACAATCTAACAATAGCCAGAGGAGAGTGGGGAGGGAATACTGGGGAGAGGGGTTTTCAGGAACTACTGTAAAGGACACATGGACAAAACCAAGGGGGAGGGTGGAGGTGGGGGAGGGAGGTGGGTTTGACTGGGGTGGGGTGGAGGGGTGGGGAGAAAATGCAGACAACTGTAATTGAACAATTAAAAAATAAATAAATTAGAAAAAAAGAATTGGTTGTGATAAAATTTCACACTAATGTAAGATGTTAATAACAGGAAACTAGGGACTGGGTTTGGAAAAAACTGCCACTTTTCTGCAAGCCTAAAACTATTCTAAAACTTAAAAATCTTATTTTAAAAAATAGAAACAAGCAGGATAAGGGGATGAGTGGGATGGATAATACGGCAGTTACAAAGACACTACTGGAAAGTCAAGAAAGCTAAGATGAAAATATCAGTATAATTTTTTTCAAGCAATAAATATAAGTAAGTCATAAAGAGCAAATGTTTTTATAAACTGGACATTAACATCAAATAAATTACCCTTCTATCAGGTTTACTTTCTCATGATAAAACTGAAGATTGTCATCCTTACATTATTTTTTTTAGCTGGGTAACGTTAAAAAGGATTGTACACATACAAATGACAATGGACTGAATGAACAGTATCGTTTTTATTTTCACATAGCATATTCCTCATTGCAAATCATCTAATACCACTCTTCTGTCCTGTTGAATGCCACCACACATGAGTGGTTACACACATTCTTTATACGGGTAAACAGAAAAATGCGTTCATGCCTGCCACAACGTTTTCTCCTCAGGTGTGAGTGTGTGTATAGAGATGTGTAAAGAAAACTCTCTTGCAATGCCACCGATGTCTCGTTGTTAAATAAATATGCCATTATGCCATAATCCATAATCATATTTAAATCCTGTGGATCCTCCTCTTAATAAGCAGGGAGTCATCTTCATCATTTATTGGTGTCGGTGTTGACCAGGCCTCGGAGCGGCTCGGATGGGCCAAGCACAACTGAAAAGCAGTCTGGTGTGGCCACATTTGGGCCTGGATGCTACGGGCAAAGTACCCACAGGATGTAGCAGGATCCTTCCTTTGTGGGGCGCGGCTGCTGCGGGAACACCCCTTGCGACGACAAATCCCTCCGTTTTCAGTCAACAGTTCTGGGGCAGAGGGCGGTGGAGAGGCCCAGAGTCGGCACAGACGGAGACGAAGATGATGAAGAGCAGCAGTAGGAAGAGGCTCACTGTCGCGGCCGCGGCGGCACAGACCTCCATCCGCCGCGCAGCTTCTCGCAGCCCCGGCTCTCGGGCGGGCACCGGGCGCCGCGTTGCCATAGCAACCGCCCCCCGCGGAACCCCGCGTTTACGACGAGAGAAGCGGCCCGCGCGAACACCGCCCCCACGCCGGGGCGGAGGGCCGCGCCTCCTCCCCGCCCCCATCACCCACACAGGAAAAGCAGGAACCGGACCGTCGCGTGGAGAGCAGATGGGAAACGCTTGGGGAGCGTTGCCGGGAGCTGGCGGCTCGGAGCCCTTCGTGGAGGCGAGTGCGAGACCTGCCCGCCGGCTCCGCCTTCTCCGCCGCGTCACTCGGCCAGGGGCGCGCGTGGGCCGCAGAGAGACCCTCTCTCCGGTCCCGGGCTCCTCCGACACCTTCGGACCCCGCCTGGGGCGCCCGCAGATGGAGGACGTCAGAGGGCTGGCGGGCGCGATTTTTGCAGGACCGCGCCAAATCTAGGCCGCGGTTACCCTTCTCCTCCTCGCCCAGGGGCTCTCACGGGGAATGGGGGAGCATAAAAAGATATTTACCCTGGGTCCTAGTTATTGAAACATTTCCTGCACACGCCGTCTGGCCCGGGAGGTAGGCACCTATTGCACGAAGGCTGCGTTTGGGTAACGGATAAAGAGGACGTCACAGCACTTCCCAAAGCTGGCTGCCCGGAGTCGGGCCTGCGCGGTGGCCCCCTCGGCCGCCCTGGGTGCGCGCAGACTGCGGTTCCGCGGCCGCGTCCACACCTCGGCTGACACGCACCGTCAGGAATTAACAGGAACGCAGAAGGCGGACAACGCCCGTTTTATCCACCAAACCTTCTCCTCCCGGTTCACTGACAACGACTCTGGCTCCGGAGATACCCGGGCTCCGCGCCTCGACCTGAAAAATCCACCTCCATGGAGCGAAGGTCTCGTCGCTCGAGACTATAAATATTAATAAATTGAGCGGCTGGGGCATAATTATCTTCCTTTAATTGCAACTCAAATTGAAAATACAGACCCCTGCCAGTCAGGCCTCCTGTGTCGGGATCTCTGGGTGTTGGTGTCAGCAGACTCCCTCTGCTCAAAGTCGTTCTTTGTATCCGCCGCCCAACCTGAAAACCTTACTTTGCTCCTCTCCGCGAGTTAAAATCACGCTCCGAAAGATCCGAGCTGATGCCTCATCCCCTTTCATTCGATCGCCTACATCCCCGGGGAGACCAGGGGACCCTGCCTCAACCCACCCAGGCCTCAAGCTACTGGAGCCATTGTCTGAGGGGGTTGACAAACAGCAGCGGCCCCATGGGGTTCGCCCTGGATTGGCCTAGAAGGCACCTGTGGCGGTCCCCCGCCCAGGCAAGGTCTGCGGGCCGCCAAAAGGCCTAGTTCCCAGGCCTTTCCCAGCCCTCTCTGCTTCCCAGTGGCCTGGACGCTTCTGTCCGCAGGCCCGGCTGCGCGGTGTCCCTCTGTGTCCCGCGCCCTCTGCCCCGCCACCCCCGCCTGCCCACTCTGAAGGCTCCTCCCTGTGTCACTAAAGTGAGCATGCGATAGAGAGGGGCGGCGAGGGGGGCTCAGAGAGCTGTCGCGGGTTCGAAGGTTGGAGGGGTGCGGGACGTGGACTGCTGCAATTTGCCGCGCTTTCTCGCCACGCGCCACCAATGCTAAGAGACGCCTTTCGGTGCGACGCTGGAGACACCCGGCCTCACTCTGGCTGCGTTCATTTTCCAGGCCTGCAACCCTGCGGGCTTTGACAAGGAGAGGGAGCCAGCGGTGACTGGAGGCTTTGAGGGTAACCCAGTCTCCCCAAAGCGGGAGGGAGCTCAGCCGCGCCCTTCCACGGGAGGTGGCCGAGGCCAGGAGCCTTTCAAGAAGGACACACCGCCTGCGACGTCTAGAGACAGTCCAGCTTTCTACACAGAATTCACCATCGGAACCGCCGGATTCTTTCCTTCTCACTTATTTTTGTTTGAGGAATTAGTTATGTGCCAACAAACAGCTGTCCAAGGCAGAGGGGTGTGATCCACTCCCTAGAGATTATTACCATTTAAAAATATTCATGCCCATTTACCCTCCCAATACATTCCCATTTAAATTGCATCAAGAGGAAAATTCAAAATGCAAAATAAGGATTTAGGTAAAACACCCACAGCAGTTAAATTAGTACTCATTTTATTTCAGGGAAAAATGCAGACTCATCTGAGGCCCAATTAAAAATACAATGTGCTCCACAACACGAAGTGTCAATGATTGGACTGTAGTGGTCACTGAGCTTCAAGAATGTTAATTGTCCACTGTAATAAAAAAATTCCACCTTGGAGGTCAGATGCTTGGACTGTTGCTATATGAATTGTAGACAGTTTCTATAAGTCACTCCAGGGGCAAGATCAGTTTTGGGGCTAACCAAATCAGCTTTCTGTAAAATTAACCTAGGCTCAAGGGTCTGGCAGCAAATGTTTAACTGAGATCCAGAGTTAGGGGAACCCATTTTGATGGTCAGGGCGGAGGTCAGTGGTACCCTTATTAACACTGTTGTTTTCCATCTTCCCCTCTTTGTTTCCACCATTCAGCACCCAGGTCACCTGTATGGAAAAGCTAGTGGCCTGGGACGATATGAGGGCATCAGATGCAAGGCAAGATGAGGTGACAGCAACAGGCATTTGGACAGGCATTTTATTTATTATTCTTGCAACCAGCAGGTGTTGAGTAATTATTAAAAGACCCAGAGCTGAATGAAGACAATGAGGGACTGGTCTTCTCTAAAGGGAAATTTAGCTTGAGCAGCCTGATTTAGAATCAGGCCTATAGCCTACATGGAGTAACATGTGTTGTATCCCAATTTTTTTCTGCCATGGTGGGCGGAGGAGGCAGGCAGTGTTGGGAGGTGGGCAGCTACCAAGGCCCTCTGTCCCTTAGAGCACAGTAAGGCATCTGGAAACTTGCTAGTAGGACCATTTCTTTAATTATCTTGGAAACTCTTTCATATTGACCAAGAAGGGTTTCATAAGGCTGAGACAGGTGTTTAGAATTGTTTGCTAATCACAGTCTTGGGATCCCTCTCTCTCCCCCGCCCCCCACTCCTGCTCTCTCTCCCTGGCTCGCTCTGTCTGTCTCTCCCTCCACTTCCCTCCCCCTGCAACAAATATGCCCTTTTTATATTTGTGTTAGTTAAACTTTTTTTCTTGATAAAGATCAAAGTCATTCCAACTTGTCTCTCCAAAACCCTACTCACAACACCTAGTCCTCTCTGGCAGTAAAATCTGGAAGCTGTTTTTGAGTTCTGCTAACTAAGCCTCACCCCACTCCTCCCTAGATGATGCAATACTAGAACAGGACCCAGAAAGCTGCTAGGTCTGTCACCAGCTGGCTGAATTTGGCTTTGAGGTGCCAGACTGGACCAAACAAGAGCTGTGTTGAGTGATCCCTCAACCCCTGGAGCAGTGACAGAAATCACAACATAACACCTTCCATTTTTGTAGGACTTTAAAGCTGACAAAATTCTTGCTAGTTCCTTACAACAACTTCCCATAATTTGTATTTATAGTTGAAGAAACTGAAGCCCAGAGAAGTGAAGTGATTTAGGCCAAGGCCTCATGGAAAGATGGGGTCTTGCAAATCTGTCCTTGGGCTCTTGCTCTACCACACTTATCATATTAAAGTTAGTAGTAAACACAGTGAATTCCAATCGGGGTTTAACCCTGGAATTCACATCAAATCTTTGCTCTGTTTGTCAGGAGGCGGGCGCAACACATCTCTGGGCTGCAGAGAGACTAGTGGGTTTCTAACGAAACTGGGTGCAGTCCAGGCAACAGAGCCAGACACAAGTGTGAGTGAGGCCTTTCCACAGGACAAAGCCTTCCAGCTAGTGGATGTTATTTGAGTAAGCAGCAGCCCCTCTTTACAAAGATAGCAGCAGGATAGGGGATTTCCTCTGTGATGGGGATGTGTCCCCCTGTTTCTCTACTTCCTTCTTTCCTTGCCTGACTCACTGGACACAGGCCCAGGCAGCTGGCTTTGATTAGCACTACAGGCCATGGACGGGCACAGTTTTTTGTTCTTTTCCTTCTCAGAAGCTGTGGGATGTGACATTTATTAGCATTAGATATTCAACAGTCTCAGACCTGTAATGCCTCCTGAATTTTGCAGAGCGTGGATACCCAGACACACCCACCATTCATGGTCATGAAAACTCACTCTAATCTACACCACTCACCTGGTTAGTCTTGAGACAATTATTCTGGGATCTAAAAGAATTGACTGTAGTCTTTCTTTTGCTTGGATTTTAATATTTGCTACTTAGAGATACTCATGTCCTCATCCTAGTGGCATGGAAAATATTGCAAAGAGGGAGGAAGCTATATTAGAGGAGAGAAGATGGCATTTTTGATAGGCAGCACTGGGACTAACAAACTTTTGAGGATTTGAAGATTTTGTAAACTACTTATAAATGTATGAAAATGAGTGCTCAACTGCTGTTTGCCAAAGCAGTGAGTCTGGTTGGTAATGATAGTTGACATGTATGAGCACTTATGTGCCTGGCACTGTGCTAAGCACTTGACACATATTGTTTCATTTCACCTTCATGACAACCCTGTGGGGCAGTGACTATGACTATATGCATTTTATAGGTGAGAAAATAGAGGAAAAGAGATATTCTCTAACAGTGCTGGTAAGATACAGAGTTAGGATTTGACTAAATTTTGTTAACCTATGAATTAGCATAAGGCATCAATCAAACAGATGAAGCTGGTTTCACCAAAGTTGTGGTCACTAATACTATGTGGCTTCATTTGGAAAGTAAGCCTTCACTACTTTAGCAAGAACACATTTCAAGTTATTTTTCTCCTCCTTTCCTCCCTCCTTCCCCTACTAAAGCTGAGATTCCTGTGGTTAGGCTTGGAGGAAGGTGGCAAGAGGTTAAAAATAGAATAATTTGTTGCCATGAGTTCCCCTTGTCACCTGCCTATTTTCCATACAACTCCTAGTCAGCAGCACCCCAGGCTGAATCCAGCTGGGCTACAGTGTGTGAAGTAAATACCTGTTACCAGTTACTCAACATTCAATGTGTCTTAGGTCAATGACATAGTGCTTTTTACACATATTGCATGTAGGAGGTCTGTCCAGAAAAAGACCAGCCATTGTTCATATAATAAGAACAGTTTGTACAACATCGATGTAACATGGCAGCCAAGGACAGTGGACTGGAATCTGCATGCATAAACAATGACCACTTCACTGGGGGTGGCAGATGCCATTGAGTGAGTTATGTGTACTGTGTGGCTATCACATTCAAAATGACTGAGCAAGTAGATCAATGAATTTGCATCAAATTTTGCATTAGGCTTGAATATTCCTCTGCAAAAACTATTTGGATGATTCAGAAAGTCGCAACTATGGGCAAACTGTTGATTGGCAGCTTCATCACGACAATGTGCCCACTCATGCATCATGTCTCGTGCAGAATTTTTTTGCAAAACATCAAATCACCCAGGAGACTCAGCCCTGCTACAGCCCAGATTTAGTTCCCTGCAACTTCTGGCTTTTCCCTAAACAAAAATCACCTTTGAGAGGAAAGAGATTTCAGGCCATCGGTGTGATTCAGGAAAATATGACAGTACCTCTGGTGGCGATTGGGAGGACTGTGTTAGGTCCCAAGGTGCCTATTTTGAACAGGACTGGGTATCAATGTCCTATGTACATATTTCTTGTATCTTGTATCTTCTTCAACAAATGTCTTTATTTTTCACATTACATGGCTGGGTACCTTCTGAACAGACCTCGTATTTACAGATTTAGTCTACAAGACATATTCACTCTTGGCCTCTCATTTTAGATGTTTGCTCTTTGCACTTGGGTCTTATCTCTAACTGTAAAATGAAAGGCTGTGTCCCCTGTGAAAAAGATCCCAGGTTAGGCCAACCTGCTCCAGATAGAACCCAGTGACTCACTGAAGGAGGCAAGTGCAAATGCAGCCTTCAGGATCAAAGGAGGCAGTCTTTCCCACACGTGGTCCCACAGGGGCTTCACTTCATTACAACTTGTACTATTGGCTCATGTTTCAACTAGTTTTCCCTAAATTGTTCTTATCCTGATATCCCAGATCAGAGTTTTGAAGCCCTACTATCCACGGGCCAATCTGCAGCACGGCCCAGAGCTGCTTTTCTGCCCCTCCTGTTGTAACAATCCATTTTGCTTTTGGATGACAGACAGTAGACCAAATCTAGATGTCAGAGTAATGTCTCCAGAAATATGATGTATGTTAAAGGAATTTCAAGCAATTTTCTCTTCCTCCTTTTTTCTTGTCTTTGGCAAGATGGAAAGTAGGACAGTCTACACGCAGGTTTCTTCGTGTGAGTGGAAGAATCAGGTTAGGTTCATGCATGCATACACCCTCCGTTGTTGCATCTGTGTCTGTTGACTCTTCTGTTGGGCCTTATACAACTTTTTATTTTTGAATAATGCACTCACATAAATAGTTTTAATAAGAATAAGCATATTATTTTATATTTTATTTAATATATTATTGTATAAATCATTCATGACTTCTATAGACTTCATACTAACAAAATGGCTGTGCTAATTATTTTACTGATTTGCCACAAGATATTAAGCCATGTCTCTGATAATAAAAAATTAAGTGTTCCATTTTAATTTTTTGATCTTTATTGATAAAAATAATGTAGTCCGTCACTTACTATGGACTCCCTCTGTTCCAGGTACTACACTTGGCACTTAAAA
Organism: Desmodus rotundus; assembly: GCF_022682495.2. NCBI lineage: Eukaryota > Metazoa > Chordata > Mammalia > Chiroptera > Phyllostomidae > Desmodus > Desmodus rotundus. The sequence continues at coordinate 142,684,451 of NC_071390.1, forward strand.
GACATATATGGTGTCACTTAGGGCTTACAAAAGGATCAGAACATAGGTTTTATTAATCTCACTTTTAAGACTTGGAAACTGAGGCTTAGAGCAGAGGTGGCAGACACAGGAAAGGGCTAAGCAGAGAATCAGAGTCAGCTAAGCTCTCTTCCCATCATGTGCTTCCAGTCACTCTGTGACAATCGAGGCTACCATGCCCCTGCCTTCAGACTTTCATTGATCGATTTCCAGGAAAGAAAAAAATCATTTTGGCTCTTCATATGCTCTGCCATATTACTTTCAGAAGATGTTGCAATAGTATATATCCTCGCAACGAAGAAGAGAAACACCCCTGGCTGCTGTGGCTCAGTGGATTGAGTGCCAGCCTGCAAACCAAAGGGTTGCGGGTTCCATTCCCAGTCATGGCACATGCCTGGGTTGTGGGCCAGATTCCCCAGTGTGGGGCACGTGAGAGGCAACCACATGTTGATGTTTCTCTCCCTGTCTTTCTCCCTCCCTTCCCCTCTCTCTAAAAATAAACAAATGAGAACTTAAAAAAAAAAAGAAGAGAAACAGTCTCATTTTTGCCTTGATAACATTGGATGTTGTTATTACTTTAAAAAGATGCTACCTGGAAAGATGTAATACTGAACCTTGATATTGCTCTGTGTATTTCTTTGATTACAAATGAAGATAGATATATTTTTTAGGTATTTGCTAATATGTCTTTCCTCTTGCATGTGAATTGTGGTTAACATACTTTGCTCATTTACCTATTGGTGTCAATGTTTTTCTTAAGAATTTGAATTTGTATTTTTCTTTATAAATGCATAAATTTTCTTTATATTTTGTACATAATAATCCTTGTATTTTATAGTGGATTCAAATATTGTCCTAGTCTGTGGTTGACCTTGTAAATTTTTTTGTAGACTACACTTAAAAAATTAGCTTTATTATTAAAATGATCAATTTTGCAGCACTGCCAGAAGACTCAGTGGTAATTTGATTACACAGTATTATTTATCAAAACTAATTGAAGTTGACCATTTGAAATTAATTAAGGGTGAACTTACTCAAGTCTAACAAGTCAAGCTTAAGCTTAGATGGAATAGGGAACGTATTTCTACCATCTTCTATCACTAAAGTCAGAGACACTTAAATAGAATCATGTAAGCTTATGTAACCTTTATGTTTATCTTTAAAAATAACAACTGACATTGTGTAAATGTACCAGAGTTTTTTGATCCACTCATTTACTGATGGGCACTTTGGAATACTACCCAGCAGAAAGAAAGAAGGAGCTCCTACCCTTTGTGACAGCTTGGATGGAACTGGAGAGCATTATGCTAAGTGAAATGAGCCAGGAGGTGAAAGAGAAATAGCATATGATCTCACCTATAAGTGGAACCTAATCAAAAAAACAAACAAGCAAGCAAAATATAACCAGGGACATTAAAATAAAGAATAAACTGACAGTCACCAGAGAGGAGGAGGGAGAGGGATAATAGGGGATAAAAGGGGAAGGGCCATCAAAGAACATGTAGAAAGGACAAATGGACAAAAACAAAGAGGGTAGGTTCAAGGGTGGGAGGTGGGGATGGGGGTAGGGAGGTAGTAGGGTGAAAATGGAGACAACTATACTTGAACAACAATAAAAAAACAAAAAACAAAAAATAACAACTGACATTGATTTTAATAGAAACTGGCATGGATATCTCTGATTTTATGTTTTTAGCTTTAAAGACATTTTAAAGTAAAGAATAGAGATGATTTTTATTTAAGTTAACCTGAGTAACCTGAAAGGATCGATTATATTGTTAACTCAGGTTCAGTCTTCACTTTCATCTTCACGTATTTTCCCAAAATGAAAAATAAAAATTTTCTGAAATCTTACTAGGTAGTCTGCCAGAAAGCCTCTGGGGACTACACGTGACTGTTCTCCCCTAATTATAAAGGCTTTTTGAAGTGGAACCATCATGAGCATCAGAGTTATAGTTCCCTAATTTAAGGCATAATCTCTGACTATATTCCTTAAAGTTGTGCATTTTAGCAAACACACACACAACACACACAGAAACATTGAATCTTTTAAAATTCATTCATGGAGGGTTTCTTTATTTAAAAAAAAATCTGCTCTTGGGTAGTTATCAAAGGTCAGGAACACACCCATTAGATGGAGCGAAGTGTCAGGGTTAGGTGTTACTCTCCCCTACCACTTTCCCACTCCCTCAGATTGCTCTTAGTTCTCCAGCGTCCCCAAGAGTAACACCAGCAGGGGGGCTGTAGCCAGAGGTCGTACTTGCTTTTGGACAGAGTTAGACAAACCCTCACTTTTTATGTAGGAGAATATGTGTCTTTGGCCATCTTGACAGTTTCTTTGCTGCAAATGTTCAGATAACAAATCTAAATATAAAAATAAGTCAGGAAAAGAAAATGTTTACAGAGCAGCACCTGCTCTTTGTGAGGTGTGAGGCAGTTCTAACTTGCTGCCTTAACGGCCACAGTTGGCATTTGCCCACTATTCTTTTTTTCCCCCCAGAAAGTGGCCCAAAGCAGAGGCCTCTTGTTTTTTCTTGGAGACCATCAACTTTTACACAAAGCTCTGCCACCAAAAAATGGGTTGTGCACTCTTAGAACTTCTGAGGGGCTTGCTGAGTTAAAGTTCAAAAAATACAAGTGAGATGGAATAGGTTATATTTTACTTCCAACAGATGCTGCAGAATTGTTCAAAGCACAGTAGCTTCAGAAAACAGGATATCCTTGAACCATGGAGTTAATTTATCCCATGTGGTGTTCAGGATACCAAGAAATCAGTCCTGAAACAAGTTTATTGCTGATGCTCGTTTCTCTTCTCTCTCCTCTCTTATTTTCTGATAACCTATACTATATAAGCTATCTTTTGGCCTTCCTTCTCCAATTCTGACATCTTTACAGATATTTTTCTTTCTGGCCTGTGCCAATGAGCTGATTGTATGCTTAGGGCTTGAAATGTCTCTTTAAAATTAATCTCAATATTCACTTATAAAACTAGTTTACAAAGTCCTTTTGAAGAAAGAGGAGTCAGAAACTGTGTCCTCTGTTAAGCAGTACTTTGTCCTTTTGAGGAAGCCAATTTATTTTGAACAAATTTGTTTACATTTAAAAAATGCATCTGATCATCCTACGTGAGGGAAGGGAGTCACTTATTGTAAAGACCCCAAAAAATCCCATTGTAAAAAGGGAGATAACTCATAATTCTTCCAGTTCGAATTAGCAGCTACTATTCATTATATCAAAATAGTTGCTGTACTCTCATGATTACTTTTTAGCTTTCCACATTTTTGGAATACTTCATCAGTAATTCTTGGCAATTTTTAAACTGAATTTGTTGGGGTGACATTAGTTCACAAAACCATACAAGCTTCAAGTGTACAACTCAATAAAACATCATCTGCCTCATGTACCTATTGCCTCAAACGAAGTCTCTTTCCGTCTACATTTATCCCCACTTTGCCCACCTCGACCTCCCCTAACCCCCTTTCTCTCTTGCTATCACCTTCCTGTTGTCTGTGTCTATGTTTTACATTTATATATATGTAAATGTAAAGGGTGACTTAATCCATTCACCTTCTTTCATGTGATCCCTCCTCCCCCCGCCCCTATGACAGCTGTCTGTTCCATGTAACCATGCCTCTGTTTCTGTTCTGTTCATCAGTTTATTTTGTTCATTAGATTCCACATATAAGTGAGATCATATGGTATTTGTCTTTCTCTGACTGGCTTATTTCACTTAGTATAATAATCTCCAGGCCCATCCATGCTCTCACAAAATTTCTGAGACCAGAATACGAGGGACAATCCCCCCCACCCCCACCCCCCCAAAACTGGAATTACCTTCTGGAGGGCAGGTTCCTTCTAGTACAGGTTTCCTCTGCTAGGTGAGTGTTCTAGAAACCCATCTGTACCAGTGTACTAGACAGCATCGTTGTGAAAGCCTGCTTTGGCCTCAGTGAAATTTTTTGAAGAATCTTTGAACGAATTTGCCCATTTCATGATGGGTGACTTACAAGTGCACCTGCCCACACCATGCTGAGTGTTCAGCAGTTTTTGACCCCCTATTCACCTGATCTTACCATGAGTGACTTTTTTTCTTTTGTTTCCCCAGATGAAAAAAGCCCTCAAAGGGAAATGTTTTGTTGACGTAGAAGAGGTGGAACAAAAATTGGCAGAAACACTAAAAGACATCAAAACAACAAACAAGTTCAAAAACTGTTTTGAGCAGTAGAAAAAAATGTCCCAGTAGGTGTATAACATCAAATGGAGAGTGCTTTGAAGGTGACTGAAGTTTAAACATGTAAGGATAAATACACAATTTTTTATAAATAAATTCCAGGGTTGTTTTTGACCCCTAGTATATTAACTTATTTTCTCTGACATCAAGCAGATAAGAGCATTTTCTATCACAAGTTTTCTTCAAAAACAATAAAGCTCAAGTAATACAGGAGTATAAAATAAATGCCACATTGATTTAATAGTGGCTTTGAAATGAATTGGAAAGACGTTTGTTTAATTAACTCAGTCATTCATTTAGTAAACATTTATTACATGCCTGTCGCATGGCCCAACTGGAAGAAATATCTGTCTGTCACTCTGCACTTGCGAAACCCGAGGCATCAAACCATGCCATCATGGCTGTCATTTATCTGAGCTTGCACTACATGTCAAGCTCTGTGCTTATGACTCTATACACATAACTATTTAATCTTCTGAACAATCTGTCCATGTAGGTATCATTACTCTCATTTTAAAAATCGGGAAGCTGAGTCTTACATGGAGTATCTCTCTCAAGCAGTGGAGCAGGGTTGGTCCCACTTGGCCTAACTCCAAGTTTGGACCTGGAATCACTTTAGGTCCCTGACAAGTTCTCCTTTAAAAGAATACTGAGAATGGAGTGAAGATAAGAGGGTTGAAACCAAAGTGATCGTGAAAAGTGTAAACTAAAGTCACTTTATGTTCTTTATTGTTGGTTTCATTGTGGCTGCTGGTTTGCTTTTGGATCATATTATTGCACCCTGTTGTCACTTGTGTATTCACAAAGCCATCACTCCTTAATTTAAAACTATATAAATGTATTGTTCTAGGCCTCTAGTAATCAGTCCCTACTGCTCTCTAATACCTGCATCTTTCCAGGGCTTAGATAAATCTGACTCACCTCCTCCAAGACCTCCTGACAACTCAGGCTATTCTGCTCTCTCCTGTCTCAGACTTCCAATCACAACCACCGACACCTGTCACCATGTGCTGCTCCAGAACTATTTTCCTTTTCCTGACCAGAGCCTCTCTCATACACTCCTTTTAAATCCTCTCTGGTGCCTTGCATGTGGTACATTCCTAGTAAATAATTTGCTTAATATAGGAAGACGACTTATTGCTTTTGAGCAACAACAGAGGTGAAAGAAATGGATAGTCACGGTATGTTTAGTTCTCTGAGAATAGCAAGAGACTGTGGCAGGTGGAAAGGCTCTACTGAAAATCGGTGTCAGGCGCTTAATTCCCAAAGAGGCCAGCTTGAGAGAAATGAAGTCCATGGTTCATAAAGACCAGATAAATGTTTTATATGGAAAATAAACTAGCAAATTCACTGTCAAATTCCAAATGACAAGGAAGCATAGAAAGTTACAGTTTAACTTCCTTAACAAACCTGTCACTGAGAGCTAGATGACAGAAACTGTCAGAGAAACCATGTGTCCTTTGGAGACAGACTGCTCCCTAACATACAGCATTCATTCCTGGACCCATCCCTTAAGACTGGAAGAAGGGTAAAATCTCACAAAACCATTTGCCATTTGACTGTACAGAATTTCCCTTCAATTCTGAGGGCATTTTGAAGTTGTATAGATTCCCATCCATGAAAAAGAGCGCTTGTCATGACAGACACATTATGAGTCAGATAGGGCAGACCCAACTCATTTATTTGCCATGTATACTTCCCAAATCTAGCCCTGGCTGCCAAGTGTATCGATGTAATGGGAAAGTAAGAATTGCCATACTAAGTTTATGCCAAAACATTTCAAGAGATTCAGAGACATAATGATGAGATTATCATTATCAATGATGAGCTAAGGACAACAGAATGCTGATGGAATGAAACACTAAGTGGAATAAGTAAACTCATTCATAACCCATCTGTTCAACAGCAAACATTTATTGAGCATCTAATCTACTCTTTGCCAGGTCCTGTGTTATGTGCTAGAGCCCAGGTGGCAAACGCAAGGCCCGCAGGCCGAATCTAGCCCTCCACCTTGTTTTATCTGGCCAGCACCTTGTTTTTACCTGGCAACAGCGCCAAGCTGTCGCTTAACTGTTAAGTAGTAGTTACATTTATACAGTCCTAAAATTATATTTGGCCTTTGAAGGCAGCTGCGAGGCTGATGTCACCCTGGTGAAAATGAGTTTGACACCCCTGTGCTAGAGAAACAATATGAAGTTGGCCACACCCTGTGTTGTGAGAAGGGCTGTGATGGATTTAGGTGCCTCACAATCCTTGAAGAGTTCCACGAATTTACTTCTGGAAAATCAACGTCATTAAGTCTTCAATTCATGACATCTCCCACTGAAGAATCACATGCAAATAGAATATTGATCATTTTATGGATAACTGAGAAAATGGCACCCAATGTCTCTGAGCAGCTCTATTTACTAAACAAAGCCCCAAAATTTGTTTTTCTTGTTCAGAAAACATCAGGTTACTATGGATCATGGATGAAACTTAAGCAGACACAACTACAACTTAAAACCTTACTAATGCAAGAGAAAGCATGGCATACTAAAAAGAATAATAAGTAATAATAATAATAGTAATGTAATCATAGAAGTATTAGAGGTAGACAGATGTAGACTCAAATCCTTGCCTCAGCTGTGTGACATAGGGTAGATTTCTCAGCTTGGCAATAGGAATTGCTAGCTAATACTATTACTAATTATAATATCAGTAATGAAAGTCCTTAATTCATAAGAGCAACTACCTCTCAAAAGGAAAAGATTCCAACTGCTCTGATGGTACATCTGGGAGCTGTCAGGGAAGTGGCAACACTAAGAGTGATTTGGAATAAAGGACTTGCTACATGGATTAGATGAGTGTGTGCTACTTCTGCCTCCAAGCTTGGAGCCATCCTCAACTCACATTAGGTCAGCAGAGCTAGCAGTTGGGCAGAAAAGCTGAATGAAAATATAAGAGAGTGGGAATTAACAAACTCACAGGGACAATCTAGATCCTGTATTTCTCTCACTAACCCTGACCTCGAGTCACAGATCTGTAGGGGTTGGCACCCTTTGCCATGGAGCTGCATGCACACCTAGTCCAGGTCTTAGAGAATTTTAAGCAGGAGATTTGGTGGGAGCTGAAGGAGCTCCAGCCAGGTGCTGCTCCTCACTGACAAGGCAGGCCAACAGATCACAGACACACACTGCTGTGGCACCTGGTGTCCTTCACTGACCATTGGAGTGTTATGGGTGTTGCTTCACTTCTGCCTTCTAAATACAGTAAAATTTCTCCTGGCCAAGTCTCACTTGGAACCATGCTGGGAAGGGAATTCTGGGGAACAGTTTTAGATTAGCTCAGTTGACACAAGACCAACAACTCCCAATGGGAAGCATGCATTGCTTTGCAGCTGCAGAGCAGGCTCTTCCATCTTTCTCTAGTTTTCTGTCCCTCTTCACCACCATCCCCCATCAGGCCCCGCCATACTTTCACAAATCTCTGCAGAGTACTTATTATGTTCCAGGTACTGTATTGGGTTCAGGGGAAAAATTGTGAGATAAGACAGACAGGGTACTTACCCTCATTTCTCTTATAGTTTAATGGGTGGGAGACATTAATTAAATAGCCATACACATAAGTGTAAAATTTCAACTATGGTTAGTGCCATGAGGGAGAAGGTATATGACGCTTGAGAATGCATGAAAGGAGGATTTCACCTAAACTAATAAAAATACTTGAAACTTGATGATTAAAATGTCACTTCTTTAAAACCTACAGATTTCTCTGGAATCACTGATGATGCTATTGATTCTCGTTGACTCCTAAGGGCAGTCTCGACCCCCATCATCATAAGTACAGAGTCATTATAGTGGGCCAGAAGAAGGAAACTTGAAGATTATATCAAGATATGAGTTTTGTTATCTGACAAGTTAACTTTTTAGGGAATTCCAGGTCATGTACTGACAGAGAGCTGAGTCACAGAGAAGGGACTAGAATGGAAAGGTCAAGTGCAACACCCGTGTTGCTTACCCAGTGTCCCTAGTAGAACATCCCATTGAATGAATCATTTTTCAACTCTAAGACCTGGTACAACTCAGATTACTATACAAAAGTGGGGCTTCAGTTGCTAAATGAATAAACTTTTTGTAAATGATGATCACTTTTTCCAAGGTAGCATAAAAATCAAAACATAATTCATGCTACACAAAGATAGGAACTTGTTTTCTCTCTGCAGCCCTGGCATTGTCTCCACCATGGGGTAGGTCCTCAGTATGTGTCCTGGTCAACTAGGACTGCTATAACAAAAATACCATGAACTAGGTGGCTTTTAAACAACAGAAATGCACTTCTCGCAGTTCCAGAGTCTGGCAAGTCCAAAATCAAGTTGTTGGCAGTTTCAGTGTCTGGTAAAGACCTACTTTCTTGTTCACAGATGGCCATCTTCTTGCTGTGTCCTCACATGGTGGAAGGACTGAGGGATCTCTCTGGGGTCCGTTTTATGAGAACACTGATCCCGTTCACATGGGCTTCACCCTCATAACCTAATCACCTCCCAAAGGCCCCACCTCCTAATACCATTATAGTGGGCATTAGATTTCAACATATGAACTTGGGGTAGAAGAGACACAAACATTCAGTCTATAAGAGTAAGTACAAGTTGAATGAATGAATACATCTAAATGACAGGTTTGGTATCAGGATCTGCATCATATGTCAGGTATACTGTAGCAAATGTCTCATCATTTTCCAACAGCAGAAAGAGTATACAAGATTTCATGCTTGAGACAGAATTTTCCCAAATCAAGGTCTTCTTGTATCTGGAGGTCTTCCACTGTCTTGAGTGCTAAGCTGGCTTTGACCCTTAGCTCTGTAATAACCTTTAGGTTCTCCTTACTTCAGTGGGGAGAGTTGTATGGGGTTGACTTACCCCTCAGTCATCACCTCTGACTCTTGCACCATGCCAAACCCATCTTTGGCTTGCCCTGACACCCAGTTCACAGAGAAGGTTTTCTGTTCTTTGGCTCTTTGTCCTATCTCTGATCTTATAAGCTCTTACTGCTCATCCCCATGTGACTACAGTTGCCATGCAAGTTGAGGACCAGCAGGCTAAAACAACACATGCACAATTGCCTGATGTCTATAAGGCAACTGTCAGCATGGTATGTGCTGCTGATTGGTGCCATCATAGGAGTAATGTTCCAGAGCCACATTATCTAGATGCAGAGTGCAGGGGCTAGTCCTATTTCCTAAAATTGTTTTGAAATTACATGCTAGTTTAATTTTTAAAGTGATATTTTTGCTTTAAAAAAGAGAGATCTTTTGTTTATAAAAGTAAAACATGTTTATTATACGCAATTTGGAAAACTTAAGATGTTATTAAGATGGCATATTATCCATGACTTACTACCTAGAAATAATCATTATTAATATTTAGACCCTGTTTAGATGCCACAAGGTAGGAGCCATGACTTATAGTATATGTGGCATATAAGCCTCATGGAGCACTAATCAAGGGGACTGCTGAACTTGTCTCCTCCGGACAGTTCCAGAGCTGAGCATTACAATCCCACTTGTAAGCCATTCTCCCTGCTCTTGTCCAAGCATCTTCCTAAAGCACAAATCTTACCTGTAACTCACCTGCTTAGGCTGCTTTCCATTGACTTCCTGAACCTTCCAGATAAAGTTCATCCTCTTAGAATGACACAGAGCCTTCCTTCCTCCCTCCCTTCCTTCCTCAACCCTTTCCTTCCTCCCTCCCTCCCTTTCTCCCTCCCTCCCTCCCTCCCTCCCTGCCTCCTTCCCTTCCTCCTTTCCTTCCTTCCTTCCTCTTTCAGCTTTATTATGGTATAACTAACATACAATAAAATTCACTGATGTTACATGTGTATTTCAATTTTGGCAAATGTGTTTTTCCATTGAACCACCACCACTACGATTAGGATATAGGGCAATTTCCTCATGTTCCTTTGACTCCATCACTCCCTCTTGTTTCCTGTCCCTGGAATCCCTGAAAGCTATCTATCTGCTTCATGTCACTGTACTTTTGCCTTTAAGAAAGAATTTTATATAAAAGGAATCACAGAGAATGTAGTATTTTATGTCCAGCCTCTTATCACTTACCATAATGCTTTTTATATTTATTCATGATGTTGTGTGTATCAGAAGTTTGTTCTTTTCAATGATTGACTAGTATTTCATTGGGTGGACATATCACAATAAGTTAATCCATTCACCAGTTGATGGGCATTTGGGTTATTTCCAGTTTTCACTATTCCAAGTAAAGCTGCTAGCAGCCTTTGTGTACATGTCCTTGTGTGAGCACGGGTTTTTGTATCTCTCAGGTAGATTCCTAGGAGCAAAATTGCTGTGTTGTAATGGTAAGTGTGTCTTTAGCTTTATAAGAATTCTTTAAGCTGTTTTCTACAGTGCCTGTACCGTTTTATGCTCCCTTTACTAGCATTTGAGAGTTCTAGTTTTTCTACATCCTCACCAACATCTGGTATCACCCATCTTTTTAATTTTAGTCATTCCAGTAGGTTCCTCAGGCTGTTTAAGCCCACTCTCCAGGTGGCCCTCTCTTAGTCCAGTCTTATGATTCACACTCAGTTCTGGATACAACTGCTCTCATGCTGCTCCCTCAAGGGACCAGCTTTCCTATGGGAGCTCCCTGCCCTTCTTAAGGCTGAATAGGGGTCCTAGCTCTAGCACTCACAGTATCCTGTGCACATCCACCCTCTCTGTGTTTGTTGGGGATTTTTCTGGTCTTCTCCTCCCAACTCAAAGTTCAGTGCAAGAGTGAAGAGTGGGAAGTTTCCATGTATTTGCATCCCAGGGTTTACCACATAGTAAAGAATTATTTATTGAGTGAAAGAATAAACAAACAAATCGTAAGACTTTAATGAGTTACTAGTCAACAGGACTTACCATCCATCAAATTGCACTCAGACATCCTTTAAAAAATTCGTTTGTGTACCTCTTCTTTGCATGGATGCCTTGCTTTCCTTTGCAAGAAAATAAGGCATCCAGCCCCAGACTGTGAGATGCAACATGGAGTGGGCCTTAGTTCTGACTTTACCCACTCTGCCCATCAAAGCCATTCTCTCGTTCAAAATTGTTTATTAAACACTTAGCATGTGCAAGCACTTTGGCTGGGTTCTGAGGGTGCCGAGGCAGAATGGCTTCAGGGAAGGGAGGAACATGAGTGGGACACACTCAGGCAAAGCTCTGGGGAGTAAGTAGGACTAGATAGATGGAGAGACAGGAAAGGCATTCCTGGTTGCAGAGTTTTGCTCACAAAACTGAAAGGTGGACCTAGTTTGACCCTTGTTAGAGCAGAGGGTCCCTGTTGAGAATTGTAGCACATGTTATTAGAGGGGTCCATGCCAATCGGGGGAAACTCTAGAATCCTTGGTGCAGGGGCTTAGATTTTGTGCTACAAAGAGGCTGGGGGAAAGATGGGGGGGCAGATTTATTTATTTATTAAATGATTTATTTATTTTCAGAGAGAGAAGAAGGGAGGGAGGAAGGGAGGGAGAAAGAGAGGAAGAGAAACATTGATGTGTGAGAGAAACATGGCTGCCTCTAACACACCCCAAACTGGGGAGCTGGCCAGCAACTCAGGCAAGTGCCCTAATCAGGAATTGAACCAGTGACCTTTTGGTTCACAGGCCCTGCTCAATCCACTGATCCACACCAGCCAGGGCTATTTTTTTATTTTTAACAAGGAAGGAACATGATGAGGTAAGTTTTTTAGAAAAACATTCTGATAACCATTTGAGGGAATGGCCAGGGAGCCTGAGCTCACCCAGAGCCATCTTCAATATTTATGCTAAGCAGCACTAGCTTTCTGGGTGCCTAGACCTCCCAGAAATCTTTCATATCTTTAGCAAGTGACTTGGTCCCCAGTCCCCAAGTCTGTTTCCCTAGGATGTTTGCTGATACCCTAAGTCTGTTTCTGATTACATGTGGTCTTCACTGGAATGGCTTTTTCTCTGTCCTGGCCCCATTACCAAAGAAAGAAAAACTATTATGGAACAAGTCTAGTTTTATTTGACCATACTACTTATCCATCAGATAAGAAACATTAACATTGGCAAAGTGATTTAGAATTTACTGGACATCTAGGAGGTCCTAGATACCTGGGAAATGTGACTTTCAGTAGGCATCTTATAAAATTATGAGTATGACCATTCAAAACTATTCTCTGAAGGCATGGAGTGGCCTTAGCTCTGACTTTACCCACTCTGCCCATCAAAGCCATTCTCTCGTTCAAAATTGTTTATTAAACACTTAGCATGTGCAAGCACTTTGGCTGGGTTCTGAGGGTGCCGTGGCAGAATGGCTTCAGGGAAGGGAGGAACATGAGTGGGACACACTCAGGCAAAGCTCTGGGGAGTAAGTAGGACTAGATAGATGGAGAGACAGGAAAGGCATTTTGTTCTCTGAAGGGAGGACTTGTACAAAGTTATGTTTTGTGGCTCACAGACTTGTTGGTGGAAGCGGAGCGAGACCCCGGGGACTAGGTACAGGGACTGGAGTGGAGGTCATTCCAACTGAGAATTTAAATGGTGCCCACTGCACTACTGCGTTTTTAATCTGTCCTCAAAGGTCACAGGCCTCCTCTCTGAACCTGCCTTATTTTGAGGAAATAGCTATCTTTACCTCTTACACTAGGAAATCCCCACTGGAGAAACCCACGTGAAGAATATTCTGTGAAGATCCTTTTTTGTCAATATGGGCTTCATTGCTTTTCAGACAGATGGAAACATCATGCAGCTGGTGTGAGTTAGGGATGCAGAGCTGTAGGCTAGGGCAACATGGTGGTTCTCTTATTTTGATGGTCATCACCAACATCTTTTTGTTTGTAAGCTGTTAGAGCAAATATATGACACTATAAATTCAAATAAACTTGAGAGGATGCCTAGTCCATGAGGGATTCAGTGTCCCTGCCTGGAGCTCTGTGTCTGGATGGGCCTCATCTGGTCCTTCTGATGGGGACTGGTTAGTTCCTGGCGAGGCTGATGAAAGAGGTGGTAAGCCTCAGACCTCGACCCACGTTTCCTGATAAGTCTGTCTCCTCTCTCCATGTCGCTACCTCAGCTTCTTTCTTTCTCTTCTGTTCTCACTCACAATGGAAAACAGCTGGCCAATCTCCTTCCTCCTTAAAGATGGTTATTGAGTTCTGCCCTCTTGCATTTTCCCTCTGTGGCTTGTAGCCCTTTGTCACTTACTGGGAAGCTGAGGTACGATGTCAGCATGAAAACTCATTACCTGCCCTCCTTGTTCTGCTGCTTCAGCTCCTTCTTTGAAGCAGGTGGCCTCTCCTTGGTGAATATATTAAAAAGGAAAAAATATTCCTGGTTTGTTGTTATGCCGGCTTATTATTAGAGAAATAATTCTCATTCTAGTTGTTAGTTAAGTGTATTCTAAACCACATGAAGGAGCTTCACATGTGGAAAGTAATTTTCCTTCAGCAATTGTCAGAGGCAGTGATTGAAAAAAGTATAAGCTCCCAGGTAAATTAATTAGCCAATTAAGGGAGATATAAATATATTGCTTAGTTATGCATATGCAAAGGTGTTTCCTCTTCCCAGAATGCAGTAAGTCCCGGATGATGGAGGTAGGGGCAGACAGAGCTGCATTTAAGACAACCTGTCCCTCCCCCTGAGGCAGAACTGCCCTGGCAGTGGTAAGCTGCTCTGGGGAGCAGGTGTGCATGGAAAAGTGACAACTAGCCAACCCAGGAAGAAACCATCAGCAATTAGTGATATGGGAGTGATAATAAAAAACATTCAGGCCTAGCAGCATTTCCAAGTTGTCTCCAAATTAAAATATTAATTTCAATGTCTTTGGATTAATTAGTATCAATTCCTTTGGGTACTTCCCAAGTTTGGACAGAAAGAATATAAATAAGGGAGAAACGAGAAGAGGAAAGAGGAGGAAAGGGAGGGATAAAAGGAAAACGCAGACATTTGTAAAGTAAATAAAAAATTACTTGTTGAAATTAGACCAAGGCTCCAAGGTCTTTGACTGCTGGGAAATGCCAGTTTGTACCAGGTCGTTCAGGTTGTTAAACCAACCGTCACTGAATAGTAAAGAAAGAGCTATTTAAAATTTGGCAGCTTGAGAGACTTTTTAAAAACCTCTTTTGCAAGGTTGATTTTAACATAAATCTTGAGCAAGCATAGCATGTAAAACACCACTTGGGGCCATTACAGTTATGTTAAGGTTTTATTTTCTCTCACCAATGGGATTTCTCTCTCCACTGGTATGGAAATGCCAAAACCATATAAAAAGCATTCATGGAGAAAAGTTTCCAGTGGCAGCAGCCAATCCAATTCTTTTCCAAATCTGACGGTTAGCACAGGGCCTGGAGACTGGTAGGAAATAGATGTTAGAAAAGATGTTGAGTGAGGAAAGCTTGAGGGGAAGATGAATAATTTCAGTGTCCAGGCTTCAGGGGAAGGATGCAGATGCTTCCATTCATCACACACAGCTCAAGCTGAACAGAGACTGAAGTTTCTCATGTTTTTCGTGATGTTAATCTGTTCATCTGGTAGGAGTTGTTTTCTGTCAACAGTGAGAAACTGCTAAAAACCAAAACCAAGTCAAACATTGCAGTTCATAATAATCACTATGTACATTTATACTTTATTCCACACATTTCTGCCAACGTGAGTCATCCTGTTTCCTTTTCCCTTTTAAAATTAGGAATTAGAGGATCATAAAGACAAAATGATTATTTACAGTAAGCTTTGATGAAATACACACACAGACACACAAAGCCTTTCTGGGGCATTTAGAGCAATAGAAACCTGTGTTGAGGGGCAGTTATATTTTTATACTGTGACACGGCCATATACACAGGGCCACTGAGACAGATAAGAATTCCGAGGTCCTCTGTGACTACACTGAGTGCAGGAGCCTTTGTTCAGCTTGTGACAGTGTTCACAGGACAATGAACTGCGAGTGATATATGCAAATGTGTCCTTTTCCCATTACTGAAAGTGACCTTTATGATTAGATTGGAATAGCAACATCAATATCTGGGTTAATATGACTTATTGGCCTAAAAGGAGGGGGCATGTTCTCCTAGCAAGATTTAAAAACTAGGAATTAGACATGTCAAATTCTAACCTTCACCACAGCCAGAGAATTCTTGTGTGATGCTAGAGAAACCGTTCATCTCCATGGGACTTGTTTGCTGTCTTTGGAAATCGGGGGAAACTGCCTTTGTGAGGAACATTATGAGCCTATATTAAGACTTTCACATGAAAGTCAGAAGAGATGTCTAAAGTAATATCATGACATATCAGCTCCCCACACAGGACTCTTTTCAGATTACTCTAATTCCCACCAGTGCGATGGGCTGATTCAGGTCAGATTCAGAGACAAGCATGTCAATAAAAATCAGTATTAAATGGAGGCGGCTGGGTAGAAAAGGGGAAGGGGTTAAGAGGTACAAATGTCTGGTTATAAAATATGTCATGGGGATATAACGTACAACACAGGGAATACAGTCATTAATATCAATTATATATGATGATACATAGTTACCAGACTTATTGTGGTGATCACTTGGTAACATATATAAATGTTAAATAACTGTTATACTCCTGAGACTAATATAATATTGCGTGTCAAGTATAATTATTTAAAAATAAAACTTCTTTTAAAATTAAAAAAAGATTTAATATTTACTGACGAAACAGTTCTGTTGTAGCTAAATACAGAAAACAAACAAGAAGGTGATTTTCCTGAAGAAGTGGTGTGGCCTCAGGAGCACTCTGCCCCCTCCACCCACCCCCCAGGCAGGCCTCGGCATCTGAGGTCCAGCGGGTCTTCTCATTTAAGAGGCAATGAGTTTAGCTGTCGTTTTATTGCTCTTTCCACACTCAGTATTGTTATTGATTTGCCCTGTGATAACACTTTACGTTTTTTAAATGCCTGAAAATAACTTGACCAGTTTCTCAGAGTCAACATGTATCAAGAATTGGGGGAGGAAGACACAGAGCAAACTCAGCATGTGCTGACAAGTGCCTTGCAGTCACGGGCAAAGCAAGCAGAGATGGATGTGAATACATTTTTTAGTGAGGGCTAGATTTCAAAGGAAAAAATAGTAAAAATAGTAGTGTCACTTAAAGAAAGCAAGCACCAGCTGCTGTTAGAGACATTTAGTTTAAAAAAACAAAAAGTAAGGATAAGATTTGCAACTGGGTGAACATTTATACAGTTTACGCTTAACTGTTTGCAAATAAAGATGCATTTTAAAGTGCTACTAAAATGTATTCATCCAAAAGACATTTATATGACCGTGTTAAAATATTGTTCTATGTAAAAGAGGCATTTGGCTGAGTTTGCCATCCGTAAGGTTACAATGGGTAAGTATTAAGTTGCTTAGACAGTAATGCTATTATTTCAGATTTCAGGCATAATGAATTCTTTTTCTTAATTTGAGAGAGTATGAAGAGAAAGTGAGATTCTCCGGTGAGTTTATTTTTGAAAAAGCACTTAGTGATGTAACATCTAAGAGGCTTTGGTCAGGAAGGGGGTCTTAGCAGCTGGTTGAGGAGCAGGTATCAGTGGGCAAATATGTGAGACCCACAGGACAGTCAAATGAGGTTGATGCTGCCTCTGGTTCCCAACATGAAATCACCATAAAAACATGACTTTCTAGAAAGTCTCTAATATTTCTCATAGGAAGTTGTGCATTTGAGGAAATGTCTTAGTCCTAAGTATTTAATAGTAAATTTGCGTACCTATGAGAAATTTGGAGGAGACAGGACCTGCCTTTATTTCCCAACTCCTGTCACAAATGACTAGGAGGTGATTAGAAACAGAGAGGGAGAAAAGGACAGATGGGTTAGGGGAGGTACTGGTCGAATAGAGGAAATGCAAGCACCATGGAGTTCACAGTGCGTAATGCAGGTGTCAATAAAGATTTGTTGTTTGGATGGACTGAGTGAGGGGTTTTGTGATCACAAAGAAAGGTCAGTTGATGCTTTTTCTTGTGGTAACCAAATGACTGGGAAATGGAAAATTCTGATTAAGTTGATTAATATGCCCCAAATGAACCACTTAATTTCAAAAAAGTGTTCAAAGGCCTTAATAACATTCGCACCACGCATCCAACCCGATCATGATTTATGTGATTCTTTGGTGAGTCATAAAGCCCTTTAGGGTATTGCAGTGCCTTGGAATAATTGATCACTGCAGAGTTCAGCAAAAGCATTCTGTGAATGCTTGTTTTCAGATAACTTTTATTCTTGGTAAATAGGAATTTCTTTTACTTACATTTTTATTCTTGCTTTTAGATTATGAAACATGCTATTATCTAACCAATGCTTGAAATTTTGACAGGGGAATATTGCAGTAGGGACTACCACAGCATTGGCTTTGTTGAAAGGTTTGACCTTTGCTAAGTGGGATTCTCTTCAGTGGGCTGCTGGGGGCTCAGCGAAAGGGACACTCTGGAAGTAAGAATTGGTTGATTTAAGCCACAAGCGAAAAACTGAGGTTTTGGAATTTGTGTTGCTGAGTTTCTCTTTGTGACCTTGACTATATTTACAAGTTAATGGGATGGACATCTTTCTTATTATGCTCTTTAAACATCTTTTCAGGAAGGTTCCAGTATTATGGGTTTTTTTTTTTTTTAATTTAGTGAAACATCTAGGGATCACTTGTTCACAACATCCAAGAAGCTGAAAATGATTCTCCCTTACTCCCCATCCCTCTGTCTTTCCAAGACAGAGGGCACGCACATCAACACACTTCCCCTGAATTTCCATTCTGATAAAGCTTACTTTTTTCTGAGCTGCATCCCAGATCCTCCTCCAAAGAATACTTTGCCAGAGGGTTTGCGCACATTTTGCCTGTAAAGAAAAATCAGGCTGGAAATCATTAGCCAGACAAGAAGTTTTCAGGAAGATATTGAGCAAGGAGCTGGATGATGATGAGGCAAGGTGAAGGTGAAGGAAAATATGTCTAACGTGTTGTTGTGATACCATCAGATAAAATTTTAGTCTCAACAGAAAACCCATCAGAGCTATGTGTACACCAGGTACTACAAAGCTCTTTTTTTTTTTTTTTTTTTTTGGTCACTGGAGGTGAGAGTCTGTATGTCATTTATCTGGGAGAAAATTCTCATTGGAAAGTTGGTGTGTGGGTGAACAGTCAGACTCCTTACCTGCCCATGTTTCCTGTTACTTTGCCCCATCTGGATTCCTGAGGTAGATCCACCAGTTCCATAAAATTATAACCATCTCCTCACTGCTTTGCTTTCTATAATGGTCTGAAAAGATATCCCTTCATCTAGGGTATAATGTGATTCCACTTGGTGACCCATTTGTTCCTACTACCTTGGAACCTACCTTGTTGTACCTGCAAATCACATCATAACCCCAAAATGTTGACCTTGCACTGACATATTACAGCAAACATGGCTGCCCTTGCTCTGAGACATCAGGTAATTATACAGAAAGGAAGTTTGAAATCATCTGCGGTGTTAGATGATTGTATGGAAATGGATTCAATTATTTGTTCTAATTAATAAATTAGGGTACCCACAGTCCTGAATGATCTGAGTGAACATTGCACTTCCTAAGTCCTAAAACTGGCACGTAACATTTTGTTATTTCAGTTAATCACTAAAATAACCATGTGAGCTTCATATTATCCCCTTTCTAAAAATGTAGAAATGGAATCTCAGAAACCTGTCCAGGGTCGCCCTGCAGAGCTGGGATTCGACCTCACATCTAAATGATTTTAAAGTCTGTGACCTTCTCATGACAGAGTATGAAAGAAGAATTTTGAGGCTTTCCGCTGAGAAGTGTTAGGAAGACACACATATGCCCACAGGCAGCAAGCAGAGAATAGGGGCCCCGACCTTTAGCTCAACGGTCCCCAGGGGATGGTCATGCCTCCTCATCATCCCTAGTCCTTTGGTTCTGGCATGATATTACAGTTCTCTTTCACGATAGACTGTAAGCCCCTTTAGTTTCACTTCTTTTACATCTTTAGTGGCTCACGCAAAGCTTAACATATAGGAGCTCAATACAATTCTTTCAATGAGATTATGATGCAAATTCTGTGTAATCAAATCCTAGAGGTCGGCCTTTTCCAACTTATCCAGGGATATTGTTTCTTGGCAGCATTTTCTGTTTCAGGCCTACTCTGACAGCCTGGACACAGCCTGCCCACGCAGCCTTCTCTCTTCCTTGGCTCATTGTTATGGCTGCTCCCTGAACTAATATCGGGGCTACTGTTGACATCTGATTCACACATTTCAATTGTTTTTACCCTAGTGAGAATTCTGGTTGGGGAAAAATAAATAAATGAAAATAAGTGAGGAAATAAAAATGACAAAGAAAGTGGAGGGGAAAAAAAGATTTGCCATGCTATTTTTTTAAAAGTACAGTTATAATTGCTAAATTGACATTCGCTCAGAGAATAATGAGGAAGTGAATCCACATCTGATACCATCACTGACACTTGTGATTTAATTCAGCCGGGAGAAGGCCCACCCAATCAGCACCTAGGTGTTACCAGACTTACAAAATCTGCTCAGTGGTGTTGAGAATGTGGAAGTGAAAATTTAACTGAAGGTGAACCTACAACTTTCTCTGTAAACATAGGGCTTTAAAAGCTGCCAGGCATTACCCTACCTGTTTCATATGCAGATGGCAATATCTAGGAGCCCTGCTACCACTAGAAAGGAGAATGAACTGTGTGCTTGATCACTTTGTGGACATCTCCTGTATCACTGTTTTCTGTGAATGCTCTTTGAAGTGCAAACAACTAACCATTTCCCCCACTCCAGAGAAGGCTCAGAGAAATCAAACCTGAAACTACTCTGAGCACAAGTTGTCTATTCCCCACTGGAGGGGGAATGGAGGTAGAAGTGGCCAATCCAGGTAAATTCCCAGCTCTTATGCCCTGGAGCCTCTCTCTGGCTTCTTTATTTTAAAGGGAATGAATTCCCAGAACAACAGCTAGTGAGTACTCCAAGAGACAACAAAGAAAATTCTGAAAGTCAGAAGCCTTCCCTCAATTTCAAGACTATCATTTTTTTTTAAAGAGTTAGGATTTATTTTGTATTTGCAAAAGATACAAAAGTGTATGTAATCTAGAGGAAGTGTGTCTTCCACCTTTGTCTCTACACCATATACTTTCCTTCTAAGAGGCGATCACTGAAACTGCTTTCTTGTGTTTTCTCCCCAAGATTCTCTATGCATCTACAAGTGAGGATATACAAGGTCTGCCCAGAAGATATCCAGCCATGTAATATGAAAAAGAGACATTTATTGAAGAAGATACAAGAACACTGTACATGAGACAATGACACCTCAGTCTCCTTCAATGTAGGCACCTTAGGACCTCACACAGTCCTTCCAGTTGCCATCAGAGGTCCTATCATATTTTCCTGAATCTCAACGACAGTCTAAAATCTTTTCCCTTTCAACGGTGTTTTTAGTTTTCGGAAAAGCCAGAAGTCACTAGGTTCCAAATCTGGGCTATAGTGGGATTGAGTCACCTGGATGATTTGATGTTTCACCAAAAAACTCTGCATGAGATGTGATGCCTGAGTGGGCACATTGTCATGATGAAGCTGCCAATCCTCAGTTTGCCCATAGCTGTGGCCTTCTGAATCATCCAAATAGCTTCCACGGAACAATGTTCAGGCTTAACACAAAATCTGATGCAGAGTCATTGCTCTACTTGCTCAGTCATTTTGAATGTGAAGGCCACACAGTACACATGCTCACTCAATGGCATCTACCACCCCTACTGACTAGTACAGTGAAGTTGTCAATGCTGAGGAAAAGAAATGAATATTGGAAGCTCCCAGGTTTCTGTCTTGAGTAACTGAATGGACCCTGGGAGCTAAAAAAGTGTTGGACATGAAAAGAAGTGGATAAATCTTAGGGATATTTAGGAGGGAGAATTAGAAAAGGATGAGACATTGGGTGTGGGGGAGGGGTGGTGGAACAGAGTTTGGGGAGAAATGAACTTGAGGACATTATGCTATGTGAAATAAGACAGTCACAAAAAGAAAAATACGTTATGATTCTACTACAAGAAGAACCCAGAGTAGTCAAGTTCGTAGGGACAGAGGTGGGATATGGGAGTTGTTTCACAGAGTTTTAGTTTTGTAAGATGAAAGGAAATTGGTTGCACAACGGTGTCAATGTACTTAACAGTACTGAACTGTACAGTTAAAATGGTAAATTTTATGTTATGTATATTTTACTACAATTTTTTTTAAAGGAACAACTAGACACCTGCAAAATGAACCCCGGGTGATCAACTGTGAGACATCCCAGTGTATTTGTTATCAATTGTGGCGCAACAAATTACCCCCAAATTTAGCAGCTTCAAATAGCAAACAATTATTATCTCACAGTTTCTGTGGGTCAGGCATCCAGAAGCAGCTTAGCTGGTGCCTTTGCCTAAAGGTCTCTCATGAAGCTGCAATCTAGTTCTCAGTGCTGGGTCCCACCTGAAGGCTCAGTTGAAAGAGGAACTCCCATGGGTTTTTGGCAGGCTAAATGTTGGGTTAGTAAGCAATGTAGTTCCTTGCCAACTGAGCCTTTACATAGGCTAGCTCACAACATGACAGCTGGATTCCCTCAGACTGTGCATGTCAGAGCAAGGGGTGAGGACAATGGAATCCACAGTCTTTTTTTTTTTGTAATCTTGGAAGTGACATCTCATCATTTTTGCCATATTCTATTTGTTAGAAGGGAGTCACTGTTCCAGCCTACACTTGAGGGGAGGGGATTAGATCAAGGCATGATTACTAGGAGGAGGGGACCATTGAAGGTTTACTAACATGACTAGACTTTAAAGAAAAAGAAGAAATCTTCAGGGCCTCTAGGCAAAAAGATGAAATAATTTCAGTGACAATAGTAGAAGAGCAATTTCAAGAAATTTAAGGAAAAAAGTATGACCCAGGAAAATTGTTCAGCCAAATTATCCTTCCAGTATTAGGGCTATTGATAAATAGTCCTGATGAGCAAGAACTCTGTGCAAGGCCCACCATACACAGGTGCTTTGCCTATGGAATCTATTAAAGCAGATGTATTAGGATACTCTGGAGAAACAGAACCAAAAGGATAGATATATAGAGATTTATTGTAAGGAACTGGCTCACACGGTTATGAAAGCTGAGAAGTCCTATCACCTGCTGTTTACCATCTGGAAAGACGGTGGTGTGTGGCTCATTCTAAGGTCAAAGGACTGAGAACCAAGAGTTCCTAGGGCAGGAGAAGACTGATGCCCCAGTTCAAGCAATCAGGCAGTCAGGAAGGGCTGAATTCTTCCTTTTCCTGACTTTTTGTTCTAATAAGGGCCTCAACAGATTGCATGGTGCTTGCCTACATTGGGGAGAGCAAGCTGCTTTACTGAGTCTACTGATTCAAATGCTAATTTTACCAAGACACACCCTCACAGAAACACCTAGAAATAATGCTTAGCCAAATATCTGGGCATCTCGTGATACAGTCAGGTTGACATATAAAATTAACTATCACAGCAGGGGTCAGCAAACTGGCCATGAACCAGATCCAGCCTGCCACCCATTTCTGTAAATAAAATTTTGTTGGAACCTAGCCATATCCATTCATTTATATATTGTCTATGGCTGCTTTTGCACTACAATGGACTAATTTCAACAGATTCCCGCAAAGCCTAAAATACTTACTCTTAGTCTCATTACTGAAAATTTGCCTATTCTTGTACTAGAGGATGAGCTTCATCCAATGAAGAAGATTGAGGAAATTTGATAAAAGGGCTGATGGTATTTTTTATATTTAATTGTAGAGCAAGGGCCAAGGCTAAAATAAGGGTGGGTTTATGTGTATAAGAATAATATGTACACATATGTTATGAAAAAGTAGACAAACTACAACTCAAAATAGGAAGAGAAGGTTGAAAGTAGAATAAGATTACTTGTTGCTGTATACTGATGGGACTCAAGGGATGCCTATTACAAGCTAAGAAGTGCACATGTATTGGCAGGCCAGGTCAAGTGTCAGCCAGGCTAGACGGAGGCAGTGACCCTCTGTTAGAGGCTGGGATCGGTGCCTGCCCCAGAGTGCCAGGGGTTTGGGGATGTGGACTTCTCCAACCAGCGAGAAGATCACTCACACACACTGGCCATCTTTATAATGTTAATGACTGCAGGAAAATTTACATTGTAGTCCATCATTTGTTGGTAAATGAAAACTTTGCCTTTGATCAGCAGCAGAGCGATGTGTGAGTGAAGTCGGGAGTTGCGCGATAGATAACATGTGACGGCAGGGGACTCTCTTGTTCACGCGAAAGTGTACATAAACATGAACAAAGAAGCAATACCATCACTAGAGTGAATGGTGCGCCGTCAATCTTAGGATCCTTTGGACGTATAGGGGTGGGCAAACCTAGGTTTACAGTTTTGAGTAAGCAAAACACAGGTCTATTCTTGTATTATTTATTAATTGTTATGTTATGTGTATTTCAACTGTAAACCTATGTTTGCCCACTGCTATATATCAAACACTACTCCCCGATAATATAGAATATACCTTTGTTTGAAGTACAAATGAACATTCCAGGAAAGTGGTCATCTAGTAGGGCACAAAGAAAACACTGACAGGTTTCATCAAAGTTAGTACTACTGACAGTTTCTGCACACAACACAGTGCTAGAAATTAAAAACAAAACTAAAAACAAAAAGGCACTTCTACCTGGAAATTTTCAAAAATTTCTACTAAAGAACTCTTGGGTTAAAACAAAAACTACAGAATTTCTGAAAAACAATAATGAAAAGGCTATATATCAAGAGCATATCACTTCTATGTATAAGAAGCAATAATCAGAAAAAAATCAGCCCTACACACCTATATCAAGTAAAATTAAAAAGGAACATAAATGCCTTTAGATTCCCAATTCAATCTAGGAAAAAAAACCCCAATAAAATATACCAAAAGAAAGCCCAAAAATGTAACAAAGATAAATGCAGAGATTAATAAGACTGAAAACAGAAAAATGGTAGATCAAATCTATTTATCGAAATTCTGGTTCTTCAGAAAAAAGTGTACAAAACAGACAGACCACTAGCTATAGAGATGTGATGACACAAGCAGAGAGAGGGAGAAAGAGAGAGAGAGAGAGAGAGAGAGAGAGATGAAGATGCTACATGCAGTCTTTGAAGATGAAAGGAGTCAAAAGCCCACAATGCAGGCAGCCTCTAAACTCTGGAAAAGGCAGGAAATGGATTCTCCCCGGGCTTCCAGGAATGCAGCCCTCTTATGGATATATACCTGCAAGTGGAACTCCTGAGTCATGGTAACCTATGTGTAACCATCTGAGGAACTGCCAGACTGTTTTTCAAAGGCTGTACTATTTTACATTTCCATAAAGTGTTTGAGGATTTTAATTACTCCACATTTTCACCAACACTTGCAAGTAATTATCTGTCTTTCTTATTATATCCATCCTAGTGGGTGTGCTAATTTAAAATTAGGACGGCCTAGGACGGCCATGTGCAGTGGTGCTGGGGACCTTCAGAATCCACAGTTGAACTCCATGTTCCACCTGTTGGTGTTGCCTTCTCTTCACTGCCTTACTTCATTATGTACATTTAAACATTATATACATTTCTACTTCATTATATATAGTTTCTAATCTCTCGCATTTAACTCTTAACCACTATTTCCGAAAGTGTTGCATTAAGAATTAATGCTTTAGACCAACTTTTGTCCTTCTAGGAATTAGGAGTAACCAATTTCCTGGGACTAATGTGAATTCAATCCAGGAAATGAAATAACCAAAATGAAAATGAATGTCTACATTCCAACTGTCCACAAAGAAAACTAAATTAAAGCTCCTGCTGACCATAGTCAGTACTGCTGTAATGAGACATCTGTTCTTGAAAACCACTTCTCTGTGCAAAATCACACAATAAAAACCAGAGCTTACAGGAATAACAGAACTAGGGGCACAATACCCCAACATTTTATCAGTGATATATTAAAAACATAGGAACCTAACAAAAGCAGTAGCAGTTTTAAACATGCTAAACGGTCAGGAAATACATAAATACCACAGTAAATTTGACAAGTTATCTTGAAAAACATGAGGGGCACCTGTGGCAATGGGAGTCGGAGGTGCTGCGGCTCTTGGGTCATTGTGATATGTAGGCAGGAGAGTGATTTGAAGTCAGAGGAAAAGCTGTAATTCCAGATCTGAACCATTGGGACTCCTAACGTGTTGAAATGAGGTAGCTGGTAATGTTTGAGGGGCATGTGTCTTCCTATGCAGCACAGTGTGGGTGGGTGCAGTTTTCAGTGTTCACCTAATGTTCCTTGTGGACCAAAAGGCACACAATGGGAAAAGTGCATTACGCCCAAATCATTCCCTCATATAGCAATTGCGTTAGAACATACACACATTTATAAAACAGTGCTACAGATGAACTAACTGTGTTTGTTAACCTGGCACCAGTGACAACTATTAAAAAGAAAAAGTCTTAATCCATCAATGGCAACCCAATAAAATTTCAAAAACTGCTGACACAGAAATCAAAAAGTAAAATAGTATACTCTATAGGGTATTCATTGAAGAGGTTTCTTTTCTATGCCTCTGCATCTTGTAGTAAGTCAATTTTGTCCTGGAAGTTTCTATTATTCATTAATAAAATAGTTTACAGTTTGAAGGTAAAGTTGTAGTTAGTAAGAAGATGCAGTTTCACCTTTATTTCTTCCAGGATCAGCTAAAGATAACCTCAGTACTGAGTATTTAACGCTTGTTTGTAACAGAAACACAATCAAGAAAGAGGAACAAAGAATCCACCTTGTAAGTCATCAAAGTGCTTTATTTTGTAAAGCCCGGCTCATGACTGGAGTGTATTGTTAGCACTAGGAGATACAAGGCAAACTTCCTCACTCTGTCCAAACAGTTTATCAACAGAAATGAATGAGACTGTTACAGACAAAAATAAAGCATTTTGTAAACTTCTAAAAGCATACACAGATTGGCCATAAAGGAAATAGTTATTCAAATAATGTAAGTGTATCTTCACCTTACTTCAGGGTCGCACTTTTGTAGTCTTGGGTCAAAGAAACTACAGGATAACTTCAGAACACTGAAAGTGACTGGATTCTAGAATGAATAGTGGGGGGAAACCGAGTCACAGTCTCAATTAATTTAAATGCATGAAATACATATTTGGACAACCATGTCATAGTGGTGTTAACATCATCTGCTAAGGATAGCAGATCTATGTGAAGTCAGTAGGTAGTAGCAGGATGGTGTTGCCGCAGGGTTCCAAAGTCACTGATTTGCTATTACCTTGTGTTTTCTGAAGTAAACCCACATACATTGGGCCAATTACAGTCTTGGTAAGCCCTGAAGTAAAGTCACTGAAAGAGGCAGTATGGCAGGGGGTATTTGTTGAGTTATAAGTAATTATTGAAAGGTGTGTTTTTTTTTCTTTTCTGAAACTGCCTACAAAAATCATCTCATGTTTTAAACAAGGAATTTCAAAGGCACAGCTTTAGCACAGTGTATAAGTTGACAACCTATTCTAAGCAAGTCTAATGTTTTAAGCTTGACGCCTTTCAGAAAATGCTGGAAAGTTGGTAAATACATGATTGATGTTGGAAATTTATAACTGGATTAAACACATCAGCACAGTTCAGGGCAATGAACTTACATAACCAGATTTGGGTTAAGCATTAAAAAAAACCATTAGGTTCATAAATGTACATTTGGAAGAAACAAAAACAATTCTTTTCCTTTAATTGTAGAAGACTGCCTACCATACTTTGAATAAAACATTCACCCCAAAATATGACTGCAGGTTACACTTCAAAATATGACAAACATTAATTCACCTACACTGTAAAATGACTTTACATGTAAACTTCAAAAATCACATGCTGTACATTAAATTTTTAGATTCAAAAATATCCCTGTTTTCCTAATAATGTAAACAGTAATATCGAGGGTTTCAGTTAAAGGGATAATTCATAACAAAATACCACTGTTTAAACAATGGTCAAACATAAACATCTTATAATTCAGATTTGTAATCAGAACAGGAGAATTGAGTGTTCTAATGCTTTGCTCACCTTCCCACCACGGGAGATGTAGATACCATTGCCCCAAACTATGCACTTTTCAGGTAAGCTTTATTTTTATTTTGTAGCATTAATTCTTATGTTGCAAAAATAAGTGTAACAGTAAAGAAGCTCCAGGCAAGAAAAGAGAAGTAAGCAGTTTTCCTGGATGTATTTACTGAGGTGAAAATGTACAAATAGAATCACTAGGGGCATCAGCTTCTTGCTGGAGGAGGGGCATTTGTCCCGGGACATCAGAAGTCCTGACACTGTGTGGAGGCAGAACCCTGAACCAGGACCCGCAGGAGATGCCAGCACTCTTCTGTCCAGTGCCAGGAGCTTGGGGTACAACTATTAAGGAGTGTCAGCGTGCGTGGTAGGAGTGTAACATTCATGGTTTTTTTCTTTTAATCACCATCATTATTATTATCATCATTATTATTATCTTCATTATTATTATGAATACTGTCTCACATATTTCAACTCCAAAAAGTAAACTGATCTACAGTTTATCGTGTGATGCCAACATGGTTGGTCTGACATGCATTTCCTTTTTCCCCTCCCCCCGCATATGCTCATTCATTCATTCGTTCATTCACTCGTCCATAGCTGGAATCAGAGGGTTGTTGCCCAAACACACTCTGATCGAAGCTGATCAGTTTTCATTAATTAATTAATTTTGAAGATACACACACACACACAACACACACGTCAGAAATAGCTAGAATGATGCTGGGAAATATCAGGTAGCTGTTAAAGCGAGTAGCCCCCAAATCAGTCATCTTGGCCTAAGATGTAAACGAGGTGGTGTGCTTCACTGAGTTTGGTTTTCATCTTTTATACACCGAAGTCACCTCTGTCATTCCCATGCTCATGTCCATCTGAGACTGTGCAGGAGGTTACGTCAAGATGTGGCCAATAAAGTCCAAAAAGCGCTTTGAATACTGTTCTGGGTTCACGGTTGAGATCTCTGCACCAGCCTGGGTAGTTTTAAAAGAGAGGAATATTGGTATCATTACTACTCAGTATCTATGTCAATTTCTGACTGCAGCTTACTATAAAGCTAATAATTTTCAAATCTGTGCAGGCTCTGCTCTTAAAACAAAATTCAAAATATCTTCAATAGTATGTCTAAATAATCAAGGTTGTTAGGAATCTGTGTGTGAAAATGAGGCAGAGTGGCAGGAACAACAGATACTATTATCACAGACACTATGATTGTTGTGACTTAAAAAAAAAAAAATCAAACTAGCCATGTTTGGGGTGTTCCTGCCAAACAGTGGAATCCGTTTGGCCCACATTCATAAGCCATAGGGATAATACTTTTGTTTTTTGAGGCAGCAGATTGTAGATACCTTGAGAATGATGCAAACATCAACGCTTGGCTGAAGGAAAACCCTGATGACCATGATGTAAGCACTCATTTTTCTGGACAATGTAAGCAGTTGAGTGCTCTAAAACAAGAGTGGCAGCAGCAACAGTAGGTTCTATGTCAGCTGCCCTGGCTCCTTCCCAGCACTATGACCAGGAGAGGCACAGCACTGCTGTCTGCATCTCTCCCAGGGAGCAGGGGCTGGCTTCCCTCAAGTACATGGCACAGGGATGCCATTGTTCCCCTTCACAGAGACCTGCTTGGAGCAGGGAGGGCCACTTGCAATGGCTGGGTGGGGAGTTTCCTATTTTGAGAGGCAGGCAGACGTAAGGTACTTACTGGCCAGCTTCCCGAGATGCAAAGGGGAAGAACAGAGTTTTACTAAGTCACCAGGTGCTATTTTTAGATACCCATGCACAATGGGGAGCGTCATTTCCAGGTCTGACCTGGGTCACTGGGATCACTAGAGCCCTAACCTCGAAGGCAGAGAATGGTTCCCAGCAGCAGCTCAACACGCATTCCATTACTGAGATAAATGTTTCATTCTTGCAACTGCATGATTTTAGGCCATGTGGTATATTATGGGGTTGAGCTGGTGACTTACAGGGGAGGTGAGAATGGAGCCATGCTTGCTGAGGTACATTTCCAATGCCATGTGGAATTGAATATTACAGCAGATTTGAGGAGGGATGGGAACAAACACAGAACACTCCCCAGTGTTCAGCCTGTTCATCTCATGTATGCCCCCAATAAAACCCAAACAGCAAGGCAATAGGACCCCCTTATCAGTTGGGGGAACGGGAGCTCCAACATGTTTCTTCAAGATCACACAGAGAAAGGTGAAATAGGGTTTCCAACCCAGATCTTATTTAGTGCACCTGGTGGATCCATAACAGCATAATGGATACCAACGACTTATGAGGTGCAGCCAGGCAGTGGGGTTCACTGGTGGGGCAGGGGGCTGGGACTAGCACAGAGCAGGGGGCTGGGCTAGGTCCTGTGGAACTATCCTATCTCTGCCACTTCCTAGTGACATGACCCTGGCAAGTTACCATTTCAGCTCTCTTCCTCAGTTTCTTCAACTGATAAATAGGGATACACTAGTACCCCTCCTAGGTTTGTCATGGGGATTAAACAAATCACCATATGCCTGGAATAGTGATAATTCTGAGCAAGTACAACAAAGGTAAGGAATTCAGATGATTAAATTTGGCCTTGTACTAGAAAGATTTCTGTAATATAAAAAATACAGTTCACTGTGGGAATATATACACACACACACACACAAACACACACACATATTCACACACACATATATATACATATATATAATACTGCTTATTTTGGAAGTGTCTGAAGCAGAGAACAGTGCTTCAGTTCTGAACATTAAGTATTAAAACACTTAACTACCTTCAACCCTTTCATCTTTGAGACATTCTTCAAACAGAAAAGAATTTGTATAACATTCTAGTGATGCATGTGTCCATGAATATGCCTGGTATGTAAAGGGAAGAGTCACAGCTAAGTTTAGGTGACTTGCTAAAAACGTAGGCAGTCGAGAAAGGCCGCATCGGCATGGGCATTTGCTGGCCCTGAATCTTGCACTCAGACCCCCTGCAGGAAACAAGAACCACTGAAGGACTTTGAGCATCAAAGTGGAAAGGAACAGCCTGGAGGACTCAAGGGCCCAGGAGCAGAGAAGGAAACAAAAGGAAGATACTTACGCCATGTTTAACAGTTTTTGCAGCGTGGGCAGCTTTCTTTTTTGCATCATAATGAGTCAGAATGTCAATAATTGCCATGAAGTACACCTCTTTCCTAGGTGAGTCTGTAAAGGAATGAGAGCACAGTTGGGGCACAAATGGTAACACCTGGAAAGGCATGAGCTGCTGAGGGAGGAGGAAGTGCTGGAGGGTGAGGAGCTCAGTAGGGTAGAGATTGAAGGAGCCCAAGCACAAAGGCAACAGAGGCTTTCAGAGAGTCCCTGGAACTCCCGCATACCCCTATTAAACAGCCTAACTCTCTGTACCCAATTCTCTCTCGATTTAAAAAGTAAAAAATAACAACATAATCCCAGGATATTAACAGTGGAAGACTAAAGGTGAGATCGAGTGTTTCTATTTTTGTTAATCTGCATTTTCTTTAATGACTGTATATTGCTTTGGTGTTAAGAAACATTCTGTTTTTAAAATACTCTATTAAAAAAGAAGCAATTATACTACTTACTTGTTTTCTACCATTAGATGCTAATTCCTAATTAGGTGCTAGTTACTAATTCTCATTGGAACTAGTTTATCAGAACTGGATAAAGGCATGTATCATGTACAATTTCTATCTTCTACATATTTTCACAGATATCATGCGGTTTCAATTAGAAGAATAAGAAAAGTACATTTGACTGTACCTAATTTCTCTGTTATGGAAGCAATTTTGGTGAGCAAAATAAAAATACAACTCAAACTCACTTGGCTGATTATGCTATATGAGATTTTCTTTAAAAAATGATGAATCATAATTTTTATTATTCAAAAAGAGGCCTGCTTTTATCATATCTCAAAAAATATGTTTTTTATGTATATGTAGTATGGTAGAATGTAATAGTTCTTCAAATATGCAATTTCACTGGTATTGAAAATTAAGATTGAACCCACTCTAAAGAGGGCCACAGGCCCCTTAATGGGGTGGGGGAAACAGAGGGCAGACACAGCAGCAAATCCGAGATTCTCATCCCACACCCTGGGCTAGCTTCAGAGCTTCTGGGAAGGAAAGGGCCAGACGAGATGAGATGTCTGCCCTACAGGATGTCCACGGGAGGTTCAGAGTGGACCATGTATGTACCTAGCTCAGCAGACATTTGTGACACTTTAGATTCACATAGAAGAGAGAGAGTTCAGAATAAAAGTATTTTAAAATATATACCTGTCATCTACATTTATTTAAGTTCATGTGTATGTGTTGTATATGTAATGCATTTTGTGGTCTTACTCTATTCCCTTAATATTGTGAAATTCAAGGACCTCATCACATTATACTTTTTAAAAACAGAGACTATAGCTACCTTTAACATACTCTTATCCCCAAATCAGTTTATTGGGACTCTGGAGAACAAAGTTTGCAGGGCAGCATAAGTTTTAACTGGGGTTATAATTACTGGTAGATGATGCACAAAACCACTTCACAGGTAAAAGGAGTTGATAGTAACTGAGCTTACTTTCATGGCACTTAATTCCATAAACATCAATGTTTGGATCGAACTCCCCTGGAGCCAAGGGTGGGGAGCTGTTGAGCGTGTTTCCAGGACTGTCTGGAGGGGTTCCGACAGGGTGGGCACCATCGCTTTCCCCTTCCTCTTCCCCGTCATTCTCTTCACACTCCACCTCTTCCTGTTCAGCTCTCTCCACATCATGGATTCCCACCAGCAGGCTATAGTCCATGAGCTTTAGCTGGGCCAGAAACTGGAGGGTGGGAGGTGACAGCGTCAGTTATGCCTTAAACAAAACCCTAGATTTAAAGAAAACAAGCTCAGAAAAATATATATGGGGGCAGCTGTGAGTGAAGGAATGGGAGAATGGAGAGGAGGATCTCCCTGAGGCGGCCAGGAGCCTTCTTCATGTGTGCTCAAAGTCCCAGGCGGTTTCTCTGGGCCAAAAATGTGGCCTCACACTTCGGCTGGCTCAAAACTGGGGTTATTCTCCCAGAAACGCCACGCTGGACGCTGAGAGGCATGCCTTTATCACATCTAGATTGGATTATGCCAAAGAGCAGAGAGCATGACTGGCAGAAAAAGACACTGAAGGAGCGAAGAGAACGTTTCTCCTAACAATTAACTTGGATAATGGGAAAAACCAGGGACCTCCCAAGTAGTTTCCAGCAGTCTCACAGAACAGTTTGTGAAAGCACTTTGTAATTCGGCATATTCCGCTGAGGAGATTATGCTGTCCATCACAAATAAGTAAAAGCCCAAATGTCCCAATCAACCAGCAAGGGCCTGTGTCAACACTCTGGTGAGTAACACAGTCCTTCTGTCTTGCTCTGGTGAGCTTCCTTCTGAGGCGAGCAGGGAGACCAGAGATACTGCTGGTGGTTCGCTCTCCATGAGGCAGCACAGGCCCAGGTTCCTGCTCACCCCCCCCCCCCCCCCCCCCCCCCCCGTTCCAGCCAGAGCTAGAAAGTATTGTGCGGCAAGACCCAGCCCTGGGGTTTGACTACTCCTGCCTGCCAAATTCTTTTTCAACTTTTCATGTCATGATTTTTCTTTTCTTCTTTTTTAGTAGATGTACCCAGAAACACGACCTCCAGAAAAATATAGGTGCTACTTATTCTATTTAAAAAAACAAACAAACACAACAACAACAGAGTGCTCATTCTTAAGTCTTAAGTCAGTTTTCTGAGCCATTGCTCCTCCCCTGGCTTTCCCCAAACTCCACCATCAAAGTCATCTCAAAACCACCTGGCCACTTCCATTTCCCTCGGCCAGCCTTTCCTTCTAGTGGTCAGACTGCTCATCCTCCCATATCGTTCTGGCAGCTGCTGGGCTTCAGGGAGCATCTGGCCAGGAACAGGTTTGTGCAGATGACCTGCCGCATCTCGAGAGTATACTAATACCATAAAGTGCTTCCTTTACCAACACAGACCCAGACACCCAGTCAGGCACCAACTCAGTCACTCGTTCTGCTCCCCATGGGCCCACTATTTGGAAGAGAATGAAGACCTATGGGTACAAAGACAGTTGGCCTGGCACGAGGCAGGCATTTGATCCCCACGAGAGGCAGCAGATAGGCTCGGACAGATTAAAAGAACTTGCCCAAGGATCAAAGTTAAGAAGTAGTGGATTTGGGATCCCATGTTCAAAGCTCATACCCTTTATACTACATTCGCTGTCTCTGGAAGCTGCATTCAGGCAGCTTTTTCCAAATCTTATTTTTTACAACACTGGTAGGAAAATGATGAGTTAAACAAATCTAATAGTTTCTGAGGAGAAGGATCTCCCCAAGTTAGTAAGTACTGTGGATTTTTGAGAGGGTTCTCACCAGCTGCATGTCTCATACCAATATAATCATGGAACCTGCTTTCCTTCCTTCAGAACAGCCTGTGAGCTTGTGTTTTGGGAACAAAAGACACTGTTCCCAGTGTTTAGAAATGCAGTCATATCCTCTAATGCTCAGGAGTTATGAAGGGCAGGACGGTCACTACGGGCCCTGCTTTTGCCCCTCCTGTTGTTCAAGGCTCCCAGGAGGCTGTGGCTGCACCTGAGCTCAGCCTCTGGGCTCCAAGAGAACAGGGTCAGTGCCTTCTTTGTTTCATCCACTGCCCCCTACCATGCCTAGCACAGTGCCTGCCCCAACCCCCTTATCAGGGTCTTTCTCTGGACTGCTTCCACTCCTCCCCGCCCCTACTGCCTCCAGAGTGGTCCAGGCACACCTGGAAGCACATCGATTGCCAGGTAACAGCATCTCCACCCAGAGTCCATGTGTGTGTGCCGTGGGTGCAAAGTGGTGGGGGTGGGGTGGGGTGGGGAGCTTGTAGCCAGGCTGGGTCTTGCTCAGCTTGTATGGTGGCAAAGCAAAGGTCCCCTTCTCCCTTCCAAGGGCCCAGAGACCAGAGATGGGGATCTCTGCTCCTCTGGGACCTTGGAAGGTCCCTGGGAAACAGGAAAGACTGGATGCTGCCCTAAATTCCCCCTCCAGCCTCCTGGAAAGGGGATGACTTTTAAAAATGCAAACATGATCTTGTCATGCCCTGCTTGAAACCTTTCAATGATGTCCCATTTCTCACAGGGCAGATGCCAACTCTAACCTGGCCCAGGGGACCTGGCTAGTTTGGCCCTATCACCTCTTGGGCCATCTTGAACCCTGTTCTCGCCTGCCCCCAGTCACCTCCCACTAAATCTTTGGATCTCAGTTACAGGATGAGGGCACTTGCTGAGGAAGCCTTTGCTGATCCTGCCTAGGCCACATCCCAAATCTTGGGCATGTATAGCACTGCACACTTTCCCCCAATGACTTGGCTTAACTGCACATGCACCTTGTTAGATTTTTTGAATAATTTCTGTCTTTCTCAAACATGGCGGCCCCATGAGGGCAGGGGCTCTGGCTCTTCCTCCCTCACTGCATTCCTGACTCTTAGAAAGTGTCAGTAGGTACTGAATATGTATTGAACAAGTGAATGAGATGTGTGCTGCTTCTTCCCTTGTCCTCCTTAACTCTCCCAAATGTCTAACCCCTTTCTCCATGAAATAACCATGCCAACCAAATAAAAACAAAGAACAAGCAACAACAGAAAAACCTTTGAGACTCTAAGTGGCAGCATCTATCAGACGCAAAAGAAGACCATTTATAATTTATCTGTGCTCTGCAGGACGGAATTGCCATTTAACATGCAGGTCCACCGTTTGACATTCAGACAGTTGACTTTCAAATACACTTTCAAGTGTGCTTTATGTACAAAGGTAAGGGGCTCCCTGTAATTAACCTGCCAAGGGTTGGACAGGGAAGGGATGCCAAGCGGGGTTGGACAGCTGCACTAAGTGGGGAGGTCTCCAGGTTTGCACCTGCCCTCTGAATCTGTGCTGCTCAAAAGGTCAGTTAGGTCCTGAGCTCCTTTCCTGGGCCTCCCATCTGGGGTCAGACCGCTGCTTAGGCTCCTCATCCAGTAAGGAAACAATTGTATTCAAAAGTGAAGTTAGCTCCCAGCACTGCCCACTAAGCCCCTGGTAAAATATGAAAAATGCATTTCTAGGTAAGAAGCTATTTTGGCATTCCCAAGAAGATCCAGGAAACCAACTGCAGGCCTAAATGGGTATTATGTAAGTTTTCAAGTCCATGAGCCTGAGATAGAAAGGGTAAAGCAAAGGGCTTCAGAGTGTAGGTTTTGATGACAAAGATGACTCACTTACTCTTCTTTAATTATAGTATCAGGTATTCTTAAAAAGAAAAACAAAGAGTATAGATTTTGGAGTCAGATAGGAGATTAAATCTTATTTCTCTCACTTACTAGCTCTGTGCCTTGATAATGAATCCACCTCTCAGAGCCTCAGTTATTCTAACTATAAAACAGGACACCACCACTCAACTCACAGGGATGTGGAAAGGACTACAAATAGGTAATGT
Organism: Desmodus rotundus; assembly: GCF_022682495.2. Classification (NCBI taxonomy): domain Eukaryota; kingdom Metazoa; phylum Chordata; class Mammalia; order Chiroptera; family Phyllostomidae; genus Desmodus; species Desmodus rotundus. Next base: position 142,720,250 of record NC_071390.1, read on the forward strand.
AGTTGAGACATGAAACATGCAACAATGGAAGCTGTTAGTATAACTGTCCGTGTTGTTATCATTATGGTTGTTATCATTAAGGACTTTTTTTTTCATCAAGTACGTAATTAAAACCACAAGTTAGGTGGGCTAACATGTGGAAGTGCCCATTGATTCACTAGCTCTTATCTTCACAAACTTTATTTTAAATATCTTCTGAAGTAGAGTCAAATGAAATGTGGCAATAAATATGAAGTTCTTATTAGAAAAAAATTCCTGTTAGGTACTAAAAACTGCTGTGGACTGGAAGGTGGCAGTTTGAGGGGAGAGAAAGGGGTCAAGGACCCCACTACTGGGGTCTGCCTCCACCATTAGAAACTTAATACACATTTCCTCAGTTTCTGTTCATCCCTTTCAGCTTCGGCCTCAAATTTATTGATTTCTTTCAAGTATAAACAATTTCAAAACATGAAGATTTTTAAATCTTTATAATCTTTAGGTCCCCTGCTTTTCCTCTTTTCTGATTTCCTAATGATTATCTAAAGATCTTTGAGCAGCCTCTTTTCCCCTCAGAATATCCCATCTAATCAGATTCCTTCCTAATTAATTCCTCATTATGCCACATCTTTGAGCTAGTATCTTCCTCACAAACTCTTGTCACAAACTCTTCTAGAAAACTATGTGCCAAAAGAACCATTAATAAACTCCTTCACAACAGATTTAAATTCACTTTATTTGCTAACTTTATTACCACATTTGCTCTACTGAATTACCCCAACACATCTGTGACGCAGAATTAAAATTCCAACCAGCCTTATTTAAGAGTTACATTTTATCACTTGTTAAATTCTCCTTTGGAGCATTTATCAGAAAACAAAGTCTCAACTGTGCCCACAAACATTTTTAATTTGCATTTTATATGAGAGAAGTTTTGGAGTGTGGCCTCTGGCGACCTCAAATCCCAGATTGGATTTAGTAGCTGTGTGTCTTTCAGTGAATTACATAGAGCCTCTGGACTCAGTTTTCTCATCCATATACCAGGATAATAATAGTGCTCACCCTCAAGGAGTTGTTAGAGGAATAAGAAGAGATAATGACTGCATGGGAAGGACTGAGGCTCTCTATGCTCTGTAGTCATTGGCGGCTACTCTCTCCCTCCCACCTATGCCAAGGCTGTAGGGTCATAAATGTGAGAGTGGAGAGCCCTGCGATAGGGGCAGCCCCAGGCACCAGAGGGAGGGTGCTGCTTCGCACCCTGTGACATTTGGGTCCCAGTACTAGCCAATGAGAGGAGAGACTAGCTTTGGCTCCACCATCATGATTGGAGTTGACAACAAGCAGGTCGCAAGGCAAAAGTAATTTCCACTCTCCACAGAGCACTTTCTTTTGGAGAAAAAGGCTCATATATATTTAGTTATGTGCAAAGCTATCTGAACGAATTACTTTTCATGGCATATGAATAGACTAGGATTTCAATTGCAGAAAAAAAGAAGCTAGATTCTCAAATGACAATTATTTTTTCTACAAAACTAGATTATTGAGCTTTACTATACTTATCTTTTACTTTAAGCAGTAAGTAAACAACCAAAAAACTCCTCCTCCAGCCCCCTAAATCTGTACTCAAACTAACAGGCCAGTCAGCTAAAACAGAAAGCACGGAACCGATGAAAAAACTAAGCTAGATAAAATTCTAGCTTCATTGTCAAGATCAGATGTCAAGCTACTTCACCATAATTACCTGCTTAAAAATTTAATAATGCTTCATCATGAATTTCAAAACTAAAGACACTGTTATCAACCACTGAGAATTTTTAAAAATGAAAGAGCACTTTGTGTCCTCCGTCCATTTTAATAAAACAGCTAAGTGTGAGAGACTTGGATGGGGTTAAACTACCCAAATCCTCTAATCAATGATGGTAGTAGAGACAGCAAAAGGACTGAGAGGATCCTTACTTAATTCAACTGTAAATCTGGATGGCTTCAGTTACATTACTTCTGGAGTCTAAATATCATACAGTGACATACAGCCAAAGGGAAAAAAGATGCAGTTCTCTGGCAGATCACGGATAACCCTAAGGGCTCTTTACCATACCTAACTGCTAAACCAACATCATTCTCAGGATCAAAGATTTGCTGATTAATGAATAAAAATCCAAGAGTGTATCTCTACCTACTGTACTTAGTTATCAGTTAGACCAAGTTGACCTCAAAGTAAGCAGGAAATGCTTAACTAATTTTAATAACTGAATTTTAATAACCACCGACAATTGAGGAAAAATAAATGCTTATTAATGAAAAGCTGGAGAAAAAAGGTTATATGGTGAAAACAAACAGTTCTGTCTACTTTAAAAGTGGACACTTATATCTTTCACAAATTGCCAGTATTTAGGTTCTAAAAGAAACATATATGCCATGTCGGGTAAAATAATGTAAAATTTTTTAATTAAAATATTTATGACCTAAAATAATTATAAACTAACTTGGTCGGTCTGGGTGTCCTGCAAGGAAAGAGGTGTTGGAAGATTGAACAAGGAAACTGTAACGCTGCCTCTGCCCTTGTGCGGAACGCGATCGAATGCATGATGTTCCTCCTGCGGCTCGACCCTTTTCAATTGGTTTTGTTTAATGACATGAAAAAGAACATCTTTCCACAGAGCCTCTAAGTAGCATATCTATACTAGTATGAGGGGAACTGTATTTTAAAGCAGAAAAAAAAAGGTACACAAGTATACACACATGAACAAAAGTTAACAGCTCTCAAAAACGAAGTAACTGTGTTGTAACACATTTCAAGGAAATAACTTTTTTCCTGAACTTATTTCTAAAAGAATCATATAAGGAAGTCCAATGGGAGAACGGCAATGCATTTACGATAAACAAAAGGAAAGGAAAATGTACATTTTTAATTCTTTAAACAATACATAAAAGAAAACTCCTTCATTATAAGCTTAAAGCCCATTTCTGCATAGTATTTTATTTTTCACAACCATCCCCCATGATGCTGGTGTCCAAACTGCCTTTGTGCTATTCCTGTGATGTGGTCGCCTGGCTTATTGCGCCTAATGACACTAGTTTCATAGAGGCTGGTGAAAATATTAAGCATGAAGTGACTGGGGCTCTGTTTACTAGCACTGATATGTGCTTTTGATGAAGAAAACCCCAAACTTGAACGGTTTCTAAACATTTGTTTTTGACATGCTCTGCTGCCTGACAGAATGCAGTCATTCCCTGCCACCCCAGCTCTGGTGGCCGTCGGCAGTCAGTTGGAATGGGCTTTAACTCCATCCAGGCTGCCCCCACCAACAAAGAACGCAGGAACCCGAGAGTGGAGATACCAGCAGAAGACAGCAGGCACTTTCTTTGGTTTGTCACCTAAAGGAGAGAGCTGCTGAACCAGTACCTTTCCTTTTCAAGCCACATCACATATGATTCATACTTGCTTATATCTGATTTTGACAATTGTACAACATATATTTTTGTCTTGGTTGCACATTTAGATGGGAGGTTTAAAAAGCTCCTAAAAACCAACCATGTTGACATTTATACAATGGGGATGCCCATTACATTGATTTTTCTTACCTCAACATCCTTTTTCAGTTTTTCCAGGAACACCTTTTTGTTGTTGTCATCAATATAAATCTTTTGGCCCTCATTAATGAAATCATTATCTTTTAAAGTTGGCAATTCTTTGGCCTAAAACAAAGTAATAAAAGAATAAGAAAGAAATTTGAATGAAATTTAGAGAACACCTACACCTCTAATCCTGGAGGTTAAGTTTCCACCCTTGGAAATTGAGTTTGCCTCATTCACTACAGGGGTCTTACCCAAGGCAAAAATGTGAAGTGGCTGGAGTACCGCAAGGGGGCACCAGTGAGCTACGACCACTGGAAGCATTTCCACTAGGAATGGAGGGTGAGACATACACCTAAGGCTTTGTAAGAGATTCCATGGTTTTCTTAGGAATGACCGCGACTGCTTTCTTAGATTCACTTTCTTAGAAGTCATCTTCTAAGTATAGAATTTGTATTCTTGAAATCATTACGAACCCTCGATTTTCTTACTGGTACAACCCAACTCCACACCCCCCTCCCCCACTTTTTTGGGTAAGCTATGCTGGGGTCATGTCACAAATAACATGTTATCTTGTCTCAGAAAAGCACCATCCATAATCATATCTAATTTCTGAATTGGGGAAAACATGAAGCCAGAGGTTAGCCATCTGCCCTTCCAAGCCTGCCTGCTTACCACCCCACCAATAAGGAGATTCTGTTTTCATTTGTACACTGTCAAGGGAAAATATCTTCTTTCAGCTTAAAACATATTCAGATGAGAAGTTCTACCCTTTACAAATAAACAAGAGGGTGGTGAGCTGGCAACTAAACTGTACTTAAATTAACCAACACTAAATAATAGGAGACTATCAAACCGTGGGTCATAAGCAGAAAAAAAGCTCTAGCTTACGCTATAGGACAATACAGGCATATGGTTTTAAAGTAGTGTGGAATCTACTTAACTTTGTGCAACCTGCATTCTGAGAGAGTTTAAGACCATTCAAAACTCCTCCCCCATCCTTTCAGCTAACCTTGCTTACTTCTTCCACTTGAAAAGAATCCAACATAATATATTCTTTCTTAGTGTACTAATGAATGCCTAAACATTTCTCTTTTCCATAAGTGTGAACTAAATGAGAAAAGACATCCGAGGAAAGAACATATTCTCCTTCCTGGTCCCCATGCCCCTGCCCCCTTATCCAGAGTAATAAAAGAAAAGCCACTGGGCATAACTACCACCTTTTAAATACCTAAATTGCTCACTTTTACCCTATTTTATAAAGTACACACATGTATGTAAACTATTCACATCCATCTGTACGTGCACGTGCGTGCACATATATTATTGTGTAAATCCAAATTGGTAGCTTTGCTACTCATTTTAACATTAAGAACTTTGAATAGTTTTGCAATTTTGAATTTGAAATAACTACTGCCAGAATTTCAATTATCCTTACAAAGTAGGTATAGCGAAGCTCAGAAATCCAAAGATTCAATTCAATAAGCAGTTACTGAATGACTATAATGTACAAGAATGCAAAAATGAACAGGTCAACAATTTTAGTCTAAAGGAGTTTGTAATCTCCTCTAGTATGAAAGATAGGAAAGCAAATTGGCTGGAAGGGACAGCATGAGTACATAACACGTACAGATAAATAATACAATTCTTGGCGAGGCGGGGAGACTGATCTACTTGTAAATACTTTTATGCCAAGTCATAGTCTTGAGGAAATAAAAATGTAACACCATTTTCCACAGAAACGAGAGAGGGGTTTGGCAGACTAACCCCCTAAGTTTGTTGTTAATAACTTTAAAATAAAGTGATAAATGTAAAAGAAAACTCTGAATGTAAATTAGCACATTAATATTAAATGTCTGAGTCAATCACACTGGATCCTTAGTTCTTCTTCCACTAGAGCTACAAACACAAAGGTTTCACCATGAAGAAAATGCAGGAATCTGAAGTTTAAGCATATTCAAGGGGCAATGAGCCCTGCCAAAAATACAAAATTGGAAGTGCCTTAGAAGAAGGAGTTGAAGCCAGATTTACCCACAAAAGCACAGATGGAGAAGAATTCTGATTCTCCTAGTAGACACCTTGAGCATTTTCTATGTTTTGGGGTATCTGTGTAGGGGAGGGGGTTGTTAAGGATTAAGACATCTGCCTTAACGCCATGATTCATTTAAAATGTGTAAAAAAAAGAAGGGGAGAGGGACTTTGTGCCTGTGTGTGAGTGAGAGAAACCTGAAGGCAGGGATGACAGACCAAAAACAAGGCAGTAAACGACACCTTAGATACGTGTTTGTAATGGCAGTCACATAATGAAGATGAATGCCACTTCAGGTTTACCCAGCAGAATTGCCTCATGTGACAGGCAAAGCATAATCCTATCTCATAAAACTCTGGACACCCTGTACCACATCACTAAGCTTCCTTGTGAATTTCACAGGCACTAGGGATGTATTTAGTTGCATCGGGTTTAAAAAGAGCAACTAGATTGGTTAAAAGATTTAAGGGCTTATATTATTGAAAAGCTGAAGAGGCAAAGGCAGATCTTTAGCAGGGCAACTGCTGGAGGAATCTAACACTGGTCTAAAAACACTTCCCCTCAGTGTCTGTAGGATGGCAGAGAGCTTAGAAATACCAGGGGTTTAGAGATCTAATCCTGAGCTTCCAATCCTGGTTCCACCTGTTACTTGCCAGGAATGAGGGCCAGGGTTCTGGACCCCTCCAGGCTGTTGCCTTACGTGCGGAATGGGGAAAACACCGCCACTACCACCACCACCACCACCACAGCTGCCGCAGGTCCCGTGCTAGTAAGCACTCATGTACTTCAAGTTACTTAAGTGCTTCATCTCACTTATTCTTTGCAGCAACCCTGACTATTCTGTATTTTAAATATAATTTTTTGTTGCATTTTTTCCATTACCACTTATCCCCCCATAATCTCTTTCACCTCCACCCAACACCCCCTCCCCGCTGCAATCACCACATTGTTGTCCGTGTCCATGAGTTCTTTCTCTTTTCTTTTTTGCTTGATCCCCTCTGCCCCTCCAACACCCTACTCCCCACACCGAGCTGTCAGCCTGCTCTCCATCTATGAGTCTGTCCCTATTTGCCTGTTAGTTCTGTTTGTTCATTAGATCCCATATAAATCTTTCTCTGACTGGCACATTTCACTTAGCATAATGTTCTCCAGGTCCATCCATGCTGTCACAAAGGGTAAAATTTTCTTTCTTACAGCAGAGTAGTATTCCATTGTATAAATGAACTATAGCTATTCTTAAGCTCATTTTACAAGATAAGGAAACAGTTTAGACAGATTATGCAACTTAACTAAGGTCTCACAGCCTGGAAGGAGAGCTTGGTAAGCCAGTTCTCACGCTGAGATGGGAACCCAGGAAGCCTCACTTAGTCACTTGGCTAGGGTGGGGTTGTTCTGAAAATTCGACCAAAACCTGTGTGAAAAATGTAAATAGCGAGTGGCACTTGTTATCACCATAATCATCATCATCATTTCAGTTAGCATTCAATATGGACCTAAAACTGATATTAAAGATTGAGCATGCATATAAACACTTTCTTTAGAAAAGAAGTTTAAATCAGCTGTGCTTTTCTATTAAGTAGTAGCTGACAAAGTCACCTGATGATGATTCACCCTCCAAAAAACCTTACTGCTTACTTTTTAAAAAATTTCAAGTTATCTCTCTGATAATGAGCAACATTTATATTAAAAACATGCCATTAAAAAAAGAGATGAAAACTATTATGCTATGAATTAATGAACTTAAATCCTCAGTGTCACACTGCCCACAAGGGTGATGTCTGCAGAGCAGCCCAGAAATCATTGTGGGCAGTGACGGCTTCTACCCTTTGCTTTGCAACACTGGATTATTTCCATTTAGGATGAGTTTGGAAAGCCTTGAAGTCACTGGGTCAGGTTCTTTAATGGGTGTGTTTCATACCCTTTCTAGTTCAATGCAGAACCAGGCAGAGGGTGAAAGAAACCACCAGAGCTGAAGACATCAGCTCAGAAATGCTTCTTAACTATGGACTCTCTGAGGCTGGCATCCAGCCACTGGTCAGCAATCTTTTTAAAGTGGTAGCAGGTTACGTCTTTATTTATTTGGTCTGAGTTACGTTTTCCTGCCAGCTCCTTGTAGATTGGGAGCCTCCAAGTGTGATGGGGGTACCACACAGGTACTTGGTGGTAGGTGATTGCCAAGGAGGGCGAGGCATGGGAGGCACCTGCTTTGCTACCTTCCAGAGCCTGCCCAGTCCTGGGCCACTGGGAGCTGCTCCCAGGCCCTGGCTGGCTGAGCGAGGCTGTGCAAGTTTAATGAGACTTGCACTGAGTGAGTGCAGCCCAAGTTTAATGAGACAAAGTTAATTTCTGTTTTCCGTGAGGTCATTCTACTGGGGTGGGTTGGGCCCCAAGTGGCATTTATCTCTATTAATGTGACATGGAAATGCACAAACACAGCTAAAAGCATAAGCAAAGAGACACCATTTCCCCTGCAACTTAGCTATCCTCCTTCCACTATTTGGATAAAATTAGCAGATGAATACCCCTCACACTTTCCTACTGGGCAATGCCAAACCCCTGTTCAGCTCAGCACAGTTTCTATTAGGACACAGATTGAAGCCTGAGGTTATGAGCACAGGCTGGATCCAGCCACCAGGGTTGTATCTCAGCTCCTCCAATTAGCTGTGTGACTTTGAGCAAGTTACTTAACCTCTCGGTTGCCTCATCTCTAATTGGGGATTAGCAAACAGCACTGTTGTGGGGATTACACAAGTTCATATTTATATAAAGCTTACGGCAATGCTTGCCAAATGGCGGGTTATTCTTGTTATTTGCTGGTCATGGTCTTGAGTAAGGCTAGTAGTATCTAGAGTAAAGCTCATCAGTACTAAATCCAAAGCAAGATTTAAAACAATAACATTGGCATATTGAACATTTTTATACTAGTTGTGATATACTGAACTAGTTGCTTAATGTGACCAAACCTCAGTTTCCTTGCCTATATAATGGGAAGTTAATATTTCCTACCTAATAGCGCTAGTGTAGGGACGAAATGAAACAAAACTCATGGTGCTTGGCAATAAGAAGTTCTTCAATATCAGTGTGCGCCTTAGTTACACATAAGCCATTTTTGACCATGACCAATATTGTTACATAGCGTGTTTCTCACTAGTGAAGAATATAGACTTGCTGTTCTTTTATCCTTCCTAATTTTTTAAAGAAATAAGCTCTTTAAACTTGGGATACCAGTAATGTAGACCATGTTTAAAATTTCCTTTGTTTTCAGGTTTTATTGTTAGTCACAAAAGTCTCTCATGAATTTTCTACACATTGCCTTTACATTTTGAAGACACGCCCTTTACTTGCAGCACACAAACCTAGCATACACAAGTGCAAGGTTATTATTTCATTTCACTGCATCAGACATGGAACAGAAGGTACATTAGGTGCATTAAATGCAACACTGGCCAGAGGCTCGTATTCCCCTGCCTTGTCCACTCAAGCTCCATACCTCACTCTCTGAACTTCTGCGGTCCACTATAAAAGCTATTCCCTAATCCAAAACCTCACTGAAAACACCCTTATTGAAACCCGAATGACAATAAAATGTTGCTATAGAATAAAAATTGGGTAAATTAACTTCTAAGAGTAATAAAGTACTTAAATTTGTACTTATTGATATGAAATAAAATTTAATAATTTTAAATATATGGCCAAAACCAGAGATTTGCTGACTCTTGTCTTACCTTAATTTTCTATGGGTTATTTTTTTCTTTCTTTCTTTTTTTTTTTTTAAGATTTTATTTATTTAGTTTTTAGAGAGGGGAGGGGAGGGAAAAAGAGAGGGAGAGAAACATCAATGTGTGGTTGCCTCTCATGTGCCCCCCACCGGGGACTTGGCCTGCATCCCAGGCATGTGCCCTGACTGGGAATTGAACTGGAGACCCTTTGGTTCACAGGCCGGCACTCAACCACTGAGCCACACCAGCCAGGGCTCTATGGGTTACTTTTCCTCAGTGAGCACATCATAAGAGTAGGTAATTTAGTGAATGCTGTTTTCCTGACCTGAAGCAAAAATTCACTAACTGAAATCCTGTAGCCAGAAAACATTAACCAAAATACTAGAGAGTAATAAGTTCATGGGAAACATTTAACTTGCTATCAGGTGTAAAAAGAAAATTGTTTCATTATAATATTTTTCTCCTTTTGTAACTATATTATTAGGTGAAAAGCTTTTGGTTTCTTTTAAAGCATGATATTATAGGCTGTCCCTCAGCAAGTCTACATTCTTCAATGGTAAAAACCATGCTATGTAACAATATTAGTCATGGTCAACATGGCCTATGTATCACTAAGATACGAGTGAATATGGATGTGCTAGTCCAGATAAACTGCGTCAGGCTCTGTGTCAGAGCCTGATGATACCCAACACCTGAAGATCATATTTTAAATGTGTAAGTGCTTCTGAACATAAATCATTACTTATTATATCCCCCAAGGTTCCACAGAAGATCTTAAACAATCCTGGAGGAAAGATTTGGCCAGGGTTTGAGATAAAAAGTGGAAAAATATGCAGAACTAACAGCTAAGATTAGAGCTCATTTTTAGGAATGAGCCTGTGCTCCCACGGCCAGCTCAGTGGACACAGGCCTGGGAGTGAAGGCGGTGGCCAGAGAGCAATCGCAGATTCTGAGAGGGCAAAGGAGGCACCTGCTCTTCCCAACAGAGTTGTGGGAAGGAGAGAAGAATGAGGCATTAGAATTTCCCTTCTAATATAAAAATACTTAGCACTTCTAATAAAAACTTTTAAAATTCCAAATCACTGAAAATTTTGCAGATGTTTATCAAAAGTATTTAAGTTTTCTATTTCTTTCAAATGGAAGGTAACCTGTTTGTTTACTTATTCCGTCAGGCTCTGTGTGTGATGTGTGATTGCTGTCATTTCAAGAAGTTTAGTAATAGCGAATATTTTATAGGCTAGTAAACCCAGAAATTCTACAGAAGATTTATTTTATTGAGACTTTAAAGTCTACTTATCTTGTAGATGACTGAACACTTTTATAAAAATCGGTTATTTGAAATCTGTATTTATAATCAAAAACATAACTTTAGATCCACAGAACTCAAACTAAAATGACATTGGATTTTATCATCACTCAATAATTACATTAAATTATACAAAAATTGTCTATTGTATTTTACATTGTCATTAACAATAGGAAAAAAATACATGTATCTGAAGTGCACGAAGCCAAAATCTATATAACACAGAACCAAGTTTTGTTTTGTTTCGGTTTTTTTTTAGCTGGATGGAAACCTCAGCAGGAAGATAAAATGTACCCCTGTCACACTTCAGTATTAACGCAAACAGGATTTTGGTGCCCGAAGGTTTCAATGCAAAGGATAATATATAGCATAGTACTCTGTGGTTAAAGGACTTTTATTTCAGAAAGAAATGCTTTTTTCTTTTCCAATGTGCTCATTTGGCAACCCATTTAAAGGAAGTCTAATTGTAAGCCTTGATGTCAAAGATTGCTGCCTGGGGTCCCTTTGATGGGCCATACTGTGACCCTCGGAGCTGGATACACAACATAAAAAATTTGTACTAATTACTGTCTCATGTTAGGAACTGCTTATATTCCTGATTTACTTGTTACCACAAGCTCACCTAAATGAAAATAAACTTGCAATAAAGACTAAGCCCTCTTTCACCAAGCTTGCCAAAAAACACTTCTTAAAAGTCAGTCGGTGGGGCTGCAAATATACCCCAGAAATATTTCTGTAAGGGAGAAATATTTTAGGTAATCCTGACCCTGGAGCTAGGATAAAGATAATTTGATTGAATATATATAGTATCAATTTGGGGGTAATAAGAGATGTTAAGAGATTTATAATAAATCAGTTCTGCTTCTCAAATGTATCCAAGCCACAAATTTGATATATGAATAGGCAAATTAGTGAATATGGGTAAAGTTCATACAGAAATAGCAAAGATAACAGGTGTTTTCTCACAAAAGTACATATAACAACCCTCTTTAACAATATAAGCACGATGTCTAAACAAGTTCATGGCTCGGGAGATGATCCAACAGTTGTGTATACATCTGTGACCAGCACTAAATGTGGAAGTTTTTATTCCGAATCTGTGTTTATGTGTAAATGTAGGAAGAGAATATACCTCAACATACTTGTCACAATACCTCAACGTACTTGTGAAACGCTACAATTAAGAAGCACAAAACCGGGTGAGCACTATCATAATTTTGCAGTTTGGAACTGTTAAGGAAGTCAGAACCCAGTGGATGGTTATTTATTTTCCCTAAATTTTTCAAACTAACATTTAAAAAGTGATATGCATTTCTTTTATAAATTGTCATATTTTTCAGAACATAATGGCCCTTTTAGTGGTGATGTCAAAGGTGACAGGTTGGTGTTCCTCCACAGGCTGTGATAAAACAGTCACGCTGCAAACAGAATCTACAAAATAGGTTTGTTACAATCTGATCAGAAGGTTCTTCTGCATGAATATCAATGGTGATAATCGAAAAGTATCAAAGTCTGAAAACTTAAGATGTTTGCTGAGTCCTGTAGTTTCTGGCTTAATACTTACTGAACAATGTAATTTCATTATTTTAACAATTATACATCTGCAGCAGCTTGGCTTAAATTCAGGCCCCATACTAAATTTTGGAAGTCTTCTCTCCACTCCAAGTCTTTCTGGAACCAACTGAATAAGAGCTGTCAGCTTAAAAAAGTCTCATATCTAACAGCAGTGCTCCATGTGTGCTCGGGGTGCCCTAAACTGAGTTCACGCCAGTGAAAACAATTAATGTAAGAAAACTGAGGTTTCTACACCACCTCAAGCCAAGCTGGCTTGAGGAGTTTCACACTGTCACCCAAAAGATGATCACAAGTCACTGCCTGTGATCTTCCTTTTCCACATACCGCTTTTACCAGTTGGGAAAATTCCAGATGAACCGAATCCTAAAAATTCTCAGAATAACGCCTATGGTGTATGTCACAGGGTAGAGCTTGCTCAGACATCTGCTGACACCATATGATGGTTCAGAACATTTTTTCCATTAATAATAGCAATTGCCTTAACCTATACTGCAAGCAAGCAGCATTTTATCAATTGCCAAGTCCAGGACTTTGTTCAAAGTTAAGCCTGTAGCTGAAGTGCACTTCTGGAGGAGGGGAAAGTTTCATTTGAAACAAGAGATTCGTATAAACACTAAAGCATGAGAAGCAATGATACAATAAAATCCTTTAATTTTATAAATGAGGACAAATGATTTATCCCCGAAACCCGGACTTCCATTAACGGCAGCACAGGGGCTGGGACTCGGAATCCCTAACACTATGATGGGTGCCCTTTTCCCAAAGTCCCCTTTTATAAAATCTCTGGGCCATGAAGCAGAGGTTACCAGTGCCTTTAACTTAAGGCCAAACACAGGTCCTGGCTCTGCTCTGAAGGAAAACTTTTCCTTGCATTTTGGGTGTTTGGATAGGTGTTCCTAACAGCGGCTGGCAAACAGAAATTCTACAGGTTAAAGCATCAGCTGATTTAGGGCCTAAAAACTTTGACAATATTCCTTTAACTGATCACCCACTAACAGTGGAAAAGGAAGCACTTTTTAACTGGTAGCCAAAGAAAGATTCCCAGAAGGACACAGGGCTATGCTTTTGTACCCCATGCTCCGAGCCTGCCCTCTTTGTTACCTTTAACTGCAGCCTGAAGAACCAGATAGAGGTGGTAATTAATTATAATGTGTTAACAATCTAAAGATCACAAAAGAAATGCTGAAACCGGCTTTAGGAAGGCATTTTTCGATGTGAGGGTGGTTATTAATGATTAATTCTCCTGAAACTTCAGTCAGTAATAGGTAAAATGTCAGAGATGGTGACAGTCACTTAATTGCTAGTGCAATTCACAATGCCTAAGAATTGACAAGACGGCTTGTTGTAGCCCATTATCAAAGTGTCAACAATGATTATTGCCAATATAGTTACCCCAATGCCAATTGCAGGGCAGCTGCTTTCTTTCAAATGGGTTCCAGGGAGAAGGTTATATGTTAAAAAGAATCTTCTTACTGTGACCCTATGACTCCATTACACAGGCTCTACTTTACCTAATAAAATCAGACGTGAGTTTTGAGAAGAACTGTACAGAACGATGAACAAAATGCATATTTGTGAATCCCCAGGACTCTCTCTCGAGAACATAGGCTTTTTAAGGAGTCAGATCGAATCCTTCAGAAATCAAGCGAGTCCAGTTATGTTTTCTTTTACTTCCCTGGACTCCCTGCTGAGTAGCTTGCTTTCTGGCAGCATGCTAAGACTGTCATTTGGTAAAAAGCAGTCTGCTCAGCTATAATTACTAATTTGATGTCACACTGGAATTGCAGCGCAGCTGTGAAAGGATCGACCACCAGGGAGATTCGCATTTCTCTGTTTCATTTAGAGGAGGCTAAACTGCTGGAGCCATGAATGGAAGATGCCCTTCCATTAAAAAGGAAAGAATTAAAGAATAAAACAAGTCATAGCAGCTGTCAGAATTTGACAGCGGTTTAAAAAAAATAAAAGCACTGTTCTGCTCTTTTTAAAAAATTTAAGACATCTGTACATGCATGTTCTGATACTTGTTGCCATGAAAGTGATCCCATTATTGTTGGAATATAACTTCTTTATTTCCTTCAGTTCCATCTTCATTATTATGCTAATGTAATCACACTAATTACATGTCAAGCTGAAGTAGAAGGGATGGGACTTGTCTGCACCTCTATCACTAAATATTTGAAATGACAGTTTTAAAACTTGTCATCAACAAGTTAAAAGTATGGGAAATTAAAAGTTATAATGACTCGAATGAAAGGGAAACAAAGAATTCAGATTACTTATTAAGCCATGTCAGTGGAGATCCTCTAGGAAAACTGTTCTTTGCGCCAGGACAATCATTTTGTAGAGAACATGGTTACACAATGAGAGCAATGGACATAAGATTCTTGCAAACCCTTTAGCTTGCATTTATGAAAGGATAATATGTAGAAAACAAATATTTTTAGCCTTCTCCAAATATTTCTAACCAGAGGTAACAGTGATAAATATGTATAGTTTTATGCTTTTTTGGACAAATATATTAACTGATCATGGAGAGAAAAACTGAAAATTGGACTAAAAAGGAAAATGCGAAAAAAAATTTTAGAACTTAAAAACTCGATGTTTTCACAAGTTCAGCTCCATTAATACATTTCATTTATTTTTGTGTTATACTTTAGTCAATGTTACCTCATTGTGGCTAGAATATAAACAACTTGCCATATCCAGGAGACATCATGTCCTATAGCAGGCAGCAGGCATACTCCCCTTCATCAATTACTGATATTAATTACACTTACATTCCATATCTTCAAGAGACTATCTCTCATCCCTTCCCAGAGAGCACTTATAACCTAGGACAGGTGGGTGGCCTTTTGGCGCCTCTCCTTCTGGAAGAAGAGCTGCCATGAACTCCCAGAAAGTAAAGCGCATTAAATTCTTCCCCAGGGCAATTGTGTAGATGATTTTAATGTGTACAGAGTGCAAGATATATTGACATGGATATAGTTTAAAAAATTCCTATATTCCACAAATTAAGGAAATATGAATGGGTGCTTTTGCCAATACAGTATGAAACCAAACAATTTATTTCACTACTTTTGTATTTTTAAATCAAGACTTAGAATGAAATGCTTTGGTACCATATATGACTTCAAAATAATGTTTTTGTCAGTGTAATGAATGATTCCTTTTTCATTTTCATGATTCATGGGAATTACCTTCTGGAGGGTGGGCCCCTTCTAGTATAGGCTGTCCCAGCTAGGTGAATATTCTAGGAACCCATCTGTATCAGTGTACCAGCTGGCGTTGTTGTGAGAGGCTGTGTTCTACTTCAGTGAATTTTTCTGAAGGCTGTTTCAGCATGTCTGTCTATTTCATGATGGGTGATTTACAAGTGCACTTGCCCACACCATGTTGAGTAAGCCATTTCTTCCCGTTGAAACTCTCTCTGCAGTCTCTCATGCCCACTGGACATCTCTGTTCTGATGCTGCACTGACTTCTCAAACTGCTCCTTCCACTCTGCTCCCTCTCTCAGAGAGTGAGATCAACACCTATCCAACTGTCCAATCCAGAAACTTGGGCGTCATCTTTAACCCCACCCTCCCTCCACACACGCTCCCTGACTCTGTTCACCTCCCACATTCAATCTCTGGGTTCTTTGGATTCTTCTTCCTAAATTACTCTATAATCTATTATTTTCCACTGTCCCAGCTCAGGTCACCATCTCATCTGGGTTATTTCAACAGCCTCTCCTACTGGTCCAGCTTACTGGCCTCACCTCACCCTCCAGCTAAAGCACCAAGCATGCCCCCTCTGTGCTCATGCACATGCTGCTCATTCTTGCCTTTTACCCTGGCTAATTCCTACTTATCCTTCAAGTGTCCACACGTCACCTCTTCCAGGAAGCCTTTCCTTGGCCCCACCAAGCTGTAATCAGGTACTCTTGCTACATGTTTCCTATCAAAGTACTATCACATGGCACTGTTATTTCCTATTAATGTCTGTATCTCCTGCTAGATGTGTCTGTGTGGTATACTATTTTAGTCCCAGAAGCTGGGATAGTAACCATAAAGACATTCACAAACACTTCTGAATGAATTAAGTATATTTCCAAATTCAAATCAAAACTGAATGATATCATTCTGAACGAATTTAGTTTCAAAAACAAAAACAGAAACCTGAGCCCCAGCTTTCAGATGGTTTGGTTTTAAAAAAAAGAGAGATTTCCCAAGGTGAGAAAGAGGAATAACTAAGAGTATAAAGGTGCCTTTCATATAAGCAAGGCTGATGGTGCACAGTTTAGGTTTCATACAGAAAGTACTTCCCAGCTTCCTAATGAAATTGACTTTAGTTGAATCTGTCTATAATCTTACACAATAAACTAAATGTAGTTCAAATATTCCCTACTGCCCAGTGACTCAGGAAAACATAAAACGATGTAGTCTCTCCTCCCTAATTCTTTAAGTAAAAAATACTCTAAGTCATATTTTAATATTTTTTAGTTGGAAAGGAGTTTAAAGATCATGCAAGCCAACATTTTACAGGTGAGAAAACTGGGGCTCACAGAGGCAAAGAAACTTGCTCAGGTCACACCTGGTTAGTCCGTGGTCAAGTGTAGGGCTAGGACCCTGCGGCTGAGCTGTTCCTGCCAGTCTTCATCACTACACAGATGGCTGTGTTTTCAGGACCATGCTGCATGTTAACCGTTTCTTCCAACCACATTTAAAACTAAAAACGACTTCATTATTCACCCCAAGAGGTATGGGACAGCTGAGCTGAAGAAAAGTAAAGCAAAGCACTCCAGTTCAATAACCTGCTTCTCTCCGGTGCAGGGAAGGGGACATGGGAATGATCACAGTGTCGAAGTCAGGAAGAAAGAATGAGGAGGTACTGTTCGAGCATGCGCGCAGGACCATGGTGAGTACACCAGGGCACTTACCTTTTCTTTGTCACTAGCTTCTCTGGCCACTGTAGAGCCCTGAAACACAAAGAAACAATAAAAACTTGCATGTGAGAAGCACTGGATTTCATGTTTAAAATATGCGAACGTTCCAGGGCAGACACTGCAATAAATGAGCACCGACTCTGCTTTGGAGCCTCATCCTGAGTGAGCTCTGTCTCCTCTGTGTTCACTACTCTCTGCCTGGTGTGCTGCTCCTTCTGCAGGTATTCCTTCACTCCTTCCCTATCACGTCACCTGTGCTATCTTTTCTCTGGTTCTTGTCCTCCTGCTGGAAATCAGAAAATCTGATGATCACCGCAACAGTACCTTGCTAAACACTGGATCAAAACCATACTCTTCCTTTTGCATCATTTGCCAGAAATGGTTGGTCTTATGATCTTCAAAGGAGAAGTGGGACATCAGCTGTCCACAGTGACCACTGGGGCATTAGATGCCTCTCGTCCTACATTATTCTTCCAGATGTAGACATGTCCTCACCCTCTGACTGCCTCAATACCATTTTAGAGTTAGTGATGAATACATTCTCTTAGTTACTATGAGTAAGACCCTGTATATACTTCACCCTCCTTCGCATTGGAGATCCCTTCTCACACACATATACCTGCACCTCTTCTGGGCCAGGCTCTAGGATGAGCACAGAGCTATTAAGTGGAAGAAAACACAGTCCTTGATCTCTGCAATTTCCCCTCTACTGCACTGGTTTTCAAAACTATGCCTCAGAGCTCTGGGGTTGACCTCAGATGCTGACAAGGGGCTGTTGGGGCAAAGTTCCAGCAGAGAAATTTTCCTTTGTTTGTGGAAGATTTTAAAGCAAAAGAAAAGTTGGGAAACAAATGGCCAGTGAATTCCTCCTAACTATGTCAGTACAAGGACTATTTATTCTTTGTGCTCCCCAGTGACCATCATGGTATCTCACATAGCAGTGCTCAATGTTCACCAAATAAATGGCTGGAGAAGGATCGCAGACCAATTTCCCCTCCCTTCCCCTCCAGCACTGGACACCCAAACTGCGACAAGGTCCGGGGAGTCATTTGTTACCTGACCACCTCTTAAACAGACATTTATTGCCCTAGAATACTTGCATTAGCCAATCACAAACAGAACTTTAAGAAATCAAAACTTTTACTCCATGACCATCTTCTATTTAAGTAAAGCGTAGGCACTGATCAGGATGTGTGTGAACTGTAATTCACAGATGAGGAGACGCTGACGGAGGAGACTCCTTGTACAGGGGAAGGGCGCTGAGACCAGGCTGTGGTCTCTCTGGGTGTCAATTCTCCACCCCGCTGGTGCTCAGCATTCCCAGGCCTGGTGGATCTGAGAGACCCTGCTGCCAGCCAGTGAAACTGCTTGAAGTTTCTTGGGGATAAGTCAGAGGAGCACAAAGCTGACCCACCAAATAAAGGTGGACAATATAGATGGTTCATGAAGCAAAACCCATTCTGTACTGCAGCATACCCCCTCGGCCATCTGAACCCCACAGCCATCACTTGCAATGGTCTCCCTTTGTGCCTTTAGGGGTTCTTGAACAGGGGGCCACATATACCTTCCTTTGTTCACTGATTTCTAACAAAGAATATTCCCAAATGAAAAAAACATGGGGACATCTGTAAAACCTGAACACTGCTTATGCTATTGGATAGAAGATGAAATGATTTACTCCTTTTTGTATCTTTAACCAAATTTTTGGTCAGTGTGTGTTTATTTTTTTCCTACTTATAATATAACCCTGTTTAGGATTCTCAGTGAAGCTTCGTCTCTGTGTAAATGCAAATCATTAGCCTGGAAAAAATTCATCCAAGTTTAAATTAATTCAGAATAAAAAACTAAAACAAAAACAGAAAAGTAAGGTTATTGTAAGTTAAGGCCAAGAGTTTGAGCCATGAAAGGAAGCCAGATGTCCAAGTTCCATCACAACTGAAAGTACTGGCAAAAACAGAGTTTACTTATTTTACAAGCTACGAAGGGAGATGAAATGATATAGTCCAAGGCAAATTAAAACTCTAATATTCAGTCTACAAGTATAATTTACATCAAGATATATTTACTAGATGTCCTCTTTTAGGCATTTCAGGAGGATAAAAAAAATAAGTAGGACAGAAAATTTTCCTTTAAAACACTTACTAGTAGGACGGATGAGGCAACCAAAATTTATTGACCAATTCCATATGCTGTGTTGTGCTGGATATGGCCTGTATGTATGTCACTGAATCCTCACACCAACCCAGGGAGGGGAAATTATCTCCATTTTACAGATGAAGAAGCAGGCTTATAAAGGTTCAACAACTTGCACACAGCTGACAAGTGATAAAAACAGGACATGTGGCTTCAGAGGTCACTCTGGCTTCTCACATGGAAGAGGCAGACCGGTGAAGAGTCCTGTAATGCTCAGCAGAGCCTTTGTGAGAGAGATGGTGCCAAAGAGCCCTGTGCAGTGGCTGGAATTTCCTCTGGGGCAATTCCAGTGAACAAAAGGGTTACGACCTGAAGGCAGGACTGACCAAGGCTGTGTCTGGAAAGCCTGTATAGTGAATTTAAACTCTAGAGGGTAGGAGATAAACCTAGACCATTTTCCCTGCCCTAGGTTAGCATTTCTCAAAGTGTGTGATTCAGCCCCCTGGGACTCTAAGACCCTCTCAGGGATCTGCAAAGTCAAACTATCCTTATAATAACACTGAGATGTTACTTGCCTTACTACTCACTGTTTGGTATTTGCCTGGATACTGCAGAGACAATGGTGGGTAAGGCTGACAGCAGTTTAGCACAAATCCAGCGGTGGTGTCAAACGGTACTAGTCAAGTTTATCATACTATATCTGCGTCTGTGTCTGTATCTAAAGACACAAATGTCCTTTAGGAAGCAAGGAAGCCATAAAATTTATTTTTATTAAATCTTGATCCTGGAGTACACAGCTCTTTGATATTCTGCATGGGAAGTATGTATAAAGCATTCTGTCCATTAATGAATGGTTTAAGAACAGTCATTTTTGTGACGGTTTGAGTTATGTGCTGAACTAGCCAGTTTTTTCAGGAAACAGCATTTTTACTGGAAGGAACAACAGACGGCCTGTGTTTATTCATGCCTGAGCACTCGTCACAGATCTGCTCAAAGACAAGCGCAGCTGCTGGGCTGGGCTCCATGCAGGGCGCTGTGTGCCGTCACTTCGCGGAAAACAACTAACAGGATTTGTTGCCAGTGGTAAAAATTTGGGCTCTTAGGTGAAAATTAGAAGTTTAAAAACTTGTGTCCACCACCCTGAGCCTGATAGCTTCTCAACACTTAAAGACTTTTCTCATGAGACTAGTGGTGATATTAGTGACTTCTTGATATCATATAATGAAATGTGTCAATATTTGGAAGATCACATAACTCAAGTGAAGCCATCTATTCCAAACAACCAAGGCATAATGTATAATGTTTTTTAATAAAAACATTATTCATAATGTATAATGTTTTTAATGAAAAGAGTATAAAAGTTCACTGATGTGATTGCAGATTCCACATAAGCTTTAGGAAATTACCATTTGTCAGATTTTGGAAATCAAAAGACTAATTTCTGGCAAAATTAATATAACATACCCCTCCCCTTATTTGTGTAAGATCTGACATTCTTCATACACTTCAATCAAGTAACATCACAACAGACAACAGAACCAGATAAGACATTGCAACGGTCTCATATTTAATCTAATATGTCAGACATTAAAGACATTTGCAAAAAGGTAAAACAATGCCACCTGTCTCAATTTTTTGGAAGATATAGTTTTATTTCATAAAAATATGCTCACATGTAACTGTTTTATTGTTTTAAATAAATTAAAGTATTTAAAAAGTTCTCATATTAATCCCTAACATTGCAAATATTGGTAGATATAACCTACATAAGCAAAAGCTTTTTGGGGTCCTCTTTTAAGAGTATGAAGGAGACTGAGTTCAAAAAATATGAAATCCATTGATGAAGACCAAAGCTTGGCAAACTTTCTAAAAAGGGTCAAAAGGTAAATGTTTTAGGCTGTGTGGTCCAACAGGGCCTCTGTGATAAGTGCCTCTACTCACCTTCGCCATTAGAGCGTACAAGCAACCACAAACGACGATGCAGAAACAACGGGCACGGTGATACTCCAACACACCTTTATTTACAAAACTGGCCACATCGGATTTGCCATCAGGCAGGTCATAGTTTGCCAACTCCTAACTTGGACATTCTGCCTCTGAGTCAGTGATCCTAGAAGTCAGACCAATGTACTCCACTCAAAATTTCCAGTGGTCTGCCTCTCACTCAATGTCTTTGAAATAGCTGGTTGTGGGGCCTATTTCTTCTGCCAGAAATGTTTTCCCTCAGCTCATCCCCTCATCTCCTCTGGGTCTGTTCCACATCAGCTTCTCAGTGAAACCTTACCTGACCCCCTGTTTAAAACTGCATCCTTTCCCCATACTTCCCTGTCTTCTTTTTTTTTCAGTGAGCATGAACACACGATAATATATCTTATTCAGCATGAAAACAATGGGGTTAAAAATACTAAAGAAATGAATAGACTGTCAATGAGGTATGAGACAAATTCAAGTGGCTAAATACATGTGGAATTGGTGTTTGGAAAGATTAAGGATGGTAACAAAAATAACTGAAGAAATAATGGCTATTTTAAAAAAAATTTCCTGTTTTTACTTCTATCTATAGCATCTGTCACTTCCGAATATACTATATGATTTACCTACTACTTTCACTTACTGTCTGCCTTTACCAATCAGAAAGTCAGCTCCCTGAGTGAAGGTTTGGTTTGTTTTGTTCATCACACTATTCCTAGCCCCTAAAACAGTGCCTGGTACATAGCTGGTGTTCAAGAAATATTTGTTGAATAAACTAGACATGGTATCTCTAATATGTACAAGCATCTTCTGGTAAACCCACAGAGTACACTGCTAGCTGCCTGGTGATTTAAGCTCTGAGCACCTCGGAAGCATTTAGCATGATCAATGATAACGTTTGCAATGTGGATGAGTCAGCTTCATTATCAAGAAAAATTAATAAAATCAATCTCACCTTTAAGTCGTATTTCCTATATACAGATAAACGGTGACTGAACACATTTCTTGTAACAATCACATATATTTCAACTCCATCAACATTAAGCCGGTACATGCCCAGAAACTGGGGAAGAAGGGTGATCCCATGACATTCCACTATATACTGCACAAAAGAGAAAGAAAAAAAAAATCCAATCAAAAGGTGCTCTTTCAAATGTAAAATATTACTCTTCTGCCTATAGTGTTTATACAAAATGATACCCTCCAATCATTAAGGTCCTATTTATAGAAAATAACTATGTTTATATTGCTTAATACAGGATCTGTGTTCTCTATGTATATACAGATAAGAAAAATTCAACTTTACGTCCAAAGATATATTTTTCCTAACATTTCAAACTAAGTTGTAGAGTCAAACCTTGGATATAACAGTGATTGGTCCTTTCTGTAATTACTTTAAAGTGAAATTAGCCTCTACCCAGGGCCTCCGTCTTCCTTCCCAGAAGCCATGATAATGACTTTTTGAGTTTGAGGCAGAGTCACTTGGGCACTTAGATTAGCTCTTTTAACAGTGTTGAAGTCAAGATTAAAAAGGAAACTGTGGAGAGAGCCCAGTGTTACAAGCTCCTAGGGTTGGGCTAGTTCTTCTGTTTCAAGACTACTCTCTGGGGCTAAGTTGCTCACAGAGCAACAGCGTCAAGGGCGGGTGCGTGCTACCATGGAGCATGGGCTCCCTCTCTAGGCACAGACGGAGCTTCTCTGGCCCCGTGCTCGGTTTCATCAAGTCCGTTGGATGGCTCCCAGTTTTGACACCATTTCTGATTAGAGTTGCAGAAACACAACATGAGTTTAGAAGTCTTTCATGACCATACTCTAAAAGGCCACAAGAGGGAGACACTTCTTGAAAGCCAATATTTATCAAAAGGGTCCCACTGTATTTTCCAAGGGAAAATTACATTTCCTTTCTTTAAAATGAAGGGGAGGGAGGTAGGGATGGCTGGGGTGGGGAGGAGTGGAGGGGGGTAAGTGCAGACAACTGTACTTGAACAACAATAAAACAATTTAAAAAATGGAAATAAGTTCAGAAAAACTCATCTATGTCCATGACATGTATGTGAAATCTCTAGACTAAGGAAGAGCATGACTGTTACGCTTCCAAAATAGTATAAATTGTATACATTGTGCACATTTACAGAGAGAAGCCTGGAGGAATGGTCACCAAATGGCAATGGTGGAATTTGAAGTAACTCTGCTTATTTTCTTTTTTAAAAAAAATTATATTGCTTGAATTTATTTGTTTTCAATGAACATTTTATAAAAATAAGAGTTAGAAAGCCCTTTCAAACTTTTTAGTGGTAAACACTGTCAATCATCAACTCTTGATAATATTAACCACTTTAAAAGGTTTTTTTTAAAAGCCTAGTTTTCTCATTAAAGAAAAGAGTACAGCATCAGAATGAGTTAGATTTTTGCCACCTAGAGTTTGGCATATTTTAAAGATGTTCCTGCCTTTAAAAATCTTACTAACTGTAATTGAGCTGTGGTAATTTAATTTGATATATTTTCTGAGTAGAGTTTCACCTCATGTTGTTCTTAATTTGAAGTCAGATCAGTGGAACATATTTTACTTCTCTCCTTTCAAAAAACTATAAATTGAGATACCACTTCACACAGGACAGAATGGCCACCATAAACAAATCAATAAACAACAAGTGCTGGCGAGGTTGTGGAGAAAAGGGAACCCTAGTACATTGTTGGTGGGAATGCTAACTGGTGCAGCCACTGTGGAAACAGTATGGAATTTCCTCAAAAAATGAAAAATGGAACTGCCTTTTGACCTGGCAATTCCACTGCTAGGATTATAACCTAAGAATGGTGAAACAATTCCAAAGAACCTGTGCACTTCCATGTTCATAGCAGCACAATTTACAATAGCCAAGTGTTGGAAACAGCCTAAGTGGCCATCAGTAAATGAATGGATCAAAAAAACGTGGTACATTTACACAATGGAATACTATGCAGCAGAAAGAAAGAAGGAGCTCCTACCCTTTACAACAGCATGGATGGAACTGGAGAGCATTATGCTAAGTGAAATAATCCAGGTGGTGGAAGCAAATACCATAAGATCTCACCTATAAGTGGATCCTAATCAACAAAATAAAAAAGCAAGCAAAATATAACCAAAGACATGGAAATAAAGAACAAACTGACAGTGACCAGAGGGGTGGGAGGAGGGGGATAATGGGGGAAAGAAGGGGAAGGGTCATCAAGAAATATGTATAAAGGATGGACAAAGACAACAGGGGTGGGGGTGGGGGGGATTGAATGTGGGAGGTGGGGGTAGGTAGGGCAGGGGAGAGTAATGGAGGGAAAATGGGGACAAATATAATTGAATACCAATAAAAAAAAATAAGGAAAAAAAAAGTAAATTAACTTGAGTTTTGCTAACACAAAACAGGTGGTAAAGAGCCCCTGGTTGAAGAGAAAATATCTCAAATCTACTCTAAAGAACTCAAAGGGATTATTGTCCCTCACCTCTGAAGAAAGGCCTTTGGATAGGCCTTAAAAACACGGAGATTACGATAGTCTACATTTTGCTGCATTGTATAATAACCACAGTGGAAAGAATATAGGTTTGTGAGCCAAAGATGTGTGCATGTGTCCTGGTGCCTCCATTTATTAGCTGTGGGTCTTGGGCAACTTACTAAATCACTCATCATTTTAGTTTCATTTTCTAGAAAGTGGGCAGCATAATTTGTACCTGGAGGTTACTGTGAGGATTACAGATAATAGTATGTCAAAATACATCACACTATGTCTCTCGTAATTTACTATACCCTTCTGCCTACTGCAGATGACAATGGTAATAACTATTATTTTCATTCAAAACTCTGATAAAAAACCTTAGTGTTACACATATCTGCTGCTTTATGCTCCAAACCAACTCACAGATATATGCTTGTGTTTACTCTGAGGGAGACCCTGCACAGGTGTTTTGGGGGCCCCTGGGGGCCCACACCAGATTCAGTTTGGCCATTTAACCCTAGTTTGTGCTGTTCTGCTCTGATTATTCTCATCATGGCCTGTCTTTTCAAAGTCCTGCCAGTAGAAGATGTCTGATCAAAATCTGTGCACAGACCCGCAGAGCGACGAGGGACAGTGGATACTGTTATTCATGTTGATGAGGATGTCAATGAAACCCCTGAATGCTACACAGAAAGTCACTGACAGGCTTTTTGGAGGGGGGACACACATACAGATTATATTCTACAACTCCTCTACCTTTAAGATTCAATAAATTACTACATATAAAAAATAGATCAAATTTGGTCTATTGCATCAGCAAATTTCTATGTGTACTCGTTCTCAAAGGTATGGCTCTCTTACGACACTCTTTGATGACCACTTGGAAAAAACAGATTTAATAAACTTAAAACTCCTGAGTATATAAATATGTACAAAAACGCAAACCATATTAAAGCCTGTCATATTAGATTCCAGTAGTGGCAAGCTGCAGTTGGTGCCAAAGGTTGAGAAAGCATTTACAGGTCAAAACTTTGCAGAAGAAAATTCTACCCAGTAGTTGAATTTCTGCGTGGGGGCACTGGGAAAAGAGTGCACTGTTTCATTTTGGTGAGGAGCTTTCACTGGGTCTGTGAACACCAGGGTTGCGGGCCACTGCACCATATGTCCCTGAATGCGGCTGCTGACACATAGAGGCCTGAATGTTAATCCTCCCAGGTTTTCACCAGCTGACCCAGAAAATGCTGTGTACAAACTCTAACCCCGCTGGGCACATCTACAAGAATTCCTAAACACACAAGCTGCGAAAGGTAATGCCACAGCCAGGGAGACTGGAAATCTACGGCCGCAGCATTAGCTGGGCACTCAGCACAACTCAGCCACATCTTGCTGGGAGGCGCCCTCATGGTTCAGCTCCACATTCACTAGCTGTGTGACCTTGGGTGAATGAGTCAACCTCTCTGTGTCTCCATATTTGGAGAAGATGGGGTAATAATAGTACTTGGTGTCTAGGGTTTTTGTAAAGAAAGTGAAGAGCAAGGAAATGAGACTCAGGGACTGCCAATGACTCAAGCAGGAGTGACTGAAGCCAAGACCCAGGGGCGAGGGGTGGAAAAGGAGGAAAGCCCCAGGCAAGGGAGGAAGACTTCTAAGAGCACCTGGGATGTTCTTAAAATGCTCTCTGAGAAATGTTTTCTATTTCAAATGGATAATATAAGCTCCCAATTTCAAGGACTCTCATAAGACAAAGACTTTCCAAAAATGAATAATGTTTGGTATGTATTTGTTTATAAAAAGAGATAATCTTTTTGTAAATATTTTTAAAAAGTAAAAAATTATATTTCTAACCCCTGTTCAAGAACTTAAACATCATTAACAAATTAACTAAGTAAATTGTAAATAAATGCTTCCAAAATAGTAAGAAAAGGGGGTATTGGGGACACTACCATATTATGCCTTTTTAAAATAATCAATTATTTGGCATGAACATCTTTTTTTTTTAATAGTTACACACATCCTCAGCATCTACTAATTTCTTTTTAACATTCCTGATTTGATCACAAGACAATCTAAGGAAGCTGTGCTTCCTCTCTTCTACATGCTTAATTTCCAGATTATAAGAATGGAGAACTACAGTTTAATCCTGAGGGCCACTCTTTAAGAAAGATAAAAATATTTCTTTCACTTTCAACCACTGCCTTGATGTGGCTGCTAGTCAGTCCTTCTCCACTGGCAAGGGACATGATTAGCGGTCGTTGCCATTCCCTATCTGCTGTATTAATGTCTGTTTACAGACTCAACAGACGCAGCGCTGTAGTGTAGCCCAGTGGATTCCTTGCCAGAAGTCAGATAAGTCTGTGCACTTTTGCCCAGGGCCATTCTGAGGTTCCGAGAGAGATAAGGCCACCAGCTGACCAAACTCGACACTGCCCATCCACGGGTGGCTCAGAAGTTAAGAGCGCACATCAGACAAGAGACGGTTCATTGTGAGAGCACAGGCCGAGTGTGCACAATTTTGAACAGCGTTCCTGTCAGTGACCCCTCAGATATGGCATTTACCCAAAGTGTTCCTATCTGTGGACAATGAGGCTGTTATTTCCACCCTTCTGGGCTCTGTAAGTCACCTGCAGCTGCACCCTTCTGTCCCCTCAAACTGAGCAGCTCTGTCTGGTACCTGTCGTGGTGGCTTTCAGATGCTTGCAATTCAGCGATGTCACTGAGCTTTCATCTGAATAGGCACTGAACATTTCCTCCTGAATTTTTGAAAATGTTAACTTGATATTCATCAATTATCTAACTATATGGAGTTAAATCAATCACAATTATAGTTGGCGTCAGTGTCCATATTCTCAGTGTTAAATTCACTGTATCACCTGTGTGTGCGTTTTAAAATACTGTTTCAATTACTTTCAGCTTTTGCATTTTCATAGCTGGACACCTCATATCACCTCACTCTGTTATTTATCACACAGTGGCTTCTGCGTTTTTCAAAGTGTTCCCAACATTGGCAATGTTTTGTCTGTAACCTGTGTTCCAACACTAACAATTTTTACTCTTTTCTATCTTTTCAAAAATCTACATGTAAAAGATTCCATGGTGTCATCAATAACGGCAAATTTAATATCTTTGTCAGTCTTTCTTAGTACTTTTTCCTGTATAACCCTGGGCTTGTCAGAACTGTAATGCAATGATAAATTGATGTGGTGAAATCAGAATTTAAAAAAACATAAAATGCAACAGCCACAAAACCTCTGTTTCCTTTGCTCTTAGGCACTGAACAAAAATAACAAGTATTATTAACCCCCAATTTGTTGGTCTTCTCATGCAAAAATGAGATGCCATTAAAAGATTCACAGCTGACTGGCATTTCAGCAGAGAGGAGTCTAAGTGAGGAACTGCAGAAGATAAATATTTATATCTCTGCATGACGGTGTGAACCTGGCTCTTGCTTTTGGAAATTGCTATTATTATCATGTTCCACTCATTTTTTTTAGGGGCTTGAAGTGACAATTTAATATAGCATTAAATTAATACTTCAATACTCATACTTACAAGAGTAAGTCCTGTTTCAGTTAAATGTTTTTGAAAGGTTAAATTATCTGTAATCCTTATTGTGTCCCTGGATATGTTTATAGATCACTCCAACAAAAGGCTTTGCATGAAAAAGGAGAGCCACAGAGATAGATAAATAGATAGATAGATAGATAGATAGATAGACAGACAGACAGACAGACAAATAGGGAAGAGGAAGCCAGCCTGAAATTAAGGATTGCTTTGTTTTAGAATGACCAAATAAATAAATCATGCAAATTTTCCTTAAGTTGATATTTTGGGATAATGGTCTATAAGTGTCAGTTAATAAAATTTATTTTGGTTTCAAATAGTTTTGAAGTCAAGGAAGAAGTAAAGATGAGTACATTTAAGCTAATACAAACATTAAAATTTACTGCTTTACTTAATAAAATTAGGCTTAAAAGAAACAAACATTCCTCTGCAGTGTTTACAAATATTCTTAGTACTGAGATATATCAGAATACAGCCCAAATGTAAACACTGATGTCCCTGATTCCCTTTGTTACACTATAATAAAGCCATAAATAATATCATCATTGAAGATGAAGTGACTTTGCAAAGAATACTCCATCATGAGTATAGGTGGCATTCACTCACTGGTTATAATTAAAAGGCAGAATGTCTGCTCCAAGCATCAATCTGCTGAGGAGCTCTGAGAGGCCTTGCTGCCCAGTGGTAGAGCTGTCAGCAGCCTTCAGCTGGCAGCTACTTCTGGATCTGCCTTCCTGTCGCTTTGGCCCAACACAGGAGCTTCTGGATGCAGTGCTCCTGAGCGCTCCCCACCAGGCTGGCTGCAGCTTGGTTGGGCCTGCCCAGCAGTGTGACTTCGTCGTCTGCCCAATCCTACTTCTTCCCCTCGTAGGCTTTGATCTCTAATCAACGTCTTGACCCCAAACTCTGTGTGAACTTCTGCCTGGACAAGTCACTCTGAGTGAGAGTCAGCAGTCACAACAGGTAACAAATTCCAGCCCAGGAACTGCAAAGGGTAGGACTATCGAAAACAGAATTTGAACAGTTATGCATAAAACGTTTAAAGAAATAAAGGACGCAATTTCAGGGAGGAGCATATAACCAGAAACTATTAAAAATAAGCTGGCAGATTTTCAAAAATGGAACATATAGAGAGAAAAATATTGAACTAAAAAAATCATTGGACATGTGAGACAACGGAGTAGAACAACAACTGAAGGGAGAATTGGGACTGGGTGACATTATAGCTAAGGAATTTACCCAGAATCAGGCAGAGATGTTTGGAGATGGAAAATGGGAAAGAAAAATTTAAAAAACGTGGAGGCCAGAATGAAAATGTCAAGTATATAGCTGTTGAAGAGATAGATGGAGAGAATAAAGGAGACAGGTGATGGATGAAAAGGATGACGAAACTGGGGCCAACCTGCTGCAGGAACAGCATTCTGATGAGTGTGTTGGGCAGCTCCCTGGCAGCTGGGGAACAAATGGTTAGGACCCGTGAACGGAGGGCTCCACATGCCCCCACTAGCCAGCAGTGACTCCCTGTCTGCAAAGTGGAGTTTGAAGGGACCCTCCCTAGGCTATAGAGGCCCTGGAGATGGCAAACATCTTCCTGACATTTCTAAGAAGGAAGCAGGAAATGCACCTGCAGCTTCTGATGGCAGAGAGGCTCTGCTGGGTGGGCTTTTGATCACATAGTTTTAGGTGCTTATAGGACTTGAAATGTTAATGTACTTTTGACATTCCCATTGACCTCTCTCTGTAGGTGGGGGACTAAAAAGCTAAAGAGCAGACTCAGAATGTTCCTCCCGTTCTAGAAAGCACGTACAGCCATCATGCACTGGGGGTTCCATCAGCTCACCTGGGAATGTTAGAAACACAGAATCTGCTTTTCACAGGCTGTGTGGTATTCTGTCCATAATCAGAGTTTAAGAAGCTGTGATGTAGTGTGTAACTTTTTCTTTTCCAATGCCTCACCTCCAAGTTTCTTATTTTAATTTTTGGCTTTTATAATGCCTTTTTTCTCAGTTTTCCTCTATTTGTGGCTAATTCTTTGAATGATTGTACCGTGAGCCTTCAAGGCAAAACAAAAAGATGTGCTCCCAGGAGGGCCCAAAAAAGTCAAGCATTCATCCTAAAATTCTTTACTGAAATTTGAGATACTAGCTAGCTTATTTTAACAAGGAGTTCAAATTTTTAGGCATAACTTCTACATTCAGCTGAAGTTATTAACTATTTCCCAAATATAGGTTACTTTATCAATTTATCATTTTGGTCACTTTAAAATTAAAAACAAATACATTTAACAGTTGCATTTCAAAAATGTAAAAGAGTTATTATTAATGATATTTTCATCATCTACACTGTAACTTTTCCCCTCCTATAACATTTCTAAAATTTTATTGACACTGACTCAATTTTAATTAAAGTTCAAGCTACATGACACCAAAACGCCCAATGATTTCAGGTCAGTGAAAAAAAATCAGTCCATGTAGGAGAAATAAGAAATTCAAGTAGATTTTTCACTAATCTTTCATTTTTGAATGCTCTTCTGACACTGCTTACCTAATCAGTTGAAAAGTCACCATTACAAAACCTGAGTTTGTTCTAGCTTGACAGAAATTTTAAAAAAAGGGTATTTACATGCAAACATTGTTATTTTCCCAATTATAAAAAAGAGAAAATCAACAAGAGGAAAAGAGACATAAAAATTTGCTCCGCTTATTATAAATTTTTGGTTGGTCTGAGAGATGATGCTGTCCTTTATTAGCACAGAGTAGAAATTAGGATAGGATTTGGCAGCAGATAAAGACTAAGGCAAGACTAAAGCTTGAGAAAAAAAATCTAACCCCTTATGGTTCAAATCGTCATAATTGTGCCTCAGTGCCACACTCTACCAGAAACTAGGCCCCCTAGTGGACCGACAGAGTTAATGATTTCAACACCGGGCTGTGGGAAACTGTGTAGGTACTTAGTTCTCTTATTCAATCATTTATATATCACATCACATATCTGGCACTGTTTTGAGCAGGTTATAGATATCAATTCACTTAAGTAGCACAACACCAAATGAAGAATGTACTATTACCCAAATTTGGAGACAGAGAAGCAGGTGTAAAGAGGTTACACAGCTGGTCAGGGGTGGGTTTGAAGGCAGCAGCCAGCTCCAACGTCTGTGCCCTGAGCCACCTACCACACTCCATTGCCAATGAGGATGGCTTGTCAGAAAATTAATCCCAGGGAGAATTTATTCAAATATCTAGTAACATTCCACTTCTCCAGAAGCTGCCCTTATGGTAATTTTAACCTTCCAGAATATAGCTGTAACTATGGGTATATTTCATTCAAACCATGAACAAGAAAAGAAAAGAGTAGAAAAAAGAGAAGTCAAGGGCCATCAAGTAACCGGAGCTGTCAATTTGCCCCACAGGAGACACCCTCCCTGGAAGCCAGTCCCACCTATTAACATGCACTTCGAACAAGCCTTATCACCTGTCCAGAGTGGGCAGTTGTGAAGCACGGCAAATTAGAAGGTAAAAGCAACAAAAAACAAGAAGAAAGAGAAGAACTGACAGTCACCACCGAAGCAAGAGGCAGAAAATTTCTTAGACTAGACATAAACCCTAAAAGTAGCCTAGGACTACTTAAAGTGTAGCAAGAAAAGGTCTAATACCCATCTCAAACGCCTCTGAGCATCCCTGAATAGAATTAGAGAACAAAGCTTGGAAGGACCTCTCCTGGATGACAGATGTTTAAGCCCATGTCTGATCACATGCAATAGCTACATCTGAGACTGTATAAGGCTGAGCTCATCCCCATGTAATATCCATCAACACCCTGTTTGAAAGTGGCCCAGGAGAAGGGCAGCTTGAAGAATACTCAGATCCCACCTAGTGGGAGTCATAGACTGGCAGAGCGCTACGCAGCCAGTGTGCACTGCACTTCTCTGCACCACTGCATGGACTAGATGGAAACTATATGGAGGTGTGGGTTAAGCAGCCTGCGCTGATGAGGTTTTTCAAAGTTCTTTGAGATTCCTGTATGTTACATGTCTGGCTCCAGGGATGATGGTTTATCACATCATGTGTCCTCTCTGTGGGGAATGCCTTAGAAATAACTCTGTCCAATCTTAGTACAAAGGACAGTTATATTTATCCTTAATAACTGATTCTTTGGTTTCTTCAGACACAGTAGCTGTGTAACTGATTTACTCAGGTTCTACTTTCCACTTTGGCTGCTAGGAAACTAGGGTTAGATTGGTGGCCCTCAATCTAGGAAGCGTGCTGGCCATCACGGCATGAGTTTAGGTTCACTCCAGGCTCCATTTTGTGTCTTCACAACCTCCTTCCCTTTTCTTTCTTTCCTTCCTTCCTCCCTTCCTTCCTCCCTCCCTCCCTCCCTCCCTCCCTCCCTTCCTTCCTTTCTTTCTTTTTTCTGTTTATTCTCTTACATTTCAAACTTCCCTGAAGGTCACCTTATATCCTTTCTGGAACTATGTCAAGAATAAATACACAAACGAGTGAATGAAATGAAATACAGATGGGAAAACTGAGGTTCAGAGATGGCCTAAGTGACCAGTTCATAGCAGGCTGGGATCTATGTCCCCTGGCTTTCAACTTAGTGTCCTTTAAATAAATTGTATTAACAATGGTGATTTTTCAATCATTAACCCCTTTAAATTATATTTAAAATACTACTTGTAAGAACAAAAAATATATAAAAGTTAATAAATGAGACTTCTCTGGATAAAGAACATACCAAGAAAACAACTATTTTGTAATAGTGAAATGAAAGAAAATGTTTAGTACTTTAAAGCCTCTGGAGCATGTTAATAAACTTATTTTGATCCCCAAAGTATTTCATATAATACCGAGGATATGTCAAATCTGCATGTTAGGTTACCGTGACTACCCCAGAGAAAATGTTTCAAACTGTGATGTCCGTAAAGTCAAAAAATTCTGATCTCAAAGTTGTCATCAAGGAGATGCTATTTGAATTTCATGTCATTTTATTAGAATGGTATCATAGACATTTATCACAATGTTTTCCTCAGCCATCAGGGTATCTTTTTGATTTGAAAGCTCTGAGATGAATAAAGACAATGCATTAAGTACAATATTAAGTTTCAGAGAAGGACAAACAAAATAGTAGACAGTTTAAAACATCACTAGTTAAAGCTGCATCCTTTAATTCCGCTTACTCAGAAGCCAGGGCCTTAGTGTTCTCACCCTCTCAGGTACTATCCTGTTGCTGAAATTTCCTTCATAATATGTAGCAGCATAAGTGCTATAAATTTCAAAAGGAACAGATGTTATAAATGGTTTGTTAGATGTTAAATGAATTTAGGAGACAAATTAGGGGTAGCCCCAAGTTTCTGGAAATAGTATGTAGCTCAAAGATTTTTATGGACTTCACTGCAAGCAAAATACAATTGATCATATTTGCAAAGATGGGAAGAATAAGCAACTACTAAGAAATACTCCATGATGTTAGAGCAGTGATTGTCCACAGGTGAGCTGCAAGAATATTTAAAACATGCAGCACCTGACTATTTAGTTAGGGGCACTGGTCTCTTTTTCCTTAGATTGTCAAATAAAAAAATGACAACGGTCAACATAACAATAGCTGAATGAATGAATGAATCATTCATTACAGTATAAATGAATCAAAATTATACCTTTTTTTGTCAGATTGGTAAAAAATATATCCTTTTGGGTGCCACAGAATTGTAGTAATTGTGTGCCATGAGGTGAAAAAGGCTGCATATCGATGGTTTATGCAGTCAGGGCCTGCGGCACTTTATTTTGAATACCCTCTGTGATAGCCAGTCTTTATGTCTGAAGGGGGATTTGAAGATATTTAGGTAAAAAAAAAAGGCAGGACTCTAAAAGCGTGCGTGTATGTTTTAGCATGTGGTTCAAACACCAGTTCTGAAGATAACTGCTGCCATATGGCAATTAACGGGCATAGTCATGCCACGAGACTACGATTTCTCAAGATGACACAGCTGTTACTGGTTATTGTTGCATGACACGTTGATAACAACTACCACCACCATGTACTGTGCACCTAGTGTGGCAGACACTGTGCGAAGTGTCTGAGGTACATTCCCCTGTTTAATCTTTCGGACTCCATAGTTAGGTGGTGTTATTATCTCCATTGTATAAATGAAAACACTGAGGCTTCAAAGATTAGAAGTCACATGATTAGTATGTGGCAGGTCTGAGATGTGAACATGGGTCTCTCTGACAGTGAACTTCATGCTCTTACTACACAGTTTTAAAAGTAAAGCCTCTTACGGCTCTGCAGGGACCTGGGAATATGCGCTATGCTTGTCACCAGGAAAACCTGTGCTGGAGTTTATCCAAAAAGTGAGAGTGAAGAGGAGGGAGGGAGAGAGGGGAGAAGAGGAGAAAGAGAGATTGAGAGAGAGAGAGAGAGAGCTGCTCCCAAGGGCAGTTTCATTCTTTCCCCAAGTGATTATGAAGGAATAATGCAAATGCATGCTGAGGGGTGAAAATGAAAGAATTTTTTAGAATTAAGACTGTGAGTGGGAATGGGCCTTCTTGGGCCAGGCAGAAAAAAGACCAGTGAAAGCAGTACACGATTAGGAGGTATAAATGGATAAATACTCATAGGCCAACACCAAACTGCTGGCATGTGCAAAAAAATTCCTAAATGTTGCCAAATCTTAAGCTGAGTGACTTTAAAATCAGGATGGCAAACATCGAAACTATTATACTATATTATATTAAAAGTGTTATATTAAAAGAGTTATATTAAAAGTGCTATATAAATAACTAATTATCTTCATAGGCTAAGCATTCCTAAATGTTAACTGTGAGTCATCTGGCCATGGCACTTTTTAAATCCTAGCCAGTGGTTTTTTTTTTTTTTTTAATTTTAATTTTTTATTGTTATTCAATGCCAGAGGTGGTTTTTATGTCAAGCGTGTTCTCATCATTTCCTGACTATGTGTTTAGATCTTTGGCCTTGATGATAAGAAGTTGTGAATGTTAACCTTAGGTAAAGAAAAATTACCTGGTGGTATTTCTTTAGGATGTTGTGCATTTCAGCCACGTCTTCACTTGTAATGGTCTTGATGACGTATCTTTTGTCGTAGGATGTATGGAATCGAGCTCCGCTGCGTGCCTGGGAGTCGTTGGGAAGGGGTGCGCTCCTGGTCAAGGAATTCTTCCCGTTGGGAAAGCGGGGAGGAGGGAAGAGACCCAGTTAAAGACGTGGCTTTCTGACTTCCAGATAATCTGTTGCCATCACAAATTTTTAAAAACATTTGTGTTTGGAAGAAATTGGTAAGTAGGATGACAGCATTTTTATCCATCATAACTTAAACTGTTAGTCTTTCAAATGGAATAAAAACGGCTTGGGTCTGTACTATAATTCTAATGTCCTTGAAATAGGCTAATGTCTAGAACTATAATCAAAGTTATTTTGTTTGTCTTGTAATTTTCTAAGTTGGACAAATGCCCAAATTTTCTTCTGAATAAAATTAGATTCCAGTTATGAAAGAAAATTTTATATCACTGTTTCCTTAATGACAGATATTATGCCAAACATTAAGCACAGAGTATTTCTCCCACTTCTGATAACATCTCCCATGAAACAGTTACTATTAATATCATCATCATTTTACAGATGAGGAGATAGGGATCAGAAAGGTTTAATAATTTGGCAAAGGTCACACAGCTAGTAACAGGGAAGAGCTGGAATTCCATCTCCAGTGTGGCTGGCTCAGAACCCAAGTTCTCAACAATTGAACTGTTAGTACTCAGTTAGTTAATTGTGCTGCCTGCCTGTGGCATGCCCTGGGAGGAGGCTGGGCAGTGGGACTCTGTAAGAGCTCCTCAGAAGATTCTAATTTGGTCCATCTTCTATCACACCCCCACCCCTTGCCATTTTTGAGAATGACTAGTTTCTGGGGGGTAGACAAAGAGGCTCTGAGCAGGGGCTCTTCTAGTACCACGTCATCCCAGTATCTGGCTTATGCAATTGGCCCTCTAGCTAGGTAAGTCTGCCCTTTCCTCCTATGTGACTTTCCTAGTCAAATCTCCTGTGTTCTTGGAGCCTCTGAGAGATGCCCTCTCCCAAGCCTTCTTACACTCGTCACCCAGACTACTGGGATTAGCAAACCCCTAGCATCTGAGGAGTCTGGTCTTCTCCTTTGCTGACTGACTGTGCTCTTCAGTACTGACTTCCCTTTCCTGCCTGGCCCCACTGGGCTGCATATGAGGGATTCAAAGGCAAAGACATTTTCTCTTTTCAACTTCCTCTCTAAAAGTCGGCATTCAGAAGCCCCAATGAACCAAACACAGCCTAGATGAGGGGACACAGATCTCTTAAGCGACTTTCAATGAAAGTGCTCCCTTTCTGTCTAGTATATTCATGTCTCTTCAACCTTTCCTTTCTTTCTAGATGAAATCCAGTAGGATTTAGCCATACAAAGTGTAATTACATTGAAGTGACACAGGAGTACATGGAGGTCCTCTGGGGGGGTGAGGGAAGCAGCCTATGAGCTCCTTCTCACTTCCAAGGACGGGCCCTGGCCCCGCCTATCATTACATCCTGAGTTAGTACATCTTGATCTCAATGCAAGCAGGCATATCTGTCAAGTGCAGAGCCAATGCTGCAAATTAACTGAGTTTGCTTCCCTTAGCTTATTAGAAAACTGGACAGAAGGAATAAAGAATCAGTGTAACTCCCAAAGACTTTTAAATAGCAGGATTTGGCAGAGTTAACTTATTCTTCAGACAACTGAAATTCATTAAATAGGCTTAAAATAATGAAAATGGCTATATTAACAAGAGTTTCTCAGTTATGCTACATTAAAAAATATCCTTTATACTAATTTCTCCTATTAAGAATCAAAGTGAATGCCCCCTTTTGAGGTTTTAAACACTAGCAAAAAAAAGCAATTGTTGCTCTTGGTTAACAGTCTTACTTTTACCTCTCAAACAATACCTCCAATTTGCAAAGGTATTCCAATTAAAACAAGACACTAGGAATTGTAAGATTATAAATTACTTTCGAGCATAAAAATCAAAGCAGGAACAATCAACTTTATGACAGGCAAACAAGTTATAAATTTTGTATAACTGATAATATATGTAAAACAACTTTTGGGGAGAGTGGGAAACAGTAAAGGACAATTGTTTTCAGCAAAGGACAGAATTGCAGCAGCATCAGTTGTCCCACAGACGGTTTTCTTAGGCATATTAGATACAAAAGTATAACATTCTATCACGGACCAATGGGACAGAATAAAATTCAAAGCTGTACAGTCAGTGATTCTCAAACTTTAATGAGCCACCAAATCACCTGGGATCATGTCAATCTGCAGATTCTGGTCCAGCAGGTATGGAGTGGGGCATTTGAAGAGGCAGATGATGCTGATGCTGTGTATCTGCGAACCACATATGAGAACCAGGAGCTTACTGAGTTGTGGCTATGATGTGTTTCGTCTGGTGCAGAGTGTGTGCAGTCTCCGCATTAAATGGGCTATAATTACAGACTCGCCTGCATAAACATCTTTCCTATTATATATAGTCTGTCCAACTTTGGTTTCACTAAAATGGGAAACTTTACAGTGAAGAATGATAATTCACTGTACTCACTGTATGAATTCATGAAAGAAATATCTAAGAAATATATGTTCAAGCAATGTATAGATTTATAAAGGCCTAGAAATGCATGCTAACAATATGTTGTAAGTCCTCAGCTCACATGCTACCTCCTTCCAAATTCTTTGCCTTTCCTTTCAGTTTCAAAGACACAGATAAGTATTTATTACAGATTTTCCATTGGATATTGGCCACATCTTAATCCTGGGATATAACAACTTACAAATTCTAATCTTGCTTCTGCTTCAACTCTATTTTTCAACAATCACATGAGTAGTCCCATCCCACAATACCTACTTCCAGTGTGTGGAAGAATTTTTTTTAAAGGCTTTTAGTGGTCAAATAATCAGTAAAGCCAGGAACAGATACTTTATCAAAATTTAGAATGTACTTTTTATAATCACTATGAACATAAAAAATATATGAATCAAATTTACTGAAAACCTTAGACAAGCAGAAAACCGGAAGAGTAAGCACAACTGTATGCAAAATGCATGATCCTTGGAATGATTCTAAGGCATGGAAGACGCCAACTCATTATTTTATATTTACTTTCACAACATTCCTGTGAGATAGGAAAAGCCAGGTGCATTTTCCTATTTGAAAATAACAAAACTGGAGTACACTGGAGTCAAACAATATGCCTATGGCTCCTGCCTACAGCTTCCTCTGAGGTGACCAAAAAGGGCAATTTACAAAGACAGGGCTAAACTTTTGCCATTACTGAACATCATAATCATAGAGCTTTTGTAGCCTTTGAAATGAGGCAGAAGTGTTTGTTTGTGGGTGAAGGCAGGGTGCTGGTCTGGCACCTAGCACGTGCTTTGCCACTCACCTCCCCTGGGCTACGTCACAGCGTCTTTGAGCCTCAGTTTCTGGGTTTGAAAAGTGATGAAGACTAAGCCCACGGGAGCGGGTGGGCTAAATTAGGTCTCTTACTGCAGACCTTTCATAACTCTACAAGTGAATTTACTCTAAGACACAGCACACGGCTCTGGGAACTGCTGGAGAGCAGACTTCAGAAGATGATTTGATATGTTTCCCAAGAAGTCTTGTCAGAAGAGAGTACAGCCATCATCCCAGCAGGGGCATAATGATGGTTTAGGACATCTGGGCCAAGATTAAAGAGAAGATGACAATAGTTCTTAAAGCAGCATAAAAATAACACTTCATAGATTCCAGATGTACTTGGGGCAAGAATGAAAAAATGAGCTAAGTTAAGGAGGTCATGGGTATGTCCTGAAAATAGTCACTGAGCAGCCCAAAAGCAGCCCGCGATCTAGTAAAACTGAATATTGAAATTCTTCAGTGTGCTTTGTTCTGTCACAAAGGAAAAAGGAACCACACAGGATGCTTGAACAAATTTGGGAGGCCCAGAGGATAAAGCCCAGAGAAGAAACAGAGCTTGGGAGTGATCTTGGGAGCGATCATCAGGGGCCCCCAAGGGGTCCCTCTACATGTTACTAAGTCTCACAATCAAAGAGCATGACAGTTGCAAGCAACCTTGGAGATTATTCCAAACCACTCAATTTCCAAATCAGAAAACAGAGATCAGAGAGTGGAAGTGACTTGCCTGTCTGAGTTCGTTAATGTGAGAGTGGAATGGTGTACGTGGAGGGCCTTGCAGGGGCCTCGTCCAGAGCAGTCCGCCTCCATCCCTCCCACCATCGCTGCCTCCCTGCCTGGGCCTGAGAGTCTGGGGGCATTATGATGAGATTGTTCATATAGATTTTTCTGTGGTGACGAACACCTTTTAATCACAAGTTAGTGCATGAGTAAGCTGGCAAGAAAACCAAAACTGTCTTTATGTTTTCAATTTTGCCAAGTAAAACGTAAAAATATTATCAAGAACTGCCTCAATGCCAATGCAGTCAGAGTCCTTAATTTACGCTTTTATTAGCATGGGTACAAATCTATCTTGACTCCTTCCTGGACTGTTCATTACCTGACTTTACCTGAGGCGAGTAGGAATGGGAGCCATCTTCTCTCAAAGCAAGAGCTGCCACAGAAGTGTGTTTCAGGGGCAAAGTTTAGGACAGGAAAACTATATGCTGCTGAGCCCAGGGTGTAAGAGTCAGACAATTCACTCAGCCCAGAGCTGACAGATGCCTAGCACTCAGTATTTCCTACAATCCTGTGACTGTGGCGACAATGTGAATCCTAAGAATTCTTCACATCTCTCACCGTGTGGCACAGCCCATCATGTCTGGTTTAGTTAATTCACACGGCTAAGAATCACTGGAGGTTTTCATTTTCTTTTGGTCACTGGCTTTTCTCTTTAGAAGAGTGTCCCATCCTCTGTCTTTCCCTTGTTAAGACTGTGTGGGTTTTTCTTGGAAAAGAATGCCAAGGCTGAAAGGAGTAACCTTTTATATTGGGAATGCTGAATTTTATAAGAATAATTGGGGGAGAAGGAGTTGGGAGGAAACAACAGAGAAAAAGAAGTTAAGGCATAATCTGCAAGTTAGGACAAGATGTGCATGGAAGGCAGAAGGTCTAGCCAAAGGCACCATTTAAAAAAATTGTTTATCTTCACCACCCTAATGTGAAAGTCTAGGTCTGAGATGAAAGCCTGGTCCCACCACAGGCCTGAAAAGTGCCATTTAAAGGACTGGCTTAGTCATCTTCAAGGTAATTCCCATTTCCAAAGTAAAATGTTCACTTTCTTGTCTTTTCTTTTTTAACGTTCATTTTGAAGAACTCTTACCCCTACTTACCTGTCTTTATGAGAAAGCTGCCGGGTAAAATTACCCAGGGAAATCTACCTAGGTTTTTGGAGAAATCTTTTCTCATTAGAAGACAAATTCCTCGTCAGGGACAAAGCTTAGAGAGTTATATGTTCTCTAACATGGTGACATTTCTTAAACTCAAAATCTGGGATTCTGAACTTCTCAGTGTGAGAAGTGTGAATGTGCAAAACAAGTGCTCTGTGGATATTTGGGGTCAACAACACAACACATACAGGCAAGTCCCTTGAGCCACTGTATCAGCTGTAGGGCCTGTTCAATGTGTGAGACCTTCCACTGGCCTTCTGAAATGTCCTAACACACCTTCCCAAGTCTAGAACCTGTCAGAAAACTTTCACAAACTCACTAAATATATACTCATGTGTATGTCCTGAACATCAAAACCGTCTCTCTAAATGCAGTTTATTTATTCATACTTTTATTTAGTTTACTCGTATTTTCTCAGGCTCACATTGCCACGAGCAGAGACCTGATGATGACCTTTCAAGTTTCAAATAGTACTGGCAATGAAGGCAGAACACAGCAGAACACAGCAGAACGTGGCATCAGATATAGGAGCCCTAGAAACCGACTTTGGGACTTTGGGCAAGTCATTTAAGCTCTTTGTGCCTCAATTTCCATATCTGCAGAAAGGTAACAAAGATAAGGATAATAATAATCAAAAGTTTGTTTGGGGGGTTGATTAGATAATACAGTACAAACTTTTAAAAATAATGCCTAGAATATAGTAGTACTCAATAAATTATAGCTATTTCATTACAAAAAGCAAATTTCAACTTGGAAATAATGAGAGATACAGGTCAGTAATAACAAATTATTCTGTAAGTTGGTAAGTTGAAAACGAAGAAGAACTTGTAGAATGAGCTCTTCCAATTTGTTCTGGATTCCTTTTCCCACCACCCTGGCCAAACTTTGGTTTGTACCTAATGAAAATTGGGAGCTACACATTTTTCCCCCATTCAGTTTTACAGGCTGTTTTCTATGGCCCTCAATAATAAGCACTTATGTTTGTAAAAGAGTATTTAAAATGTGTGTATGGGGGAGGGGAGGGGGAGTGAGTAGGCATGAGGCTGAATGAGACAGAGGGCTTGAGGAGAGAGACGGAGGTGTGGAAAAGCAACTGGGAACTGATAGTCTAAATCATTTGTGTAACCTGTTGGGCTACCACAAAATCCATAATCCCTTTCAATTCAGAGCCTTAAAAGACTTTAAATTATAGATGTAATGGAAATCTGATAGTGTCTTGTTGCCTCCACTGAGCACAATAGTCCCTCATAGCCTCTGCCTTTACCACCTTTCTTTCCTTTTCAGGATTTCAGGTCTCAGCATACATGGTGGAAAAAGGTCGAGTTAGGGGTCAAGTCAAGGGTAATGAGACACCTCAAAATCCCCCTTCTCCCACCCCTTACTCTGTTATCTGATTGTATGCAAAGGGACATAGCTGGACTTAATGGTGTCTAGGTTTTCTTCTTGCTCTAATTAGTATTTAGTAATAGTTACTGCTGTCGGTTTGTAAAGACTTAGGAAATGGATAATGATTTGTTACTAGTTTGGAGAGGAAAACGTAATCATAAATGGAAACAAACTGCAAAAATATGCTCTATTCACCAGCTACCTTTGTCTTCTACACATTTGATAGCTTCATATTATAAACTATGTAATTCCTTAAATTCACTTGCTCTAAATGGAAAAGCTTTTATCATAACTTCCTACCCTTAAGAAAAAGGCATCTAAATCAAAGATGGAGGAAAAAGGAAAGACTCATATTGAATATAAACTAATCTTAAACTCCAAACATTCTTGTTCCTAAAGACTTTACTGGGATATAATTCACATACCATATGATCCACCTACTTAAAGTGTACAAATCAATGGCTTTTAGTATATTTACAAAGTTAAACAACCAGTACCACAGTGCATTTCAGAACGTTTTATCACCTCAAGAAAACCAAAAACCCCTGACAAAACAAATCATAAACAGCCTCATAGAAACAGGGAACAAATTGACTGATGGTTGCCAGAGGGGAAGGGGTTGGGGGAATTGATGAAAAATGTGAAGGATAATATGAGGGATGAACTTCCAGTTAAAAAAGATAAGCTACAGAGATATGACGTACAGCACAGGGGATATGCCAATGATACCGTAATGACTTTGCATGGTGACAGATGGGTATAAGACTTATCATGGTGAGCACACTGTAAGGTAAACAAATTTCAAATCACTATGCTGTACACCTGAAACTAATATAATATTGTATGTTAACTATATTTAATAAAACAGAATAAAAAGAAAACCCATACCCACTGGCAGTCATTCACATTCTTCCCCCCAACCCAACTAATTAATAAATCACTAATCTGCTTTTTGTCTTACATATATTTGGCTATTCTGGACATTTCATATAAATGCAATCATACAATACACAGGTATTTGTGACTGGACCAAACATTCTTCCTGAAAGTCCGCTGAGCCACTGTACCGGCTGTAGACCCTGGGCTGTCTCTGGGGGCTGATGGTGACGTTGTGCGTGCTCTCTACTCAATCCGGTGCAATGGGAACATTACAGTCCCCAAATGTGGCTTCTTAGGATGCTCCTAGTCTTGCTGGGGAGTTGGGGATAAAATAAACTGTTTGACATAAGAATTGAAATTCTAAGGCAAAGCTGTTAGATGAAGGGCAGGTAAGAACACGACAATTTAGTCCATTTTTGCCTATCTTGCCACTTGGTAAGTAAACTTATTTTTCACCATTTCCATTTCCTATAGCCAAATCCATTCTTATCTTACAATATAGCCTGTCTCAAATATCAATAGCTGTGTCTGCATTCTGGCGCATCTCAGTCCTCAACAGGAAGTAATGAGAGATGAAGTTCACTCTTCAATGGCCTCTTACATTTATAATTGGAAATTTATTGTCCTTTCCCTTAAGAAAGGGATTAATGGTGCTATCCTTCCTCCTCACCCCTCTAA
Organism: Desmodus rotundus; assembly: GCF_022682495.2. NCBI lineage: Eukaryota > Metazoa > Chordata > Mammalia > Chiroptera > Phyllostomidae > Desmodus > Desmodus rotundus. The sequence goes on from NC_071390.1 coordinate 142,763,817, forward strand.
AAGTTTGCATTGAAGATGTTTACTTTTGCAGTGGGGCATCCAGGATTAGTGAGGCCTCCAGAATGGTGAAGGACATTTAAAGGTCAATTTAATTAGCTCATTCTTACCACCAATTTTCCATATCTATCATAGAAATATCATGATTTAGTAACCATTATGGTCTCCTGTACATTTTTTAAATACCCAAACACTTTGAACATTTAATTCTCTTGAACTACTCATATTCCCTTTTGTACATTTTTCTTTTTTCATTTTGATATGAATTTATATTTCCACCAAAAGTCATGTAGAAAAGTTTTCATTTTCACTCAACAGAAAGGCCTCTTAAAGTCAATGGTGCTGCGCTCAAATGTGTAAAAGCCACCAGCTTACAAAGGGACATGTCACTACTGAGTGCAAGAACCTAAGTGACATGTTCTACTTGTGGCAACTGAATGATAGATTCAGGGATTTGGCAGCTGGAGGGTCTCAGAGAGAATCATGTCCTTCTCCCTCATTCCACAGATGAGAAAATGGAGACCTACCGGGACTAAGTGACTGAATTAAGTCACAGCATCAGTCACTGAAGATCTAGGACTCCAACCAAACTCCTGACTTCAAGGAAAATCTTCTTGCTAACCCAGGCTCCTTATTTCATGGATTTGAAATCTGGAAGCCAATCAGGGCCCTGCTGACAACTCAGGTTTATGATTACATGCCTCAAATCACACAGCCCAGGAGTCGGGGCCACTGCCCAGACAAGGCTGCTTCCGGGGTTTGCAGTGGACATATCTGAGCAAGCACATTTGGTTCTCTGACCCCATCAGAGAGGTGAAGACCAACATGCTAACTGGAATATCATCATCAAGAATTTATTAAATGCCCACTGTGTTTAAAGACCTGTGTTAAGCTCCTGCGGAATTTCAAAGAAAGCCTGAGCTGTGATCCCAGGCATAGAATGGCTGTCATTACGGAGGGCAGTAAGACACAGCGATTTAACACTTACCAATAATGAAACAACTTAAAAAAGAAGAACATCAAAGTAAAGGCTAATGACCAGCAGAGAAAGGAGCAGAGTTGCAGGAACTTCACAAAGCACTGTGAGATCTCCTTTAAAAATCTCAAGCTGGTACTTGACTGAGGTTACAGTGCCGGAGACCAGGCTCCAGGCTCAGGATGAACAAATGTGGCATCTAACCTGGACAGATGCCAGATGACAGATGTCGTCTAACCTGTGACATCTAACCTGGCATCTATCTCTGTGCCAGCTCTTGGTTGAAAATCACAAGTCTCAACCCAAAGTGAGTTCAGTGGCAGGGAACACAGGCAAACAGGAAGCCTGAGTTCCATGTGGGGTGCAGTGAGGGGGGCAGCCTGTGGTGGGGACAGTCATTGGTTCAACTCACAAGAAGAAGCAGAAAAAAAACCTGGCTGGTGTGGCTCAGTGGACTGAGTGCTGACCTGCGAACCAAAAGGTCGCCAGTTCTATTCCCAGTCAGTATACATGCCTGGGTTGTGGGTCAGGTCCCCAGTAGGGGGCATACGAGAGGCAACCACACATTGATGTTTCTCTCCCTCTTTCTCCCTCCCTTCCCCTCTCTCTAAAAATAACTAAATAAATAATCAAAAAGAAAAAAGAAAGAAAGAAAGGGCGGAAAAAGCACAAGCAAAGTGCAATGATGCTGATGGGTTGGGAAGCTTTCCCAAGAGGCTAACGAGAGACTTGTCCCATCTGAGTGAAACTCCTTTGGTTTTCAGCCCAGGCAGGGTTTCCAACTGATGTTCATGTTGAGGCTCACAGTAGCTAACCAGGGAGGCCAGTAAGTATGAGGAGAAACTTTTTAAGAGTGGGCTGAGAACACTCAAGAGACAAGAAACAATTACAAAGGAATAGAAGAGCTTATCTGATTCAATGAGTGAGCAAACTGAGGTGGTGACAGTACAAGTAGGCTTGTCTGAGGGACAAATACCTCTGTGCTAGTCACTCCCAGATCTGGGCCTCTGTTCCAGACCCCAATCCTGAGCTCCACCTGGGATGGCCAACTACGTGATGACCAGCCTCACACAGGCACCTCCAAGTCACCTCCATGTTCGCAGGCTAAAAAGTCAACTTCATCTTCCTCTCTTTCCTGCCCCAGCCCAAAACTTTCCTCCTCCAGTGACTGGCACCCCTGCTCTCTTAGTCTGTTAGGCTCCAACACCTCTGGCTCCTGCCCTTTGCTTCTGTGGCCCATCAGCCACCTCTCCTGTCACTTTATTCTTCTCCCTGCCTTGCCAAGATGCTCTCTGCTTGACCCTGTCAGTGCCAAGTGTCTTGGCTCATGCCTCTTCTTCCCCTGTTGTGATAGATCACAGCCTCCTAATTTCTGTATCTGCCTTTCATGTACTCTATACATAATTGCCTCAATTATCGCATTATTCCCTTGTGCAAATCCTACAGGGCTGCTCACATGCTGAAGAATCTGGCTGAGACCTTCAGCCCAGTTTCCACATTTTCCACTTTCCATCTTTATCTCCCATAGTCCCATCACCATCCAGTTGCTTCATTTTCCTGAGCATTCTGGCCTCCATAGTTTGGCCCAGAAGGCTCACTTCTCTTGGAATGCCCACCTCAGCCCTCAGTCCCTCTCTTCCATGAGCATTTCTTAGTGCCTAGTGCCCAGGCCTACTGACTCGGGGCCTGCAACGCAGAAAACCGGCTAGACTCCATTCGTGCCCTCAGATATTTGAAATTATATTTGGGAAATCTACATTTGAAAACACAGCAGTAGACTTTGTATTCTAGATACTGGTGGAGTTTTTCCCCAAAGTTTAGTATACTCTGAAGGTCTTAACATTTTAGATTTTTGTTTTTAAACCTGAAACAAGACCATCAGAAGTTTAAAACATTAGCTCTTAAAATTAATTATTTTAAAATTAGAATTATCTGTTACAAATACAAAGAAGAAAATGCATCAAATGTGAATAATGAGGGATTCTAATTCGGGAGACGCAGTAGGGGGAAAGTAAACCTGATATTATCCTCCACAAAGAACAAGGAGGCTCGGTTTCTGGAGTATTTAGTTTCAACTGCATCATCTCTATCCTGCACAACTTTTTGGTTTCTAGTGGATAATTCTCTCCTGCAGCTCAGAAACTTTAACTGAAGCCTCCCTTTAGCTTCCTGAGGCCTGTTATAAGAGGGTCTGATTCTCTGAGAGACAAGAAAGTAGATTTTCTTGCAGAACATTAAAAATCAGGATGTCTGGGTTTCTGTAAACCCTATTAGCCTCTAATACAAAATTCAGAATAGTTCACAATGACAACAAAAAGAACTCCTTCACCCTCTCTTCTCTTCCGCATTTCCTACAATGTCTAGCAGGACCTGACATGTAGGTAAGTGCAAATAAACACACGCTGAGTGGATCCAGCCTAAAGGGGACCAGAACTGAACGGGGCAGTGCTGACGGCAGAAAGAGCTGCAGCAACAGTAGCGGTGGAGGCCTCCCTGGGAACAGTCGTCCTCAAAGATAACTTATCTTCAAAGTATGGTAAGGCATCAGCCCACAATGATCAGAAGACAAAATTCAACTCTGAACATACTGCAAACCAATGAAATAATTTTAAGAAGCACTAAAAAGTTGAACAAAGTTCTGAATCTGGAAGCCCTGGGTACACACACACACACACACACACACACACACACAGGTTTACCCATGTATGCTAGGTGATACTGTTATTGATGATGAATATTTTAGAACTGTTGTTTGAATTTGTCTTTAACACCAAGAAAAAGAAGTTTTCTTTTTAAAAGACAAGCAAGGAATCAAAACCAGAGAAAAGATACAAATGTTTATGGGACAGCAGGAATGCTTTTCAATTGAATGCTTTTCACTGACAGAGGTCAATGAGGTAGGCTAATTATTGAACTATGTTCTGTTTTTTTCAGAGTGATCAATAATGACTTTTTTCACGTGCAGGAAGAAGCCATCCGCGCACACAAGGCAGGTCAAGACCATTTATTCATTGGCCTTAACAGGAAGGTCTGAATACTAAATGAGCCAAACAATGGAGCTCCTTGTGGCCACTTGATTTAAAGCTGCTACATTCAAGCACTTCAGAAAATAAACACAGCAAGGCAAAAGCAGCATGAGGCCTGGTCCTTGTTGGCAATTCATACAGTGCCTCCAATAGGTGACGAGACCCCGGGTTACTGAGCCCACTTTTCAAATCAGATTGGGGGTTTGGTACTATGTGTCAACTGATACCTGTTACTAGTTCTGGCCCTGCTGAATGAAATATCTGGCCACTAGTGAGTCGCAGTGCCAAGCAGCTGAGATGAGAGGCCCTTCTGATCCCAGCCTAGTCCCACTGTGGCCTTCACGGAACTGCACCACTTCCGCCTTCACCCCTGCACTGTGCAGGGGCCCTCGAGACACAAAGCCACAGCCAGTGTAGGCACAACTTCCTCTTTTTTTACCAACCAAGTAGCTGACAAAGAGTGTTGAGCCCCACATTTACGATCTTGTCTTTGGTTTAAACTAAGGGGTCTTGCTCCTGCTGGCAACTTTTTAAGAGATACAGATATTGGGAAGGGAACATAAGATTGGGAGGGAAACCAGTATGTCTCTGGTTTACTTAAGTTACTCTGAACACCCTCCTTTTTTTTTTCTTAATAAAAATACAGTTGTCAAAGAGAAAGCAGCAATTTAAATGCCAAAAGCACCAGGCATAGCTGAGGAAAGGGAGCAGTGTTCAAATGATTAATTATATTCACACTGGCTCTCCTCTATACACTTTCATGCTAAGAGCTCAACAGACTCGCCAATTAGTTAGTGTGAATCATCCTCCAATTGCCTAATTTGCCTTCAAAGTTTGTACTTAGCAATTTGTACTTACTTAAATATCAACTTACATGGTTTTGGAAGATTGCTCATGCCTTAGTATTTCAGCAACTAAATTGGTCTTTATAGGAAATTTTTAAAATGACTTTTATCTGCTGTAGTACAGAACTCAGGATGTAATGGCCCCATTTTAGATCTCATTGAACAGGGCTGATTAGAAGAAATACAAGGATTTCATTTTGGTAATGAATTGAGGAATCTAACAAGATCCTATTGCTTAGGTCTTCAAAGTCAGTTTCTATGAAATGCCAGTATAACTCTTTTATTTACAAAGAAAAAAAGGAGGGGACAAAGGGAGGAACACACTTGAGTAATTTAGCATGAGTAATTCAGCCACAGGAAATTTTAGTTATCAGCTGATCACCCCTTTTTAAAGTACTCAGTTTATTTTCATATGGCCTCTTTAAATGTAATAACAGTTCTAAAATAAGGTGCAATTATTCCTTGTTATTTTATACCAACCCTTTTTACTATTCCAATTTTATTCTTTAAAAGCGACTTATTTTTTCAGCAGTAAATTTCAAGTCTAAGTTTGATCTCAGTTCTTTTTCTCTAACACATGAAGGTCAAACCTCAGCACTGTTGGCTCCACCGCAGTTTTTAAAAGCAAACCGAGTGCCCACATCCTCCCTGTCACACTTCCTCTCAGCCCTCTCCGGATGCGCCCAAGCCTCCGCTCAGAACCTGGAACTTGGTGGACACCCAGCCCTAGTCTGCGGAGGAAGGAATGTCACCTGTGGCCACAGTGCTGCTTTTCAAAGCATGGCCAGGGGAAGGCTTCTCAGGCCTGAAGGAACATGTGGGAAATTCCTGAAAACTTTCACAATGGGGTGGGCACAGAAGGGTGGGGAGGCCCACAGATCTTTAGGAAAGTGTACTAACTAAGCTCGAATTGCCTTAGAGTCACTACACTTGAGGGGATAATAAAGGGTAAGCTGTGCTAATATTCAACTTGTAAGGTCATCCAGGGCGGCAGTACGGCACCGACTGCAGGATGAATCAAGCTTTCCCACGCAGGGCAAAAGAGAGAAAGTGTTTGCTGGATTTAAAGGATTTAAGACAAGTCAGTACTCTCACAGTAAAATGACCAGACTGTCGTGAAAGACCAGAAAGTAGCCCTGGCATCTCCTAATGCAGATTTCTGCTCCAAAAAAAAAAAAGAAAGAAAATTCCTGGCTTTTCTGAATCTGGCTGGCTATGTAAATATTAGGTAACCAATGTCAGGTCACTTCGTAGGATGACGATTGTGGATCAGTGTATGTGGCGGCACCATGATCTCAAGTTTAAAAGTAAAAACTGAGAACCGGGTAAATACAGGGAGAAAAGCACCAATGCGCATTTGTCTGAGGCGGGGTCCCCAGAGCAAGAGGGTGGTGCTCCATGGGACTGTGCCTGGAACTGGGGGGCTCCTGATGGTGATAACAGGGTTGCTGTCACTGCCACGTCGCACTGCAGTGCACAAGTGTGGCCTCTGACACAAACGCTGTGGGCAAGAGTCAGCATTGACCAATCTGAAAAGCAGCAAATTGGCAAAAACAAGAATAAACTTCTATGATTCTTAAGTGGCCTCTACAAATATTGGAAATGTGAATTCAAACCACACACACACACATTTGAACAGGCTGGTGACGTATCTGATGGAAGGAATCAAAAGGACTTTGTGCTGGCAGAACACCTTCACCTGCACTCGAGAGCATTATCTAAAACCCTCACATGCCGCTCTCTTCCCAAAGAATCATTTCTTTTCCTACTGACTACTGAAATCACTTTTTGTAGGGGTCCCTAACTGAAAGAACCTTTTATTTCAGGAAAAAGCATTGAAAATTAATATATAAAATAACAATGATTATTACATAGAGTGTAACGACAAGAGTGTAAGTCCTATTTTACAGAGCACGGAACAATGAAGCCCGTTTGAAGCAAACGTCACAAAGGCAACTCACCTGGAAATCCTGATCATCAATCCCAAACCTCTCCCGCAGGTTTCGGAAAACCATTGGGCAGTATTCCTTAAACTTGAAATGGCTCGGCATGTTTTCTCTGAAACAGATATTGTGGAATCAAGCTCAAATATACAGAGTTAACCAGACTTGAATCTCCCACCATCTAGTTCTACGAGCAGCCAAAGAAGTGCCTGGAGTTCCCAACCCATATAAGGCACAGAGGTACTTCACAGAACCACTACAGTGGGCCCTTGAATAACTATGTGGGTTAGGGCTGACCTTCCCCCCACAACCAAAAATCTACCCATAACTTTTGACTCCCCCCAAACTTAACTAATAGCCTACTGTTGACTGGAAGCCTTACCAATAACACAATCAGACAATTCAAACATATTTTATGTTATATCTATTATATGTTATATTGTTACAAAAAAATAAGTTACAGAAAAGAAAATGTTATTAAAATTATAAGGAAGAAAAAGTACATGTACACATTTATTTTAAAAATCTGCCCTGGCTGGTGTGGCTTAGTGAATTGAGTGCCAGCCTGCGAACCAAAGGGTCGCTGGTTCCATTACCAGTCAGGGCACATGCTTGGATTGGGGACAGGTTCCTGCTAGGGGGCGCACAAGAGGCAACCACACATTGATGTTTCTCTCCCTCTCTTTCTCCTTCCTTTCCCTTCTCTCTAAAAATACACAAAATCTTTAAAAAGAAATCTGTGTATAAGTGGACCCATGCAGCTTAAACCCATGTTGTTCAAGGGCCAAAAGTACAAACCACAAGATCCAGGGGACAGAAGGGCCAGACTGACATTATGTCTCTCACCATCTAGGAACAGTTGGCTTATCTGATCTTTTAATCCTGACAACATGTGACAGCTGCTTCCTCAAGGAAGAGGTGCAAAGGGAAGGGCCATGCAGAGGAAAATGGCAGAGACTGTGGACACTTGGGAAGGGCATCAGAGTGAGCCACAAACAGCGCTCCCCACACTCATCCTTGGTTATTGTACTAGTGGATATAAGCTTCCAAAACAAGACTGCTCTCACTCCCTGAATGATGTGTTTTAACACATTTTATATAAATACCACAACCTCAATTCACATAGAAAAGATCCCCTCAAACGATCAGCCTCTACCAGGGGTGTCCAATACTTTGGCATCTCTGAGCCACAATGGAAGAAGAGTTATTTTGGGCCACACATTACATACACAAACACTAATGAAAACTGATGAGCAAAAAAATGTTTTAAGTAAATTTATGATTTTGCATTGGGCTGCATTTATAGCCATCCTGGGCCGCATGCGGCCCGCGGGGCCATGGGTTGGACACCCTTGCGACACAGTATTACTAGGAGATTTAATGCGTGAGTTTCACATTAGAACAATGGCCCCATTACGAAATTTCAGAGCTAATCCTTTGATTGGGATTTGAGGTTCATCCTACTCATAGAGAATTGCTTTCCCCTTTGTGTTCACACACACACCCCTCTGTCGAGGCAGTTTGCACACCAAATTATAGTAATTTGTATGTGTGTCAGTTTTCAACCACCCGCCTGACCATGAGCCCCTTGAGGGCGGGGCCATTTCTTACAAGTCCTGGTATCAACAGCTCCCAGGGGACGGTCTAACATGTAAAGGGCTCCACGGTGACATCTAAAATGACATTCCAATGAAGGAGAAATAGTCTCAATGCCCAACATGGCATCCAATTATGTTTTATAAAAATACACCTTAATTCTTTATTGTTCTATGAAGTCATCACTTCTGTGTGTAAAGTAATCATTACGAGAGTTTTGTGTAAGATAACTAAGGCCCATAGCTACTAAAAAAAAATCCAAGCAATTTATAGCTTCAAACACCTAAATTGTAATGAGAATATCACTTTTAGTGTATAAGATATTCATAGAAGACAATATGCCATATGGCAAAAGGATATTACCCAAGAGGGCCTGCTGTTGCTTTTCTGAAAATGACAGATGGTTATGTTTATCGCAGGATTAACTTCATCAGCAAAACTTTGCACCTACCCATTGAAAAATAATGTGATTATAGAAATTCACAAAAATTATATTCCTGGCAGCCACATCAGTTCTTGAACAGGTCGTACTTCCACTTACTTGTTAAAAAGGTGATTGTCCACCTTTATCTTTGAATAGGCTTTGAAGTCATCTGGCATCAACATAACAGGGATTTGAACATGGCTCAGTTCATTGATCTAGAGAAATATAAAATAAATGGCACAGATTATTACTATCTATGTGGGAAGTGCTTGGAACTTTCAACCCCACCCACTAACTTCGGGGACGGGGAAGTGGGGTACTGGAGTAGATTAAGCACTATAAAAACTTTTGAACAAGAGCTGAGGAGCCTCCTGGTTGGTGAGGACATCTACATGCCAGGAGAGTGGCGTACCCCAGCGCCAGGGGCACAGAAGCTCCTGCACTCTGGACCCATCTGGGACCTGCCCTAAGTACTTCTTCATCTGGATTCTTTATAATATTCTTTATGATAAGCTGGTAAATATAAGTACATGTTCTCCAGGGGCTGTGCTAGCAAATTAATTGAACCCGAGAAGACAGTCTTAGGAACATCCAATTTATAGTCAGTCAGTAAGAAGCACAAGTGGCAACCTGGACTTCCAACTGGCCTCTGAAGAGGGAACAGTCTTATGGGATTGAGCCTTTAACCTGTGGGATCTGATGCTGTCTCCAGCAAGACAGTGTCAGAATTGAGTTCACTGTTTTCTGGTGCTGGAAAAAATACATGTCAAATATAGATAGATAGATGATAGATAGATAATTGATAGATAGTGTATGTGTGTCCATCAAAACTATTTTTCAAAAAAATAAGAGTAAAATAAAGGCTTTTTCATATAAACAAAAATTGAGAACTTACTACAACAGAATTTAAAGAAACTTGTAAGATTCAAAGCATATTATTAGAGTCTAAGGATATACTTCAGAAAAAAGGTAAACATGGGTTGAAAGGCTGCAGTACAAAAAGAGTCCGTAAGCAGATAAGTAGGCAAGTACACAGATAAACACAGGTGAACAAAAAGGGTGGATATAAACGCTCACAGCCACAGCGTGTAAGCTGCGCAGCCGGCGGTCAGAGGTGCAGCGTTCATGTATTGTTCAGGAGGAGAGTTAAGATGTTAACTTTAGACTAAGTATTAAGGTAAAATTTCTAAAGACAAACATTAAGAGAACAGAAGCAGAGTATATAAGCTTCACACTAGCAGAAGAGAATACAAATAAAAATAAATTTTTAAAAAATACTCAAGTAAGAAGAAAAAAAGAAGCACTGCAAAAGTGGGACAAACAGTAAATGACAGACACGAATCTGGATCTGTACAGAATCGCAACAGGCATAATGGACTGGCAGTTAAAATAAAAGGGGGAAGGTGTTAAAATGAATTAAAAACAACCACAAACTATATGCAAGGGACAAACCTAAAACATAACTCAAAAAGGAACAAAAGTTAAGCAAGAACAAAAAGAATACATTACATAGTACTAAAAATTATTGAAAAGCTGCCTTACTTTTACTGATAGTAGATAACTAATAACTTTAACATAAAAGCATTGTGAAGGATAAATAAGGTCTGTACATAATGATAAAGGTTCAATTAGCCAGAAAGATAAGATTCATATTTCTAAGTACTTAATTAGTCTGAAACTATAGAGCAAAAGTTGTTCAGAAGTCGGGGAGAATGGACGATCCATCATTTCAGAGGAAGATTTGAATATGCTTTGATTCATTACTCAAACTGACAAAAAATTAAGAATGATGTACATTCTTAAACCACATCTAGTACATTATTCATTCAGTATTCGGTGCACACCTATTACTGCCAAGTTACTCTTCTAGTTGCTTTGGAGAGCTTACATTGTAGTGGGAGAGTCAGAAAATAAAATAAACTTAGTAAATTAAAATGTGGGCAGTAAATTACCTACTATGTTAGAAAGCTATGGAAAAAAAGAAAAAGAGCAGGTTAAAAGCTCATCAATACACAGGTGGGGGTCACTGATACATTAAAAAGAATAGGTCAGAGTGGGCCAAGGTTTGAAAGACATCAGGGTTAGCATCCTAGTGCATCCTAGTGCACAGGACCTGTGGCAGGGGTGTGCCTGGTGTGCTTGGGAAGAGGACACCAGTGTGGCTGTAGCGGAATACATGTGGAATAGTAACAGCTAAGATCAGAAGTAAAGGCACGTGGGTCCTGTATGGCTCTGCAGATCACTGAAAAGACTCTGGCTTTTGTTCCATGCTGTGCAGTGGAATAAAAGCCAGAGTATTTTTATTCCACTCTGAGTGTTAGAACGATTATCACTTAACTTAGGGTTTCAAAAGATTACGGGGCGGGGAGGGGGCGGGCAGTGAAATGGAGGTGGAGTAGGGGAGACACAAGTACAGTTATGAGGAACTGTAGCAATAGCCTGTTTGGCCCTGGGTGACCACAGTGTGGCTAGGAGCAAGGAATCCGATTCTGGGTATGTTTTGAAAGTACAGCCAATGTGACTTTCTATAGTCCTGAATGTGGGGTGTGAGAAAGACAGAGAAGCCAAGACCTACTCAGAGGTTTTGACCTGAACAATCAGGAGCATGGAGCTACCATCAGCCCAGATGAGGCCCTTCTCACTGTGTTCATTTTTAGGCTTCTGATTTTTGAATCATGTTGAAGAACTGCCTGTTCTAAAAAGTAAGTAGTTCAATAATATTTTTAAAAACTATGACAAAAAGAAAAACATAAATACAAACTACCAGGCATATTTTATAAAATAAATATTATATTAATACTTTAATAAATAATTAACATACATACTAATTAGTATACAATTAGGTTGTGTTGGGCAATGCACAAATACTCAGACCTTACAACCAAACCATCCTCATCCCCTGATCCACTTTGACTTTCATGGGTACCCTCCATTTCTACACAGCTGTTGGGAATCCGTCCAGCTTCCCAAAGATATCACGTCATTTAAAGGAGAGTAGTACATTCTAAGTTGATTGTACTAAATTGTGAACTCCCTCAAGCTAGTAGGTTGCATGGTATCCTACAGATATTGAATATTTCTATGTTGCCCTTGAAATTTTAAAACATCCTGTGGCACTCCTGCTGAATTTGCTTCGATGCTGTAGGGCACCTGGGCACAGTTTGGGAAGCAAAGATGTAAACATGGCAGATGCTTGAAACAGCAAATGATATAATCTAATTATGGAATAAAATGATCAGAATAATATCTTAAAACACACTGTAATGGATTATAACCTATAACCACTTTATAACGTTCCAAACAACCTTAACCGTAACCATCAGTTAATCTTTAACTCATAAAAACTGATGATTTATATCATCTTTCCATGCAGGTGGTTTTCTTGAGATAACTCTATCAACTGCATTTGTGCAAGACCAAATTATAATTCCCTTCCTATCAAGTTGGTGCAACAACTTAACCAGACATCACATTTAGCTTGTTCTGTATTAACTAAAATCTCCTTCATGTTATGGTGAGTAAAAATGTATGAAACTCCTACTTATCAAAGCTCTAGACTAATTTAGAATCATATGTCTCCCATTCAGTTTACTCAAGTATCTTACATTACTGAATAATTCTCAGAGTATATTTGTGAAAACTTAAATTTACATATCTTTATACTAGCACTGGAATATCAAAGTTTTAAAAAATATAGAGAATCAGAACTAAAAGCCAAATCTTGTGAAAATAAGCACAATTAGAATGAAGCTGAAAACAATCAATTTTTCAATATTTTGTGGAAATAAAAGTGTAAATAAAAACAAAAGGAGTTTACAGGGTGGCAAGGAAAATTAAGGAGTAATAAATTATATATTGCTTTCACTAAATTATACAGAAAAAAGTCGGAGAGAGCATAATAAATGATTTCTTCTACTACATCTATGCTTCAAGTGATTACTGAGAAAGCAAAATCTAATTTGGAAGTAGGAAAAGAGGTATTTTTAAAATTCTTTTTGCTTTATACTTCCTGCTCTGAAAATGTTTCATGGGAAAAATTATGAAAACCTTTCAGCCAAGATGGAATATGTAAATCTGAGCATTTCCCATATCGACTCCTTTCACGAGTACAATGTGCGGGTTTCCACTCTGGGTTGGGCCCTGCCCAAACGCCAGTGTTCACCCTCAGGCTGCTTACAGTCTGGAGGGGCACTCGCATTGATCGAAGAACTGCACAAATGTAACATTTCAACAGTGGCAGTGTCAGGAGGTAGAAATGACTTCAAGATGTGAGCAAGCATGACAGGCAAGGACCAGGGCAGTAATGACTGAAGGTGGGGCCGGCTGGACTGGAGCAGAAGGCAGTGGAGAGGGGTGCCAGGAAGTAGGGTCGCAGGTACGAAGGCCCTGTGGCAGGAGGAGGCACAGTTAACTGGAGAGATGAAAGATTAATGTGGTAGGGAGGCCACGTGACTGGTTGGGACTGAACAATATGCCTAAGAGAACTGAAAGTGGCTACTGGGGATTCTATGAGAGGATGGTAGCCTGGCAAAGAGTGGGGGCAGCTAAGATTAAGGAATTAGATTCCAGCAATACAGAGGTGGTAAAACACAGGCTGTGTGATGGGAAAGACTGTGATTCCACTTAGAGGTTGAGCATTTTCCAAGAAGAGAACTTGAACTTGTTAAACTGGATGTGGTCCTGAGACATCGTACGTGCTGATGTCAAGTAGGCAGGTGGACATGTGGATCTTAAGTTCCCAGGGGCAGCAGGGGCAGGAGGTAAAAATGTGTGTATCTATGTATGACATTAGTTCTTCTTCAGGAGTGAATGAGGTTACTTGGAGAGCAGACAGAATGAGAGGGTAGGAAGACCCGGAAGCAGTCTTGAAAGAACATCAATCCATTAATAGTTGGAAGAGGAGGATGGTCCTGCAAAGGAGAAAGGGAGGAACTATGAGTTAGACATGAAGGCACTCAAGAATGAGATGGGATGAACAGTGTTGAATGTTCTCAGAATGCAAATGGGAATGTCTGCAGGACTGAACATGGAGCTTCGGTGACACTGGCGTGAGAGGTTTGAAGGAGCAGAGCAATGGAACCAGACTAGAATCATTTGAGGAGGGCAGGTGAGGTAAGGGAATGCAGACACTGAATCTGGCTAGTTTCTAATAAGTCTGGGTGTGAAAGAGAGGGGAAAGATGAGGAAGATGGGGGATGGAGGAAGGGCCTGAGAGAGAATTGCTTTTACTTCCGTGGCCTTTCCTGAGAAGGTATGAGGGGAGGGAATCCAAGCATACGTGAATGAAATGGCTCTAGGGAGGCAAGTCCTCTATCAACAAGAGAAAACAAGGACAGGAGTTGTTCACAAGGGGCAGAATCTGGCCGGGGGACAGCAATTCTGTCCACTAGCTCCAATTTTCTCAGGAAGTGAGAGCTGCGGCCATGTGCTAGGAGTGGGAGGTGGGCTAAGGGGTTCAGAGGCTTAGTGAGAACACGGAGAAAATGACTGAAGAATGTGGGAGAACAAGTTGGAAGAAATAGGGCTGGGCTTTTGGGCAGAGCTGGGAAGGTTAATTTGTAGGGAGCCAAGTGAACTCGTGGAGTGACATTCCAGCAGAGCAGCCCTCAGGGTGCAGGTGCAGAGGCAAGGGTGGCTGGGGTCAGGTTTGAGGTTTTCACTAGGTGTGTGTGCCAGAAAGAGGACAAGAAATGTGCCATAAAGAGTAATGGGATGAATTCCAGGAAAATCAATGGGAAATGGAAAGTCAATGTAAAACACTATCCCCGACTGTAAAGAGTCTTTTCCCCTGTAGTTGATGAGGTAGCAGATACACAGAGCAAAATACAAAGCAGCAGAGAAGAAATGCTGGTGTCTAGACAGTGAGCGCTGCAGGAACTCAGCAAGGAGCCCACTGCAACAGGCCTGGGTGAGGGCTTCTGGGAGGGGGGAAGCTGATATGGCTTTTGATAGACAGATGGAGAAATGTGACCTGTGTTTCATTTAAATGTCTGAAAAAGGCACAAGTTTACTTATTTCTGCAAGTCCCATAGTTACAAATCAGAATGCCCCAGAAAGTAGAGAATGTTTGGTCCCTGTTCCTACACAAGAGATGAGAAATCAAAGATGATTACACTTCAACTTTGGTTTATGGAAAGTCATAAAATGATGAAATTAGGAGAATCATAGAGATCCTACCATCCTCTCTCTCATTTTGCAGACTACAATGTATCCTGGTATATCTATCTATACTGTTGTTATCGAGCAGTCACTTGGCACTAAGTTATATTAGCTACTTCATGGGCATTTTCCGGCTTGCCTTTCGTTCACAATGGCTTCATGTTTCCTTTGGCCTTCTCTTCTCCCCACAATATTCCTCCCCTAAACCTCTTAGTCAGGTGAGTAGCTAGACTTAATGACCCCTGAATGAACACTTCACTTCACCAACCAGAGGACTTACTACTTAAAAGAAGCTTTTAGTTACTAAAAAATATTTTTCAATAGTGTACCCATGAGACTCTATGTTATATTTTCTACAAATGTTTAATTTTATTGTATACAAGGCTCACCAGTCATTTATCAACTTTACCAAAATATTAATTATAGCACTGCCCAATAATTGCAGGGCCATTTACCCTGCTGAGCGAATATCTCTCTCCTTTAGCCTATTACTCTGACATCACATAAACTGACATATATCCTTGTCCATAGTTCATATCCATGAGTGATACAGGAAACGAGGATGACCTATCATCTTGAATAAGGGTCAGTTAATCCTATTTGTTAATTTCTATATTCCACATAGGGCTATGGGTTGTGAAATTGCAGCTTTCAGGACAAATTTCTTGGGTTTCAAAGTCTTCGGTTTAAGAAAATTTTAATTTATTAGTCTGGCACTCTACCTAGCCCACTCATTCTATATGGCCTACCTCAAAACTGGCAGCTCAACTCAATAATGGTTTACTATCATATTAACAAAGCATTTGCACTTTTCTTTCTTTATAGATACTTACATAGAAAACACTTGTATATAATTATATTTATATATGCTATATAACATTCCTAAAAGGACACAAAACAATTTGTTAACCATTATTATTTTGAGGGGGAAGATAGCATATACACACCTCATAGAAATAAGCATGCATTATGAAGTCCAAACAGTTTTTAACTTACAAAAGTAAAAGTGCTTTTGGAGTCTATTAAAATTTCATTAGGTTAGTTAATAAACTATTAAGACTACATTTAAGCTTCCTTCAAGTTACAAATATTTAATAAACTCACCCAACAAAAGTGTGATACCACTTTATACTTGTGAAGTACTAGTTGTCAAACCACTTTGGCTATAGTTTTTCATTTTCTATTTGTGCTGACAATCATATTCACAGTTCCATAGAGTTCATGATTGTAAAAATACAGTAAATACCCTCATCCTGAGCGGCTGTGGGCTAGGTCTCCCAGTGCCCTGAGAAGGGTCTCTTACTTCTGTTTCTACGGCACTAGTCACCCCCAAAATGCACAAATGTGAACTAGCTCCGCCTTTCTGCTTAGCCATTGGGCATTAATGTGGACAGCATGGAGGCCCCACACAGGACACAAAATAAAGGAGCTTTGTTGTCAACGTCAATAGACACAATGGCAAAGGGGGGCAGGGAGGGTGACTAAAAGGTTTACTACGAAGTGCTCAAACGTTACTGACTGCGTCCAAGAGCTGGGGGACAGAGGAGCGGGCAGAGTGTGGGTAGAGGGGAAAATGTTGGCTGACTCTGCAGGCAGTGAGGGGAGGTGGGTGGGGAGAGCCACTGGAATCTAGGTTCAGCTTGGCCTTCACTGCATCGAAACTTGCCACCAAGCTTACTGCTACAACTGGTGAACACCTGCTAAGCACACATTAAAAACGCTAGACACAATATCTTATCTGATCTTTATAACCAAATGGAGTAGGAACTACTATCCGCATTTTCCAGGTAAGAAAACTGAGGCTCGGTGAGATTCGGTAAACTAATTCAGCCTAATTCTTCCTCAGTCAGGCAACTCACTTGAGTTTCCTCCAGTACAAAATTCAGGGGGCAGGACTGGCTGACCCTAAGCTCATTTGGAGCTTCTGAAAGCCTGTGAGGTAAGAGGCACAGCAACTTCATAAGACGTCTACCTGAAATTTAAGGCTTCATTGTGCTAAAAAAAAAAACTTCTAAAGATTGCTATTTTAAAAGAGGAATAATTAACTAGGTGTTTAGAATAAATGATTAAATACATGTTTAAATGAAGAAGCACTATGGTCTACTGCAGTTGTATCAGTTGTGAAGACCATTATTGCTGAGAAGTTATTTCTTTGGCATCCCTTGTCATTTCAAAAAAAGAGAAAATAAGTATTTCTCAAAGGTTTATTAAATCTTTTAATTTTGCTTTTCTTCTAAGATTTTTATTTATTTACTTATTTTTAGAGAGAGGGGAAGGAAAGGAGAAAGAGTGGGAGAAAAACATCAATGTGTGGTTGCCTCTCACACACTCCCCACTGGGGACCTGGCCTGCAACCCAGGCATGTGCCCAGACTGGGAATCGAACCAGCGACCCTTTGGTTCGCAGGCCGGTGCTCAATCCACTTGAGCCACACCAGCCAGGGCTAGGTTTATTAAATCATAATGAATTGCAAAGAGTATGCTTAAAGGATACAAAATCGATTTCCAAAGCAATTATTTATTAATGCAAACTGAGTTTTCCTTTATGAAAAATATGATTCGTACACGGTACAGTAAATTTTATGGTTCAACTCAGAAAAGGTGTCTTGAGTCCTCTCTTCAGCAAAACAATCAAATTTCTATCCCACTCAAGTTACCTCCAACACTGTAAAACATAGGTGGTTTTTTCGCCCCAGATCTGCAGATGTAACACTGAATTCACACTGGCAAGAAAACAAAGTTTGCAATTAAGCTGCAAAAATGGGCATAATGAATAGCTACTGGACAAGGAATAAATAAGTGAGACCCAGTTGGTAATGGTTCTGAAATTAAGACATCCCAAGGTACCCACAAAGCCATTTCACACTGAGACAGTAAAAAAAAATAAATTCACTAATTTATATAATTTTAAGTCAAATAAAGAATATGTTCATAAACTATGAGGTATTATTAGTGGTGCTTGATTAATTCAGATATATTCACAGCCCCAGACTAACACATAATTAGTAATTGGTTTTCATTCAGCCAAGCATACAGAAAAAGAAACACCTCCCCCCACAAAAAAACAACCTCTCAAATGTAGTAGACACTAAGATACTTAATCTAATTAGAATAGACAATACATTACAAATTATGCCATAGGGAGATCAAATAGGTGGCACCCAGCAGGGTGCACTGCTGGGTATAGAGGCTGAATGAGAGTGGGCAGGAGGAACTGGTTTCCTGGCAGCTTGTACGCCTGGGGTCGGGACAAGATGGGAGGTGGCAAGAGAGGGAATGATCTTGAAAGGCCCATTTGTCCCTCCTCAAAAATCTCAAGATGCACACTGAAGAGGGCTTACTTTATCTCCCAAACAACATTCCTACCACTTAAATGTGAGTGTATGTTTTAAAACTCAATTCAATAATTTTTAAAAAGTAGGTAGACTGTAGAAGGATAGACCAGGGCAAGATAAGCACCAAGGACTCATGACCAATAAGGACCCAATGAGGAAAAGACTGTGACGCCTAATTTGACATGACTATTATTTTGGGTATTACTTTAATTAATTGCTTAGGGAAATCAAATAATAAATATGTCATATTAGATTCCCCAGACTTTACAAGTTTTTCGTTGTTTCTGGCTTCTGCAAAAGGATCCTGACTTTACAATATGCAAGTGATATAAATTCACCATTAATGTTAAAAATCTTTTTCTTCCTCTGTATCCCAGTGTCTGAAAATAGATACTTTCCACTTACTGGATTTATCCTAAAAAGCAAAATTCCTTTGTGGATTCTATGGTTGGTAAGCATAGAAGGATTCCCACTGCCTAACTTACTTTGAACATTTCTGCTCTAGAGTTCATTGGCTTTAGGAAGTGAATAACTAGAAAACAAAAATTACTAGTAAGAGACGAGAGTTGAGGGTCTTCCAAAGCTACTGAAAGGAATCAGAGCTGGAAATTCTGACACCTTCTGTCGCCTTTGCACAAACAGCAGGGGCCATTTAAATGTGAATTAAACTTTCCGCTGATGCTCCCCAGAGGTATACAAAATGACCTCAGGTGCATTTCTAAGAAAATATTTTCCATACTGTGACCAAGAAATTATAGTTAAGATTGCACATGTCCTTCTCTCTGGTCTTCTCCAGAGACATCTGCACTATTTCTGGAGAGGGTGGGGAGCGGGAGCTGGAGGAGGAGCAGGGAAACAGACATAAAAACTTTCAGGGTTATAATAAGAAACTTCATCATATTAGGTAGACTCATGGTGCACACAGAACTGTCCAAATTGGGTGCAATATCTATAAGCACTGCTTCCAAATACCTTAGAGCAGAAGTCTAAAACATCCTTGTAATACTATTGTTTGTAAAATGGGGATAACACCACTGATTTACATACCAAAGTTCATATTTTATGTTGCCATAAAAACTATAATGTCCTTAGAACAAAGAGTGTCATAAAGGCACCATTTTCTCCTACTTTTTTCTACTAATTTTCTTACCAAATTTTGAAGCAGTGGAGGTAGTGGGAAAGATTATCTAATTTTTTTAATCTGATTTTTACCATGTATTTGATACCTATTTGCAATTTCTTATTCCATGTTTTTAAAAATTAACTCAATCATAAGCTCTCTCTTGGAATTTATAATATTGTAATGAATATAGGTTGAAATAATCTAAAAAATTCAAGACTCACTATGACTCAAGCACGTGCCTGCACTTGGAACAGTCAGGCTCGCATTACAACTGAGACTACAAATTGAAGAGCAATTTGAAAGTTCTGCAGTTTCCGAGGGGCAGGCAGAAAGAGGTAGGAAAGTGGGCAGGTGAAAATATTGTGAAATGTGCTTTTATTTGTCTTCAGGTAAAAGCTCAATTCTGCAACCGCTCCATTATCAGTCATTTTCTAAGACTGTTTTTTAAGTTATTTGAAGATAACACAAAAATCAAAGATGTAGGTATATTTTAATTAAAGCCTTCTTTTGAAATGTGAGTTACCTTCAAATGGCTAGACAATACATGCTTTTATTTTAATGAGCCAAACCAAGCTGTTCTGTCAGCAAAGCAAGGCACAGAGGTTTGTCATTCCAGCACCTATTAAATGAAAAAGCCCAAATTATTACACTTAAGGGGATTTTTCTGTAGAACATGGATCATTAAGTCAATCTTTTGATTAATGGCTACTTGACTAAAATTAAAATGCCATCAGAAATATATTTTTAAACTCTTGCTTAGAATCTTACTTTAATTTATGACACAGACACACCCTACCGTAGACCATCTGTCAACATGGTATCTGCAAACTCATCAGACTTCTGGTGGGTGTTCCTCACTGGCTGGCCCTCTGCCAATCTCATCCAAAAGAATGGAGTCATGTTAAAATTTTACCTTTCATGAACCAAAAAGTCTGATATGAAACTTGAAACAAGGCCAAAATTTCACAGGCTATATAACAGGGGTAACACAGGCTTTTAAAAATTCAAGAAAAAATTTGCCTATGAAAACAGTATCTTACAATGTGAATGTGGTCCATTCCTAAGACCCACAGGCTTGGAAGTCAGAAGACTTCTTACAGAACCTGGGCCTGCCCCTTCATCACTGCCTAACCTTGAAAACATTGCTCCAGCTTTTTTGATTTTGCTTTATACTTTTTCAAATGAGTTCAAGAAGATAAGAAAAGGCAAGTGATATATTGCATTTTCTAAATCACTGTTTGGCCCAGACAGTGATTTAGAAAATGCTTGAATTAAGTTACCAATTTTTTTCAGCCTTAGGGAAATTTACACACAGATTTAGATTTCTGACCCCTTTGAAAACGACAGGACGGTCTGGCATTCAGCCTGCTATCACTCATCTGGAGCTGAGCAGCAGTGGGAATGTACCCTCTAGCTGGGCACAGGTCCCACCTAAAAACTTTGCCCTGGATGACTTTGCTCATTCCAGGGTTTCAGCCACCACTAGGCTACAGTGCCTGGCCCATGGGAGGTGGTCTCACAAACACCAATGAATCACAAAACAACTTTCCACAGAGTTCTCTTAATTTTAGAAGAAACAGATGACCTCATGAAGTGTTTTCTTTATTCGGGTGCACGAGGGCTTGCACAAAGATAAGAAGCCACAGCTCCAATATTATAATCAAAGACATTGCATGATTGTGGTCCTTTGTTGACATCAACATATAGACATAGAAGGGATGCTAAACTGAGAGGGTATGTCTGCAGCTGCCTGCAACCATGTCTTCAGCCTGTCCCCAGAAGGACATTGAGGCTGACACATGGAATGTCAGGATAAGAGAGACAAGAGACACGGTGGAGATGACATCATTTGAGTCTCTGGACCCAGTGGCTCCTGAGGCCAGCCTATCTCCTGCCATGCTCTGAAGATACACAAACCAAACAACCCTTTAGACTTACTGGAAGTTAGGTTTCTGACACTTGCAATGGAAGACATCCAAACACTCAAATACTTAGTGGGGGTTGAATGAACACAAACTTTATTCAGCTGGGGGTGGGGGCCATGAAAGCTAACATTGACATGGCAGTACAAGACACTGATCTTAAAAGTTTCAAATGAACATATTTTACTTGTGATATTCAGATAGATAATATGCCAAAATAATTTAAGACTTCCTGATATCTTTCTGTAAATTGATCCAGCGATGAGGACACCCTGAAAGTGCAGTGCCCCAAGTGGACTGTGAAAGAGAAGCTCCCAGAAGGCCCCGGAAGATGTCACGCTGACAGCAATTCTAGCAAAAGGTCCAAACTCCCACACCCCTCTGAGAGTGGGCCTGGCTGGCTACGGAGAAGATGAGGAGGAGCTGGTACATAAAGCAGCTGTCTCATTGATACACCCAGACAAAATCACATCTGCTGAAAAAGCAATGAGAGACAGCCACGCACTTAGAAAACCAACCATTCACACACGATCAACAAGACCCACAACATGACGGGGAAGGGATTGGGCACATGTAGCTCAGCATTTTTAAAAAAGGATTTCTTCAGTAAACTTCATCGTTGAGACTTATTTTTAGATTCCAAAAGGGAAGCACTGAATTCCTGATTCGTTAGGGTTGGAATTAATCTTCCATGAACAGGGCAGAGGGGCAACTTGTTTTACTGCACAGTAAAGAACAGTATGAGGAAGGTTTCCAGTATGCAGTAGCTTTCCTGGATACCCATTTTGGGTGATGACTGGACCATGGGTTTTTGTCCCCTTCCATTCCAGAAACCCTGCTAAAATGACAATAAAAGAAGTTAGAGATGAAAAAAGAAAATTGTGGCAAAAAAAAGAAAAGGCAAGCAGACAATAGAAGAGGAGAAATTTCAAATAATTTTTAAAAGAGAAAAAAAAAAGAGGATTGTTAACTGATGCAAGAGGGGAGAAAGTAGCTACCTGAATGCCTGTGGCCACTTTGCTCTCACGGATGCAGAACAAGCACCTGGAGTTCAGGTAGCAGGAAGTGTGTTGCCTGTTGCCAGCCACTGCACCCATAGAAGACAGGGAATTGATTCTTTACAGAACTGAACCCAAGAGGCACAGAGGAGAGCTAGGCTGGGGCACAGGAGGTGTGGAAATCTCCGCTCTCACCTTGGGGACCTCAGTACCTGCTCTCTGCTCTGCAGCAGTCACACCTGTGGCCACTCCCCAAGGGGATGCTGGAAGATTCCTCTCAGAAGAAAAGGACCTAGAAAAACTCCACTAGTGGGCAACAACAGAGAACTTGTCCACTCCTCGACCACCCTCACTTAAAAGCCCACTGGGTCAACAAGCATCGCCACTCCAAGTTGCCAGAACTTGCAGTCCATTTTCTGGAATCTCATTCTGAAATTTGAATGGGTAGCAGTGAACCACTAGACTTGTGAGGAAAGTCCCTAATACAAAGGAGAAGTATTGAAAGAAATCTATCATTTGTTCAGTGATATTTAACATCACACAACACTAAATTACCAAATTTAGTACTTCACAAAGTACTCAAGATCACTGAGACACAGTAAGGTCAACACTGACTCTTACTTTAAACAAGAGCTGTGCATTATTTAACCAAAAGGAGTAATAAGAGGAGAAATGAAAGGAGTAGGGGAGCTATAGCATCATCTACCACGGCAGAAAGTTCAGAGATAATACTACAACTGACATTTATAAACAACAGTATAAGCCTATTACCTAGAAATATAGGGGTAAAGACCAGGTGAAGTTAATATTACATATATTTGTGTACTAATATGGAAGGAAATAGTATGAAGTGAAAAAAGTAAGATGTGTTCAACATGCTCCCATCTATGCTTTAGAGAAAAATTATACATTCATATATTTGTATATGAAATTTATACAAATTACATAAAAGCTGGAGGAACAGGTTGGCATATGACCTCATCAGTCCATATGTCAAAGTCATGAGCTACACATTGTAAGGGAGATAACCTGAAGAAATATTAGGAACCCCACAACCTGGAGGAGTTGGCAGGGGAAACACCATGCCTTTGTCCACATCCAGTGAATTGCAATGGACTGAAGCTTACACATGCCCAGCTGAGTGGATTTACAGAACATACCATCTGGTTTTAACATCTGGTTTTAATTAACCCTCACAAAACAGGCACCTGTTTAAAAGGATGCCTGAAAAGGAACCACTGACTGAAGCTAATACTAAAAACACAAGGGCCAGTTAACAAGAATATGGCAGAGCTAACAGAGAGCTGAGCTTCTGGTGTGTTCTCTCTATTGACCATGTTATAAACTCAAAGCATTTGTGATTTAATCAAAAAAGACAAGAACAGTTCAAAAACAATTAAGTTATTGAGAAGACTATTTAAAATGTGGGCTCCCATCCATTTTGGCTAACTGATATAAATGAACTTTCCTAAGTGTGTGCTGTGCCTTGAGATATTAGTTGAAGATAGTATGGACCTAACAAAATGGGCAG
The DNA here is from genome assembly GCF_022682495.2 of Desmodus rotundus. Taxonomy (NCBI): domain Eukaryota; kingdom Metazoa; phylum Chordata; class Mammalia; order Chiroptera; family Phyllostomidae; genus Desmodus; species Desmodus rotundus. The sequence continues at coordinate 142,787,691 of NC_071390.1, forward strand.
GCTATTTAAAAACTAAGCACTCAGCTGGAAGACAAGGATCTATAATTTTTCAATGTTTAAAATCACGTAATATTAAACTACCAAACTTAGTACTCCACAAAATGTTCCTAATTTACTGATTAGTATATGAGAGCATTGTTCTAGGTTCCTTTAATAGCAAAAGTCTAAAAACTACACACCACTCATTATTCCTACCAAGGTAAAAATGCTGAGTATATGAAAATCAATATGGCACAAAATTCAAATAAATTCCTTTGTCAGTAAATAGGGCTGGCAGATACATTAAAAATACTGGTCAATATTTGAAGGCTCAAGGTTTAGAACAAGTTGCACCGCCTGGGAAATTTGCTTTATACTTGCATTTAAGTGACATTTTTCTGCTTCTGGTGGGGGGTTGGGCAGAAAAGGGAAAGGGAATTAAGTACAAACTACCAGTTACAAAATAAGTCATGGGATGTAATGTAAGCACGTAGAATAGAGTCAATAATGTCATAATAACTTTTTAAAGTGACAGATGGTTACTAGACTTTCGTGGTGATCACTTTGTAAGGTATGCGAATGCTGAAACACTGTGTTATATACGTGAAATGAATATAATATTGTATGTTGTATGTCAACAAGAAGAATTAAAAACAAAGAATCTCTCTATGTGGCTGGCAGGGAAGAAGAGCTCAAGTACTTTACAAAGTTGTGGAATTTAAAAGATGAGTCATTTACTTTTGCTCTGCGAAAGGACAAGTGTTCCAAATCTGGGGACCTTTGCAGGCAGGGGTCAGAGGTGCCTGTCAGTAGTGTGCTCTTTAGCCGCAAAAAAATCCACACACTTAAAGCTTCCTTACAAAGTAAAGGTGAGACTCAGCATCGGCTAAGAAAACAACTGCTTTTCAAGAGAAATTAAAGTTTTGGAAAGAGAGGATTCTAAAAACAGATGTTTGGAAATGTTTCCACTATTTTGTGATCTTGTGGCCAAAAACAATGTAACTGTGTCACCTACGAAAACTCTTAATATCCACACACTTGAAAACTTGGAAATAGAATATTCTAGTTTATTAGAAATCTTGCCAGAGAGTTTGGAATCCATTTGTTAATGGGTTTTGAACCCACTTGTTAAAACTCCAAAAACAACAATACCTTCCAATAAGTTTAGAAGTTTTCAGGGAAAATGAAATTTAATAGCTGAAAGTCAACTAAAAACTTTGTCAAGTGAACTAAAACTGGCATGATGGGCTGAGACAGGGAGTAAGATAATTTGGCCAGTGAGACAGTTCTTCCATTTGTATTTATACATCTTTGTGAGAATTTTCCAACAATAAAAGCCATTAAAACCAAGAATCAAAATATATAGAACCTTATAGGTAGGCTTTAAAAAAAAACAATGTTAAAACAAAATTTTTTTAAAAACCCACAAATTAATTATACTGTTCTCACTAAAAAAAAAAAAAATCATTTTAGGGCAAAAGTTTTTTGTAGTGTTAAAATTATTTTAAAATATTTAACCTTATAATTTTTAGTTTTTGCATATGCTGTAAAATATAACATTAATATATAACATTTACACTATTAATATGTGTGTGATCAGATATTTGGAATCTATTGTTCTATGGAGGAGTTTTCAAAATACACAGTATCTTTACCCATCTACTAGCCCTGCAGTGGAGAACAGGATGTTGGGCTGTGTATTTTGGAGAAAAAAAAGTCCCCAGGTGTTTTTGGCAGAATGCTCTGCATGCTCTGAGCATTTAGAAAAGCAGCAATGAGAAAGAAACTCAATCCTATTATATCCATGTTGGCCAGAGGCAGACATACTATCCCGCACTCACACAGCCACAGAAATATATTTTAAAACAGTCCAAAAAAACTTCCATATGTACTACCTGCTTTTTCCCTCATACTGACAGTGCAGAATTATTCTCTTTGAACAGATGTGAAATAACTCAGCAGAGAGGGTAAATGGCCTCCTTCAGATCATGAGAAGAAAAGGTGGAATTAGATTTCTCCGTGGTAAGCCCTATGTGCTTGTGTCAACCTAAGACACATTTCTGACACTGGGTCCTAAAGTCTTGAACATGGTGCCCCATGGAAACAGATGACACTACAGCCAACTCGGTGGCCCTGTATCTTACAAGGAAGTAGGGGTCCGGCTGAACTTCCTCCATGGGTTTGTGGGAGGGCACCCCTGGTAACCACAGGTAAAGCATGAGAGGAGCCTGCAAAACTTTGAAAGTTTGGGATATGTATTTATGTTACACGATTGAAAGATTAACAGCACCTTTGGTATCTAAATGTCTACATCGCAATCTTCTAAGTTAATTTCTACTCACCCCCATTTCTAAAATATATTCTATTAAAAAACTTCACAGCAACTTGCTTCTGAACCCTGAGCTTCTCTACCCAATATGCTGATTAGTCATGTTTTCCTGGTGAGTTACATTCTTCAGCCTAAAAGACTATTTCAAGCATGTGTAAGTGCATTTTTCTAACAAGTGAAAGCCAACAGGCAACTTGTTTTGTCTAAAAAAGAAATAATTGTTGATCAAACAATAGTCCAAAGCTATTTTATCCAGAACAAGAGAAGATTGTTTCTAAGACATACCAGATTACATTTCTCACATAACTTTCTTTTGTCACTGAAAATATTTCTGAAAGTTGAGGATAAGCTCAGTTGAGATTTTAGCTTAGGTTTTAGGATCTAACACTTCTATCACATTGAAATGCAGAAAATCACTTTTTCGTACAGATTTGAATTTACTTTATATTTTAGTGTAAAGCAGAGGGATGTGGTTTAAAAAACAATCATTAGCCCTGGCTGGTGTGGCTCAGTGGATTGAGTGCTGACCTATGGACCAAAAGGTCGCCAGTTCGATTTCCGGTCAGGGCATATGCCTGGGGCCAGGTCCCTAGTTGGGGGAGCATGAGAGACAACCACACACTGATGTTTCTCTCCCTCTTTCTCCCTCCTTTCCCCTCTCTCTGAAAATAAATAAATAAAATCTTTATAAAAAATTATTAGTTCATTGCTTTTCATTGGCTGAAAATAGGATATTTTTAACCCTTTCCTTAGATGTTTATATACTCACAAATAAATGTATTGAAGTATTTTACAAATAATAAAAATGAGCACTTTTTTTAACTGAGTAAAAAAAAACCTGTCACCATTTCATGATTCACAAATTTTCAAGAACGTGTCACACAAATTATAATATATATCTCCTACCCACAAATACTCCTAATTGACAAACTGTAAAAAGAACAAAAATTGTACTCGTTTCATTATTTTAGGAAAAACAGCACTTGCAATCACATGAGCTTTGCATAAATAATTCTCTCCTTTCCCTATGTCCTCCCACTACATTCTATCTATGTATTCTACCAACTATAAAAATAGATAAGCAACCCCCCCAGAGAATAACAGATTATCTGAATTCCTAATTAGATCAATTTACATTAATTTCTCATCTTCCGTATTCTATGATCATGAATTAAGGATGCCACACACCAGATTTAACTGAGGCATTTCTCACTGGATTTTAAATGTGGAAACTTCTAGAAGGTTGGACAGGGAACTGTACTTTCAGCTCTTATAAAAGATTCAATTTTTTCCTTTCATCTTTATACTTCAACTTTCTTCCTTCTGAATCATTTGAGGCTAAGCTTTCATTAAGACAAAGACCAGACGGCAGGGGAGCGTCTGATCTGCTCCCTGCCCCAGCACTACAACTACTGTATGCCCAAGAACGACACAGGGCTACTCTAACTGGTCCCTCTAAAGCCAGGTCTCAGGTATTATGATGCAGAACTTAAACAAGGCATAATTTCTTTAACATTTTCTCATGAATGTCTTTTCTCAGGAGTCAATTATGCATTCAGATGTATTTTCCTCTTTGATCTCAAAGGCTAAAGGTTCAGTCTTAAGTATGCTTGCCTTTGGAAAACATGATTTAAAGAACCTAACAAAGCTTATCAGTCAACACTCAGCAATGTTGATGTAGATAACTCCAAATTCATGTTTTGTCAACTCTGAATTAAGTTAATTCCTGATAACTTATTTTTTCTAACTCTAAACATGTTTGCAGTAAAACCAAGGGATTGCTGTATGAAATTCCATGAGAATCACGACTTCTTAAATCCTAGGAGAGGAAAATCAAAATTTTCTTGTTTCATTGTGTTAACAAACAACCAACCCCAAATGGAGTCACTTTTGCTACCTTAAGTCCCACATTAGCAAACCAAGATTACAGTTTCAAACATTCCCAGGAATGTCGTCTTTTTTTTTTTTTTAAATCCTCACCTGAGGACATGCTCATTGATTTGAGAGAGGAGGGAGGGAGAAAGAGGAGAGAAACATCAATCAATTGCTTCTTGCCTGCCTTTGTTAAACCAAAATCTAACATTTAAAGAAAGATAAGGAAAACCACTTAAAGCCTTGCTGTGATACACGGCAAATTATGATTTCATTTGCTGCCATTTAACCACACAGGGTTTTGCCTATGTGCAGAGCCTTTTATTGTTGAGTTTAAGAATCCCCATGATACTCAGTGATAGCAATGATTTGAGAACCCCACTGATTCCTTATCTAAAGACAGGAGAACATGAAAATATAAGCGTTTGCTATAATGGCAAGAAAACACAAAATTTCTCACATGAAAGAAAAGTTTGCCTATAGTTGTCTTTTTTCCCTATTAGATTATAAGCAATTAAAGGAAGTGGGAACTAGTTTTTACTCATCTTTGTACATTCTTGCCCACCCTAGGGACCAACTTTACAAGATATAGTTGTTGAACAAATTGTACAAAATAGACAGGGGGAGGTTAAAAACAGTATGGGAAATGGAGAGGCCAAAGAACTTGTATGTACGACCCATGGACATGAACTAAGGTGGGGGAATGCTGGTGGGAGGGGGGTACAGGACAGAGGGGAATAAAGGGGAGAAAAAAATGGGAAAACTATAATAGCATAATTAATAAAATATATTTTTAAAAACTTTAAATTAAATCCTTCATGTGTAAACTTTAAAAGTGACTTTATTATTACATCTAGCTATGACAAATCCTGATATTCATATCCATCTCTCTGAAAACCAAAGCTACAATGCCAATTATTAAATTCCTGTCTACCAAGTTACCAAGTTCGGACCAAGAGAATGCAAGATGACTTACTAAAAGATTATTTTATTGGTATAAAATCAATGAAATAAAATATTTTCCAAACACTATCCAATTCTACCAGCTGAGCCACTCTTGAGGAGGATACTGCTTGTTTTTCCACCTTGCATACCATCTTAAACTTACAAAGAATGTTCATACCCATTATTGAAATCATCTTATGATATAAATATATATGCACCTCTTTCATCATCCAAAGGCCCCAAAATCCTGGGGAAAAAAATAGTCACCTGAATGCTTTAAAGTGATACTGTATACTAAAACACCACCACCAACAACAACAATAAAGAGTTCCTCTCTCACTCCCGTATAATTCATTGACGGCCAATCGAACAGAACAGAACATTTATCAGAGACAAAGGTCAACATGCTTAAGGATGCATCCCATTTTAATACAAAGACACCTTTAAACTCACCATCTCTAAACAAACACTATTGAAAGCCTGATAATAAAAGGAAAAAAAGAGAAACCAGCTATTATAAGCATGTTTTACTTAACATTTTACTTACATGTGGTTAAATGTTTACCTGCTTGCATTCTTCAAAAATGTGGATGCATAAAGAGCTCCCTAAATCTGTAATTACTCAAGACAAGGGCAGTAACATCTCAGCTGGCACAGGGAGCTAGAGGGGGATGACAATGTTTATTTCAAGGAAAGCAATGTATCAACTGAGTTAATAAAATAGGCTGTCCTTATAGAAAAACATTTTATATTTCAAAATGCAAGACTGACTTTTAGATAATTTATAAACAACACTAAAGACAAATTTAAAACAAAAATAATAACATATCCAAACGTAAAATGTGAGGTGGTTTACCATTTTCACTGAGGAGACAGGCCTAACATCCTAGCCTTAGGAAATGTCATTTTCCTAATTTGTTGATTTGTTAACTCAATCTCACTAGTGTTCTCCTGTTTTTTAAACATTCTAGAGGGAACACACTTCTTATGGAAAGTATTACTTCATAACAAAGATGACAGAGCTTATAATTATGATGGCAATAGATGTGTTACATTCCACAGGGGGGGAATTTAACCTTCCTTCTGAAAAGATTTCTTTCAAAATGGGATTTAAAAAAAAGATATTTTACCTTCACTAAATGATGGGGAAAAAGGAAAGGGTATTAAGTGTTGCTATAGTATGCAAATTTATGTCCCCCAAAATTCATATGTTGAAATCTTAACCCCCAAAGATGGTGGTATTAAGTGGTGAGGTCTTTAGGGGATGCTTAGGTCACAAGGGTGGAGCCTCATGAATGGAGTTAGTACCTTCTAAGAGTCCCCAGAGAGATCCCTAGACGCTTCCATCACATGAGGACACAGAGAGTAGGCGCCATCTATGAACCAGGAAGAGGGCCTTCACCCAAACATGACCATGCTGGTGCTTTGATCTTGGCCTTGCCAGCCTCTAAGAATGTGAAAAATATATTTCTGTTGTTTATAAGCCACACAGTCTGTGGTATTTTGATATAGCTGCCCAAATAGGCTAAGACGGACTCTTCAGTTGATTAGACTGTATATGTTATGCTCTGTGCTCAGTAAGCAGGGCCCATCTGACTAAAAAAGCTTGCCTACTAGGGTAGGTCTCCAACCACAGGCCACATGAATAAAGCATGTAGGACAGGCTGCCTTTTTGTTTAACATGAAGCTGTTAATGACACCATGCCATTTCCTTGACCCAGATTGCTAATTTAATAATGATTTACAGCGCCCCAATTATCAGGGTAACAGTTTAACTATGTGGCTCTCACTCTTTCCTCTACTCCTTTGATGCAGAATACTAACATTGAGAGCCCTGAAGGTGTTTATTATACATTGTGATGTTCTAAAGATTGTTTCAAATGCTCTACTTTGTTGCTACTCAGAATATAATATATGTTGCTACTTAGATATTAAAATATAGGATTACAAAATAAAACTATCACTGGATAGAAATGATTATTATAACATATGAAACGGAGATTTGGCAATGGAAACTGCTTTACCTTGTAAACGTGAGTCCACCAAGCCAGCAGTTCTAGAACCGTTGTACTTGTTCACTTTACAGCAATAACCCTAGTGTTCTATTTTTAGACATGACCAAGTGTATGATTATCAGCAAAACATTAGAATAAGCCATGTGATAGCAAAAAAAAGTCATATTATAGAAGTTCTGGTTTAAAGAACCACAACACCCACCTAAAACTCAGACGGGATATGCAAATTTTAGGTCTGACTCCTCATATATCAATTACTGCAAAGTATCTGGGTTCAGAGTCCTCTCACCTGCCTTTGTCATCCATCCCAATTAGATTAGTAGACTCGGGCAGTTTAACACATCAGTTATTTCTATGTATGTATGTATGTATGTATGTATGTATGTATGTACTGATTGACTGTAAGAGTAAATAGTAAGATGGAGACGAGGTGAGGGAGGTTGGCAGGAACCAAGACGACAACATCTCATGGGTCAGGAGCCAAGTCAGTAAGCTGCCCAGCAGCAGCACAGTGAGACCACAGCATACTACCACACCAATGACATGCACTTGCACTTGGTATTGCCAGTCAATAAAAAGTTTATTTGCTTTAGTAATGATCCTCTTCCAAATAATTATAAACCTCTTTTGTAAAACAGTGATACTAATAGATGGTAACCCATACAATAAAAATCTATGAATTCATGCTTAGATAGACAGACAGAAGGATGAGAAGCTATTCTTTACAGTAGAATTCCAAATAATACATGTAGATGAAATGATACAAATTTAAAAATCACCAATGAGCAAATACTACAGTAATAACTGCTTCAGGCAAGAATCATCAATGAATGCGAAAATTAATGAGAAAAAGTATGGTGAGAAACAGGATGCTTATAGTCTCCAATTATCTCCCCACAAAATACTTCTTAAGAACAAAGGAAAAAATGGTAATTTTACAGTGTAGAAAGCTGATACCACTATAGCCAGGAGAGCAGAGTTATCATTAGTAACGAGATAAAATCAACATCATGTGTCTTCTGACATGATGCACTGAAATGAACACAGAATCAGTAATCCAGTATTCTGATAAAAAATGAATAATCTGAACCAGATCGTTGGAAACAAACCCTAACTGAGAGCATCCTACAACATAACTAGTCCGTATTCTTCACCAAAAGTGTAAAGATCTAGTGAGACACATACGGGCAGAGAAGTTAGTCCAGATTAAAGAAAACAAAGGAGACATGACAACCAAATGCAACCCGTGTTCCTGTACCAGAAAGGAAACAAAAATGAGACAACCAGGCAAATGTGAATAAGATCTGTTGTTTATATAACAATACTGTAGTTTTCTGATTTCCATTGATGGTACTCTTCTCAATTATGTGTAAGATGTTATCATGGAGAATGGGTATATGGCAATTCTTTGTAGCAGTTTTTGCAACATTTTTATGTGTCTGAAATTATCTCAAAATGAAAAGTAAAAAAAAATCATTAATACTGTTTTTAGTCTAATACCTCCACCTTTGCTTCTCTCCCTAATAATCTGAACCTGTTTACTGAAATTAACATCTTGGTTTTACAGCAATTTGCAGTTCTTATGCCGCATATGCATTTTGCAAACTGGAATATTTCTCTTATACCCCACTGGGATAAGAGTATCATCTGTTTTACCTGATGAACAAGAAGCAAGTTCCTCAGGGGTAAAATATGCACTTACATCCCAGGCAGCCAGCTCATTGCCTGGCTCAGAGTTGAATGAATAAATGAATAAATAAATCCTTGAGGCTTATTTTTTAAAATAAAAATTATAGGAAAAAAGATAAGAGGAATAGGACATTAAACATTCTTGACTCTATTACCTGGCAAGTTTTAGAGGGGGAAAAAAAAAGAAGCCTGACTTTTAGAGAGTAGTTGAGTTTTAATTTTTGTTTTATATTCTTCGGTTTTTTTATTTGTACCACATCTTTTCATCCTCAGCATTCACCATTTCTAAAAATTAACACCACATCCTTCCTCAAGGCTAACATTTATTTAGGGTTCCCCATGTGTCAGGTATCTGACCATTGCTTTACAGTCTTTATGTAATCATCTTAACAACAGTGTGACGGAGACAGGACTACGACACTCCCCTACCCCTTTACAGGTAAGGACAGTGAAGCTAAGAGCAGTTACATGAGTGGCTTAAGCTCTCCAAAATTCGCTCTGATTCTAAGTACCTAGTCGGTGCAACTCCAGAACCTGGGCTCTCGGCCATGGCACTCAAATGCCTCGTCTTATATACACATAAATTTTAAAAAAATGGCATACATTTTAAAAAGAAAAAAACAACCTGTTCAATTACTTAAAGTAACCAGAGGAAAACTGCTTCAGGGGCAGAGGGCAACAAAATAAAACAAACACAAAGCCTCTGTGAAAAATACACTTTGTCCACTCCAAGTGTCCCTGATTTTTCCCTCTTTTAATTTTGCTCTGACACCCACAGCAAAAATTCCTCCCGAAAAAATTCCAGCTTTGCCTCACTACTATTTTCCCCTCTTTTTAAGTAGGCTAATAAAGAGAGGGGAAAATAATGTTATCCTTATCAGCTCAGTGTAGGCTGGGTCTCTTTGCAGCCTGGTGTGCAGGGTAAAGGAAGAAGACTCAAGGCGGTGACAGGGGAGAGGGACACGGGCGAGAAGGACGAGAAGGAAGGGGTCAGAGACAACATGGGCGCCGGTTCCTCCTGCACTCCACTGTTATTCCTTAATGCCACACCCAAAAGCTATTCATAGTTTTATGCTCTAAAAACACTTCATAAAATTGATTATTGATGAGTGGAGACAAGGAATATGAAACACATTAGTGTAGTTTTGTTTGCTCAAATCCATGGGGGCCACGGGACATAAGGAAGTGAAAAGTCCACATGTAGACAAAGGAGTGTAAGTCTTTTCAAGGCATCTCAAACGCAGTGTGAGCCCGGATTTCGAGCCCATGTGCCCCGAGGTTGCTGTGAGGACAACCTGAGTCTATAACCACGCCTGGCACTCGATCAGCATGCCTTACTGTCACTGTTATCAATACCCCCAGAGTGCTGCTCCAGCCTAGACCCTTAGTAAATCTTTACTGACTTTCATTGAAAACAAAACGTGGTTAAATCAAAATTTGATTATTTGGCTTAGAACCATGATGAGCCTGTGACTATGGGGAGAAACGCAGCTGACATTCCACAGAGTCTATGCAACCTGAGCACCTGTACAATGTCTGTTCCCAATTACTGCACAGAGCAAAGAACTGGGCTGGAGAAGATGCGGATGGGGAGAAGTAAACTCCATGGGAAGAGGGTTTTGCTCCGGAAGTGGTGTTGCCTGTTTCCCCTCATTGCCATTAGCAAATCTAAGACAACTACAGCTCTCACCTTTTGTTATGAGAAACTGTAACATCTTCTCTGGGGCATCACCTTCCTTTCCTATAGTCCTTACTGTTCGCTGTTCACATTCATTCTCTTGGTGTCTGCAGATTTTGAGAACATTTAGACACTTGCTGATAATGCTGTTCAAACAACTTGAGAAGTCTGTATACTTTTTTGTTTAGCTCTTTGCAGTAGAATCATATCCTGCATATATTACTGCTAACCTGTTTTGATATTTATTTGCTTATTTTAATTCAATAGCATCTTTTAAAAGTCCAAATCCAAGAAACTAATTAAGACATGGTTATTCACATTATAAAAAGAGATTGCTTTAAAGAAAGATTCACTGAAATATTTTTTCCAAGGTCCAATTTTGTGTGTCTCTGTTTCTCAATTTAGCAGAGTGAAAAGTTTTTTTTAGGAAGCATAGGTTTTTAAAATCTATAGATCAGGAAGGAGCACACATAACTATTAAAGAGCAAAACTCACCCAAAATTTCCCCAGATACTACTGACCTAAGCTGAAGAATGTCTCCCTGAACCGTCAAGTTCCCTTGCTCTCTTACAAAAGCAACCTCTGAACTTGGTGGTGTGTGCATCCTCAAAATCTCCAATTTGTGGAAAATCCAGGCCATCCAGAGGAGATAACTGCTGCTCTTTAATTGAGATTTTTAAAGATATAATCTATGTATCCACATTTTTTAGAGATCTATGTAGTGAAGAGAGACTAAGATGAGAGGTGTTCAAAACCAAGTGATGGAAACAGACGTGTAAGACGAGTACAACGTGGTAGCAGCTCTGGGTGTGGGGAGAGGGATGAGTAAGTGGAGTACAGGTGACTTGGGGGCAGTGAAAATATTTTGTATGATGCTGTGATGGTAGATATGTTATTATATATTTGTCTAAGCCCATAATGTACAACAAAGAATGAACTCTAATGTAAACTATGGACTCTCGTTGGTAATGAGGTGTCAATGTTGATTCAGTGACTGTAACAAAAGTCCCTTCTTGTTCAGGATGTTGATGTGGGGAGAGGCTGGGCTGGGCAGAGGGGATACATGGGAACTCTGTACTTTTCCCTCAGTTTTGTTCTAAATCTAAAACTTCTCTAAAATATAAAGTCTATCTTTTTTTTAAGTGCTAGCAGCATAAAATGCTGTGATAACATCAAGAAGGAAAAGATCATTATCTGTTGAGTTTGTCTGAGGAGCTACTGGAGTGAGCTCTAGAAGGAGGGAAAGGACTCCCGTTTCGAGAAGAGAATGTGTCACTAACATGGGAAATGACAGTGAAGGACTTCATGGGACCAAACTGACAGGACTTTACTGGTCAGACTGAGAAGGCTGGTTTCTGCTCCGTGGGTGGGAAGGAGTCATGGAAGGGTTTGAGCTAGCCGGTTGTAAGATGAGGACACACTAAGGAGGTAGCTCCTTACTCTGTGGAATGTAATTGGGAGCAAAAATAAAGCCCGGAGGCCAGGAATCACAGGACGGGCCTCAGGCAATGAGCAGGGGCACACAGGAGGGGAAGGGCATAGGAGGGAGGAGAAGAGGGGCTAAGAATGTGCAAAAGCTTTTGAGCCATTGTGAAGAGAACACTGAAGCCAATACCAAAAATAGGAAATACAGAAAGAGAAGTAATTTTAGGGTATAGAGAAGATGAATTATTTTGGGTGTGCAGATTATTCATGTGGAGATGTCTAACATGCAGTTAGAAATGTGGTTTTGAGACCAAAAATATTTAGAAGTAATCTGCAAAGAGATACTAATTAAAGCTTTAGGAAGAGCTGCAACTTAAGAATTGATAATGTTGCAAAGAGATTTATCCAGTTAAAAAAAAATAACCAGAATTTTCAGGAAGAAGACTCAACAATGGAGTCTGAAAAAAGAACATTTAGAGATAAAAGAACCAGAAGGGAATAGTCAACGTTCCCTCTTGATCACTCTCGGGGAAGTACAGACGCCTACCTCTATCATCACAAGTAATTTCTTATGCCCCAACCCCTTTCATGGCAGGACATAGATACTGTTAAGCAAAAACTGAAATGTTACCTTATGTAAGTCTACAATCTAGGGTAGGGAATACAGACTTCAAAAATACAAGTTCAGGCTATTAATAGGTGGTAGACTGCACATTAATGGTCCCCAATGAATCACGTCTCCTTGTATCCACTGACTCCAGCCTGGTCACGAGCCTTGTTTGGCCAGTGGAACATCATAAGCTGGACAAGCGCCTACATCTTGGGCTTGCCCTTCTGGGAGGCTGCTGCTGTGATAGTGTCCGCTGACCACCAGACATTCGAGAGGGGCTATATCCGCAGCCATCTAGCCCCACTGGAGTTGCAAGGTGACTGCAGCCACATGAGAGAGACCAGAAGAAGTGCCCAAGAGCCTACCTTCAATTGCAGAATCATGAGCAAATAAAGAGTTGTTTTTAACACACTTAAGTTTGGGGGTGATTTATTGTACAGCACTAAATAACTCTACTGCAGAACAATTTAAAGGTGGAGGTAAGGCATGTGTATGTAGGGACATGTGGAAGAAGTTTTAGGTTTAGAATGGAAGAATATCTGTCTGTCCGTTCATCCATTCATCCACAGAAGATTGAAAATGGCCCCATGTTTGGAAACCTGTGTTGATCCATCTGGCACCAAGCTCTTTTTAAGCGATTACAGTCTCACCTGTTGATTACATTCATAATAATCTACAAATACAGATTTCAGAATCTAAGAACAGAGAAGACCTACATTTGACCAAAAGATGAATTAAAACCAAAGAAGTGACTCATTCCTAAAGCATCACAAACTAAATTTACCTTTAGCGTCAAAACCAGAATGCAGAGCTGCAACGACTCAGCGTGATGTGCTCTGGGCTGTACAGACCTGCCCAGTCATAACCACACATTCTGCCTAAGTTAGCCTTTACAAACTGTTCACAGACTCGCTAGGCTCAAGAGAACAGGCCTTTCTCACGCCTTAGATCTCATGGGGCACACAGCCTCTTCTCTGAGCACTCGGGCTCAACAAATGCAATGGATTGTCCAGCTGGCGCTCAAAGAAGCAACACAGAAGGCGAGCAGCACGATGTGCAGTAGCCATGCTGCTGAAACTAGACCAGAGCTCAGGCCGTCACCACCAACGTGACTGGAGGAACAACGCACATGCCCACCTGAAGCCCCACAAAACAGGTTGATTCAACATTAAGCTTTGATGAGCATCAAGCCTCACTAAGAGTTCACTCAAAGGGTCTCACAAGTATACTTTCAAACAGATGTTCCATCTCTGGAAAACTTGCCTTGGGGATCCAGCGATCCTCAATTTGATGGGCTCATTCTCTCATCGCCCTCTTCCTTCACAGTCCCTGGGACCAAGGCCTATAGTGAAATTTGAAGTAATGATCTCCCAATGGGGCTCTGAGAGGCCAGCATTTTGGATAATCTGCATTTTGAAGCAGGTTTCACTCATCTTCCTTCCATATTCTTTCATGGTGAGAATAAATTAATATAATTAAAATAAAAAGCATTAGATTTTAGGTGATTTTCAAAACACCCTTGTATAATATAAAATTAGGGGTAGGGACATTAAAAACCATCATCATATTAAATGAACTCCATTAAGTTCTACCATGCTATCCCTTTTCTTCAAATTTTTTTTTTATATTTCCCTAAGTTTCTACTCATGTATGGCCATGTTTTTTGGTTACTTTGACCTAAGTTTATTGCCTCTTCCAGGAACTTCTTTCTTCCACTTGTCTCCACAGAATCAGTTTTCTTGATTTCCTGTCTTCAATTATCCTTAAAGTATGTTGTAAGCCTTTAAAGTATTACATAGTTAAATTACGAGTAAAACCAAAAGAAAGAAGCAGGAATAGTTCTAAAGAACACCTCATGGTTGTGGACCCCAAGAAAACTGATTGTGATGTGAACCTCAAGAGGAACTTATCTGCTAAGACAGGTCATGGTCAACTGAGGGCCCACATTTTATAAACAAGAAGAGTCTATGTAGCAGCCAATGGCTGACAGGGACTCCTCGTGTCCTCTGTATATTGGGGAGAACCTCAGCCTGAACACTCAGCTTCCAGCACTATGTCCTGTATGCTTACGCTGAGTCAACCATTGAAGGGGAGCCCTGGTTTTCTCTTTCAGCCAATGAACTGAGTCCTGCCCTATCCAGTCAGAACCGCACAATTATATACTCATTTGCATCTATACCAATCAGAACTCCTATAATGACCAATCAAAACACATAATACCAATGAGAACTGCATGATTCAATCAGACCTGTAATTTAGAAACCTTATTTGCATAAAACTGGACCAACTGGGAACCTGAGCAGGACCTTTCTCTATAAAAGGTGGTCTCCCTTTTGTCTAGAAATTCAGGGTTGTCTAATCCACAGTCCACGGGCTGCATGCAGCCCAGGATGGCTAGGAATGCAGCCCAACACAAAATCATAAATTTACTTATATCCTTTTTTTTGCTCATCAGTTTTCATTAGTGTTTGTGTGTTTAATGTGTGGCCCAAGACAACTCTTCTTCCAGCATGGACCAGAGACACCAAAAGGCTGGACACCCCCGCTAGGTGGAATACACTTTCAGTTTCTACTGGAGGCTGTGCTTCCAGGGTTTGCAAACTGTTTCACCTATATCCAGTCTCTCCTTTTCAGCACTTCTTTGGGAATTTTGGTTCACATATACTTCCTTCCCTTTTCCTTTTTTTCTGCTTCTCTTGATCTCATCTAAACACTTTTCAAAATAACAAGGAAATTGTCTCTTACCATTCCCCTAGTGAACAGGGATCAATTTTTAAATGAAAGGGGGAAAAAAACCATTTTCTCCTGTTATTCTACGTTCCATCACAAGAAATTCTGACACAATTTTTTGCTCTTGTTTTAAAAGAATTCTGAGGCACCTTGAAGTTCAACGAAGGAGGTCTAAAAACCATGGTGCCTCGGAGTAGTTCCTACAGTTTCTCTAAAAGATTAGAAGTAGTACATCCAAGTAAGAATCTTTTTTCTAACTATCCAGATTCTTTAATCCTCACAGATCTCCAGCACTTGTTTAAAGATAAGTAAAGTATAATACCACCCTGAGGGTGTGCTGTGACTTAACAGGGCAGTTAAGCTGGAAAATACACCCTTGAGGCAAAAGCCCGAAGAAGCGCTATCCTGCATCTTCAACTGTGGCAGCAAAATCAATTTAGCTTGATTGTCCTGATAGGAAAAACAAATTACTCATGGTCAAATGTGCAATCAGGAGAGGGGGGAAAACAATCCTCAATCCAGGACCCCACCAAATCCAAAAGACATCAGAGAAAAAATGTAAAGCATGGAAATTTGTCAATAAAAGGCCAATACAGATAATCCCACGAAGACAAGAAAGAACACCTGTACACATCTAGGTAATTACCTACCTTTCCCATGAAAATAAACAAACCAAGAAGTGCTCAGAGAAAGAACAGCTCAGCTTGCCAAAAACATACTCCTTGGTTCCCCTGCTGATCTTATCCATAGGAGAAATCAAAGGAAGTTTAAAATTAACATTTTAATTAATTGAGAGACACAAAATCAATGTATTTTTCTTCATTTCTCCATTCAAGAGTCAGGATGAAGAGCTTTAAAAAAAATGTATGCACATCCCTAATTTGGATCCCAAGGTCCAAACTGACTTGGAAATGATTAGGGAAAAAAATGTGGATGATACACCCAAGAATACAAACTGGTGAAAACACAGAGCATACACGTCACAGAAGAAAACCCTATTTTATTATTATTTTTAATTAGTGCACAACTTTTCACAACACCAAATGCCTCTAATTTTCCTAATTAAAACCCCTGAATGGACTATTTGCTGTAGCTAATAAAAAGAAGTGGCCGTAGCTTACAACTGAATATCTTTTTTAGAGATCTCTCCCCTTCAATAAACATAAAAGGACTTTTTTTTATGAACACCAACAAAACTAAAAAGTTACATTTAACTCACAGAAGCAGGAACAATTAGTCATCTAATATCTTCATCTGCACAAATTCATAGTCCCTTCCTCAGAACACGCGGGACACGTAAAGGAAATTACTGTGCTGAATTTCATCCAACTTCCAGCCGTATTTCAATTTTCAAACTTAATTAAAACTGGCAGTTTTACTAAGAAGAATCAAGTTTCAACCAAATGGGTGTGTCATTTTTTTAAAAGAAAATGCAGAAGAAAAATCAAGATGTCCCAAGCAAAGGGTTAACAGAGCTTTGATTAGAATTGAAAGCCACAAGTTAAATGGGTGTTTTGAATTACCACTTTTATTAAAACACAATGCTTTACATGAAGCTCTCTGGATTTTTTATTAGTTCTAGAATATTGAAAGAAAGTGTTTGTTTGGCTTAGCATGATAGGGACTCATAAATCACGGAAAAATTATGACGAAATTAAATCTGGGAAATCCACTCCTTCAGTATCTCCCTTGGTAGCACCAGGTATTTTAGAATCAAAAGAAATCTTAGCAACAATCAAGTACTTTTCTACAGAAGAGGACTCCTAGTTATGGGGCAGGGCAGCATGAGAAATGAAATTCATTCCTAGCCACATAGGCTTGTTTACCAACACAAAGCCTTTTTCATGGGAACGACACATAACATGAAAGGATTTAAGGAGCAGCAGACTGGGCTGGAAAGACTGCAGCTGGGGCAGGAAGCCAGGCTGGCCATTACCCACTGTCCCACAAAGGATGCACCCCCCAGAGGTGGATTATGCTGATGCTGTGTGACCTGGGCACTACCCTCTGGGATTTGCCTGTTCTCTTCACGGATCTCTGTTGAAAAGACAATTATGGGTATATCCTCATATTCAAGCTTCTTGCTAGAGCCAATTTATTTACCTTCCTATCCTGTGGAAAAATGGAATCTAGACTCAAGTGATTGACACGAAGTTGCTTAAACATGGCTCAGTTTTGTATTCCCTAATGCAAATTGAATACGAAGTACAGCTGAAATTGAGAACTTACAGTTAGATGGACGAAAACAATATTCCACATAAACATATAACCAGGATGAGGAGTTTACGAGATCTAGGGGGAAATTATCAAGCAAAAAAAGCAATATACAGTTCTAAAAATCGAGAAAAAGATTTGGGCAAAGACACAGACAACAGCATGGTGACTACCAGAGGGGAAGCGGGGTGGAGGGGTGGGTAGAAGAGGGGGTAGAGGGGAGAAACTGTGCTGGAAGGAGACCTGACTTGCAGGGGTGAACACACTATACAATATACTGATGGTGTGTTGTAGAACTGTACACCCGAAACCCACATAATTCTATTAACCAATGTTACCCCAATACATTTTTTAAAAGATTTGGGGGAAAGCATAATTTTATTCACATTCCATTTTGAAAAAAATTAATGCCTCTCCCTTATATGCTCAAGCCTCATCAAATTGGCAAATGCAATATGTGCCTGTAAAGCAGTAGTGGTTTTAAAATCTATCATCATAAATCTTAGTATAAATTGATTATATTTTAAGACAAATGATGCTGCAGGCAAAAACAGCAGTTTTAGACTTGGAGGGCACTCTGCAGACCACCTAATCTAGCTCTCTTTCATTTTACAAATAAAGAAACTGAGGCCCAAGTGCATTCATGGAAAAGCTGGGCAAAGCCCCAGGTTCCTGACTGCCCAGCCAGAGTCTCTGCTTTTACCCACAGCCTATGAATAGTCCTGAGCTTGCCGAGGCCACTCCGTCACTGCAACACAGTCTGTCTCACAAAAATGGATCCTCAGTAGTTTACATTAAGGCACTTAATATCAGAAGCAAATTTTTGTTCTATGCAGGAGACCTCATATATGTTCACTTAATGCATATTCAACACTCTGTTTGGAATGCCCAGCTCCCCACCCACATCTCCCCCACACCCACCTGGTTAGCACAAGAGTAACAATTCTATATACTGTGACATTATTCCCTGGTCACCAGAATTCCCTAGTCCCCACTGTAACTGCTTGGTCCAGGACTGGCCCCAGCCCCAAGCAGGTGCAATGAATCTTCTTTCTAAGCTTGGAACCTTTGCATTGGCCTGTCCCCAACGTGGGATGATGAGACACAAAAAGTGGAGGCAGTCACTGGCCTCCACAATTTGGCCTGGAGGAGGCAGAGGTGCTGACAGAAGCAGAGATAGAAACAGAGAGGTCGTGGCAGAGCCTGTTTGTAGCCCTGGTTCCCGCCATGCTTCAGGCTTTGGCTTCCAGAACGCACTCGAGTACCCTGGAGAAAAAGCCCTCTTTTTGCCTACTTCTACTGAGAATAACTGTTTAGCATGCCATCTGTTTATTGGAGGGTAAAAGCTAACATATGAGAGACACATCTTCCTCTTTTGAATCCAAGCAGGAGCAGGGAGCCACGGTGGTCCTGGAACCTCCAGTGAGGAGCAGGCCCTTCTTTATGTTTCCTGCAGAGTATAAGAGCACTGAGCCAAAGTGTTAAACATACTTTTAAAGAAAAACAAAGATTATCTAGTTAGATCATTCTTGAAGGAATTCAGCTGACATATTCTTCTCCTTACTTACTGCCTTCTATGTATGTAGATTGAGTAGAACTCCCAATCTTTTTCCAGAAAAGAAACAGCAGCAGGAAAAACCAAAAAACCAAAAAACAGTATGAAAGCTGACTAGGCCATACACTCAGCTGACCCATGGGTGTTTTTCTTCTTAAAATAAATAAACACCCTGGCTGGTGTGGCTCAGTGGATTGAGTACTGGCCTGTGAACCAAAAGGTTGCTGGTTCAATTCAGTCAGGACACATGCCTGAGTTGTGGGCCAGGTCCCCGGTTGGGGGCACGTGAGAGGTAACCACACATTGATGTTTCTCTTCCTCTCTTTCCCCTGCCCTTCCCCTCTCTAAAATAAAAAAATAAATAAAATCTTTTAAAAGATAAATAAACAATACTGTTTACTTACAAAAGTTTTTTCAAACAGGGATTGACACCTGCTTTCTAAAAGAGGCTTTATTGCTCTCTGGCAGAAACAGAATAGAAAACACAAGACCTCAGAACTCCTAGTATCTGTAGTCTTCTCATTGTTTCCTGAGCTCTAAGAAGCCTAATAAGAGCAGGTTTTCCCACATGTCAGTTGTAGCCTGCCATGGGAAGGAATATAACATTAAGTCTTTCCAGAAACTCAATATCTAAATACTCTGTGTGTGCATGTGTGTGTGTGTGTGTGTGTTTCCCTGCTTTATCTTACCATAGTTGTGTCATTATTTTGTGAAAGGATTTGGGGACACAGGTAGAGGCAGGGACAAAGATAAGAAAATGAAAGGAGAATTAGGAGGCATGACTGAGAGATAAACATGCACTCCTGGGATTTGCTGGTTGACGGATTCCATCTCAAACCCCATCTGAGACCCATTTGATCTATAGAATGTGAAAGATAATAAGAGAAAAAATGACAATAATTCAGTATGACTTCAAATGCATTGGAAAAAACAATGTGACTGGTGGAGGGATGACAGGGAACAAGCATAACTAGCCATCTCGCCTTTTCCCCAATAACAAGGGGATATCCCCCTGAGAGGTCAAAGAGGACAGGATTGTGGAGACTTTGGATGGCAAATTAAGCCACAGCAAAGGATCCAATGAAAATATGCTATGGATAACATGTATATGCAAAGTGACCCTTTGGGATTTTAGGCAATAAAATCTCCGGTGAGCTGCGGAATTCAGTTTTGGCCCTGGAAGCAGAGTGCTGAGAACAAAACAAAAACAATGTGTGAAAAGATATAAGAACATGTCCCAAGAAAAGCATTTAGAAGATAAAAATAAAATATTAAAAAGAATATCTCAGCCATACACTCCTTATCTAAAACCCCTCCTGAATCCCTTCCTACAACTACCCATCCTTCAAGGATATTCAAATTTGATCTCTTTCCTCCTCAAAGCCATCCTGAAATATTCCAGCCCAGAGTGGCATTCCTTCCAGTCTCTGGGTTTCCGGAGGACATTTAACAGACTATTCAGAGTGTTTACATGTATTGTGTACTCTCTCTTTTTCTGCAAACGTTATCTTTTAAAACATACTAAGAAAGTAAAAAGGGCCCTGCCTGGAGTGGCTCAGTAGATTGAGTATCAGCCTACAAACCAAAGGGTCACGGGTTCGATTCCCAGTGAGGGCACTTGCCTGGGTTGCAGGCCAGGTCCCCAGGAGGGGGTGGTGTGAGAGGCCACCACACATTGATGTTTCTTTTCCTCTCTTTCTCTTTCCCTTCCCCTCTCTAAAAATAAATAAATAAAATCATTAAAAAAAGAAAGCAAAAAGGGAAAATTCAGGTACTATGTAATGAGTGACATTATGTACAGAAAATATTTAGACAACTAAATAACTACCACTCGTTTAAAAAGAGGTCATAGTTAATTCTTCAAATCTGCATAATACAGCCATTCTGCTAATATTCTGTTAGCTAGCCTTAAATGGCCCACAGGTTATCACTGCATCAAAGAAGAAGAAAAGTTATGTAAAGGAAGTTTATTCCACGGAACAGCTTCTTTTCATTACTCCTCTTATTCAAATTTTTATGAATATCTTTGAAAACCTTTAACCACGTGTTCCAGACAATGAACTTTTTGCTCCTTCTAAATATTTCTCCTCAGACTGAAAACACTGATTAATATTTGACTCTTTCCTGTCATTTCCTACATGTCTCTGATTTTATGGGAGGGACCCTGAAACATGTGATCTTTTTTCAGGCAGTTATCTCTGGAAAGAACAGAAAACTGATTAACCACCATCAAACATAAAAAAATTCCCTTGTTCTTGTGGTCTGAAACAGGCGCATTTTCTTCACATGCTTCAAGGCAACAAATACAACTGAATGCACAACTATTGAAAACATATTCCAATTCTAACAAGCAAGAAGGGGCTTTGCCAGACCACATGTCTGAGAGATCAATTTGGCTAATGAAGGCTGGAGACTACCGACATTCCTGAAATAAGAAAGACAGATATTTGTGATCATCTGAATGCAGCCCAAAGACATTTGCTTGAGGGCAATAAGGCATAGCAGTATCTTATCTTCAAGAATTAATCCTCTGACTTCCCTTAAAATCTTGTTTTTACAAGTCAGAAAGCCCTGATAAAAATAATTCCCTAATGTAGGGACTGGAATATTTTTATTCACATTTCTAATTGGGAGTTTAACTACATGTCATTCAATTTTTCAGAACACAAAAAATTTTCCAGAAATTCTTGCAGATACTGTAAGACTGCGCATGCGTTTGTTTAATGGATTCTCCAGAAGGCCTTGCCAAGTTCTACAAACGTTCCATTATGCATTTATTCACCACTTACCGAGCAACTTATGAATTATTTAACATTTTCCCATATTCCACTATCAGATGGGTCTATAATGTCTCTACGTTTATTTCTCTTTTGACTATAATTTTTCTATTCAAGAAAAGTTCACATTTAAAAATATTAACTTGGCTATCAAATAAATCATCTTCCAAATCAAAAGGGCAGAACGACTGGAGTCACTGTTCAATGTGAGAGAACACCCTGAGCCAGAACACTTTTCTAAATAAGTGCTAGGTAGCGTCCAGTAAGTACAAGGCAACATGTCTAGCCTCAGTGCTATGAGCAAACATGCCCCTGTCCTCCAGGAGCTGACAAAGTGCCTGGATAGGTGACACTACACATGCAAGGAAGCAAGAAGTTTGAGAGCATGAGGAATGGAACATAAAGAATGCACACAGGGCTAATGGTTAACCCAAACATACGGACCTACCCCACTCTGGGGTGTGAAGATGTACATGAGTGGTACTAATACCCGGAACCGGGCGTGCAGCGACTTAACAGAACAGACAAACTAACAGCAGACCTCTTTCTTGGTGAGCTGCACAGGGCATGAGGAAGGCAGCCCTAGGCAAAATGTTCGAGTAGATTTGTTCTTCAGTAAACTACCACCAGTCTTCCTTCTCTTCTGTATCTTCCTTCTCTTCTGTATCTTCCTATGGTCATTTATACAGCTGGTCTGTTCTTGTCCATTCTCTGTCCCTCATTCGTCTATAGACTTGTTGGGGACAGAGGCTCATTTTCCCCTCAGAACTCACCCAAGGGATTTGGCTCATTAAATGTTTGTTCAACTAACAAGTGGCCAAATATACCCCAAACTTTTGCCCCATCAAAAGTAGCCTGTCCTCTGCCCTTAGGAACTTCTCAGGTGATCTGAAAGGCCAAGGGAGGAATGTATTACTGGGTGTAAATGCTTTGCTATTAAATCTCCTACAAATTTTTAGCCCCAGTTTTCTCAACTATCAAATGCAAATAACTTCTGCTCTACATATTTCATGGTGAAATAACAGGGTACACTGTAATAGTAGTATATAACTGTGAGGTCATATTTTAGCTAGATTTTGTTGATAATATGGGTTTCTGGTATTAAAAGTGTAGTTTGTCATTTAGGTATCTCTCATGGTACAAGGAGGGGCCCCTCAAAACCCAGAATTATCTTCTGGAGGCAGGCGCCTTGTAGTACAGGCTTCCTCTGCTAGGTAAGTGTTCTAGGAACCCATCTGTATCAGTGTACCAGCTGGCATTGTTGTGAGAGGCTGTGTTTGGCTTCATTGAATTTTTTGGAATGCTTTTTCAATATGTTTGCCCATTTCATGATGGGTGATTTATGAGCACACCTGCCCACACTGTGCTGAGTATTCACCAGTGTTTGGTGAAAATGACCCTGCATGCCCTACCCTGCCTATTCACCTGATCTCACCCCAAGTGACTTTTTTGTGTGTTTCCCTGGATGAAAAATGTCCTCAAAAGGAAACATTTTGCTGCTGTGGAAGAGGTGAAACAAAAAATGGCAGAAGCACTAAAAGGCATCAAAATCAAGGAGTTCAAAACTGTTTTGAGCAGTGGAAAAATGTGTCTCCATAGGTGTGTTACATCAAATGGAGAGTACTTTGAAGATGACTGAAGTTTAAACATGTGAGAATAAATACACAGGTTTTTATAAATAAATTCTGGGGTTTGGGGGGTACTCCCTTGTATGTCAAGACAGTTAATATAGAGATCAACATAATTAATACAGCTTATAGAGACAGAAATAAATGCATTCTTTATTTTAAATGAACTTTTCTGGGCATGGTCTAGCTACTAACAGAACTGGACACATGAATCAATCTCTAGTTTTAGAGATGGCCTTACTCAAAAATAAAATTCTCCCCATTAAGCCTGATGGAAGTTTCCTCTTTTTGGAAACACATTGATTTCACTTGCATTTTTTTCCCCCTGCTTTTACTGGCTGTCCCTGCTCTAAAAACCATCGAATGCCAGGGTTGTCCAGGCTCTGTCTGGCCCTCTCCTCAGCCTCCCTCTTCCTCGGCATGGCTGTGCATCTTACCTAGACGTGACGATGCCCAGATGTGTAACCTCAGCTCAAACCTTCCCTCTAAGTTCCAGACCTCTGTATCCAATGTCTTTGTTTGACATCTCCATGAAGATGACTCAAAAGCACTCACTACCCAGCTAATTATGCCAGAAACTAGGGAATTTTATTCTTGACACTTCTTTCACTTTTACTCTCCACTCCCTGAGTCTTAGAGTCTATCCCTGAGAAAATGAGTCCAGGCCTGTTTTTCTCCATCTCCACTGCCGCCACCACTCTCATCTGGGATATCCAGGCTTTCACTGCCTCCTGGCTTCCACCGCCTCACTCCTCCAGGCCACTCTCCAAACCACAGCTGCTGACATCATTTAAAAACACTCAGCCACTTTCACTTTGATAATCAAAAGGTGACTTCTGACTGTTTCAGGAAAAATCTTCTTGTGACCTTGAAGCCCTGATCGGACCCAACACAAATCTGTAGCCTCATCACCTCTTACTTCCTCACACTGTCCTCTCCTACCAGTGGGCCTCAGGCCCCACACATGCTTCCTTTGCCTAAAATTCTCTTACCCTCCCCACTTCCTGCTTCACTTGGCAAATCCAACCTCACCTGCAAGACTCAGTTTAAATGCATCTTCCTTGAGAGGCCTCCCCAGCACCCCACCACCACCCCAGTTTAGAATAAGCCCCCTTCTTATTTATTTTTAAGCATCGTGTACTTGTACTCTTCAGCTTCATCACAATTCTCATTATTGCTATTTGTGCGATGTGTTTAGTGTGGACAGCAAACCCCATGAGCAGACCATGACAGCTAAAGTCAGCTTGGTGACAGGCACAGTGGGCCAGACACCCGGGTGAGCATTCATTCTCCATTCCTGCCTTTTTTAGGGGGTGCCTTACTGTACTGCTGAGCCTGGGGGGGCTAAAAATTACATTTTTCAAACTTCCTCATCAGTAGCACCCGGGCTGTAAAATCACAATGCCACCTTCCAGTTCAACCTGGAGCCGCATCTGCAGCATTGTCAAAGACTCTTTTAAGTTTTTTTAATAAAGATTTTATTTATTTTTAGAGGAGGGAATGGAGAGAGAAAGGAGAGAAACATCAATGTGTGGTTGCCTCTCACGCGCCCCCAACTGGGGACCTGGCCTGCAACGCAGGCATGTGCCCTGACTGGGAATCAAACCAGCGACCCTTTGATTCGCAGACCAGTGCTCAATCCAGTGAGCCACACCAGCCAGGGCAAAATCAAAAAGTTTCGATATCTATGATAAAAGTCATTAAGCACATTATTTTATACACTGAAAGTTAATTTTGCTTTTAAGATAGTCAAATGTGCATTAAAACTAAAAATCAAACAAGTCTATCACTGTATTATGATAAGTTCAGTCTTATAACTCAGGTTATATTTAATATGTGCAACATAGGGAAATGGAAAATGGTATTTATTTAAATGAACAATACACAAATAATTCTCAACTGAAATGCTGCTCCTTGTTCTCCTTTGATGCTGCTTAAAAATGTTTGTGAGAAATGGTTAACTTTGGGGATATGAATAACATTGTATGTAAGTTCAGGGCCACTCCAGGACAACTTTGAGAAGAAAAATGCCATTTTAAGCAGAAAGGGAAGAGTGTATGGAAAAGGACGAAAGTCCTGTCCCCTCCTGCCTCAGATCCGGGGTCCATGAGAGATCAGGAAATGAAGGCAAGCAAAGTATTCTGCAAAGCCAAGCCACTTCCTACTCTGTTCTCCCTACCCAGTCACGTTGAGGGAGCCCCTAAAACCCTAAGCCCTGATGATTAAAAAAAAAAAAATTACGCTTAAGCTTCTAAATCCTTGTCTTCTCCACACAGGACAGTTTCACTGGGGAAATGAACTGTTAGCATCACCAGATAACAGCTTCCATCCACCCTTCTTCATCTTTCTCTTCATGACTCAATTCAGCAGATACACAGGGTGCAGACACGCAGAGGAAACCTCGTCGGGGCTTACAGAATGGTGGCTGAGAGGCCCTCTGAGAGTTTCCACAGCTGCATTATCAATTCAACACTCTGAAAGTGAGTGGAGACTCTGGCAAAGGTTTGCAATCCGAATAACTGACAAGCTGTAGGTCAGTGTTAATGCCAAGACCAAACAGCTGTAGTTGGGTTTTTGGTGAATGTAGCACTGCCCCTGCTTGCTGCAGGGCAAAGAGTTAACAATGTGGAACAAAGGAAACCCCTGCCTGTGGGATCTGGAATGGTAAAGGGCTTTCTGCTGGGCACAGGTGTCTAAGGCCATTCATATTTCCAATTTAATTTTGAAAAACAGTTGTTTCAGTAAATTTTTCAGGAAAATTTAATCTTGTAATTACTTCCAGAAATGCTATGAAACCATTCCTGGAGGATGAATGATTTTATTTCCTCAAGGTCCATCGGTCAATCACTCAGCACTTATTGAACTTCCCCCAGGAGAAAAATCAACTATTAAGGAAATGGAAAACACAGCCCTGACTTTCCAAGAATCTTCCATGTGGAAAGAAAATAAAAAAAGATACAGTCGACAAATTATTGAAATCACTATATATTAAAAAAGTATAAATTAGAAAATCCTATTAATAGCTACACCTATGAACATAGTTCTTGACATGGGCTAAGATTTCAGAATTTAAAAAAAGGAGGTGGGAAGGAAAGTGGTTAACTAGATTGAACAATGCTAGTTTAGTTGTCTCTGAGAAGCAGTCTTCAAAGAAAGGTAAGTTTTAAACAGATGCAAGGGTGGTCATCTCTGTAATTCCCAACAAAGGATCTAATCTTAATGCTGGTTAGGGTCAAGTCCTCCTAACGTATGAAGCAACACAGTGCCACGGAACGCAAACTCATCAGTAGCCAAGAGACCTGGTCATGCCGTTCCAGGAGAGTTAATACCTCTGAACCCTCACCTGGCACTTTGAACTAGGGGTTATAATCTCATCCGGCTGTATCACAAGGTATCAAATGAGATATGCCAGTGCTTTGAAACCTGAGAGAGGTTATGCCTATCAAACTTATTTATTTATTGTTTGGCTCATTAGCTTTCATTTTTGTGCATATATTACTAAACATAATTTGCTTAGAAGTGAAGAAAATAGAAAATATTTAAAATAAAGTTAATCCTTAAGTCACTACCAAGAAGTCAGAAAACACTTTTCTCAAAGAATAAAAATAGACAATAATGAGAGCTTAGCTTTAAGAAACCAGGAGCCAGCAACAAAGCCGTGCTCAGGCACACAGGGTAACGGTGAGGCCAGAAAGCCACCCAGAAAGCCCAAACAAAATAAAACAAAATGCCGTTAGAACGCATTTTTGTAATATTTACATTCAGTTGACTTAGCCCAAATACTTGTTCACTTTTTCTGGTATTTGAATGTATTTCCACAGAAAAACAACTAATGGGTAATCTAATATGACTACATGCACACATCACAGTGGGGAAAGTAGGTCTAATGACAAGGACCAACTACTATTTGTATCCCCTCCCACCCCCCATTAGGAGTATTTAATCACAAGTAATAATTTTACCACCTTCAGGAGCCTCAATGCCTATGAAATTTCAAACTAAAGAAAGACAGAGAAAAGCTATGGTAAACATGAGGCTTGGAGCCTCAGGGGAAAATGCAGGGGAAAGAAATGAGTGAATTGAGGAAACGACCTCTTGAGAAGGAGGCGACTGCGTTATGCAAGAGAAGTTGACAGAGTTCCTGGATACCACCGGGTGTAAAAATAACAATGTCACCCAACCCCAAGCTGGTAGAGTTCCATAGGGTTTTTTTTTTTTTTGATCCTTACTTGAGGACATTTTTTCATTGCTTTTAGAGAGAGAGGAAAGGGGAGAGGAGAGACATTGGTTGCCTTTTCCTAAGTGCCCCAAACCAGGGATCAAACCTGCAACCTGGATATGTGTCCTGACTGGGAATTGAACCCCCAACCTCTCGGTCTAGAGAACAATGCTCCAACCAACTGAGCCACACCAGCCAGGATGAGTTCTGTAGATTTTTAAGGAAAGTTGAGTTCTTAAACCACTGCACTAGGCACTGAGGAAAGTGCCACTATCAGTACTCCTGTGTCTGCAACACGGTATCTTCTGGACCATGGCCCTTGGCAGGAGGGAAAGGCCTGTCTATGCCTGCCACAATGACTTTCAGAACTGTGGTAATTCATGGTCTGTCTTTTGCAGAAGACTGATGCCCCATGTTTCAAATGCTTTTATTTAGCTAGTTCACAGCTGGGCAGTTCTTTAAATTTGTTTTGAAGATACACTTAACTCCAAAGAACAGAGGCAACCACATATCATTTTAGTGTATTTCCTTCTAGGCTTTTGGGTTCTAAGTAGTTTGCAGACGGCTGAGCTTATAGAGCAATCCGTCCTGTACCCTACCCTTTCTCATTTAAGCATTCCCCAAAATACTTTGAGTAGGTGCTCAGTAACTATTTATACAAATATGACTGAATGGCTAGAAATTATTCTAATATGCATCTGTGCCATAATTCATCTTTTTCTTCTTTAATGTTGTTGAATCATTCCCTGGTATTTTGCCACATCCAGGTCAAGAGTTTAGCTTCTCAGTTCCATATCAGGCGAAGAACTGGGTCTCCTATGAGTGTTGCCTGGTTCCACTGGAGAATCACAAAAGCATGGACTGGACACCTTCAACTTTGACAACATAAACATCACAGTCATCAGCCTTGTTAGCATCTTGGGAGACTCCAACCAAGAATCCTCACCATTCTTAAGAGCTAAGTTCACATCCATCTCCTTTATGAAGCTTTAATACCCCAATGACTCCAGCCACTGCTATGTCCTCTGAACTCCTATAGCACATGCAACGAAATAATTACATAATCACCCCTCATTGTTTAATGTCATGTTATTCTCTCCTCTGGGATTAGTCCCACTTCCCTGTGATGAACACCAGCTCTTCTTGCTGTCAGCGTCTATTCAGCTCCTTCTGGTGACAGTGTCCTACATTCTTACCTGGGAGATCAGCCCCTCTCTGACTCCCCAGCTCAGTTCCAAAAGAACTGTGTCCAAGAAATTAGCACTTTCCGTTCGCCTATACATGGTGACTGCTTCAGGGACAGGCACACAACCCAAGATGGACCAATGACAGTCAGGCCCAAGACTTCTATTCATTTGGTGGAAGACACTTTCCAACTGGACTCTGATGAAAAATGTAGAATTAGGGCTATTGAGGCCATCTTGCTACCACGGGGTGAAGATAAAGCAAACACAAAGAAAGTGGAGCTGAGGTAAAAGAAAGAACCTGGTCCAGGCAAACTCTGTGAGCCTCTCCAGGATGTGCAACCTGCGGCCCACAGGCTGCGTGAGGCTCAGGATGGCTGTGTTGCAGCCCAACGCAAAACTGTAAATTTATGGTTTTAAATTTAAAACTTTGAGTTTTTTTGTGATTACATGCCACAATGAATTTAATGTATGACCCAAGACAACTCTTCTTCTTCCAGTGTGGCGCAGAGACGCCACTGCACAAGTTGGACAACCCTTGTGGACCAAACTACTCCTGGGACTTTGTATACATAGGTCAGTAAGTTCCCTTTTTGATGGAGCCAGCTTGAGTTATTTTCTGTCACTTGCATAATCAATTAGAAAACAGAATACTAAATGATTTGCCAATTAGATTTTGAACTCTCTGAGCCTGAGATTAAGCTTCCTCTGGTTCCCAAAAGTATTGAGAATAGTGTTCAATGTTGCATGTACACCTTGGGTCCACGGCCATGTTTTATTTTGCTTTGTATCTGTCCCAACACCTAATAGTGTGATGGACACAAAAAAAATCTGTCTGTTATTTCTTGGAGCTTGCCTCCAACTAGAATAAAACACTCTCACAAGCACCAATCCCATCACAGCCTGCTGGTGGAGACAATGTCACTAGCAATGCAGAGCGTCCTCTCATCTGCAATAGGATATGCATTTACCTCTTGGCATCCGGGGAGAATAGCTGGGGATGACCCTAAATCTCTTTGGGCAACAAATGATTTTTAGGAACACAGCACCAGTCGTCTGTCAACACCTCCAAATTCCAAGGGACCAACATTTGCCTTTTCAAGGAACATCTTAATTTTATTTGTTACTTTTGTGGTCTATAAACCATTCCTCGTCTTGGAATGTCAATGTCAAATTTTTCTCTTCTCCTTAAGAATCTCCAAAAGGATGATGCCTTTAATCTCTACTGCTCCAAAGCAATGAAAAAGAAACGTTTCACTGAAAGACTACTTTAAAAAACACCTAAAACTATTTAGATTCTACAGTGACAAATGCTATCTTTATTCTTTTCTTTCTTTATTGTGGGAAGAACAGTTAACATGTGGAAATAACCCTCTTAACAACTTTTTAAGTGCACAATACAGTATTGTTAACTCTAGGCAGTGTTGTATAGCAGATCTCGGAACTTAATCTTCATTCTTAATGTCTTCTAAAGAAGATACCCCTCCGCCCGTGCGTGCACACACACAACCCAAAGACCCGATGACACAGCTCAAAATTTGGAAATGCGTTCTCTACCACACGACTCTTCGAAAGGCATAGAGGACACCTGGTCTGTCCATCTGAAAAGCTTAAAGCCCAGGCATAGGATTAGAGAGGATAGGAGTATTGTTATTAATACTGTGACTTTTAAAATGGATGAAATCATGCTAAATTTCACAGTATCTTTTTTTTTTTTGATGGATACAGGCTATCATTATTGTGAAATCATTTCAACTGTGCTGACAAATGGGACCTACCTATTTTTGAAAGCTACAAATCCCACTGAGGTCACTACTACAGAAATATGTGGCGCCAAAAGTACAGACAGGAAAAGAAACGTGTAATTTTTTCCTAAGCAATCAGCTATGAATAAAATGCAAAAATACTTCATTCACCCAAGGAGAAATTGTTTTCTAAAATCTTCTTTTGTTGATCTTTTCAGAATTAGACTTTCAAGGTTGTGCTCTTGAATGTGCGGCACCAAGAAGTCATGTCACAATACATACCATTTTAGAAACATATTTCCAATTAGAAAATATATTGAAAAAAATGAAAGAGTGTTGAATGCCACAAAAACTACACTAGAAAAGATTTATTCCTGGAAAGAATGGCAACACTTTGCAATATAATACCGTCTTTAACACTTGAACTACAGGCACTGGTGGAAAAATCACCATCGCTCATGTTTTATATATATCCAAGAACTTCAAAAAAAACACGTGTTAAACTAATGCAAATACATTAAAAAGAGAAATAAGAAGGATAATAGATTTAAGTTACCAAAAAGACAAAATTCAGTTAGTGAAAATAAACTCAAATTCAAGAATCATAATTCTTGAAGCAATTCCGTACCTATCCATTAAAATAAGAAAGAAAAAAACTTAAGTAATAAGCTTCTTTAACTAGATTTTTACCAAATGTCCTCTATCTCATCAACCTAGGGGGATTACATAGTTGCTATGCAGCAAACAAATCCCATATGAATGAGAATTCCCTCTTTTTTATTATTTTACTTTTTAATTTGCATTTATTAGTGTGACATTAATAAAATTATATAGGTTTCAGGTGTACAATTCCATAATATATCATCTGTATATTCTATTGTGTGTTCACCACCCCAGTCAAGTCTCCTTCCATCACCATTTATCCCTCCACCCTCCCCCACCTCTCCTTATCCCTCTTTCCCTCTGGTAGACACATACTACTGCCTCTGTCTATGAGTTGTTGTATTTATTATTTTTGCTTAATTTACTTTTTTCACCCAGCCCCCCAATCCTCTCCCCCTCTGACAGCTATAATTCTGTTCTCTGTATCTATGAGTCTGTTTCTATTTTGTTTGTTTATTTTGTTCATTAGATTCCACATATAAGTGAAATCACGTGGTACTTGTTTTTCCCGGACTGGCTTATTTCACTTAGCATAATACTCTTCAGGTCCAACCTGCAGAAGTAAGATTTCTTTTTTTGTATGGACAAGTAGTATTCCATTGTGTAAATTTACCACTGGTTTTTTTTTTTTTAAATCCATTCATCTACTGGTGGGCACCTGGGATGCTTACAAATCCAACAGTGCAACGGACATAGGGGTGCATGTATTCCTTCAAATTAGTATTTTGGGTTTCTTTGGATAAATTCCCAGAAGCAAAATTGCTGGGTCATAAAGCAGTTCCATTTTCAATTTTTTGAGGAAACTCCATACTGCTTTCCACAGTGACTTCACCAATCTGCATTCCCACCAACAGTGTACGAGAGTTCCCTTTTCTCTACATCCTCACCAGCACTTATTTGTTGATATATTACTGTAGCCATTCTGACAGGTGTGAGGTGGTATCTTGTTGTGGTGTTAATTTTGCATTTCTCTGGTGATTAGTGACATTGAGCATCTTTTCAGATGTCTATTGGCCCTCTGTATGTCCTCTTTGGAGAAGTGTCTGTCTATTCAAGTCCTTTGCCCATTTTTTCATTGGATTGTTATTTTGGTGTTGAGCTTTATAAGTTCTTTATAAATTTTGGATATTAACCCCTTATTAGATGTATCATTGTTGAATATCTTCTCCCATTCTGTGGGTCTTTTCGTTTTATTACTGGTCTCCTTTGCTGTGCAAAACCTTTTTAATTTGATGCAGTCCCATTTGTTTTTTTCTTTTGTTTCCCTTGCCCAAGGAGATATATCAGAAAAAATATTAAGAGAAATGTCCTCTTTTTTAATGAACTCTAAACCACTAACCTAAATCCAGTAAAATCCTAGGCATTTTACATATATTATCTCATAAAGGCTGCAGAACAATTCCATTACATAGGAATTTTATCTCCATTTAAAAAAAGAGAGAACTGCATGCAGAAAAATATCTCACCCAAGATCACAAGATCATGTTTAATTCCCCAAGAAAACCTACAGCTTTCCCTGCCATTTTGATAAGAGCTTCACAAGGCCCCTAAGACCTCCAGGTCCCTGCAGGCTGCCTGGGACCACTCACTGCTGGAAAATGTGCACCAGCCAGAATCCAAGAGATCTCCAGTTGGTCCTGGCTTCCCACTGACCACAGAAACCACCCTCCCTCTGGCCTCAGCTCACGAGGAGGTTGCACTGGTAAGCCCTGGCTCCTTCTGGTTCTAATAGATGAATTTGATTTGGAAAATTGACCTTTAACCAGGTTTGAATGATTTTCTTTCTCTTTTCCTAAGCATATTCCACCCAATAATTTATAACATGTTACTGTAGTCTTTAGCCATAAAATGACTCAACTGCCCTGAGGACTAACTGGACACAAGGCCTTCATTTAATTGCCATAAGGAATGGATGTATCTACTAAGGAATCTCTTTCAAAAGGCAGTTTTCTGGATGATAATACTGCTGGTTATCTTTAATGTAGCTTAAAGATCACATGTTTTATGTAGCTTCCCTACCAGCCCACATAGCTCCCTCCCACAGTAGAACTCTCAGTCTCTCCCGGCTGCAAGGTGCAGACACAGCGTACTTAGTACACTATGCAAGCATTGGTGATGGTTTCCATGAACCTGTCTGTCTAAATGTGAGCTACTCGAGGGCAAGACAAAATCTTATCCCTGTACCCCCGGCACCTACTCTTGCTACCATGTTGGGCAATGCAGCTGATGTTCAATAAATGTCTGCTTGAATATTACCTTTTTTAAAAGCCAGGAAGATGAGGCCTGGTGGAGGTAGGCAAGGGTTGGGGGGAATATGGGAACATTTGTAGTAGTGTAAACAATAAAAATAAAGTTTGGCTCTGGCCGGTATGGCTCAATTGGTTGGGCATCATCCCACAAACTAAAAGGTTGCTGGTTCGATTTCTGGTCAGGGCACATACCTGGGACGCGGGTCCAGTCCCCAGTCAGGGCATGAGCGGAAGACAGCTAATAGATGTTTCTCTCTCACATTGATGTTTCTCTCCCTCTCTTTTTCCCTCCCCTTCCCTCTGTCTAGAATCAAAAATAAAAATAAATTATTTTTAAAGCTTTAAAAAAATTTAAAGAAAAGGCAGGCAGGTGAGAGAAGAGAATCTAGGTGATCTGTGCACTTTATGATTCACTGGGTCCTATTAAATAAACCCTGACCAAGTTCAGCCTGCCTCATTGTACAAAAAAGACCTGTTTCCTGAAAGGTAAAGAGTTTTATAAATTGATCCATAATTTCCAAGAACCTTAACCTTAACTTCAAATGTAACATTTCTTTACAATTATCTTTAATAATCTGTATATCCTCCATCTCTGACAACAATAAATATTTAAGTACACTAGAGAGCTTCTGTAACTTAAGAAAACTGGCAGGATCTATTTTTTTAAAGCAACAGGGTATGTCATGGAAATTGAACACCACCTTAGTTAATCTATACTGTCAAGACTTGAGTGTCTTAACTTAGACGATTTATCTAGCCTTACAGCTGCAACCACAACATGACAAAATCATTTATCTGCGCGTGTCTAAAAGGAATCAGATGGAGGTTTCCCTTAAAAGATACAGTATTTATCCCCCAAACTCATCTTGTTTTAAATTCAAGCTTGTGTATATTAGACTATATACCTATCTATACGAATGCTTTTAATATATGAGAACACAGGAAACATCAGGCGTTCTGAAATCAGGCCATGGAACCATGTCAATCAAGAACACCCCTTTCCTCTATGCCCTGTACACAAGGTGGGGCCAATCGAGAAGGCTTCGGAGGAGGGCGACATTTTAAACCGAGTTTGAAAGGAAAGGAGAGGAGACAGTGGGAACAATGTTTCCTAATAATGGAGGAGCAGGGCTGACAAGACAAAGGAGGAAGCAGAAAAGCAGTGTGCCTGGACAGCAGAGGGATTCCTTGCCAGACACGGGAAATCCTACCAACAGGATAATGAGATCACTGGCTGATGAGATCATTGTTGGACAGCAGCTCAGGGCTCACAGATGCCCTGGAGCCACTCAGCCCTTTCCCTCTTCCAGCTGAGCCACTGCTCCCTCTCTGGCTTGAAAGCACTAAGACCACTGCCTTGTATTCTGCAGCCCTTTCTTCTCACCTCATTGGAATTTCATGGCCTAAGTCAGTATGAGCTTCTAATTTAAACCATAAGCTCCTTGTGGGCAAGGAACTTGTTTTTTACTGATGTCCTTCCCCTTCCCCTGATACCTGGTATATGTAATAGTAGGTACTCAACACATGTTGCCTGAATGATGAATCAGTAAATGAATATATTATCTTCCACATTTCAGAACACAAAGTTACAAATACCAAAGGCAGATTCCAGGGGCTGAGGACCACAGAGAAGAGGCTGAAAATGAAAAAATTAGATACAGGAGGAAAAGCACAGACAAGCACTGGGGAAGATAAGGAAAGGGAATGGCATGTGGAAAGAGCCCTGTGAAATTCAGTCAGAGGCAGAAATGAACTAACAATTTGTACAGATAAAATCTCCTAAGCTACTAGAAATGATTGCCTTGGCAATTTATCATGAGGCCAACTCTAACAAGCTGGGTGCAAGTACAAAAGAGGAAAACACAAGTAAGTAGCCTCCACTTATGCTGGAGGAAGCAGAAAAGACCAGCTCTGTATCCAGTCTGTACCCTCAAAACAGGGTTTGGCACTATTCCTTACTTCAAACATCCCCCACTTTCCATTTTCACTTTTAAAAATAGATTAAAATTCATTAACCTAGGCACCTCTGCTTCTCTATCGGAGTGTTCTTCCATCCGTTCTATCTCCTATCTTCCCACACTCCATATCCTCTCCTCTTCCCCTTTACCAAATAAGATTCAAAGAACCAAGAGCCCTTTGTAAGATCAGCTGAGTTTTCTCTATGGCTTGGCTCCAGAGCTTTTTCAGTGAGATTCTGGTGACTGCTGAAGAGGATTTCTGAAATGTTACGCTGTGGGGTTTCCAAAACGCAACCTCAATTTGGTATTTGTGAGCATGCCAGTAGATGCAACTGAAAACACTTTACACATAATCAAGGGTTCTTGCCTTCAGTGTTCAGCTCTGCCCATTACTGTGCAAGGTATGTCACTGTTCATCTGGGGAGGGGAAGGAATACACTCCTGAGTTAAGAGTAAAAGCTCTGTGGACAAGATGCAAAGTTAACTAATGTAAAAGGAAACTTTAGCCTGATGAGCACTTGAATGGCTTAGAAAAGCATGGGCCCCCACCAGGAAATGGAGAAGTTATACTAAGAGAGCATATCTGAACACAGAGTGAGGAAATAACTAAAAGCCAACGGTGGGACATCTAAAGACCATGATACAAACTGTCCCCATAAAATCCGATCGCCTGACCAAACCAGGAATCTGCAAGCCTGGCCTTAGAGTGGAATGCAGAAATCTAGGTGGGTCTGGGCCAAGCAATGCAGCCCACAGGCAGTCTGCATAATCCAGAATATGCTGGCCCAGGATAAAGAGGGAGGGGAAGGGAGTTGGTAAACTCCAAAATTCTGTGGTCAGCCTGGAAATAGGATGCCCGGTCTGTCTGCTAATACTACCTATAGTCTGGTGAGCACTGGTAGATCAACCGCCTGAGCTTCAGGTCAGCAGTAGATTGAGAAAAAACTGGCAATTCTAGCTAGATTTAAATTCTTAGCTTTCTATGTGTGTGATCTCAAAGGACATATTTAGGAGCCTACTTCCTTTTCTCTAAAAAGGTCTTTTTTGACTATTACAATAGTATTAAATATGTATTTGCTCAATTAGTAAATTAAAAAAAGTTAACTGAAATAATGTATGCAAAGAACGGGCACATAATTGGTGCTTAATAAATGTCACTACTTTGACCCTTCGCTTCCGCACTGACTTTTAAGAAACTCTTTGTGTTTCCCATGTGGTTCTCTGTGTGGCTTTTTCTTAATGTGTGAAATAAACAGAGTCATTTTTTCCAATTATAGAGGTAATACACATTCATTGTAGAAAGTGAACATATTACACATTACATTGGTAAACTGAAAAATGTACCAAATTGTCCAGATAGACCTGATTATATTCTTACCAACAATGTGAATGTAGTTTTAATTTACATTGACTACTATTGTGGCTGAACATTTTCATGTTTACTAATCATTTTTTTATACTTATGTGTTTTTTCGTGGTCATGTTTTTTACCCATTTTCTACTGAATTGGTTTTTCTTAATCATACACACACAAAACACTATGCTAGTGTTTCTCCAGTTTTTTCTTGTGATTTTATTTATGGTGAGCACTGATGATAAGAAGTTTTCAGTTGTATGTGGTCAAATCTGCCAGCTTTCCCTTTACGTTTTCAGTTTGGTGTTTATGCATTTTTAAACAAAATATCTACAATTTTTGAAATGATTTACTCTTTATTTTTATACTAATAAATGTTTGACAGATTTAACACAAAAGAAACAGCTTTATGATCTTAATACAAATTACTATCCCAGAGCCACAAATACTGTCATTTGTAAACTAAAAACTGTACTTGTATGTAGTAGCACATCTCATTAAATGTTCAAGTTTTATACCAGAATTCTAAAAACACATCAAATATTAGACATAATTGTTCTTTATTTCCCATTATATGAAGTTTTATTCTTGTTCACACTATGTAGATGTGGGGTTCTTGGGGAAAAATTCAAATAGAGAAAAATTAGGAAAAAAATCTGTAATACTAAAACCTAAAATAACCATTATTAATATTTTGAGAATTTTTATGTATATATCTTTATGCACATATTTGATACATTCATTGAGACATACATATACATATGTATGTATACAGATATACTTATGTACTTTTACATAAACAATTGGCTCTATATCTGTCTTAATCACTTCACATTTTTTTCCCTAATCTTCCTGCCACTCCCAAACCTCATAGCCAATGTTGACAGTTTGGCTTATATGTATAATAACAAAAACAACTCAGACACACTTTGTATTTTTAAAATATATAATTATATTACATATACTTCTCTGAACCTTCCTTGTGGTTTAGTGAAATGGTCTCACTTTTAATAAATAGTTACTTAATATCTCAGAGTATGAATGTACTACAATTTGTCTATCCTACTACTGAAGGTCATTTACTTCGTTTCCAATGTTTTAATGGTATATACAATGATACACTAGGACAGACCACATATTAGGACACAATGATGCAAATAAATGCATGCATACACGCACACACACACACATCTCCTCACTAACCAGTGTTTTTACATCTAAGGGATAGATTATCAGCAGTGAGATCATGGGGTCAAAGGCTATATATATTTTAATTTTGATAGGTATTTCAGATGGCTTTCCAGGAAGACTATAAATATATAACATTCTCCACAATATTTAAGATAGGTTTCTAATAAACTTGACTATATTAAAGTTGCCTTATCACATATATCCTGAAGAAAAACTTAAATACCCATAGAACACATTTTCATCATTCTCTCCAAATTCCAGTGATATGAGCCACGGCGTTGGTGGTATAGTGGTTAGCATAGCTGCCTTCCAAATTCCAGTGATATGAATTTTGCTACTTTTATTACCCTCTTTGTTGCCCAATAACACTCTTATCTAATCTTTAATACTAAATAAGGAAACACAGAAAAGAATATATTTTACAAATTTTTCCACCATGGAGTTCAAAAAGAATATCTAAAATTTTTTAAGAGGTGTAATAGCTTTAAAATATATCCAATAGCCCTGGCTGGTGTGGCTCAGTGGATTGAGTGCCAGCCTGTGAACCAAAAGGTCCATTTTGACTCCCAGTCTAGGGCACATGCCTGGGTTTCGGACCGGTTCCCAGTAGGGGGCATGCGAGAGGCAACCACACATTGATGTTTCTCTCCCTCTCTTTCTCCCTCCCTTCCCCACTCTAAAAAAAAATGAATAAAATCTTTTAAAAATTAAAAAAGTAAAATAAAATATATCCAATAACATATCAGTTAGCAACCACAGCTTTTAGGTTGGCCACATAAACTATAGTGGGGAGGAGAAAAGCTCGGTATGTACAAAAGTCTCAAGAGAAACCTTTCAACACCTCTTTCCCAAGTTTACTAAAGGACAGCTTTTTATGCAGCAGAAAGGCATGAATTTAGGAAGTCTGTTTGGGAAATTTATCAATCCAAAAAGATAGAATCAAATACTTAGGGACAACCAAGAAGCAACTCTAAAATTCCACTCAGAAGTCGACTGCAAACCCCAAGGTGAACAGA
This sequence comes from Desmodus rotundus, assembly GCF_022682495.2. Classification (NCBI taxonomy): domain Eukaryota; kingdom Metazoa; phylum Chordata; class Mammalia; order Chiroptera; family Phyllostomidae; genus Desmodus; species Desmodus rotundus. Next base: position 142,826,716 of record NC_071390.1, read on the forward strand.
GCCACTCTGTCAAAATCTAGCAGATGGCTTATCATCAAACACTTGCTTCACCCTGCACCAGCCCCACTGCGGTTCTTCTCCCAGGCCCAGCACTCACTGCACTGTTTCCGGACACCTACTTTTCTACAGGCCCCATCTGAAAACAGAAAAGCAGTCACTAACATTTCATAAGCCTCCCCTCTTTGCTCCCATGTACACATTTTTTTCATTATGTTTGTAAAAAGTTTTTAACAATTTCATAATGATAATATGCCAGCACAGCAACAGAATAACCAACATTTGTATCTCTGCAAGAAAGTTAATAATTGGCTGAGTACCTGTTTTAGTAAAACTATTTTTGAGTAAAATACATTGACAATACTAATAAGTATACCAAATAAAATAGAAATAAAAAATACTCATGTTTTAACCCATAGATTATAACCCTGTAAAAATAATAGTGTGTTGACTGGGACAGAAATCCTTCATCAGATGCAGAATAATATTTTCCACAACCTGTAAAATACCTTATTTTAACCATGTAAGAATGGGTACCAGTGACTTCACATGATGTTTAAAAGAGCAAGATCTTGGTCAAGTAGCAAGGAAATTAAAATAACTAGTATTCAATTACATCCCATTAAATAGCCTTAAATTAATTTCTCATATAGGGAAGAGAAAGTAACCAGCAAATTTTGACATGTATATTCGAATAGAGTCTACTACTCTTGAAATATTGTGTGATCATTTCACAGAACACCGGATTATATTTATGGCAGCAAATACCTTAAGATCCCACTATAAACTCCTTGGCTTTGAATGTGTTGGCTTTCATCCCAAAGTTTAGAGTGAGAAAGTTACATCTATGTGGTTTTAATCATTCTTCAATAAACAAAGGATCATTTATAAAACAAACAGGTATAAAAACAGTTAACACCTAAAAAATGAAATATTTCTCATGTTACTTTCCATGGACATATTTTTCACACTAGATTTTTAATAGGAGAGGTTATAAAATTGAAATTCCCTTGGAAAGTGAATCCTTTACTCATATGTCTTGACTAGAAAATGTGTCTTTTAGACAGCTTTCTTTAGAGACTAATACCTGTAAAAAGAACATTAGAAAAAAAAACTGAACAGCAGTTTTTAAACCCCTCCAAAATATTTTAGAAGTAGGTCATGCTTTCATTATTGTTATAACTCTTAGCCATGGAAAATTTTGAAATTTTCAGTGAACTTATAAGTAATGTTTTTAATTGGTCTTAAAAAATCTCTTAAATTAAAAGATTTTCTAAAAGTTCCTCAGGCGTTTTTATCATCGACTATCACTATAAAACAATGGGTTGATTTCAAAGCAAAACTAAGGTTTTTCTTTTCTGATTATCAAAAAGCTTTTCTTCTCTTAGATGCTGAATGAACTAGATGCTTCTGGGTTACATTTTAATGTGGTACAAAGTAAAAAGCCCTTTGTTGGCTTCTTACAAGTTAGGCAGCTCTCAACTCAAAATGCATTTTCTCCAAAATTGAATGTTATAAATAGAAGTTGGTTTTCTAAACTAGTCCAAAAAATTCTGTATAACCCCTATGTAAATGAAGTATCATTGCATGTGTTTGATGCAGAAAGTACCAGAAAGTTCCCTTTGAACTATCCATTCTATCATGAATATTAGTCATTTAAGAAAACACTACTGGAAATTATATAGAAAAATATTTACTTCTTTGGAGCCTGGTGCTTGAAGCAAAACACAGTTTCGGCTGTTTTGTAAAAAACAAATGAGATAATTTATTAGCAAACTCTGGGGATGTATCCTCGTGTCTGGTTTTTGTTAACTCTATTATATTTTATGTTTCATTTTTCATAAAACACTCATTTCAATACCCATTCTTTTGTTGCTAGTTGATAACAACACTCTTATATAGAAAATTACTGGTGTAAATTTGTTTAGGAAAAGCATGTGTAACTGACAATTTGAACATTCCTATGGAGCTTTTGGGAGCTCTGGAGACTGAGGGCACTGTACTTAAGTCTCGCTTTATTTCAAAATTTATGGTTCTGAAATTCTTTGATAGGTAAGTGCTCCAAGTGCTGACCATATGTTTTCCTACTAAAATCAGGAAGGAATTTTTTTGGTATACAAAAAGAAAAAGAGGAAAACAGGAGGCTGAAGATCAAATAAGAGGTCAGAATGGATGTGTATATACATTTTTTAAAAAACAACCTTGTCTGAAGTGGGAATTAAATTATGAAAGAAAGAGGAAGAAGGAAGGAAAACTGGCTACGTAACTCATCTCCTTGTGGTGTCGAGGGCGTAGAGCTGCGGACGGGGCAGTCAGACCTGGTAAGCCGGCAGGAAGGCAGCTCACACCCAGAGCTCTACCTGATTAATCTGTTCCAGAGGACAGACTCTGGAATAGATCAAAATACTCCTCATCCACAGTGCTGTAACCTTACAATATGCTCACATCAGTTACATTTTCAAATGTATTTGTATTTTCAAACTAATAATATTTGTTGTCTACTAACAATAATATTTGAAAATACAAAGCATGTCTGTCCAAGGTACACCTGAGAATATGTATAGGGATAAATCCAGCCAAATGTTTGGGACATCTACACACAAAAAGGGGTGGGAACTGGGAAGAGCCAGAAAAAACAGAAATGAACACCTAAGTCCAGAGGAGATGGATGCAGAGAAGAATTCCAGGACAGACTCAGAAGGGGCAGAGAGACACAGAGACCTACACAACATACAGATGACGAGATAGAGAAACATCAGGAAGAGGCTGGGAACTCAACATGATGAGTCATGTCAACCTTAGTTTAGGGGAGCCTTCTTCAACATGTTACCCAACTCCAAACCGTAAATTCCAGCTCTCAAGCCGTACAAAAGTGTGCTTGCAGGTTATATTGTTAACTAAGAAGCAGGATAGGGGATCAGGATATGATACCCCAAAACATGCCACTTTGACAAGAGAATTATTCTGAGCTGAAGGCATTTGAGATCCTGAAACCCGGTATTTGCCTAAGAAGAGAACTTCTCAGAAGAACTCAAATGTCATAAACCCTGTCACTGGGACGGGCTCTGACCTACTCTTCTTGGAGAGGAGAGGTCAGTACCACATCCAGAGAGACTCCTTACCTCCCAGCTAGTCTACGGGCATTATTTATCTTTCCAACGTCATTTGCTTTTCCAGAAGTCCCCTCTCTCCCTCCCTTCCCCCAATAAATCAGGAATATAGCCACCAAATTCCAAACATTCCCTTGAGTTACTCATCACAGGTGTCTGGGCCATGTACGTGGTAATAAACTTGTGCTTGTTTTACTCTCATTAATCTGTTTCCTGTCAGTGTAATTTACAGGACCTCAGCCAATGAACCTAAGATGGGTGATGGGCAAAGTTAAGTTTTTCCTTCCCTGCAGTAGCAATGTGAACTTTTTCAAGAAAATTAGTGAGCTCCTTAGAAGCCTTCTAATGTAACACAGTGTCATTTTCAAGGGCAAGAACTGATCCAGAATCCCCTCCTGCAGCCTCATCTCCTGCCTCCCTGTCCAAGGCCACCTCCTAGACCAATAACCCCTCTGAACACACCTGGGTGCTGCTGAACTGCCGAGCCATTGCCTCTGGTCTGAATGCCCCACAAAGCCCCAGATCTCCCAGGGTAGCAACTTCATGGGAGTTCAACTATCACCTCCTCCAGGAAGTCTTCCCCACTGCTCCCTGCCAAGGATGGTTTGGGTTCCTTCCCTGTGTCACACACACATCATCATTATGCTTTTATGGATGATACTCCAACTAAACTAATTTATTAAGGGCAGGGCCTGGGGTTTATTCCTCTTTGTTTTTCCAGAACTTAATGCAGGAAAATGCAATCAATGTATATTAATTAATTTATTAAAATGACCACAACAGTCACAGACAGACCTAAGAACTAAAACCAGGTATCTCAGTTCTGGTCCAGGGGTGTAGTTTCAAGTCAGGGGCATATTAAGGGGCATCAATCTAGCATACAATATCCAGAAAGAAATTTTAAAAGGTGTACAAATCATTTTAACAGCATTTAAACATATGACAAACACAACAGTTGCAAAACAACTGTAAGTAACTGCTTCTTCCGTTCCTGTAACACCTCATACCAGACCCTTCTAAAAGAAAATTCACACTACTCATCTAACTGTGGACTATTATGCAATAGGAAGACAGAAAGCACTGTTCCCAAACCAGCCAAAAATAAACTACACCCTTAAGCAGGATGACTGACAGTCCTTATAATTTTATCCCAGGGAGAACAATAATAGATACTATTTTTATTCATATCAGTATTTAATCTTTTTTCGTGAGTAATATACTGGATGGCACTAATTCCTACGGGTTAATTATATATTCCCTCCAAAAGAATAGGTTTTTCTTTAGCTTTGTTTTACTGAATTCACAGAACCACCCCAGAGGAATATTACAGCCAAATCAAAAGTCATTCCACCAACTGAAAGACCAACTTATTTCATGCAGAAATGTGCTATGCAAGCAAGACGTGTTGACTCCACCCTCTTAGTTCTATACAGAGCCTTTGTTTTTCTTCTGCTTCTTCCTGTTTCTAATATGGTGTCAAATCTATCTCATGCAGGCTGATAACGAAACATTCAACCGCAGGGGAACAGGCTTTCACTTTCCTTAACATCTTGGATTCAGAGCAACTAGTAGACACTGCCCTGCACATGGCATGCACTTATAAAACATTAACTACCTTGACATCTGTATCTACACTATGCTCCACTAATAACCCCTTTTTGCTGTACGTCACTTTCTTCTGGTGAGCCTTCCTTTAAAGGCCTGGTTTCCATGCTTATCAGACACCTCTACTAAGAATCATGCTTCAGTGATCGGAGAGAGGAAGAGACTTGGGAGCAAAGGGGAGGCTTGCTGCTTTTGCTACTCAACTTTTCTTCCTTCAACATCCAGTTATGCATTTAACAAACTTTTATTGTGCACGCACTAAGCTAGATATAGTTCACTACCCTTCGCCCCAGCTGACAATGGATGGAAATATTTTCTGCAAATGAATTTTATAATTATAGATTCCTTATAGCATTAAAAATTTTTATTTAGACTCCTAACCAGTTTTGTTTTATTAAGAAATTTCCACCTATAGTTTACTTGGGCAGTTAAAACATAGTCAAGGTAACCATTAATCAAAGAGAATTTATTTAATTGCTTTAAGAGAACATAGGTCAGAATGGTCATCACTGTATGTGACATCATTCTGGTCCTTCATTCTTATAATTTACACTTTTATTATTCATATAACATTGACTAGTACACTGATTATTGACAACATTTGTATTAATACAAGAGTGGAGAAAGCAACAAGCAAATGAAATTCTCCTTTCATAGCCACCATTACAAAGACACCTTTGCTTTAATTCATAGAAAAAACCCAGGAAATAAGGTCAATAAACAAGTCACTATAAATTAGGAAGAGTCTCTTAACAGATGGTTCCCTTAACTGATCACTGTGTCACATTCCTTATGACATGAGAGCTACAGTTCTGCGAATGGGCTGTCATATCCACTCCACGCAGTGAAGAGAAGACGAACAAGGCCAGGAAATGTTAAAGCCTTACTAATCCCTTAGTCATCATCCTTGAATGCTATTTTTTTGACATTTCCCAACTCGGAAGAAGGGTACTGACTTACATTTTGGTAAAATATAACGTAAATTATTGTACAGGATCTATTATTTAAATACTTTGTGGATGTTGACAGGTAATTCCCAAGCACCATTCATAGGCAAATGAGCAAACTGTCCCTACTGCAGGGCCACCACTCCGCTCCCTGCTCTAACGCAGCAGTCTGCATGCAGTTCAGCTCCTTCTCTTCCTCACGCCTCTCCTCTTTCGGTCTCCTCCTAAGGTTCAACGCAGAGCATTTTAAAAAATATATTATTCCACTGACAGCACAGGTTCAAAGACTATGGTCCAGACATGTGCTTCATTTTCCAAAAGTTTCTTCTACTTGATAGAACCCTTTACCAAGTTGCATTAAACAGCAAATAAAGTTAGGACTTCATCTAAATTAATCAAAACATATTAGAAACGAGCACAAACAGAACTTTCCGCTAATGAAGCCTTGCCACTGCTGGCAAAGTGACCGTTCCAAGATGTTGAGGACCAGTCAGTCCTGGATCAGAATGTATTGTTCAGCCTTCAAAACTGATTGCCTCTCAGCCTTTTGCCTCACTACCTGAACAAAATGGCATTTGATGTGTATGTGGCTAGATCAAGAGGGGTATTCTAAAAGTCTGAATGTGACAGAAAAAGTTACAGGCGGTGAGTCTCTTCGCCTCACATCATTTCACTTTAAAGGAGAGTTCCCAACTGTTGGAATGCAAGGAGAGACCAACCAAAGGGAATGGTTGCCTCCAATGATGGGCTGATGAGGGAGACTTTTTGTTTTCTGAGTTTCCCAAAACCCAGTTACTCACAGGCTTTTCTTGCTAAAGAATCACAGGGGAGAGGACAAGAAGTACAAAATTCATTTGTTCAGTGAAAATTTACTGAGCACCGTCTACATTCCAGGCACTGATGTAGGTGCGGAAGGCACGGTGGTGAACAAAAAACCCCTTGCCCTCATGCAGCTTCTCAGTGTGAGCAGACCATTCCAAAAACACAGAGGATGTCAGTGGTTCTGCATACTGTGGGGGAAAGGCTGCAGTAAGAGGGAGGGGGAGGACGGGGGTTGCGGTATCGTGTAACGAATTTTGGCAGCATGAGCCTATCGGGTAACTCTGGATGGTAAACCTGAAGTGACTGAGAGGCCACGCAGCTCAGGAGCGTCACTGCCACAGGCGCGCACGCGTGTGTGTTAGAGACATCAACTAGAGTGTAGGGTTATATCTGGCAGAGGGTTACTCTGATATGTCATACTGCCAACATCAGAAACAGAAAAAAAAGCACATTATTTTTATTGCAAATTCCTTACATTTCTCTTTGATATTATAGTTAGGGCATTATTTTTATTTTTTAAATGTGTGTAGCCCTGGCTGGTGTGGCTCAGTGGATTGAGTGCTGGACTGCAAAGCAGAGTCACTGGTTCAATTCCCAGTCAGGGCACATGCCTGGGTTGCGACCAGGTCCCCAATAGGAGGCACATGAGAAGCAACCACACACTGATGTTTCCCTTTCTTTCTCCCTCCCTTCCCCCTCTCTAAAAATAAATGAAATCTTTTTAAAAAATGTGTGTGTAGATAATTTCTGTATTCTATGAGTTTCATATCAAAATAGTAAAGGACGTGACAATATACGAGGGAGGTCCCCCCAAACAGAATTCATTAAAAAACTGTTTATTCTTACATGTTAAACTTCAGTCACCTTCAAAGTACTTTACATTTGATGCAATACACCTATTGAGACGCTTTTTCCACTGCTCTAAACAGTTTTGAACTTGTCAATTTTGATGCCTTTTAGTGCTGCTGCCATTTTTGTTTCACCTCTTCCGCATCAACTAAACGTTTCCCTTTGAGGACATTTTTCAACCAGAGGGGAAAAAGAAGTCACTGAGGACGAGCCTGGGTGCATAGGGAGGGTGGGGCATGGGGGTCATGCAGTTTTGGGGCAAAAACTGCTCAACACTCAGTGTAGTGTGGGCAGGTGTGCTTGTAAATCACCTATCATGAAATGGACAAATGTACTCAGTCCCCCCCAAAAATTCAGTGAAGCTCAACACAGCCTCTCACAATGCCAGCTAGTACACTCATACAGATGGGTTCCTAGAACACTCACGTAGTAGGAGAAGCCTGTACTAAAAGGGGTCTACCCTCCAGAAGATAATTCCATTTTGGGGGGTCCCCCCTCATATGAATTGGAAAGAGGTGGTACTGGGTCTGCTTGGGTTGAGTATTCCTGCTGTGGTGTGTTCATTCACACGGAGCCCTGGGGAGTCGAGAGAGTCACCAGGGAGTCCATGCTCCCTAGGTTACGTTATTATAGGGAGTTAGACCCAAAGTTACCAGGCAAGTCAAATGAGGAAATAACTACAAGTTGTAAAAGTGTTATAAAAGAGACAAACAAGGGACCTACAGAGAACAGGGTTGGGGGAAGGTTTGTTTAGATATAAGGGTCAGGAAGAATTCCCAGAGGAGCACCAGGGGCAAGAGCAGAATGCCCAAAAAGGCTGTGAGGTAATGCTTACACTGGGGGCACATCTCAGTTTGGATTGGCCACAGTTCCAGTCCCCCACAGCCCTCGTGGCTGCCATGCAACTGAACTGGCTCTGAGAGGATATGAACGGCGACGATGAGCCATAGGTTCATGGGCGTCCAGTACGCCGTTCTCTTGACTTTTGAAATTTCTTAAAATTTCAATTAATAAAAAGTTAAAAGGAAAAAATGCCACTAAAAGTGCATGTAGTTGTCAGTTCCCTACAAATGATTTGCTTAGTTTACCAGGCAATGACAGATCCTAAAACCATCAGAAAAAAACATTTTTAATGAAGCTAAAATATAAGTTGGAATCTCAGTCACTATGGCACTGCAGTGGCCCTCCAGCTGAATTTCTAAATAACAGCAACAATTTGGAGGTTTATTAAAAGGAAGTCCAGTACGTTCCAATGAAGGGTCAATATGATAGGCCCCTAAGAGCTCTTAAAAGACTTAAAATACTAATACGCTCATCTGCTATTGTGGTTCTTCTAAATGAAAACCATTAATTATGTCAATACAGATTTTATGAGGCCAGGACATCAGTTAAAGCTCCTTTAACTTTTTTACTCCTTCTAAACCAATAAGAATAAATGATACAAAAATTACATTCAGCTTTATTTTTTTTATTTTGAAATAAAGTTAACATGCAACATTGTATAAGTTTAAGGTATAGAGTGTTACTTTGACACATTTATGTACTTTGCTCCACTTTTATTTTAAAAATATCTTTATTTTGTTACAAGTGCCTGAAATACCCTAAGTGCATGGGTTTTAGCCGGCCCAATCCCAGCTCCAACAACACAGAAGCAATGAAAGAGCAGTTACCGATGTCAGCAAAGAGCCAGCGTAGGCTGCACGTTCCCCAGAGCAATCCTGTCAGTTTATACACCAGCATACTAAATCTGTGTGTGCGTGTGTCTTACATGGTCCCTAAATTCTGTTTTAGCAGCGAATGGCAACAAACAAAAACAAAATCCACAAACAAAAAATGCACGTGCAAGGACAAGGCACGCTGGCACACTTTCCTTATTGATTATTGCCAAATCTTTCTGCACTTTTTCACTCTGTTGTTCTCTGGAAAGCAGTCTATTCTCCTGGCCTAAAGAAGGTAAAGAAAACTGTTTAAAGAGCAACAGATCGTGAGGTCAACCCAGCTCTCTGAAATGAATTTTCTCTTTTACAAAAAGCTCCTGGACAGTGCATTCATAATCTTTTTCCCTAACCGGCTGACATAGTGTTCAAATTCCAGTGCAGGACAAATCTTAGCAACTTAGATTTTGAAGGAAGCCATTCCATCTTAGGTGATGTATTATCCTGCAGGAATAAAAACACCAGAACAAAATAGTAAATATACAAGGACTTTTTCAGACCTGTTGTTCCAAAAGTCAAAAAAACTGGAAATAAGACTTTATGCCCATGGAAAAACCACCCAAATATCCATGAATTGATAAATGGTAAGTGAAATGTGGCCTATGTACACAATGGAATATTTAACCACAGACAGTAATTAAGTACTGCTATCTGCTGCAACATAGATGAAACTTGAAAACATTATGCTAAACGAAAGAAGCCAGTCACAAAAGACGATATATAAATCTATAGATACAGAGCATAGATTTGTAGCTGCCTAGAGCTAGGGGTTGGGGGTTGGGAGGGAGATGAAGTTTGGTACCTTTGAGAGGGGACAAAAATGTTCTAAAATTAGACTGTGACAATCATTCTAGAATCCTGTGAATATACTAACAAAACTGAATTTTACACTTTAAATTGTATTTAAAGTCTACATTTCCATGATAAGTGAATTATAGCTCATTAAAGATTTTTTAAAAAGCTTTGCTTAAAAAATCCTCTAACTAGCAAACCTGGAAAGAGAAAATGAAAACCTTTGAATTATGTGAATTTTTTATAACTCACTTAAACAGGCTTCAGTGGTCATTAAAATTTATGTCTTTTAAATCTAGTTAATCATAGTATAATATACAAATAAAGCAGAGCATAAAGCTACATGTATTTATAATTTTGTAAAATGAAAACTGTATGTAAAGAAAAGGCTAGAACAGTGATTCTTCTCTAGATGGCAGAATTATGAGTTATTTAAATACTGTGCATTCAATTTTTCTATCCTTTTCTAACTTTTCTCCAATAAGCATATATTATACTTTATAATCATAAAAATAACTGTACGTCCCAGGAACTCAAGCAGGTAACTGTAGTATAAATACTGCTACAGTCCTTTCATATCCCATTAGGTATTCTTTGTCTTTCATGATTCACAACCAGAAGTCACATATATCCCCAAACCTTTTTAGATAATACTACATAACAAAGTACTCTAAAACTTAGTGGCTTAAAACCACCATCATTTTATTGGCTCCCAATTATGAGGGTTAAGAATTTCACTAATTGTCTAGCTGCTATGCTGTACATATGAAACTAATATTTTTTAAATACTGGATGTCAACTGTAATTGAAAAATAAAACTAAAAAAGAAAAAGAATTTGAGTGGGGCTTAGCCCTGCAGTGTTCCTGTGTCAGCTCAGCTATCCAATATGACCCCACTCTTACTTCTGGTGGCGGTGTTGACCGCCAGCTGCTGTGCCTCCCTTCACCCTGTCACTTCTCATCATCTGGGAGTCCAGCTCAAGCCTCTTTTGCTTGGTGGCTGGTTGTGGAGAAGGTGAAAATAAAGTTGCAAAACTTCTAACGGCCTATACCTGAAAGTCACACAGCATCACAATCCACACATTCTAAGGGCCAAAATGAGCCAGAGGGCCAGCCCACGCTCCAGACTTGACTTCGTGCGGAGAAGAGCATGTGCATAAAAGAATGGGAGGTATTACTGGTGAACGTGTTTGCAGACAATTTGGAGACACATACCCAGAAGAAACCAATTTCCAGAAGAGTGAGCCCTTGGCTGTTGAGATAGATATACAAGAGATAAAACTTTATGTTTGGCCCCTATTTTCTATTGTCCTTATAAAATAAGATGTGCACTTTACTGAAAATATGTTGGCCATTTAATTTGATTTTTAAAAAATCACATTTATATGCTAAAATTTTACTATTTTTTAAAAAATCACAGAAAAATACTCTAATTTCTGATATTAATAATATTTTGCTATAGCAGCAAATACTTTATGCAGTAAATATTCTACACTTTGTGGGTCACATGGTCTCTGAACTACACAGCTATGCTTAACTATAGCATAAAAGCATCATGCACACAAGTGAGTATAGCTGTGTCCCAATAAAACTTATTTATGGACATTGAAATTTGGATTCATATAATTTTCATGTCATAAAATATTCCTTTAATTTTTTAAGCACTCTTAGATATGTATGCAAAAACCATTTCAGCTTAAGAGCCACACAAAAATAGGCAGTGGGTCCAGATTTGGCTCACAGGCCAATTTGCCAATTCCTGTGCTACCGTTAATTCAAAAGATATAATTGAAATCCATACAAGAAAATACTCTTTTGCGTACCTTATACACACATCACACATATTCCCTGTGTAAGATAAGGTTTAACTACTCAATTTTTCACTGTCCTCAAACTGCTCTACTTGTCAATTTTACTCTTAATTCAGATTTTTTCATTACTTCAGCTATTAGTTTAGCCTGTTTTGTTACGTTTTAAAAACTGTAAGGCCTGTTCACTTCCATTGCCAGGAGACAATAATAACTTTCAAACCTCAGTAAACTCCCTTTGCCTTTATTTACTAGGAAATGCCAGCAATCTAAGAATTAGAAGATTGCCTTATTTGGGTTATTTATTCCTAGTGTAACATTTTATTTAACTTTTGATTTAAAAAATTGTTGGTGATCACAGTAACAGAATCTACGAACCTAAAATAAGTACAGACAACTAGACACTTCTCAGTTCAGCTAACATACAAAAGGAACAAACACCACTACTGGTGGAGGTGGTGGCAGCAGGAACAAGCACAGATACTACTCCAGTGCCCTAGTAACATCCAAAATACTAAAAATACCTGACCTGGCATTAAACCTGTCTAATCTGTGAATTCCTCCACATTTGAATTTGGCTCCTACAGTCTCTATCAGGAGGGACAGCTAGGGTCGACAGGCCACATTAACCCTTGTTTGGAACACTTGGTTTTCGCAGCAGGCATCTGAAGAGACACAGATGGTCTGATAATCTTTAAATATGCATCCTCTGAGTCTGAACATTCTGTCATTACCGATGACCCAGGAAACAAACAGTGTACAATCATCTACCACGTTACCTGCAGTCCCTTTTTCACACAAGACTAATCTTTTGGATACTTCTGCTTTTGCCTAACAGGCCATCTCCAATACAAGGACAAAACAAAAAACTCTGTTTACAGACAAATAAAAATGAAGAAACCTTCTATTGGTCTCTTATGTTTTTCTTATAAGTCCGTTGTTTTTTCTGTAAAGTAAAAGATACATTTTTCATGTTCACCAATTACTTTATTGGTTTGGATATTTTGATATGTTGGCTATCTTCTGCCATTAGCTTCTAGTGGGTAGAAGCCAGGGGTGCAGCTAAATATCTTCCAATGCATAAGACAGCCCCACAGCAAAGAACTATTTGCCTAAAATGTCAATAGTACAAGAAACTTCGCAAACCACTTTTGACATGTTCGATCAGTCACAGCACATTCTTAATGTACTACACAATTTTTTTGTGTTTCAGTTGTGTTTTTACCTTTCTTAAAATAAAAGCATAAATGTGTATTTTCTTCCATCTTCAATATTTAAATGGCTGCCAAAAATTCACCAATTTTGATGTTTTTTTAAATGATCGCTTATATGACAGCTGTCACAATACAATCTAACAAATTGTTTCTGACAAAGGTAAAGAAACTAAGAGCTACTACAGCCATCGTATGGAAAAAAACATAGCAGACTTTTTGGCCAACCCCATAGTTTGCTGTCACATTTTAAGTCACCTTCAGTGCATACTGACACCGAATTTTCCACACACACACACACAGGTAGGACAAGCGCGCGCCCCGTCCTGTGTCAAAGCTGGGTCTGAGCCTGACCGCACCCTTACAGTGTCAACTTAGCCAAGTCACTTACTCCCTCTGAGCTGTTTTCCCATCGGTCACATGTGAATAATTAAGTGTCCTCTCCTCTCAGTGTGTGTAAAGGTCATTCGAATGACAAAGGTGCAACTGCTTTGTGAACATTGTAACAAGTTATTTTACCATAAATCTTCTTCCTCAAGCATCACAACCACCTTTTTTTCAGTTCTGCAGGATCTGATAAAGAAATGTGTAGCCTATGTTTTGTTTTAATTTTTAATTTTATTTTTTTCCATTTACCCCCCTTACACCGCTTCCCATTTTTTTTTTTTTAATCACAGCTTCATCTTTCAAGACTCAAGAGTCTTTTTTAATTCTCCTGGTTTGGTGCCTCTTTTAGTTGTCCCTCTTAGCCCTACCCAGCTCCCTGATAGCTTTCCTGCCAAACAGTGAATGAATGAAAACACACACACACACACACACACACACAGATTCAAAGTGGAAGATCTTTAAGTTTTTTCTTTACACCCGTCCTGGACCTGCTCAGCATCTCCTTGCTGTCATTGGCTACAACAGGGAGCACATCAACCAAACATCCACTTGTAACAGTCTGAATGACCCTGTTCTGAAACACTAACAAGAAGTTTGGAGCCCAATATCTTATTTTTTGCATACACACTCTTTTTCGTTGCTGTTCCAAATGCATTACCTTACATTTTTCTGTACACAGTTTAGTATGCTCCCCAATCCTGCAGTTTGAAATCTGTGACAAATTATCTTTCAGTTTATTTTCCTCATTGGTTTCCTATTTAAGTATCTATAAATGCTTAATATTTACATGTAAATTTGAGCAATCTCAAATGTATTACTGACCGAGTCTTTTTTTTAATTAGAAGAACTACCATTGATATCTGTGGTATGAACTATCAGTCAAAATAAGTATCCTCGGTCCCAACCCCTTGTTTTTTTTCTCTCGCAGCCAGCCCCTCTAGTTTTGTTGCCAAAGGAAAATGTCAAAAATCTTTTAAAGCTTCTCCCTGTGACCCCCCTCCTCAAAGTTTATACCCAGTGTTTACCATTATTCTCTCAACTGTAATTGTTCGTGTCATTATACCCTTGTGTACATATGGCATACTCATAATAGAAATTGTACCTGCTAACTCTCCTTTTCTACTTAAAGATGATTTCCTAACTCAAAACGAAAGAAAACTATATGAATGAAACATAATTTATGTCTACCAGAAAACCAGAAGCTCCCTCCCAATATACAAAGTCAGCCCAAGCTCCCTGCTCTCAGAAGGATCCCTGGTCTACAGTCTCAGCATCATTCCTGTAAGCAGAGTCACCTGCTACAAACTGTTAGGATGTCTCAGCCATACGGCAAAGTGACCATTTGTAAAGTACCCTTGAGTTCTTTGAAAGCTTCTGGGAAAATGCCCAGGCTATTACTGCTGCTTCCTGCATTTCACTGCCCTGCCAAATCATTTCAAGTTGTCCTCTGCTGTATCCGTATAGCATTCTTATGCCCCTCTGGCTCGCAGCTGTCCCGCTTCAGCTAACCATGCACAGCTGCTTAACTTTTTGTATTGTCGGCTATTTCAGCAAGTGTCCAGCCTAGCAAAGCAGTGGCTTAGAGAGGATTATTTCCATGCTTGTGAAACAGATGCAAAGGGGGAAAAAAAAACCCCTCATTACTGGTGACAATCTTGTCATTTAATGTCAACTATGGCAGATATGCCATGTGTATTTTTTCAAGAATTCTAAGCCTTACATTTTCAATAGGATTTTCATTCTTTAAATGGTTCTGCTTTGAGTGTTTAAAATTCTGGAATGAAAATTATAATGTACAACTGCACAGCATAACATTATACACATATAATGTTTAAGAGGAGTTTATTAACAAAGTACCTATGCATACTCTTCAACTAATTTACCCAAGGGTTTTCATATTCAGTACGAGGTCAAGCACTTAACACTAAATAGGCAGAATAAGCTAGGACAACACAATCAAAGTCTCTACTTCTCTGAACCATAATTATCAACTGTAACAAATTTCAGCTAAGAAAGAGGAATCATTACAAAGAACATTTTCCCTTTGAAATTCTGGTCAGGGCACAGAATCAAAGACTCAGGGTTAAGAAAGTTAAAAGCTGCCTAACCCTGTCACCCACCTGGGCACAGGCACCCCTGCGCAGTGGAAGGCTTTGGGGCCGCAGCTGTCAGACCTGTCACACACACTGGTTACCTGGGCGGCAATACTCATTTACCAACTGTGTTCTGATCACTTGATACCAATAATAATTATAGTTTATAGGGTTTTTTTTTTTACCAATAACTTGCTTTTTATACATGAATGTGGGTAGATTCAATGCCTTAGTATCTCTTTCCCTCTCATTTCAATATACATTCTTGAGTGAGAGGAAGGGGTGGTATGTCGGGAATGCTGAGCAACCCAATTCTGCCCGTGGCAGTGTGCACTGCTTGTGAAAGTTTATCCATCTCATCTACCACTGTGAAAAAAACTCTGAAACGTGCTGACCCAGCACATACTCAGATAATTCTCCAGGAACAGGAAACTCATTATTTCCAAAGGCAGCCAACTGCATCCTTGGACAACTGGAACTCCTAGATAGTAGTAGTTCGTATCTACTGAAGGAAATCTAATTTCCCAATTGTTCCCACATATTACATTTTAATTAAGCCTCACAAATGAATTGAGGGAGAGGACTCTGAACCCCTGGGTTCCTTTCAGAGACCTGAAAAATACTATCTGTAGATGTCAAAAAAAAAACCCTGTTTTCTTTATGTCCATTATTCTAGGTTGGGGAGCCAATGAATAATTGAAGAAAGCAAGCTCTTCTTTCTGTTTTAATCTATGAATAAAGGGGAAGATAGTAACAAGTCAGCAACATTTAGAAATTTTAAATTTGAAAGTGAATAGTTTACATTTTATTAGAGATGAGTAAAGGGTCCACCAAAATGAAAACAATTTTTAAAAGAAAATTTTCTGAATACATTAATATAAGCAATTAGAATGAAAACATTTGAAACTGATAACACAAAATCATTAAAATATAGTGTCAGTAGAGAACTGGTTTCTATATAGGCTTAAAATGAAGGATACTATCTAATAAACCTGTACAGACTCTCTCACATATCAAGCGCAAAGTTAAGAACCACCTTATAGAATGAGCAAGTATGTCCTGAGGAGTAGTGATGGCAAATGGTGGGAAAAACAGTCTCTGAAAACATGACATGTTTTACTCCCAAAAGTTGAGGCACTCCTATTCCCATTAAGTCCCCCACATACCCAGAACCAAGAGCAAAAGACCTGGGTTTGTAATAATTTATCACATATCTCAAAATAATACACTGTAATCAAGAATTAAATTCAAGAAAGGAATCACTTAGATACATTTCTCTATAACTTTAAAGACACTAATCCCTCTTTTTCTTCTTTCTTGGTGGGCTTTTCTTCTCAGAGATTTCACAAAGCTGGGCTTGCTGGAAACTTTCAGGGGGCTGCTGAAGCCAGGCCCAGCCTTCAGCCCCACACCTTCCAGGCTGCCTCACCGAGCAATCCCCCTTGCACATTATTGTACTGCATTCTGGGCAGACCCCTCAGCATTCAGTTATCAAAGGCCCTACATCTAAAAGATTTTAACAACTTGGTCTGCCGTGTTACTACTCCCTTAGAGGAAACAGATACATGCATCTCTCTGTGAAGAGCACTAAAGGCATACCTAACCTCAGTTTGGAAATGTAAACAACGCAAAAGGTATAGCATTGGAAACCGTGGAACCAAACTAGAGCAACTTAGCAAAGTAGAACCACTGCAAAGGAGGGCGTTGCTACAACATTCTGCAGTATCTTCACTGACTGCTCAAGCTTTTCTTTAGCAACACTTTCATGTCAAAAAAGAGATTTCTCCAAGTACATCACTGAATAAGGCCAGCATTTACTTATTACTCTTTTCAAACACTTGAGCCCTGCAGAAAGAAAGAAAAAAAAGTCTTGTAATTGCTGACCTCAAGAAAATATTTTATTGTAATTGTTTCTTTAAACTTGCACTCATCTTTACCTTATTAGCATTGCATCAATAGTAGAATCATAACAATAATATAGTAAGTAGCAGTTAACAAGGCCAGCTACTCTCCTAGGTGTTTTAATCCTCAAAACTATCCTATTGGGGGAGGAGGGCAACCCTATGAGCCAGGTGTCCTATTATCCCATTGTACAAATAAAAAAATTGAACCACAGAGAGGTTAGTTAACTTACTTTCCCAAGATCACACAGCTAATAAGTGGTGGGGCCAGGGTTTGAACCCAGTTGTCTGGCTCCTATGTCTGAACTCTTGGACACCATGCTGACTGCCTCTCAAAAGTCTTCAACATGGCATCAGGTCACATTAAAATCATTAGGGTTCCCTGTCTTTGGAAATCATTCAACTCCAACAATTTCTTTAAGATTATTTACCACCTTAATGTGTTTTCCATGAATTAGAAAATTTTAAATGAAAGTTTGAAAGATTTTTACTTCTCCCCATGTAAAGTGACATAAAATGAAAGCATCTACTCTTTCAAGAGAATTTTTCTTTAAAGAGCACAAATACAGAGGAAGGGGAAAAGAAAAACTAGTGTTTACTACAACCATTAATGCTGCCAGACATTCCTCTACTCCTCATCTCAGTTGGCCTCGTTAACAGCATGGCAATAAATACCAACCCCATTTTACAGATGAGAAAAACTGAGACTCAGAGGATAAGTAACCTGTCCAAGGCAAATGGAAGGGCTAGAATTTCAGTCTGGCTCGAGCCAACATTTCTACACTCCCCTTCTCCTTGTCCAGACCTATCCTCAAGCAAACCCCATCTTATAATACATAGTCCCCAAGTAACACCTTGCGGGAGCCAGAAGAGGTGGTGGTACCCCCCCACTCCACTTTTACAAATGAGGAAAGGGACCAGTTGAGGTAAAGCATGAAGACTGACAGAGGTTCACGCAACACTGCTGAATCCATGCCAGATGACAGCAACTGTGCACACTGGCCACGACACTTCAGCAGCATTAGGGACTGTGGCTGGATGCAGCGCAGCCCAGAGCTCTTCTCACCTTCCGCTTTCCCTCCACCTCCTATGTCAGGCTCTGCCCTTGCCATCTTACCTTCTGAGGACTTGCACTGTCTCCCAGGATCTTACAGGTCAAAAACTTGGAGTATATTTCCACTACCATCATTTTTTCATTCACATCTGTGTATGATGAAGCTCCAGATTTATCCTCCTCCTCTTGTTCTTTCCCCTCCTCAGAGGATTACTAATTTCCATCCCAGTGTATTTCTTTGTGTACACATCATCATAAAGGAAGTGTATGTTGTGTTTTTCCCCTGCAGAAGTACTTATAGAACTTTCTGGCTACTGAGTTTTAAAAATTTTACTCCTTAATTTCCATCACAAAACGTAAGTCTTTACACCACCATTTGTGCAAAATATACTTTGATATTTAAAACTGTTCGACAGGATGAGGTGGCTTGTCCATTATTGCTGCATTTGGATGTCATTTCCCAGGTTTTCAGTTGTGAGCACCCGACAGAAAGGAAAACCCTGCTCTCAGCAAATGCGCAGCATGACCCACATGGCTTTGCTAAGTGACTTTCAAAAACTCACTTCAAAGCAGCACAACTCTAACTTCTCAAAAATGAGCTTTCTTAATAACATTCCTAACACTTACTGAATAGGAAGAGCTGCTAAAGATCTCAGAATGAAGAATCGAGACTCTAAATTTCTTTTCATTGCCAGTCTCGACCACGCATCCCAAACCCGTTAGTGTCTTAGACAACAGAAAATAGTCTGAAATCTACAACAGATTATTTGAGGAATAGTATAGGCTAGGGTATGTTTATAAATAAGCATTGTAGAAGCTGTGTTTAGACTCTTCTGTTATAAGGGCAGGCACTTGCTATGTCCTATCCTAAACATTGATTTTCTGCTCAATAGCTCAGAATCGGGGGGCTTCAACTATTATTGAGGAATGCTTCTGAGAAATACCCAGGCCCTGCCTATGACCTTCTAGACAGAGATGGCATAAGCCCACAAGTCAGGTTCTTGTGTTACCTGTTAAAAAATGGTCTTCACTCCCTACAGCGTATGAATCTTCTTAGAGTCAACAATGCAGAAAGCACATCCTGTAAGCACATAATCATGACCTCAATTTTTCACCAAACCCAACTGGGAAAACTAATTCTTGCAGCAATCATTTATTCAAGCTCCATCTGGTATAAAGCCAGATTAGGAGAAGACTATACACTTGGGCTATATCGTTCAGAGTCCCCACTCCCATGTCACATCTTGCCATTGGCTTCTATAGAACTCAATAATAAATAGTTATGCATATCCAATCATTTTAATCTTCTTTTAATCTACTGGGGTCATTCATTTGGTTGTTTAATCCCCTTCATCACAGCAAATTTCCCTCAGAACCAAGGAGTGAAAATAAACTAGTATTTGTCCTCTCAGGAGACAAGAACAGCTGTCATAGCTTTGTCATGGCTGCTATGAAATTCAGACCAAAGTCTCAAGTTCAAATATTATAGTGTCTTCAACTACACTAGTCAGTGTGACTAAAATGTTAGACTGTTAAAGAGTTAAATATATTTTTTCCTCTCCTTCTTTACAAGTTGTTATTTATATCATTTTTGCTTTTGTTTTATTTTTACCTATATTTTCTCTGTTAAAAGTCTCCAAGGCTACTGAAGAGAAGACACATTATAAAGATTTCATCTTTATCACTAAAAAGAATCCAAGAATGATTCTACATCACATCTTGATTCACTTAGAAGGCTATGTCTCAGGAAATGAGACTCTATGAGTATCCTTCACATTTCAATAATATGCGGACAAAGTATGCGTCTAGATTAAAAGGAAGGAAAAATAAAAATAAAGATGATTCTGCAAGGCCATATGCTCGGGACGCAAAAGAACAGAGCAGAGAGATCTGAGAAGGAAATTGGTCTTTCGGAAGTCGGTCTTTACCAACAGATCTCCACTAGCTTGCATCTGGGAACTGCGAGGCATCTACATACTTGCAGAGATGAACTACACACAGAAAAGGAACTTGGTGCTAAGGGGAAAACAGAATTCTAGCCCTGACTCTAGCTTTGGGTGCTGTCTCTTCATTTCTCTGTGTCTGTTTTCTCATCTACAAAATGAAGAGGTTGGGGGGAAATATACAAGTGCCACCTGGTTCTAACATTTTATGATTTCTGTGACGGAATCTAAAAAATGAAAGAGGTGTAAATCTGGAGTCACTCCTTCATTCACACACTATTTGTAGAATCTCCTAAGTGGGGTGTGTAAGAGGGAGGAGTAAGAAAGACAATCTGCTTGGAGCAAGAGCAAACTATCAGAACATTTATTCAGTTATTTTTACCTCAGGTAAGAAATGCAGCTCATGTCAATGCCACCACCCTCATTTGGGCTCACACCCTAAATGGCCCCTCTGTCAGGCGCTCAGTTTATTTATAGTAGAATGTCATCTATGTGGTACAAAAACCAAAACCTTTAATTTAATGAGGTGGGAAGTGACCACAAAAATACTTTGTACCATACAGCGGTGTTAGTTATCTCACGGCAAAATACATAGAATAATAGTCTTAAGGGTGATTAACACATTTTTCTTTTACATATATACAATTTGTTCTAAATTTCCTGACCTACTCTGCGATCACAAGTGACTACCAGTAATGTTACCTGGCACATTTTTTCCTTTAAACAAGCTTACTTAATCGGGCCCTTCAAGGTAAAGAGGAAGTTTTAAGAAGTGCAAGAAAATAACTTTTTTGGAAAGAAGCTCATTTTATGGCGAAAGCAATTATGCTTTTGTATTTACAGAGAATCTAGCAAAAATCACCTATTTAAAATTTTTCAATGAATATAACAAGTTTTTTATGTCAACATCCCCCATCTCTATTAACACAAACTAACTGTGTAATACATTTTCTGAGAACTTAATGATATCAGGAACAGAAACATTTACCAGACAAATATTAATCAAAAGTTTTGTTTAGCTGGTAGATGTTTTGAAAACGGGAATTGCTAGTTCATACATTTAGCCAATAATGTACTTTAGCCATTTGATCAATATATCTTTGTGAAGTAACTATTTGTTTTTTTAGACATTTTATTTTTTTTTCCTTATTTTTATTGTTGACACTATTATAAATATCCCCATTTTCCCCTCCTTTGCCCACCTCCACCCAGCTCCCACACCCCTCTTTCCCTTTAGCTATTACCACATTGTTGTCTGTGTCTATGGGTTATGTGTGTGTGTGTATATATATATATGTGTGTGTGTGTGTGTGTGTATATATATATATTATTTGGCTAATCCACCTTCTTTCTTCACCTTCACCTTCTTTCATGCAGCTCCTCCTCTCCACCTCCTCCTCTGACAGCTGTCAGTCTGTTCCATGTGTCCATGCCTCTGTTTCTATTTTGTTTGTCAGTTTGTTTTTTTCATTAGATTCCACATATAAGTGAGATCATCTGGTGTTCGTCTTTCTCTGACTGGCTTATTTCACTTAACCAGTAACATAATCTCCATGTCCATCCATGCTGTCTCAAAAGGTAAGATTTCCTCCTTAAAACCAAACAGCAAAATAAATTGAATGTAGGACCAGACTTCCAAATTGCCTTACCGCATAGTGTTCAGCAAGTTTTTTAAAATAATGACACACATTCATCCACATGTAGTACACAGATGAAATGTTCAAATAAAAATTCATATATGGAGGCTATATGCTTGGATACCTATAGGTAAATCAGTGGTAATCACTCTACTTTATCTTTGTTTTTTCGCAAGCTCACAAAAGTAACAACTTTTAGAATCATTTATTACTTAATTATTGCTCCCAATACAATCAATGAAGTTTTAAAATCAATCAATAATGTCTGAATGGCTACCCAAAGAAAAATACTCCCTTATTTCTAGCAAATATATCTAGTTTACAAACAAATTTACAAGATATTTCTGCCTCATCAAATTCAATATGAAAAAGATTTCTTCCCATTACCATACCTAAGAACACGTCTTGTTTTCCTGATTATAAAAGTAAATACTGCATGCTCAATATTTAAAAAAACCAAATTATAAAAAGATATAAGTAGAAAGTGAAAAATCATCTATAATCCTTTCTTTCCTCAGAGAGACATGTACTATTTTTAAAACACAGAGCTGCGCCCTCATGCAGCATAGCAGTCACTTCTCCATGGAGCACACTGACTTCATTAACATGTTTCCTAGCTACGAAGTATCTCAATATGCAAATACATCAAATTTTATTTCCCCCAAATATCGCACTAAAGGATAGGTATATTATTTCCAATTTGCTTATCATTATAAAAGATCTGTGTTTGGGTTTTGCTTTTTACGGCAACACAGGGTAGAAGGATCTCTCTTCAGTTTGTGTATCCAACAATTGTGAGTAAATGATCATGGCTTACCTCGGTGTTTAGGACTATTCCACATGCCATCAGAACAGTCTTTTCTTCTTATAAATACCCAAACTGAAATGAATTCTTAAACAGTTTCTCACTTTGGAGGTTCAGAAACAGTATTTGGCCACTCTGGTTGTGGTTAAGCGGAAAACAACTAATTCCATTCAAATTACTACTCTGTTCTGGGGCTTTCTTGAATGCTTGCATAAATTTTTCCCATAAGGAAACAAGGTACTTTCTTAAAAACAGAAAGAGAGCATAAAGATTTATATTCATAACTTTTAAAGTTCTAATTTAGAAGTTAATGAAAAATTACATATAGTTTATTAATGCTGAAAAGTCATACTATGTTTTCACTCAACACACTTCCCCAAGCCTATTCAGTTCAGAATAGTCTGTGACTAATAAAACCTGAATTAAAGAGATTTCATTAACAAGTAGAATTTTTCTGCTTTTTGTGTCAAAAACGTAATATTTTAAAATAATAATAGGGTAGGAATAATTCTCTATTGGGTAATCATCCAAGTTAAATACATATTACCATCTTTTATAAAAGGCCCTAATTTTCTACTTAATTCAAGCTTCAAAAAATAAAAATCAATTAAGGTTTCATTTTAAAAGAAATGTACTATCCAGGGGCTGATTCTAAAGCCTGCACCCATCTGGAAGAGTCGGTAATTCAGGCCTCCCGAACACTGGCAACTGCAGTTACCGGTCACAAGGAGACACACTCACATTCGGTGGAAATAACCACTTATCTGGGCGTTGGTTTATAAGCATGACCTTTCCTTTCTTTCTAGGAGAGCCCTGCCTTTGTTCTTTCAAGTTTCTTCAATGTTCTCAGGAGTTCAATATTAAAATAGGGGATTTTATTATATTATAAAAATACACAATATACTCATTCACTTCTGCTGAAAGTGAAAATTACATTGTTTTCTCCTTTCTGAATACCAGTTGTCTAAATAGAAAGGAGCCAGGCATTCACAGTTACCTGGTGAAATTTCAACCTCCTTCCTTACCTGGTTACAACCTCTTCTACCTGGCCCTGCCTGGCTGCAGGATGTTTGTTAAGTCAGCACAGGTGACTGACATTTTTATATCAGATAACGCGGGGCAGGATGGAGAGCTGGCAGAATCAAGCTCCAAGCCAACAACAGAACTACAAAAGGGTGACAATACTCAACCTTTAAAAAGCAAACACACACTCTTAAAACTATGGACCCCAGTGGATGTCACATTACATTTCCTGAACAGTTTCTTTCTTTCTTTTTTTATTGTTGTTGTTCAATTACAGTTGTCTGCATTTTCTCCCCACCCCTCCACCCCACCCCAGCCAAACCCACCTTCCCTCCCCCGCCTCCACCCTCCCCCTTGGTTTTGTCTCCGTGTCCTTTATAGTAGTTCCTGAAACAGCAGAGAGAAAGAAGGAGCTTATACCCACTTCCTGAACAGTTTCATCTGAATCATCCATATGTCAAGTCTAATGAGAAGTGGTAACTGGATAACCAAGTGCTCATTCCTGATTAGGAAACAGTGGGGCAACATGTACCAAGAACCTTAACATATTTGTACCCTTGGATCAAGTAATTCCCCCAAAGGGGAATCTGTTCTAAGGAAATTACCCAAAATAAGAAAAAGTTTTCTATAGGGAGATGTTGCTAGAAGCACTTTTTACAGTAGCAAAAACCTGGAACCAATATAGAGATTATTAAAACTTCATTAGACTATTAGGTAGTCATTAAAAATTATCATTATGAAGAATACATAATGATATGAGGAAATATACACATAGTATAATCTCAAAGAGACTTTTAAAAAAATACTGGAAAGATACATCCCAAAACATTAATACTGATTGCTCCTGGAATGATTATGGTAATTCTTCACTATATTTGTCACTATTTTTCAAGTTTTTCATACAGGAAATTTACTATACATGCACACATACTATATACACATATACATGTCTCTCCTCTATACTTATTAGAACTTAAATTCCACTGAAGCCATGAATGTTTCTAGTTGATCTAAATAAACATAAGAAAGAAGTTCCATATAATAAAGAGTAAAAGTATTCACTATGGGCTTTTTACTGGGTGAAATCTTCATTGGCACATTTTAAATTTATGAATATCTAGCCCTGGCTGGTGTGGCTCAGTGGATTGAGCACAGGCTGCAAACCAAAGGGTCGCCGGTTTGATTCCCATTTAGGCACATGCCTGGGTTGTGGGCCCGGTCCCCTGTGGGGGCCACGTGAGAGGCAACCACACACGAGGTTTCTCTCCCTCTCTCTTTCTCCCTCCCTTCCCCCTCTCTAAAAATAAATAAAATCTCCAAAAAAATAAATTAAAAAAATATTTTAAAAAAATTCCTCACCTGAGGGTATGTTAAATTTATGAATATCTAATATCAAAACTGCAAGAGAAAAGTAAGACAAAGGGATACACTAGCTTCTCCTAACCTTTCCCTCCCCCCCCATTAAAATGTGTCTTTGCTCCTGCCCTCCTACTTTGGCTCAATCTGCAATAACAACAAAAAAAAGTGCCTTATGGGCTTATCATAATTGCTTCTGAACAATTCTTTCTATGTCGATGCATTTGAATTTTTCATCTATGTGCAAGCACAATCTAATTTATGGACAGGTTGTGTTCCAAACATGCATTTGTAAGCCGGCTGTTTGTTTCTATGGTAAACATATTCTAAGTTGGGTTCATGTGCGAGAAGTCAGTTGAAAAAACAGTTTTTTCCCTCAGGTTTCTGGGCACGGAAGAAAGCCCATAGAGCAAGTTTTCAAAAAGGTAAAGCTGAGTAGAAGCACATTATTAGAACAGGTAATTTGGGAGCATGGAAACTTAGGAAGTCCGAGCTGACTTGTGAAAGATGTATGAACACACGGAAGCCCCGGGAGTGGGAGAGAGCGGGAGAGCAGCCTGCTCAGGTAGGAGGAGGGGTGCGACGGAAACTCAAGAGGACCTGTGAGGAAATTAAGTTTCTGCTTGTTTAGATCAGTGTGTTCAAGTTGTTTTGAGACTATAGATGACTCAGTCAGCAAGGCTTCTATCACATTTATACCTGGTTATCCCTGGGAACAAAACAATGGCAGTGACTGTGTGTTTTGGGGAAGTGGGGGGATTCCATATAGTTATGCAAAAGAAATTGTAAATACAAATGTTTCTATTTATAATATTATATATAAACTAAGTTCTGAATACACACTAAAAACAGATATTAAGTAAACCACTCAAGATCTATAGAACACTTAAAAAAGCAAATGCTAAAAGTACATATATCAGTCTTCAAAATTATGAGGTCCTAATAAATACAGAATGGACTTTATCTTTAAAAATATAGTTGTGAAGATCACCCAATGGAAAGGAATGATTGAGGAATGATTATAAGAAATAACTGAGCTCCCCGGTTATACAGACCAGGACAAAATACACAAAGACTGGGGAAACCATGAAATTAGTACTTCTGAGACCAAGCCCCTGGCCACCTGAGTCAAGAGGAAGAACAAAGATGGGTGAGCACGGTGCTCAGTCCTGTGGTCCTACTTGGTCTGCTGCCTTTGGCCATGTTGTGTACTTCATATTCACCTGGGGGCACCAAGCAGTGACATGTTCAAGGAAAACTGTGTCTGGACCAATTTCCATATCACATGCCATCATTCCCTCGTTACCAATCTGCGTAAACTAATTTGCATTATACAAACATGCATGTAGCAGAAAAATGACATAAATTATGCATTTTCTACAGTAGATTCAAATTTGTAAGGACCTTTATAAACCCCGCTTTTTTTTTTTCTCTTTTGCCGAGCCTAAACACTACCTGAAAGCTTCCTCAAGGAACCTATGCTTAGGAATCTGACAGGAGAAATTCTGTATGCAGGAGCCAAGAAAAGCAGGGCAGCTGCTGGCACACAAGGCACTTTTGTGCACATCCTGAAATGAGCCTCCTCTGTGCAAGCGAGTGACAAAAAGGGATCCTGTCTCTGGCTAATGCACCCCTTGCCGTTGCATGCAGGTGGCAATACTGATTCCAGCCCACACCCACCCCTCCCACCGGGCACCTTTGTACAGGTTATGTGGTATGGCATGCCACAGAGGTCGTTCTTTGGCTCATTAATATGGAATACCTTTCTCAAAGTCCAGGGTGAGAGAACAAAAGCAAAGCATGTTTATTACAATTACAAATAACAGTAAGCTCTAAATGTTTGGATGTCACAACTTAAAGATATGATTCTAATCCTGAATAACCAAGCCTAAACTAAATAATGCAAACAGAAGTGATTTCAATAGTAATATGTACAAAATAAGGGAAACGAATACAACCATAAAAATAGAAGATGGAAAGCATAAAATGGTACCTGAAGAAAGTTCATCATTTCCCTGAAAATGCCACAGGCCCTTTAACAAGAAACCCTTTCCCCTTAAGGGTAGGATCCACAAGGGTCACATCTTCAGGCTAAGGGCAAACCAAAAATTAACCCTTCTACCCACAGGCAACTGCTGCTCAAATTTATATCACCAGGAGGTCCAAAAAGTTTCAAGCAGTGAGTTTAGTTTAAAATGGCCTTGGTCTGTAAGAGCCCTAGCCACCTGGCAACAATGAACTATTCTCTCTAAAGGGACACAGTTTCACCCTAAAACACAAAGAATCCTCCCCAAATAATTGTCCACGGGAAATGAGCAGCTCTCAGTCAAAAATAAACAAGTAAGTATGGAAACAAGGTCCCATGAACAAGAATCAGCAAAAACATAACACAGCAGAAAGAGACCCAGAAAGATCTGAGACACTGGGATTACCTCTGTTCTTACAATGTACCGAGCAAAAAGGAAAAAAGGACGCATGGCCATGGTCAAAACATATCTGAAATTTAACTCCTGAATACCAGAATTTGTAGAAGCATAACTGAAGCCATTAAAAGATCCAAGCTATGCGGAATGAATCAGTAATAACGTTGCAGCGCACTCTTCTACACGTCTCTGACGCTGGAGAAGTGCGTTCACAGTCTCCACACGATTCCCTTCGTGACTTTCTACGACAAGCTGTTTCCTCTCTGACCCTTCTCTGCTGTGTTCACAAGGCAAAGGTCTTGCATATTGCTGTAAACATAGCTCCTTCTCTGACGTCAGCTCATGGTTACCCCACACCTCTTATCACCAACTTGCAGCAAGGCTTCCCCCACTCTTACTGCATTGCACAACTTACTCAGCAAAATGCTCTTAAGCACTCTGCTCAATCTTAGCAAAAATAAATTTCTCAGTGATTGTGGAAGGGCTCATAATCCAGCAAGTGAACACTAATGGCCTATAGGTCACAGAATCCCAGCTCCACTGATTCATTCAACAATATTTAGGGGCACCTACTACATATAAGCTCTGTTCCACGTGCAAGGATTAGGCAGTAAATAAGACAACCTTACCTGATGTGGAACTCAACATCCTAGCTGGGGGGATGAGTAATAAATATGTAAACAATTCAGTTTCCTAGTACTAAGTGTCACAGAGAAAATAAAAGAATAATATGAGAGTGAAGGGGCTACTTTAGATGAGGGGGTCATAAAGGCCATAAAAGGCAACTCTGAGCTGAGAAATTAAAATGACAATAGGGGCCACCACTCAAAGATCAGAGGGAAGAACATTCCAGACAGAGAAGAAAGCGAAGGCAGAAGCTCTGTGGCTGCGCTGGGTGTGGCTTGTTTAAGGAACAGAAAAAGAGCAGGGCGACTGGAAGGAAGAAGTCATGAAGAGAGTGGTAAGGGCTAAGGGCGAAGAGGGAAACGGGCCAGGCCACTAAGGCCTTGCAAGCCATAGATGAGAGTTTGGGCTTTATTGGCAACAGAATGGGAAGCCTCTGAAGTTGTCACTGAAGTGACATGCTATTTACATTTCAGAAAGATCACTGTGCCCCCGCTGCAGAGGACTGGATTGAAGCAGGGCATGGGTGACCACGGGGAGACCTGCAACTACTGCAGTGTTCCCCAAGAACAGAGTTCAAATGGGAGGAGAGAAGCACGGAGATTTGGGACTCAAAAATGAAAGTGCTGATGCAAATGGAGGAATCAAGGTCAGTTCCTAGGTTTCCGGCTCGAGCACCTGAGTAGATGGTAGTCTAGTCCTGAGACGGGGAAGAAAATGGTTTCAGACATGACAAGGGGTGGGGTAGAGTAGGAAAAGGAAATCAAGAGCCCTGTTTGGGACACACAGGTGAGATGCCTATTCAGGTGAATATATGTGGTAAGAAACTGAATATGAAGCCCAGCAGGGCAGAGTTGAAGAGGACAAAAATGTCTCAATCATCAGCATAAAGCCATAAGACTAAGTAAGACCAGGCAGATAAAATACATGCATTATAGAAGCCCCTAGACAGAATCCTGGGGCATTCAAACATTCTGAAATTGGATAGAGGAGAAACCTGGTAAGGTACCTAAGACAGAGTGGCTGGGGAGGCAGAAGGAAAACAAGAAAAAAGACAATACAGCGTGACCCCCTGGAGTTAAAAACATGAAGATGAATGTTGCTGGTGATGCTGACAAGAGCAGTTTCCTCGCATTGTGTGTGGGGGGGACCAAAAGCTAGACTGGAGTACCACACGGAGAAGAGTGTCAGGCGAAGGGGGGACAGCAACCGTAGACAACAAGAGGCGACACCTTTAGACAAAACTTCTCAATGTTTGCTACAAAAAGGAACACAGAAAACAGAGTAGACAATGATACAGTGAGAGATATGATGTCAAAGGGAAGTTTTTTGTCGTTATAGTTGTGATTTTGTTTCTAAGATGGGAGATCCCAGATCAGCAAGCGCAGTCCAACACAAAGTGCTACAAAGATGCAAACACCCATCTGTCCAATACGACAGCCTTGCCCACATGTGGCTCCTGAGCATTTGACATGAGACCGAATCTATTATTATTATTATTAAACATATTTATTTACCCCAGAGAGAAAGAAAGGGGGAGAGAGAGAAAATCAATGTGAGAGAAACATCCATTGGTTGCCGCCCGCACGTGCCGGGCCAGGGACTGAAACTGCAACCTAGGTGTGTGCCCTGACTCAGAATCAAGCCCG
The DNA here is from genome assembly GCF_022682495.2 of Desmodus rotundus. Classification (NCBI taxonomy): domain Eukaryota; kingdom Metazoa; phylum Chordata; class Mammalia; order Chiroptera; family Phyllostomidae; genus Desmodus; species Desmodus rotundus. The sequence goes on from NC_071390.1 coordinate 142,856,467, forward strand.
TGACCCTCGGTCTCCGGGATGATGCTCCAACCAACTGAGCCATACCGGCCAGGGCTGAGACTGAAGCTTAAGATTTAATTTTAATTAAATGAAATTTAAATAGCCATGTGTGACTAGAAGCCCCAAACCACAGTGCAGCCCTCCAACCTGTTTGTAAGCTGATGGATTCAACTGTTCCAAAGTCAGCAGACTAGGTGGTGAGAAGACCAGAAGTGCATGGCTTCTATGGTCAATGTCTTTAAAGCTCTAAAGATTAGCAGCTGTGCGGAGGGTAGAGCAACAAAATGCTAGAGGGAAGTTTAAGGAGAGGAAACAGTAAGAAATAAGTTCAAAGAGCAGAGAAAACGCTGAGTGGGAACTGAACAAAAATTGGGTTGAGTACCACTTGAGAGTTAGAGTAAATTTTAAAGTGGGCCTTGTCAAAACTTGTTAAGTTTTCTCTGGCAATATCAGCTACTGGGCCTTTCAAATCTGGCCTCAAACTACATTTTCAACCATCTCCTAACAGTTCTCAAAATTTACGTCTGTGGTTTTTCAATCTTCTTGGTTACACAACCTTTTTGCCTTTATGTATATAACAGTGTGTATTCAGTGAAAAGAAGAGGAAGAGGCAAGAGAGAGTAGGAGGAGAGGAGGAAGAAGAGGGAATACAGGAGGCAAAGAGAAAGAGGAAGAGGAGGAGGAGGGAGGAGAACAAAAGCTGCGGCTCTGGATGAAGCTGAGACAGGGGCTCAATTCTTCCACCAGTTCAGCCCCTTCCCCCACAGACTCTGAGGCAGCTCCAAGGAACCTCAGGGTTTGGAACAAAAGATTTACCCTCGCCAGTGCTTCTCAAACTGGAATGTGTTTACAAATCACCCGTCTTGTTAAAAATGAACATTCTGCTCCAGAAGGTGTGCAGAGAGCCCCAAATTCTGCATTTCTAACAGGCTCCTGATGATGGCTGATGCCATCATTTTGTAAATTGTATGTAAGTGAATGGCCACACCAGACCACCTAACCATTTTCGACTCAGTCTGCTTACTCTTGCCACTGTGGACCCCTTGGCCATACGGGCCTTCCTTGCCTTCTCCAACTGGAAGATTCTACTCCAATTTCAAGGCTCCTTCTGAACCCTTCTACAAGAGTCCTGGGAGAAGTCCTCATAATCCAGTCCCTGCCCCCATCTCCTTCCACTCTCTCCATTTCTCACTCTGCTCCAGCCACACAGACTTCCTCGCAGTTGCCTAAACATACCAAGCCAGCACCAGCCTCGAGATTTTTGCACCAGCTGTTCGTTTTGCCTAAAATGCACTTCCCCCGGATAGCCTCACGTCCAACCCCTTCACAGCCATTATTATCCCCTTACTCACGTGTCTTCTCCGTGAGGTTTATGCTTTGACCACCCTATTTAATAATAGCCCAACCATTCCTGATACTCTAGTTATTAATACAGGGTGGGGCAAAAGTAGGTTTACAGTTATAAATATACAAAAGTTTATTTCCTGTATTATTCATTGTGCTATTCTTCACACAAACTGTAAACTTACTTTTTTTAAATAAAACTTTTATTTATTTATTTTTAGAGAGAGGGGAAGGGAGGGAGAGAGGGGAGAAACACAGATGTGATAGTTGGGAATTGAACCCGTGACCAGCCAGGGCTGTAGACCTACTTTTGCACCACCCCGTACAGATGTGTTTCCCCTGCACTTATAAGCAACTCGAGGGCAGTGCCCATCATATATTCACTTTGCATCCCAAGCATCTTGCACAATATCTTTTACATTGAAAAAAAACCCCAGTAAAATATCAAATCAATAGCAGGCATAATTTGTAACTAATGAATCTGAATTAAATTAACTGAGTCTAAACACTTCAAACAACCTGATCACTAGTGAAAGCACTAAAAATACAAGAAAGAACATTTTAACAAAACAGATGTGGAAAGTACAGCAAGGGCACGAAGACAGTTATAAAATGATTAATATGTAAGTCAAAGATGCACAAGGATGCCAAGTGCGATGGTGATATATAGCTATGAACCAGAATAATGTAACAATTAATTTAACATGTTGTATAACTTAAAATATTTTTTGAAAAATGGTAACAGCTAATGTTTACTAAGAACTTAGCATTTGCCAACAACTCTTTAGATATTTCACAAATATCAACTTATTTAATCCACATATCAGACTTCCATAATAGGTACTATTATTATCTTTTTATTAAAAAAAAGGAACTGAGAAAGAGAAGCCAAATGACCTGCCCAAGGTCACACAGCCAGCCAACCAGTGTGTCACCAGAACTCTTAACCACTGTAGAGACATAAAAAACTACAAAAACTTACTTAAAATGTAAAGCCTTATCTTTGGGTAGGTTGCTGTTTTAAAACTCCCTACAACACCTTTCTGTGTGTGTGTGTGTGTGTGTGTGTGTGTACTCTCTTCCTAGATACTCTGACACACTTTGAACATAAGCAATGATTTTCCTTCTATACAGGAAAAACAGTGTTTTCAAACAGTTTTCTTAATAGCTAATACAGTAGTCACCCCTTAGCCATGGTTTCACTTTCCAGTTTCTGGACCTGTGGTCAACAGCGGTCCAAAGGTATTAAATGGGAAAATTCCAGAAACAAAGAATTCCTAAGTTCTAAATTGCATGCTCTCCTGAGTAACGTGATAAAGTCCCTCACCTTCCTGCTCCATCCCACCCAGGATGTGAACCATCCCTCTGACTAGCACACCCTCTTACCCCAGGCAGTCACTCAGCAGCCACCTCATTTATCTGCTCAACCGGGGAGCAGGAACGAGGGGGATAAAGAGAGAGAGAGACCACATTCACGTAACTTTTATTACACTGTATTTTTATAATTGTTCTATTTTATTATTAGTCACTGTTGTTACTCTCTGACTGTGACTAATTTATAAATTAAATAGGACCCATCGGACTTAGTACTATCCATGGTTTCAGGTACTTAATAGGGGTCTTGGAATATATCCCCAGTGGAGAAAGGGGGACTACTATACCCTGTCTGTCAAAGCTTTTAAGACTAAGGAAAGATCTCAAAAAAAAAAAGAGAGAGAGAGAGAAAAGAATAATGCACAGGCATGCCCAGGCAGCACAGCTCAATGGTTAAGGGTTCAGGTTTGAATCACACCACCTACCAGCACTATAATCCCAGCAGGTAATTAATTCAACCTTTGCTACTTCCTACTGTGGAGTATCCTTCCTCGCTACTGTGTGCTCTCCCCCATTTCCCACCCCATAGCACTCCTCCTTACTTTTGCAATGGTTCTTAACTGGGTTCCCCAAACCTCTAAGTAGTCCATGGATAGAGCACAGGAGATCCATGAACTTGGTAGTATATATCCTATATACTATTTTTATTTATTCATTCAAAAGCATTATTTAAGAAGGGGTCCATGGCTTTCACCATACTGTCATAGGGGTCCCAGGCAAAAAAGGAAATATACATAAAAGATAGGGAAATGAGGTATTTTTAACAAAAAGAGGGGAATAAATGTGGTTAGGATTGGCAGAGTGACAATGGAAAGGAAGAAATGGAGTCAAGGAAAATACCTAGGTATTCCTAAATAGAATATCATCTTTCACCTTCCTTCTACTTTCAGCCTTCCAAAAAGAGAGGCTACCTCTGCTTGCACTCACTCACTCCTTAGATCTTTAAGCTTTAACGCACACACAGAAAATAAACCGCATGTCCAAAAGCATATCCATGAACGTCGTGGTCTCTGCAGCATCCAATTCTGCTGGCCTCCTTGCTGAGTTTTCTCTTGCTCTTTGTTCCTCCTTCCTCATTCCTTCTCTGAAAAACAAGTGTCCCCGTTTTCCAGCTTCTCCCTCAGAGATCTATTTAGCCCTGTGGCTCGCCAACCCTGCACGGACAACAACTCTCCATTCTCCACCCCCACCCTGACCTTGCTCCCGAGTTCCAACCCACCTTCCAGCATCCCACAGGTGGGCACTGTCACTACAACACCCACTCACCATCCTCTGCAATTCAACTTTTCTTAAATCTAAAAAAAAAAATCATCCTTTTTCAACACACAACTCTTTCTCCTAACTTTCGTTAACTCCATTATGAGGCCACCTTTCTTCCAAGGATTCATCACATGCAGTTGGGGGACAAAACCTTAACATTTCTCCTTATTTTAAACATTATTCCTTCTGTCTTGCTGCTTAAAATATAGCCCATGGACCAGCAGCACCGATATCACCTAAGAACATGATAAACATCTGTATTTATCTCAGGCTTTACCGCAGACCTGGGTCAGAATCTACATTTTTAAAATGTCCCCAAGTGATAAATACACATTAAATTCTGAGAAACACTTGTCTAGTGCTTATCAGTAGCTGCCAGCCGAAATGCTTCTGAGGTTGACCATTTCTAAGTATTAATTACAGAATCCTTGCTGTGTGCTGATTACAATGCTAGGCTTTAAATATATAATCTTACTTAACCCTCGAAATAATCCTGTGCGGCATCATCATCACCTCCATTTTAAGAATGAGCGCCTTGGGGCTCGCGTGCATAAACCATCTATCTTCTCAAAGAGAACACAAATGACGAAGGCAGGACTTGAACCTAATCTGCCTGACCACAAACCATTTTGCCATAGTGCACCCATTCCTTTCAATTCCAAAACTTCTATTTCAAAGGGTGTGTGTGTAGAATTAATTACTCTGGTTCACTGCATTTTCTAATACATTTAAGGTAGATTTTGTTTGTTTATTCGAATTCTTGCCGAAAACCTTTCAAAAGGCACAGCAGCAACCCTGAGGCAGAAAGAGAAATCACTGGCCTGCCATGGGCATCATTCCCAATACTCAAGTTCACTCTAAGGTGTTTGAGAAAAAGTGAAGAAGAAATGTATTGCTTTGAGGCTATAACCCCAAATTTAAGGGGTTATGTAACTATTTCCCCTCATAATAAAATTTGTGTATGTCTGCTTGGCATTCTTCAGTCTTCTAAAAAGGGAAGAAAAAAATAATGTGAGACTGGATTTCTTGAATGAATGATTAGTTGGGTTCCATTCAGTCAATGAGTTTCATCTAATGTCTAGCTGATTATTATTTTAATTGCTTTATTATATTCTATTCAGTTAATATTTCATAGTCATATATATCATTTTTAAATCTGGTTTTATCTTTTTTCCAGTGCTCAAATATAAACCCACAAACCTAAGACATCACTATTTCTCCAATATAGTATTTACCTATTTTGAGTTTCAGACCTTATTTAGAATATAACAAAAGCTATGAATACTCTGTCCAGAAAACTACATATTCATCAAAACACACAAAGTGTGCCCCACAACACCGAGATAAACAGCCCAGCCCTATTATGAGGACAGGCACTGGCCGGATATTGCCTGTAGAGGCCCTCTCCCTTCTTTTGAGAGCTATTCTTCCCAACTCCAACAGGCAGGAGCTGCCACCTTTTTATAACTGCTCACCCGATACTGCGAATGACCCAAGTCAACCCAGTCAGAATCCCTCCATGGATTTTTATAACTGAATCAGATACAGAAAGTCCCTTTCGGGGGGGCCGAAAGTACAGAATGTGAAATTCGGGAACCATTAGTTCCCTGTGAAGGAAACCTGTCAACTGTGAGAAAGAATAGACCAAAAAGGACAGAAAAGTGCCAACAGCACCCAAGCACCTGGTTCCCATTGTCCTGGAAGCGCAGCCTCGATCCTGTTCTCCTGGTTTGGTTACCAACCCTAACCTTCTCAGTGATAAACCTCCGAAACCCTCGGAATATTTTAAATTTTTGCTTAAACTCATCTGTGTTTCTATGGCTTACAACCAAAAGACTCTAATTAAATAATGGCTACTTCTAAATACTATATTTGTTTTAAACAAGTTTTATATCCTTTACATTCTTCTACACAGACACCTCTTCCACATATTTAAATAGGTTTTTAAATATAATTTCTAAAAGGCTCACATTTTACTCTGTATAAAAATCTTTTAGAATATCTGTGTAAAACAAGTCTTGGCTCAGACGATTCTTCATGCTCCACACACTATTAAAATATAATTTTAAGAAGCTAACTGCCTGATCATTTTTAGTTTAATTCCAAATGAAACAAGTCAAAATTGCCTTCTTAAATCATCTTTTTCTTTATGTATTCAATTATATTCTCTGCTCAAAATACTTAAAAATTGGCAGTGATCCATTCACTGATGGATATTTTAAGTTACAAAGCAGTAACACATCAAATTAACCACCAAAGTCAGTATTATTCTGATTGAGAATTATAGCCACAATGGATTTGAAAATTCCTACCTTAGCTGCAAGTTTTTATATTTCAATGAAATAGACTTTGACTTAATAGAATGCAATACAATCCAACTACAATCAATCCAACAAACTTTTAGTTCACACATCTCTCACCGTTGTTACCAGATTTCCTTCCCTCTAGTCATGGCCTTGACAATTCTCTGAATGCTGCTGCACTGGCAAAGTAATAATAGTAATGACTCCTGTTATATACTATTACTATTCCTAGTCTGTGCATCCTTGTATAATGCTATGAACCTAGTAGACTCTAAAAATAGTTGCATCTTGAAGTTAGAAAAAAAACTTGGATATTATCCAGTCCGATCACCTTACTTCATAGACGCAAACATTGGTGCAAAAATTAGTTAACATGCTCAAGGTCAACAGAGCTAGAGAAAGAATTAGTGCACAGATCCAATGAGCATTTTTCCATTGTACACAGAAGGTTCCAATCCCTGCAGAAGATGCCCAAATGATAAAATACATATATGGTTCCCCTTTAATGCTCCCAAAGTATGGTTATTTCTAAATGTCCTTAAGACAAATCCAAATGAATTTTAAAACATAAAATTGCTATATTCCTGACAAATAATTTCCTATTAATTCTGATCGCACTGGACATGTAGGAAAAGATTCTCAATTTGAATGATCTGTTCCTTCTCTTTTATGCTTTCTCAAGTGCCCCCATTCACACAACACTATGCCTGCTCCTTCCTAATAATGCTGACCTATTTATTCTCATATTATAATATCGACTTCGGTGCACACAAGGTCATATAAAAACACTGATCTAATATTAGACTTTGTCATCTAAACTGAAGTCAACCTGCAACACTCGGCATCTTAAGGGATTAGATTTCATCTTCATACACATTTTCTTTATTTTGTTCAAAAATAATAAAGAAAACAGACATTTTGAAAAAGAAGGCTGTAAAATACTTTCCTTATGTCAACTCAGAGCCCACAAAAATATCTGGGCAAAAATATGAGGGGCATTTTTAGCAATCTTTGTACAGTGGCTGGCACTTTTTTGTGCCTACTATGTGCAGAGTGAATCACACGGTGTATTACATACTGTGGAAACTTGCCTCCTCTGGATGACTAAACTTAGAATTGCTAACTTTTCTTGAAAGCAACAACTAAAATAACACGAACATTACTTTTATAAACCTTAAGTAGTTTCAAAGTACTTCCAAAGAGGAAAAAAAAAAAACCTAAAACAAATGTAGCAATTCATAAATATAAGGTAGCAACATAAGTGGTTACAATAAAACATGTACAATTACAAGATTTTCTAAAGTCAACTGGGATTCAGACTAATGCCCAGAGGTCACGCTCTGTTTTAGCAGCACATTATTGCCAATACTTTACTAGATTAAACCCTCAGACATAGCACTCTCCTGAACAAACATCAGAACTCTGATGAGATAAAAGCACCCTTAAATATGAAACTAACAACATTAAGTTTAGAAAAGGAACTAACAACAAAAGAAATTTTTTTAAAGTTTAAAAGAATTAGACTTAACTCGAAATTGCAGACACAGGAAAAATTCATTTTATTTACTGTAATGAAACTTAAGAGTTTTGGTGCATGATGTATGCTGTTGTAAATAAAAGCTTACATTCCTAATTGCTAAAAAAAAAAAAAAAGTTGTCAGGAAGTTAAAATGAACTTCAATGGATCAGGCATTGGGCTGACAGAAATAATCATTTCTCAGTCTTACTAAAAACACAATCAATACTGATACTGTTTCACCTTTCCCAAGCTTGGGAAAGAAAAATACAAATACAATACTTTTGCTCTTTAAACAACTTCATTAAATTCAGATTGTTCTTTAAAAAAAAACCAACGTGGTTTTCTGTCATTTCTATTGTGCTGAAAAGGGCACACAAACATCCGTAGAAATCAAACGTTCAAACATAGGGAAAGCAAGCTTACATTTTCCCCCAGGTGCTAAACTGCAGTGGGTAAGGTCACGGTCAAAATTCACAGACTCATTTAAACTTTCATGGCTTAGCCGACAGACAGTTCCTATCAGGTTTCCTGATCCTAAGGAGATTAAAACTGCATGAGTTTCTTGCTGTTGAGATCAGCAGGAGGCTATTTCAAACGCTCAAACCGCAGTCCGCAGAGCCCGCAGGGGCGCATCTTCCACCACCTCCGGCGGTCCGTTAGTTAAGCTAACCTTTCCAAGCTTTCTCTTCTAGCCTTTTAAAGAAACCTCCACACGCGTGCAGTCGACTCTCGACCGCCTTCCATCGCGCCCGCCGAGACCCCTCCTGTGGTCATCCCCTGGCCGCCCTGCGCCCTTCTGCAGTCGGTGACAGGGGCCTGGTTCCCAAGGAGGGGGGAGGAGGTGCGGGGAGGAAGCCTCCCCGCAAGGCAGCTCTTCAGCCCGCACAGCAGCAGGGCGATGCAGCAGCAGGGCGATGCAGAAGAGGGGCAGAGGAGATGCTAAACCCCATGACCATATTCACACTGGCGGGTTTCTTTCTTTCTTTCCTTTTTTTTTGGTGGGGTAGTCAAAAACGGTCCTAGTCTCCAATGATACCCGAGAGAGAACCTAACTAAAGCTGCTGTCCCGATCTCCAGTATTCTCACTCCCGTTACCCCGCCGGCAGGCTCCGGGCGCTCCTGCCTCGGACAGGTACACCTGCGGCCCCTCGGAGGACCCGATCACCCCCGCCGCGCCCCGCAGAAGGGGAGATCGCCGGGACACTGACCCCAGCAGCCCCCGGTGGGACTGACACCCCCGGCGAGCCGTGCCCGCACAAACTTCCCAGATCCTGGGCTGCGGGGACAGACCGTCGGGCAGACGGACAGGGGGCGACGCTGGTATCGTCCCCAGAACGCAAATGCAGATAGATCCCAAGTGCTGCATCCGGACCTAGGTCCAAAAGGGGTCTAAGTGGCATCTGGGCGGCCGGATAAGGCGAGCGCGCGCCCGAGGATGGGGCAGAGGCGCCGCGGCAGGAGGGCAGCCCCCGAGGGCGAGCAGCCGGAGGGCCAGGGCCCCGCTCGGGCTCCCAGCCCGGCAGCAGCTGCAGCAGGAGGAGGAGGGGAGAGAACGAGGAGGAAGAGGAGGAGGAGAGAGACTGCAGCCGCAACCCCGAGCTCTTACCGAGTGGTTTACCCCCCACATCAGGACGCTGAGCAGCGGATCGCTGGCCCGAAAGAGCTTCACTTTCTGCGCTACGAAGTGCTTCTTCTTAGTCTTGGTCTTGCTCGCCAGCACGGAGGACCCCAGGTTGCCGGGGGTCGCCATGGCCGCCGCCACGGTCCCCTCCACCGTCGCGCTCCCAGGCCGGGGACCCGCCCTCTCTACTCGCCGGCCCGGGGAGGCAGCCGCATCCCACCGGCGGCGGCCCCGGCGCGCCGCGCCCCGCTCCGCCCGCCGCCGCGCTCGGCCCCGCTCCGCCCGCTCGGCCCCGCTCGGGAGGGAGGAAGAGCTCCGCTCGCACCCCGCGGGTATCCGGCGCCCGCCGCGGCTCGGCGCTCAGCCCGCGGCCGGACCCGGCGCGCTGCGAGCGGCTTCCGCGTTGGGCGCCGGCGTCATGACGCAGGGGGCGGGCGGGCAGCCGCCGCGGCGCCGCCGGGCGGGGCGCCGGGCGCGGGGCGCGGGGCGCGGCGCGCGCCCGCGGGACCGTTAAGCCGCCGAACCCTCGCGCTCCGGCGCTGCTGCGCTCGGCCCGGCGGGCGCCTGGGGCGCAGCCGTGGTCGGGGTGGTAGCCCCTGGCTGGGCGAGGACGCCGCGCTGTGGGCGTGCGGCGCGGGGAGGGGAGACTCCGGCGAGGCACCCTCTTCTGACCCCTCCGGAGGCAGGAGGGGAGACGCGGAGAGTGGGGGCGTCGGAGGAGAGGAGCCCCCTGGAGCGGGAAGGAGGCTCCGGGAAGCGCCGCGTGCGGGCGCCGCGAGTCGGAAGAGCTCGTGAGACCCGACGTGCTGCACGCGGACCAGGGCTTCCCCGGCACCGCGGAAAGGACCTGGGCACTTCGTTGGCCACCTTCCCAAGTGGCCCTGAAATTAATTGATTAATCCTTTTGTTTCTTTAACCGTTGGGACCCTGGACCTGGGCTTTCCCACACTCTCCAAGTCATGTCTTACACCTAACAGTCTGAGCTGTCATTCCCACCATCCCCCTCCCCTGGATGGGACCCTGTGTTCTTTGGTTTGGCCGGGAAAATCATTCCCTGACCTGCTGCTTCTGCTTCAAGTCCCGCACCGTGTTCCTTACATCCTTCCTTTTTTGCATTCCACGCACCTTCTTCCACAGAAACCTGTCCATTGTCTTTATCCGCGTACACCTGTATTTAGCCCTTGTTAATGCTTAATACCTGACCCATCTCAGGAAAGCTGCCATTCAAACTAAGTCATCCTATTCTGTGTATTTTCCCTGGGTCAGCCCACTGGGCAAATATTGCTCCACTCAAATACTATAGGGAAGACCTACTGTGTGCTTGGAAATTGATTAGTTGTGTCAGGGAGACAAAGATGATAGACCCTTATCCCTTACGGATCTTAGCCTCATGGGAGTGGGGAGCCACAGGCCATGTGGTCACCTTCGTTTGCTCCTCTTTGTCCTTTGTTTTTAAAACATAAGGGTTGCCCCGAAGTCCTCTTGTTCTTCCCTCTTTATTCTATTGTCCAAAATGATATACATACAAGATACAATATAGAGTACTTGCGGGTAACCCATACACTCTTCCCCTGAGAAGTGCCTGGTTGAACATCTGTATGTCAATTGTTCATAAGCACCTTTTAAAAGTGTCTAAAATGAAGTTCAAAATCCTCCTCCATCCCACATGTTGCTTTAGTTTTCTATTGTACTGGAAATGGCATTCATATCGCTCAGGTACCTCAGCCAGAAGTCCATTTGCTTAACAAATTTTCATTGCCCAAGCTTGAAAGCTTCAAATCATCATTGATTATTTCTCTCATCATCACTCCACATGATCCCCTTTACCAGGTCCTGCCCTTGAAAACAATTGTGCCAAATATTACTCCTTCCCTGGTGCTTTCATGGTCCTCCAATTTGAAATTAATCCATTCACTTTGATGTTTTGATAGCATTTTATTTGTTCCATAATAGCTCTATTGCCCTTAATTGTATATTAATAATGCAAGGCAATAGGCTTACTGTGAATGCGGAAAACCTGAGTTTAGTGATGACAAAGCGTTGGGTACCTGTGGGCACTGTCAGATGAGGTCTTACTTAGGAGGGCAGCAAGTATGGATGGGTGCTCCTTGTTAGGAGCAGATAGTGGCACAGGCATGAAGATGAAAATCCCTGAGATATTTTCAGATGAGGATACTTGTAGGACAGAACCTTTTTCCAGTTATATTGAGGTATCATTGACATTTAACATTGGGAAAGTTTAAGATGTACAACTTGACTATCTGATGCAGTCTCTATTGTGAAATGACTACCACAGTAGGGTTAGCTAATAGCTCCATCATATAATTCCCATTTGTGTGTGTGTGTGTGTTCGTGTGTGATGAGAACATTTGAGACTTACTCTCTTAGCACTTTTCAAGAATAAAATCTACTGTGTTGGCCAAAGAGTCCATTACATTTTTTTCCATAAAATAAGAGACACATTTTTCATTTTCACCAATATATTAATGTGGATATTTGGAGCATGTTGGCTATCTCCTGCTGTTGACTTCTAGTGGGTAGGGGCCAGGGGTACTGCTAAACATCTCCTAATGCATAAGACAGCCCCATAGCAAAGAATTATTTGGCCAAAATGTCAATAGTACCAAGAAATTTCACAAACCACTTTTGACACATTTGATCAGTCACAGCACCTTCTTCATACACTGCACAAATCTTTTTTTGTGTTCAGTTGTGTTTTTACTTTTCTTGAAATAATAAAGCATTATACACTGCAAAAGTTGTGTATTTTATTCCATCTTCAATATTAAAATGGCTGCACAAAAATTATCACCAATTTTGATACATTTTTTTAAGTGCACACTTATATGACAGCTGTCACAATACACACTAACAAAATTATTTCAAATGAAGTTAAAGACAACTAAGTAAGTACTACTAGAGCCATCATATGGAAAAAATGAACTTTTTGGCCAACCCAAGAGTATTTTTAAGGGGTAGAATTTTTGTTAGTTTAACCTGCTTTGGATGGCATTTATTGTAACACCATTCATGAATAGGTGATTAAATGATTTTGCCAATGACATTACATTTTACTTTAACGTTGTATTTTGCAGAGGCTGTATGTGTGATGCAGGAGTTTTAGAGTCACAAAAATGACCTCAGAAAGTACCTAATCCAGTTTTCAAGTTATATACGTAAGACAACGGAGATCCAGAGAAATTTAAGTGATTTCCTGACTTGTTGGGAGACAAACCCTTTGAAGGCAGATCCAGTTTGTATTTACTCTCTGTCCTGCCAATGAACCTGTTATAACCCCTTCCCATAGCACCTATAACAAAGTTTTGGTGAATAAAAGAATTTTCCTCTCTCATAACAAAGTTACAAATAAAAATTACACACTCAGGAAATGTTTTTGCAAGTTTCCATTCAAAAATACTATATTGGGCCCTGGCTGGTGTGGCTCAGTGGATTGACTGCTGGCCTGTGAACCAAAAGGTTGCTGGTTTGATTCCCACTCAGGACATATGCCTGGCCTGGGTTGTGAGCCAGGTCCCCAGTAGGGGGGCACATGAGAAGCCACCACACATTGATGTTTCCCTCCCTCCCTTCCCCTCTAAAAATAAATAAAATAAAATAATCTTTTAAAAATTACTATATTGTGAAATTAGGTTAGGTTAGACTTAATATTTAAACTTGAGGGTTAAATACTACATGTATTTAGCAAACTAGCAGTTTGATCACTGATTTTTTTTTTGAGTTTGTGTGATGATAACACAATACATATGTCCTTAGTTCAGTGCCTAATTCAGGCTGCGTATGTTGTCAGGGGTTGAAGCACCTAAACCACCAGCATTCAACAAGGGTCTTGATGAGAGGCATGGCTAGAGGAAGAAAAGCAAGGAAGTCCCATTTCAGGATGGGCAAGCAGTCATGCCAGTCAATGAGAATGCTGCTCCCAATCCTTTTCATCTGGCCTGTTGGGCTGTTTATCCAGGTGCTGAGAGCTGCAAGAATTGCTCCAGCAGCCAAGTTCACTAGGAAGAAGGAAGGAAATGTTGGCAAGATTGAAAGCCTCCCAGTACTGATTTGTTTCTGTCTGTGGTCACTTTTTAAAAATTTTCTTTTACTTTAACCAACTTTATTTACTATCCTAGAAGAGTGTGGCGAAAGTATTATGTTGACTAATGTATGCAGTACCAGAAATGGAGGTTAAAATAGGGTGGATGCTCTGCTTTTTTTAATTACCATTTTTATAAAAAAATATTTCTTCAATTGAATAATTCCTATTAGAATTCTTCTTTGAGAAGAGGAATTCAGTAATTTCCGTAGTGCTCTTTGGAAGCTTTTATGCTTTTCATTGCTCTGTGAGGAGATCAGAGCAAGATGTGAGACATTCAATCTTCTGTAGTGTTTCCAGAGCCTTGCCTCGAAATGCAATTATTTTAGAAGACCATTATTAAAGTGCATATATAGTCAAACCCAGCCAAAATGCAATAAATGGGATCCAAGAATTCAACCGTGATATGTGAGTTAGTTCTGGGGGGAGGGAGAATTTGTAGACATAATGGGGCACAGCTTGTCGTCTGAGTTCCAAGGGTCTGTGCTGTCCAAACCCCTTCTAGACTGGCTGTGGCTTGGCACCAGCTGGTAGGGGTTGTCCACTCAACTGAAATATTGATGATTTTTCTGGCTTCTGCACATGGCTGGGACATCCAGGACAGTGGCAGCAATTCTAAGAATCTACCACTACAGCTATTTTGTTGCCCTGACTTGGGCAGATTGGACTAAGAGAAGACTGGGTGTAAAGAAGCTCACGCATAGGGTGACCATGTCCCACCATGTCCCAGCCTGCCTCACTTCTGCCCCCTCCCCAAACAGAGAGTGAGGGCTTTAGCTGCCCCCTTGGAAGACAGGAAGCTGTGTGGAGGACAGAAGTCAATCTCCAATGTCATTACATCTTTATTACATATCCTTCATAATAGAAATGGATATTTCCAACATTTGAAGAGCAATGAAATGAATGATAGTAGATTCATATGGCAGACTATACTGTGATCAATAAAAATGGTATTTTCACAAAACCATAATAGCAAATTAATCATGATGTTAATATAAATGAAAAGGTAGGATACAAAATTATATACAGGTATAGTTTTATGTAAAGTATATATGTATATATACATGTAAAAGTCTAAAGGAAATTACATCATACTGTTAATAGTGATATATCAGGGATGCAGTTTGGATTATGGATAATTTAAAAAATCTATTTCTGTATTGTTATTATGTCTATAATAATTTTTTAAATGTAACCATTGTCCCTGGTTAAATGACACAGTAATGGCTCTTAACACACTAACATGGTTCCTATGAAAGGACAGCCTTTTAAGTTGCTATTCGTTAGAGTTACTATTGAACTAGGTTGGCAGCTCCTTGAATTCACAGAGTCCTTAAGTAAAAGGAAGGCTACAAATATAAAGAAAATAGGAGTAACCCTGGCCAGGGGGCTCAGTTAGTTGGAGCATCATCCCGTATGACAAAAAGTTATGGGTTTGATCCCCACTTTGGGTGCGTATGGGAGGCAACTGATCTGTGTTTCTCTTTCACATCAGTGTTGCTCTCCTCTCTCTCTCCTCCTTCCTCCCTAAGATCAATAAACATATTTTCAAGTAAGGATTTAAAAAAGAAAGAAAATAGGAGTAGTGTTATTTTATCGAGTAGACATATTCCCAATGCTTAGGGCCTATGACTTCTCCAGTTGTTTTTTTTTTTAAGAAAAAATTTAAGATCAGACGAACAAAAACTGACTTCAAAAAAGAAAACTGCAAAATTAATATTAATAAACATTTTATTAAGTGTCCATAAAAGATAACATAATACTGTCAGATTTACTTAATTTAAGTTTACTATAAAAAAATGCCATTACATTTACAAGCAATTTGTGAGTTAGCTTTTCTTATTTTGCAAGTATACATAATGACTGATAAAAAGATAATAGCCAATCAAAATTTTAATGTTAGTAGTAGCCAAAAATTCAAAAAGCAAAATCATAAAAATCTTTTCTAATTTACAGCAGGAGTACTGTATTAAACGTAGGCTATGAATTCCTTTTAATACGCTTGACAGGATGACGGGGTGCAGCCTCCAAAACTCAGAATGGTCCCACTGAAGGGAGTCTTTCAAATGCTTTGGGAAGTTTTATTCTTTGCTGATCAACAATGTTCATACGAACTGCTGTGACCTTCAGAAGCCAAAGCTGAACAAGAAGACCAGATGAACCAGAAGATTTTAGCCTGAGCCTTTTGTCCTGGCTTAAGAAAAAATCCAAGATGTCCTGAGCGGGAAGCATGGACCTCAGCTATGTGAAGGTTGGGGAGGATCCTACTGGGGAAAGAGGAAACCCACTCAGGTGCCTGCGAATTTGCCCCAATCCCTTATGGCTGCTGCACAAGTTAAGTCTGACTACTGTTAAGGGGGTTGGTATTGTCCTCAGATTTTTGTTTTTTTCACTGACACTTAGAAAAATGCATTTATGCCACTCTTTATTGATTGTACCTATTATGTCTCAAATAACATGCAAGATTTTGGATTTCTAGGAAGAATTTCTTCCCTCAGAGAGCTTACAGTCTGAGGAGATATAAAGTAGAAGCAAGTAAACAGGTGTTTCTATAATTACACATTGCAATGTAGGATCTGAAGGTAATAAACCTGGTGCAGAAATAGAAAATAGGCAGAGTGTCAGGGAAAACCTCTCCAAGGAAGAAACACATAAGCCCACAAGATGAGAAGCAGTGAGTCATGAAAAGAATGGGGCGAACCGCGGCCTGGAGTGAGGGGACATCCAGCATAAGAACTTCTGTTCTAGAACCCAAAGGAAGCCAGCATTGGCAGGACAGTGAGGGTCAGGTCCTTAAGCCCCTGAAAGGATTTGAATTTCCTTCTAAGTGCAATGGGAGACTTGGGAGCTGAGGATTTGATTATAAAAAGATCTCAGTGGCTCCTACATGCAGAATAGATCAAAGGAACAGCACAGTCAAAGAATGGAGACAGAGCAATGTTTACAGGAATTCAAGTAAGAGATTGTGGTGGCTTAAACTACAGTCTTAACAGTAAAGGGTTTTTTTTAAAGGAATAATTCATCTATAAGGAGCAGTAATGTTTTAATGTGGATAGGGGTGGAGAAAGAACAAACTTGGCCTCATTGCACAAAGGGGTGCATAGTGGATGATCTCAGTCACTGTTTCATTTGTCCTTTTTAACATTCCTATAATCAAGGGGCACCCTGATTTAAGCACCTGTTGCTCTTGATAAAAAGACATCTAAAGAGAAATGTCCCCCAAAGTCTGCTTCAATGGAGGTGTTTTAATTCTAAAATATAGTGTACATTATATTGATGCTACACTAAAGAAAACCTAGAGAAATAATTGACGTGTATATTTGAAACACAGCCAAAGAAGTATAACTTGAGGTCAGCATAAGGACAATGATCGCAGCAGTCTTCCTGCTGCTGTGTCCAAGAGTTAGAGATGGGATGGTTCCAATGGTCTCCACTGCCCTTCAGAAGAACCAAATGGAAGCTATAAAACAATAACCCTGAGAGTTAACAAAGGACAAAGGCTTTGTATGCTGGTAATAACCAGTGTCTGAGTTGGTTAACCCCATACAGGTCCAGTCCATCAGCCCAGGGGGAAGAATTGAAATGGAAGAGGAACAAGGGGTCGCAGAGAAATTCCCATTCCTACCCAGGCTGTTTCCACTTCCTCCACACTGCTCTCAGTTCCTGAAACGGGGCTTGGCACTGTGCGCGTGCAGAAGCGGCTCCAGAGCAACCAGTCGGAGGCGTGCAGTCTCAGGCAAGTCATTGTTCCTCACACCCCCTCTCCCAAGCCTGGTATGGGGGGGACCTCCGTTTTAGCGTCCCGATTTTACCCCAGAGAGTTATACAGAAGTCTGCAAATCTACTGAACTTTCCATGCCATTTGTACAGAGATCTCCAAGTTCCATGCCAGAGTTTTCTCACAGGTTTGGGTTTGGATGCTGCTTCCTCTCATAATAATCTGATGTCCATTCCGTCACTCACAGACATGCCTTAGTCACTTTCTGAAGTGTCTTAAACTTGAAAGGGGTGGAGTTGGATTTCGTGGGTTACTTAGACTCAGAAGAGTACCTTTTAATTCCCTTATTTATTTTTAGTGCCAGCTAACATTCAAATGTGCACTTAAAGGAAGCTACACATAAAACCAGTGTTACATGAAATTGTAGACCTGAATTGTAAAGATAGGAGACTGTTGGTCATCCATAATATCATGCCCTTTGTTTGTGCTTGCATCTTAAATATGACCTGGTTCTTCCTTAGAGAGTTGGCAGAAAACTAACTTTCAACAAAGAATCCTGCTTTTTCCTCTATTAATTTGGGCTCTTTCTGTTTTAGCTTTCATATTCAAATTTGAAATAGGTCATAATAGTGTAATTTTAAAATGATAAAATAGAGCTTAAGGATAACTCCTAAGTCAGAAATAGGTTTATTGTTACGTTTCCTTATTCATTCATCTCATGTTTTGAGAAGATTCTGGACACAAAGATGAATGAGATACATTCCTTACCCTTGAGGAACTCAGTTTAGTGGAGCAGATAAACCCCTGGACCAGTCATGTTCAATATTACATAGTATGCACGCTGTAGCAAGACTATAGGGGTACATAGAGGAAGACCACCCAATGAGCCTGTGGGAAGGGAGGAAGAATGGGTGCTCAGAGGCAGAGAAGGTGGTCCTGAAATGATGGTGCTTGAGTTAAAAAGAAAAGTTTATGCAGCATAATAACAGCATCTTTTAATGTCATTTCTATATGTACACAAAAAGCCATTAAATACATTCCTGTAAAAAGTTCAAATAGTAAGAAAATGGCATGGACTGAAAAGGGAACGTCCCCCTACCCACTTCCTCTCCACTCTCATTTGTGTAAATGGAATATACTGTACATATTGTTTTATGACTTGCTTTCTTCTACTTTGCAGTGGATATCTTTCCACACTGGAGTAACAGGGATTGATCTCACTATCACGAACCTCATGTATACAAAATTGTCATTTTCTCAATCACCCTGCACTTCATTTAGCTCTTAGATGAATAATAGAGAACTTGATTGAGTCCTTTCTAGATAAACATGGTCGATTCTGTGTTTTTCTGCATTTTTCCCTGTCTTTGATAGGTAAGTACTCAGTGAAAGTCAACCCCCCTCTCCCACAGAGTAACCAGGGATGGGGGCAGGAGGCTTATACGTTGTGGCTTGGGGAAGAGGCTATTGAGGGATTCTGGGCGTCCTCATCTCCTGGTTGCCACTGAGATGACCTCCATTACTCCACGGGCCCTTCTACCATAGTTGAGCCCCATGCTCTAGAAACTTCTCAGCCCTACTCCTGTTTCCTTCAGGTCTGCTATTCCCTCCTCAGCCACCTCTGCTTCCCTAAGAGGATCCCTCGAGGCTTTGGGCTTCCCTGGCCCTTCCATTTGGAACCTCAGTCCGTCAATACTATGCCATCCCTGGTCCCACCTGGGCCTTCCCCATGAGGCTTTTGGGGACACACCTGATCATTGAAGCCTTGATTGTTCTGATCTGGGACACCTCCTGATCCATACCAGGGGCCTATTCTGCAGCTCTCCTACTCTGAGAAAATCTCCCAGCCACACCAAGACTGTTTTTTTATTTTTATTTTTTTAAGTTCAGTTCTTAAAAGCAAACACCGTGGCTTTCAAGACTGGTATCTTCAATATGGATTTCAAGAACCTATTTTGGAAGCAAAAGCCAATGATTTTAGCTTTATATTTTCTGCCATTTGGCCCGTCTCTGGGGCAATAGGCATCAGCATTGTCTTTACCCAGATAGATATTAAATAACCCTCCCTGGTGCTCGAGCATAAGCTTAATAAAATCTATATGGAAATTTCTTTGGGGTTTTCTCTTGATTTCTATCTTGGGGGACCCAAGAACCCCAACACCAAAACAGGGTTAGTTGCAAAATATCCCACCACTTATCTATAAAACATCGCTTTTTAACTGCTTTAAGACTCCATGGTATAATAGTGCTTGACAAACTCTTTCCTGAGGTTCAAATCTCGCTGGCTATCTGTTTTTGTGAATAAAGGCATCTTTTTCACATCCACTCACTCTTATAGGTGCTGAGATGGACAGTAGGGTGCAGGAAATTACTAAGAAGTGCTCTTTTGATTAACACTGGTTGGGGCTGGGAAGGAAGGGGGATTGGGCAAAGGGAAAAGGTGGGCTCCACAATGAAGCCCACAGCTGACCTTTTGGTGATCTCTGAGCTAAGTTGGCTTTTCAGAACTGTCCTGAGTTAGGGCATGGTGGCCAGGCCCTTATACCCTTGTTTCCCCCAGTCATTGGATGAGAGCTGCCCTAGGGATATGCATGCCCCTTGAATGAGGCAAACTCTTTTTCCACTGCAGGTAATTCCCAGAGAGGGCTGATGGCTGAGGGCAGCCAGCCAGCAACCCTCTCAGCAGCTGGGGGTTAATCCTTCAGGGCTGGAGCACGGCACAGCATGCATTATACCTACTGTATTTATTAATTTGTGACTTGCCTGTTCATAGTCTTTCTGTTTTCTTATTAACTTGTAGTGATGCTGTATTCTGGGTACTAATCCTTTGTATAGTATGTGTGTGGCAAATACACTATCTCAGTCTATTACTGCTCTTTTCACCATTGTTAAAGTGTCATTTATTTTAAAGACATATTACGTTTTTGGATAGTCAAGTTGTCTATCTTCCATCTCTAAGATTAAAAATATATTTTATATATTCTTTGAATACTTCTATGCTTCTTTTTTTTTAATGTCTAGCTTTTCAGTTCCTCCAAGGTCTATTTTTTGTTCTTGGCAAGAGGCAACATTTGAGCACCATATATTTAATAGACTATTCTCTACAGAAGCCTATAAATGGGGGAATGCAAAAAACTCCCAGAATTATCTCCTGGGGGACAGGCCCCTTGTAGTACAGGTTTCTCCTGCTAGGTGGGTGTTCTAGGAACCCATCTGTATCAATGTACCAGCTGGCACTGTTGTGACAGCCTGCATTCGGCTTCAGTGAATTTTTTTTTGAGATTCTTTGAATATGTTTGACCATTTCATGATGGGTGATTTATGAGCGCACCTGCCCGCACTGCACTGAGTGTTCAGCAGTTTTTGACCCAAAATGGCATAACCCCCATGCCCACCCTCCCTATTCACCCGATCTACCCCCAAGCAAATTTTTTTTTTTGTTTCTTTAGATGAAAAAAGTCCTCAAAGAGAAACATTTTGCCAATATGGAAGAGGTGAAACAACAAATGGCAGAAGCACTAAAAGGCATCAAACTCGATGAGTTCAAAAACTGTTTTGAGCAGTGGAAAAAACTTCTTGATAGGTGTATTGTATCAGACGGAGCATACTTTGAAGGTGACTGAAGTTTAAACATGTAAGAATAAATACAGAATTTTATGTAAATAAATTCTGGTATTTTTTGGGTCCTCTCTCATAAAATGGCATGCATACTAAAATTTAAATTTTTATTTAGAGGGTAAAAATTTTAACTCTACAATTTTAGTAACCTATTATCTCTTTTCCTCTTACTATGCCATTTTACAATTACTGTATTTTTATATTTTGATACCTGGTTAGTTAAATTTTCCATCATGACTCAATTTTTAGAAAGCTTTTTGATTAGCCCTGGCTTGTGCAACTCAGTTGGTCGGGCATCGTCCCTCAAAGCAGAAGGTCACCGGTTTGATTCCCAGTCAGGATACATGCCTGGGTTGTGGGGTTCAGCTCTTGGTTGGGGTTCCTATGAAAGGCAACCAACCCAACCAATAGATGTTTCTCTCTCACATTGAAGTTTCTCTCCTCCTCTTTCTCCCTCCTTTCCCCTCTCTCGAAAAAAATAAAAAGTTGTTTGGCTATACTTAAGTATTTTCTCTTTTTTTTCTTACAGACTAAATTGAAACATTACAAGTTTAGAGCATTGAGACTTCTCATCTAAGAACATGTGTGTGTGTGTATACATATGCATATATATCTGTTATGCATGTAATAATCTACTGATTTGGTTACTGACATTTTATTGTATCTGTTTATAAGTGAGATTGATTTACAGCGACATTCTTGTCAATAAATCTTACATGGTTTTGGTAGTAGATAAGTTGAGAAGCTTTACATGTTTTTTCCTATCATATTTATATAAAACATGATTTATCTGTTCATTAAAGATATAGCAGAACCCACTCATAAAACCTCTTAGTGCTCTGGCTGGTGTAGCTTAGTGGGTTGAGCACTGGCTTACAGACCGAAAGGTCACTGGTTCACTTCCCAGTCAGGGCACGTGCCTGGGTTGCAGAGCCACGTCCCAGTTGGGGATGTTCAAGTGGCAACTGATTGATGTGTCTCTCCCTCTCTGTCTCCCTCCCTCCTCCTCCCTCTAAAAGTAAATAAATTTTTTTTTAAAAAACCTCATGATACTGTGGGTTTTGGGAGGTGGTTATTTATCTGTTCAGTTTTCTATCTTCTGGATTCTATTTTGATGATATACATGTTTCTAGAAAATTAACAACTTCGGTTTTATGTTTTATTGATATGATTTCTACCTAATATTCTATAAATTAATATATTTTATACCTGTAATTATGTACATTTTCAAGTTGTATTTTCTTTGTTTTTTTTCCTTAATTCTATTTGATAAAATTCTAGCTGTTTTATTCTTCCTTTCAAGAAAAAAAAATTAATTGATTAAATTAGTTCTTCTGGTTTATTTATATCTTCAATTTCAGTTTTTAAATTTCTTAACTTCTTTCTTTGGTTATTTTATTGTTTTTCTAGGTTCTTGAGTTGAATGATTAGATGTTTTATTTATTTATCTATTTTTAATGTTCCTTTTTCCCTAATTATCCTTTTAAACCTACAAATTTTTCTGATTACCACTCTGCTTGTCTCTCACAGGTTTAATGCTTTCTTATTTTTGCTGTTTTCTACGTAGTTTGTAATTTTATTTTGAATGTCGTTTTGAACCCAGTGGTTATTGGGAAATAAAGGACAAAATGTAACAAAAATCTGCACGATGAATAGCTCAGTCAAAGTGAAAAAGAAATTTCTAGAAGCCAGAAGTAAAGAATGAGATGACTTAGTGAGACTGATGCGGAGTTTGCCAGGTCTCCTACAGCTGACAGTCGAGAAGCCTGAGGGGCAGTCTGCCAAGGTTTTTAAAAGCCCAGGAGTCACGATCTGGGGTCTGCGCAGGTTTGAAAGCTAGAACTGAGCTGTGTGCATAAAGCGTGACCTCAAAAGCCTGCCACCCATGGAAACAATAACAGAACTCCGCCTATTTCGCCTGGTGAAAAGGCAAAGGAATGTGCCACTTACCCAGATGTAAGTGGTTGGGGAAGCTACTTTCTGCAAATCTACTAAATCCATGGGAAAAACGTAGGCATTTTTGCCAGACAATTAGTTTCCTATTGGTACTATTACAAATTGCAGTCGAGTTGACAGAACACTGTGGCATGTCACCATCTCCTTCTCCCTTTTATTAGATCAAGTGAGTGGTCCCTCAGAGAGAGCTTGGCATGAGAATTTGGGGGATGTAAAAAATTGGTGGCTTAAAACAATATAAATTTATTATTATCCTGTAATTTGGGGAAGTAGAAATCTGAAATGGATTTCAGTGGGCTAAACTTATGATGTTAAAAGAGCTGTGTGCTTGGAACTTCCTATTTTAACATTCTCTGAGGTCGATGCTTACAGTGTGTTCCTCCAGAGAAGATTCCAGCTAGGGCTTTTTTGCTGTGCAAATAGTGTGAACCTGGTTCCCCAAGCTGGGAGGGAATACTTGTGGCTTCAAATGCGCAAGAGACTTTAACCCTCTCTTGTTACTCTATCCAGAACCAACAACAAAACAAGGAAATAGTCTTTTTCCAGGAATATCTTGTCTCCTTCACCACCTATGATGTCATCTTTGGTGGAAGGCCCTGGCTTTTGTTGGCATTCTCTAGTCTGACCTTTGTCAGACTCTGGGCTATCTGCAGACACCCCCAAGTTAAGTACTGGTTTGAGTGATTGCGAAATTGTACTTCCTAGTGTTTAATGGGCTCTGATTGTTTTTCCTTACTTTCTCAAAAGCCGAGAAACATATTTCCAAAATATATTTTTCCTATTTTTATCCATCAATTAAAAATAGTTCTGGCGCTGCCTGGTGTGGCTCAGTTGGCTGGACATCATCCCACACAACAAAATATCACTGGTTCAATTTTTGATCAGGGCACATACCTGGTTTGTGGGTTCAGTCCCAAGTCAGGGCAGAGGCAACCAACTGATGTTTCTCTCTTACATCGATGTTTCTCTCCCTCTCTTTTTCCTTCTGTTTTCCTCTCTTCTAAAAATAAATAAGTAAAATAGAAAAATAAAAATGGTTCTGTACCTGGAGGAGTACACCAAATTTTGAACCTAATGATTGTTGGGAAATAAAGGACAAAATGTAACAAAAATCTGCACAGTGAATAGCTCAGTCAAAATGAAAAAGAAATCTCTAGAAGCCAGAATTGCTGAAACAGAAGTGAGTAGACAGTACTATAAGAAGTAATGAATGAGAATTGTTCAGAAAGTTAATAAAGGCTCTAATTTAGGAATACTTAAAAATTCTAGAGCAGAATGAATTAATATATCAACACCTAATCACACTATAGTATACTGTATAACATCAAAGACAAATAAAAATATTAAAGATAGAGACATAAGTCACCTAAAAAGAATGACAGTTCTACTGATGGCATATCTTTCATTTGCAAGATTAGATGCCATATGATAATGGACTACTGAGGGAAAGTCACTATCAACCTAGAAATTGATTCTGAATTAAACTATACCATACCTCTTCTATTAGATCAGCATAGATTTAAACAAATATGTATCTATATAAAGTATTGGTCAGGATGTGAGAAACTCAGAAGTCTCAGCCACTGCTGGTAGAATGTAAATTGGTGCTTTTTCTTAGCACAATTTGGCAATTCCTTGTAAAAAAAAAAATGCTGAAAGTGTAGATTTCCTATGACTGAAGAATCTTAGCTTCTTTGGGAAATGCATTTACATATGTAAACAAAAGTGTATACAAAAATGTCCATTGCAAAATTGTTACAGTGGCAAAAAATGAGAAGCAACCTAGATATTCATCAGTAAGAGAAAGATCATTGAATTGAAGACTTGACAGAATCTAACATAAGTAAACTTGACCTTATGTGTTTAAATGGATACATTATGTCAAATATATCTTAATAAAGTTGGAAAAAGTAAATAGATATAGCTAAGCTACTTTATTTTGTATTAAAAAATATAACAGATAGAAAGATACATATTTAGATAAATTAAGAAACAGTAGACACTGAAAGAAGAAGAAGAAGAAAAGGATGCTCTCCGCCCTTGCTGTATCTGGCTAAAAGCAGGGCACACATTTTCAGTTGTACAGAAAGGTCTCACCCTGGCTGGTGTGGCTCAGTGGATTGAGCACCAGCCTGTGAAGCAAAGGGTCACTGGTTCTATTCCCAGTCAGGGCACAAGCCTGGGTTGCGGGCTGGGTCCCCAATAGTGGGCACGTGAGAGGCAACCACACATTGATGTTTCTCTCCTTCTCTTTCTCCCTCCCTTCCCCTCTGTCTAAAAATAATAAATAAAATCTTTAAAAAAAAGAAAGAAAGGTCTGTCTCTTTTGTACCAGGAAAAGGAGAACAAGACTCTTTTGCTGCTGGTGGTATCTTTTATAAAATTTTATAGCTTTATTGAGATATAATTGACATATAACATTGTATCAATTTCAGGTATACACAATTTCAGGTGTATAAGAATTCAATATATGTATGTGTTGCTAAATGGTCAACACAGTAAGTTTAGCTAGCATAACATCCATCATCACATAGTTATAATTTTTTTCTTGTGTTGAGAAATTTTAAGATCTATTCTATTAGCAACTTTCAAATATACAATATTGTTAACTATAGTCACCATGTTAAACATTACAGTGTTATACACATACAATGTTTCTTTTTAAGCATAGTTGGTATACAATATTATATTAGTTTCAGGTGTACAATATAATGACTCAACATTTACATACTTCATAATGTGATCACCTAAGTCTAGTAATCATCTTTCACTATGCAAACTTTTCACACTATAAGAGCAACTCTTTTTTTCAAAGGTTTTATTTATTTGTTTTCAGAGAGAGGGGAAAGGAGAGAGAAAAGGGGAGAAACATCAATGTGCTGGACAAGCATCAATCGGTAGCCTCTCACAGACCCCTAACCAGGGACTTGGCCTGCAGCCCAGGTTTGTGCTCCAACTGGAATCAACCCTGCGACCACTCCTCCACAGGCTGGCACTCAATCCACGGAGGCACAGCAGCCAGGGTGGGAGAACAACTCTTAATCACTTAATCACTGGGACGCTTTCTCATTCACCAAGGTGACCCTAGACTCTTATCAGCCCAGAGAGGAATTTGCAAGTCAAATCTTACCAAACAGGGCCAACCCTCCATTAGTTTCCCACATGTTGACCTTCCCAGACTTTGTCACTCCTAAAGCCTAAACACCCTTTCCTTTGTCCTGTCACTTCTCCACAAATTTATTGTTAAGATACCATATCAGCCCCAAGTCCCAAGTGCCCTTTGAGGTACTCCTCACTGAGTTTCTACCTGTGTGCTAAGAAGCCCTGTCTTTCTCTTGTTAATCTGTCTTTTGTCAGTTTAATTTTCATGGCTCCAGGCACAGAACCTAGGAGGCTAGATGAAAAAGTTTTCCCCTTCCCCTACAGTATATATATTAAAAATACATAAAACATTTCCATATATTATTTATGGAGACACATATACATGATAAAAGTATAAAAACAAAGGGGAAACGTCACCATTTCAGTAAGGGTAGTTATTGTCTCCGAGGCGGGGCAGCGGCGATGGGATAAGAAATGATTGCTCTACTACTGGCATTTTATATCTTAGGAACTAATCATCTAAACAAATACATTTAAAATTTAATCTTCAAAAAATCTCATGGGCAGGTACATGCTGTTCTATTATTCTTTGTACTGTTTATGTTAGAAATGATATATAAAAATGAAGATGAATATAACTATTTAATGCATTTCCCCATATGTTTGGTGCGGATTTTCTTAAAATGTAACTCCAATTAAATTGATTAATTATGTAGGTTTTTACTTATTTTTAATATACTTACTTCTAAGTTATTTTATCAAATTTCCTTTAAAGCAGTTCTTTATTATGTTTTGAAGTTACACCATTAGGTGTATAAAAGTTCATGACTTTTGATATTTCTAGTAAGGTTACATTTATCAGTGTGAAATATCCTTAAAAATAGCTTTTACCTTTTCTATTTTTTGACATTAATATTACTTTATGGAGAGCACGTTGTTTCTTGTCCCTTTATTTTCAAACTATTTGTGGGCTGTTTTTTTGTAAATTCTGCAAATAGCAGTGCTGCCATTCTAATGTACTTTCATTTTATTCATTAGGTGTGTGTTGCAGTGTAAGAAGCCACGGCAAACCTCAAAACAACTACCGCTTTATTTGCTTAATATTCAGTGGGTCCTCCCTTTGGGCTGGGCCCAGCTGGGGGTTTCTCCTGCTGGTCCCACCTGGGTCCTACTCTCAGGTGCAGTGGCTTAGCCCGGACCTCCGTCACTTGTCCAGCTCGGTCACGTGGTGCTGACTCTCAGCTGGACCTCTTTCTTCACATGGTCCCTTATCTTCAAGGAGCTGAGAACCTGGGCCTTTTCACATACAGCAATGTTCCAGGATGATGATAGAGAAAGCTACACGGCATCTGGAGGACTAAGCTCAGAAGACCCGTAACATCACTTCATTATTCTGCTGGTGAAAGCAAGGCGCAAGGCCAGCCTGGACTTGGAGGGTAGAGGAGAAAACTCCACCGGTTGGTGGGAGGAATGGCAAAGTATCATTGTACAGCGTCATGTGTACAGTCTGTGAAGAACTCTTTCACCATCGTTGTAGGCAATCTACCATAATGTTGGGCTGATCAATTGTTTGCTTTATTTTATTTTTTTTGTTATAGTGGTTTGGAAATTAGTTCTAATCTTAAAAAGTCCTGACCTATACATTTTATTAATTTACTCTCTCCACATCCTCTCTTCACCATTTTCCATTGTTCTCTTCCCAGAGAGACTGATCTATCTGGACCCCATCGGTGGGCTTATTGCTTTGGCAAGAAGAAAGGACAGTGGAGTTGGAGCATTGCTTCTTCCTGCTCCCTCCCTTGGTAATTGATCATTCACGTTCACCTGTGGTTGCCAGTTCTGCAGGTAGGAGCTTACTTCTGGTGATGGTGGGAAAGGACAATGTGATGCTGTGTGAAGTGTGCCAGCAGCTTGCCCCTTGGGTGTGGCGTTTTCCTGTTTCTCATATTACCTTTTACCTTCGGTGCTACTTTTCTCTCAGGCCCAAGACACATTCTCTCTGCTTTACCCTAAGTTTAAAATAATGTTGCCTGTTGCTAAGAAAAATAATAAGGCAAGGGGGAAACTTAAACGTGAGGAGTATTCCTAATGCAGTTCCCAAGTTAGGCACCCTCATGGTCACTCAGGACTCCTGCCCACTTGCTCTACGTGCTCGCTGCCTCTGAGCCTGATGCCCCTCTGGAGCCACTCACATCTATGACACTGTGACTTCTCACTTTGGAAGGTCTGACTTCTCATCCAGGAACCCCAATAGTGCACCTTGTTTGTTAATATAGGACATGCTGGGGGAAAAGAATTCAGCCTCAAGGCGTGCAGACATCCAGTGCTGTTTGTCTATACATAAATTTTACTGCTATGTTGAGTAGTTTAGGAAACTGCAAGAGTGCCATGCCTTAAACATTTTCTTACAAATGTGTATATTTCTCTCAACACCATGAAAGTGTTAAACTCTCCAGTTAGGCGATGATTCTGGATAAGAACCAGACAATTGCTCAACCAATGGCAGAAAGAGCCAGGAATATTGCGTTGTTGCTGTTGTGACTTAACAGATGTATGGCCCTCAGTGGTAAATAAGGATGAGTGTTCAAGATGCAAAATCATTCCAAATGGAAGGTGTAATTGCTGCAGACAGATTTCCTACAATTAAATTCTTGTTAATTTACAGTTTTTACTACCGTGATAATGTTCACTCTGTTTAAAAGAACTGAGAAACAGTGGCATTTAGACTTTTATGGGCTCCTCAAAAGTAAGCTTGTGAAATAAGAAATAAATATATTGGTCTGTGCTCCTGGTTTCTTACATAGAACTTTGGAAACCCTCGTAAATAGGGGTGCTAAGAGAATCTTTTGTTCTAGGATTTTGTCTTTGGTCTGCACAAAGCTCCTAAAACTTTACAATTACCTAAGTGGTAAGAGCACTAGAAACATCTTTTGTTCTACTCTTTGGTCTTTGATCCCAGTCCTGACACAGATCTCCTAGATCCCTTGGAATTTCCTGGGTGCCAGGAGTGTCTCTTGTTCTAAGGAGGTGACTCTGGTTGAGCTCCTGGATGGGGCTCCGGAAAGACCAAGCCAAGATTAGAAGCTTGAAATTTTCAACCCCATTCCCCATTTTTTGAGAAAGGGAGAAGGATTAGAAAGGGAGTTAATAATTAATCATTCATACATGATGAAGTCCCATAAACATGCCAGCAGTATGAAGTTCAGAGAGATTCAAAGTTGCTGAACGTATCCCTGTGTAAGGGGACAATGTGCCCTAACTCCAGAGGGACAGAAAGTCGTGTACTTAGGACCCTCCCAGACCTTGCCACATATGTCGCTGCATGTGGCTGTTCATCTGTATCCTTTATCACATTCTTTAATAAACTGGTAAACATAAGTGTTTCCCTCAATTCTATGAGCTGTTCTACCAAATAATCACTCCAAGACAGAAGAAGTCATAGGAATCTTCAATCTGTAGCCAAGTTGAACAAGTTGTGGGTAACCTGGGGACCTACTACTTATGACTGGCACCTGAGGTGCAGGGAAGTCTCATGGGACTGAGCCCTTAACCTGTGGGATCTGATGTTGTCTCCAGGCAGATAGTATCAGAATTGAGTTAAATTTTAGGACACCTAGCTGGTGTCACAGAATTGCTTGGTGCAAGAACCTCCTCTTCACTCCCCAATCTGGTGTCAGAAGTGTTGTTGAGTGTGAGAGTCAGGAGAACCACAGGAGGAAGACTGGATTTTTCTGGAACAAAACTTTATAAAAAAATAAATGGCATATATATATAGAGTCCAGAAAACTCAAAGTATCAGTAAGGAAAAACCTCCATATTCCCATTTTAATTTTAGAACAATGAAAACTGAGGTTTAGTCACTCAAAATGTAGTGACATGTTCTCTCACAGCTAAGGAAAATTCCCTTGGACTACTTCACAACCCAACTGGCTGTAGCTTAGATGATCTAGAAATTTTACTCACAATAGTAATCAGCACATCAAAATCCAAATCAGCTTTTAGTAATCTAATAGAACTACAGTGTTTTGGGTCACCTGGGACAGTTATTGAGTAGTAATTAGAACACTGTTATGTAAGCTATTTAGATTTTTTTTAAAAATCTTTATTATTTTAAAAATATGACCTTTGAACCCTGACTGGTGTGGCTCTGTGGGTTGAGCGTCCTCCCGCAAAGCAAAAGGTTGCCAATTCAATTCCCGGTCAGGACACCTGCCTGGGTTGCAGGTTTGTTTGGTCCCCAGTGAGGGCATGTATGAAAGGCAATGGATTGATGTTCTCTCTCACGTCTATGTTTTTCTCTCACATCGATGTTTCTTGCCCTCTCTTTTTCCCTCTCTTCCTTTCTCTCTAAAAATAAATAAATGAAGCCTTCAAAAAAGTATGACCTTTGAGAAACCTGTGAAACTTCACTGTACTAGTTTCTTATCTTAGATAAAGATAATATTCTTTTCTTTCCAATTTAGTCTTGTTAACTAAACATTAATATAGCTCTGATTTTTTTCTTCCTTGTCTCTCTGTATTAGTTAGCTTTTTTTTGCTTGTACAAACCACCCCACAACTTAGTGGCTTTGGAAAGCAATAAGTTACTTAGCTCACAAGTCTGTGGATCAGCAATTTGGGCAGTTCTGCTAGTCTTGGCTGGGTTTACTCAACTATCTAGAGTTAGTTGGTCTCAGAGGCTCAGTTGGGATAGCTGCTCTCTTAGCTGGGACCACATCACCTAATTATTAAGTAAGTAGAATACGCCATGGTGGTGGAAGAGTCCCCAGGAGCTGCAGGAGAGTAGGCCCTAATGGACAAGTGCTTTTCAAGTCCCTGCTCCTGTCACATTTGCCGGTGTTACTTTGGCCAAAGAAGGTAATGTGGTTAGTCCAGATTCAAGGAGTGAAGAAACAGACCCCACCTCCCCATGAGAGTGTTTGCAAAGTCACTTCACCAAGGCATGGATGCAGTGAGGGGAGGAACTTGTGTCTATTTTTGCAACCTATCCATTGCCTAAGACCAATAATACTTTGATATGAAGTATTACTTACATAATGTAACACCAAGTTCTCATTAACATCTCATTGTTAAATTATATTATCAGCCCTGGCTGGTGTGGCTCAGTGGATTGAGCACCAGCCTGTGAACCAAAGGGTTGCTGGTTCAGTTCCCAGTCAGGGCACATGCCTGGATTGTGGGACAGGTCTCCAGTAGGGGGTGTGGGAGAGACAACCACACATTGATCTTTCCCTCCCTTCCCCTCTGTCTAAAAATAAATAAAATCTTTAAAAAAAATTATGTTATCAGAATTTCTCATTGAGTATAAATATTGAATTTTCTTCTAATGAACCCCTCTGAAATACAAATTCTATGTAATCTTTTACTGATGTGCCTAGTTAAAACAAATTAACAGCACAATAACCTCAAAATGACAATTATTAACATTATAAAAGGTTTCTTTGTTTTAAAAGTTATTTTTAGATAATGTTATCTTGTTAATTTATTAAATTCATATTACTGTAAATACTAACATGGGATGGTAGGGAAAAAGGGGCAAAAGACTTTAGAGCTAGTCTTAGTCTTGCCTCTAATTCTTTATAATTTTAGGCATATCACTTAATCTCTTGAAGGGTCAGTTTCTTCATTTATCTAATAGATTATATAGAGAACAAAATCTCTGTTTCATTTCAATGGTAAAATTATGGATTCTCTCTTTAGGAATACACTTATGGCAAAAACAAAACATAACAAAACAAAACCCTTTAGCCAGAATAGCAGCTATTGGCAAAATTACTTATGCAGCTCCCTGGTTATAGGTAGAAGTCTGACTATTTCTCTTTCACTACCTATCTTACATTGTTATAGTTGAATTCTATTTGAAAATATAATAAAATGAAAGGTTGGAAGTTTTTAATACAACATTTTTAAAAGCCTTTAGAAATTGCTAACAATTGTGCCTACGATTATCCCGACGTTAGACAACCATAAAGAAAACCACTAGTTGGCATGTTCAGTATTTCTTGTTTAATATTTCCTCTTTTTCATCGTTTCTATAAGTTTATTGCACTTTAATTCCCTGACAAGATAGAACCCAGAGAAACTTCCACACACTCTCCAGTTGATTGCTCAAGTCCGCATTTATCTAACGGAAGAATGAGGCTGTGCCAGGTTTGGCAGCAGCATGCTCACTTGGGAGTAGAAATCTCGTGTATCCTATTTGCTTTATTAGATAGTATTATTTTTTAAAATGCTTTTTTAAAGGTATTTTGACACAACAACAGTTAATTCAATTACGTGGAAATAAGGGAATGGATTATACTTAAGCTATACTGGTATTTTTTTATCGATATGAATAGCAATGAAAATTACCAAACTGACTAATTTCACATATGCATATAAGTGAGAGACCAAATAGCCTCTCAGGGGGAAGGAAAGAGGAATTTGAACAAGGCTTTTCTAATCATTCGAATAGAGGTTCATTCACCAAATGGACAATATGTGGATTGCCATGCTGGCAAACTTGCAATTTTGGCAATATTAAATTTAAGACTTTTAACATATACACATCAGAGGGAAGAATCCTTTGAGGATGAAGAATTCACAACAGTAACAGCATATGTCGTTTTGAAATGTGCCTTTTTTGTTTCTTATTTGATTGACCTCTCAGCTGCATTTGGTGCTATTGGCCACTCCCTCCCTCCTGCAGCTTTCCTCCTTCAACTTCTGAGACTGACTGTTTCCTCTGCTTCCTTTCTCTGAGAATTCCTCACTTCACCTCATTTCATGCATTTCCCTTGCCTCTTAAATATCATTGTCCTTTGGGTTCTATCCTTACTCAGCTTTCTCTTCTTCCCTGCCCATTCTCAGGTACTTCTATGGCTGAAATTACTGTCATTGTTAACTCCCAAATGTCCTTCTCCAGTCTCTAAAATGTTAGATTCATGGATGTTCTCAAGGACCTGAAATTCAACAAGTCTACAAGAGAACTCATTATCCTTATCTTTTCCCAGTAACCCGCTGGTGTTGGCTGGTTGGTTGGTTTTGTGTGTGTATGTGTGTTTTGCCTCAGCAAATGAGAAGACTTCACCTGAGTCTTCATATATTAAGCACTAAAGCTACTTTCTAGGCCCCAGTGGCTCCTCATACAATTCTTTCTTTGTCACATGTCCCCAATTGGTGATAGTTCTCACTTTATCACTTGGAGGGTTGCTGTGGACAGGACTCAATACCCTCTGGCTGTGTCTCTCAAATATATACAAGATCACTTTTTAAAAAGCATTTTATTAGGAGACAGGGAGTGTATTCTGAGAATAAAACAATTGTCTCAGGTGGACACAGGTAACCAGGTTCTTGGTGATCTCGGACAAAGAATTGACCTGAACACACACAGAGTTTATAGCAGAAAGAGAGAGCAGATGTATTAGGTGATAGTACACTCCACAGAACATGGAAGCTGGCCAACTCCGAGCAGAGATTGACCTCAGGGACTTGAGGGATTCTACTTTTATAGGGAGAACATTTCCTGGCTAGTGTCAGTGGGGTTTTATTGCGCATGTCAAGTAGTTATATTACTTCAAATGTACTTCTCATGTGGTCTCCCACAATTTTCCTTGCTTGGCCACTGGGGAAGGGGTTCCACAATGTTAATTTATTAAAATGCTATTATAATGAAGCCTGGGTGGTGTAGCATCTTCTGCGCAGGTGCATTCATGATTCACCATGATTCAGCACTTTTCCAGAAATCGGGAACAACTGGTCTTAGAACAGGGTCTCTGTCCTGTATCAATGTCCTTTATTTTAGCCTGGGGCACCTTTGGAGTTTCCTCCTTCCTGAGTATCTCCTGCCTCACAATAGGAAGTAAAATAACTCATTAATCAGATACACTAAGGCTTTGACTCCCTTCCCTCTGACCTAACTTTATTACCTGTGCATTTCAAATGTTTAAAAACATCTAGTTGCAAAAAGGAAATGGACTCCAAGGCCACTTTTTAAACTTCTTTTAATTTTTTTTTTTACTTTTATTGTTGATACTATTACAAATACACTGATTTTCTCCCCCTTTGCCTGCCTTCACCCATCTCACACGCCCCCTTCCCTCTGGCAGTCAACACATTGTTGTCTGAGCTACTATCTCCTCTGTGTATTATTTAATTCCAAGGGGACAACAAAAATGGGTGCTGTTTTTTGAAACCACCAGAGTGAATGTCATTCACCCAAGTGGGATTCTGAGGTACACCATACCGATCACTTCTGAGCCTTTCCTTACAATGTACACACATGTACACACTCAGGAATTACATCTCCAGATTGAGGCTTCAATCCAGTGTGTAATAG
This sequence comes from Desmodus rotundus, assembly GCF_022682495.2. Classification (NCBI taxonomy): domain Eukaryota; kingdom Metazoa; phylum Chordata; class Mammalia; order Chiroptera; family Phyllostomidae; genus Desmodus; species Desmodus rotundus. Next base: position 142,890,698 of record NC_071390.1, read on the forward strand.
AACGTAATAGCTGCACTTCTGTTGAATACATCCCATTTCCCCATCATATCTTCCTTGGTTTATTTCTAGTCTCCTCATTTGCCTCTTTGTCTTAGTGTTATTTTCCCCCAAGACATTTTTTTTTTAGATAGCTGCCAGGCTGGTTTTTCCAAAGCATCAATCTGACCATATCACTATCCTAAAGTAATCTCAGGAGAAAGTGCAAACTCCTGAGGTCAGCTTTCAAAAGTGTTTGGCCTACAGCTACGGACTTTTCTAACTTTGTGTCTTGCCACTGACTCCCCGACCCTGCCCACATCTACTTCTACCCTTACGGAACTGCTTTCACTTCCTTGACTGTACAGTGATGCTTTAAAATCTGTTTATAGGAAGAAAAGCATATAAAACAGCCCGTCCTTGCTTTAATGGTTGGCCAAATCAAAGCAATAAGTAATGGCTCTGAGCAGGCGCTAAAACACTACTAGAAAGATCATGTTAAATAAATAGCCAGAGTCACTTAGGTTGATGTAACGATAGCTGAAATTGAGCTTTTGGTGGCTTGCATTCAAATGAAAGTTCTAGGATTGCATTTGCCTTATGCTTATAAAATCATTATACGTGTTTGGTTATTGCTATATTTCTTGAGTCATTCCATTTAAGTAGTGAACTTAGAAGTTATTTCATGCTGCTATTATTGCTCTCTAAAATTTTTTAATTCCATACTATTATGCTCAGTTCTTAGTTATGACTATTAGTTTTGTGGAAGGCAGTTAGACAGACATGAGCAGAGGAAGGAAGATGGGCCAGGCACAGAAGGTCACCAGGGCAGACAGCCCTGGGTGCCTAGCAATGAGAAACTGGGAAAACAAGGACCTCACCCCCAGGGTAACCTTTTCTCTCCTAGCATACCGCTGGTCATGCGTTTTAGACCCCCTGAATTTTCAAGTTGCTGATCATGTGGTTTGAACCCTCCCCTGACCTTTCCTCCCCTGACATGGTGGTAGACCCCCTTGGAAAGTGAACAAGGGCCCAAAAAGTGGCCTCATGTGACTCCCATGAGGGCCCTTGTACAACCACTCTCTTTGCTTTAACCCCTAGGGATAGCATCTAGGCCTTGGTTTATTTCAGCTCCAGGCCTAGAAAAGCAGCAAAACCAGGCCAGTGATGTCATGGATGACATCAGGACCAGCTGCGACAACTAATGACACCTGGCACCGACCAATCAGTGGAGACAATGACCCTGAAAGGATGCACTTGGAAAGCTGATGAATATTTTATTAAGATCCTCCCTGGGACTTCCCCTAACCCCCAGACCTTTTTTTTGTTGTTGTTGTTATTATTTAAAAACTATTTCTAAAAATAGATTTTAGAGAGAGATTTGTTGTTCCACTTATTTATGCATTCATTTGTTGATTCTCGTATGTGCCCTGACTGGAGTTTGAACCGTTGACACTCTGGGCAACCGAGCTGCCCTGCCAGAGCAACATTCAACCTTTAAAAGCCCTTAGAATGGAAGACTCAGCAGCTGTCCCTCCGAGGAGCCCACGCTACTTGCCCCCTGTTCCTCCGCAGGCTTGTGACCTTTATCTTTCTCTCGCCTAAGCTCCAAGGGCCGTTCTTTTGCTGTAACTTATTTCCTGAACCTATTTCTTCTACAGCTCACTTCTTCTACCTCTGTGACTTTCTAAATAAACTTTCTCTTATAGTTTGAGATTGACTCTGAATTCTTTTTTAGCCATAACTCAAGTACCAAAGTTGCTGAACCAAGGTCAAGTCTGACACTACCTGTCTAATACCTGGTGCTGTTATCGCCAGCACCACCAATTTTATTCCATTTTTCTTATGAAATAAAAAAATATTTTATACAAATAGCCATTATCTACTTTTTTTCTTGGAATTCTCTTCTTTGAAAAGAAGGGTTGTTTCTTTTCACTTTTGAAATTTTTCATGAAGATTTTCATTGTTCATCTGTTCTAAATGATTTAAAAATATTCATCGTTTCGTTCAAGTGGTAACAACAAATACTGCTTTAGGATTAGAAGACAAAGAAAAATGTCTCTGGTTTCATTTTAAAATTCTCATTTTGTTGAGTTTATTGAAGTGACATTGGTTAATAAAATTATATAGGTTTTAGGTGTATTGAAGTTCTTTAGAAAGAATTTCTGTAATGCGAACACAAAATAAAAATTTGGAAACAAAGTATAAATTCAAATCTGTAAGCTAATTATCAGCAAACCACTAGATTCACCACACACCTGTGTGAAGAACTGCAGGTTACAGTTTCTAGTATTTTAACACTCTCCAGAAACTTCTCAATCAAAGGTAATAGAATATAATGGTGTAGGGTCCAATATGTTTTGGCAAAAGCAGATAGAAAAATATGTTCCCATATTCCACTTGTCATTATCTTTAAAATTTGGTAATTTCTGTTTGCAGATGGGCAAATAGTACTATATATAGAATGAATAACATTGACAGTATTTTTAAGTTTTAAAATATTCACACAAATCCTTTTTATCATTAGATCCAAAGTATGTGCTTGACAATGTTTATTTAAAATTCTTGGCTCTTCTTCCTTACACTTAATTTTTAAAATGTTCTCGCCTATTGGCACCGGCCGGCATTAGGCTGGCCATCTGCTGTAATTCAAGTCAAGTCCGATTTGCTGTAGAGGAGCCCAGGGCCTGTGAGGCAGCCCCGTTGTGACGCACCTGAGGGCCGAGCTTCACTGCGCGTGGCCTGGGGTGTTGGAGTGTGGGCTGCGAGTGCCACAGCTGCTGTCCCTTTCCGCCAGTCCTTGTCTCCTCACAGTCCTCAGAGTAAACTCAGGAACGCTGAGCTCATTGACAATGTGCCGCAACATTTCTGTCTTTCTTATTCCAAATATTGTTTTCAAAAATTCCTACATTTCAACATGTATATATTTTTTTACTTCTTCATTATTTTGAAATTTCCAACCTATTACCTATTACTTTTATTCATAGTAAAATGTTGTTTTAAAATAGAAAAGATTTCATTTCCGAGTTTCAGGCACCCTCATCTCCAAATTTAGGTCATATTTCATCACTATCTTAAGGCCAACCTTGCAGTAATTTCAAATAAAAGTCGCTGCTTTCATGGTCTCTGAATTTTTCTGTTAAAGCCAAATTTGATAAACAATGCAAGGGTTCGGATGCTGGAACCGACTGCATGGGTTTGAACCCCAGCTCTGTGCTTATTGGCCGTGTGCCCTTGGGCAGGACATTAACCTCTCTGTGCTTCAGTTTCCTCTCCTGCAAAATGGGGATAATAATAGTACATGCGACTTAGGACTTATTCTTAGCATTAGTCTTGAGGATAAAGTGAAAAAAGCACTTAGAACATTCTTGGCAAGCGGTAAACACTAAGTGCTGGCTTTATTTATAATGTATTCCAAACATAAAAACTTAAACACAAAAGCATTTAAAAACTGTTAGACCTGTGAAAACCCTTTTGTATTTTGAAGGTAACTTTTGTTTGCTATTATCTATCATTTAGTTGAATTAATGTCATATCATGGACAGGATACTTTAAATTGCATAATTCTCTAATCTATGCTGATAATAGATGTCCAATGATTAGTTGTTGAAGAAAATGAAATGCTAAATTTTTCTATGCTACTACTATTAGGGTCACCACTTGGACAGTGGAGTGGGAAAGGGAAGAAATATTTAGAATTGTTTTGTGAAAAATGAGTAGAATGACTTTTTAAAAAATAATTTAAAAAATTATAGCTACAGATAAAGAAACCGTAAGAACAACTGAAGAAAAGTGAGAAATTTGTGAGGTAAATAGTGCCAACACGAATCAACAAGTGTGTGTCTTGGGGATGGCAGAACCCTTTCTGGCCAGAGCTGACAGCAGCGGAAATGTATTCAGCAGCTGAATTACAGCAAAGGGGTCAGAGCTTTTCCTTGTTCTGTCTCTTATCTTGAAAATGAGTGATGGAAATTATCACAGAAAATACAGAAACTTGCCTCATTTCTCACACAGAAGCCGTTCCCATATATCTTTGGAAGTTCTCTCTGCTTCTGTCTGCCACTCTTTCCCATTTGGGAAGCTGGAGCGATTCACGCCACACTCCCCGAACCTCCCCGTTCTGTTTGTGTACAGTCCCATGGAGTATGTGTGCGTGCACTTCTGTTTTTTAGAAAGAAAAAAATAGAGTTTAAAATGAAAGGTTAGATTTCTTAAAAGGTAATTAAATGTTTAAAATAATGTATTATAATTACACATTAATTTATTCAACAAGTTTTTTAAAGTTTTTTTTGATTGCCTACAACATGAGAAGTGCCGGATGGTGGAGAAATTGTGGTAAGAAACAAAACAAAATTTCTTCCCCCAAAAGAGTCAGTATGATGGACACACAGATGTCAAGAAACTGCTGTAAAGGGAAGACCTGGGTGCCCCATGGGGTGGTGTACAGGACAGAGGAGGGAGCAATCACATGCTTATTCCTAATTGGAAAAATGATCTCATTTAGCATGACATAATAAGGGTCTAAATGTGCTGTCAGAATATTTTTAAAGGCAATCATTATTTTGGTAATTTAAGTATTCTAGCAAAGCCAACATATATATATATATATATATATATATATATATATATATATATATATATGTATATATATGTATACGTATACATATACATATATATATTCCCAAGAAACAGTAACAAGGCAGAACTTGCTGTTCTCCTATATGAAATTTTATGATGAAGCTAAAATAATTTAACCAGGTACAGTACTACCAGAAAGCTAAACTAAACAGAATAAGACTGCATAAAATCCAAGAAAAAGTGAACTTCCCATCGACCATGGAAAGACAATTTTTAAAAAATCCATATGTTACAGCAACTGGCTAGTTACTTAAAGAAAAAAAAAGGATTCTTAGCCTCACACTAGATGCCAAATTGATTCTAGGTAGATTAAGGAGCTAACTGAAAAGAGTACAATAGCAAAACAGAAAATTTTATCAGATGTGGAAGGCCATTTTAAGCATGCCACAAAAGGTAAAAGTCTAAAAGGGTAGGTTTAAGTAATGAGAATAAAAACAGTGCACACTAACCTACACCTTGAACAAAAGTTAAAGGATAAAAAAGCAAGAAAAAATTTGCAATATTTTTTACGAACTCATAAGAAAGAAAGTACATGAAAGAGTAAAAAGAACATACACATTAAAATACAAATGTACATATAAATATTTATAAAGACTGAAAATATGTAAAGCAAAGTGTTGATAATTATTCATTATTTAGTGAGATTATGGGAAACTTTATTTTTCTGTTTGATTATGTTTTCTAAGCATTCTTCAGTGAGTATGTTCTAAGAAAAATATACAGTAATAGTTAAAAAATGATAATAGAAAGAAATAAGCACATTAAATAATAAACATCTGTTGGGATATCCCCTCTGAAGACATATGCCTTTACATACCGTTTGCATTAGTAATTCCCTTTCCAGAAACTTATTCTAAGGAAATAATCAGCAATATGTAAAAAAAAAAAAAACTGCAAAAATGTTCATGACATTGCTGTTCAAAACAGAAGGACACGGAAGAAAACATGTCCGTGAAGCTGGGTCGGTTAAATGTGGGAAGTGTCCTCAGCAGAATGTTGCAAAGCCATTAACTGTTACTGCAGCAACATGGAAATGTTGGGGCTGTATTACTGAACAAAAGAATACACATTATGAGACAAATTTAGATACAATTTTCTAAGCTTTATAGTTGATATCTATATTTCTATTTCTCTCTCCTTCTTTCTCTCTCTCTATATGTTAAAAACATGATTCTGTAACCTAAAATACTAATAATGGTTATCTCTGAGTGAGATTCCAGTAACTTTTATTTTATTTCTGCCTATTTGTACTTTCTGAAGTTTCTTCCATAAACATATATATGTAAATATATGTATATGTGCATGAATATGGGTGTGAATATATGTATGTGTACACATATATATTTTTAAAACAAGAAAAAAGCATATTTAAAAAGGCAATCATTTTCACTAACAGTGATATTCAGTGAGTTCATTATTGGGTTTCTATTAATTATTTTTAAAGTGCAAATGTGAAAAAGACTTCTATCATGGCGTGGGAAGTAACCCTGGGGGCCTTCCTGTTCAGTGGTCCTTATCCATACTCCACATCTTAAAATGAAGTCAGTAAGATATTTCTTTACGTAAATTATTTTTGATGATTTCTAAGAAAGATTTGTCTCATCCCAAAGGCTGTGATTAAGGAGAAATTTTATAGCAAGGTTTGAACATCATTGCTGAAGGCTATTTAATTTTTGTAAGAAATATAATTATATTTATTTACATTTGTACAGTTTACACAGCTCTTAAAAAAATTTTTTTTATTGATTCCAGAGAAAGGGGAAGAAAGAGAGAAAGAGAGGGAGAGAACCGTCAGTGTGAGAAACACCCCTCTGTTGCCTCTTGCACACGCCCTGACTGGAACCCAGGCATGCACCCTGACTGGGAACCGAACCTGCGGGCTTACACCAAACCAACTGAGCCACACTGGCCAGTGCTACACAGCTCTGTTATAGTCATTATCTTGTTTTAATTCTCATAACAGCCTTGAAACATGAGTAAAGTATTTTTACATACGATGAAACTGAAGTTTTAAACTGTAAGTGAAATTGTTCCAGGTCACCTAGCTAATAACTGGTGGAACTAGACTTAAATCTAAGTCTTCTAATGGGAGAGAATTAAGAGGAAGCAAATACCACAATCTTTTCACAACACCATTTTGCTAACATTGAAAAATGTTAATTTATTAAGTAAAAGTTCAAGCCCATCATTCCATTGTTCCATTCCTACTCAGAATGCTACTTGTTTCAAGAGACTATCAAGTGCACTTCCGTTATTCCATCATATGACACTACCCACGATAGTCCTTTGTACAAAACCATGAAACCCTTACAGATTACAAAGTAAACTAGGGTAGATTAGAGTGCTGTGTCATTACATCATAGAGTTCTAGCAAAAATCACAGCCACCCTTACTGCTATATGCTAAGATCAGGGTGTCCAACCTTTTGGCGTCTCTAGGCCACATTGGAAGAACAGGTGTCTTGGGCCACACACTAAATACAAAAACACTAACGAAAACAAAAACAATCTCATGTTTTAAGTAAATTTATGTTTTTGTGTTGCGCTGCATTCATAGCCCTCCCGGGCCACATGTGGCCGTCGGGCTGCGGGTCGGACACCCCTGTTAGGTGCATCACAAACTAATGTAGTGTAGGGGAGGAGCAAACTTTCTCCTGCCTTCAATGTTTTTCTGGCTGGTTTAATAATCAAATCAACAAGAGACAGATTAGCAAAATAAAATAACCAAGTTTAACGCATAGATATTTATGGGAACGCCACATCCATGAGAGAGTCAGAGACCCTGCCTGCATGAGAGTTTCAGAGACAGAAAGGGAAAAGGGGCATGTAAGACATTCTGAGCCAGGGATCAGGAGATGCCTTGGGGTCTTCAAAGGGTCTTTGCAGGATGATAAGAAGAGCAGATGCTCAGTGAATAGAAGTTTGTCCTTCCATATGGGTGAATTACTGATAACCTCTTATTTTAGATAAGGCCCCTAATTCAGCTTTTTCTAGGTAGTTGAAGGTTGGAGTAGAAGTTTCTTTTGAGCCTGAAGCTAAAATTGCCTTTAGCTCAAAATAATCTGCATAATACTGAGGCACATCTTAGGGTGGTATGCTTTGAACCCCCACAACACCAATCCCTAGGAGATAGGCTCTGTTATCCCCATTACACGGATGAGAAAACTGAGGCTCAGAAAAGTGCCCTTGGTTACTTGGCTAATGAATTGCAGAAGTGAGATTGGAATTCAGCTATTGACTCTAGAGTCTTTTTTACAACCCAATTCTGCCTCCCTTGACAACCTGTATTTGGTGGAAAGAAAAGGTGTGTCTTTTGGGTGCTGCCTATGAATTTCAGAGCATGTGGTTCTATTGGAGAGATGACTTCACTAAATGGTTATTTAGCTCAATGCCAAGGGGAAAGCTACATCACAAGAGAAAAACAGCTTTACATAGATCTTGGGATCTCTTTGTCTCTTTGCCTTGGGATCTTTCCTACATTTCCTTCCTCTTTTATACATTTACCTTACTATTAATAATTGCCTAAAAATATTGTACTCTCTCTCAAGTTTTATCTCAAGAAGACAAATATTGTCTTCTCTCAAGTTTTTTTCTTTTAATTTTATTTATTTATTTTTAGAGAGAAGGAAAGGGAGGGAGAAATACGCAGACGTGAGAGAGAAACATTGATCAGTTGCCTCTCGTGCACATCCCCAGTAGGACACCAAAACTAACCTGCACCTGACCAACCCGTGGCCTGACCAGGAATGGAACCGGTGAACTTTCAGTTGGCAGGATGTTGCCCAACCAACTAAGCCATACTAGTCAGAGCTTCTCTCAAGTTTTTGATGAGGTCTCTACCACCTACAAGTTTTCCTATCTATCAACTTGACCTTTTGCCAATCCAGTAGATAAGGACCCTTTATTAATAATTCATATTAGGACAATTCCAAATATTTAGAAACACAATATATGTTTTGTATTCTGGTTGTTGCTCCTATTGCCTATAATGGAAATACTTCTGTTAAACCACAGATTAAATCGTATCTCAAATCAGGTCATGAGAACTAGCAATTGTATATTTTATTTCTGTTGACAGTTATTTACATAATAGTTTAGAAAAACTGTATGGTATAGGATGAAGCTGTTTCATCACAGTGTTAACTGTACTTGCTGTTTTTGATCTCCTGTGACCAACAGAATAAAAATGTTAGTATTCTAATGCAAAGGATTACAAAATGATCTTGTCAATTACTGTGAGTTGGGTAAGTTGGATGATAAAGTATATAGATTTAGAATAAAATGCAACTATATATGTGTGCATATAAAATATATGTATGCACATATACATATGTATTTTCCTGTATGTTTGTATACATTTGCATGTGTATATATAATATTTTTCAATATTAAATGATTTTTTAAAAATTGCAGGTTCTCTTTTCATTACTTCCAAATGACTTTTTAAAAAGCTCAAAGGGTCATAAAAACATTACAATATGGGTGATTTCCCAAGTTGCGTGCTCGCCAATTCTTAAGTAATTCTTTAAAGTATTAGAAATACCTTTTAATTTTTGTTTCCTCCCCTTCCCTTACACCTTTTTCAGAAGAGCAGAGACAATGTAAGAACGAAATGGTTCAAAGAAGGATGCTTTCCATTTCTTGATTTGCTTTTTAAACATTAACTTGCTACTTGAGAAAGGAGTTGTTAGTTACAATTTTAGAAGTGGAATTTTAGAACTCATAAATATAAACAGTTCCTCGCTCATAAATAACAACCAACTACAAATGTTTATCCTTTGTGTCCACTGGTTGGAACCTCAGCGCTTCCCATAAAAGCTGTCACGCCGGCAGGGAGGAGGTCAGGAAGGAGCTTGCAGAGTTTCCCCAGATTCAGAAAAGGAGGAAGGAAAGGGGCTGTGCAAAACAGGTACACAAATCTGACTTCAGCAGATTTGGTGCCTCCCTGTGCTCAAACGTCTCTCCAACAAAAGACTTTTTCTTTTTAAATTTCATTTTACTTTCCCCAAAACCCTACCAGTTAAAAAGCTTTCTCCCTACCTCCCATTCTCTCTCTCTCGCTCGCTCTCTCTCTCTCTCTCTCTCTCTCTCTCTCTCTCTCTCTGCAGGATGTTGTTTACATATGCAAATATCTTTAAGATGTTAATGGTTCTTAGTCATTCACATCTTAGTGTAAATTGGCTCAATAAGGTTGCTTTTCTTAAAGCACCTAAAAGAAAGGCTGTGGGAGAATCTCGAGATGATTGGGAATGCTGAGCCCGAAAAATCGAAGCCACACTTTCAGGAAGGGCAAAGGACTGGAGAAAGGATACCGTCTTGGGGCTCCGAAGTTGGGACAGAAAAGCAGAGAGGAGAGTGGTGCCAGAAATAAACTGCTTGCTTTGAGAATTCACCTTTATCTGGATACTTCTCAAGGCTTTAATTTTTAGTTTAGAAGAAAAAAAATTACCCATTCAAACATCCATCCCTTCTCCCCTTCCCCTCCCACCACCACCCGCGCCTGCGGCAGACAGACTTCTAGTTATCCCCTTCTTCAGTCAGGGAGGAGCAGAGATAAGCCTCCTCTTAATTGGTGCAGAAGTTTCCTATTTCCTGTTTTTGTTGTGCCACTGGAAAATTTTCCATGTGTATCTGCAGAGCCTCACAGACTCTTAGAACATCAGAAAAACTTGGAAGAGTCCTGTTAGGTCCCTTCACCTGCGTGCCCCAGAGAGACATTCTTGTGTTTTCAGAGCAAATTAGTGGCCAAGCCAAGGATAGAAACCACCTAGCTGGTGGTAATATTAAAAAAAATCAACGCTTGGTAGAAAAATGTAAAAAAATAAGCAATAACAACTAGCAAAATAATCTTATTTAACTTACCAGTTTTACTTTCCTAATGTGTTTTTAAACCGATTTTGGCAAAGTTGTCCTGATCTAAGAGTGCGTGCGACGCCTGTTGAGCTGGCTAACAAGCTCTACCTTATTCACTGCCATCCCCCACCTTTCTAAAAATTAATATTTTAGTGGCTGTCTTGCTGTGTCAATCTGCTACCTCACTTTTCTCTTGAGCCTTTTCTGCTGCTGTTCACTTTTTGGGGAAGAGAGGTGGTGGGGGCGGCAAACTTCCAATTCCTCTTACAATCTCCTTCTGCAGGAGGAGACCAACTAGTGTATTCTATGCGCAAGGGCTATCACGCTTTGGACTCTTGGTCCAGGCCTACCCTGTCACGCACCAATTTACATGAAATAATTAAGATATTTTACCTGTAAGGTGAAAATGAAATTAGCAATGGAATCTGCATTCACCCGAGGGTATATTCCCCCAGAACTTTGAGGGGTGTGATACTGTTACCAATTTTACATGACAACAACTTTCTTATATGGCCCCTTTCTCCAGTTTTCCTTTGAGATGGGTGGATTTATGATCCAAGGTCCTAGGTAAATTTTGACATTGGTGGCTTAAAAATTATGCAAATCACCAATGGTCCCTTCAAAAGTAACATAGTCATCAGTGGTCAGGCTTAGGGAATTTATGTTACAGAGTACATAAAGGTATCTGAAAAGTCCTTAATGTATATGTATAAATGTTTTCACATGTAAATGGATTTGACACTCTGAATAATAGACAGTAGACTTTATTAACCCAAATAAACTTAAGTGGTGGTCCTTAGGCCCTCTGAAAGGTGGTCTGAACAACCTTTCATCAGAATCTCAAAGGATTCCATAATGCAAACAAAGTTAAAGATCCATGAATTCAGATGATAAGTGGGTCATAAAAACCATCTCACCAAATTTAGTGATTTCTGTCTCTGTCCCATTTGGATGCATTTCCACATTGATTTTTCTTTAATTTATACCTGAGAAGACTTCTATTCACAGGACTTTCTCCTTTTTACTGCCATTTCCTTTATATACTGTTGATTGAGTTCACGTCATAATTGAGTAAAAGGCAGGTCATCGAGAGTGTAGGACTTTGATGTTATAGCAAGATAATTTCTGTTTTGTGAGAATCATAAGCTTTAGAATAAATAGACTGGAGTCCAGCTGTGCCGTGAAGATCACTTAAGATCTATTTCATAATTTCCTTCTGTCTCAATCTCTGATCTGTATATTAAGAAAGGGGCATCTATTTCATGGGGCTTGGGTGAGGATGAATGACTAAGATAAACATGTAAAGAACCTACCCACCTCAATTCATCACATGATTTGTAGAAAACAAAGAGACACCCACTAACTATGACTTTTCCTCTCTTCTCTAGTATGAAACAGACTCTTGGACTTGATTTGATTTCATGGAGTTACACTAATGCAAGGACCGAACCCTCATTGATATTTGTGGTATTTACCTGTGGGTTGGCCTTCTATTTTTAGGCCCAGAAGGCAAATCATTTAGACTACAGCTATCAAACTAGCAAAACTTTATCCATATCTTCCTCTCCTCCCTTTGCATTCTGCCACCTTCTCACTTTCTGCTAATCCTGACACCTTCCCCAATATCCACAGGAAGAGACAATTCATTGTGTTTTCAATGTTTCCAAGGACCTCAGAGAAAAAAAATATCAAAGGGAAGAATAAATTTAATATGCCTAAAGCATGACAATAAATTACATAACTTCATTTCAGATTTTGCTCTGGGGAAAGGTTGACATGAAACGATTGAAGAAACATGAAAAGAATCCTAAAGAGAGACAGTTTTTCACAGTGATAGGCAATTCTTTTTTTCAAGCTTCAAAGCCAGGGTTCCTTTGGTCATTTTCTTGATAGGTTGTGTTTGACAGGATTTAACTTATGAAATTGTTCCGATGCCCTTTAAAGGCATCTGGACACATGAGCATGCTAATGAAAATGATGAACGTTAGTTCTTAATTGAAAATTTTAACATATTTATGTGGCAAGGCATAGCAAATACCCTTGATCTTTTGGAAAGTTTCAAAAGTGAATGCTTTCTATAGTGTTACATTTACACGCAATAATTGATAAAAGGATGACCTGAGAAATAAGCAAGGGAAGAATAGCCTTCTGGGTCAGTGTTCTTCTTAAAGTATCCCCTGCAACTTCGATTCATCAGACCCTTCAACAAATTTTCCCCTAATTTAGACATAATTATTTGTTATTTCATTAAGAAGCTTAATATGACATACTAATAAAAAGTGAATGTGTCTATGAAAATTATTAATAATTATGTATTGTAATAAAGAAACCTATTCTTTTTGGCAACAGAAGGGTAGACCAATTTCAAGAGTTCCATAAAGTTGTATTAAATTAAGAAGAAATTTGAGCAACTTAAGAAAAAAATTTGAGCTTATTATATGATATGCTATACTTCAGATTTATATACATTAATTAATAAAATATAGTTATAAAAATTTTAAAGTAGAACTTTGAAAAGATTCAGAAAATTACAGAAAATTCAATTTCTGGGGTGGGGTGGAGGGATGGGGAGAAAAGGCATACAACTGTAATTGAATAACAATAAAAATTTTAAAAAAAGAAAATTCAATTTCTGAGTAACACTTAATTAATCTCCATGTCAAATGAGCATCATTTCCTGTTTCAACTATATCTTACTTCCACAAATTATATTTCTAGAGAGTTGTTCTTACAGTTCATTTTTGTAAATTGAATCATACAGTTGCACTAGAGAAGTTTGTTATTTTTAAGACTCCATAGTATCTCATTAGGCTGTTAATTAAATATCACTCTATGATCTGAATTTGTATATAGCATGGGAGAAGAGGAGAAAAGTGGGAGGGAAGGGCACTGACATTGACTGAATACATTTTTGGGACCAAGCATCTCATTTAATTTGTGAATGGTCTACAAGTTAGATAGTCTCACTTCATTTTTATAGAAGAGGGTAGTGCTCAAGTCCACATAGTTACACTAATGGAAAGAAAGCATCAGTACTTCATGACAGGATTTGAATATTATATATGGTTATGTATCTTTATTGTAAAAATTTAAAAATAATTACAGATGGATATATCTGTTTTCATCACCCAGATTGAGAAATTATCAAGATTGACATATTTGCTTTATCTCTCCTTTTTTCCTTTTCCTTTTTCAGTTTGCTGAAGTATTTTGAAGCAACACCTCAGACCTGTCATTTTGCCCCTACACGTATGTCAGTATGTAGCTGAGAACATAACAACAATGCTGCTATCATACCTTATAAAGTCACAATAATTCCTTGGTATCATGAGCCAGTCCATAATTAATTTTTCTAATTACCTTAAAATATTTTTAAATTTGGTGTGTTCAAATCAAATTATGAGCATGTATTTTAACAAAATGGCTGAGCAAGTTCTTAAGATTCCAGAAAATAGAGCCTCAATAGAGATAAGGTCTTCAGTTTAAATAAGTAGTGAAGGTTCTGCAAAACATACTGCAATGTTCTTAGTTTGAATTTCATAGTCCAGTAAACAAAAGAAATAATTGGCAAGATCCATAACAGGTTGTTTTGGTCTTTTAAAAGAAGGAAAATTTACCATCTCTTAACACAACGTTATGAACTGAAGGTTTGTGTCCTCTCAAAATTCACATTGAAAGCTAACCTCCTTGGTGATGGTGGCCTCTTTTATAAGGGCACTAACCCTGTTTATAAAGGCTCCGCTTTCATGACCTCATCACCTCCCAAAGTCCCCACCTCCTAATGTCATTACCTTGGGGATTAAGTTTTCAACATATGAATTTTGGTGGGGGCACAAACATTCAGACCATAGGACAGCCCAAAGTAAGAGAGATAATCATTTTATTTTTCAGAAGGGCATCTTAATCCCAAACGTTGGAAAGATGTTATCTCAGAATGACAAGTCTTGCCAGAAAAGGACATTTTATAAAGTCTGTACATGTTTCTTAGAATGTGGATTTGACAACTGAAAAATATGTCAAAGTTAGTAATATCAAAGGCTGTACGTGTAAGGTGAAAAAATAACATGATCTAGTACACTTGGGATCCACAGAAGCAGTGTAATAGAGGGGCTGAGACAACAGGGCCTGGAGTCAGACAGACTCAACCTTTCCAAACCTCAGTCTTCTCCTCTGTAGGATGGTATAGCAATAGTTCTCGTCAGTAGGCAGGTAAAGTATCTAATGCATTATCTGGCACATAATATGTACTTAAAAATTCTAGCTAATTATTAGTTTCTAAATCTTCTGGCAGTATGCTCAAAAGAACATAAACTCAGCCTCTCCTCTGGACTGTGTTTTCATGGGAGGGTTAGTGAAGAAACTCCATTTTTTTTATCTCCTCAAGGCAGATGGTTGTTTTCTCGCTGCTTGCTGATGTGGACAGCTGCCAGAATTAATGATATCTCCAGAGGGATGTGTTTGAAAGAAGTAAGATTAAGTGTGGACAGGGTTATTTTTTTTCTTATTTGTTGAACGTTTTGGTAACTATGAAGATTTTTTAAATGTCTCTCAAGTTGATATGCTAGTTTATATTTTCTAAGCTTTTCCATAATATCCTCTTAATTTTTTTAATGACCAGTTGGTAAGTGCAAATTCAGTCTTATGGCTCCCAAAAACGAAGGCACAAAATTACTACTACTAAGTTACTTAACATAATAATAGCTAACATTAGCTGAGACAATCTTCTGAGTGCTTCATATTTATCTTAACTCACATGATTTTGTCTCCATTTTAAAGACAAGGAGACTGAGCCACAGGGAGGTTAACAAACTTGTCATGCAGCTGGTAGGTAGGTGGAGGTGCCCAGCATCCATACTGGGCAGTCTGGCTCCAGAGTCATTTTACAGTATCAGGAGATACTGAACTTTCTTATATTTAACGAGCAGCCCATCACCACGGGCTGGGATTAGGAGATGCTGGGTGGAGGCAGACAGCCTTCTCCAACACCCGTGAGTGGCCACATCTCTTCTCCTTTCACCCCCTGAGCCAGGACTGCAAACCAGAGGCTGTCTCCATCCCACTCCTCCCACCCCAGGGCCCCACTGGACCTCTTTGTTTCCTCTTTGTTATTTCACAAAGCTCCGTTTGTTTGATCTTTCCATCTCTTCATTGTTTCCATCTATAAACTGAGAGACTGGGATGAGGGCAGAGGAGGAATTGAAATCAAACCCTTCAGAGGATGAAAGATGAAAAAGCCAGGGTACCTATCTAACTTCCCTACGTTTGTCAAATAAACATTTCCTCAACATGCTTCCTAACTTCACAGTTGCTTTTCTTTTCCCCATTAGTGTGATTAGTTGTATGGATACCCATTCCTTGTATGTCTGGAGGAAACGCCTGTCCATTTTGAATTCACTTCGTCCATGTGAAAGTCGTGACGGCACCCTAGCTGTACACATGAAACCTAGGTTGATTGAGGACAGGGTAAAAACAAATCTCATTCATTGTTATCTTGTGGTCATTAGGAGCTTATAGAGAGGCTTTCGGGAGAAAGAAATAGCCAGAAAGATAATGTAAGGATTATTTGTTTGAGCTGAAAAAGTATTTTTGGAAGCCAAAATTTCTGTTCTTTGAAAAACCTTCTTTTTATTCTTGCACTTGCCTTAAACAATAACAGCATCTCTTTCAGATTAGATTTTCATGGTGGCACATGTGTTACTCTCAGAATTTCTGACAGTCATATCAGCTGTGCAAATACCCCCAGTTTTGCCATTACCTGAATATTCCTCAGTGCAGTTCATGCTCTGGTAGTTGTCTGACAGGCCAGGCCTAAGAGGCTTCCCTGAGGAGGCAAGCTGACTGGGAGAAGGAGACAAAGGTCCCAAGGCACAGGGGATACCATGTGCAGAAGAGTAAGTGCCCAGAGGGCAACAGCTACTAAGTTCAGAGATGTGTGGACAGGAGCATGAGATGCTTCATGTGGTTGTGGTGTGGCTGTACGTGTGCAGCAGTTGGGTGACAGGGCAAAGAGGGGCCTGGGGTACTGGAAAGAAGATGACAGGGGATGGGCCTGTTGTGCACAGCAAGCTGCTTTAGCTTCCTTCCCAATGCCATGGGGAACCAAGGATGGGTTCTGCATTCTTCCAGGGGGTAGCTATGATGGCAATTTTGTTTTAGAGTCTTCTCCTCAGCATTGTGGGGAGGAGGGGTAAGAGGAGGAGGGTGAACACCCGGAGGAGGCCTGAGGCCTCTCTGCAGTTACCCAGAAAAGGGGTCATGAGGTCCCAAGGGGAGGTGATGGGGAGAACAGATCCCAAAGGGCAGATTCCACATGTGCTAAAATTGAGAGGACATGGTGATAAATGGGATGTGACAGGCAGGGAAAGGAAGAAGTCTATGGTCATTTGTATAATTAAACTTTGGTATTTAGGATTTGCTCTGTTATTGCCAGTTTTGACCTACTTAGCAAATCAAAACAATAGCACAGATAAGCAAGTCTAAGGAAGTCCAAAGTAATGGCTTTAGTCAATGATCCAGGACAGGCCAGAGTTGAGTTCTAAGAATCAGGAATCAAGAAAATGAGGGAGGGCACCAGAAACAGGGACTCGGGCTTGCAAGACCGGGGGGTCTGACCAATTCTGCCAAACATTGTCTAACTTGCCCTGGACTGCCTTTAAGACGGGTATCCATTTGTCAGGGTGCCACCCCTTCACGTCTTCAGGGCACTGTCCAAACTTTACCTCGGGCAACAGCTTCTGAAAAATAAGAGTGGCGACCTCTGTTCTGAAAGTAGCATCATTCAATCTCACTAAAGGACAAGCCTGACAAGCCGAGGATGTCACACGTGCACACGCACACACACTGAAGGGTGTCATGAAGTTGGTAGAAAACAAAATGTGTACAACACTTTGCAGTAGGTGCTGATATTCTCACACTCAAGGGGTCTTTTCATGCAGAAGGGAGCTTCTCTCTGATCTGATGTGTGTATATGTAAGTTCTAACCTGTCCTCTGTCTTTTCCACATGGAACAGGAAACTTCCAGAAGGGAAAGAATTCAGGATACTCTTCGTCCTGGGGTCCTGTCATCCTCCTGGTCCAAGTTAACAGGGATACAATAAATGCCGGCTTAGATTTCTCCAGAGACTCTCTCATTTTCACTTCGAGGCATGAGATTCTTCAACTATATTAATGGAAAAAAAAAGACATGATGTATCTCTGCTGCACAGCCCTTTAAAAGAATGAACTAGAATTGCTACCAGGAGATGAGTGTATAAACATAATGTTAAAAAATAAACTGATGCCAGTTGCATGATGTATCTTCAATGCAAATGTCTTCCCAGCCAAAATTACTAGTGTCTCTAGGGCAATGATATAAATAACCTATGCTTACTTTTCAACTCATGAAAGAGATGGCAAAAGTAATGAGTTTTTTAATAGTTTCATAAATACTATGTCTGAAAATAGTTCAGGAATATTTGAGATTCTCTTATGAAATACTTACAGGTTATTTTGGTAAGTACACATTTTGTCACAGTTCAGTGGCTTCCAAAGGCTTGAATCAATGGCAAGATTAAGGAGAAGTGTATAATTTGCATAGGCAGGAATTTAAGTAAGACAGAATTTTCCTGGTATGTAAAATGTCTGTAGTTTTGACATTTTACTATATTTGCATGAAAGTAACTGAGGACCAAAAAAGCAAAGGGGAAATATGTTGTGTAGAATACAAGAACTCCTGAAATTCCCATTTTGATCACACACTATTTGTTACTACATCTGAAGATGAAATTGTCTTTTCTACTTCCTTTCTTTTGTTCCAAATTTGTCCTCTGAAGACAGGCTAAATGTGCACCCCAAGAGGAAGCACATATTTGTAGCCCAGTCAGTCACTATGTTAAATGGTAAACACTTTCTGTCCAACGACAATGGAGTTAAGTCCTTATTCTATGTAGGAGGCCAAGGAAGGGGAACAACACATTTTAACATTGTGACTTTTGTTTTAAGTCAATATTAGTGTGAGGTGAGGGTTCTTGTAGCTATAAAAATATATTTATCACCTAAGACATTTAGCCCCAGTAAACATTTAGCCTTTTCTCCTCAGTTGATTATTATTCTCAATTCTGATTCTAGGCAGCTGCTGTCTTTGTTAAAATAAGTAGATTCAATTGTTTCAATAATTTTAGACTTTTCATAATACTCTTGCTGTTTTAAAGGAGCTGGGATATCTGAATTTTCAGTTTAATTTAATATTTCCTGAAACATCTACCAAAAACTGCAGAGCAGACATGACAATTTTAAGTGGAGAGAAAAAAAAGAACTTTTCCTTTCTGTTTAAGATTAGGACATATAATTGGTCAAATTTATTCCGGGCTCTCCTTCACTAGAAACTGACAGCCCCGGAAGCTTGTGTCCTCTGTGACAGGGGCTTGAAACCTACTAACCCACCCATGTAGTGGGTGAGAACAGCAAGGATTAAAGAGATTTTACCCAACAAACTGATGGGCTCCTCTACACACATCTCCCGGGTTTATAGAGCTGGTTTTCCAAACAGGCAAGAACATAAATGACTTTTTCTAGTCTGCTGAAGATGGTTTTAATAATGTTCTGTTCCTCTGTGGAAGACATGGTGGAAGCAGCAGTCACTCCTCCTTCCTATCTTGCTTCCTATGCGCAGAAAGCATCCTTACTCTGTGCTCCAAATAAGTAGTGGTTTATTCCATTTCTGTGACACAAAGCATATGCTAACTGGCATTATTAAATATTTGTAGGCTCCTGTTCTGTCTCCATAACTGAATTGCAAGCTCGGGAGTGGCCAAGAGTGATGGCTCTAGTGCTATTTCCTGAGCTTTATCACTAACTGTGTAACCACATTATTCAGCTTCTCTTGGCCTCAGTTTAGCCACTTGTAAAGTGGGGCCCTCACAGCACTTCATCACACAGATGTGAAGGTTAAATAAGATAGCATGAAAAGTGCTTGGCCCCTCCAACCAGGATCAAAGGTTGGTTCTTATCAGTAAATATCCTGTTGATAAATACCACATTTTTATTCTGTCCAGAGGCAAAATACCAATAACATCAGATTGTACATAGCTGACCATCTTCCTTTTGGTGGCTCAAGTGGACAGAGCTTTTCGGAGAAGATAGCAATGTTGGCCTGAGGTTTTCTCCCCCTCCTCTTTCAAGGGAGCCGAGGAAAAGACGTGTGGTCTGGTTCTGAAGAAAACCAGGCCAAGCTCTGTTTCTCATTTAGACGTTCTGTGTATAAATGCATATTACAATGACCAGAATTCCTTCATGATAGCTTCCTTAGTTAATGGGCAAGGAGGATTTTCTAAGGCTGGTTTACATAGATCTGCCTCAGAAGAGAAAGCTAAATAATTCCTATTTTTGGCCTTGTGCTTAGAAAAGGGGAACAAACTGATTGTTTCCAAAAACTTTCTGGGACATTAAACAACATTTTTTTTTAAAGATGAGGACACTATTTAAAAAGGGAACAACTCAGTAGGCTCTCTAATTTCACTCTATTAGGATAAAAAAGTTTTTTTTTTTATCTCATGTGCTCATTCTTAGACATTACACTCTTAATTTTTCTATTTGGTCTCTCAGGATAAATAAAAAACACAAATTATGAACGGGAGAGTCCTGAATTTTTCCACTTAGCGTCTATGCTATAATCTGGAGGCCTGCAATGACTGCTGTCACTGGGTGTCCCTCAGAGTTCACCTGTGCACGTGCGTGTCTCCACATATCTGTGCATCCATGGCAGTGAGGCTGGGCCTGAGCTGGTCTGGACACTGGTTGTGGAGAGATGAGCAAGCAAAGAGCACGCTCTTGGGCTCTTCTGATGTCTGAGTTGTGGTCTCACCTCTTCCTCCCACACCTTCTTATACTCTTCACTGTCAAACCACTGCCTGAAGTTTTGCTAAGAAGGCAGCACTTCCTCTGAGAATATGTTCAGGGAAAGTGTTTGCTCCTTTCTCTCCTCCCTCCAGGGGTGTCCAACCTGAGGCCCACAGGCCGCATGCAGCCCAGGATGGTTGTGAATGTGGCCCAACACAAAAATTGTAAATTTATTTAAAACATTGTGAGATTTTTTTTGTGGTTACGTGTCACAATATATTTAATGTGTGGCCCAAGAAAACTCTTCTTCTTCCAGTGTGGCCCAGAGATGCCAAAAGGTTGGACACCCCTGCTGAGTCTAGGCCATACCCAGCTACACCTTCATCTGTAAGGCCTCTTTCTAGTTTCACTTATTCTTTCCTACCCTCATCTTTACCCCTCTCATGTTAAGGTTTTATATTTTTCACCTTACAAGCTGAGTATTTCCCCTTATCTCTAATTTTTTAAAGAATTTTCTACCATACCAGAGTTCCTATCTTTATTTCTCTTTCTTCAGTTGCATAAAGTCCTTCGAATTTCTTCCTACTCTGAGGGTTCCTGTGATGGGACACATAGAAAACATCTTTTTTTTTCCCTCCCCTGAAAAAAAGGAAGCAGTAGTTTTGATCAAAGTAATTTCTTTCCTCTATGAAGCAAACAAGCAGAAAAAATAACAGTCATACATGCAAAATGATGAAAAATCAACTCCATCTATGTATTTTTTAATATCAAATAACATTCTAAGAGTTCTTTCAAGTGCTGAAGGAACTTAGACATAAAAGCATTCCATTTTTAAATGATCACATTTATATGTATAAAAAAATGGAAACTCATAAAGAAAAATATTCTTTCAATAAAATGCATTCAAATATATCCTCCAATGTGAATATTCTGTTTTCTCATCCTATCATCTGAATTACCTAAAATAAACTTATCTCCCTGGAAAATTTAAGTACATACTGTGGTTGATTAAACTAATTCATACTTAGGTATGAATGACTAAAAGATCTTTAACTCTGCCAGAAGCTGCTTCAGCTTTAAAAAGAGGATGCTTACTAGTGCCAAAGTGTTTCTTCTGAATGTTGCATATAGTTACTGCAGTGAAATGAAACACTTTGGAGAGTAGGTGGCAGGATAATTTGGGGCAAAGATTATAAAAAAAGACAATGTTGTCTTGGAACCTAACCTTATGATATGAACTCTTAAGCAAGTACTGATTTTTATAAGATTTTTTTTAAGTCACTGATACATATAAAAGTAGCCATGTTATTTTAATTCCCTCTTGCTTAAAATATAAACACTTGAGGTCAAATTCCATGTTTTAGCCCTGGTGGGTGTGACTCAGTGGATTGACTGCCAGCCTGCAAACCGAAAGGTCGTGGGTTCAACTCCAGGCAGGTCACATGCCTGGGTAGCAGGCTGGGTCCCCATTTGGGAGTATGAGAGAGGCAAACGATTAAAGTATCTCTTGCACATTGATGTTTTTCTCCCTCTCTTTCTCCCTCCCTTCCCCTCTCTCTAAAAATAAGTAAAATCTTTTTAAAAATTCTGTTTTATTACTTTTACTTCTTGAAAAATATTGTACATATATCACAACTACAGACAAAAGTGAGGGAAAATTATGTGGTACATTTATTGTTTGTGTTTTGTTCAGCTACCTATTTCAAAAGCAAGTTGCTTGGCTTCATGAGTGCCTGCAGTCTCGCGCCCGGCCCTTGTGCCGCTCTTCTGGAGACTTGCTTTCACAGGACTGTGCTGTTTATGTTGGCAGATCAGCAAGAAGCAGCCCTGTGAAATTCATCATCTGTTTGCTGTAAGGATACTGCTTAAAATGAACTTTATTACATTGCCTTTTGTTCTTTATATGAGAATCCTTAGGAGACTGTGTTTATAGTCTTCATACAGAGAATACTTGTGTTTCTCTGGACCACATGGTTCAGTTCTGTAACACGGACACCATGTTGTGTTCTGTCTTTGCAAAGACTGCTGGAAAGCTTCGAGTAAATCTATGGTTCAACCTAAGCAAGTTCCTTATATTTTATGTCCTGGTCTCATTTCCATTTCTGTTCTCTGTTCTCTTTCTCATGTGCTCCTAATACATGTTCTTTTGATATGTAGCACATATCTTTTTAAATTGCCCTTAATTCTTTTTGAGGTAGAATTGTAATTTGCCTATGAGATTTGGAGTCAGAAGTATTCATTTCAAGTCTCTGTGTCACTACTTTACTAACTGTATAACCTTGGGCAAGTAACTAAATGTCACTAACCTTCAGTTTTCTCATCCGCAAAATGAAAGAAAGAGTTTTCTTCACAGAGTTTTCTCAGGGTTAAAGAAGGTGAGTCATGTAAAGTAATGAACAGAATGCCTGTCGCATAGAGGCCACTCAACAAATTTATGTCATTATTGTTATTACTGTTATTTTATGTTAATATGAACAAACATGATATAAGCATACAAATATGAAAAGTCTGATTATAACTCTTAGAAATTAAAATAGCCTCCTGCATGTCTATTTGAAATTCATATGCCTTGATATTCATAACAAGAAGTCAATTCCAGGAAACAGAATTTCAAGTGTTAAAACTCAGATCAAGGAAAAAGATTACATTCAATAATCTTTTGAATGTAATCAGGCATAGATGGCCAGGCAGAAATATAGTGCTTTTCCTATTTGTGTCTCTCTTACTACACACAGTGTTCAGTGCTTAGGCTGATGTGACTATTTATATAGTAGTTCTAGAAACGAAATGCAGATTATCTTATATTGTACAGATATGTTCAGAAAAGAATTTTCCAGATACCAAGAAATAGTTCTTAGCAACATGCAAAAAAAGAGACAATACTAGATCTAATTCTGCAAGAGCACAGCCACGTGCTAAGTGCACCATTTCTTTTATAAGGACACAGATTTAATTTCATGTCACAATCTGCCATCAAAGTTTTCCTCGGTCGTCTTTTTTTCAAATAGCCCTGCAAACATGAAAATTGCAATCTAATAGGAAAAGATTAAATTTGTGAGACCAGTTGGAGGACACTGGGGTTATTATGAAGGCAGTAAATGAACAAAATAGAAATTAAGGAAAATGCCAATGATGGTTGTATAATATAAACACATCTAACACATAACCAATGAGAATCCTATGTGCACAATAAAATGTTACCCTATCCATTTAGCTTGTTATTGCCTGTACCATTTCCTTCTATCATACTTATCTAAGAAATGTAATAATTCTTAGGGTCCTATAGTAATTTATGAAATATTTTGCTTTCTTTACCAAGGCGAGGAGGAGAACTTTGCGTTAGTAATAGGGTTTCACTTTCTTTAATACTGTCTAATAAATCATTAGCAACTTTCCTTTATTTAAAATGATTAAAGATAGAACTTTCAGTCACGATGGTAACATAGGTAACATAGGTAAACACATCTCACCTTCTCACAAAACCACATTAAAATTACAACTAAAATATAGAACAACCATCACTCAGAACCATCAGAAATCAAGTTGAATGGAACTCAGACATGAAGGATACACTAATTGAAATAAAGAACAATTTACAGGAAAACATCAGTAGTGTGGATGAAGCTGAGAATCAAATCAATGATTTGGAACATAAGGAAGCAAAAAACAACCAATAAGAACAACAAGAAAAAAAATCCAAAAAAACAAGGATAGAGTAAGCAATCTGTGGGACAACTTCAAGTGTTCCAACATTTGCATCACAGGGTGTCAGAAGGAGAAGAGAAAGGGCAAGAAATTGAAAATATATATGAAAAAATAATGAAAGGAAACTTTCCTGATTTGGTGAAGGAAACAGACATGCAAGTCCAGGAAACACAGAGTCTCAAACAAGATGGATGCAAAGAGGCCCACTCCAAGACACATCAAAATTAAAATGTCAAAGGTTAAAGATAAAAAGAGAATCTTAAAGACAGCAAGAGAAAAGCAGTCAGTTATCTATAGGGGAGTTCCCATAAGACTGTCAGCTGATTTCTCAGAAGAAACTTTGCAGGCTAGGAAGGATTAGTAAGAAATATTCAAAGTCATTAAAAGCAGGGACCTACAGCTGGGATTGCTCTACCCAGAGAAGATAAAATTTAGAATTGAAGGGCAGGTGAAGAGCTATCCAGACAAGAAAATACTAAAGGAGTTCATCATCACCAAACCATTATTATATGAAATGTTAAAGGGACTTATTTAAGAAAAAGAAGACCAAAACTGTGAATAATAAAATGACAATAAATACATATCTATCAACAACTGAATCTAAAAAACAAACTAAGCAAACAAGAAGAATGAGACAGAATCATAGATCTGGAGAGGGTTTTGATGGTTGCCAGATGGGAGGGGGTGTGAGGGGTTGCATGAAGAGATGAAGGAATTAGGAAGTACAAATAGGCAGTCACAGAATAGCCATGGGGATGTATAGTACAGTATAGGAAATGGAGTTGCTAAAGAACTTATATGCATGGACCATGGACATGAGCAATGGTGCAGGGATTGCCTGAGAGAGTGGGGGCATTTAGGTAGAGGGGGGCAAAGGGGCAAAAATTGGGACAACTGTAATAACATAATCAATAAAATAATTCAAAAATAAAATGATTAAAGCTAGCAAGTTTACTTTTAAAGGACTGTAGCTATAAAAAGAATTCTTAGTGACTTATACCTGAACATAAAATTTTTTGATGTTCATAAGAAAATAATGACACATTGTTATCTTACTATGTAAAAATTTAATTTGAAGGTTTATCTCATTCATATTCTTAATGAGTTCATTCATTTGTAGTATATAGTTCATTTTAGTTCTCACTTTTTTTTTTACAAAACCGAACATATATTTATCTATTTTAATAGTGTATAACCAATAGTTCTTCTTTTAAGTTTCATTTGAGGATGCAAAATTATATATTGTGACTTTAAAAACATCATAGGTGTGAGGTTTGATGACATTTTTCCCTTTCTTTTCTTCAGTCTTCCTGTGGAATAGTTTAAAAAAAAGACACTCAGGGCATCTTTGATTACATGCTCCAAATTATCAGCCTAACATTGGGTAGCAAAATGATTTTATAGTTGTGCAGGTCTCTGTAATGTGTGGAAGTCAGAAACATTAACATTCTTTTTTCTCCTTTGTAAATATTAAATTTAGTTGGGTGACATTGGTGAATAACATTACATAGGTTTCAAGTGTACATTCTGTCATATCATCTGTAGACTCCATTGTGTGCT
This sequence comes from Desmodus rotundus, assembly GCF_022682495.2. NCBI lineage: Eukaryota > Metazoa > Chordata > Mammalia > Chiroptera > Phyllostomidae > Desmodus > Desmodus rotundus. The sequence continues at coordinate 142,916,245 of NC_071390.1, forward strand.
CACCACCTAAAATCTAGTCTCCTTCTGTCGCCATATATTTGCCCCTTTACATTGACCCTCTTCTTCCTCCCCTGAGCTTCCCCTCTGGCCACCACCATACTGCTGTCTGTGTTTATGAATTTGTTTATTTTGTTTGTTCGTTTGTTGCTTTCTGTTTTATATCACACATATAAGTAAAACTATGTGGTTCTTGTTCTTGTCCATCTGACTTATTTGACTTAGCATGATACTCCTAAGATCCATCGATGTTGTTGCAAATGGTAGTACTTCACCTTTTCTTATGGCTGATTAGTATTCTGTTGTATATAGGGACATTAACATGCTTATGGATACCATTTCTGTGGTCACCACATCATCTTGGGGAGGTCTACTCATCTCTTTTCTCTCCAGTTTCTCATCTGTTCCTAGGAGAACAGTGATTCTTATTCTATAAGGGTGGTGCGCATCAAACCTCTGAAGTGCACTTAGAAAACCATGGTCAAGGATGGCACCAGAGCAGTCACTGATGCATGTTTACTGTCTTTCCTTCTTCTCATTTATTTCCACAAGAAGTGAGTATTACTGTGGCAACTTTTGGATACTAAGACCACAGCATAGAAAGAAGGAATGAATCAGCAGAAGGTGAAAATAGAAGTTAAGGTCCCAGAACCTTAATCATCTATTTTAATCTTTAACTGTTTTGACTTTCAGATAATTTTATGAAGAATTCTGTATTGATTTGGAATACTGGTTTTTCTCTTTGTAGTCTATCTACATGGCACCGAAATGAATCTGTGGGAAAGAACGAAATTTTTATGGAGTATTCATTATTGCTTAATACTTTACATACATGAATTCCATTTAATCCTTATATCACCTCTGTATGATAAATGCTACTGTCCCCATTTTGTAAATTATAAACAGAAATAGAGATTCAAAGGGATCTAGTGTAAAACCTAGCTTTCTGGTTTAGATTTGGGATCACTACCCCAAAGGAGTGAAGAAACTATTGCTAAGTGTTATGGAATATTTTCAAATTTTACTATAAATTTTAGGAATGTCCCAGTGGTTTTTCTTTTTTTTAAGAGGAAAGATTTTATTTATTTATTATTTTAATCCTCACCTGAGAACATGCTTATTGATTTTAGAAAGGGGGGGAGGAAGGAAGACAGGGAAGGAGAGAAACATCAATGTAAGAGAGAAACACCAATTGGTCGCCTCCTGCCACTACTGGGGACGGACACCGCAATGTAGGCATGTGCCCGACCGGTTATTGAACCTACAACCTTTTGGTTTACCTGATGATGCTCCAACCAACTGCCACACTGGCCAGGGCCCAAAGATTTTTATAGTTAAAAAAAAAGGCAAAATATAATGAAAAAGAATGAAATGGGATTTCTCACCCTGTGATGGGCAGTCTGCTCATTTACATAAAGCATCAACTACTTAAAAATTTGGAAATAATATACTGTTTTCATATAAAAGTAACCTATGATACATTACTGAGTTAATGCAAAATTCATTAATATTCCTATCAGGTTTTAAAATAAAACAAAAAACTTTAAAGAAATTTATGAGAGAGCTAATAGTGATGTTCCATACTTCTTAAGGGAAGGGTTTTCCTCTGTTGTTGGGGCACTTGATGAAAAGTTGGAAGAGTCTTGAAGAACTCTCTTTAATTATTGCATTTGTTCCCGAGACTTTGCCAAGTCACTTTGTGGTATTCTCAAAGTCGAGGAGAATTAACTTCTTAGAATAATCAACTTTGGAAAATGAATTACTCTCCCTGAGAGGATAGCAGCTCATCCTCTCAGGGAGAGTAATACCTTCTCTCCCTGAATGTGAAAAATTATATAATGTGAAAGAAGTTATATTTGGAGAAAAAAATAAACTTCTTCCACTAATGACTGGATATAATCAAGCTTCTATAGATTAAAGCCAGCTAGCAGCATGGTTGACGTTAGCAATGAGAATAAGAAATGTTTTGACTTTGCATGTCTGACAAGACATTCCAGGATGGTGAAACCACATTTTTGCTCTGAGGGTCCCAGAGAGCTCACATTATTTCTTTGGTAGTCATTAAAAATGTCCTAGGACAGCTACAGGTGAGGGTCTCCTCAGCCCTCCGTGGCCTTAATCTATCTTCTGTTGGGCTGACCCTGGAGTTTGCCTCCGTGCTTCTCTATCTTCTCTATGGGATACAGTGTCCTCCCTGGGGCCCACACTCCCACCACACCCAGCACTTCCTCTAGCATTCCTCTCATGGCGCCTTACTCATTGCTCATTTAATTGTCATTTTTCTCTGCCAGACTGTGAGCTCTCTGAAGGCAAGACCTGTTGCTGCCTTTCTTACCCCAAAAAGAACTGCTTAAAAATGAAAGAATGGTTCCTCTCAGTGTTTTCTCAGTAGTGGAGAGGACTCTTTTCCCACCAGAGTCACAGTTCTCCACAGGGTCCTAGAAAATCACTACTGTTCTACCCATCACAGGGAGCCTCCATCAAGTTCCTGTGGGTGTGGGCTGGAGGAGGTCTGAGAAAGGCCAAGCAGCCAGTTCTGCAGAATATGAACCAGTACTATAAGTCGGAGCTCAGCCACCTTGACCCTCACCTTTGAGGAGTATGTGGTCCATTCACCAACAGTAAGAAATTAGAGGTGGCCATTGTACTCCATCTTTATCTGACCATTTTATTCTAAGGGTTAACACATCAAGTTCTGAAGCCCATAACTTCTAGAGGTGTGGCTCTGGGCAAATTACTTTACCTTGAAAAACCTCAATTTCCTTGTCTGTGAAGTGGAGCTAATACTGGCCTACCTCTCATAATCATCAAAAGGATTAAAGGAGATAAACCTTGAAAGGTATTTAACACAGTGCATTATTATTTTACTATAGCTACTAACATTATTAAAGCACAGCACTATTATTTTACTCTAGCCAGCAGGAGGCCTTTATACACTGCAGCTCCCTGAAAGTGTGGCACATATAGGTTAAACCCCTATATTGTTTACACACACACATGCACATACCAGTTAATGAAATCAAACAAGGAGCTAAGAGTGCTTATTCTGGAAAACGGATTAATTGAATTAAGGAAAGCAAGGACATGCTTGTATTATGACTCCATGACCCAACCATAAGGGGAAAAAAAGCAGAAATAGTAATCTATTCCAAGAACAAACAGTCTCCTTGGCTGCTGGCCCGTGGAACTGCAGCAACCTCTGCCACCTCGGACATTACCCTCTGCTCCGGCGTTCTTCTTAGCTGCTGTGGGATGCCGGGTTTGGGAACACATTTTTAACTCAATGTACAACACATCAGGGGCCCCAAGAGAGGTGAAAACTTCCTTTATGTCTTTCAGGGTGGCATGGGCTTCTGGACACTCGTCTCTGGAGGCCAAAACACCCAGAGCTCAAGGTTGAAAAATTTGTTCCATCTGGAAGTAAACCCAAGGAATTCCTCATGAAGCATCTGGCTATTCTCAGAGCCACAGTGACCAGGGAAGGGCCCTTCTTCCACTGCCTGCCCTCCCTAGTGAGACAGCGTCCTCTTTGCAAACTCATGAATATCAATAAGCCCAAACCACACTCAAAAGAGCCAGAACACATTGCAACAGCCAAATTGCAAGCTGGCTCCTAAAGCCTGGCCAAAGGAGCATATAATTCAAACACTGGGGCTGGGGCTAGGGTTGGGGCTGTGTCTGAGCCTAAAGTAGGGTTGGAAGAAACTTGCGCTCAAACCTCTCAAGGACCAGGAGGAGAGAAGCACGGAGCAGGAGCACAGAAGCTTTCACTAAGCCCTGTAAACGCATCCAGAGGTCAAAATGGAGACTGCTCTTCATCGCAGCAGTGCATGAGTAAAGAACCCAATGCCCTAATTATATGAACTTATTTGGCAAAGTAAGTAACTCATGAACATTAAAAAGCAATAGCATTCTTTTATTCAATAAATGATTAATTAGTGGGCACTCACTCTGAGCCAGGCCCTGCGTGAGGCACCGTGAGTGTGATGAAAAAGAGGAAACAGCTCCTGATCTCAAGGAGTTTATAGTGGCAGAGGTGTGTGGGAGGCAGCTAAGGGGGCAAAAGAACAGAAACAAGAACAGTTTCAGTGTGGTGTGTTGTTGTATATTTCAGAAGATTTTTCCCTTTACATTGCCAGGCACTGTCCATAACTTCTTCCTTCATTAAGTTGTTGATGATGTTAGGTGTGTTTCCAGTTTTGGACTATTAAGAACAAAGCTATTATGATTATTCATGTCTTTATGTGAATATACATTTTTATTTCTCTTGGGTTAATATCCAGAAATGGAATTGTGGGGTCACACGCTAAATATGTATTTAATTTCATGAGAAGCTGTTTTCCAAAGTGGCTGGACTATTTTCCACTCCTATCAGCTGTGCATGAGAGTTTCAGTTGCTTCATGTCCTTATAGATATGTTATTGCCAGTTTTAAAATTTTATTTTTTCAAATTATATTTTATTGATTATGCTATTACAGTTTTAATTTACAGTCTCAATTTTTCCCATTTTGCCTTTCTCCACCCAAACCCCTCCACTCCTTCAGGCCATTCCCACACCATTGTTCATGTCTATAGGCCATGCATGGAAGTTCTTTGGCTACTCCATTTCCTGTACTGTACTTTATATCCCATGGCTATTCCGTAACTACCAATTTGTACTCCTTGATCCCCTCACCTCTTCACCCATTCCCTTATTCATATCTTCACTTTCCTCCCCTTGTCCCTTTTGTAATTGTTGTATATTTTACTTCTACATATGTTATGAACCCCACATAATTTATTGGATTTGCTTAAAATTGTCAAGTATCTTCTAAAGAAATTAAATTGGAGAAAGAATGTTTTTATATTTACCCATATATTTACCATTTCTGCATTTTCTATTCCTTTGTGTAGGTTAAAATTTCTACTTGTTCTTATTTTCCTTCTGCTTGAAGAGCTTTCTTAGACATGCCTGTGGTTTTACTGGTCACAAAACTTTTTGTCTTTGTTTTGCAAGGGAAGTCTGTCTTTCACCTTCATTGTTTTCTTTTCCTTTTTTTATTTTTTACAGTATGATTACATTGATAATATTGAAATATATACTTTTAAACTCACCGAGTGCTTGCTCTGGCAGCACACATGCTGAAATCGGAACGCTGCAGAGAAGATCGGCATGGGCCTTGCACAAGGACAACATGCAAGTTCAGAAGCATTCCACTTTTTATGTGCCCGATGCACTGAGCTCTGCACTTAAAAATGGTTAACACCGTAAATGTTACATTATGTATACTTAACCACAATAAAATAATGCATAGAAAACATCCAGAAATATACAAACGGAACTGTTAACACTGACCTACTCCAGGGAAGAGGAGTTGGGGATGAAGGGCGACTTTCAGATTATTGGGGTTTTTTCAGTTTTTAAACTTTTTATTTGGAAATTATTTCAAACATAGATAACTTGCATGAATAAGAGTGTAACCAAAAATATCTCTATACTGTTTACCCAGATTCACCTACTATAAACAATTCATCTATTTGCTTTATCTCTCTTGCTCTCATACATATCTCTTTATGCATCTGTTATATATCTCATTTTTTAAATATATAGATACATTTTCTATATATTTATAATAGATAGATAGATATGTTTTCTATATATCTATTATACAGATATATATGCAATCTGTGGGGAGACACTTTAAATTTATGCAAATATTCTGCTCTTCATCAAAATTTCTATCTGGATTCAGTGTCCATTCATGATTTCTGCTGAACTGATCTTTACTATGATGCTTGCAAATGGTTATTTTCCAACTCTAGGACTTTCTCCCTATTTACCATTGGGCACTTACTATTATATTTTAAGCAGGAACTCTTTCTATTTGCTACTGTATTTGATTATTTTGCTGTTCAGGTTTTCCCAGATTTGGCCAGTAGAGCTGCTACAAGCTGGCTCCTGGCCCATATGATGTGTGACACTCTCCCTGTCAATCATGTTGCACATCTCCTTAGCATCCGACATCAGGAGATTTTTCCAGGCTTTTCTTGTACCTACCTGGCCCAGACCTAAATTCAGCCATTTCTATGAAGAGTCGTGGCTCATTACAACAGGGAAAAGTATTAAAGTCAGGATCTGGGTGTGAAGCGTGCTCATTGCTTCTGAGGCATCTTCGCTTTTTGTACTTTCCAGTTGTGTGAACTAGAAAATCTATGGCTGTTTATACAGACACGTACATACATATAAATATACAGAGACATATATGCATATACATAGGTAAACACATGCACATGTGAACATATTTTAGAAATCATGAATTCACAGCGATAATTTTAATTTTCATCTATCCCCACAGGGATTTTTCTTGCCTTCTTCTATTCCATATTTGTGTGTGTGTGTGTGTTTTTCTGGTGATAATCTTGGATCCCTCCCCAAAATATGTTTACTTCTTTGCTCAGCTGCATCACACATCTGAAATAGTTTCAGAGTCGTTTCATCCTTGCCTGCACGCAAAACAAATGTATTGAAAAGAGTTCAGGATTCGTTTGTAATTTCCTCCGTGTCCCATTTTTGCACCACAAAATAAGGGTATATAATGTTAAATACTGTACTCATATACTTGCTCAGATTAGGTCTTTCTTTTTCTATTTTCCTTATCTGTTGTTATGCGATTCATTTGAAATCTAACTGGACTGATTTGTTTCAGTTTGTTCTCCATTTTATATCTGTATAAATGCCCCTCCCTCCCAAATCCTTACAACCACATTCCTCTTATAGGTAACCAACTTTAAGGTTTTTGCCTGATTCTTCCTGTGTTTCCTTTTGTAAAGTTAAATACATGATCATAGATTTTTCCTGTTATTAGATATGTTCTTTTAAAAAACAGCTTTATTCACATATAATTTATGTGGTAGAAATTCACATATTTTAAATGGCAGCTAGATGAGTCTGAGTAAATCCATACAGTTGTGCAAACATCACCATTCCCCGCTTTTAGACCCCTGACGTCACCTCCACGCCCGCCTGCAGATCATCCCCACTCCCATCTCTGCCCAAGGCAACCCCTGGTCTGTGTTCTGTTTCTATCGTTTTCCTCCCTCTATAAATTTCACATCAATGGAATTATACAATATGTAGTCTTGTGTGTCTGGTTTCTGTCACTAAGCACAGCTGCTTTTTAAAACCATATTAATTTTAATATCTATTAAACACAAATGCTTTTGAGGTTCATTCGTGTTATGGAATGTATCAGCACTTCTCTCCTTTTTATTGATATATTGTATGGATGTACCTCAATTTGCCCATTCACTAGCTGATAGGCTTCTGGAGTGTTTCCAGCTTTGCGTTTCATGAGTAATACTGCTATGAACACTGGCGTGCAAGTTTCTGGGCAGACATATGTTTTCATTTCTGTTGGGTGGACATCTACGAGGGAAATGGCTGGGTCATATGGTAACTCTGTGTTTAAGTTTTTATGAAACTGGCAAACTGTTTTCCAAAGTACTTGTATCATTTTACATTCCCATCAGTGATGTATTTATGGTTTTATATTAATTGTAACCAAATGTATTCTCATAAAGTTGCTGAAAGTTCTTATCTTAGGTAAGCCAGTTATTATCCTTGTAATCTTGCTTATTTTTTTACTTATGCAGCCTTTTTCCTCACAGTTAGTTAAAAAATAAGTCAGATTATTCCTTGTTTAATTGTAATGAATTCAGAATAAATGTGACCAAAAAAACTCGGAAAATTGTTCCTTCTCTCTTAATAGGGAATGAAATGATATAGGTGACATTATTAAGGAAAGGACGTTCTAGCCTTAGTCTTTAAAAGTAAAGGTCAATTGCATCAGAAACCTGAGATTACGTTCTTTCCAATGGTAGAGCAGAAAATGAGATTAGTTTATGGAATAAAGTAGCTCTTTTAAATAATCAATACTTGGGAAATTGACTAAAGGCAGGGTAGGACCATTATATTGAGATTTTGGAAAATCGGAAGAGAATTCAATAGTGTAAAGATTTTCAAAAGAAGAAAACATAATATAGTCCCCAATTCGTAATCTTTATTTTGAACGGAGTGCTGGTGGGGGGCGGGGTGCAGGGTGACAGTTGCAAAGAAGCAATCCTGGACATGGGAGCTGCAGCTGCTTCCTTTGGCCCTTCCTCTAAGAATGAAGTCAATGCTGGCTTTTCTTCCAACACACATAACACAACTGGAAAACCCCCGCAGTGCCCTTGCTGTGTCTTAAAACACAGGCCAAACTGCAGCTTCTTGAGCACAGAAGCATCCTTTCTGCAGCTCCATTTAAGATATCGCTCGTAGGGCACTCTGGAAGTACTGTAACCTACACTCCAGGAAAAGTCATGTCACTCGACGGACTAGTCAGATAATTATTAACTTCAGCTAAATTAAAATTTAAAATAATCAAAAATTGCTTTAAAAAATCTCTTTATATCCCTTCTCAAAGTTTTTCTCTCTGCTTTTGATACTCAGCTTTTTGTGCCCCATTCCAAGCATCTAGCTTGTACATCATTTTGTTGGGCCTGAATTTAGCCAAGATGGATATTAAGCAGCAAAATTCTCATTCATGAAAGGTTCACTTAAAATTATTAAACATGTATCCCGTGCTTTAGGGAAGTTGGGGAATACTTGGGCAGCAAATGGGATTTCCTAGTACTCTCTAAATTACATCATATAGGCAGGTGGTTGCCTTCTCATAGTCCCAGGTCTTATGAGGTACATATGTACCTGAACTAATGGGTCTAGTGTTTTTAAGTTTTTAGTTTTTAAGAAAGAAAAATACTCCTTGAGAGTTTGTTTAGACCCTATCAGAATAAAGTGAGTAAAAATATTTTCTATGTCAGGAAAATAACTATCTATCCCTCTGTCTATCTAGTCAATGATTGCTTTATAGAGATACACTTAGATATCAAGTAAGGAGAAAAGTTGAACGGTAAGATAGTATGTGTGCAGGAGGAACGGCTGATGTGTGTAGTGGAAAAGATGTGCCTAATTATCTTATAGTGCCTATTATTAGTTAAAATCCTTTGTCGTTTTCTTACTTTCAGAAATCATCCCTCACTAAAACACACACACACACGAAAACCACATAGATTTCCACATAGTTTCCTTTGTAAAGTTCATATCTTTGTCATTCCATAGATGGAGGATACTGCAGAAATGCTATAGACTCTAGGAAACATCAAGATGTTAGTACTTCTGGTTTGGTTGGATGGTGGGTTGATTTCATGAATGGTTCCAAGGTGTTCACACTTCACCCGTGTTCGGTGTGTGCTTGGCAACATGACTTATTCTGACCCAAGGGACAGCAGCCAGAGTGATGCGCCAACATGTGAAAGGCATCAAGGGCCGTCTGGGACAGGAGAATACACGTCTTTTCCTTTTTTTCTTATTATCTATCTTACTAAAAACAGCACCTTTTATATTTATGACAGAGTAAAACTGACTTATACGGGTAACTTAGTAGCTGATGGAATGTACATCACCATTCCATTGCACTGCAGTAGTTACAGGGCTTTGTTTTTTTCTGGGCAATCTGGCAAAGGCATTTGACACTCCTCTCCATTCAGAGGTGTGTTGCTAAACGTTCAACATCTAGTTCTCCGAAAAATAAAAGCCCCGATTTGTAACATTTACTGGTTTTCATGTTATGAATACTCCCATGTGGCTGATTTCATGCTACTAGAGTGACTTCACTCAATGCAGGGGAAGAAAGGTGCATACCGTTGTGATATTCCCATCACACAGGTGCAAGGAGTGTGAATACACACAACGGCATCGGTAAAACGAAAGGTAGGAAAATAATTGGAAACGATGAGTTTGGGTATTTATTATTTTATTTTTTTATTATTTATTGGGATTTTAATATAATTTATTAATTGTGCACTGATATCAGTTAATTTTTAATAATGATTGTGATTACCAACCAGTTTGCAGAATTCCTGCGAAACTTAATCAATTCTAACAAGTCCACAAGAGCTGGCTCCAGCGCCTTCTGTGCCTCATCCTCCCACAGCTGCACCGACGCCTGCAGAGGGGAGGGCCTGGAGGCCCCTGGAGCGCTCTCTCGGGGGAGCGGAGTCAAGTGGGAGGGGTCTGCCCAGTGAGGAGGGTTGCAGCTCGGCCAGAATCACTGTTGTGTTTTCACTTAGGGCTTCCTCCCACTTTTTCACAGTGTATCCTCAGGTTTATGGGAAATGCTGTTATATGGTGTATGGAAACCAGCCTAAAGCAACTCTCTTGTGTCTTGTGACTGGCTTTTTTCATTTTCAAACTCATACTTGAGATGAGTCCATTTATTCTCTAGTTGTGAAAACTATTCATTGTTTAATGGTAACAGGTTAAAATGCATTGTTTGCTGTGACTCTTTAAAGTTTACGTTCTCCACTTATCTGAGCTTCTGTCTCTCATTTTCCCTGTGTTTGTATGGTTTTTTTCCCTCTGTCTCTGTCTCCATCTGGTCTCCCCTGTTAATTTTTTTCTTCTTCTTTCTCTGGGTGTTCTAATTGGTCCATACTATGGAACCAATGTATGTATTTTTATTATTTGTTGTTTTTATTGAATAGAATGTTATGTTTTCCATTTAAATATTATGTGAACAGTGTGTGTTCTCTTTCAAACAAAAAAAAAATCTTGAATTTTATTTATGAGTCCCTCAATGGATTTTTGAGGCAATGCCAATTGCTTTTGACAGAGAAAAATAATTTTCTGACATCCATCCTAAACACTCTATTAGTTCAGCCTGAGTGAACACTAACCAAGGATAAACTAATAGAAACAACAAATCAAAAATTTAAAAAAGGCTTCAGGAAGCCGAAACAGGGTAGTATCACAATGTACTGTCAACATAAATTCAAGCTATTTTTACCAAAAATTGAAAGAAAAAAATTGGAGATATTGTAATAAGCCGAATTCTGTACAGCTCTAAGATTTAAACCAGCCGAGGACATTTAATCTAAGTCCTTGAGAATTTGGCTCCCTGACCCGTGTGCTGTTCTTTAACTAAATAGCAAGAAGGATGGTTGAGTGCTGAAACGCGTGCCTCGTATGTGTGTGAATCAGGAGGAGGTGCTCCCAGCTGGATTACACTAGAAGTGTGAGAATGGCAGAGAGCATGACACGCTCGCAGATGCTACATGAACTTCCAAGAGCAGGACACACTTGCAAATGCTACTAGAACAGCCAATGTGTGGTGTCCACTGTTTAGACAAAGATGCTATTTTTAAAGCTTAATACAAATGCAAAGCTTTGACTCTGCAAGATCAGGAAGCAGTATTTCGTTTTGATGGGACCTTAGTAGAATAGTCTGTGCACTCTCAGAATCACAGTTTAGAAACTAGAAATGTCTGGAAGGGAAGCTATAAAATTATTAGTATCTTAGAAGTAAGGGAAATGGTAAGGTCCCTTGAGTCATTTCACCAACAAAGATAAAACTGGAAACTTTTGAGGATTGTAGACTAGGGCTTGTTCATGTTTGGATCCTCCGAGTGCCTGGCTTATAACTGCAGACAGCCTTATTTTGCATGGTAAACAATTACATATAAAAACAAGTCTTACACACACCTCATTGTTGGAGCCTGTCTGAGTCCATTCAGGACGCTAAAACAAAAGTACCACTTATTAGGTGGCTTATAAGTAGAAATTTACTTCTCACACCTCTGGAGACTGAAAGTTTGAGATCAGCGTGCTAACATTGTTGGCAAGGGCCCTCTTCCAGGTTGCAAACTTCTCATTGCATCCTCACTTGACAGAAGAGGCAAAGAAGCTCGGTGGGGTTTCTTTCATAACAGCACTAATGTCATTCACGAGGGCTCCACCCTCATTGCCTAATACCTTCCAAAGACCCCCACCTCCTAATATCACAGCAAGCATTAGAACTTCAACATATAAATTTTGAGGAAGACACAAACATTCAGACAACGGCAGAGCAAAGACTTCTATTGCCTCTAGCCTCTGGCAGATGCACTCAATTAAGACCTGACTGATGGGAACCAATAGACACACTTTCTAAACGGGCAGATAAATGACTCTCCTTCCCTAATTTCCCACCCCCAATGCAAGAGAGTGCGATTCCTGTCTGTGGCTAAAGTAGGACTCCTGGTTCCTTTCTTTGAAGATTTCCAGCCTCTAGGGTAGAGGAGGTGATTTTACTGCACATAGGGACACTCAGGGGATAGGAGACAGAACAGAGCACTGTTCCTTCTTGTCTATCTAGGAGGGGAGGATTTGGGCCTCATAGAACATAGTGACCCTTCGTATGGGTGAAACATGGCCTAGTGCTTGTCAAGCTCATGTCTTCCCCCATCACCCTTTGAAGGGGTGCAGATAGATGGCCCCTGTTCATGAGATAATTGGAGTTATGAGCAGGAGAAATAAATGTTTCTCTTCATAATAAAATGGGCAAGCATGGTTTTAATTTAAATCAAGGAGATTCAAGTTAGATTAAGAAAGATTTCTCTCAGTAAGAATTATTCACAGTGAAAACAGTTCCCACTGAAATGTTCAAGATGTGGCTTTCAAGTGGATGCCTAATTAAAGTCAGACTTCCATATTGTCCATGTAAGTACTATACAGAATTAAAGAGGGTGTATGTAATGAAAAAATAAGACATCCTGGATATAGAAAATATGGAAAAGTGTAGCACAGTAAACCTACAAGAATGAAAAAACTTATTCCATAACTGATCAGAAGTGATTTATTTTCAGAACAAATGAATGACAGATTGAGTAGAAATTTATGTTTATAGAAGAACTGAGAATGTACGGGAAAACTAAACTTCTGCCTGTCACATTGGAGGAGCATTCTACTTGGTTTCAGGGCTTTTTTTTGATAACAATGAAATTTCACTTGTTTGTCAGTGTACTTGGGTGCAGAAACAAAATCTATAGGTAGAGCCATTGGACTCAAAACATGGATTATTCTCTCCCATACCTTCCAGCTTGATTTAAATCCCTACTCTTGAGCTATCCGTTTCTCCTTCTCAGAACACGGTTTTAAAATCTCGCCTGATAGAGGAAGTTGCTGTTCCTTTTGACATTTGATCCAAATAATTTGTGGTTCAAGGTGATTGTTCCTGCAGCCCTTCAGGTGCCTAATCCTGTGGGGCGCACATAGTTGATTCCACGGGGCTTTGTTCTGAGGGAGATTCTGTTGTGGGTCTGATACAGCTGGTATCACTTGAGAAGGTGTGATGAGACTAATTGGGTGAGCTGGAAACCAATTACTTTTGAGTGAAGGAGGGAGAAGCAACAGAAGAATTTGGCAGGCTCACAGAGGGACATCCCCTGCTGCCTGACCCATCTGTGACCCAGGATTACACCTTGACCACGATTCAGAAGATACCATGAAAAATTCAAAGACATAAATAATTTAGCTAATTTTCATGTTAGTTTACCAGTTCTCCAATAATATAAAAAAGGTAGGTAGGATAATTCTAAAGTGTCAACAAATTTTTAGAAAGTGTATAATTCATGGCACTGAGCCAGGAAAACATCAATTGTATAGGCCAGTGGGTAAGTAATGAAATTCTTATGCCTCATTTAGCTCCCTGTGGAGTTGGAAGACAGAATGTGTTTCAGAGGAAATTTATAAAAGACGGCAAGTCCTGATGTGGATTCTCACTGAGAACCAGAAGGTCCACACAACCTTTATCACTTAGGAGCGTACACTCTGTAGACACGTACTTTCAAACGGCTAGAAATAATGAAACTGGAAAATTGTGTTTTCTTGAAAAACATCTTCAGTAGCGTGAGAGACACACATTTTGTGATCACCATATACTAATTCATATTTGTAGGACTTCATTCTCCTCTCGGAATCGCTTACTGGTTTTCTTTGTGAGGCTGTGTCACGTGAGCACTGCAGAGGTTCTGCCTAGGTATTCTATTAGCATTTACTGTAGCCAGTGTGGAGGAAACAGATGACTAAAGTCATTGCTTTTAAAGCCCTTTTCACGATTGAATTTCCTGTGGAGAAGCTATATCCCAGGAGCATAATAGATTTTTCCCCCTTCTTCCATTTACAGAGACGCTTTCACAGCTAACTAATCAGTGGCAATTCTAATCTATATTTCTGATTTGTTTACATGCAGCAGGCAGGCTGGCAATCTTTTGACTTTAAATGTGACTTAAAGTAAAATAAAATAAACCACAAGTAAATGACACAGAATTGCTAACAGTAGGAACCTTGTTTACATTCCACATTCTGAAAATATTTTGTTCAGCTGGCTGGGGAAAGCACACGGCTGAGACAGACTGGGTGATGATTGGGTGTATTGGCTGGCTGAAAGCGGGGTGGGAAAAGGGATGGCGTGTGATGTGGCTGTCTGTCACCTCGATCCCAGAGAAAGAACACATTTTCAGCACACATGTGATCCACGCTGTAACAGAAGAGTTCTGATAATCCTCGCCAGATCATCTTGTGCCCCTGGCCTTGGGCCAGACCAATCTGCCAGTCTTTTTGAGTCTTCAGATAATAACAGTCTCTTCCTTTCTATAGTTATCAGCAGATGCTGCATCTTTCTTAAGACTCTCTCAGAGCCTATTTGTTCTTTAGGTGCTTTGTTCCCTCCTACTTTCTGGAATTATCCTCTAATACATTCGTATCTCTCCCTTTCCACCTACATTTAAAGATCTATTGAGAGGCTTTGGCATCCTTGTTGTCCCGCTGCCTCTCCCAAATGCTTATTCGACCTCAATGAGGTGTAACTGAACAATAGCTCTTGGTCACTGAGGGCAAGGCAGTCCCGGTGGCCATCGGAAGTGCAGAGGTACTCTTTAGCGTGGTCCCTGTACCGCGGAGAGGAAACGACTCAATGGACAGACCTGTACTGGGGTGCTACAAGCAATTATTTGAAAAAAATGAGAAAAGAGGTAGGAGGCAGGGTGAGAACCAATTTTAGGAGAGAAGAATTAGAATTTAACAAGGCTTTTCTAATAGCAGTTACTCCTAACATGCAACTTGGAAAGTTAATTATTTCATTATCTATCCATTAAGGATATATTGTCTACCTGAAAAGAACCATGGCACATTTTCCTTAGAAACCTGAAGAAGCTTTCCCATTTTCCTTTTTTTGTTTGAAAAACAAAGCTCCTTAAGCACATTTGCATCTTGAGAGCTCATGAAGGAAGGAATGCTGCTTAGGGATTTCAGGAATGATAACAGGAAAGACTAGCACAAAGGTGGTGACCCCATGAAAGTGCTGAGCCTTTTCTCCCAGCCTCCTGGAGGTCCATTCATAAAGGAGAGAATTTCCAGGAGCCACTGTGAGAATCAGAAGCACTGAAACCATTCCAGATTCTATAGGCGTTTCTTCAGTCCTCTGCCCTCCTGGGAAGATTAGACACAGCTCCAGCCAACCTGGCACCCTTGCTAGCCTCTTCTCTCCCTTAGGCCTGAGCTTTCCTCAGCCAAAGCCAGTCCTTGCTCTCTATGCCCAGTGATCAGGGCTTGGGCAGCGCTTTCTTGCTCTTGGGCCACAACTCAAATTCCTATTGTCCACATTTGGAGTGTGGGATGGTGTGCAAAGCCCTCAGCCTGCTCCACAGCTCCACAGACCCTCTCTTTATGCACCCTGAGCCTTCCCATCCAGCTTTCCAGGCTTCCCAATATATTCACTAAAGTACAACAGATTATACCCTAAAATGAGGAAGTAGAAAATGAATGGAACTGTGAATAAATTCATCAGCAAATTTATAAATGCTTGAAGAAACATCCCTCCTCCATTAAAGAGATTTGCTCATGAAACAGAAGAAAAACATAGTTAATATTTCTTTAGTTATCAATAAAAGAGGATCTTGGAAATAAACACACTCACACACACACACACAAACTAAAGCAAAACTTTAATTGAAGGCAATAAAAAGTATTATTCCACCTAACTGTGGAAAATGAAATCACGTGTAGATGTCTATCTGAAGGAATGATTTAGAAGGTGAAGATGAAAATTTTTTACAGCATCACGGAGATATAACTAACACACAACATAATTGCCCAATGGAGTTTGATGGGTTTTGGTAAATGTACACCACTGTGCAACCACAATCAGGTTTTAGAACACTTTTATCACCTCAAAACTTCCTTGTGCCTCTTTGCACTCAATCCCCATCCCTAGGACTCAGCCCCTAGTCCCAGGAAACCACTGATCAGCTTTCTGTTTTTCTAGTTTTGTGTTTTATAGAAATGTTATCAGAGGAATCATGCAGTATACAATCTTGTGGTCTGGCTTCTTTCACTTAGCATGATGTTTTTGAGATTCATTCACGTTGTGTATTTCAGCAGTTTATTGTATGAGTCCCTTGTATGGATATACCACGTTTTGTCTATCCAGGGATAAACATTTAAGTGGTTCCATTTGGGGTGTTATTATGAATAATGCTACTATGCACATTCATGCAGAAGTCTTTAAATGGATGTATGTTTTCATTTTTCTTAGGTAGGTATCTAGGAATGAAAATGTTGGTAATGTTGATAAACTGGTACAAACATGGTAAATGTATGCTTAAGTTTTAAAGAGACTGTCAAACTGTTTTCAAAATGGTTTATCATTTTACAATTTCATTAACAGTATATGACGGTTCCAGTTGTCCCACATTTTTGGTATTATCAGTCATTTTAATTTTAGTCATTTTAGTGAATGTGTAGTGCATCTCATTATGAAGTGAGTTTGTATTTCTCTACTGACCAATGATGTCAAACATTTTTCCATTTGTCTCTTGGTCATTAAAATATTTTTCTTTTGTAAATGTCTAGTCTAAATTTAGTGCCCATTTTCCCAATCAGATTGTATATCTTTTTAGTATTTAGTTTTAAGAGTCTTTTCAGGTTTGGGATACAAGTCCTTAGTCAGATATATGTTTTATAAATGTTTTCTTTTCTATCTGTGGCTGGCATTTTCATTTTTAATGGTGTTTTCCAAGAAGCAAACATTATTGATTTTGATGGAATTCTACTCAACAATTTTCCTTTTGTAGTTTGTGCTTTCTATGTCCCATCTAAAGAATTTGTCTGACTTCACCCTGACTGGTGTAGCTCAGTGGGTTGGGTGTTGTCCTGCAGACCAAAATGTCACCAGTTCGATTCCTGGCCAGGGCACAAGCCTGGGTTTTGGGCCATGCACCCAATTGAGGGCTTGCAAGAGGCAACCGATAGATATTTCTCTCCCTCTCTTTTTCCCTCCTTTCCTCTCTCTCTAAAAATAAATAAATGAAATATTTAAAAAGTCAATAATTTGCCTAACTCCAAGGCTTTTTCTTCTGAAGCAAATAATTTGAATAAAGAGGCAGGAAGAGAGAGCTGCCAATCTGTAAACTATTGTTATGGGGGAAGAAAGTAGAGCAAATAGAATCAGAATTAACAATAAAAAGTGAATAGAAAAAATCTTTCATAAATCTAAAAATATTTACTCTCTAGTTTGAAAACAAATCTAAGAACAAGATTCAAGATGGGTGATCATGGACAGGGTGGAGGCAAAGAACAGTAAGAGAGAAGATATACTATCTATGTTTCAAAGGCAGCGAAAAAACAAACTACATATTGTAGTTAAATGTTTAAATTGAGAGAGTATTTTATCCTTCTAGCTCCAGCCCTTGAATACAGGCTGACTAATGTACTCTTACGTCACATACTTCTGGCTTTGAAATGAGAGACCAGAAACTTCTCTGATCCTGTTCAGATTCTGCCCTATTTTCACTTGCTCTCCCACTCTGAACCCTGAGGTATTTGGCTCCCAGAACCCCACCTGGGTCCCTGAAGTGTCCTACAGGCCCTCACATGGTCTCTTCTGAGCAGCTGAATGGTCTACTGGGTCTCAGAGGACTCTAGCTGGAAAAATCCAGGCCCTAGCCTGGCCATGTGGTCGACAGCCTGAGAGTCTGTCATTCCATGGGGTGGGAGAAAAGAAGGCTTAGAAGGATGCTACTTCCCAAAGAACTAAAGCCAGTTTAGCCTAAGACTTCTCTCCAGCAGTGGAACATAGGAGATAATGGATCAACAACTACAGAAGTTGGAAGAAAAAAGAGAATTTAATAATTCAGTTGAAGGCAATTAAAAATATTTCAAAGAGGCATATTTTCAGAATATAGATGATTCCAGTGTGACTTTGGCAAAAGGTGCTTTAAAACGTTCTCAAAATATTTTTAAGAGGCAAATCAGAAAAGAAGTGAATTAATGGAGGAAGTATAGATGGAAAGGAATGGCAGTAGTAGACTTCAAGATGATCCAAAGATGGAGATATGGTTAAAGATATTAACCAATGATTAGGATAAGGGCTGTTCTTGAAATGTTAAAAAACAGTGTTAGCAAATAGAGCACAAAATGGTATGGCTTGAAGGATAATATTCAGGAAACAAGTGACTCCACAAAGATGGGCTGAAACTTACTACACTCATAGCATTGAGCTAAGTGTGATCAGGACACAAGGACCTGCATAGATGTACTGGCCCTATTCTTGGGGAGCTTATGACGTAGTTGCAAAGACAAGGCTTACTGTCTTAGTGAGGCTTAGGCAATGACCAGGGAGCAACTGGCCAGCAGGGTCTGTGCTGCCCAGGATGGACTGAACTAGGAGGGTTGAAAAAAATTGGCTCAAGTTTTGGAGAAGATACTCTTTGAAGGCCATCATGAATCTGTGGCCAGAAAAAACTAATGTCTAGAAGCAGGAAGGCAGATGGAAAGAACCACATTCCAGGGTTGGGTCAGGAGGGCATCTGGATCCCAGGAGGCCGGTAGCTTTCCAACGACTTCTCAACCCAGCCTAGCACAGAGGTAGCCATTATCTTCCCTTGGTGGGTGTTATTCTTCCTGTGGGCTGGCTGCCAATCCTCAGTCCTGGCACTGCTCCTTGGACATGCTGTTGGAAGTGGAGACAGGTAGCAGGAGAGAGAAAACCTGCCATTGAAGGAGCATACTGACCATGGCACCATTCAGATCAGCGTTTCAAATATGTATTGTATACCTATGATGTCTGAGAATAAGATCCTTCCCAGTGACTTCTCAGGAATAACCTCCAGTTTAGTGGGAGAGGCAGATACACAGACAGAGGATTTCAGTACATTGGGTGGGTGCAATGGTGGTGGGAATAACAGTGTGCACAGTGCCTTGAATGCGGAATAAGGGACACTCAGCCTGAGTGCCATGAGCCTATCAGGGACAGGTTGTTGGAGGAATAATACTTGAAGGATTGTAGAAATTTGCCATGCATGGGGGTAAGGGCACAAAGAGAGGGACATTCAACACAGAAAGGATGAGCCTTAGGAACAGGAGCAAGGCATGAAAGGGCACAAGTGTGCAGGGAACTACATGCAGGCTGTTAATGCTGGAACTTAGGGCAGTATGAGGCAAGGGATGAGGAGGGACATCCCCGAGGGCCACATCCTGAAAAGGTCTGTATTCCATACTAAGAGCCTGGACTATATCCTATAGTGGACATGGAACCACAGAAGGACCTGAAGCAAGAGAATGATACTGCTAGACTGGCATTTCAGATAGCTCATTCTGAGGGCTGATGGAGAAGAAAACCTGACCAGAGACAGGGAGATTGGTAAAAGATAATCAGGCTTGGGTCAATGTCAATGGTAGAAGACGAGAGGAGTGGACAGACTACAGAAAGTCTAGGTGGTGAGGGGAAGTGAGACACCTGGCATTTCTCCCAGGTCTCTGGCTGGGCTCCTGGGAGGGTCTGGGGCCATTGATATGTAACAAGGGAGCAGAGGTAGATATGAGACAGGGACAGATCAGCTGGCAGCACGGGGAGATTTCTCTCTTGAAAAAGATTTTATTATAAAAAAGCAGTATATATACATTGTAGAAAATGAGAAAATGCAGAGAAGCCAAAAAGAAGATAGAAAAAAGATTTAATACCATTGCGCACTGATAATTCTTAGTATATATCCTTCCAAATCTTTTTCTAGGAAATGATACTATTATTGTTTTCTTGTTAGTTGCTTTTTTTCAGTTAACAATCTCCAAATTTTTATGCCCATCAGTTTTTTCTCACCTACATCCTGTTTGTATTACAGTTTCCCCAATTGTCCTCAAAATGTCCTTTATATCTGGGGTGTCCAAACCAGGTTCTAACCCAAAACCATGAAATTTACCTGAAAGTTACATAAACATAGACATTATGTCATACAGCACACTCTCTTTCTTCATGGTACTGTCTTGTTAAAGACAGAAGTCCAGTTGAACAGTAGAATGTCCCAACTCCTCAATCTAGCTGGTACTTCCAAGAAGAGGCATCGTTTGGCTTGTTCCTCTATCCTGCAGGGAGATTCTTCCACAGTCACTACTGGGAAAACAAGTAATAAGCATAGAAAACAAGAAGTCTAAATAAAGTGTGCTAAAGTATGAATATGTCCTCCCAAATTTCATATACTGAACCTTAACCCCAAGGTGATGCTATTAGGCAGTGGGGACTTTGGGACTGATTAGGTCCATTTTATGGAATTAGCGCCCCTTATGAAAGAAAGCCAAGAGAGCTCCCTTTCCCCCTCTTACCACATGAGGACACGACCATAAGTCTGCAACCCGGTAGGGGACCCTCACCCAATGTGGTGGCACCTTGATCTTCTTAGCCTTCCACCCTACAGAACTGAGAAATCTATTTCTTTTTTTATAAGCTATCTAGTCTGTGGTTTTTGTTTTAACAGCCCAAATGAGCTAAGACAAGGTATAGAAACAGCAAATGCAATAGAATTTCAGAGCAGGGAACTGTTATTAGAGCAGACCCCTGAGTGCGGGTGGAATGTGTATAGTGAACCTCAGAGAGAAGACTTCTAGTGAGACGGCACAATGAATAAAGGCCTGGATGAGGGAAAACATGACTCTGCTCTAATGACTTCAGCTCATTCTGTTTATTCAGAGGATGCTGGCACTGCCTACCAAAATTACCGAGTGATTCAAGCAGTGGTTGTTCACGACCGCTGTGATATTAAATTCGAAACATTGTTAGAAGTGTTTAAAAAGGATTTCTTTCAGATTACACGACCAAAGAATGCTGATCTCTCTATCAATTTTATTATCTGAAAGAGTTAAAACAAATGGAATTTATTCAGAATGTGCACTTAATACAGAAATGTATTACTAATCTTTCACCTTCTGATTGTGTTTTATTTGAATCACTTAAAAATGGACTCTGGCCTCTAAATTCAGAGATGATATGAATTGTCAGAATGTGTTGTATACATGACTAGCCTACTGAAAGTCTTTCTGTTGATAAAATTAGACTTGTCAGCCATTGGAATGGATATTTTCAGTTAGAAGTTAATTGTATTGAAAATAATGTAGATCTATGCCTCTGAGAGGAAATTACATAAAATGTCTGCTTAAATTTACCTTAGCAATTGATATATCCTCTTAAGATTTGATCATTGAAATGAACAGACCCTTATTTCCCATTTGTTTAGCTGAAATCACCATTATAATACTAACCAAAGGATTTTACATGCTGTCTTAGAATGTTGAGAGATCTCTATTTTTCCTCAGTCTCCTTGCTAATTTGGTGAGTGCCACTGAGATTATA
This sequence comes from Desmodus rotundus, assembly GCF_022682495.2. Taxonomy (NCBI): domain Eukaryota; kingdom Metazoa; phylum Chordata; class Mammalia; order Chiroptera; family Phyllostomidae; genus Desmodus; species Desmodus rotundus. The sequence goes on from NC_071390.1 coordinate 142,937,758, forward strand.
AAACTTGGAATAATCTTTTATTTGTTCATTTTTAGTTTTTAATCCTCACCAGAGAATATATTTATTGATTTTAGAGACAGAGGAAGAGGGGGAGAGAGACAGAGAGAAAGAGAGAAACGTCAATGTGAGAAACATCCATCAGTTGCCTCCCATCCGTACATCCACCTGGGATTGAACCCAAAACGTAGGTGCCTTGACTGAGGATCGAACCCACAACATTTCGGTGTACTGGACAATGTTACAACCAACTGAGCCACTGGGCCAGGACTTGGATTCATCTTTGCCTCTTCTCTTTCCTTTGTTTCATAGAGAACATCAGTCCTGAAGTCCCATAGGTTCTTTGTCTTAAATGTTTCTTACTGTCATACATTTTCTTTTCAGTTCTTATTATGTATACTCACTTCCACATGCTCATCACTTAGGCTATTGTAATAATAAATTGACTCCTGTTTCTGGTCCTTTCAACTGGATAAATTATTCTGAAACTCAAATATCAGCACACTATTAAACACAGATAGACACACATCTTCCAAAGATTATAAAATCCAAATACCATTTTCTCCACCCTGAAACTTCTGATCCAGCTCCGCTAACCAAGCTTCTGACCCAACGAGGAGTTGCTGCCTCTTCATGCCCCACATTCATTCCCAATTCCAGCCCTTGGCCTCTGCCATTCTATTGTCTTGAATGCTCTTCCTTCTCTGCCCATTTCTAAATCCTGCCTGTATCTAAAGGTTTATCTTGAGTCTATGGAGCTTTCTCAGCAGCTTTAAGCCAATTATTTCTATCTTCTATGAAATTATGTAGTTCAATTTGTGCATATTACTCATTTTAGCTTTTCACTATTCTCAGCTTTTTATGGTTATGTAACTATTTTTATGTATAGCTCTTCATAATCACCTCCATTGACAATTGACTAGAAATTCTGGATGTTTTGCCTGAACTTATTTTGATTTCTTCCCTGGTAATTGTGCACATGTTGGAAGTACATGCCCCCTGCCTTTATCTGTGACCTTCTCCCTGATTTGATTTCAATGAGTGCTTAGCTCTCTGCATCCCAGCATGTGTCCATTTATTTATTAATTGTTTAACTAATTGATTCATGTAATGGCCATGGCTCTGAGTCAGGGACTCCACTTGACACTGAGATGCACAATTGAATAAGGGGTAATCATTGTTTATGAGAAGTTTAGAGTCTGCACTGCCTTGGATGAATAACACTGGAAGTTTTTACATTTCAAGTACTGCATAGGACTTTTGATTCAGACTGAAGGAAGTTGAATGAAGAACCGCAGCTACACAGTAATCGCTAATTCTCATAGGAAAAAGTCGCAAAGGACTTTTACAACATCCTTGGTCACAAAATATGCAAAGTTAACATTAGGAACTAATGGAAAAGCCCATGAGATAAGATAGTAGGGACCATTCATTGCTGTTTTTTTTAACCTACTTTGGTCTTCTAAGTTTGGAGAGCTGACTCTCAAAAGAAAAATGTAGGGAATGAGTAGGAAGAAATCATATGAACTCTGCTTTAATAGCTGCTTTGTTTTATTTATTTCGATTTTTATTTAGGAGGATGAGTAAGGAAAACTTATCTCCTTGAATTATCATGTACCAGAGAATTCCATGGAAGGCAAGTTGTAACATATAGGTAAGATCTCTATCTAAAGCAGTACTTTATAACCTTGGCCAACATCCAGAATCACCAGGAGAGCTTTTAAAAAGATCCTACCTGGATCTCATATCAAAATTCTGATTTATTTGGTCAAGAGCGCTGCCTGGAAACCTGGATTTTTACGAGCTTCCCAGGTGATTCCAGACAAGTTTGAGAATCACTGAGCTAAAGCAAAATCTCTAATGCAAACCACTGACCATCCCACGGGAAGGCCAGCCACTTGCTGAGTCTTTCCAGTGAGCTGGGAGGCAAGGTATTATCGGAAAGGCCAAATGTGGCCTCTTCTGGGAGAAATGACAAACATGTTCTTAAGGGAGCAATTGAAACCTAAATTGTAACAGACACCCGTCAACTCAATAGGAAAGAAACTACATAGTTAGTAGTAGTTAAAAATAAACAAACCAAAATAAGGGTTTGTTAGATAACAGTAATATAGATTGAGAAAAACCTGTAAACATGTACTGAGATGTATTAGTTTGTGCTTTGCTGTAAAATATATATTATTATAAATAGAAATCAGAGCTCAATCGAATGTTTTTTGTTAATTATAACTGGTTCTCAAATATTTTCATTTAACAGAGCATCTGGAAGCCATGAGCCTTTTCGTGGAATATGAATGCAATATTTATAGAGTAAATATGTAGGGACTAAATATAGGCTTTTGTGTTAAATCAAATACTATCTATTATAGACAAATAATGCCTATATACAATTCATAGCAAGAGTCAAGAAATGTAAGAAAAAAACCAACTGTAAAAAATAAAGAAAACAGTCATCATTAACTTAAATTTCTCTTTGAGTTGTGAAAAAGTTATCATTGTTTAATTTTAAAGGAGCAGCATACCTCGGTTCTGTGCAAGAAAATCAATATTCTCTGAGAGCACAGTTTGAGAAGGACTGCCTTTTATCAGGGACCAAAATACATTAGTAAGTGCTATATTCTTGCTTTTCTCATGATTCACACAGGGACAGAGCCTATGTGCCACCAGCAGGCTGCGAAGGAGGGAGCTAACTAGCTAACTGTGAGACTTGCTCTGCAGCTCCAAAGACTAGACACAGAACAGAATAGTAAATGAGGATTTCAGAGAGAGAGAGGGAGAGGGAGAGGGAGAGGGAGAGGGAAAAAAGGAAGGAAAGAAGGAAGGAAAGAAAGAAGGAAAGGAAGAAGGAAAGGAAGGAAGGAAGGAAGAAAAGAACTCTGTTAAATAATATAGTTCAAAACTGACTACAAACTCATTTCAGATGATGAGGCCTGTATTACAAAATGTCTATACGTGTAAGGAAATGTCACTGTCCTTCAGAGTACTAACTCTGTCATCCTGAAGGTCCATGCTGGCAGATTTCACGTATTATTTACAAATGGCCCTTTAGAGTGCTCCCACTAACATTTACTTAGGAAGTAGAAAAACCAAGTGAGAATGGAAACTACAACAGAGGGAAACCGAACAATTGGCACCATTTGACTTCTTTGTCAAGTGATGGAAACAGGTCATCTTAACTCACAGGTGCTTACAGTTCCACCCAGGTCATGTCTGGCCACTTGCCTTTTCTCTCCCCCTCCTCCACCCACTTCATCAGGCCCATCTCTCTAGTCACAGGGTGGGCAAGAGACTGAAGGTGGGCAGTTCGCAGCACCTCGTTCTACTTGGCTCCAGGCAGGTTAAGATTGTGTTTATGTAAGGACCATGGCAATCAGGTGGCATTATTTGGATCACTATACTTTTTTCCATCTATTTTAATTAAACAGCATTTTTTTAAAACTGATGGAATCTGGCCAATAAGCTGCTGAATATTTTTGAGAGGTATTGTTAACTCCAGGCACTAAAACATTGACTGAAACATTGGGTCACGATACACCCAGATCAGACTGTGATTGATAACAATGCCTGAAAGGGCTTCCTTTCACCTGGGATGTGGGAAGGCAACAAAAAAATTAACTTAAATGGACAGGACCCAATGATCAAAGCCATTTGAACATTTGAATTGTACAACTAATTTCTCTTGTTCTGATTCTAGGCTTACAAAGTTCTCATAAATTGGTTTTCTGCAAGGCTCACTTACAGGGGTGGTCAGTGTCTGCTTTACCCACATACTGTATCTTTCATTATAAATGAATCAACTGGCCTGCTGGTTTGTTAACTTCAGCCTTGGGATGCTGTCAGGGTGAGCCAGCCCCAGAGCCCAGTTGACCTTGAGTAGTAACAAGTGAGTCTGTGTGTGTGCAAGTTGGTGGGCTGTGTCTTGGACAATGGAGAGTTGGAACTAGCGTCACGTGGGTGGTCAATCAGCTGTCCTTCCTCCAGGAAACACCCAAATGTGACTGCTCACCTCTGTTTAAAACTTTTATATCAACATCTTAGAAGTCAGAATGACTTCTAAGTTGACATTCTGATGCATCTCAGCAAGAATGTGTGATTCAAACAGCTATTTGGGTAAGAAGACCATCATCTCTCACATAAATTCTTTGTAAATGTATATTAAAAGAAAAAGGGAAAATATGTTTTGACCCCAGTTATGCTGCATGATTGGCATAATTGTCTCAAGTAGACACAACCCTCGTGTCTCAGTCTGCATATTGTTCCATTTATACCATGAAGAGGATAATAATTACCTAAACAACTCATTATACCTAAAATTATTTTATGGCATGTTGTGAATAATCCCACAAAGGAAAGTACCACATAAAAACAAGGAAAAAAAGGATGATTGCTTGGGATTAACAAATGTTTTTTGAGCATCTACATGTATTCAGGTATCTGCCATCTGAATTTATTTGCTTGTTATGTCACTTAGTCCTAAAAACAAGTGTGAAGTGAACATTATCTGTATTTCATCAATGAAGAAACTAAGGCTGGTTTCTTAATTTTGGATGACTTAGTAACTTGGGTAAAGCTGGGGGGAGGGTGGGGAAATGTCCGAACCAAATTCAAACCCACATCCTCTGCCTGCACCTCTTGATCACATACCATGCTGCCTTTTGATTTTTTCCAGAGTTGTGAACAAAGTTTGAAAATATGTGTGCTAACTCTGCAAAACACTCTAATTAGAAATTGTTAAATACCAACCATTCTGTAATGTTTTCTTCACTTTCTCTCTCTCTCTCTGGATATTCATGAAGTGTCAGAATCATCAGAGATAGAAAATTCTATCAAGCTAATTAAAGTAAGGCAGTAGACATTTTATTTTAAAAGAAAACTGTATACTCTCAGCAGATAAAACTTGACTTGCTCTTGGCTACAGCTGTGAACCAAAACTAAACATTTGATTCTGGGCTTCCGATTATGCCTAGATTAGATTGATTTAATTTACTTCAATTAAGGAATGTTTATTGAGCAACTACTATGTGATAGACACTCCCTTAAGGACAAGGCATGACAAACAAGTAAATAGGCAGCTAAAATAATATAGTGTAACAAATACCACTAAATTCCAGTGCTGCTGAAGTGAAACCAGAGAAATAACAGTGGCTTTATGAAGATTAACTGGCCCTTCTCTTTGTTGGTAAACTTCTGACCCAGGAAAAACCTAGAATAGTTTTTCCTGGGTCAGAAACACAGTTGTCCTTTTCTTGGCCACACTGACACTGCTTAAGTCTGAATTTGCCTTATCATTGTGATAAATTGTGTTGGCCAATCTCTAAGGGTGAATAGGAGCAGGCAGGTATAACAACAGTTTAGAAACAGGCAAGTAAAGAATGAGATGCCAAAATTCAACCTGTGATTCTTTTTCTTATTTTCCTTTTGAGAATGAGTATAGAGACCTGAAGCCTAATGATGACTGGGCCCGAAGAAGGCTAATGATTTTAACAATTGAGTACATTGGTTCTGTGCCCTCATGAAGACCTGAGAGGTCATCTCTTTTCAGTTTGCCACGTCAGACTCGGTTGATTCAGTGGCTATGACTACATACAGCCAAGGACTCTGTGTGTGATTTTCCCCCACCCCCAGCATTCTCTTTTCCCCCAATACTGATCTAGTCAAGTGGGTACCTGAAGGAAAAAAGGGGTTATATCCCACTTTCATCCTCTTGATGAAAGGGTAGCAGATAGGATGGGAAGAATTAGAAAACAGTGTGAAGGAAAGTGGTGGTTGAACTGCTATCAAGTCACAAAAGGACTCAGAACAGGCCACCTTGTCTCTCCTGGGGGACTGAGGAATCTTGGCATCCTGGATGTGTTGAAAGACACTCTAAACAGCAGTTTAGAGTGAGACTAAATAAATACATGCTTTAGAAGCATAGATTTTAGTCTCTTGAGGAAAAGGGCCTATTTTAGTTGATTCTAATTTTCTGGAAAGTGCTACCTACATCTCAAGTATGGTCAAAATAACCTGTAATAATTTGGCCTCTGTTATCTATTTTTGCATTTCCCCCAGAGAACCTATGAAGAATGTGTTTACACTGGGTTAGCTGCCAGCTTTGCCTGTGGCTATTACTATTAGATGAGTCCCTTTGACTCTGTGGAAACAATTGGAAAGTGTTATAGTGTGTTATTGCTGGAAAGGACAATGTAATGACTGTTTGGAAAAGGCCCCTTGCCTTTAGCATGCAGATGAATTGTGGCAGTCTAAGTTGAAAGAGCCCTTGTTTTTGTGTTCACTGTCTCTGGAAAAATCACATGCTGAAAATAGGATAAATACATTCGATAGTTCTAGTGTCTTCTATGAAAACAGAAGCTTTGTTGATTTTTTAAAGTGAAAAACCAAAATTTATTGCACAGTATATTTGCTAGTATTTTATTAATACTTTCTGTTTATTACTTTTTATACACACAAACTACTTTGTCTACACCCATAGAAAAAGGATAGTTCAAGCCAAGAAACAGTATTTTTAAAGGAAGTCGAGCAAATGTTTGTGTGTGTGCGCCACAAATGTATCTGAATATTTTTCTTCATTTGTCCTGAACTTTGGTTCAAGTGGTATATTGAAAAGGTCATAGTTTTTATTTTTTTTTCTTTTGGCTCCACTGGAAGAACTTACTGTAGAAAGAGAAAGGAACAAATGGGCAGTAGCTTGATTGTCCTTGTGAGGCAAAATGAGTTTCTGGATGATGAAGTTGAAGCATCATCAAACACATGGGAATGGAAGAAAAGGCCTGAGTGTGTGTTCTGTCGATTCGGGCACAAGATAACATGCTCACACACCAGATTAATTCTCTAAGCTCTGACACTTAATAAAGGTGGATTTATTACAATATGAACCTAGTTTTTTTCCCCTATACAATGTATGAATTTCCTAAGAGGCACAAAACAAGAAAATCTGAAGGCTACATCATGAACAAATCCTAGTCATTTGACAGATGTGGAAGGCAAGTATGACAGGAAGGGATTTTAATAATCAGATATTGATTTAATAATCGATCTGCAGTCACACCCTCGTGCATATTCTGGAATAAAAATAATACATATACTGATATTATCATTTCTTCATATTGTACACAAAATAGGGCCCACATACTCATACCATACCTGGTAAACTGGAATCTCTTAGGGGACTATTTTTTCTGAGGCTCTTTATTGGGTCACTGCTCCTGATAGAAAGGCTCAAACTATAGTCTCCAACTGGACAAATGGGGTAGTGGATCATTTGTAAAGATTCAAAGGGCTTTTTTCATCTGCAGCTGCAACTAGATCACTCTCTTTCTTGAAAATCTTTTTTTGTTGTTGTTGATATTTTTGTTGATATTAAATGTTTCCAGGCATTCCAACTTTACACATCTAAGAAATTTTGGTGGTTCACTCCTCTTTTTCCATTTTCTAAAAACTTTAACAGAGTCACTCCTGAACTAATTAAATACAAGCCAACAAATTAATTTTGTTAATTCACATGATGTAAGGAAATATACTTTCAAATAAGAAACATTATAATATGAAGTTTGGGAAGGCAATTTTCCTCTTCATAAGTCATTTAAAGCAACAATTTAAAGAAATGAACAGATCAACTACATACATGTTGTGTAGCAAATATATGACTGACAACACTGGTTTTTCCCAACATCTGTATGGTTCTCAGCCATCTTGTGAAGAAAAGGTAGGAACAGATTATGGGTCTGGCAGAAAGTTAGCTTGGGGCTCTAAGGCTCTGTGAGAGAAGCAGCTGTTCTGATGTTCTATGTAATCTGTCTCTCCACTGCTATATAATAAATGAATAATATATGTTATATAATAAGTTAATAATAAGTGGCTCATTTATAAAAAGTATTTATCTATCTATCTCTCAATTATGTCCTCTCTGTCACAACATCTACTCACTATAAAGGAATTTCCAATCTTATTGAGGGAGGCTAACTAAGAACTATAACGTAAGTCCTTACAAAGTAAGTACTGTAATGGTACTAAGAAGAAAGGACTTTGTAGCATATAAGAGAAAGGAGTCAATTCCAATTTGGGCATTCTGAAAGTTTTATGATAAAAACCACATTTGATCTGGCAGTGAAAAGACAGTAGGACTGAGGAGACATGCACTCTAGATATAAGGAAAAGTAGAATGGAAGGGAAAAGTAAGGGTGGGTGGGGAAAGAAGAACATAGGACACAGCTAAAATAAAGATTGTATGGGCCACAAACTGGGAGACAGGGCTGAAGGGGAAGGTAAAGTTGAGATGGTGAAGGCCCTTGAGTGCCCTGCCTCTGGGGCCTCCTCTCACCTTCTTCAAGGACCTCTCCTTCAATGTGGCAATCCTAGCACTGTTTTATTATGCGCTGCAGAAGTACAAATTTCTAGCACATGACCTCAATATATGAATATTAACTTTGAAACCATATATTAATAAATACTACTACATTTATATATTGTATTCCTTGACTAGAAAAGCTAAGTGAAGCTTTTCTATAGAAAATACTATTTTTATGAATATAAATTTAAATCTATGAAAAATAAAACAGTATTCATACCTTTTGGTTCAGACTTTCCAATAAGTTTTCTATAGGAATTTATCCTACAGAAACCACTTTGAAATGGACAGAGAGCTATATTAGCTTACCTGAAAAACAATAAGAGCCTACCACTTTCCAGTCACCGTGCTGGGCCCTGGGGATGCAATGGGGGAGCAAAAACTGGTAAACCCCTGAACTCACAGAGCTCACAATCTAGTGGAAGCCTCAGATTTTAATAAAATAACCACAAAAGTACATGTAATATTTGAGTCAGATCAGGAAATCTTGGAGAGATTCGTGATGCTCTGAGAGTGTGGATTAGGAAAGAAAACCTAATTTAGAGGTCAAGGAAGATAACTTGTGGAAGAGACAAATGCAGAAATATGAAGACTAAGTTCAAACGAGAATGTTCCTTGTAGCATTGCTTGTAATAAATAAAAAATGTAGAAAAAATTACTCACACAAATGATTAAATAAGCCATCATATAGCCATTTAATGGAGTACTATCCAGTAAATAAAAAGAAGAAGGTAGTATCATGGAAACGAGTCCAACATGTGTTGCTAAATTTTGTAACACTATACTGCATACAATTCTGTTGATGTTAAGAATGTTCCTTACATATAGAAAAAAGTTGGACATACACACACACATACACATAATGAGATTTTATATAAACAGATACATTATTTGCTTTGGAGATTCTTGTAAATTTTCACTTTCTACCTTAAATATTTCTGTGATGTTTGAATTTTGTATAGCTCTGTATTGTGCTTATAATAATTAAAAACAAGTATATTTAAAACTATGGTCCAGATCTTACAACTGGTATGGGGGCTGAAGGGCCCACACATACACGCGTGCAGTCAACTATGGATAATCCTGATAATTGGCTTATACGGTAACCATCAAGTGATCTTTAAAAATACACATTAAATCATGTGTTCAGGGAATAATTACCATTATCATTGGTGATTCTGAACTAAGGGAACAAAAAGCATAGTTATTATAATGGCACCAAATTTCAATTCAGTCTTGCTGGAGGAGAGAGATTAGAGAGGACTTCTTGATATCTCCATCCTTTTCACCTGTTTGCCAAGGATTGTAGTTCATAAAGCAAGATATTTTGTGTCAATCATGAACAAAAATTAACTAGGTATTTGTCAACAAAAAGGATTTATTCCAGAAAGAAAAGAATTGCAGACCTGGGCAGTGCGGCTCAGTTGGTTGAAGAATGCTTAGACTGAAAGGTTTGGGGTTGATTCCTAGTCAGGGTACATGCCTAGGTACTGGGTTCAATCTCTGGTTGGGGCACTTAGGGGAGGTGGCCAATAGATAGTTCTTTTTCCCATCAATCTTTCTCTCTTTCTCTCTCTCTCTCCCATCCTCTCTCTCTCAAAGCCTTAAACATTTTTTTTTTAAAGAAAGAATTGCACCCAGAACCTGCAGACATGGTGAGCACAGGGAAGTTCTGCTCAGACCAAGATGGAAGAAGAACTCTGTGGAGGGCTTAGTTAAGAAGGAGGGGCTGTTATAACAAAAAAGCCAAGTCCTAAACAGAGTTCTTCCTGTAGGACTCTCCTCCCACAAGTAGGAGAGCTCCTCCCACAGGTCCAAGACAGTTCCTGTCTAGGTTAAAATCTTTCATAAATTTTGACATTTGCTAAAGAGATAACAACTTTCTGTAGGTCTAGGGAACTGTGGACCTTAGGATTTACCTCACACTTCTAAATTATCAAGAGTTTGTTAAAAACATCATATAGCACTGCTACATGGTTCTCAACTTTCCATGCGCACAAGAACCAACAGGACACTTAAAATAGGTGGATTCCTTGGCTTTACTTTGGCTTTGTTGAGTCAGAATTTCTGGGAGAAGGCCTGGGAGCTGTATTTTAAAGAAATCCTTGGTGGTTCTGCTCCAAATGGCACCAAACTCCACTTTAGGAAACACAGTCCCCTTTGGATCCACCCAATCAAGCTCTGCTTTGCTGGACAGGGTATTGCTGGCTCAAAATGCGAAGATCTAAAGAAGAAATCCTCTTCTTCTTCCTAACAGGCTTTGATTGGTGGGTGGAAAAGAGAATCTGAAGCCAATTAGTAAAAATGCTTTTCCTCTTTCCATTTCCTCAGACTTTATGAAAGACAAGACTTCCTAATTAGAGCTGTTTCAGTCTGTTATTCACATTTTGTTTTTGTAGCGAACACTGGCTTATTAATTAGAAACCAGTGCCTTTCTCAATGGATGCAATCAGTGCCTTCATGTCTGGGGACAGTAAGATGGTTCATCTCAGCCCACAGTCCCATGGTTATGTTACCGGGAATCCTCTTTAACTGGGGAACGGGCGTGTGTATGGAGGACTGAGGAGGGATGTGGAGGGGGAGTCCTGTCTTGTCAGTACAGGGAGAATGCTGTATTTTCTTGCTCTTACATTGATAATTTCCAGTGACAGTTACTGCTATTACCATTTAATAGGGGAGACCATTGCCACACTGTAAATAAGACTGTTTCTGTCATTTAGGTTTCATGTTCTCTTAGAAAAGCAACATTCATGGTATTTTTAGTTTAAAAAGGACACATTACGTTTATGATTTACCAATATCTGATAGAGAATTTATACAAAAATAAATTAGACAACTGCAAATATGATAATAAAAACACCCTCTGTATTTAATACAAAATGATATTTAATACAATTGTATTACAAATAGAAATTGTTGTGTTTAATATAAATTCTTACTATTTGTGAATTTCAGAACACAGAATGAATGAAATAGTTTTTATTACTTTCCAGGTGTAAATCTTTTTTCTTTTTCTTTTCTTCTCCTTTTCTCTCTCTTTCTCTGGGAAGAGAAAACAGCGGGAAGTATTGCCATCCTTGTTAGTAGGCTCTGACTTCCCATCCTGTTAAAAATTAACAGAGTAGAAGATAGTAACTTAATAAAAATGACTGTTTTTTTCTTCCCCCCAATAATTAAGTGTTTATAATCTCCACAGTAAATCCCCAATAAATGTTTCAAAATAGCATTGTTTATTTGGCCTGATTTGAATAATATGTATTTATTTTTAAAAGTTAAAACAGAGAAGTATAAAAGATAAAATAGATGCCATTATTAATCTTACTACCTAAAAACTACAGTTAATAATTTAGTGCATTTCTTTCCAATCATTTTAATTAATATAAATAAAATTATATATATTTTTGGTCACAAAATCACAATTATATATACACATTATGTTTTAAAATATTTTTTCTTACAATGCCAAGGACATTTTACCAAGCCATTATATATTCTTTGAAAATGAAATGTTAAAATTGCTCTCTAGTTTTCCATTATGTGGAGCTACCATAATTTAAGTAACTCTTCCCTTATTGTTGGACTTTTCAGTAGCTTCAAATGTTTTTTAACAGAAAATAAGTGGAAAAGTATTCCTTAGTTGATCACAGAGCTCTTTGTAGAGAGGGACTTGTGTTTGTTCAGGAGTCTGCCATGAAGAGCAGTGTCTAGTCATCAAAGAACTTGAAGAACATGGGTATCAAATACAATTTTAAGTTGTTTGTATTACTGTGATTTAAAACAATCTCCTTGACGCTAACCTAACAGCCTAAACAGCTTTGCGTGGGAGGCTTGTGAGAGAATCAAGGAGAGGACTCCAGCTAGGGGCAGTGTGGAGTGTGGTGCGGAGAAAGGAAAAAAAAGCCACAGTGAGTCATGCACGAGATCAAAGTACCCAGAGGTGAACAGAAGTTTGAGCGAGAATGTAAGTGCCCAGGAATTTGCAGCGGTATTGGAGGAGGGCATTGTGTTCCCCTAAGGACACAGAACTAAAAACTCAAGCCAATTTTATTTTAATTTTAAAAGGTCAAAATGACCTCAGTGGACATCAATGAAATAAATAACTCACAAGCACACAGCTGGATTTTATTTTTTTGATCCACTGGAGAGCCTTTGTCTTCTAATAAAGGAGATTTTAACAAATTTCCATACACAGTGGAGCAAAAGCAAGTTTACAGTTGTTCATATGGAAAATAATATAATAATTAATAGATAATAACAAAGAATACACTGTTTCATGTACTTTCAACTGTAAACCTACTTTTGTCCCAGTCTGTATATCTGTTGGGTCATTTTATGCTTTCAGTTAAAAAATAATATTTATAAATTATTTTTGGTTTCATCTTTTATTTAGCTTGAGCTATAAGGATTATGTTTATTTGCCCTTTATTCTCTAGAGTGTTTTGAAAGTCACACAGTGTCATAGGTCAGGTTCTCCAGAAGACAAGTGAAGATTTGTCTGTAGGAAGTTTGCTAGAAAGCACTCTCAGGAATAGTGTGTCCGCGGGTGTGAGGGGTATAGGACTGGGCTGTGGGGGAAGCTGAACGGCAATGCAGTTGCAATGGAAGCTTCAGTCCAACCTACAAAGAGCTCTGAGATTGGGACGGCCCTTCTAGAACATTCCAAATTGAGGTGTGGGGGATGAGGGAAAAGTTTGGCAGGAGATTATCCATTTATATGCCTTCACTGGCCATTCATGAGTACTGGCTGCCCCCCGGGGTCATGCAGTCCTGTCCTGGGGGCAAGGAAACTTCTCCAGCTGAGGCCCTCAGCAGGCAGCACCCCCAGCAGCTGGCGGTGAAAGCCTCAGTTCTGAAGAGGAGACCCGGGTCATGGCCACTGTGCTGATTACACATAACTTCCTGTTTTTCTACTAGCACTTACCTGTAAATTGATAATATCTAGATGGATTTCTCTCGTTTTAATGTCAATAATGACATTACATTTTTATTTTTTCCAAAATGATCAGCATCTTTATTTAATATCCATTTAGTAAATGTATAGGGTGAAATTAGATAATGTGACTGCTGTGGTAATATATCATCTAAAAGGTTCCAAATACCCACACAAACATAGCTGACTCCCAATAAATTCAATTCACTTGAAGCTGTGAATCATGTGTGGCCATATGATCATAATGAATCAAACTTTTTACCGAGTTAGTTGGTCAAATCAGTCAAAACCTAAATTACATCATATTTTTAATGGAAAGAATTATTGCCTTGGTTCCGGGTCAAATGAAAACTGTAGCAGTGCTCCATTTCTCCGCTCCCCAGTTTTGGTTGGTATAATGTGGCATTTTAGATGGACGCGATCAACATCATCATGTCGCCATGTTTCTGCAACGTTTATCTTGGCTTTAAGAATTATTTTTGTCACCAGTATTCATTTTGTAATCATCCCAAAATCTTTACAGATTAAACTGTTTAAACTCATAAAGGCTAAATATTATTTTTCTCAACTGCCTTGACATGAGCAAACAAATGGACGCAAGGCCCAGAGCCTACGTTTCCTCACTGGTAGCCATATTGCGACAGTAATCTTTTAAAAATCTGACCATGGAGGGTTGCATGCTAGCTTGATATTTTTTCTGTTTGTTTTCACTGGAAGGGGACTTGAACTCCTAGCCTACTTTTAGTTAAAAACGATGCCAGATTTAAGTTCTTTCCATTTGTGAGAGTGATGGCAGCAATGGGCAAGAAACCAGAATTGATCTGTCCACCCATCACATTTTTTGTATTTAACTTTCTAACCAATTTGAACGAGCTTGGGAAAAGCACCTTGATTCTTAGGAATGCATCAGAAATAGGCCACAGCATGATTATCAGAACAGGACATACAAGATTGTGAGTCTAAGGCAATGAGATTGTCCCTAGAATCTGCAGGTGAAAACCAGGTTCTAAGCCGATCATTACCTCTTGTACAATATCAGTCTTTCAACAAATAGCTGAATCTGTTAACACATCCATTCTGCCATTCATTCAAGTGGGAAGTGTTGGGAAGAGAGGTGGGACAATAGATGGGATCAAAAATATGATTCACAACAGTCTTGTATGGATGACCAACCAGGAAGTTTGTATATCATCCTCTGAAAATAAGTCTTTCATAAAACATGTATTATTAGAGAAGACTAAGGCATAGACCCTCAGAAATGGGAGTCAAGTAGAGGTTAAGCCAGCACATAGATTAGTAGGCATGTCAGTAATAGCTTCTAATTTATTTTAATGTAGGAGTCTTAGCTATTTGACTGTAAGTTGGAGGAAGTTTGGATGGAGGTGTGTGGGCCTGTGTCATGCATCATTCTCCAGGTTTGGGAACACTGGCAGGTTTAGAATGACCCTGTGGTTTAGAATGTGTCATTGCGGGCTAGCTTAGACATGGTTCAAAGCATCAGTGAGACCCTGTATTTGGAAACATGAGGCATAAGGTCAGCACGAAGGCCTTTAAATCCTTCTGGCCTATAAGGTTTTAAATTTTTCAGATTCCCACTACTTTGTCTGATATATATATATATATATATATATATATGTATATATGTGTGTGTGTGTGTGTGTGTATAACCTTTCATAAAACATCTTTAATTTGGTTCTGTTTTTTTCAATTATTTTATGTGGGCACTGATAAAATCTGTGAATGTTCATTTTATGTGAAATGGTTAAAAATTAGTTTTTGATACTATATATTCTTTACTCTCTAATTAGATAAGAAGTAATCAAAATTATTATATTTTTTTCCTGAGGCCAATCTGTTTTATTAGTCAAGCGGTTCTTTTACTGACTACACGTCCACAAGCAGCCATCCCTTTTAGAGCTGATCGGGTGGTGCCCACGCAGATGCTTTTGTCTGTCCTTAGGCTGCCCTTTTCTGTTTCTGTGTGACTCTCACAGCGTAAGGACTAAAGTAATTAATTAGCCAATTTGTAAGTAATTACTTCTGACAAGCTAGCCACTTTCCTTTGGCAAAGGCGTAAAATGAGCAATCTAAGGGACACGTAGTCAATTCACTAATTAAATTAAATACAAACCCAAAGACTTTTAGGGATCATGTTTCTATGGAAAGCAAATAGACATTTTGTAATTAAAAATTACATTCCAGTCAATCATTTAATCGTAAATAGTGCCCAATTTTAAGGGTAAGTTCATCCAATAACACTCAAGATCAAATATACTGGTATGATAGTGCTTACACACTTCTACCGTTAGATTTTTAGAAGACAATTTACCCAGTTTTATTTTATCAATGAGGAGGTTTTTCTGGAGTTATAAGACTTCTGCATCTTTCTAAACCTCGGGAGAGAGACTGTACTGATGAACGTATCATGCATTCTAACACCCTGGGCTACATTGGTGGTATGACAAGAATGTCACTTGTTCCTTCAGAAAGATGTTACCACATAGGAAGATAATTATTGCAACCTGTCCCCACTACAGAAGAAGCAGAGTCTGAGCTATGTGGTGGGACTTGACAGCCACTTCAAGGGTCCCTGTCCCTGAAAGCAGCATTATTGGTGGCTTCTTACGGAATTGTCATGCTTTCTATTTTGCCTGACATGCCTTCATGTTCAGTGAAAACAGTGGTGAGTGGTTAAATCTGCAAGCGGGTATTGAACATACACACCTAAACATCAGGACAGAAGTTTCCATTGGTGCTGCATATTTCAGAGTCAAGATTTCCCAAGGAGAGTGGGTCAAGTGCAGAGATGTTAAGATGGTGGCCTGAGGAATACTAGTTTTTCTTTTTTCTTTTTTTTTTTTTAGTTTCCAATTGCTTTCCATTCTCTTTTAAAAATTATTTTTATTGTTGGCACTATTACAGATGTCCCCTCATTCCCCCCTCATTTTCTCCCTCCACCAAGTCCCCCCACCCCAGGCCTTCACCACATTATTGTGTCCATGGACTTGGCATATATGCATATATGTTCTTTGGCTAATCTCTCTAGTCCCTTCCTCCACTCCCTCTGAGATCTGTCAGTCTGTTCTGTGTGTCCATGTCTCTGGTTTTATTTTGTTTGTCATTTTATTTTGTTCATTAGATTCTACATGTGAATGAGATAATATGGTATTTGCCTTTCTCTGACAGGCTTATTTAACCTAGCATAATAGTCTCCAGGTCCATCCAACTGTTCCAAAGGGTGAGATTTCCTTCTTTTTTACAACCATGTAGAATTCCACTGTGTAACTGTACCACAGTTTTTGACCCACTCATCTGCTGATGGGCACTTCGGCTGTTTCCAGATCTTGGCTATTGTCAACAATGCTGCTATGAACACAGGGGTGCATATGTTCTTTCTGATTAGTGGATCAGGATTCTGAGGATATATTCCCAGAAGTAGGATCACTGAGTCAAAAGGCAGTTTTGTCTTTAGTTTTCTGAGGAAACTCCATACAGTTTTCCACAGTGGCTACACTAGTATGCATCCCCAATACTAGTTTTAAGTGGTGGGGAAAGAAGAGTGTGTGAGGGAAACTGCACATAGCTGGGCAGAGGGAGAGGTCAGAGAAGAGCGTAGTCACAGAAACCAAGGGAGGAGAGATGCTCCTGCTTCTCAAGTGGGAGTGGGCCGGGGTGGGGAGAAGAAAGAGGAATAAGCAGGTGTGTGTAGGTGGGCAGGGCAAGACAAATGTGCTTAGGTGTGGGCCTGAGTTACCTCCATGAGAAGCATCTCTTCCTTTTTTGGAAGGCAGAGTGGAAGAGTCTAGCTCACATTCAGGGACCAAGCTGTATCTCATCTTGAAACATCAGAGACAACGTTCTGAGGAGCTATGGGCAGATTCTATGTTATATGTGAGGTTAAGACAGAAGTAACTCAGGCTGAAAAGCCAAGTTGCAAATGAGAGAAACAGCTAATCAGAGGAACAGTGAGGACAATGTGTACCAGAACTGGAGCTAAGGATCCCTGGGCTCTGACAGTAACAGGCGCCACACTGGACAATGCAGCTACTATAACTGCCCATCACCAACGTGGCTGAGCTCCAGCCTCCAGTGCAGCCCTTTTCATCCTGGAAGGCTTCTGGTTGGAAGCAAAGTCTGGTAAGGAGAGAGAAGTAGAAGCTTAAATGCAAATCAGTGAGAGGAAAAAAAGAGAGCGAGAAAGAGAAACTAGAGTTTCAAAGTGAAAACCAAGACATTTCCTTTATTTCAAATTCCATGGCATGTGGAATAATATATAATATTAGGGAAATCTGAAGTAAAACTATTAGATAAGCAGAATATTTAGATTTCTTTAAAAAGAAGAATATGTGGGGTGACAAAAGATTTCTTTCTTTTTTTAATTAAAGAAAAGGAGAGAAACATCATGTGTGGTTGCCCCTTACATGTTCCCATCTGGGGACCTGGCCCATAACCCAGGCATGTGCCCTGACTGGGAATCGAACCGTCAACCCTTTGGTTCTCAGGCCCACCCTCAATCCACTGAGCTACACCAGCCAGGGAACTAAGGATTTCTCATATGCCATGTCTATATTCTAAGAGCTGATTTAAATAAAATTACCCTCTCCCTAGAACTAAGTTGTGAACATATATAGATTTAGATAAAATAAATCTATATTTTATATTTCTATAATTTTATAGAAAATTTATATTTCTATAGGTTCTTACAAGGAATAATACTGGTCACTCACTTGTGCATCCATTTGTTCCTCTAACAATTGTGAGTATACCTTGATCGTCTGCTTTGCTCTTGGCACTGGTGAGTCAGGCCAATTGTGATCTCTGTGCTCGCAGATCTCCCCACAGCCAGGGAAGAAAGATGTTAGTTAAGCAATCACACCTATAATTGTAAAACTGACACAGTACTAGAGGATATTTCATAGTAAGGAGACTTGACCTAAAGCCATAAGAAGTCTTAAGTCTTAAGAAACTGACAATTTCAAAAGGAGAGAACAGCATGAGCAAAGGCCCTGTGGTGTGAAGAAACATGGTCTGAAGGGCCATCATGGGCGTCTGTATGAAGTAGCAGGATGAAGAGTTTTATTGTTAATGTAATAGAAGTTGTTGACGGGTTTTAAACAGAATAGGGGCATTCTCTGAATTATATTTTCAAAAGATCACTCTAGCTTCTGGGTGGGGGAGAGGGGTTACTGGGTGTGGTTACTGGGAGAATAGTGCAGTGCTCTTGGCTGCTGCAGGAAGAGGCTACTGAGGTCATATAGACAGGAGGTGATGGTCATTTGGGTTAGGGTAGAGAATGGATTTGTGAGATATTCAGGACATAAAATCAACAGGACCAGAGATTAGAATCAATATGTGGGTGAGGGAGAAAGGGAAGTTAAGGCTGATTTGTAGATGTCTGGTTTATATACAAAGATGGAAAGATGGGAATGTCTTTTGCTGAGAAAAGGAAGCACACAAGAACCAGGGATTGGTGGATGGGGAGATTAAGAATTTAATTTTGGAACTGGAGATGTACCTGTGAGACATTCACATAGAGATGACATGTTAGTAAGTGGATAAATGGGTTTGAAACTCTGATGGGATGTCTGGTCTAGAGACATGTATGTGTAAGTCATTTGTGTGAGTTTGTAATTCATAAGAATATAAAGGGAGATATATAAGAAGTGAAAAGAACGTAGAGTGAAAATCAAAAGACAGAGAGAGAGGTCTTGGCACCATGTGTTGAATATTTAATATCAAGTATAGGAGGAGTGTGGAGAGGACAGGCAGCAGCCAGACAGGTAAGGAAGAAAAACAAGGGAAGTCCTGAGTCACTCAAGCCCGGGAAAGAGCACGTTTGAAACCATAAGGGTGTAATCAAGAGTGTTGGATACTGCCATGTGGTGGAGCGAGATGAGGACTACGGAGTGCACATTGAACCTAGGGACCACCACGAAGGTCATGGTGACTCTACCAACAACAACATTAGAGGAGAATTGAGTGGAAGTCAGGATGAGAAGCTGGAGAGTATTTGGAAAATGAGGGTGGGGAGAAGGGGAGACAGTGAGGATAGAAAACCCAAGTGCTTTGTGATGAGAAAGCTAGAGAGGTGGCTGAGTGGGCATAAGAGGCTGGGTTGTGGGCGGTTCTTCAGTGTGTGCAAGAGGATTCAGTTGAGAGAGCTTCTACTCCAGAGTGAAGAGTTACTAGAAAGTGTAAGATTCCAAAGGAGGTGGGCAGGAAGGGTTCCAAAGCCCAGGTAGAGGGAAGAGCTATAAATGTTTTGTATCCAGACAGTGAAAGAGTCCTCATGGTACAGCTTCAGTTTTATTTGTATTGTAGCAAGCAACTTTTCTACTGATACTGGGGGAGAGGCAAATGTGTTTGTGTGTGTATGTGGTATGAGGGTAGCTGTCACCAAAGGAGGGAGAAGCTTTGAGATAGTTTTTGTGGAAAGAAGGAGAGTGACTTAATCAGAGAAATGTGAGAGGATTTATCTGAGATTAGTTTTTATGCATTTACAGTAAAAACCAATCTGTTCTATTGTGTCACTTCCTTCAGAAGAGTTCAGCTGCTGGGAATGGGATGTAGACTGTTGGGTTCATCAGGGGTGAGGTTTTGCTAGACAAAGGAAACAAAGCTGAAATGGCAAGGAAATGTGGAGTATTGGTAAGTGTCATAAACTGCTGAACTGTAGCCTCTGCTGGACTGGAAAGGAAGTCAAGACAGCAGCAGATCAATGCACTGCAAGACTGAAGCTGGAGCAATGGACCGAAGTCCTGATGAGGCTGAAGAATGGTCTTGCGGGGAGGAGCTGAGGACAACAGGGAATGAGCGGTGTGTGAAAGGTGTCTCCCTTGATGGCAAGACCCATTGCATGTGCACTGGAATAGATGACTCAGAGTACGGGAAACTAATGGACATGAGAACTTGAAGAATGAGGGGCTATTTTTGTCAAATGGATTGTTGCATGTGCGTGAAAGTTAGTAGGAATGATTATGGCAGGGCTTGTAGGTCAGATGCTAAGACTTTGATAAATAATAGGAAAGAGAATGACCAAGAATTTGGTTGAAGACAATGACAAGATGGGGAGGTAGAGCTGAAAACCATAGCGCTCAAAAATACGGAATTTTTTCCCCCAGAGGAAATAGTAGTAGTAGATGGAAGTAGAAAAGTGAGGGGTAAGGGGACAGCAGTCCTCCCTCCTGGCACTGAAGTATGTGGAGGAGAGGGGAGAAATGTGAGGGCGATGGGAAGAAGCGTTCTTGTGGGGGAGGGGTTCAGCCAGGGCAAGGTGCATGAAGGGAGAGTACATGGGTTGGGAGACTTTGATGGCAGAGAGGAGGGCAGGTGAGTGGCAGGGCACTAAATTAGGGCCTGGGAGTATAGAGCTTTATTGTTGCAGTCAAAGATAGGAAACAGAACACTACAAATTGTAGACCAGGAACAAGAAAAATGCTTTAAAAATCACAAGAGAAAGAAACTGTTGGTTATTAATCACTACCAATGTTAATCTAATTAAAATCAGGAAGAACAGGACCCCTCAAGTAGGTCTCTGGTCCCCCAAAGCAAAGGAGACTTTCAATTTAGAGAATTTGTCTAAATTATGGTTTGAACCCCATTTGAGATAATTCTGTCAATATTTAAGGTCTTATTTTTTAATCCTGACTGAATTTAGGAATGGAATGTTCCTCAAGTTCTTGACATCCTTTTAACTGTGAAACTGAGGCGTGGACTCAGTCCTTCAGGAAGAGTCTGGCTAATTACAAGGATAAAGACAGGGTGATCTCACCGTTCTTCCAGGCACATCTTCGTAAGTCCTAACGCTGTGCAATTTTTAAAAAGCTGGTGTTATGACTGACTCCACCTTACCTATTTTAATTGCAGACGACTGTTTAGACATCTTTGCCTGTAGCCAGTCAAGTCTCATCTTCTACATGCCTACTTCATTTACCTCCTCTGAAGGTACTACGTGCATTGTTTATCTTCAGCGAACTTTAAAAAGCTTTCTGACCACTTTCCTGACTGAGTAAGGTTATTTTAAATCTTGCTTTCCAACAACTTGCCCGCCCACTCTGCCAGTGAGGAAGTGACTAACATGCTCCAAGTTTTTTTCTTGCCAACACTGTGTTCTAGGGCATCTGTTTGCAAACATTTTTGGCCTGCATTTCTATCTGCCACTCTTTCTTCTCTATGCTAGGGGCACTTTCTGTGTAGGCCCTGACTTAATCATCTTCCTTCTGGCCTTTATCAAGGTTCAGAGAATTAAATTCCTCATGTTTCTAGCCATAGGTCAAACTTTTGTAGATGTTCATGTCAAAGGGAGTTATTTCTAAGTTAATATGCACAGACAACAAGAATTTAATTTTTCAGAATCAAAATCGGCACTTCAATTAGTTTTCTTTTTAAGTTTTTGTATATATTGTATATCTCAGGCCTGTTTCACCCCCCCAGGGGTATGTGAGCTTGTGAGATGTCTGGTTTGAATTTTTAACTGAAACATTGCACAGAGCAAGGGCATCATTAAGCAATGCTTGAAAGAAAGAGTGAATGTAAAGAGAGAATGCTGAAAAGGACACATAGCATCGTGTGCAAACTCTCCTCCAGGAAGCACTAATCTCTTCCTGGTCCAAGTTATGATGGATGCTACTTTGTCTCTCTTCATTTCCTCTCATCCTTATGATCCCTTTGTAAGTGCTGTTACAAAATTTACATCTAAATCTTGTTTCCCCTCTGAAACTATAGGCCTGCTGAGGAAAGGGCTGGTGATTGATTTAACTTTATTTCATACACAGTATCTTATGTAACGTCTAACACAGTCAGTGCTCAAAGAATATTTGTTCACTGAGTGAACAATGAAAGGACACATACAGTTTAGGAGAATTCAGTTTCGAGTTGGATTTTATTTTTTGGCAAAATAATTACATTTTTTAAATTATATTTTTTGGTTATGCTATTACATGTCTCAATTTTTCTCCCTTTGACCCCTCCACCCAGATCACCCCCAAGCTCCCTCAGGCAGTCCCCACAACATTGCCCATATCCACGGATCATGCATATATGCTCATTGGTTACTACATTCCTATGCTTTACTTTATATCCCTGTGACTATTCTGTAACTACAAATTTGTACTTATTAATCCCTTAACCTTTTTTGCCCATCTGCCAAACACCTCCTACCTGGCAACCATCAAAACATTCTCTGTATCTATGACTCTGTTTCTGTTCTGCTTGTTTGTTCATCTTGTCTTTCAGATTCAATGGTTGATAAGTATAAATTTATTGTCATTTTATTGTTCATAGTTTTGGTCTTTTTTTCTTAAATAAGACACTTTAACATTTCATATAAAATTGGTTTGGAGATGATGAATTCTTTTAGCTTTTTTGTGTCTAGGAAGATCTTTATCGCTCCTTCAATTCTAAATGATAGCATTGCTGAGTAATCTTGGTTGTAGGTCCTTGCTTTTCATCACTTTGAATGTTCCTTGCTAATCCCTTCTAGCATGCAAAGTTTCTTTTGAGAAATCAGCTCACAGTTTTATGGGAGCTCCCTTGTAGGTAACTAACTGCTATACTCTTTCTGCTTTTAAGATCTTTGTATTTAACCTTTGGAATTTTAATTACAATGTGTCTTAGAGTGGGCCTCTTTGGGTCCATCTTGTTTGGGACTCTCTCTGCTTCCTGGATTTGTATGTCTATTTCTTTCACCAAGTTAGGGAAGTTTTCTGTCATTATTTTTTCAAACAGATTTCCAATTTCTTGCTCTTTCTCTTCTCCTTCTGGTAACCCCATGATGCAAATGTTGGTATGCTTGAAGTTGTCCCAGATTCTTCTTACACAATCCTCATTTTTTTTACATTCTTTTTTTCTTCTTCCTGATTTGATTGTGTGTTTTTTGCTTCCTTATATTTCAAATTGCTGATTTGATTCTCAACTTCATCCACTCTACTGTTGATTCCCTATAAATAGCCCTTTATTTCAATTAGTGTATACTTTATTTCTGACTGGATAATTTTATGCTTTTGAGGTTCTTACTAAGTTAGTTGAGTATCCTTATAACCAGTGTTTTGAACTCTGCATCTGGTAGATATCTTGTCTCCATTTGTTTAGTTCTTTGTCTGGAGTTTTTTTCTATTCTTTCACTTTAGCCATGTTTCTTTGTCTCCTCATTCTGGCAGCCTCCCTGTATTTGTTTCTATGCATTAGATATAGCTGCTATGTTTCCCAGGGTTTGTAGATTCACCTAATGTAGGAGGTATCCTGGAGGGTTCAGTTGCACAACCTCCTCTACCATGCAAGTTGGGGGCTTGAGGTATGTCCACTGTGTGGATTGTGTACACCTGCCTGTTGTATTTGATCCTTGATTGTTGTTGGCATGTCCATTTGTGCGGAAAGCCACTGGAAGCAGCTTGGATGGGCTCAAAATTTGAGTTGGGCCTCAGGGAATCACCAGGATGGGGCAAAGAGTGTGAATCAGGTTGATGGAGATTCAGATAATGGCACCTGCCTGCTCTGTGTGGGGAGGGCTCAGAAAAGGAACAATGTCCTTGACCAGCACTTCTGTCTGGGAAAAAGTTGCCCCCAGCTCTCACCCTGATGCTGGGCAATTCAACTCCTCCCTGTATGTCTCTGGGGCCTTTAAATCTGTTGCCCCTACCCTAGAGCTCATAAGTTCTAAGTCCAAGTAAATCTGTGCATGGGCCCTTTAAGAGGAGCTGCCTGGGACTCCAGGAGTTTCTGTCTTCCACAGCTTTAATCCCTGCTGGTCTTTATAGCAAGAGGTATGGGGACTTATCTTTCTGGCATTAGAACCCTCAGCTGGGGTCCTTGAGTGGGGCTGGGGCCCCTAGCTCCTCAGACAGTCCTCCCAATTTTTGTCTGCCGTATGTGAGGATGGGACCGGCCTCCTCCATGTCTCTGCCCCTCCTACCAGTGTCAGTGTGGCTTCTTCTTTATAACCTTAGTTGTAGGACTTCCATTCAGCTAGATTTCTGGTGGTTCTGAATGATGCTTGATCTGTACTTTAGTTGTAAATTTGATACAGTTGTGCGAGGAGATGAGCTGTGTTTACCTATGCTGCCATCTTGACTGGAAGCCAAGTAATTTAATTTTAATTAAACTTTTTATTCTTTCTAATTAGAAACTTTAACTAATTGATTTAAAAGTAAAAAGAATAAAAAATCAATTTGGAAATTATAAATAAAGATGTTTTTGTAGAAAAAGGGAAACCCTGTGGATTTTATTTAAATAACACTCATCAGTTTTTATAAGTGATTGTAAGAGGAAGTCTTGATTTCACCCACCTCTCTCAGATCGGGACAACATGTTTGGAAGTGTCAGCAGGCAGCTCCAAGAGTTCCCTACAACAGCAAATCAGTGACAATCATAGGCCTGGATTCTATTAGCTTCAAACAGTCTGATTATTAACAGAAAAAGCATATGCAAGCAAGTATTTCTGGTTAAAACATATGTTAAAAATAAATAAGACAGCTTAAGAAAAATTAGACTGAATTAAATATGTCAATCTGATCCTTTGTTCAACTATTACAATACATGCAGAATCATCTTGACCAGGCAAAGAAAGCTATTGTTTATATTAGTGATTATTGTAGATACTATTTATTCCTATTAATAAATAGCCTTTTATATGTCAGGCAGTCTAATGTACCATGCTCAGAAGGAGGTAGCAGCATCCCAGGACTATTATGGCTTGGCATTTTCTCTACAGAATTTATAAAAACCCTTAACTAATATAAAATGAATCTTCCACATTTTGATGAGAAAAAGTGGCAAAGTATAAAAAATATTTCATCTGCTCAACTACCTAGTCTAATGCAGCTTTGCTATATTAACTAAAGGTCAGTCTCTGTGTTGATGGTTCACAGGTTACATGGAATGTAGGCTAAAGGAAGAAGAAATAAAGATATTTTGAGGAATGTCCCCCTGCAGCACCTCTTGGCAGGACCCAGTCCTGACCTTCTCCGACAAGACCTGGAGGTGAACAATAGCCTAACCCCACTGTTTGATGAAATCTGGAATGATTTCTTCAACTACAGACCCCTTCAGGTGTAAAGAGAAAATTGGAAACTGGGGTGCCCACTGAGTCACAAAATACCCTTACCTCGTGAAGAGTTGAACCAGCCTATAAAAACATCAACACTAACAAACACAATATAAACTTTCTCAAATACTAAATACAATTACTATTGTTCATTGAAATGTCACTCTGTGTTAGGCATTACACTAAATGCTTTATACATAGTATCTCATTTAATTCCTTACCACTACTTTATGGGGGGTATTAGTATCCCCATTTCTCAGAAGAAATTCAAGATTGCAGAGAATTAAATGACTTGCCCTAACTCACCTAACTGGAGAGCAGTGGTGGTAGTATTCCAAACCAGATCTACCTGATTTCCACGCCTGGACCTATCCACTCTGCTCTCCTGCCATTCCGTGGAAGGTTGGACCCAATTATGGTCCTTTGCCACTGAAGTGAGCCCCGACTTGAACACCAAAGTGCACGGCAGAAACCTTGGGAACTACCTAGTTCTAATCGGTCCCCTCTATCTTTTCCCTTCTTACACTAAAAGTTGTGTACTCTACACTGTTTTGCTTTTTCATTTAACACGAGGGCAATCTTCCCCATATTAGAAATTCTATGTCAAGTATTTCTATTGA
Source organism: Desmodus rotundus (assembly GCF_022682495.2). Lineage (NCBI taxonomy): Eukaryota > Metazoa > Chordata > Mammalia > Chiroptera > Phyllostomidae > Desmodus > Desmodus rotundus. Next base: position 142,963,692 of record NC_071390.1, read on the forward strand.
AACTTTTTTCACCAACTTCATTTCCTCAAAGGATAACAATGAATCATTTTAAGCATTAGTAGAAGGCTATTCTTTAAAATCATTTATGCTTTGAGAAAGGTAACTAATAAAGGGTAACATAGAATGAATGAATACTATGTGACAAATGCACCTAAAACTTATACGATCCTTACAAGTCCGTGAGTTAGACAGTATTATCCGTTTTTAGAGATAAGGAAACAAGATCAGTGAGGTAAAATGCTACGGCCAAAAGTACACATTTATTTAGGTTTTGAGCCAAGATCCAGTCCTTAGTGTTTTCTCTTTCTACAGTCTGCATACTTTTCCCATTTATTACTCTGACTCTCAGGCAAGTTGATTGTAGATGGTCTGTGATCATTTTTATTTGTTGACAGTTCTTCCCCGATAAATCACCTTCCTTTAAATTACAAAAAGAAAAATCATTTTGCCATCTTTTAAATTAAAAAAAGGAAAGTCATTTAAGGTTTTGTAAGCTAGTCAGGGGCATAGGTCAGCTATTTTTCTTTCCTTTCAGGAATAAAGCAGCTCTGAGAGACATGATGCATATTTGATAGGAGGTCTTGGTTTCTAAACTCTGACAGTGGGGTAACACATTTCTGTAGACCAACCATTGCCCCTTACAAAGATAAAGGTAGAAAGAAACATAGAGGAAATCATTCTAGAGCACAATCTCAGTTTCTCCCACAGAGAAACCAGATAGAGAGAGAGATAAGTGTGTCACCAAATAAGAGAAAGTAAAAGAAAGATGAGATAGTTGGAGTCATATCTCCATTTTTGTTTCAGCACAACCACTTTATAAGTTTCCTGTTGACACAAGTGTGCTATCGTATGCTGGGGGTTGTCACTTGACACAGTATGTTTTATAGAATTATATCGGAAAAGAAGTAAAAAAAAAGAAGGGACTTATATGATTCACATAGTGGGAAAATCTTGAGTATAGTCTTGAATAGTACTCTTGTCTAGGACGTTGATACATTTTTTGAAATATTTGTGCACTGAGGTTTTTCTTCTCATATCATTGACCCATCTCCTTGTTTCTCTCAGAACTTGAAAAGTAATTGTGATCTGAGGTTCTTCGTTATAAGGTAACTCTGGTCAGGGGAGTTGTGAATGCTCTCCGTGCATAATAAAGTCGGGGCATTCATTTGTAAGACATAAAGTCAAAATGATGTTCATGAAAAAAGGAATTTTTTATGTGGAGGACAGGTTCAGAAAGAAATGGATTCTGCTGGATGGTGAGAATTGCTTGATATTAGATATTCTGGCAGGTAAACCTACTGACTCAGAGTGAAAGGCACCCTCGCAGACACCTGTCCCAGTACATCCCAACTCCACAGGTGGTCAAGCCCCTGCAGTCAAGACCCGCTTCAGCCTTCATGGAATCCTGTACGTATTCACCTCCGAGCAGGTCCAGGGAGATGATACCTGGGCCTGCGGAAGAGGGACATCCTCATTCACCTCAGTAAAATAATGGGCAGAGGCAGCAAACCCCTGGTGGTCTGTGGGCAGTGGAGCACATGTACCTCAGAGAAATGGCATAGCTAGAGACATGAAAAGGTCTTTCTCACAAATTTCCTCTTCTCAGAGGAGAGCTAGGGAGTCCCACTACGAGACGAAAAGATAGTGTCCACCACAGGGGTTACACACATGCACAAATATATTTTTGATAAGAAATAATGGAAACTTTAGCATTGGGGATATTAGTCACACTTGTATATTTTATATTCTTGATAGATGAAACTTTCCTTACACATAAAATAAAATAAATGAGAATTCAAAATAGAGATTATCTCTGGGAAGGGAATCAAATCTGTGAAGGAGTCTAATTAGGGTTTTCTTTTTTGTGCAATTCAGTTAAATATTTATTGAACACCCATATTAAATTGTGTACCCAGAAATTTTAAGATGAATTCCTTCAAGGGGCCCTTTACATTTTCATAAGGAGTGTTCAGATAGAAGGGAACAGAAAGCATGCACACAAAGAATCATAACATGAGAAGGCTGTAATCATTACTAAGATAAACCGAAGAGAGTAGAACACCTAATTGGACATAATTGTTTTAGAGGCTCTAGGTAATTTAGCTGAAAAAAATAATTGGGTAAAACAGTGTAATACAAAACAAATTGATCCATTTAAGAATTTGGTAAAAATAATTTAGTTAAAAATCCCCAAACACAGAAGTTTTATTTAAGATTATTTTAAAATTAAATTTATTGGGGTGACATTGGTTATAAGATTATCTAGGTTTCAAGTGTACAATTCTGTAATACAGCATCTGTATATTGCACTGTGTACCTACCACCAGATAGGTTTTTAAATGTATCTGTTCAATGTCATGTCTTTAAAAGTATTCTGAAACAAGTATGACAAACTTTAGCATTCATTAAGCGGGATGGCTTGCCCGTGGATGAGAGTAAAATGAATTTCACTCTGTGTTTTTATGGTGGTTTAAAATATTTTGTATGGTAAACATGTATTGGCTTGAGAATCCATACCAATCTCCTTCTGGTGTGCCTCCCTGCACTTAAAAACTGCAAACCGAAAACTAGTCTCTTCCAGCTAGGGTCCCTGGTATGATTTAGGTTCCAACACAAGACTTAATTGGAACTGACTTAATTGAGGAGAGAGGCAGGAGTGAGGCATCTATTTGCTGGGATGGCGGTAAAGATGGTGTGGTTTGGAAAATGGTAGCTGTGATGCAAGTTCCCCAGTGAAGTGGAGGTGGCAGGTTTTGGAGCTATCAGGCTCTTTCAAACCAAGCTGCAGGCAGGATAAAATCAGGCAGGAGGCCAGTAGGGATAGAGTTCCAGAAATGTGGAAATCTGTTCACTTGATAAGCTGAGCAATTTCTAAGGATCATGCAGGGCTGGGAGATAGTTAAGCTAGAACACAGAGAACTTAAGCACTCGGGGAAGTTGAATGCTTAACATATCTTAGTAGTTTGATAAAATTACTCCTTGATTAAAGACTGCTCTAGAAATAGCTGAAAAAACTTGTAAACTGGCTTCAAAAGGGTCAAATTGACTTGCAGGTAACAACTGCATGTCAGCCAAAACAAAATTCAACACCCTTTACAGGAAGAAAAAAATCTCAGATACTCAACAACATAATATTCACAATGCCCAGCATCCAATAAAAAAGTCTACATAGAAAAAATAAATAAAAGACCCAGAAGTGACAGCAATGACGGAATCTGCAGAAAGAACCTTTAAAACTGTTATAAATATGTTCAAGTATCTAATGGAAAACAAGAATATAATGGAGAAAAAAAAACCAAAAAAGAACAAAATGAAACTTTCTAGAGGTAAAACATAGAATATCTGAAATAAAAGTTTCACTGAATGGGATTAGCAGCAGACAAGTCATGCAAGGGGAAAAAAAGATCAGTGAACTTAAAAACATTGCACCCTGGTGGTGGTTGGAGCATCTCCTCTCCATCTCTTTCCCTCCCTCCCTCCATCCCTCTCTCCCTCTCTCTTTCTTCCCCTCTCTCTAAAAGCAGTGGGCGAGGATTAAAAAACATTAAAAACATTGCAAAAGACACCACTCAAACTGAAGTAAAAGAGGAATGAAAGAATGAAAAAATGAACAGAGCCTTGGGCCCCTGTGGGACAATAATAACAGTGGTCCAGGTGCGGGTAATAGGAGTGCAGAAGGAGAGGAGACAGAAGAAAACAAAAGTCGTTGGAAGAAAAAAATGTTGGAAGAAATAATAGCCACAAATTTTCCAAATCAAATGGAAAACATTCATAGCCAAATTGTTAAGAAACAGTGATAAATGTATAATCTTAAAAGCAGTATGGAGGAGAGAAGGGATGGGAAGACATATTAAACCCAGGAAGAAAAAGAATAATCACTGACTTCTTATCTGAAAGCATCCAAGCTTGGAAGATGCAGGAACATTTCTAACGTCACGAAAGGGGAAATAAAAAGGTGTCTCAAGGCATCTACCAAGCACAGCTGGGACTACCAGCTTCATCATGTCTATCGGGGGACAGCACAAGTGCTCCCAGAGCAGAGCAATAACGCCCATAGTTCTTCTTCCACAGAGAGCCCCAAACATCTCTTCCTGTGCCTCACTGTTGTGATTGAATCACATGCCCACTCAATACTCTGGCCTGTAAAATAGGGTACCTTGATAGACTAAAGCCAGTCAAGGCTCTCCCTGGACCTGGGGTGGGGTTAGTCACATCTAAATCCTGCTATCCGGAAAGTTGGGGGTCTTGTTAAAATGGTGGTAAGATGGAATGGATGCTGGGGTGCTGGAAGAGACGGTTTCTGGATTGCTGTATGGACAATAAATTTTAAATTCTCAATGTAAAAGGCTCTAATGACTAATAATTTAGCATTAGTTAACTATAGCAAAGCCATTGGTCTATTTGCTCTTTCCAGCCAGAAAAATTTCCAAGGGATTTGGATAGGCTTATACTTAATACCACTTAGATCAAATGTGAGATAAACTCAAATTGATGATTTTCATGACTTCCAGAAAAAGATTCACCATTCTTTCTCTTCCATACCCCATTTGACAGTTTCTTTTGTCTCCTTTTTTCTCCCTAATTTTCCCCACTCTTTTTGTTCTAAATATCTTGTTTACAATAACACAGGTGGAATAATCTTTAAGTATAATATCAAATAAAATTTGATAGTGTTACTGCTTTCAAAAAACGTTTCTCCTATACATATTGAGGTTTTGATTTTTCCAATGGCAATTAAATTAAAAATGGTAGTGTTACATGTAAAAAGAACAAGTGTTCTAACTATAAGCTCTTTACAATGGAATAATCAGTTTTAAGAGTGGGGATTAGAACTTCTGCTAACAGAAGCACTCTTGCTTACTGTACCCAATTTTCTCAAAATTTCATTAAAAGATGCTTCCCCAGTCACTGCCATGGAAGAAAATTGTAATTTCCTAAGCCTACTAAGCACTTCCAGCCTTCACTGAGTCTAACACTTTTGGGAGAAATTTTGATTTTCCTAGGTATAATCTGTGAATAGTTTCAGAATTTGCCAATAACAGTAATACACATCAAATAATATATTACCTATAATTATGTTTGTAGATAGAATGCTATTATATAATTAGCAATTTTAGGTTACTATAATAATCCAAAGAGCATATATTTTGATAATGTGCTGATTACATGGCCCACTGAATATTGTAATTTTTTAATCTTCACCTATATGTTTTTTCCTTATTTATTTTAAAAAGATTATTTATTTATTATTTAGTATTGTTATTCTATGTTTAAAAAATTATTTTAAAGAGAGAGAGAAACATCAGTTGGTTGCCTCTCTTATGTGCCCCAACTGGGGATCATAACGGGGTTCACAATGAAGGTGCCCAGGAATATGGAAAAATATCCCCCACGAACCTTGGCTTGGGAGATGAGGGAAGCAGAGTTAAGATGTACTCTGCCTATCTATGGCCAGCTTAATAGTTATGTTAAAAACCTGTGCTGCTAGTTTTGGGGCCAGGGAGATGGGCTTGGCTTTGACTCTTGATGTAGCTGTGATGTGTGTGTGTGTGGGGGGGGGCACCTTACAACACCCGTGCGAAGCAGGCAGGCAGTTCCCCTGTCACCACGCCTGTGCGAGAGGCAGGAAGTCGGTTTGCCCTGCGTCACTGGGCCTTGCCTGCCCAGACCGATAACAGCAGCGGAAATAATGGCAGCTGTGCAAAGAACAGGCAGATGTAACCCATTGTGGGGGGAGTTGGAAATGGGGTCAGGCCAGAAGCTCAGGCCAGGATTTAAAGTAGATATGGCAGCCATGAGGTGCTCTCTCTGTCCGCCATGTGGCTTGAAAGGGTGCAGGAGGGCCCCCACCAGCCAGCCATGAGGCTGGTGTGTAACGAGGTGCCACGCAGTTTTGGTTTAAGGGCTGGAAAATGCAGCAACATGACTGATGGTGCTGTGAATTGCGGAACTTGCCCAGCTAAGCACAGATTACTGGGAGAAGCCGGAGAGGTTGAACTGTGACCTGGAATGCTGAGCCGTGTACTTCTGTGTTTCTGAAAGACAGTATCTCTGACTGGTGTATTCTGACACTGGCCTGATTTGGCAAAGAGAGGCAGGACTGTGTGTTTGTGGGGTTTTTTAAAGGGAGTGGGACCTAACGACAGAATTCTGCCATCATTCTAAATCTGTATAACTTTTAAATAAACAATCCCTTTCCTTTTCACCACACTCCGGCACTGGGAGTCACACTTCTTGACAGCAGGCAATCAGACCCCTCAAAAATGTTTCAGAACTTCATAGGTTTGGGGTTCTATAACAGGACTGTACCTGCAACCTAGGTTTGTGCCCTGACTAGAAATTGAACACACAACCTTTTGATGTACAGGACAAGGTTCCAATAAACTGAGCCACTGGGCCAGGGCCATATATTGTAATTCTCAAGGAAATGCTTGCCTCTGAGCACTTAAAAAAATCATACAATAGAAAGTCAGCTCGTCTAGCTTTTCGACTGCAAACCAGTTAACAAGTCCAGAGTGAATTTTAAAAATGCCAGTGCTGTTGTCTGAAGAACCTGCTCTTGCGCCAGATTCTGCTGATGGAAAAACGCTTGTCACAGCTCGACTGTTATTCCTGAAAAAATATTCAGCAGAACGCAGAAATATATTGTCCAAAAGAATATAGTGAGAGCCACAAATGTAATTTTTAGTTTCCCAGTAGCCATGTAGAAAGGCAAAAAAAGAAAAAAAGTGAGATTAACTTTAATAATATATTTTATTTAGCCCAAGATATTTAAAATACTTGATTTCAACATGTAATCAATATAAAATTATTAATCATAAAATTTACATTTTTCATACTATGTCTGTACAATCTAGTGTGTATGTTATATTTACAGCACAACTCAACCTGGACCAGCCACATTTCAAGTGCTCCATAGCCACATGTGGCTAGTGGATCCACATTGGGCAGTACAGGTTTTGATTTCACAACTGTCAAGACCTTGCTTTCCAGGCCCACTCACCCGCCCTGAAGTGGATCTACTTATATAACCAGGGAGAGAATATTGCCGACGCACTGAAACCAGCCTTTTGGTGCTCAGGGCATCTGTGACTATGAGCTTGGATCATGGGCCCTCACAAATATGAAGAAACATTCATGGACCCACGCCAGGAAAGGAGGCTTGAAGAAGAAGGACATCCCTGACTTTTTAAAAATTGGGTGTATATGTATTTGTCCTGGTTCTCATTTAATTTGAAATATAGGGTGACTTAGATTCAAATAACTTCTTAACCTGCTTTCTTTCTTCATGGGATCATTAAATATGAGAATAGACTTATGTTGAGAAAATCATTCTCAGTTATATAAACTACCATAGGATGTGGTGAAGACAACAAACATTTTCGACTGGGCAAAATTTTCTCTTGGCATAAGAACTGGGTATACAACATATAGTCTAGCAATATTTTGCATACCTAGGAGCATGAGAGGCAGAGCAAGCAGCCAAGCATTTTATGTATTTTTCTGGGAAAAAATGTGGAAGCTTAGGCAAGATTTATAGATGTACACTCTTGGCAGAGCCCGGTTGGGTAGTAGGGGGTGCAGAAAGGGTCAGAGTGAAGGTAAGGATGAATGCAGGGAAGCAACTTCGGACAACCTGAGATTAAAATATGCACCCCTGCCCTCCCCTGTAGGAGCTGCAGGCCTAAAGGCCCTTCCCAAGCGGAGAGCAGTCTCATCAGCAGCACAAATCAAAATGCTCTCCCAGGAAATAGAACACCTTGTTCCTGCTGTGAGCCTGATGGCTCTCTCTCTCTTTCTAGCTCATCCTTCCCTGTAGGGTGCCTTTCTTTGGGGAAAAGTGTCTAGGCTATTTCCAAGCACCTGACAAATGAAAGTCATAATGAGAACTGGTCAGCCACATAGCTATTTAAAGTGGTTAAAGAGAGAAAATGATACTGGGTAAAACCAAGTCTTTCCATAGCTTAGTGACTATTATGACATAACCTATTCTGAAGAGAGTGAAATCATCGTATAATATTGGTGTTGAAGGAATGAGGCTGAGGATTCCATGATACATCATTTGTTCTATTTCAAAGACTGTAGCTTAACCCCTGATGTATCTGAATGTGATGAAAAGTCGTATCACCGTGGGGTCTCAGGGCTTGGTCAGAAAATAAGCTGGCAACAGTAGATGATTGAGGAAATTAAACTTTTCTAATCGCCCACAGGACTTTTGGAAAGATTATTGCTTGATTAAGTACCTCTGGGAAACTGTCTGCCCAGTCTAATACTAGCATTAAAACATTCAAGTATAAAAGAAATTAATATAATATTAATGTTAAATATAATATTAATGCAAAACACATCCCCATGCCCCCTAATAAAAACAACAACAACAAGGCAAAGTAATGGGAGTTCTGAATTTTTTTTTTAAATTACAGATTTATTTAAAGTGTAATTGACATCTAAAATTGAAGGTATTGGAAGTGAACTTCCTGGTGAACATTCAATCTCTAGCCCTCTCCCATCCTTGGAGATAAAACTGGTATCATGTGACGCAAAGTTCCAACCCTCTAATCATATGATTGTTTTTTCTCCTGTGGCCAGTCCTCACTTTAAGTCTTTTGGTGCAGGCAGGGACCCCACACTGAGCCACCTCTTAGATAACGTATCAGGTGTCCATCGTGAGTCATTTCATTAACATAAACTATTAGGTGTGGTGTAAGGGGCGCACTATGGAGCAGGGACAAAGGCGAGACCTCTTTTTGAGTAAAGAGAATTCATCACTACACAGCATCTTAGAACTGGCAGGTTGGTGTCCAGGACGGACAGACTGCATATATTTCCCTAAGTTTGTATTTAAGGTCAAAACCACGAAAAAACAACTTGGGGCTTAGGAGGTTTTAGTCTTCAAATGCCATCAACACACTTTTTTTTTTTTTTGTCTTTAGCTACTTAAACTTCATGGTATAGACTGGGAAGATTTACTATTACAAGATTATAGCAATTTTCCCTTCCCTTTTTCTGGTGGTTTATAGTTTAAAGTGCTTCATATACCTATCCCTTGGATTGTTAGTCATAATGTAAAAAAGAGTATAAATAATTTAACAATTGAATGACAACATATTAAAAGGATTACTCAACTTTTCCATTCAAGAATTAGGTTACACTAGAATTCATTTTTCCGGCCCTGCAGAAGCATCATTTACATGACAATTGATATGCTAATTTAGATTCATCTAGGAAATCTGGTATGTGGCAATGTTTTGTTAATATATTTGAAGATATTTTGTTAATTTGGAGATCTGAAAAAAATTTTAGCATGATAAAAACAAATTAACATACCTCTGATATACATGGGAGAGACCCAGGAAAGCTGAGTAACTGAGTAACTGAGTAACTGAGTAAAACTGAGTAACTCCTGAAAATTTAAAATGCGATAGACAGTAGTTTTCTTTTTCTCTAAAATCAAACTTAAGTTAATGTGACCTGAAAAAATTAAGGTGAAGCAGATTAAAGAACTTTTCTTCTTAAAAGGAAGCTATTTGCCATTTAAGTAGAATATTTACCCCCTTCCCCCTAGGTAGGTAGAAATGCTTTCATGTCTTTTTTTGAGAATGTGTAACAGTTGTTTTACTTCTACTATTTTATCAACTTACCCATCAGGAGTTTTCAGAGGCAGAAAGTTATGCCCTCACCATGTGTTCCTTTAAAATTTCTGTATTAAAATTTTTTTCTTAAGATTTTATTTTTTACTTTTAGAGAGAGGGAAGGGAAAGAGAAATAGAGGGAGAGAAACATCAGTGTGTGGGATGCGTAGGTTGGTTGCCTCTCACACCCCCAACTGGGACCCTGGTCTGAAATCCCCACATGTGACCTGAGCGGGAATCAAACTGGTGACCTTTTGGTTCACAGGCCTGCACTCAACCCACTGAGTCACTCCAGCCAGGGTTGTATTTAAACTTTTTACAAATTCATAGTCATCAAACTAAGGAGGCTTAGCTGTAGTGATGATACTTTCTTAGCCTTTTTTAAAGTGGTTCCAGGTACTTTATTTAAAAAGAAAAAAATACTAAAGTAATCAGGGTCATGATAGCAGATGGAGCTCACAAACCCTAGAAATAAGAGAAAATAAATAAAATAAATTGGAAAATCTATACCTGTTCTATAAAACAAGAGGAGCAAGTGAAGGCCAAGTACTATGAGGCACTTGTAAAAATATGGAAAGCAGACAGGTTCAAATTTTAAAAATCATAGCTGGAAATGTCAGAAGAGCTGCAGTAAAACACCTTTCATGAATTAATGGATGAATTATAGTGTATCAGTCAGGGAAGCAGAGGAGCAGAACCAGCAGGAGATAGAGGTAAATATGTATCCCTGTGTACAGGGAAATTTATTACAGGGAACTGGCTTACGCACTTACGCAGTTGTGGGAGCTACGTAGTTAAGCAGTCTCTGTAAAGCTATTGTCTGCATTTGATAGTGAAGCGTGAAGTCCACAGGGCAGGCAGTCAACACAGAAATATCATGAGCAGGATGGAACCCACAAACACCACCTGGAACCCCATGAGGACAGACTAAAACCTGTGCCCATTCTTGTTCCTTCTGACATTGGTAACAAGGGTATTCTGCAGAAGCTGGGCTCTGCATTACAGAACTAAACACGCACACCTGGTTCAGGGGTCAGAGAAGCGGAAGGATGATCCACAGGCAGGCAGAACAATTGTTGCTGCCTATGCGATGCATCAGCCGATCAGTAACAACACGTTTGAGCATCCTAAGTAGGAACACTTAAGAAAGGGAATTCTGGGAAATGTAGTTCATCCCAGTCAAGTTGGCACAACAAAACATCACATCCAGGAAGAAGAAAAGTGTATTTAAATGGAAGCAGTGGCATATACGATGGAAAATAAAGAAATCAGTGAAATAGCTTATTAAGGTTAAATGTGTTAATTTTTAAAAAATATTTATTATTTTCTTTTTTTTAGAGAGAGGGGAAGGGAGGGAGAAAGAGAGGGAGAGAAACATCAAATGGTTGCCTCTCACAAGCCCCAAATGGGGCATATTCCCTGACTGGGAACCAACCCGGTGACCTTTTGGTTCACATGCCAGCGCTCCATCCAGTGAGCCACACCAGCCAGGGCTCTAAATGTGTTAATTTTTTAAAAAATTCGAAAGCAATGACAATTGGAAAGAATATTTTAGAAGTGTGCAGTATATGAAGCAGCAGGAGTGAGGCAGCCAGGAGTACGGGGAAAGAAAGAAACAAAAGGTTGCCAAGATTCTGCGGGGATTCAGGGGAAGATGTAGAAATAGCCGAAACATTCTTTACTAGACGATGGGATATGGATCACAGTACTCCTTTTTGCCTACCTAGTGGTTTTTCTTGGATCCTGGATGTTATGAATATTATGTTGTTGAGTGTTTAACTCTTTTAAAAACCTTTTTTAAAAGAGTGTTGGATTATGCCATGACTAGCAGGTAAGTTATTTGTGGACCACCCCGATGCTCATTTATGGGCTTTGTTAAGGAGGGTTTACAGTAGCCTTAACTCTAGGCTGCTTTAGCACTATTACTAAGGTGCAGCATTTCTGTTGTCTCTATCCTATGCTTCATTTTTTCAACTTTATCTCTCCATTCTAGGCAGTTAGAAAACAAACATCTTCCAGTCCCGTGTGGGCTCTGGGGACTTTTCAGCATACTGCTCCTTTGCAAGGCCTCGTGAAGTTCTCCAGCACTGCACACGCACAGCTCAGCATTCAGCCAAGAGTTCGGACTCCTGGAGCTCTAGTTCTGCACAGCTTTCTTTTCCTCAGATTCAGCCTTGCAAATTCCATTCACCTTGGCATTCCCAAACTCCCTGTCTCTTTAGCTCAGCAGCACCACTGTGGTCTGCTTGGTTCTCGCTCTCTGTGCTACAACCTGGAAAGTTCCTCCTCCGCCTGCCTCTGGTGATTGTCATTAATTTCACCTTATTTGTTTCATTTCTCTAAAGTATTACAGTCCTGACTGTTTACAATGTCTAAAAACTCCTGTTTCAGATATTTTTGTTCAATTCTCTAGCTGTTTATGGCTAGTTCAGTACCAGTTGGTCTGTCATGCCTGAAAGAAGAAATCGTCTACATTTTCTCTTGGTTCCATCACTAAGCTTGAGAGTCACACGAAAAATCACCTGTACCACTAGACTTTTAGGTACATGAACCAATACATTTCCTTTTTATTTTAAGACAGTGTGAGTTGCATTTTTCTGCTGCCTACATCCAAAAATGTGTGCTATGTGATACACTATATACAGAGTTGGATTCATAGTCCAACACTGAAATATTTATATAGTACTCTATTTTTTCTCTACATTTTCCCAAGTTGATCTTTAGCGATGCAAGCATTGTTCTAATTCACTTCAGTTACATTCTATGTACGTTTACTGAGTGTCCAAATATAATTCAGATGCTATGTTAGACTCTAAGAGGTAAAGATAAAGTTCCTTCTCTCAAGGAGCTGAGAATCTACTACGGGAAATTTACATAGAAGCAAAAATAAGGGATCGAAGTGCATCTCCCCAAAAAATATATATCAGTCCTAACACTTGATACCTGTGAATGTGATTTTATTTGGTAATAGATTCTTTGAAGAGCTAATTAAATTAAGATGAGTTCATACTGAATGAGAATGGGACCTAATCCAATGGCCGGTGTCCTTATAAAAAGAAGAAAGTTTGGCCACAAATACACAGCAAAGAGAATGCCATGTGAAGGCAGAAACACAGACACACGGGGGAGAAGGCAACTAAAACAGTGAAAGTAAAATAAATAAATAAATAGCTGAAGATGTACTTTACAATCATCAAAAAAGACTAAATTATATATTAATAAAAGAAGTCAATTTGATGAGGAATATTTCATAATGATAAAAGGATAAATTTGACAGAAAACATAAACATCCTAAGTTTGTATGTATCTAATATTATAGTTTGAAAATATATAAAACAATTTTGAAAGTACTAATAGAAAAAAAATTACCATTATAGTTAAGAGATGTCACAGACCTTTCTAAGTAGGCAAAACATCAGAAAGGATAGAAGATGTGAATAGTGCAATTAACAAATTTTCCACATGTACATACATATGTATATAATATATATGAAATGTACCCAACAACTGCCAAATACGCATATACACTTTCATAGTAAGTGTACATGGACATTTATCAACATAGACCATAACTTAGGTCATAAAAGCAAGTCATCAAATTTCAAAAGACTAAAAGTATAAAGAGTATGTTCTTTGATCAAAGTGAAAATAAACTAGAAATCAACAATAATATATTGTTTGAAAATGTTTGGAAATTAAGCAAGATGCCTTTAAGTAACCCATGGTTTAAAGAAGAAACCACAGAAAATATTGGAAAACAGTTTGAATTGAATGATGTATCAAAACTTGCAGGATACAGTTAAAGCAGTGGGCTCTTAATGCGTATATTACAATAGAAATGTTTATTCATAATGGTCTCATACTAGGCACCACCCAAATATTTATCAACAGTAGAAGGAATACATACAATGGAATAATTATATCAATGAAAAAGACTGAACTTCTGCTACAAACAGAAACATGGATGAATCTCACAGACATGATGTTGAGTGAAAAAGTTATACATGAAACAGTGCATGGGGTATGACGCCATTTACGTGAAGTTCAAACAACAGGCAGGATTGTTCCTGTGTTATAGGTCAAAATAAGGAGTCCTTTGGAAGGTGTTGACTGGGAGGAGTACAAGGGAGCCTTCTGCAGTGCTAGAAATGTCCCATGTCTTGATCTGGGTGGTTGTTACACAGGCATATATGTGTAAAAATTCATCAGATTACACTTTGCTGTATTTTACTCCACGTAATTTGTAACTTCAATAAATAAGCAAAAAAGAAAACAATAAGGTTAATCCCCTTTCACTATTCTCTTTGAAACTCTCCTTGCCATTCCTGCTTATTTTGCCGTAGCTAACAATTTAGAATTATTGCGGCAGTTGCGAAGATAGACTGCTCGGATTCCCTTTCAAGAGAACCTGCAGTGAGGAGGTAAGTGACTGCTGTCCTTGGCCGCTCTTGGCCTTTGATGGGGTCATGGTAGAGATATTGAGCTGGGCCATCACTGCCCACTATGGGTCTCTTCTAACGGACAGTGTTTGCTTTGCGGGTCCCCATCAGCCTGCTGGAGACTTTCTCAGAGCTGCATGGCAGTCCAAGCCTCTTCTTCCCTAATTCTTTCCATCCCTCTCTTCTTCCACAGGTTCGGTCCTGAATGGTGGTCCACCTACTCCTGTTTCCTCTCCACTTTATCACTCACAAGCATTTCCCCAATAAATCTCTGGCACATCTAATTCTGTTTTGACATGAACAAGATTGAAAACTTGGAGCCTATAGTCTGTTCTCCTAAATAAACAATTCATCCACTCCTTTCTGGCTCTTGCAGCTTCCTGTGGCACTGACAGGGAGCACAGCCTGGGTCTTTGTTGATCTAAGATCCACAGACTTCTCATCTTTCTCCAATCTGAAGGAGTCACCCTCTGATTTGGGAGAAGGCATATGTTGTCTCCTACAGCTGTTATCACTCTTTTTCTTAAGTGGGGTGCACCCCGATTTCTCCTATAACTCACACCCTCTAACAAACTAGAGGATATCTCCATAGTGCAATTACAGAAGCTGAGCTCAGAGTCAAAGAAATGTAAAAACCAGACTAAACACTAAATGACAGCTACTTATGGACCCAGTCCACTAAGTTAAGCTCATTTTAAAGGCCTGGAGTCAAGTACACAATGAGCATCATTTACTTTGAAACTCTGCTTTTCAGGCTGGTAAATGATCTTTTTTATAATGTGGCTGCCTTTCATGTGAGGGGATCCTATTTTTCACAGTGGGTGCTTAGTAGTGTTACCCTTTTGAATAGCCTACAGGGCTCCCCACGGTTCCGTGACTATTTGCAGAAGAGTGACAGTCTCTGGGGCCCTTAATTTTTTCTCCCCTGGTACAAGACAAATGCACTGAAATTGTGCCAAGATTTTGCTCCAAACATAGCATGAGATAAAGAGGATTTACAGGCAAAGAACACCCTTGAACCACAGCCAAAAAAGCAGATAACTTTTAAATAACACAATGTGGTAGAAAAACTGCCTTGTGGCAATCCGCTGTTGAGAAAAAGAGCAACTACTTACAGTACATGCTGGCGAACGATGTATGCTTCGGCTCTAGAAAAGGTGAGAGTTCTCTGTACTCTTTATGGGTTTTCTTACATTGCTAAGGCTGTACTAAATGCTCTAAACACAAGTCTTACATTTTTATTCTTTATCTTCAACCAATTTTAATTGATTTATGACAATCACATGACTAACTCAAATTGAATAAAAATGTATTCAAAGTACACATTAAAAGGAACATATTATGATAAATTACCAAATATTATACAAATGTACCTCCTCACATGAAGCAAACTTAGATTTATAAAATAGATAAATAATAGGTAATTGTTTTCTTTTACTCAACGGTTCTTTTCATTTTTGTTTTTAAATATTTTATTTATTTATTTTTAGAGGGGAAGGAAAGGAGAAAGAGAGGGAGAGAAACATTAGTATGTGGTTGCCTCTCGAGCGCCCCCTACTGGGGATCTGGCCCTCAAGCCAAGCATGTGCCCTGACTGGGAGTCATGCTGACAACCCTTTGGTTTGAAGGCCTCTGCTCAGTGCACTGAGCTACACCAGCCAGGGCTCTTTTTCAGGATTTAATTAATTTATTTTTAGAGAGAGGGGAAGGGAGAGAACATGGATTGTGAGAGAAACATTGATCAGTTGCCTCTCTCACTCAGTCTGCAACCAGGCATGTGCCCTGACTGGGAATTGAACTGGCAACTATTCGGACCACAGGTCCGCAGGCTGGCACTCAATCCACTGAGCCATGCCAGCCAGGGCATCTCTTTCCTTTTTTATATAAAATGATTCTCATCTTCAGATTTCTCTAAATGTTCATAAAGTATAATTAGATTTCAAAAATTCTTTTCAAAAATGTATTTTGTGGCATATATCTACTGAAGCAAGTGAAGTTGGTTATGCTAAAGACTCTTAAGTTGTTAACATGAGAGAGCTGATCATGTTATGAGGTTTAATTAGCTTCCAAAACCACAGTACTTGTAGGTGGTACCTAGGGGCACTGATTTTAAAACATACATCATATAGGAGACAAAATGTCTCCTAGCCAAGGAAATAGCCATGTAGCCTGGAGCAGTGTCCAGGGGAGACATGCTGAGTCTGAAGGTCAGTAATAACCCAGATGCAAAAGGAGTGTTGTCTGTGGGGGGTAGAAAAATCCATCAGATTTCTCACTCTCCTAGTCTTAGTTCATATTCATGGACAATGTTCAGATAGCTACTTTGCTGCTCTGGTACCTTAATACCAGGAAAGGAAGTGCACTCATTTAGGGGGAGTGGGAATAGCCCTCATAATTAATAGACATTTGATGATATCCATGTACAGATAATGTCAAGTTACTGGATGGGGACTGTTGGGGACAAATCCTGCAGATCCATCGCAGAGAGCTTCTAGTGGTCAACAAAACTTCAGATGAGGAGTTTTCAAACTTTTCCATACATGGCACATTCAGAAAGTGATAATATTTGTAAATCACACTGAGGTGAACTGAAGGAGATTTGGGGCAGTCAGAATGGGACTAAGTGAAAAAATTATAACATTTTCTTTATAGTCCATATTTGTGATAAAGAAAAAAGAAAATATAAAATATTTACAAATGAAGTGGCCTCACATTTTTAAATGAAAAAGTTGAGCTCTGGCTGGTGTGGCTGATTGGATTGAACATCCGCCTGCAAACCGGAGGGTCACTGGTTCGATTCCCAGTCAGGGCACATGCCTGGGTTTTGGGCCAGGTCCCCAGTGGGAAGCACATGAGAGGCAACCACACATTGATGTTTCTCTCCCTCCCTTTCTCTAAAAATAAATAAATATGATCCTTAAAAAAAGAAAAAACTGGGTTGCTTCTGTGAATATTTTACACACACACACACACACATGATTTATAGCTTGAAACAGTCACATGTAATTTCTGATCAAAACCCATTCATATTCTTTACTGACACCTTAGTCAGAGATTAGGTTTACATAAATAGAGGGGCAAATAGCAAATTATCACTCTTTCTTTAGTGAATGAAACCTGCTTTCTTGCCCTTTATCAGATAATTTGATCTTTGATCTTTTAAAATCTTACTTATTAGTAGCGTGGCTGCCTTTCATTTTTATTAGCTTAACCCCCAAATAAATGTATTGCTATTTCAGAATTGTTAAACTTTATAAACTCCTATTTGAAACAACCTTATGCATAGTTCTTTTGTTTTCAATCAAAGCACTATTTTCCAAAGTTATTTAGGTCAGCTCCATTTCCCCTCATCCCTTTCAGAGAGGTTATGACATACACTTTTAATACATTTAAATTATTTTATCATAGTCTGCATTTAATCCTAGGACTGTCCAACCTCCTGATTAGTTTTGTTTAATCTGCATACATTAAAGTTAACCCTCTGTGCTGTTAAGTTTATGGGTTTTGACAAATGCATGGCATCATGTATGTGCCACCATAGAACCATATTAGTTCCATTGCACTCTCCCTTCCAAAAAGCCCTGTCAACCACTAATCTGTTTTTATCCCTACAGTTTTACCTCTTCCAGGGTCTGTAATAAATGAGATCATATTCTCTAGCCTTTTTGGTTTGGCTTCTTTTATTTAGCAAAATAACTTTAAGATTCATCAATTTTGTCATGTGAATTAATAGCTCATTCCTTTTATCCCTTAACAATATTCCCTTATAAGAATATTTTATATTTTTTAATTCAATCACCTATTGAAAGACTTCTTGGTTGATTCCAAGATTCCAAATAAAACTGCTATAAACTTTCATGTGCTGGTTTTTGTATAAATGTATCATTTTAAATCAATTTTCAAAGTAACATCAAGAATGAAAGAGGGAATATCAATATAGATACTACAGAAGTTAAAACAATAAGAAATATTATGAAAAAATTATATTAATAAATTTAGCAAGTTATTGATAGTGGGCAAATCCTTTAATTACAAACATTACCAAAGGTCACTCAAAAGAAATCATCTGAGTGGCTGTGTATCTATTTTTTAAAAGTTTATACTTAAAAACCTTCCCACAGAAAATATTCCTGACCTAGATAACTTCAGTGACAAATTATAATGGAGTAATCTTACAAATAAACACTTTCAGAAAATTGAAGGAGAAGAAATACTTCTCAATTTATTTTATAAGATGAGCATTATCCAGTTACCAAGATGGGACAAAGATACTACAATAAAAAAAATTACAGACCAATATCCCTCACAGATATAGATGCAAAATCCTTAAGAGATATTACCAAATCAAATTCAGTTTTATGTAGAATGATAATACACAATGAACAAATAGAGTATATTCCAGGAATGCAAGATTGGTTCAACATTTAAAAATAATTTCATGCAGTGCTACACATTAATAGACTGAAAAAGAAAAACCATACGATCATCTAAATAATCTGAGAAAAAACATGACAATTAAACCTTATTCATGAAAAAAACCCACCAGCAAAACTAGGAGTAATAGGAAACATTCTCAACCTGATACAGGGCATTTACAAAAACAATCCCACAGTTCATGGTAAAGACAGTGATTTCTCCCTAGGATTTGGCACAAGGCAAGCATGTCTGCTTACACCACTTCCATTCAGCGTTGTACTGGAGGGTTTACCTAGCGCAATGGGGCAAGAAAAAAAAAGACATTCACACTGGAAAGGATGAAGTAAAAATGTCTTCATTTTTAGATCACATGAATATCTATTTCAAAAGTGCTAATGAATCTACAGAAAACCGTACTGGAACTAAAAAGTGAGCCTAACAAAGTTGCAGTATATGTAAAAATCACATGTACTTATTTATATGAGGAATGATGATTTAGAAATTAAAATGTAAAAGTATTTCTTTATAATAGCATCGAAAACCCATAATACTCAGATACAGGTTTTTTAAAAACATAAGTGTAAGACCTATACATGCAGAAATTTAAAAATATCCAAATAGATGGTGATATATATCATATGCATGAACAGGAAGACTCATTATTATTAAAGCTGTCAATTCTCTCCAAATTTATCTATAGTTTCAATAAAATCCCAAAAGTAGCAATTGCTAAGCTAATTTAAAAACCTACAAAGGACTTAAAATGCTCAATACAAATTGAAAAAAGAAAATTTTTAAAGGACTGATGTTGCCTGATTTCAAAACTCACTGTAAAGTCACAATAATCAAGAAATTGTGATATTAGTATATGGATAGATATATCTATCAAGAGAACAGAATAGAGTCCAGACATAGACCTGCATATAAAGGGTTAATTTATTTTTGACAAAGATGCCAAAGTAATTCAAAAGACTTTCTTTAAATGGTACTGAAAGATTTGAACATCCACATACCAATGTTACCCTCTATCCCTATCTAGTATCATTTACAAAAATCAACTTGAAATAGATCATAGATCTAAATGTAAGAGTCAAAATGATAAGACTTCTAAAACAAAACATAAAGGAAGCTCTTGTTTTATTTTAGAGAGAGGGAAATGAGGAAGAAAGAGAGGGAGAGAAACATTGATGTGAGAGAGGGACCAAACCTGAAATCCAGGCATGCACCCCTATGGGGAATCCAACTAGACGACCCTTCGGTCTATGGGATGATGCCCAACCAACTGAGCCACACCGAGTGGGCAAGAAAAGCTCTTTATTTAAATATTTTTTGTGGGGGAGGGGGGGTTAGGCAAAGATTTCTTAGGGCAAAACCAACACAAAAATCTAATCCTTAAAGAAAAGAATGAATTGGACTTCATGAAAATTGACAGCTTCTGGTCTTTGAAGACAATTTTAGGAAATAAAAAAAGGTATATACTACAGAAAATACTTCCAAATTATATATATATAACATATATATATGATAAATGATCTATACCCAGAATATTTAGAGAACTCTTACAACTCAATAGGAGCAAGAAAAACAATTCAATTCAAAGTAGGAAAGATATTTGAACACATACTTCACAAAAGTAAATATTGAAATGGTTAACACGTACAGAGAATGAGCTCACCATTAGTCGTGAAGGAAATAAAAGTTAAAACCAGATGGAGATACCATGACACACCCACTAGAATAGCTAAAATTAAAAGGACTGACAATATCAAGTGTTGTAGAGCATATGAAGCAATTGCATCTCCATCTCTCACTTGTTGCTGATGGGAAGGCAAATATAGTATAGTTCCTTTGGAAAACAGTTTGGCAAGTTCTCAAAACATTAAATATACACATGGCATAAGACCCAGAAATTCCAATCTTGGGTATTTTCCCGAGGAAGGAGAAACATATGTTCATACAAAAACCTGTGTATAAATGTTTAGAGCAGATTTATTTGTAACAGTCCAAAATTGGAAAGAACCCAAATGTCTATCAACCAGAGAATAGATGTACATCCACGTAGTGCAATACGACTCACAATCAAGAGACAAGCAACAGCATGGGAAAATCTCACAAGCATTATGCTAAATTAAAGAAGCAACACAAAAGGCAGCAGCATATTGTGTGGTTCCGTGTACAAGATATTCTACAAAAGGCAACATTAAGCAAAAAACAAAACAAAACAAAACAGATCAGTTGTTCCCAGGGAAGTGGGGTAGAGGGAGAGGTATGACTTCAAAGGGGCGTGATGGGAATGTTCTGCACATTCACTGTGGCAGTGGTCACACAACTCCAAACGTTTGTCAGAAGTCATCCAGCTGTGTATGGTAAAAGAAATAGGACCAAAAAATAAACAGACACTTGCGGTAAAGACTGTGAAAAAAAAAAGATCAAAACAGCAGTTTTAATGACTCCATGAAAGCTCTTTACAATTTGTTATAACACTGTGTTTTCAGGATGGGTTTGTACAGTGTATTGGTTTAGAACATCGCTATAAGAGTAAAGCTGACCTTGGTTCAAGTCCTGCCTCTGCCAGTAATTAGTATGTGACCTTATGTCAATTATTTCACTTATCCCTCATAAGGTTATGGGGGGATTTAATGATGTACTTTAACCACTTCATATTTGCCTGGCTCATAAAGACAATTCAATAAATGTTAATTATTTGAAGAACATTTAGAAACTTAATTGGGGAGACACATATAAATAAATTACACCACCATATGAAAACAGCAGAAATAGAGCATGTGTAAGATACAGTGATGGCATGGAATGAGAAATGTTTCCCTACATCCAAAGAATTCAATGAAGACTTTCTGGAGGAAATCATGACAAAGTAAAATTTCAAAGACCAATAGTGGTTCTTAGGCCCACTAGGAGAGTGAAGGGCATAAAATGTCATAGTGTATTTGGAGAATTATGAGCTATTTGCTCATTTATTTTAGTGATTAGAGAAGCTATTGCAGTAGTGTGCAGTAAGCCAGAACAAGGTCTTGAATGCCAATTTAAGAATCTTGTTGTGGCCCCAGCTGGACAGCTGGTTAGAGCATCATCCTGATACGCCAAGGCTTCGGGTTTCATCCCGTCAGGGCACATACAAGGGGCAACCAATGGATGCATAAGATTAACAACAAATCAATGTTTCTCTCTCTCTCTCTTCCTCCCTCCCCCCCTCTCTAAAATCAATAATAAAAAAGAAGAATCTTGTTGCATCTCATTATGTATGTGGTGGAGCAGCTGGAAGCCAGCAAAGAAAGAGACATTATAAACATAACTGATCATCCTGATAAACATAACTGATATCCAACAAATAAATATTTGTTGAATAGATGATGAAGGAAGAGTGAGCAAACATCGGGAGGAGAAAACATGGAAAAATTCGGGGGGAACAGTAAGTTTGTTTGGGGCTTGTGTGGTGGGAAATAAAGCTGCACAGAACGAATAGGGATGGCCAGGCAACATTGAACGCCAGGCTCATGAGTTTAGACTGTATTTTAGGAAGCCAGTGAAGTTTGAGTAGGGAAGTGACACACTAGAGCAAAGATTTCTGGACGGTTGATCTGTCCGTGGTCTGTAGAACGAACTGCAAAGAGAGGGAAATCGTAGTCGTTACTTAGGAGGCCCTGGATTGGGGTGACAGTATCACAGGGGGCAAAACAGAGGACAAAATATTGATGGCCAACTGACTCAACCAGAGGCTGGAGTTGCTGGAGGAGGAGGAAGGGAAACTGAGGTTCAAGGCGTTTGGGAGGAATGGCAGAAAGAGGAAAGACTCGAGGGAAGAAGAGGAAGTTTCGAAGGGAAGGGATAAATTCCGTGGGAAAAGACTGGATGCCCTAGCGGAGGGAAAGTGGCAGCGCAGGTCTGCAGCCGAGCGAAGTCTCGGCAGCGCGGGGGACCCTGACCCGGGTCGCCCGTCGGGGGCGCGCCGAGCGTCGCGGCGGCTGCGCGTCCAGAGCCAGCCCTCCGCCGGAATCGGGGCTGCACTGCCTCCGGCTTTGCAGTGTTCACCTGGGCTGGACCTCCGCGGCTCGGAAGGGGAGGATTCCGGAGTCTGCCCGGCCCCAATTCAAGGGACTCTTACGAATTTAAGGATAACGTGCCACCTCGGGTAGCAACCGTGATCCCGGGGGAACAATGGGCGCGGGCCGCAGGGTGCGTGCTTCCCCTTCCGAGGCGCGTTCCCGAGGCGCGCAGGCGCGGCCGTGTCGCCTAGCAACGCGGGATCGCGACTGCGCTCGGAGAGGCGCGCACGCTCCGGCCTCCGCCGCGGTTGCTGTTCGTTAAGTCTGCGGAGCCGCAGCTCCGCTGGATCTCCCGGCCGGGAAAGGCAAGTGGGCGGCTGCCCCACTGCCCCGCGGTGTGGAGAGGCCCCGGGCAGAAGTCCCAGCTAAACTTGGGGACGGAGGAGGTGGCGCGCGGGTGGGGACGTCAGGGGCAGCTAAAGGGTCACCTCTGTTCGGCTGGGGTAGGGGTGGGTTTCGCAAGCTGCCCGGTCAGCTCCCACTTAACAGGCAACACGGCGGAGACCCCGAGAAAGAGGTGAGGGGTTCAGATTCCGTACTTGACTCAGGAAGTGGGTCTCTGCTCCAGCTCTCCTCCTCCCCTGTAAGTCTTCTCAAAATAAATCTCCCCGTTAGCAAATATTTAAGATCGCCGAGGCTGAAAATTAACGAAGGAGAAATACGAATAATAAACACATGAAAAAAAAATGTGGTTCCTCTTCCATAGTCAAGAAGGTGCAAGTTTAAAGCTGACTAGTTTTCATACCCAATGCAATGAGGTTCATACCCTTTCATCTGGTTATTCTGCAGCTAGGGATTTATCCTAAAGAAACAGTTCAGAAATGTGGATGAAGATTTTATGCCTAAGGATTCACTCATTTATGTTTAAAGTTCCTTGCTGCCTTGTCCATTCCATAAAATTGGAAACAAATGGAAACTGGCTGGATACACAATGGATTTTTAAATAATGTTTTAAATGACACGATATGCTGATCCATTGGAGATGACTGGAGCAGTAAGTGGAGACTGAGATTTCAAAACCTGGTCATTAATTTAAGACTTTATTAGGAAAATGGTCCCAGGAAGGGAAGTTGAGAACTGG
The DNA here is from genome assembly GCF_022682495.2 of Desmodus rotundus. NCBI lineage: Eukaryota > Metazoa > Chordata > Mammalia > Chiroptera > Phyllostomidae > Desmodus > Desmodus rotundus. The sequence continues at coordinate 142,987,324 of NC_071390.1, forward strand.
GAATAGAAATCCAGGGAGGAAGGTAAAATCACTGTAGAAAACACACACAAAAAAGGAACTGTATCAAAATACTGTTTTCTCCGAGCTTATTTCCGAGTGATTTTTATTCCGTGTGCCCTTCTTGGCTTTTACAAATTCTCTATAGTGAAGTGTATCACCTGTATAAAGTGGTACACTTAAATATGGTTAAAATGGTAAATTTTATGTATATTTTAGTGCAATAAAAAAATCAATGGACAGGTGGTAAAATAGTCAAGGGAAACGTGTCGTTTGCTTCAGAAAGTCAAAGGGATTTTTCTTCATCATCTCTGTAGCTTTAAAAGAAAATCTTCAAAGAGTAAATTAATATAAGGTAATTTAATTGTCTCATGTTAATTTTAAGTGATGTGAGTTTACAATTTTTTTTTTTTTAACATTAGGGTCATCTCTAAGGCTCCTTGTGTCTGGCCTGTCCCGGCTGTATAATTTCTCACCTGTTAACAATCACACCCAATATTGTGATTAAAACACACACTGAACACTTCCTGCTTCACAGCAGAGCCTAGGACCAGCTGCATCGCTGGGATCCTGTCTGTTCAGACCCTTCCAACCTCTGCACTCCTCAGTATGCAGTTTCAGCAAAGCCAATATGCTGAAATAGGAAAAACAGTTTCCTGAATGAAAATCAGGTGACTTGAAACAACTTGTTGCCGGTGTTATTTGCTTCTCAAAATTCCACAGGGAGTTCTTTGTTCAATTTAAGACTGCTGTATTTCAGAATTGGTTATTAAGAGCTATGAAATATCTTTTTTCTAGGGGTTAGTCATAGTACAGACTTTCATTTGTCCAAAATATTTTCTGTTTGCTTGATATATTATGGGCACAATGTCTATGGCTGGTGTGCTTTTGAAGCGCCTATTAAAGATGTGTGAGACTTGAAAAAATGACTCTAAAATATGAAGATGGGAAAATTAATGCTGAATTGTTGTCATTAATATTAAAATTTGATTACATTTGAAAATAACTTCTCATTTTGATGTACAAACTCATTGCTGACAGGTTTCAACTACAATGTTTTAAAGCCATTTATGATGAAAATTTACATAATGGGGGATGTGGATACATTTTGACTTTTTAATGCATTGGATATAATAGTGTGAGGTTGTGCATCACAGAGTGAGCTTGTCCAGGCCATCGAAGATCTCGAAAGTTATGTGACCTGAAGTTAGAGACCTGGAGTAGATGTCTTTCAGAAGTCCCTGTGGGTATGTGATAAGTTCTGGTCAGTGTCTCTAATGCCAGGAGCTGCTCTTCCCCCTTGACAAGTCATCTGAACTGACCCTGGCACTGTAGATTCTCTCCAGAGATTTTCTTTCTCTTGGGATTTCTCTTGAGACTGTAGTAATTTCCTCGAAACTAGAAAGTAACATCAGAGATTGCCTATGCCAAACAATCTCACATGTTCTCACTGGAGAAAGTCTGAAAGATTTCTGGGGTAATTCTAACAGTCACCAACATCTTGGAACGTTTTCTGTGCCCAGGTGGAGTTACTCCTCTGTGCTATATCAACTGTGTCTACTATTTCTCTGAGTTTTTCCACAGGCATGGACCATGAGGGCAGGTAGAAAAGGGTCTTGCAAGGAGTAATCGTGATTTCCCAAGAGTGCTTTTCTTTGTACTCTTAATTACGTTTTATTAAGCTATAGATTATGGCAGAGAAAACTTTGTTATCTGGGAAGATGACACAAATGTTCATCCGGGGTTTGTAGATCTTGGGTATAATTCACAAAATCCTTATTCCCAGGAAAAGCAGAGTTAACTATTTTTATGAATGCTGAATGTCTACTATGCACCAGACACTGTTCTAGATGCTTGGGATAGCTCTGATGCAAGAAAGCAGACCAAAATTCCCTCTCTTTGAGGCAAAACATTCTTGCATCTCTCAAAAGTAACTTGGACTTCATCTCTCAAACCCTACATAAGTGAGCTATCAGCATGGACAACGAAAAAGTAAAAGTTATGTCACTAATACATTCTCTTCCTTTCCAAACTGGAAGCCAGGACTAATGCCCGACAATCTTATCAGTTACATTCAAATTATGGTTTGGATAGGGAGGGAGGTAACGTATTTGTACATGTGCAGTAATTTCCGCATGCATCACACAGTCTTTTTTAGGTAAAATTTAAAGGGAATAACCTTTCTAAGGACATAAGTAACATGTATATATGTACATATATATTGCACAAATGACACTTTAACCATTTATTGCATCTTTTCCCCAAATGGGTAAAAAGATGAAGAAGAAAGCCAAACCTCCTCCTAAGGATGTGGTAAGTTTCTGATTTGAATACTAGTAGCCCATTAACAACCACTTTTAAAAATACATTGTTCAAACAGTTTGCCATGTACCAGTATATACATGAGTACACAGTGGCAGAAGTCCAAAGTCTGACTAATGATGAGTCAGAGAAATCTAACATTATATAAACAAACATTTACAACATTGTCATTACATAATTAGCACAATTAGAGAGTGATTATTAGCTTTTCCAGTATGTGGATGGCATGTTTATAAGCCAAGTTAATGAATGAATAGTTTTGGTTTGTTCTTTTAAATACTTTACATTTGTCAGTCTATCATTAGTGTTAATTGCCCAAGTGCATTTTCCAAGTTAAGTGGAAGTTATGCTGCGGCTGTCAGACGTGTGCACAAGGCCGTCGGAAGATAACCCTTTGGAGGTCAGATGTGCTCTCCAATTCTGTGCAGAGAGGAGTCTGGGCTCATCGTCACTTTCTAGTCCGCATGCTGGAGTAACGCATTCCTTATAACACAAAGCCCTGTTGCTCTCCTTTAAAAACATGTTTTTATCTTCTCTCTTTATGTTTTTTGAATTACTGAAACATTGTGTTAAAATAAAAATGACCTTGGACAATTTTCAGTTTAGAAAGTTGCTTTCAAAGACACATGGTGTGATTTTCTTCAAATCAAACATAAATGGAAAACAAGTAAGTACCATGTAGTCAACTCACAGGACTCTCTAGTTCGAAGGAAACTGAGCCAAGCGCAGGAACCTCCCGCCGTGGTTACAGCTGCCAGCTCCAGGCCAGCCCTGCCTCTCACGAACTGTGTTTTTGTTTTTGTTTTTGTTTATATGAAGTTGCTAAATTTGGACAAATTCTTTCAGTTTTTCTTCATCTCTTTAATGGGAATTGTGATGTCCAACTCATTTTAGTTGTTGTATGAACTACTGTAAAATGAAATAAAACATAATAAAGTTCTTGGTGCCTGGCACCTAGTTATTACTCAGTAACTAAGATTTAAACCATGGGAATCCTTTAGACTCTTCTGCACACACACACACACACACACACACACTATGTAACTACTTACATATGATACTTCAGTGCACGTGGGAAGCACCTGTCTGCCCAGGTCTAAGAAAGCTTTGCAGAGATGGTCAGTGTGGTATCCTGATGTATTTTATCGTCTGGCTGCCCTCCTTTGGAAATAATTTTAAAACATTACAAATTCTCTTATTTTTCAGTGCATTCTAGGTTTGCATTCCCTGTCTTTGCTGCAGAAGAGCATCACTGCCATCTTCTTACTAGGAAGTGGACTCATGAACACAGTGCTTGATGACAGACACTCTCTGATTGAAAGTAGAATGAAGAGACTATTGATCGATGGATGTATTTGTCTAAGACACTTTCTCTAATGTTATCATGTCTCGCTGCTATCATGCTCTGATCTTCGGGGAGACACTCGGAGACCTGAGGGACCATCCCAGTCCCAGCTTTAACGAAGTCTAGGTCCACCTCCTCAGTTCACAGTAGCCCTGCAGGCAGCCAGAGGCAGTGTAGCAATTACCAATGGCCCCGACTACTTCTTTTCCCAAGGGGCTCTCCACCTTTCCCCTATTCTGACTTTATGCTAAAAAGTTGACAGAACAGTATTAAAATACCTAATCACTTTTCTGTCTTGTAATTCTAGTATTTTAAAATAGTATACTACAGTTTAAGGTATCTGAACTTGGAATTTGTTACAAAGTATACGTCTTGAAAGTCTAGGCAAGGTTTGATGTACAAATTATAAATGAAAACCAGATTTAAAAAAGGGATACATAACTGCTTGAGAAAATAAATTTTTCTGTATCAACCAATGGTAGTTTTGCTTTTATATATTTCCTGAAAGCATTACTCCCAAAGATTTTTATTTCCCCCATTTATAAACTTTTTATTGAAGCATAATACACATACAGAAAAGTGCACGAAAAGATACAGCTCAATTAGTTTTTGCACAATGTTCATTTTTGAGATTTAGCCGTACTGTTGTGTGTAATTATGATTTTTATTGCTGTACAACATTTCCCTGTATGAAAACACCTCCGTCTACCTCTTCGTTCTAGCACTGACGGGGAGTTTGAGTGCTTTCCCATCTGGGGTATTTCAGATCGTGCAGCCGTGAACATCCTAGTGGGTGTCAGAGAGTTTTATTTTCATTAGTCTTTCGTCTGCTGGTTAAAATGGGTAATAATAGGGACAGAGAGAAGGATGTTTGGTGATACGGTTAAAACAAAAAGCTTTCTTTGTTTTCCTTAATATTCTTCTTGTCAAAACACACGATAATAAGTGCATATATGGTTTACTGACCTCCATTCCTTCTCATAAAAGGGAACACTAGCTAAGAAAATAGCTATAGGAAGATATGGCTTCAACAACCAATAGAACTATATTCTGCCTTCTGCACTTATTTCCACGTCTGACTGAAAGGCTGTTCGTGATGCTGTAACACAAGGCAAACTTCCTGCGCGATGATTGCATTAAAATTAACAGCAGAAATTTCCTTAGAATGCGGTATTCAGTATAAGGCAAGATACTCAGCAACTAAGAGGAAGGCTCTGGAGTTAACGGCCAGAGTCTGAGTCCTCGCTCCGTCTATCACCCACCATCCACGATGGGAGGCAAATTTCTTAACCTCTGTGCGCCCGTGAGGATGTGAGTCTATCCATGTCACAGGATATGCACTTGATACCTACTCAGAGAGGTGAGGGAAGGTTAGGTCGATACAGGAAGCTTAGAACCATGTCTGGCACCAGTTAAGAACTTAGTCAGTGCTGTTATTGTCAGTGACACGGTTCAGGGCTCTGTCCCTCATCCCATCACTCTGCAGGACTGTAGAAGGAGGCAGGCGATCCACTGAAATCCCTGCAGGCGTAGTGTGTAACCGCCATGATTCACGGTTGGGTCTTCGAGTTCATGAGTGTGGCCCTTTTATTCTCTTAGTATTTCAGAAGCAATTGAGCTTCAGTGGATAAATAACACTATCTAAACTCACAAGAGACTATAACCTGGCCCTGGAATATCAATGATTAAGTATCAACTGAACATTTATGTTAATGCGTCAGGAACTTCTCTCCCTAGTTAAGTGCTGATGGGAACCTAAGCCTGGTGACTACTGAGTATCAGAGCAACACACAATAGTAGAACCTGCTGCCTCGCCTGGGCAACCAAACCCAGTTCTTTGGAAGACTGGGATGTCTCCTGGGGCTTGTTTTTCCAGAACCTTCTTCATCAACCTTACAACTCAACCTTTAACTCTTTGTCAGGGACTGCCAAAACTGCCACAGACTTTATTCTAGAAATGAAGCATCATAGGGACTTATTTTCCCATCTTTCTCCCTCATCACAGATAAGCCACCATGGATAAGAAATATAGTCAATCCCTGGCTGGTGTGGCTCAGTGGATTGAGTGCTGGCCTGTGAACCAAAGGGTTGCTGCTTCGATTCCCAGTTCGAGCTCATGCCTGGGTTGCAGGCCAAGTCCCTTTGGGGTGTGTGAAGCAACCACACGTTGGTGTTTCTCTCCCTCTCTTTCTCCCACCCTTCCCCTCTGTCTAAAAATAAATAAAATCTTTTACAAAAAAAGAAATGTAGTATAAATTCACAAGTAATACATATATACAAACCTGCATAAATATTTATAAGCTTGCTCACCTTGCTCTAAATGTTTGTTACCTTGAATCATGTTGTAAAGTATAGGAGACCATTCTACGCGGTGTGGGCCCAGCACCCACTCAGAGGGGCCAGTGGAAAGCGAGGTCCGGCACACAGGACCCACACCCACGAACAGGTTCTCCCGTGGGGAATCAGGCCTGCGTTGTACCTAGGTGGCTTTGAGACTTTCTTTTTGCTGACACTCCCTCACCCTGAATTGAGGCAGCAAACGTTTAAGGCATATCTTTAAAGTAACTTCCTAAAATCTATGCTAAACCTTCCAAGGATGAGTGTAGCCAGTTCAACCACTCTTCCCTTTACATTTGCAAATGTCCTTCCTTTTTGATGTAATTAGCAACATCCTCTCCTTTGTTTTCTGTAAAAGGTAACCACCTAAAGCAAATCTATGCATCCTAATGAGGACCATCCTCAATGCGATGTGCCCAGAAAAGCAATAAAAGCCTGACAGGGCAAGAGTCGGGTGCTCTCCCCTTGAGAGAGTGGTCGTGCAGTCCTTTTTTCTCCACAGGACTCGGTAGTCTGTGTGAATTTGTCTCGTCTCAGCCACAACGTCGTGGACACTGGAAGCGGGGGGTGTCCACACGCATGGGTAAAACAAACTAGAGGCCAAACTAGCTGTTTTCATTTAACCTTCACACTTTTTAGCATATTTTAACTGCGATGTAGTCTCTACTAAAAGTTCTTATTAGAGTGGTGCAGTCTACTTCCCTCTGTATCTGTTCCTCTTTTCCTGTGTAATTGGTTCCTCATGATCTGAGGCCAGTGATGTGGTTCATACCTTCCAATAAAAATCAAAAAAGCCTTTTATTTGGACTTACTAGCACCATAAAATCCTTTATTTACTTTTTATTTACTTTTTTGATTTATTTACTTTTCATGATTTATTTACTTTTCACTCAGTTCAGCTTTGTAACTTTGTGTTCTTTAGACTTGTGCTAATCCAGTAACTAGCAACATGTGATTATTTAAATTTATAATAATTAAACTTATGTTAATTAAAATTAACAATTAAAAAATAAAAAATCAGTTCCTTCGTCACATTAGTTACACTGCAAGTGGTCAAGTGTCACAAGCGGCTGTGACCGCCACTGGAGAACACAGAATCAGCATGTCCATCACCAGAGTTCTGTTGGACTATTCTAGACAATCTTGTTTTTTCCACAGACATATAAAAGTATCCCTATAAACCTATGGCCTCTCTAATTGACTGAGCTTAAAATTCAAATCTCTGCCAAAATGGTTCCCCTTTCTTTTTTTCTTTTTGTAAATAAATTTGGTTCATCATTTATTTTGCTCAAAGCGTGAAATTATAATTTCACAACCAGCTTGTTGGTGACTGATTGTTTCTCACAGGAAAGCAGATGGGATGTGTAATTACAATGCAGTATTATTTATTTAGTTGTGTTAGAGCTATCATTTTATTCTCAGCGCCTTTTTAAATAAAAAATTACTATGATGCTGTAGGCTCTGCAGGAGAAACACACGTCATGCCAAGCTCCCCCTCTCTGCCGAACATCGGTGCTCCTCCTCCTCCCATGGCTCTTCAATGCAAACACTCACCGTCTGGGTCTTCGCTTCAAGCTTCTCAGACACCAGGTTACCTTTTCCTTAAGGAGGATGGCAAAGTGCGGAGTGTTTTCCAAACCCTTGAAGGAGGATGAAAAGCACACGCTATAGTTGCTGTTTATAGCAGCTACTTTCGCGTACACCACGCTTTGAGAATTGTCATCATTCTGTGGAGACCATGACACCCACGTTCCAACACAGCGTATTTGTTCCCACCCGTAGAGCATCAGCATTGAAGGCATTGGAATGTCAGAGGGCTCTGAAGTGAGAGTCTAAAATGGAAGGGAATTTGTCGTGAGTGGGGGCTGACGGAGAAGGTGATCTGCCAGGACGCTAGGGAAACTGTCTTAAGCAGTAAAGCTGATCCCGGGCTGTGGTTCTCAGGGGTTCGGCGCAGGGGCCAGGGGCCTTATGAGGGTAGGATGGGAACTGTGGACCCTCTCCCCACAAAAATGCACACCAAAAGTTCTGCATCCAATTTCAGTGGGAGAATGTATCCCTAGAGCAGCCCACTGATGGTTCCGAGAGTCTCTGAGAAACTTCTCTCCTTACCCAATAGACAACACACAGCTAAGGTACTTTAGGCCAGAATCATAAAAAAAAAGTTTTTACAAAGGCATTTTATGGATGCTTGTTGAGTTTCCATACCCTAGATTTATTCTGGGTAATGGAGATAGAGAAAAACATAGTTCTTTGCCTGAAGAAATTCATTCATTTGTTGGACCAATACTGTTCTTCATCCTGGGCATATTACATGAGAACAAAACAAAGTTCAGGCCTCAAAGCAGCACCCATTCTAGTTGGGGAAACAACCAGTTAACAAATACCAATATAATTCAGGTAGTGATCAGATCCATACAGAAAAAGTAGGATGCAGGATGGAGAGTAATGGGATCTGCATCACTATCAATAGGATTTACTTTAGGGCAAGCCTTCCCAGGGGGCTCACGTTTGAGAAAGACTTAAATGGAATGAAGGAATCTGCTATGCAAATATCTGGCTGACAGTATCCCAGTGGAGAGGAATAACTAAGGCTTGATTTTGTGTGTTTGGGGAAGGCCGAGGAGGTTGGTGTGCCTGGAGATAAGTAAGCAAGGGATCAGGAGGTGGGTCACAGAGGTGGTGGGGTGGTAGGGTCATATAGGACCTTTTAGGCTATGTTATGGAGGTTGGATTTTTTCTCTCTAATGTGCAAAAAGGAGTATCCACTGGAAGGTTACAGGTAGAAGAGTAGCAATAACTAAGTTATATTTAAAACAAAAAAATAGATTCAACTTATGAGTCAAATCATATGGTACTTGTTTTTTCTCTGACTGGCTTATTTCACTTAGCATAATGTTCTCAGGTCCATCCATGCTGTCTTAAAGGGTAAAATTTCTTCTCTTTTTTATGGCCAAGTAGTATTCCATTGTGTAAGTGTCCCATATTCGTTTTATCCACTCATCTATTGAAAGACACTTGGGCTGCTTCTATATCTTGGGTATTGTAAATAACACTGCAGTGAACATAGAGGTGCATATATTCTCTTGAATTAGTGTCTTGTATTTCTTTGGGTAAATTCCAAAAAGTGGTATCACTGGGTCAAAAGGCAGTTTCATTTTTAATTTTTTGAGGTAACTCCAAACTGCCTTCCATTACCACCAACAGTGCACAAGGGTCTCCTTTTCTTTGCATCTTCACCAACATTGTTTGTTGATGTATTGATGATAGCCATTCTGACAGGTGTGAGGTGATATCTCATTGTGGTTTTAATGTGCATTTCTCTATGATTAGTGGCATGAGCATCTTTTCATATGTCTATCCACCATCTGTATGTCATCTTTGGAAAAGGATCTATTTAGGTCCTTTGCCCGTTTTAAATTTGATTTCTTATTTTTTTGGTGTTAAGTTTTACAAATTCTTTTTTTTTTTTTGAAATGAACAAACTGAACTAACAACAAAATAGAGACAGACTCATAGATACAGAGCAGGCTGACAGCCCTGAGGGTGGAGGTTTAGGCGGTGGAGGGGTTGAGCAAGAAAGAAAACCAGAAAGAACTCATGATCATGGATAACAGTGTGGTGATTGTGGGGGAGGAGGGGGTATGGGGAAATAAATGGTGATGGGGAAAACATAAAATAAAATTACATTAAAAGAACAGCAACAAAAAGATCATTCTAGCTACAATGTGAAAGAAGAGTGCAAACTCGAAGACCAATTTGGAGGCTATTACAGAAGGAAAGCTAGGACCAGGGGTGACTGTGGGGAAGCTGAGAAGTGGCCAGAGTGGGCACACAGGCTGAAGGTAGATGTGATGGAATTTGCTGATGGATCATATGTGCGGTGTGGGAAAGAGAGGGGCTGAGCTGTTTCAAGGTTTTTGGTCTGAACATCTGAGTAAATTATGGTAAAACACTCTGACGTGAATGTGTAAAACAGACAGAGTGCAGTGTGTTAAGCTATTATATAGAAACCGGAGGAATGTAGCTGTGGCAAAGAAAGCTCAAAGAGTTTTAACACCCAAACTATCATGAATAATAAATAATAGAGAATATATCCAGAAAGATGGAGACTTGGCTATTAAATAAGCCATAAGCTTCTATAGTTTTCAGCTCTATTGTATTACTTTAATTCTCTAGGAATGAAATGAAACCATCAAGAAGTGGTAGGCGGCCCGGGAATCACTGACGATGACCTTCGTGAGAACCGCGTTGGTGCCTCCATGAGGGTGAAAGTCAGATGGATGTGCACCAGCAGGCTGGAGTGAGAAAATGAAGGGAAGTGAATAGTTCGTAAGATTTTTGACTCTGAAAGGGGTGATTGGGTGAAAATGCAAAGAGAGCAAATACTAGTGTTCATTTATGGCTTGTGTTTTGTAAAACAGATTTGATGAAAAGACAGAGGGACAAGGAGAGTCAGGGTTTGGCAGGAGTGTTATTAAAACAGTAGATAATAAAACATGAGTAGCACAAGAAATGAAGAAACGAGGAAGCTGCTGATGTGAAAGTAGAGGGAGTAAATGGATGGGGTCTCAATGAAGCTGAAGGATAGCTGTGGTGGGAGTAGCTGAATGATGAAGCTGTATCTCTCATCACGTCCTGGCTGGCTACCAAGAAACACTTAAAGTCTGAACATTGTGGCTGCTAAGCAGGCAAAGTAGGCTAAGAAGGCAAAGTGAATAGGCAAAAAAAAATTGGTGGGATATCAAGCATAATAGCAGAAGACAAAGGTGTGTGATAGGTGGATGCTATTGAGTCAGAATCAAGTAGAAGAGACAGAAGAGAACTTCAAAAAGTAATGGGAACCTTCCTGCTTCTGAGTAGGATATACTAGAGGTGGGTAGCAGCAGAGCATTTCCTCACTCTGACAACTATGGATAGCAGTTGGATTTTAAAATATCGCAGAAGAGCCATAAAAAGGCAGATTAAAAAGACTGATAGTACCAAGTGTTGGTAAGGAAGTGGAACTCTTATTCATAGTGGGTGGGAATGTGAATTGATAAAACCACTTTAGAAAACTTCAACTGTAACTGTGAAAGGTAAATATATGTCTGCCTTATGACTCATCAATCTTATTCCTTGACATATGCCCAAGAGAAGTGAAGACATATACCCACAAAAAGATATGACATGAATAAGAATATTCATTGCAGCTTTATTTGTGACAGCCTCAAACTGGGATGAAAGAAGCCAAACTGCTATGTCCATGCCGTGGAATACCATACAGCCATAAACAGTATGGCTTAGTAAAGCAAAAATGTGGATGAATCTCAAAGACAGTGTGCTGGTCTACAGAAGGCAGATGTGAAAGAATGAGTGTTGTGTGATTCCATTTATGTGAAGTTCAAGAACAGGAAAAACTAAGTGATGATTCTAAAAGTCAGGATAATGGTTATGTTTCTGGGAGGGTTTGGGGGAAGGAGTGTGAGGAAATATTCAGGGGGATAGAAATGTTCTGCATCTTGGTCAGAGAGGAATTGTATTCTGAAAGATCCAGGGGAGGAAATATCAGTCAATATTTTTTTTTTTAAAAAGAGTAGATTTTGCTTTTTAACCCAATCTGAAAGATTTTTAAAATATATTTTATCGATTATGCTATTACATTTGTCTTATTTTTTTCTTCCCTTTATTCTCTTGTGCCCTGTACCCCCCTCCCACCAGCATTCCCCCACCTTAGTTCATGTCCATGGATCCTATATATAAGTTCTTTGGCTTCTCCATTTCGCATACTATTCTTAACCTCCCCCTGGCTATTTTGTAGCTTTTTATTCCCTGTACCTTTCCCCCATTCCCCTCCCTCTCCCCCTCCACACTGGCAACCCTCCATGTGATCTCTTTCTGTGAATCTGTTCCTATTCTAGTTGTTTGCTTAGTTCGTTTTAGATTTAGTTTTAGTTTTTTTTTTTTTTTTTTAGGTTTGGTTGTTGATATTTGTGAGTTTGTTGTCATTTTACTGTTCGTATTTTTGATAATCTTCTTATTCTTAGATAAGTCCCTGTAACATTTCATATAATAAGGGCTTGGTGATGATGAACTCCTTTAACTTGACCTTATCTGGGAAGCACTTTATCTGCCCTTCATTCTAAATGATAGCTTTGCTGGATAGAGTAATCTTGGATGTAGGTCTTTGCCTTTCATGACATCGAATACTTCTTTCCAGCCCCTTTTTGCCTGCAAGTTTCTTTTGAAAAATCAACTGATAGTCTTCTGGGAACTCCTTTGTAGGTAACTGTCTCCTTTTCTCTTGCTGCTTTTAAGATTATCTCCTTATCTCATTATGCTAAGCGAAATAAGCCAGGCAGTGAAAGACAAATACCATATGATCTCACCTTTAATAGGAACCTAATCAACAAAACAAACAAACAAGCAAAATACGACCAAAGACACTGAAATTGAGAACAGGCTGACAGTGACCAGAGAGGAGAGGGAAGGGAATTTCAGGTGAAAAGGGTGAAGGGTTTGTAATTGTAGGAACAATTATAAAGGACACATGGATAATAACAGGGGTTGGGTGGGGGTGGAAATGGGAGGGAGGTGGGGAGGGCTGGGAGTTGGGCTGGGGGGAAAGTCAGAAAACTGTACTTGAACTCAATAAAATTTAAAAAAAGATTATCTCCTTACCTTTAATCTTGGGTAATATAATTATGATGTGCCTTGGTGTGTGCTTTCTTGGGTCCAACTTTTTTGGGACTCTCTGAGCTTCCTGGACTTCCTGGAAGCCTACTTCCTTTGCCAGATTAGGGAATTTCTCCTTCATTATGTTTTCAATTTCTAGCTTTTCCTCTTCTCCTTCTGGCACGCCTACAATTTGGATGTTGGGACATTTAAAGTTGTCCCAGAGGTTCCTAAGCCTCTCCTCATTTTTTTTTTTTTTTTTTGAATTCTTGTTTCTTCATACTGTTCTGGTTGAATGTTTATTTCTTTCTACTGGTCCAAACCCTTGATTTGAGTCCTGGTTTCCTTCCCTTCACTATCGGTTCCCTTTATTCCTTTATTCCTTTATTCCACTTTTCATAGCTTTTACTTTTTCCTCTATTTTGTGTTCATACTCAACTATTTCCATGAACATCTTGATTACCAGTGTTTTTTGAACTGTGCATCTGATAAGTTGGCTATCTCTTCATCACTTAGTTATATTTTATCTGGAGCTTTGAACTGTTCTTTGATTCGTGCTATATTTTTTTGGTCTCAGCGTGCCTGTTACATAAGGGGTGGAGCCTTCGGTATTGGCCAGGGTGAGGCAACCTACGTAGCTGCATTGTGGCGCTATATGTGGGGAAGATGTCCGAGAGGGAACAATGCTGCTTGCTCTACTCTCAGCTGGCTTTCAGTCATTTCCTCTGCTACTCACAAGCAAATTTGGGCCCTTCTGGTGCTGATTCCCAGGTGGGTGGGTTTGTGTATGTCCTAGGCCCCTGTGGGTCTCTCTAATGGACTCTCCTGTGAGGCTGGGAATTTCTACTGTTGCCCCAATCCCCACAGGTTTTTCCGGTCAGAGGTTTTGAGGTTTTATTTTCCCATGCTGGAGACCTGGGTCGCATGGTCTGTTTCACTCCCCACGTGCTCTTTTTGGTTTATCTGCACACAAATGTGGGACCACCTGCTCCACCAGTTGCTGCTTTGCCTCGTCCTCCAGCTGCCACCTTGCTGCGGGTCCTCTCCCCCGCTGGCTGCTGGTCTCTGCCCCTCCTACTGGTCTGGATGAATGTTTCTTATTTAACTCCTTGGTCGTTGGACTTCCATACAGTTCAATTTTCTGGCACTTCTGGTTGTTTTTGTTTTTAAATTTGTTGTCCTTCTTTAGGCTGTGTGTGGAGGCACAGTGTATCTACCTATGCCTCCATCTTGGCCAGAAGTGTGAATGGTCCCAACCTGACAATCTTAACGAAGTTTATTTACCCTCTTGACATTTATTTTGATTATTGATACATTTGATTTTATTCCTATTATTTTACAATAAATTTTTTGTTTTTCTTTGCTATATTTTATGCTGTATTTTTTGTATTTTTTTAATCTAAGTTGAACAAATTTTTTGTTAACCCTTTTTTTATAATTTGGAACTTCTACTACTCATCTGAAGCCTTTAAACACACATATCTAAACCTATATTTTTCTATTAATATAAAAAAATAAGTAACAACCAAGCGACATCCTATTCTCTTTGCCAAAAATTACTTTTACCTGAGTTTTGTTGAACAAACCTAGAACCTAGCTTTTTTTTTTTCATATAATGTGTCATTATTACTTCAGGAATTGTTTCTTAAGAATTACATTATGATTCACAACATCATTATCATTAAGTTTAACTACAATATATATTTCACTGCATCACTCTACCCCTATTGTTTTTATATTTTGTCCTCCCCAATTCTAGCTGGAGTATTTGCTAAGTAATTTGAGCATATAGGTGATATACCTGTTGAGTCTGTGAATATAAATCTCTAGTGTCATAATCCTTTTCCTTCTGAAAATTGTTGATTATCCTCAATAGAAAGTTGGTTGAGGGGAGGGTTTAGCTCATTTGCTGAGACCTCATCTTTCCTTATTATTCAATTTTATTTCTGCTTTCTAGTATATATTTTCTGTTTAGTCAAGCTCCTACTTTATCTCCATAAATACAACATTTGTTCCTATTTTAAACCTTTCCAGTATTGTTTTCCTTTTTAAATATCCTCTCTCCTTATGTCAACCTACACCATTTTATCTATTTTTTGAATCATATCTAAAATTCTACTTTTTCCATTTACCCCAGTTCATATTAATTCCCCTTCCTCATCACATTTATTATCTCTGCCATATGTTTTTGTACTTCCTAGAATTCTAGAATTTTATATCTGGAAGAGATCTAAGAAACAAAATCCAACTCCCTAATTTTTCAGATTGAAAAAGAGGTGGTCAGGAAGCTACATTTGTAACCCAGATGACCCCAAGTCTTCTGGCATTCTGGGGCTACCCTTTAACACCTAGATAAAATAGTTCTCACTCCTCAATCCCCAAATAGTCCCAGAAGTCCTCCCTTAAAAGTTCTCGTGCTCTGCTGATCAGGGTTGCAGCCAGCGTCCCAGCCGTCGCCCTGGGCTCTGCTGGGAGCCATTTTTGTCCTCACTGGTCATGTCACTGGAAACCTACAAGTGCCGCCAGCCTGGTGTGTACGGCAGACTTTGACTGAAGATTTGTCTCCAAAAAGAGTCTAAGAGGTTTAAGAATGAGCAACACGACTTACATAATTCCTATCATTTCTAGTGTAAAGTTAGACATACACAAGCGGCAGCTTTAATTTGGGTGTTAGGTGATGCTGCCCTAAAATCCAACAGCTGTTTCCCCTCCAGGAGGAATTTTTGTCCCAGCCGTGTCCTTTCAGGTCATTGCTTACCGCTGTCTTCTCTATCTTCTTCACTCTCCCAGCCTCACACACATACGTTTCCCTATTCCCAGTGATCTATCTCTCCATCTTGTACCTATAACCAAGCATCAATTTTTGTTATGTCCCAGAACACAATAAGCTGTCCATTTAGGAAGGGCCAACACAAAGAACCAGCTAAAGCTTTGGAATTCAATTTTTTTTTTCTTTAACTTAAGCAGAACTTCCTCCTCCACCAGTCTCTGGAAATGGAAGAAAATAGTGTAACAATTTACTTTCTCCTTGATGAAGGAAGTCCGTAGGTGTCATGAGTTTGTTACTGTTCATCTCAGCTGCACGTGAGTTCTCACGGTCTCCCAGCAGGATGCAGGTCTTCCTAGAGTCTTGGGTTTTTTTGTTTGTTTGTTTGTTTGTTTTAATCTTTACAGACTGAGAAAAAATCCTTACCCAAGGGTATGTTTATTGATTTTAGAGAGAGGGGGAAGGGGAAAGAGAGAGAAACATCACTCAGTTGCCTTCTGTACACACCTGAACTATGGACCAAACGTGCAACCTAGATATGTGCCCAGACTGGGGTCGAACCTGCAACATCTTGGTGTATGGGATGATGCTCCAACCAACTGAGCCACTGGGCCAGGGTCCTATACTTTCCTTCATACTGTATTACCATTTCATCTGTTCCAGATTTCATCCAATTTTACATTTTTATATGTTGTTTTCTATTGCTTTAAATTGTTTTACATACGTAATTGCTGCCTTCCCAGAAAGAATGTAGTGGTCAGAAAGCAGGCACTGCTTATTGAGACCGTCAGGGCATCCAGTATATACAGGTGCTCAAGGATTCTTGTGTATTGATTAAGCATTATACTAACATATGTTATTTAATGAGTATCTATTATGTGCCAGACAATGTGCTCAGTGCTTTACATACATGATCTCTAATTCTCTCCTTAATCCTTTGAGAAAGGCATTATTATACCCATTACAGAAAAGGAGACTGAAATTTTGGTGGCTTCAGTAACTTTTCTGATTCCACCTGGCTAAATTGAGAGACCAAGTCTGCCAGATCGCCAAACGCTTTGCTCTTTCCACCGTCCCAGGTATTCCAGAGCTGTCGTGTTGGTGGCTGTCTCTGTATTAGGAATGTGGGGTTTTTTTAATAAAAGCTTTACAATGCACTTAGTGGGAAGTGACCACACTTCTTTTTTGGAAGATTCTGTTATTCTTGAAGTCTTAATACACCATTCATTTTTTATGTGCTTTTAAAGCTCAAAGGTGAACCTGATACTTTTCTCTCTGCATTTCAGTTAGATCCATTAGTAACTGAAAGCAAAAATGTAGCAATTGTGGTGTTAATGCTTAATTCTCCAGAAGAAGAAATTTTGGCCAAAGCATGTAAAGCCATTTGTAAATTTTCTTTAAAAGGTTTGAATTTCTCAGTTTATCTTTCTATTTCATTAGTTGCTTAAAATATTTACTATGTAAGGGACACTTGTCTCCCCAGTCTTTAACTTGCTTCCAGTCAGATGAGTTCTTTCAGACAACCAGGTATCATTTAATGCATTACCTGAAGGTGATGTCTCTCCCTAAGTGCCTAACTTAATCTGAAGGAGTCTTTTTGTCACTGAATAGAAGAGTCATTCTGAAGATTTTATTGTAGTTTTAAAAATTGTAAATAGTACAGGAGGTGAAAGAACTCCCAGTGGTCAAAGCCAAAACAATTATAGCAACAAAATATAGTAGTGTTGGATTATAACCCAAAGTAGAAAATAATATCATGAGTCTATACTTCAATAAATAAATGATTAAGTAGATGAATGGGAGAGAAAAGCCAGATTTCCCATGCAGGAGAATTCCCAATAACTTATGGAGATACTCTGCCCTTAAGAAGGCAAAATATAACTGTTTCAGGTGTGGGCTGTGCACAGTGACTTCTTTCCAAAGAGTCCAACATGGAAATGGGGAAAAATGAATAGGTTTATCATGGAGAAACCTGACAGAACCACTTCTGCCAGGTGGCCGAAATCAATCAGCAGTGCTAAATCTTGTTGATAATCCTGTAACTAAGTCAATGGCCTTGACACAATATAAGGAAAATGGCACTTCTGTGTTATTTCCACCCCTCCAAATCCGTAACCCCCATCTAATTATGATTTTTTAAAAAGTCAAATTCCCATTCAGGGACACTCCACAAATACCTCGCCAGTGCCCCTCAACACTGGCACAGCCACCAAAATAAGGCAAGTCTGGGGAACTCCCGCAGCCAAGTGGGGCTGAGGACAGGTGAGGACAGGAAGTCCTGGGAGACCCTGCACAGGGCCCTGGAGCAGGAGGAGAACATTAGGCTCAAACTAGGGATTCTGGATGAACTATTGATTTTAATTAATAATAATGTATCAACAATGGCTCATTAACCATAACAAATTACCTACTAATGTAAAATATTAATAATGGGAAACTTGGTGTGATATATGTGGGAACTCTTTATACTATCTTTTTACTAAAACTGTTGTAAAAAGTAAAGTTTGTTAAAACATGGTAAATTTTACAAATTAGATTCTATTGAGAGATTTATTCATAGAAGATTTACAAACATAAGAGATGGTTATATTTTGGTTCATTCCAAATGGTGATAAAATTAGATTTTTATTATACGGCATATCATTTTAATCGGGACTATTTGAAGAGTTTAGTGTAACTTGGCATTTTTAACATGACCTTTTAAGCTAAGGAACAATTTCATTTTAAAGAAATGTTAATACGACATTGGCTGGAGACTTATATTTTGAACAACAAAATATTTGGTCAGCAAATGGTGAAATGCTCATGTCTCTGTGTCACTCTTGTCATCATTGGGAATCCGGACAAAAACCAGAGTGGTCTGGAAGGTATAGTCTGTGAGCAGATTATGTAGAACTCTGGGTCAATTCAGGGAGACATTGGATTATGCATCCGTAGTAGCATAAGTCTCATTCAGGCTTACAGAGTCATCATAAGTCATCTGGCTGTCTTATGTACCTAATTATATACCATCTTTTATGTGACATGTGATAAATAAGTAGGCATGTATTTTACGTTTAATCAATACAGAAGTTATTATAAGTCTGGTGTTTTGTACTAGCAGTATTTTCTGAAATAGTTTTTTAAGATAAATGATGGTACTTTGCCTTCTGGCCAAGATGGAGGAAGGGATCAGATTTACCACCCCCCCCCAACTGAAACAACAAATAAAATAGACAAAATATATGAAGTAGCAGTTGGCAAAACACTACTAGACGATGAAGGACAGTGACCATTGAGAGGCCGGAAACAGAGGAAATACGTCCTTGACTTCCCGAGCTTACTGATTTCAGAGTTTCCAGGCCGCAGCACAAGTAGGGGCAGCTTGTGCAGAGCCTCCTGGACTCCGTGAATTGCGAAGGCAGAACCGAGAGCCCAAGGGGACAAAGACAGCTAGAGTTTTCGGGTTAGAGTCACAGAGAGGAACGAGCTGCACTGAGCGAGAACTTGAGAGATCTGCAGGGGGTCTCACTCAAGTATTCGCCCGCGTACTGATCAGCACGTACACGTGAGGGAGGCACTTGAAGGCAGACGAAGCACCCGACGGAATGAGTGGCGGCAGTGGCTGGGGCGCACACAGGGCCAGACGCAGTGCTCGTTCTCCGAGCCAGACTGGACAACCTCAAGCGGCGTGGACCTTCGTGCAGAACACACAGGGCTCTTGCCTCAGTGGTTGGAAGTAATGAGCCCCAGATTGAGCCTGTTCTGAAAGATCTGAGAGGACCAAATTTTTTCCAGGTAACTGTGTTCCAGAACAAGTTTCTAGAATACAAAAATATCCATTCCCCAAGTAGGTAAAATGCACAATGTCTGGCATCCAATAAGAAACTATCAGGCATCAAAAAGAAGCAGGAGAAAAACCCATAGTGAGGATATTAATCTATAGTAAATCAAAAGTGACCCAATATATATGTGACTGAAGTATCTGAAAAAGGCAAAGGACATAAAAAATATTTTAAAAATTAATGTCCAGAAATACCCCCAACTTGATGAAAACTCCAAGCACTGATCCGAGAACCTCATCAAAACCCAGCACAATGAATATGAAGAAAACTACACCAACTCACATGACAATCAAATTGCTTGAAACCAGTGATAAAGAGAAAATGTTAAAAGCAGCCAGAAAACAGCCCTGGCCGGTGTGGCTCAGTTGGCTGGAGTGCTGTCCCACGAACTGCAGGGTTGCAGGTTTGATTCTCGGTCAGGGCATATGCCTGGGTTGCGGGTCTATCCCCCGTTGGGGTGCGTATGGGGGGCAGCTGATCGATGTTCCTCTCCCACATTGAGGTTTCTCTCTCTCTCCCTTACTTTCCCTCTCTCTAACATCAATGAGCATGTCCTTGGGTGAGGAACTAAGATAAGGATGACAGATTTATCACCGCTAATGATACAGGCAAGAAGTCAGTGGAGTAACATCTTTAAAGTACTAAAGGAAAAATAAAAACTTTCAATCTACAAAAACAGAAACTCAACAAAAAATTTTTTCAAAAACCTGAAATAAAGTCCTTTTCGGACATCCAAAAGCTGAAGCAGTTCATTGCAGGCAGGGCCACTGCTGGTCGCGGTAGAGTAAGTAGTTCAGGCAAAAGCAAAATGAGACAGATGAAAATGTGGATCTACACAAAGAGTAAAGGTAGAGTGCTAGAAATAGTAACATATAGGATATTTTTCTAATTTAAGTCAAAAAGCAAACTGGTTATTTTAAATTTTACCCTTTGTGACAGCGTGGATGGACCTGAAGAACATTATGCTGAGTGAAATACGCAGTAAGAGAAAGATAAATACCATGTGATTTCACTAATATGTGGAATTTATTGAACAAACTGAACTAACAAGCAAAATAGAGACAAACTCATAGAGAACAGGCTAATAGCTCTGTGGGAGGTGGTTAGGGGTGGAAGGATTGAGAAAAAAGAAAAAGGACTCGGACACAGACAATAGTGTGGTGATTTCGAGGGGGAGGGTGGTGAGTGGAGGTGGAAGAAGATATAAGGGAGATAAACGGTAATGGAAAAAATACAATAAAAATAAACTAATAATAATAATAATAATAAAAGTAGTTATTATCCCTAAAGGATTAGGTTCCTTGCCCAAAGTCATGCAGGTGGTTATTAGCAGAATTTAGACTGGAGCCAGAGTTAGAACTGTACTCTCTGACTCCTAGTTGAGTAAACTTTTTATTCACCAAATCTTTCACGATCCTTAACATTAGTGTGCATTCTAACTCAGGTTCTCCTTCTAAACGATATTGGGGGAGAATGCACCTCATTTGGAAAGGAGAATTATAATTTCCTTTTTATACTTATATTTTCTAATTTAATGTCTAGGTCTCTATGATATTTTCCAGCTTACTTTGTTTTTCTATTATTCATTTTATTTTGTGTTCTTATCTTCTAATATACGAGGAGTTTATAATCTGTGAAGCCCTCCAAATTGGTTGCAAAATTTTTCTGAGCAGATTTATAAATTGAATTTCATAAGTTTTTAAAGAAGTCTCTGGCCTCCAAATATAAAGAATTATTGTTAGTTTTGGGTATTAAATGAGATAACCCTCTTATACCCGTCAAACCATACTCTGTGAGCTGCTGGGTTGGCTGTGACCGGTGCGAGGAAAGAGCTTTGCTGCCTTCAAGGTCTCCACTGAGTGCTTGAGTCTCAGGTATGCTGAATGAACTTCCAAGAGCTTTCTTTTGATTCTGTGATTTGGGTTAAAAAATAAACCTCCCCCAAAACACTTTTGGGATTAACTGAACTGACTTTCTGTTTGAACTGAGGACATGGATAAAACACATGGTATCCTCAACTGCTTGTGAAGTCCTTTTTTGTTAAGAGAGCCAACCCATTAACACCTATTGCTTCACTGTTCACACATGTCCATGGGAACTTGGAACAAAGAATGAGCAACTAGTCATTTGATCTAAATGAAAAGTCATGTTTCCAGAATAATCTGTAAATAACTGCACCTCTGAAGCTATGCAGTTAATTTATTATCTTTGGTCATCTTAAAAATTATTATTATTATTATTATTTTTAGAGAAAGTGGGAGAGAAACATTGATTGGCTGCCTCTCTCACACCCCCAACTGAGGACCTGGCCCATAAGCCAGGCATGTGCCCTGACAGGGAATCGAACTGGCAACCTTTTGGTTCACAGGCCAGCTGTCAACCCACTAAGCCACACTAGCCAGTGCATCTTTGGTCATTCTTAAAAAAAACTTCTGCTTCTTCAGAAATTTGTATCTTCATATGGTTTATACGCATTCAATAATATCACTACGTTAATAGTGGATGAACCAACATAATGTCCCAACAGAATTCCAGGTTCTAAAAGGATTGCCATGACAACCATCTTTCCCTTTGGAAGTTGCAAACAAATTCTGTCTTCTCCTTCTTCTCCTTCTTTTTGTTGTTCTAGAGTGGTTGAGCTATGTGCCTATGCTAAGCCTGGGTCATTTGAGACAGGAACTTCAATTACTTAGTTAAACATTTTTATTAAAATGGAGCTGCTGTCTTCTTCTACCTGAGAGTTGTATTTCCTCCAATGAGGTCACATAACAGAGACTCATTTAATGAAGTCAGTTAAAGAGAGATTTCATCAGGACCCTTGTGAGGGGAAGTAGCCTTTGAAGCCAAGACTTCACTTAAGGCAATCTGAAGATCTTGCCATCTTAGGAAAAGGTTGATGTAAAAGAGTATACAAGGTCAAAGATAAATTAGATTGTCAATATTATACAACCAAAAATTGTAAATAAGAATGTAGGTAAAACAGATTGAATGAAGGTGTTGGGTTGGCCAAAAATTTCATTTTGTTTTTTCCATAAGATGGTTCTAGTAGTGCTTAGTTGTCTTTAACTTCATTTGAAACAATTTTGTTAGATTGTATTGTGACAGTTGTAATATCAGTGTGTATTTAAAAACCATCAAAATTGGTGAATTTTTGTGTAGCCATTCTAATACTGAAGATGGAAGAGGATATGCAACAATTCTGAAGTATTATGCTTTATTATTTCAAGAAAGATAAAAGCTCAACTGAAATGCAAAAAAAAATTTGTGCAGTGTATAGAGAAGGTGCTATGACTGACTGAATGTGTCAAAAGTGGTTTGCAAAGTTTCTTGGTACTATTGACATTTTGTTCAAGTAATTCTCTTCTGTGGGGCTGTCTTATGCATTGGACAATGTTTAGCAGCACCATGGCCTCCAACTGCTAGAAGCCAATAGCGGGATACAGCTGACATACTCAAAATATCCAAATCAATAAAGTTACTGGTGAAAGTGAAAAATGTGTCTTTTATTTTATGGAAAAAATGTAACGCACTTTTTGGCCAACCCAGTACTCCAGGAAGTAAGGTGCTGGCATTTGTGCAACACCGTAAGATGGAAGGTGTCACACTGTTTAGCTAGAACATGTTCGTGTGACCCAACTACAAGTTGGAGTTTCTATTCAGCTGCCATATCAGAGCGTTCTCTGTTGAGAAAGAAGGGGTCAGAGATCAACATTGTGTATAAAGTGATGGAAGCAGCAGCTTATCCATTGTTTTTACTGAATTAACCTCAAGAAAAGAAAGGTTCTCTGAATAATCTGATGTCAAAAAGAAGAATAGGAAATTGATCAATGATGCCATCAATTTACAAGTGCTGCCAGTGAATCAGAATTGTCCATTGAGCCATAAGGAAATGGCTTAGTGGATGGACCTACAAGATCTGTTGCTGAACAGATTTGGGCCAAACTCATATTTCGAAGGGAATTTCATGGCACGGAGAATATTCTGATGACAACTTTCAACTCATCTGAGCAGACCAAGGCATGGTGTCACACACAGTGCCCCAAGGTGGCCCTTCCTCGGGGGAGCAGATCCTCCCTGCAGAGAAGTGAGAGGAGCAGAGAAACGTGCACAGAGCGTGAACCTTCTTCACCTCATGGTCAGTGGTGCAGCAGGAACTTTGAAGTACATGGAAGGTTATTTTGTGTGCTAACTGGGGACTGTACTGGGAGATCTAAAAGCCCGGAGATATTTTTCTTCCAGCATGTAAAGACAGGACACTTTGGTGTGGCCTTTACAAAAATCGTTCCGAGCAATGCACACTGGACTGAGGAGAGAAGAGAATGCCAATAGGTTCTTCCAGAGGGTGCACACCTCCACAGTCCACTGGGACACCTGCAAGGATCAGAGTATTGCGAAAGGCTGTTATTTCTTAACCTGTGGAGGTAATGCACTTATTATAAGTGAGTTTCAACTATAAAATAATGTCCTCCTCCTCGGGACACAACACTTCCCAGAAGCTCGATTATTCTTTTGTACTTCAAGACAATTCACATCCATACAGCTGGCTATAATTTTGGGGGCTCTGGTTTAGCCATTTTGAACAGAAACAGCTAAGTTGAAGAAGGGCCACGTTCCTGAATCCCACAGGAAAAGGTGTCTAATAAAAGTCAAGAATACCCAGCAATTAATAAGGAAGAATTCACCTAGCAACCCATCTGCTTTGGCTGCTGCAAAGTGAAATTTTCCAAAATTTTGATAATGCTAATTTTGGCTTTTGGACAAAGATAATTGACCAAGAAGAAAAATTGCAAAACTAAAGTAGAAGCTATGCTTTATTTCTCAGAAAGGGGAGTTATGGACGCCAAAAAGGAAGCAGGGGCATACCGGTCTAGCTTTAACTAGGCTCATGTAAAGAATACAAAAGTGAATTTAAAAAGTCAAAGTACTTGTCTTTAAGCATTTTTTGGCATATTTGATAATAAAATAAAATGAAAACAAGATGTATTGCCCTGACTGGTGTGGCTCAGTTGGTTGGGAGTTGTCCCACAAAGAGAAAGGTCACCAATTTGGTTCCCAGTCAGGGCACATTACCTGGGTTGCAGGTTCTGTCCCTGGTAGGGGATGTACAAGAGGCAACTGGTCTATGTTTCCCTCCCACATCGATGTTTCTCTCACTCTCTTTATCCTTCCCTTCCTCTCTCTTTAAAAAAGTAAATAGATAAAATCTTAAAAAAAACCCAAGATGTGTCAATCCAAACAAAGCTGAGGATCATTTTTATGTGTATTCTGTATAAGTTTTCTTGAAATCAAGACATAAAAACATTGTCCCAACAAAGCAAAAAAAGAATTACTACTACATAACAAACAAGTATAGGACACAATTTTTTTTGTATGTATTCTAGGCACATTTTGTAGCTTTATGCTTATTTTTTGTAGTGGTTTGGAAGGTACAGTAATAGTTCAGTGATCACGGAGCAGGGGCTACAGTCTGCCTGGCATCGGACCTGGTGTGACACCTGGCCCCACCATTTGCTTGCAGTGGGGTTCTGAGCCTCAATTTCCTTATCTGTAAAATTAAATAGTAATGGGACATATCTCATATGGGACTAGTCAACAGGCATGGTCATTATTATCATTGTTATTAATAACCATTAATATTTTGTTTTTTCTGTTGTAGATGATGTTAAAAATTGTTAAGAGAATTAGATGCCATGAATTCTGTTATTGCTCAGCTTGCTCCAGAAGGTAAATTGGCATTCTATATGTATTTTTTAAAATGGGACTGGTGTATTTTCCACATTTGATTGCACTACTTACTGAAAATAGTTTATGGAATAGTAATTGTGAATTGTCATTAAAATCTCTCCAACCAAGGTGGGCTCCAACCAAGGTAAGATTTCTAGAGCTTTGGCTTTTAAAACATGCTTTAAAGTAATGGTTGAATTGGCATTTAACAGAGTTGTGTTATTTATTTTTGATATGCAGAAGAAGTAGTTATCCAAACATGTCTGCAGAGTACACCAGCAAAGTGCAAATACTTGGACACGGCGGGTTAAAACCTCTCATCAGACTGCTGAGCAGCCCAGACCCAGGTGTGAAGAAGAATTCTATTGAGTGCATTTACAACTTGGTCCAGGTAAGACTAATTCCTAAAAATGTGTCCTGACCAAAGCTGATTATAGAATTTGATTTTCCACTGAAAAACAAAAACAAAAAGCTTAAAACTCACCAATTTTGATTAATCAGTTCTTTTTGGTACTTTTTAGCAGTGATCTTTCAGAGATAAAATAAAGGAAGTTTAGTGTAAGTTTTTTTCAGTTTTCACATTTTATAAGTATTTGTCTCCCATGAAAGGGTATTTTAGAATTGTATTTAAATTTTAAATAATTAGAGTGGTTTAGAAATTAAGGTGGGATTATTCTAGATAAAATGTATTTCCTCTGAAACAAGAAATCTAATATTCACATTGAAGTAGGGTTAACCTGGGCCATTACCTACTGATCTAACCTTGTGATCTAAGCACATTGGGTATAATACATGCCCTGGTCAGTGTATCACAATTTTGGAACAGGCTTATGTACTGGGGAAGCCTAGTGAGCTGAGTATGCTGAACAGAGCTCCTTGTTCACAACTGCAAGATGTGACCTCACTGTGCTGCTTTCTTTTGTAATGGAAACTGACCACCTTCTCCTCCACAATCTGTCTTGTCTTTCCTTGTCCCCCACCACTGCCCCACCTCCCAACCCAACATTCACACCCTCACACCCACAGCAGGTCAGCCCCCAGCACTATGGACAGGCGACTCTGCCTCTTTTTCTGCTCAAGTTCCTGAACAATTTCCACGCACAGATGATCAACTTTAGGTCATTTGAAAATACAAAAACACCACTGTAAGTAGCCAGCAGTAGAGTGTGCAAGGAAGAAATGGCGAAGCAGAGGTGAGAGAGGGTTCATTGAGAGGCAAACTGTCTAGACAAGCCATATAGAAAAGAGACCAATAGGCTCGTACCAAAGGCAGCAAAAGCTTACACTCCTGGCCTTAGCAGTCCTTGCCACTGGGCCGGGCACTGACTAGTTTTACCCTTAATCCTCCCCACAAAAGACATCCTCAAGAAGCAGCTCAGCCTTGTTTCTCTTCTCTGGTTACTTAAGGCTCACCCTTATCCAGTAGGCCAAAATAATCCTCCAAGCACGTTTGTGTTTTACACCCCCAAACTCTTTACAGCTCTATTTCCCTATTTTTATTTTTATAAAAGAGAAATGAAAAGACATTACCTCCACTATTCTTCACAACAGAAGCACTAGTTAATTACAGTGCATTAATTTCCTAGGACCACAAAGTGGGTGGTTTCAAACACAGGAATTGATTCCCTAACAGCTGTGGAGGCTGGAAGGCCGACATCAGGGCGTCAGCAGGGCCATGCTCCCTCTGGGACTCTGAGTAGAACCGATCCTTGCCTCTTCCCAGCCTCTGATGGCGGCCGTCACTCCTTGGGATCACTTGGTTTGCAGCTGCAGCACTGCAATCTCTCCCTCTGTCGTTTCTCTCTCTTTTTTTAAAGACAGCAATTTAATAAGGAACCATTGAGTACCCACCCTACTCCACTAGGACCTTCCTTACATCTGCAATGACCCTGTTTCCAAATAAGGTCACATTTTGAAGCACTGAGGGTTCGGGCTTCAACCTATACTTTGGGAGGATATAATTCAACCCCAAACACACAGAAACCTAAAATTTTTTTGTCTGAAGGAAGCTGAATATTAGCAGTTGAAGGATGGATAGAGGAAAGTTAAGATGGAAATGGGACCTTTTCCACCTTTAATACTATTTTACATTTACCATGTTTTCATTTAAAATGTCAGATTTAGGGAGATTTCCACGGCATTTTGTCTCCTTTTCTGCATTGCTCAGTCTAACCAACCTCCCCGCCCCCCACCCCACTCACACACATGAAATTGCAGTCACACAGTGCAGAGCAATTTGTCTAGCCTCTAATGACCCCTTGATGTTGTAAATGTCCTAAATAAAGGTCATGTGTCTGAGCTAAGCCTGATGTGCATTTCCATGCACAGGGCCTGCTAATAGCACTGCGTGCATAGGAGCATTTCATGGACAATCCATCTGAGTGAAGATAAGGAACGGATGCCATCAATTCATTTTATCAAATACTATTTGAAACAGGACAGAGAGTATGAAAAGAATTTCATTATGCATAGCTTTTGTTGTAACACCATTTATAGTAATAAGAATCTGCTGCATAATAAAGAAACAATTGATACTGCAAAAGTCATACATCATGTTTATTTCCTATTATTGACAATGTCTGCATAGTTGAAATGAATGTTTTGGTTTTGTCAATTGACAATTTGCTTACCTTTATTTGTGAGTTATTTTGGAAAGGACTGTGGAATAAAAGATTTGAAAATTTTAACTTAGGATATTCTTTGTTAGAAAATAGAAGTTCTCCATTCTTGAGACTATATTTTGCTTTAAAAATTGCTTATTTGCTCATTTGTATTTCATGGCAGGATTTTCAGTGCCGAGCTCCGCTGCAAGAACTGAATGCAGTCCCTTCTATACCAGAGCTCTTGAAGTCAGAATACCCAGTGATCCAGTTGTTGGCTCTCAAAACCTTAGATGTCATTGCAAATGATAAGGGTTCACGAGCGATGCTAAGAGACAGTCAAGGAATGGACCACCTTATTAAGATCCTGGAAACTAAGGTATTTATAACATTTATTCAACTGTCTATTAGAAAATGTATCTCTCTTAAATATTGTTATAAAATGTGAATTGTAGAATACTTTTTAAAATGAAATTTTATTACATTTAAGCATGGCACTAAGTATAGTGGACTAATTTGCTTGTTGATACATAGTTTATCAGCATGATTAAATCAGACTAATGATAAAGGCCATTATAAAATAATTTTTTAAATCTTCTGAAAGGTTTCTCAAAAAATTAAAAGTAGAACTACCATATGACTCAGCAGTTCCACTTCTGGGTATTTCTCTAAAGAAAATGAGAACACTAACTCTAAAAGATATACGTACACCTGTGTTAATTTTATATATACATACATAATTATATTTATATATGCTATGGAATATTATTCAGCCATAAAATAAGAATGAAATATTACCTTTTGCAACAACATGATTGGACCTGGAGGGTATTATGATGTTTGAAATAAGGCAGACAGATAAAGACAAATACATATGATCTCACTTATACTAGGACTCTATAAAAAAAACAACAACAAGAAAACCAAGCTCATACAGAAAACAGAATGGCAGTTCCCAGGTGGGGGTTGAGCAAAATGGATGTAAGGGTTCAAAAGATACAAATTTCCAGTTATAAAATGAAAACATCATGGGAATGTAATGTATAGCATGGTGATTATAGTTAATAATACTGTATTGCATATTTGAAAGTGGCTAAGAGAATAGATCTTAAAAGATATCATCACAAGAAAAAAAATTTTTGTAACGGTGTAAGACAATGAATGTTAACTAGACTTACTGTGGTGATATTTGTAATATACTTGAAATGAATATAAAAATGTTAATATGGCAATTATACCTTAATTAAAATCTTCTGGTTTAGAAGATTTAAGGTTTTTAAATTATTCTTTATGATCTTCTTCATGAATTCCTGAAATGGCTAGAATTAGTCTTTTAATCTTGGTCTGCCATAGGTTTCTCTAGGGTAAAACAAGAAGAATAATTTATCCTGTATTATGGAAGGTAATCTTGCTTTACTCAGTCTACTGATTTAAGTATTAATTTCATCTAAATAATTAAATTTTTGAGATCTGGAATCATGTCTGGTCAAACATCCGCACACTGTGGCCGGGCCAAGTCAAAGCGCAAATTAACCATCGCAGGTGCGCTCCTGCCGGTTTGGCACCAACGCACATCTCCTTAAATCGCAGTCCATCTCCACATAGACAGTAGCAGGGTCCCACTGCGGCCTCACATGACGCGGATACCTGTGTACAACTGGAAATGCGCCGGCACTTCCCCAGAATAGGGGGCAAAGTCCTCGGAGGACGTTCACTCTTCTCCTTGATATCCCGTAACTTAAATACTCTCATGTAAAATAACAATGCTTAAATACCAGTTCATAAAGTCATACCTCTTATGTTATGTAAGGGAATAAGAGAGGGCAGAAATTAAAGATGTATGTACACACATTCATAACAAAATAAGGGAGAAATATTCATGACAATTACAGCCTCATTTCTACGACTGGTCATGTGGTCATAGTTGGTATTGAGAACCACCTTCTTCCAGTACTCCTCCCATATTCCCTTTACCCTCAGCAAGTACCTTGGCTCATCTTAGTTCTTTGCTTGGTGGAGTGACCCACATGTCATTCCTGAAGGGTCTGGCCATCAGTAGTCTGCCTGGGTTGGGTTCCTGTAGCTTTCCATCTGCTTTCATCACAAGGCATGACAGTACTAGGAGACTCCCCAAGGGATGTCCTGTTTCCTAGATAAACTCTTTCTTACTTCTACTGTGGAGGAGCAGTCCAATTCCCCTTGGTGGTAGGAATCGGTCACCCACCCAACACAGAAACTCCCTTTGCCTATTGATTTAGAGGCATAAGGAGCCCAAAGTGGCCAGGTGGCAATCTGTTTTGTTTTGTGTCTCCTGGTAGAAGCATTTTTCTCTTTAGAACTAAGACCTCTAGATCACCAGAACATAAGGTCACCGAGACAGGAAGCAAAAATTTTGTTAGTGGGTCACTAGAGGTAATAATAATTGGTGTCACTCCCATTTCCACCCCTTGATTCCTGGGCCCGTGAACCCCGGCTGTGGGAGAAACAGCATCATGTATTAGATGCTGATTCAGAACCTATATAGCCTCCTGGAGAAGCTGGCCCTGGACCTACAAGATATTGCCACCTAGCTGGCCCTGTAACTGAATCGTAAAAAGGTCATTCTATCAAGCCAGCTGCTTTAGGATGATGTGGACCAGGGTAAGGCCAGTGACCTCCACGAGAATGGGCCCACTGCCACGCTGCTTTTGCAGTGAAGTGAACTTGACCAGAAGCAATGCTGTGTGGAACACCATGATGGTAGCGCATCCTTTCTGTGCTTCTCTCTCTTTAAGGATCCCCACCTTACATTTCTAGCTCAGGAAAGGCTGCAGTTTTCCACTGCTATGGGGATTTGGGAGATTCCTCAGGCAAGAAAGCCACACACTCATAATACTTCCCTCTACCAGTTGGAGATTTTAAGGAAAATTCACTTTTCATCTGTCTGCTTTTTCAAAAAGTATTTTCTTCAGATTTTAAAATTGTTGTCAGTAGAAGGTTGTATAAGCACCTCCACTTTGATATCATTGCTGCAAGTTTTCGGTAATTATTTTTATCTACAAAACACTTTGGACTAGGGGAAATGAGAAAAGACGGGGCAAATGGTCAGGGAGAGTGATGCTATGTTAATAAACAAAACTGTTTCCTTGGGCTTCTGTCCCCACAAAATGGGTTACATTATCTACTAAATGACCTTCGTTCATGTGTAAATTTGGAAAGTATAAATTTCTTTTAGGACAACTTTATAAAGCTGTGTTTCCTTTTATTATTAGGAACTGAATGACCTTCATACAGAAGCACTTTCAGTGACAGTCAATTGCCTTGTAGATATGGATACTATGGTGCTGATTCAACAGTGTTCTTAAGGAGCTCTTAGCATTTGCAGAAAACTCTACAGTTCCTAATATTTGGAAGAATGCAGCAAAAGCAATTACTAAAGCAGCTCATAAGCAAATCACATGTCTCAATTTATGTAGACTAAGCATACTGTATTCTTGATTTTGATTAGTTCTAGCAAACATGAGAGTATTTGTTTTTAAATTATCATTTCAGAACAGTGCTAATACTGACTATGTAAGCCCAAAATTCATCTCAATGTCAGTGAGTTAAGTAGAGATTGCTTTGTCAAGGATGTAATAAACTGAATATGATTTAATTATAACACTATCTTTTTCAAGTGATTCAATCCTAAATTAAGTTTTTAGCTTTTATTTCTCTTGATTTTTGGAATTATGCAGAATGTGTGCATTGCTTATGATCCTGAAAAAATTGTGTCAATAAATCCACATTTGGGATGATATCCACATAGTCATTTCAAACTCCAGCTGGAGTCAGTGCCATGCTATGGAGCTGTTGGAAATAATACGCTCCAACTGTATACATGACACAATTTCATTTCAGTGGCAAGCTAGGTTGACATAAATCTGTAAATTATGAGAGAGTAGTTTTATTACAAGCACTGACAATAAAATTTAATTTTAATTTAAAATTCAGTTTTAATTTATGCATATTTGGAGTATATGAATTAGTAAAAGATGTGACTATTTTCCCCCTTCCACATCACTCCTCATAAATGATAACAACTTTGACTAGTTTAAGTGATTTATATTCTAAACATATATACTCATACATGTCTATGTATTATTATGGGACACATTTCCTTTTCAACCCATACTGGATTTCTTCAAGGCAAAGTTTTAATGCAGTAAACCAAATTTCACTGTCCAGTACATAGCTGATATAGAGTGGACTTTTAAGTTAGATTACATGTGCCATATCTAAATATAGGCTGTAAAATTAAGGTTTCTAATATTGGCAAAAGCAGGCTGATTCAGTATTCTGCCCAATGGAACTAGACCTTATCATACCTGCTCAGTTTTGTTTTCTGTCACAGACTCTAGCTATTTGAGAACCAAAGACAGGACAGTGGGAGGACAGGGACAATGTCACCCCTAAAATTTTCACGTATCTCAACTTCTCTTTGGATTAGTGTGGCTGGGCCGTTCAAAGATTGTTTCGGCCCCTCTCAGGGTGGCGAGTTTCTTGAGTCTGTCACCCACATGTGACACAGCAGTGGGAAAGGCACTGCATGGAGAGTTCCTGGTATTTTAGTTCTGCTACTAATTCCGCTGCCGGCACCGCACTGACCTCGGTGCAGTGCTGTGAGTGAACTACAGCCTCTCTGGGCCTATTTATTGACTTATTTATTAATGATTATTGAGCCACCCTTGGAGTCAATAAAGCCGGAACAGGCAAGTAAACAGGCAATTGCAATGCAGTGTTAAATGTGATGATGGAAGGACAAGGTAGCTCAAGGGGGTCACCTAATGCAGACTTGGATCAGATAAGCCTTCCTGACTAGGAAGGACCTGTTCAGGCTAGAACCTGGAGTAGGTAATAGAAGGTGGCTGGGCAAGGAGCCCCTGGTGGAATGGGGGAGGGCCAGCAGTGCTCTAAGGGGCAGGAACAGTGTGTGTAGAGGCCAGAGAGGGGCAGAGCAGGGTGAGTTGTGGAACTGAAAGTTCTCAGAATGGTTAGTGAATGGAATGCAGCAGCAAACTGAGAGTTAAGGTTGTAGAAGTAATGGAAAGTCAAATGTTAATGACTGTTGTAAACCAAGTTAAAGACTTTGAACTTTATATTGATAGCAACAAAGATCCTTGAACTGACTTAGAGAGAGGAGAGGTTATTACAGATTTTCACTTTTTAAAGAAAGAGCACTCTTGTTGCAAAGTGGAGAAGAAATTAGAACTGTGCAGGACCAGCCTAAAAACCAGGAAGGGGATTGCTGGGGTGACCTAGGTGAGAGGTGAGGGTGCCCTGAAACAGACATGTGGTGCTTGGGATGGACTCAGAGGCAAGGAGAATCACCAGCACAGTGCTTGGCACACTGGACGGTCCATAATTGCTTGTTGAATGACATGTGCATTGGGGGAGGGAGTAGATGATGTCTAGGACAAGGCCAGGTTTCCAGTCTGGAAAACCAGAAGTAGAATGGTACACTCACAGAAATAGGAACTTTAAGAAGAGAAGCAGGTTTTGATTGAAGGAAAGGAAATGAGTTTAATTCTTTTATTTTTAAAGATTTATTTTCATTATATTTTAGAGAGAGGGAAAGAGAGGAGAAAGAGAGGGACAGAAACATTGATGTACGAGAGAAACATCAATCGGCTGCCTCCTGCATGCCCCCAAATGGAGACCGGGCCTGCAACCCAGGCATGTGCCCTGACGGGGAGTCAAACTGGCAACCTATGGGTCCACAGGCCAGTGCCCAACCCACTAAGCCACACCAGCCAGGCTTTATTATTATTTTAAACGGTGGTAAAAACACATAATATGAAATTTATCATCTTGATCATTTAAGTAACCAATAAGTAAATTCACTTAATGTCTTAGTAAATTCACATTGCGGTGCTGTCATCACTGCCATTTACCCGCGGAACTCTCTTCATCTTGCAGAACTGACGCTCCGTGCACACTGAACAGTAACGTCCCACTCCCCTCCCTGCAGCCCCTGGCAGCTACCATTCTGTCTCTATGATTGTGACTATTCTAAGTACTTGTATAAGTGGAATTCTATAATAATTTTCCTTTTTTCACTGGCTTATTTTACTTAGCATGGTGTTCTTAAGGTCTGACCATGTTATGGCATGTGTCAGAATTTCCCTCCTTTTTACAGCTGAATCATATTCTGTCGCATGTGTAGACCACATTTTGTTGATCCATTCACCCATCCATGGACATCTGGTTTGCTTCCACCTTCCAGCTATTGTGAATAATGCTATTATGAATATGGCTGTACAAATATCTCTTCAAGCCCCTGCTTTCAGTTCTTTGGGGTATATATCCAGAAGTAGAATTGCTAGGGCATATGGTGATTCTGTGTTTAGCACTTTGAGGAATTGCCATACTGTTTCCATAGTGGCCACACTGTTTTACATCCCCATCAGCAGGGCACATGGGCTCCAGTTTGTCCACTTCTCACCAACATTTATTTTTTTTAAGGTTTTGTTTGTTTATTTTTTTTAGAGAGAGGGGAAGGGAGGGAGAAAGAGAAGGAGAGAAACATCAATGTGTGGTTGCCTCTTACATGGTTCCCTCCGGGGACTGGCCTGCAACCCAGGCATGTGCCCTGAATGGGAATCGAACCGGTGACCCTTTGGTTCACAGCCCATGCTCAATCCACTGAGCTACACCAGCCAAGGCAACACTTATTTTTAATATTTTCTTTTTTATTGAATTTATTGAAGTGACATTGTTTAATAAAATTATACAGGTTTCAGGTGTACAATTCTATAATACATCATCTGTGTATTGTATTGTGTTTACTACCCTAAGTCAAGTCTTCTTCCATCACCATTTATCCCCCCCATAACCTCTTTGACCTGCTCCCACCAATTTTTTAATAGAGCCGTCCTAATGGGATGAAATGGTTATTTCACTGTT
Organism: Desmodus rotundus; assembly: GCF_022682495.2. Classification (NCBI taxonomy): domain Eukaryota; kingdom Metazoa; phylum Chordata; class Mammalia; order Chiroptera; family Phyllostomidae; genus Desmodus; species Desmodus rotundus. The sequence continues at coordinate 143,021,818 of NC_071390.1, forward strand.
TTGATTTGCATTTCCCTAAAATGACTAGTATGTTGAGCATCTTTTCCTTGTGCTTATTAACCATATGTATATCTTCTTTGGAGAAATGTCTATTCAAATCCTTACCCTATTTTTTAACCCAGTAGTCTATTTTTGTTATTGTTGTTGAGTTGCAGGAGATCTTTATATATTCTGATATTAACTTGTTATCAGACAAATAATTTGCAAATACTTTTCCCATTCTGTAAGTTACTTTTCACTCTGTTGATTGTGCCCTTTGATTCACAAAAGTTTTTTACTTTGATGTGGTCCAATTTATCTTATTTTTTTCTTTTTTACTTGTGCTTTGGGTGTCAAATCCAAGAAATCATTAATGGCATTAAATCCAATGACATGAAGCTTTCCCCTTGTGTTTTCTTCCAATAGTTTTATAGCTTTTAGCTCTTATATTTATGTTTTTGATCTGTTTTGAGTTGTTTTTGTTTATGGCATAAGGTAGGTGTCCAACTTCATTCTTTTGCATGTGAATATCCAATGTACCCAGCACCAGTTGTTGAAATCCATTCTTTTTCTTTAAAAGATTTTATTTATTTATTATTTAGAGAGGCGAAGGGAGGGAGAAAGAGAGGGAGAGAAACATCAATGTGTGGCTGCCTCTTGCATGCCCTCTACTGGGGACCTGGCCCGCAACCCAGGCATGTACCCTAGACTGGAAATTGAACCATGACCCTTTGATCCACAGGCTGACACTCAACCACTGGAGCCAGGGCTCCATTCGTTATTTGTAACACACAAAAATTTGACCAGATCATCTTTAAGTCCCATCTGGCACTTAATGTTTTATGAATCTACTACATTCTACTTCCCAAATGTGTCACCTGACTATTCTAGAATCTAATAACTAAATCTGAATTTTTTATTGTTGTTTTATTACAGTTGTCCCTAAATCTGAACTTATTTCATCTATGCCATTCGTGATTTTTTTCATGTTCCCTTCAACTACCTCTTTTGCAGACTGAAGAATCCTTGTCTTGTTCAGTCTCTCTCAATAATCACATTCTCAGGTTATCCTGTAATCATTTTTTCCCCTTTTCTGGACTTTCTTGTGTTCATGATGCCCTCCTGGAAGTGTGATGAGAAGTATTATGACCAACATTTGAAGAACATGCGCCACAATTGGCATAAATATTAAATAATACAAAGATGGCTTTATATTATTTTCAACTTCAGTCCTATGAAACAGGTATTTTAGTCAGACTCTTGACCAGATCAGCATATTAGGCCAATCCTGTGAGGGAAAGACCTACAGTAAATCTCAGATTCCATTTCTCAGCCAGGACACAGAGACATGTTTTTTAAATTAAAAAATGTTTGATTTGTAGTTTTGAAAAATACAAGTTTGCTTTACATTTTCATTGAGGCCTAGTATATTATCAGTGTGTCCAAGTACTCTATGCAACCTTGAAAAGGTATACTCTCTGCCTATTACTTAACAAATATTTATTATATGCACGCTGTATGCAAGACACCATTCTAGAAAATAAGGATAGCAATGAATGACATAAGTGAATGAATACTTGTTGGATAGACTAAAAGGTATATTTCCTATAGAATGTAGAGTTCGCTATTTATCTTTTAGGTCTACTTTATAAATTATTTTGTACAGTCCTTTGTCTTTATTTTTTATTTACTTTGATCTATCACTGATGAAGAGTGGTATGTTAGAAGTTTCCCAGTGTTATTTCTGTTAGTTTTCTCATATAACTTTATATTTGTTTTATTTAATATTGTTTTATATCCACTACTGATTTTTAAAAAAATTCACTTACTGCTTTTTAGCTTTAAATTCTGATTTGATATTAAGATTGCTATGTATTATCAAACATGATCTTGGCAGAAAACAACTCCGTAAACTCCAGAAGGTTTAAATAAAGAGACTAAAGGGACTACTTGTACAAGCATAGGTAGGTGGGGTTAAGGGAACAGACAAGAAGTGGTGAGGTCCCCAGATATTAGCAATATTGAGAAACCCTCACTACCGCTAGATCCAAAGACAAGGTGATAAAACATTGTTGTATTTATTTTACAACTACTGTATTCGGCCTTATTTCTGACATCAGGTTTTATGCTTTCTGCTTTTTATTTTTCTATACTATCTCCTTTGTTTTCTTTTCTCTATTTGTTACATAGATTTTAAAAAATTTAATGGTTATTTTAAAGATAAACACTATAATTATGATATTTATCATTTTTGCTTTGTAACTCTTTTTCGTCCTAATATTTGTAAATTTCACATGGCGGGTATAGATTCTCCTCTCAAAAATCTATACAAACCTATATTTCCTGAGAATCACTTTGCCATTCTATTCCATTCCGTTCACATTTACCATTTGAATGTGAATGGAGTTCTGTACATATTAGATTTCTTTGAGTATACATTGTGAATTTCTCATAATAAAGCATACTCACTCTTAAAATTTTATTTTTGATTTTCTCAATTAACCAGAGTATGTTTTTTCTGTTAAATATGTTTTTTTCAGGAATAATAAAGAGTAGGGTATTTTTTGAGACCTTCCTTACCTGTGAATGTTTGTTGCCTTTAAACGTACAGGGTGGGATGAAAGTAGTTTTATAGTTGTTTGTACGGAAAATAATACATAATGAATAAATAATAATACAATAAAAATCATGTTGTACATACTCCCAGCTGTAAAACCTACTCTTGCCCCACCCTGTAGATGACAGTTTAGCTGGGCTTGGAATTCTTCTGCCATAACATTTTCTCCTCATATTTCTATTAACCTTGCTTTTGTAGAGTCTGGTCTAAGGCCAGCCTGATTTCCATTCTTTTGTATATACGATGCTTTCTTTTTGTATTTAGGTAGCACTTGTCATCCTATGAATTTGAAAATTTTGCCAAAATGTGTCTGAGATTTTCTCTTTCTACCTATAACATCGTAAAGCCTTTGATCTCCAGAATCAGGTTTTGCTTATTTTCCCTAACATAGGAAACTATTTTTTCTATAATACCTTTTTTATACTTTTGATTATTGTTTTTGTTTTATTTAATATTTTCTTTTGGAAATCTTATCATCCATATCCCTAAACCATCTCTGTTCTCTTTCTTTCATACCTATTAGGCACTCTTTCATAATTTTTGTTTTTAATGTTTTATTCACCAAGGAATGAGGAGTGCTCTGCCTTGGCCTGGTTTTAATAAACAGATAAGGCTTATAGGGGTGCTCTTTGCCTTTTCCCCCATCAGTTGAGATGGCAGTAGAGTACTTTGCCCAGTTTTGGATGGTGATGTGGCATTGCAACACTAATGTGCTATTTTTCTCCTGGTCCCACTGGTTATGTAGGAGGAAGTTGTTATAAATTTAGAACATCCTGTGGGGCTCATAATTGTGGGGCTCATTAACCAGGGGTAGTTAATGGAAATTTTTTTCCTCCTTTCTTGCCCCTGCTTCAAGACTCTCTTTTTCTTCTTAATCAACCTCTCCATCAAAAGACTGGTCAATTTAAATAACTTCACCTCTTCATCGTATCGCCATCCCTTAACCTCCTCTATATAAGATTTCCGTGTCCATCATCCTGCAAAAATGGTCCTTGAAGAATTTAACATTGACCTCCCAGCTCCCAAGTCCTACAGATACATTTTCAGTGTTTTTCTTTATTGATCTCTTTGTGGCATTCCACAAAGAGAGACTGTTGATTGCCTCTTCCACGGGAAAACTCCTTTACCCCTTGACTTCCCTAACACCCCTCTTCCCTGATGATGATCCTAATCATCAGAGCAACCCTTGCCTTTGCCTGCTACCTCTCATCTGCTTATCATTTCAATATTAAACTTGCCTTCCCAACTTCTGACTTGTCTTTTAAATCTCCCTGAGTAATCTTACTTGTGCTTAATGTTTCAGCCGACTCCTTATTTGCTTCTGAATCCCAAATAATTTTGACTTGTCTTCTGAATTCTTGCCTATTTTTCTGATAACTTCCAAACACATCCAACTACATTACTTACATTCAACTTTTGAGGGGCCTTTAATGTCTTTGAAAATCTGGTGAAAGAACCTCCCCACCCTGACTGCACATTTGCTCAACAATCTGCCTGTAATCCCCTTCAGGGAGTTCATAGGCTGCCAGAAGCCCATCTGTGCCTTCTGGATCCACGGACTCCAGTGTAATAACTCTTGGACTAGAGCAAACAGGATCAAGTCTAGATGCCCTAGCCTGGAGTCAGAGATTCTCCCACCTTGTGCTACGATATGGGCGTTGGTTATCCGTTTCTTCTTGCCGGATACCCTCCATTGTGCTCTGGAGCATATAACTTAAGCTACACCATAATGTTTGCACAAATTTTCTCTGGTGTAGGTCCTTAGTCTGGATTCTGATTTTGAAAATTCTGTTTTGACCTGTTGGTATCCGTGTTCTTCAAATGGCTAGGCTTAGAGGGAACATCACATGTACTAATTACACTGCTATTGAAGGTTTCCATAAAATAACTGGCTTTTCTGCCTTCCTGTGAGAAACTTCACAATGTATTTTCTCATGCTTTACTTTAGTGCACCCCATTCCGCTTTAAGTACGCTCTCAGCTTCCGCATACCATAGCTTTCACCTAGCTCTTCTCTAGTGGATACTAGTGCGCGCTGGTTCAAGCGCAATGCCCCGTGCATGACCTCAGGCAGTCTGACCTATACTTGGGAACACCCACCAAGCACAAGACAAAAGTTAACTTTCATTGCTTCGCAGAACCCCCACTTTCCAGGCGGGACCAGATTTACAGCTACCGTAACATCACTCGACCAACTGCCCACGTGCACTGCAGTAGCGATCCTTCGCCTTCGTCTTGCAGGTTTCATCTGTTTACTGTAAAAGTTTACACTTTATATTTAGTTCACTCAGCTGGAAACCCTCCTCGATCCTTTCTGGCATAGTCCCCTTCCTTCCTAAATTGTTTCTACCTGTGTTGACTCACTGTACAAACACTGGAAAAGTGAGTCTAATGAATCTGTAAATCCAGTGGGTGCACAGAAGGTTTAATTTTCTCATAGTCTGGTCTGGCAGCTTGATTCTTGGAGCCTCTGGAAAGAGCTGATTCCACAAAGATTCAACATTTCTTTCTGTCCATATATCCCAAAGAGTGGGCCTCTGCTGATTGGCAGGATGGGGGGTTGAGAGTACATCTTCATTCACAGCAGAAGAAAAATGCCCCTAAGGACTCGAATGGCCTTAGCCATCACGTTTGTAGGTGGGGCTGCCCTCTCTGTTCAGGACACAGTGTGAGCACAGAACCGACCCTCCTCCCCAGGGCTGGTGAGACAGGATGGACTGGCATCTTCCTCATTTACCTGATTCTTCTCTCCTCTTTCCGTTGGTTTACTTACTCTTCACACTGTTTACCCGGCTACACCCACAATGACCACCCCTACCTTCCTGCCTCCATGCTAGACTGGGCCGTGCTTCCAGGTCCTACCTGTGCATCTTGCGTCCCCTATTTATGTCGGCCGGCCGTGGCTTGCCTTGGCCTCTCCTGCCAGACCCAGGCAGGTCAGGCATGACTTATTTTATTCTAGACATGCCTTATTTGATATTAGTAACAATGGCAAACTCTAAAAACTTACAAGTATTAACAAAGTTATCTTCTTAAATTTCTATGTTGAAAGTAAATAATCATGAAAGAGTTTTAAAATAATTTTCCACAGTTAGAAAACTCCATTCTTAACTAGGTTTTAACAAATATTGCTCCTTATACTTTTGTTAAGAACAATGTACCCATCAGTGTTCATTTATAACATATTTTTTTACTTTCCACTCATCATCAAAAAATTTTTGGTAGGATCAGTAATGCATTGTCGTTGCATGTCAAAAACACAGTTGAAACTAACATGTAACAAACATTCTTTAAGTTTTGTTTGCTGAATAAAGTTTTACCGTGCATTTTAACCATGGAAAGCCCAAACCTGCCTGCCTTTGACCTGCCCTCAGGAGGAGGAGGGCGCTCATGACCACGTGGCCAGGAGGTTACTGAACGGGCATTGGCACCTCAGCAGGAGCAGAGGTGGCACCATAGTGACTTCTGAGAAGAGGTGAAGAAAAGCTCATCACATACAGACTTATCTTCAGTTTCAAACGCTTATGCTTTTTATTTTAGTGATACTGAACAAATGTAATTTTATAGGATGTTCCTCTATTAATAGCATAATTACCTTGCCATCTTTATTATCTGCACAATTGAAACGTAAATACTTCACTTCTCAGTGTAGCAATTCAATTAAGGTACTTGGTTACTATATTAATACATCCTTTAAATCTGTTGTAGCCGCGCTGCAGTCGGCACCTTTGAGGTTTGTGAGCACAGTTGGATTCTGAGAACACTGTCGGCAGGGCTGAGGAACTAGTTGCCAACAGTATTTAAATTATTTTAAAGTTTTTCCCAATAATTGCATATATACTATTTTTTAATACAACAGTTACATACTCCAGACTTAGTCTTTTCAAATTAATTCTTCTGGCTGATTTTCCTGATAGAATCTTCACTCAGGGTGCTCTGTTTAGTGTGGTTGACTTAGAGCCATCAGGGAATTCTTAATTATAAATCTAAGCAATTTAGTTCGGACTCCGGGAAAATTTCAGATCTTGTTTATTCAGAAAAACTAATAAGGACTGCATATATTTTCAAACATTTTAGAAGCCACATAGCTGAGATTTAAGTATATATTAATTGCAGCTTTCTAATGAAACTGTTATGGCCTGCCTGAATTCTAATTTTATTTTAATTTTTAAAATTTTATTTGTTTATTTTTTAGAGGGGATTTTTTTAGAGAGAGGGAAAGGGAGGAAGAAAGAGAGGGAAGGAAACATCCATGGGAGAGAGAAACATTGATCAGTTGCCTCTTGCGCACGCCCCAATGGGGACAGAACCTGCAACCCAGGCATGTGCCTTGACTGGGAATTGAACCAGCGACCGTTAGTCTTGTGGGACAACACTCAACCAAGTGAGCCACACTGGTCAGGGCCTGAATTCTAATTTTAAATCAAAGGAGCAAGGGATTAAAATGATAGGATTGTAGGACATGGGTCCTGATTGCTTTAAGACAAGTGAACAGAAGCGTTAGGACTTTAGCTCGTGCCAGTTATGGACAGACTGCTCAGCACACACGCGTGTGTCAGAGGAGCCCAGCCCAGAAGCATCTGCAGATACGGTAGCGTCTAACTGTGATACTATGACTGCAAAAGGGCAGTTTAAAAGTTACTGTTGAAAGAAGACAAATCACATTAACTTTAAAATGAAAACCTAGTTGCAGTCATTTCTGAAAAACACAATCAAAATATATATAGGTAGTGAGTTAGTACCACATGTAGATGTTATAATCACAATTAGTATCTGCATTTTTGCAGATTCTTACTTTAACAGAATATTCTTCTCATATATCAGCATCCTAATAGCATATATCACACATTCTTCTATTTTAATCATGTAAATTGACTTAATAGAAGTTAATGGAGAATCAAACCAATGACAAGGTTTAGTGAAGGAAACTGCTTCTTCTCAAAGTAGTTTGTGGTACTTCTTATGGCATTAAAACAGAATTTGGTTTAATATATATTTTCTAGTATATGCTCTTAATAAATCATAATTTATTTAGAATTAACTATAGAACACAAAACAAAAAATGTTTTTAATATTCTAATTTATTTGAAGCAATATTTGCTTTAGCATAGGTATGAGATTGTCATTTATTCAAAAAACCAAATGAGCTCCCACCAGTGTGGCTCCGTGACTTGAGCATCACACTGCAAGGCGAAGGGTCCCTGGTTCATTTCCTGGTTGGGCACATCCCTGGGCTGCGAGTTCGTTCCCCAGTCAGAGTGAGAGGCAATGGCTCCACGTTTCTCTCTCACACCAAGTAAAATCTTGAAACTAGAGAAGAATATTGGGGAATGAAAAGAACCTTAAAAATACTTTGATTTTGAATTTAGTGATTTATAATGAGATGTGAATTATTATGGTATGCACTTAAAGTCATAAGTTTACTTGTTTTCAAATAAAAAACCATGCTCATATGTGTTTAGATTATATTTATGGTAATTATCAATTAAATAATTATTTTAATTTTTGATATGTCACCATGTATTGTAACTTAAGATAAAAGATGATTATGATTTTTATATAAATTATAAACTATGGAATTATAGCTTATTACTCATTTTTACTTTCTACTAAAACAGGGTACTCTGTTTAGTGTGGTTGACTTAGAGCCATCGCGGAAGAGCTGTAGCTCACCGGTTGATCTCAGATCTTATAGATCTTAGTTATTCTTCAAATACTGGGTTTGTGTTTAAAGTAAACATCAAATAGACAGGTGTTTCTTTGTCCGTAGTGAGAAGATAGCACGTGTGAACACAGCACCACACCAGGCACCTGGCTGTTGTTAAGTAAATTCTTACTAAAGCTAAAACTCTCCTCTTTCCTGTTATAGAATTTGCTTTGCCCTAGTATTGATATCATACAAGGGAACAGAAAGGAGAGCAATATCCCTGACTCATTTTGCATAACCACTGCGAACTAAAAGTTAGATATTTTTTGTGTAGTTTAGACTCTGTGACTAAAGCTAGCAAATAGTTTGAATTCCTATCGTGTTTTGGACAGAGTTTGCAGCAAAATTCTAATTTTTTTCTTTTGGCTTTGAAAGCTGAAAACAGAAAACTTTTTCATGAACAAGAGGTTGAAAAATGCCTTGTAGCTCTTCAAGGCTCTGAATGCGATGGGACAGAAATTGCTGCTTCCTGGGCTGTTTCAACAATGTGTGAGTTCAGGCAGCAAAGAATTTTTGAGTCATCAGGGCAAGTAAACCAGAAAAACTGTTTTGTACATTTTTAGGTTACCATAGTCTGGGCTTGTTTGGAAAATGAGCAGGTCGTTTAATTGAGGTAGCAGGTTAACTGTTGTGGAATCTTCCAGTACAAATAAAACTGCATAGTGATGGAAATCTTAAAGATAACATACAACAACATTTGATAAATTTAGAAAAAACAAGATCCATTTTTTAGAAGATCCATTTTAAATCGACATAAACATAAGATAAATCTAGAAATGTTTAAAAAGTCAATTTAAAGCAACACATTATGGGTAAATACTATGAAGAAAGGTTGGAAAGGAGTACTCTCTGTATTCTAAGCACTGTGGTATGTGACCTATATTCATTGAAAAATGAAACTATCAAGATAATTCATCAATTCATGGAGAAAGTTGGGCTCTGCAAGGTTACCTAATTTTCCTGGGCACAAGTATTTTTTAAAATAGCTGAGCTGGAAGTTAAACCCAAGTCTGTTGGACTCCAAAATCTGTGTTATTTTTTCTACAGAAGATAAGATTGCCTTATAAAACAGCAAGGATTTCTTGAAGACAACTTTTATAAATAAATAAAATAATTCTTTTTCTTCCCTATATCTATCTCAGTTGATACATGTATTAGTCAGTGTTCTCTAGAGAACAAAATGAATAGGAGATACATAGATTAAAAAGGAAGGAAGGAAGGGAGTGAGGGAAGGAAGGAAGGGAGGGAGGAAAGGAAGGAAGGAAGGAAGGTAAGGAAAGAAACAAAGAAAGAAAAAGAGAGAGAAAGAAAGAGATTTTGCTTCATTTTATTGTGAAGGTTGAGAAGTCCCAGGACCTGCCATCTGCAATCTGAAGAACCAGGAAAGATGGTGGTGTAATTCAATTCAAGTCCAAAGGCCTGAGAACCAAGGGAGTCTTTTTTTCTTTAAATATTTAAATTTTTGTTCAATTACAGTTATCCCCATTTTCCCCCCATTACTCTACCCCCACCTCCCCAGAGCCCAAACTCATTCCCCTCTCTCCGTTGTCTTTGTCCATGGGTCCTTTATACATGTTGTTTGACTTGACCATTCCCCTTCTTTCCCCCATTATCCCTCTGCCCCCTCCATTCTGGTCACTGTCAGTTTGTTCTTTGTTTCCATGTCTCTGGTTCTAGTTTGCTTGCTTGTTTGTTTTGTTCATTAGGTTCCACCTTTAGGTGAGATCATACGGTATTTGTCTTTCATGGCCTGGCTTACTTCACTTAGCATAATGCTCTCCAGTTCCATCCATGCTGTTGCAAAGGGTAGGAGTTCTTTCTCTCTGCTGCATAGTATTCCATTGTGTAAATGTACCACAGCTTTTTGATCTACTCATTTACTAAGTGAAGGCACTTAGGCTGTTTCCAGCACTTGGCTATTCTGCTATTTATATTTCTTATTGTTTGTTATCTGCAAAGTAATGATCATTTAAAATGTATAAAAATGAGAAAAAGCAAAGAATACGAATAAAAACAGCTAATCGAAGACATAGGAAAACAGGACAAGAACAAGCAGATTCATTTATTTAAAGTTATAGCAGGAGACAGAAAAGTAAAATTATTTTTAAGTGAATAAATAAAAATTGAGAAAGTTAAAACAAATTCCATATAAAGAAATAGATGAAAATGAAAATGGAAACCAAGAGCAGTAATGAATTTTATACAAAAATGTAATCCATTCAGGTAATTTGAACACCATTATCCATCCTTTTCTGATTCATTGCTAATCTTTTTGACAATTCTCAATGTGTAATACTTTTGGAGAGGAAGGAGTTAATTTTTAAGAGGAATGATAGTTTCAGCTAAATTTCATGTTATTCTTACCTGAACTCTTCTATCTAATTCATCATATCAAAGTTTTAAATATTTATGCAAGTACGGAGAGAATTATTCTTGGTTGACATTCTTCCGAGGGCCAGATCCTGTATATTATAATAATATTTTAAACTGTTAATTTATAACATCACTGCCATCTGTTGGATCTGATCAGAATTAGAGTTTTTAAGTTAATCCCAAGAATAAAAAGGGGTCAATGTTTTTCATTTCCCTTTGCCAACACTAACTAAATTTCGGCTATTGGTAAACTATGAAAAGATTACAAAATATTATGGCTATTGGCTAGATGTTTTTCAAAATATACAGTGATTTTAGGAAATAAAACACAATGAATAAAATAAAAATATAAAAATAATAACTATAATTATTTTAATACCTATAGATAAGTAAGTCAAAACTGCAGTTTTGCTACAGAAAATACATAGTCAAATCTATTATTTTCACACATATCATACTAACTCCTATTTTTTATCCTTATTCCATGTTATCTCCATGAAAAAATTGATGATTTTCCTAAATCTTAGAGAGTCTTCTTATCTCAGTTTTCTTGTATTTTTAATTTTTATGCCCCTTCTTGACTTCCCGTAACAACAGTGACTCGATAGAGCTCTGATGGCAGCAGGTATGGTGGTTACGTAAAGAAACGTGATTGACTGCTGGGCCCCTGCTGGCCTCCATGGCAGCAAAGTCACAGAGCTTCCCTCTAGGGACTGTCCTGCCACTGTGTGACGTGAGGTCAGGACCACAACAAAGGGAGTGGGGGGACAGTAAGAAGTGTACCCCAAAGGACCCCAGAAGGAGATAGAATACCCCCAAACTATATGGATGTGCTTTTGAGACCTTTGGGAACTTTTTTGAATGTCCTCATTATATACAAATAACCTGTCATTTTATATTATCAGTTTTAATATTCCTCTTCACTAACAAAACTAAAACTTTAACTGAGTAATTTTAATACCTACTGGAATTATTCATGGAGCACCATGCCTAAGAAGGCCATGTAATTTGTAGAGAAAGTATTTAAAAGGCATGCACATACAGAACTTCACACAGTAAGCACTTCAAGAAAAGGCAGCACGTACTTACTCACAGCGACCCAAACTCTGGAAGACCTCTCAGTGTTGTCAGGGTGGGGCTGACCTTAAGTGATGTCTTAGAACGTTAAATCTCTCGAGTGTGTACGGAAAGCGCTTTTCAGGCTTTTGTGCTTGTTTGTTTGTTTGTTTTCATTCCCACCCTATTTAATAGAGTTGGGGGAAGGTCATGTATCTATTTATTTTTACTGCTTATTTTTATTTTTTTCATTCTGTAGATTTAAGTATAGAATAATGCTATTCCTTAGAATTACCTATATTTTATTGTGCACTTAAAGCTGTAGTATAGTGAATTTGTAGTCATTTTGAAGGAAAAAACCCACCTCTCTAAAGTTGGCAAAATACTGCAAGTTTTACTGCCCCCCTCCACTCCTCTAAGAGGAAGAGATAGGATATATGAGGTCTTTTTGGAAAAAGTCCAACCATTGTTAATATAAGGAGAATGGTTTGTATGACATTAATGTATCCTGGGAGCCAAGGAGAGTGGACTGGAATGCGCATGTGTGAACAATGACGACTTCACTGTACTAGTCAGTGGGGTGGTAGATGCTGTTGAGTGAGCATGTGTACTGTGAGGCTGTGGCATTCAAAATGACTGAGTGAGTAGAACAACGAATCTGCATTAAATTTTGAATTACGCTTGAATACTTCTCTGCAGAAACTATTTGAATGATTCAGAAGGCTGCAGCTATGGGCAACTGGTGATTGGCAGCTTCACCACAACAATGTGCCTGCTCATGAATCAGTTCTCCTACACAGTTTTTTGGCAATACATCAAATCACCCAGGTGAGTCATCCCCCCTGCAGCCCAGATTTGGCTCCCTGCGACTTCTGGCCTTTCCCAAAGCTAAAGTTCCCTTTGACAGGGAAGAGATTTCAGACTATCGATGAGGTTCAGAAAAATATGACAAGGCAGCTGATGGCAATTGGGAGAACTGTGTGAGGTCCCAAGGTGCCTACTTTTAAGGGGACTGACGCTCATTGTCCTATGTACAATGTGTCTTGTATCTTGTATCTTCTTCAACAAAATCTCTGTTTTTCATATTACATGGCTGGATACTTTCTGGACAGACATCATATACTTTTTAGATGGCTAGAGAGGTGCACTATAACTCTTTGAAAGTAAATTTTTTATTACTGGGGTGACATTGCTTCATAAAACCATACAGATTTCAAGTGTACAGCTCGACAAAACATCATCTGCACACTGTATGGCACACCCATCACCTCAAGTAAAGTCTGACCTTGCCCACCTTCACCTACCTCCCACCCTGAAATTAAATGTTAATGTTTCTTTCAGATCATACATCTTGGCCAATAGGCACAGATTCACTTAGAATAAGTAATCTTGTCACTTAGCATACTTTTGTATTAAAGAAACATTGACTATAGAAATAATCCACAACAATTTACAAAAATAGTCTTATGAAAATTGCAAACTCATACTATAGACTTGATGTATCAGTGGGATTTAATAATGCTACAGTTGTGTGGTTATTGTCTTTGTTGTGCCGGGTTTTTCACAGGGAAAGGTTTTCAATTCCTTCTCCCTTCTATCAGAGAGAGGAACTGTGTCTTCATACTGACCCCTAGTGGCAGTTTGGGAGGAAGTTGGGGGAGGGGCAAAAAAGGTAATGGAAGAATTCCTCTGTATTTTAGTGAACCACACACTAATTTGAAACACTCTCCAGTGTGTCTAAAATAATATTTTAAGGCACTATTAAAAGAGAATGATTGAAAAGCATTTAATTGTGATGCTTTTAAAGAGATAGTACTCTACTGCTAAATGTGTGTTAATAGATGTTTGGGTTTGTCTTTGTTCTTTTTTAAGGTGTAGTCACTTTGAAATGTGTTGACATATTCATTGTTCTGGTGGCTGAATGTCTGCTGAGCTCTATAACCACGGAGGATAAATGTAATACACTTGAAAAACATAGACTAATGCTATTGTTATTGCAGTTACCCTAAAGGTAGATTCTTTGCTCTTTGTATAATAGGAAAGATTATTTTTGTTTTAAAACTCTTACTTATGTCATTGTATTGAAAGATGCTTTACACTTTGATTTAGAATGCTCACAATAGGAGCGTCCTGCAAGATAACTTGAGCTGGTTTCAAAATACTTCAGGGAGCTCAGGTTCATATTAAGGACGTTTCAAACTTTTGTATTAAGGATGATTGTTTCCATTACCATTTAGGGGACTAAATGATAATGGAAAAAACACAATAAAATATTTTTAAGAAGAACTTACATAAAGTGTACTTACTACTTTAAAAAGGCTTCTGGAATGAACAGGTAAAATGGATGGGCGCAGCCATCACAGTGGACTTGAGAACTATCTCTGCATTCTTTCTATCCAAGTTCACTGAACGGACACTTTTCCATCTCTGCCTGATGGGATGTTGTTATAACATGAACTACTGTGGACTGAGAAAATCCTTCTGGATTTAAAGAAATACATAGAATGAAAAGCTGTATTTTGAAATAAAACCAGTTGACTCCACATCCCCATGTTGTGTAAGCTGATGCCTGCTTGCCCATCACAGTTTGAACTTTATTAGCTGCCAGTCTTGTGAGGCCAGATGAATCTCATGAAATGTTCAACTAGAAAATTATCCACATGTTTTTATTTCCCAGGAAGCAGAGACTGACATTTACATAATGTAATTTTAAAGTTGCTGGTACCTCTTTTAGGTGTGATTTCCAGTGTTGCTGATTTTCAGAGAAAATGATTAAACAGTTTGCCCATCTTTATAGTTTGTGAATTTTCTCTCACTCTCTCAATTTGAAGCAGTACTTCAAAAACCTACCTAAGTTCCATTTTTGCTCACCATCGCCCTTTTATATTAGCCTTTCCCCTAGATTAGTCTTCCCTCTGGAAACGGCCGTCGTTGCTCAATGACTACACCTGAATGGAAACACTTGGGTGGGATTCCTGAGGAAATCGCCCCAGCTCTATCTAGCCCTGCAGATGCTGGAGATTTGGCTGTCTAGCTGAGAAGTTGTCTGAAAATTAAAATTTACACACACATGCAAATTTAGAAATATGATCATATTTTCCCATGATCCAAGAAATTGTCACAGGATATAGGGAAATCTATGCCCTTGTGGCTCAGAGGATAAGCAGATGATGATGATGATGATGACAGCCGGCATGTGTGTGCCAGGCACTGAGCTAAGTTCTCAAAATGGAAGATATTATTAAATCGTAAAGTCAGTCCTGTGGGGTGGGGCATATTGTTGTCACGTCCATTTTGCAGACAAGGAAACAGAGGTGCGGCCTTTGCTCCAGGTTGCAGGGTGGGAAGGACACGCACGCTGAGGTGGTCTGTCCTGTGCATCCATTGGGAGCTTGCAGGAGTTGAAGCTCTTAATTTCCACCCTTGCAACTTTTATCTTTGTCTTCTGCTCGCTGTCTCCTTGACTCTGAACTTCTCCAAATCTTTCCCACCAAAATGTTTCCGTTTGCCTTCCTGATCTCTTTGAATTCCTCTAGACTGGAAGGACCAGGGTTCCTTGAACTCCAATAAGCTCTTTGGAGGAGGGAGCTTTCTTCTCCTCCTTTCCTTCCTACTCTCATTCCACTCTTTACTTGTTCCTCTTCCCACTATTCCTACTCTCTTCCTCTTCTTCCTCTTTCCTCTCTTATAAAGAGTAAGAAAAGGCAAAAAATATATTCAATGGCTAGTAAAATTTTCCATTATGCTATAAATCAAGTGGTCTGCCTCGTTTCTCATTCCGAGAGGAATGATGAAGTGAACCAGGTAGATTCTGGCCTTTTTCCCCTAGAAAATACTCTACTTTTTAAAGCTTGAGAAATGGACAATCATAGAAAAGGTTATGCACTAATAGTCAGAACACCACGTCTTTGGCCCCGTGTCTGTTGACTGAACTGCTTTGTGGACAAGTTGGCAATCTCTCTAAATTTTACCTTTCTTAACTATAAAACAAACAATAAAAAATGAATCTCGAGTATATTATATTTTGTGCCTCTGAGTGATTACCCTCTACCCAGTATCACTGAGTCGGGGACACAACTTCTACCAGGAACTAGATGGGGTCACACTTCACCACTGTCATCATTTTCTCCCTAAAGCTAAATAACTTCCTGTGATCTTTGGCTTCTTTTGTAATTATTTCACCAATGTTTGGATTCTTCACGTGCTAGTCCCCATTTCAGGCGGTGAAGATGCGGTAGGGAACACGACAGAGGTTCCATGCAACTGCTTTCAGGAAACTCACATTTTAGTCAGGGAGACAAACAATACTTGAGAAGGTTTTAAGAGGTAGTTTCGGAAGTGCTGGCAGCGTAGATTAAATGCTGCAGCACGGGGTCGTAGAGAGGGCATACAGGACACCGGGGCTGCAAAGGGAGTCCGTCCTAGGCACCAGCACAGAGCTTGTCCAAGAAGGCCTCTCTGAAGACGTGACGTCAGAGCTGGTGAGAACGCCCGGTCCTGGCAAGCGCCAGGGGTTTTTCATTTGCTGTCACACTAGAGCATTCAGCGTTCTAATTATTTAGGTAAGAAAATCAACAATACGGCTGTATCCCTTGTCATCTACAGATATATAAATAGACTGATTTTCAGGCTAAACAGAAACATTTGGTAACAGCAAAAGCCATTTATTGTGAATATTATAACACCTTGACCATTATTCCTATTCCATCAGGAGACAAGTCAGCCATGTAAAATGAAGACAGTTGTTCCTTCCTCATGGCAGCTGGTTAATTATTGGCAGGCATTCCAGCTTTTGAAACAGAAGGTGGCGTGTATAGCAGTGAAGTACTGTGATTGAACAGATAGGTCAATAAGGATTCCATGTCACTTGTAAGAAAATTGCACTTGATTTCCCCAGACAAAAACCTGCGTGCTGTTTGCGGGGGTCGGCAGGTACTGGTCGCTCTGCAACTCGAGTTTCTCTCTTGAGAAACCACAATGTCTCAGCAACTGCAGCAGAAAAGCACATTCTGAACGTCTCAAAACCACGCCTACCAAAGCGAATCGGTATGAGAGAAACAATTTGGTTTCACATACTTTTAAATAATTTTTGCATTTTTAATTTTGCTATAGGATGGAAAACTTTGCGCATTTGTTTCTGTGGCTGGGTTTTACCTTATAATTATATTACTTAAAAACTCTTCATTTCAAGCATTTCCCTGCAACTAATTGTGATTCTCTCCCTTATTTCTGATAAGCTTCTTTATTATTTTTTAAAGAATTTATTTCTTTATTTTTAGGGAGAGGAGAAGGGAGGGAGAAAGAGAGGGAGAGAAATGTCGATGTGAGAGAGAAACACTGATTATCGATTGGTTGCCTCTTGTACACACACCTTGATCGGGGATGGAACCCACAACCCAGGCCTGTGTCCTGACCAGGAATAGAACTGGTGACCTTTCACCTTGCAGGACAACGCCCAGACCACCGAGCCACACTGGTCAGGGCCTGATAAGCTTCTTTAAATACTATTTCTTAAAAAGGAGAAAATCCTCCTGGCTGCTTTCGTCAGTCCTGGAGTTCAGCCAGAGGTCAGGGGCACAGACCAAAGTCTTCTGCTGCTGCGGGGCTGCAGTGGGGTCACGGTGGTTTTGGAGTCTGGAATCGATCAATTTAAGGAACACACTGGACATCTGGGATCATTACCTTTGTTGAAAAACTGGCTGGAACAAGAGTCAGGAATCCTGTTCACAGCATTCCAAATCTGGCCGGGATAACCAGGAAACCTGTTTCTCATCATGGCCGGTGTCCCACCCCCGCACACCTGTACAGAGGCCCTGGGAGCCCGCAAGGCTCAAACACGCCAACCCTGAGGGGCTGCTGCACAGGCACCTCTCCGACCACCTGCAGCGTGTCTGCTGCCACGTGAAAAGTCCTGCTGGGGGCGGTGGTTGCAATCACTGTTAACAAACAAGGTTCTGATTGCCAATATCACCATCTGTTCCGTCAGGTCCCACACATGGCCGTGTATGTGGGCCCTGTTAAACAGATTTCTGTGCTGCCCAAGGTCACCCTTGATTCACAGAACCAGTCTTTGCAGAGGCATTAAATGGGAACCTCAAAACTGCAGCAAGGATCAGATTCTGAAAGGTACCCAATGGTGTCATCTGATGACGCAACCAAAATAAACAGAGTCAGCAGTGTCTGCAAAGACAAAATACAGCCATCCCTTGATATATAAAATGGACAGATCCCTCAACAGTTCTCCAAAGTGCAAGACTGCATTTATAAAACTGCATTTAAAAGTTACATCATAATATAACTGCAGAAGCATCAGGTGGGGAAGAAATACCCCAATTTCAACAGCAGCTGTAAATGATACAAGGGGAGATCCCAATTTTGTTGGGTCTCTTCCTTCTTGCAAACTCCAAGTTGAGCTGAGTACTGTTCCCTCACCCCTTCTCAACACCCACAGAGGTTTTCTTCATCACTCCCTTTGAAGTGATCCAAGTCAATTAAAACATATTGACCTGTCAGCACTGGGGATATAAATAAGACTCAAACACTGCCTCTAAGAAGCAGGTACAGGTGCAGACAGAGCACACAGGAGGGAGTGATTAACAAGGAGGGGGAGTGATGGTCACAGGTGGCTTCACAGAGGAAAGGGTGGCTGAGCAGGGTTTGAGGGGCCGACTCCAGTGCCTCAGGCACAGGTGCAGGAGGTGTAGGGAAGGGTGTTTTGGACAAAGGGAACGTGAATGCAAAGCAGACATGAAATCACACAGTTTTCAGTGAACCATAGATAGACGCCAATTGTGTAATTGATTTTTTTAATATTCTTAGTGCCCAGGCTGTAAGTGCTTTTTTAAAAAAGATTTTTAAAATTTATTTTTAGAGAGAGGGGAAGTGAGGGAGAAAGAGAGGGAGAGAAACATCAATGTGTGGTTCTTAACCTCTCATGCACGCCCCACCAGGGACCTGACCTGCAACCCACGCACGTGCCCTAGACTGAGAATGAACTGGTGGCCCTTTGATTTGCAGGCCGGCTCTCAATCCACTGAGCCACACCAACCAGGGCTGTAAGTGCTTTCTTATTGTGGGGCTTGGGCACTCATTAAAAACTATGTGCTGAATTCCTTTCTGTAACAAGTGCTGTAAAATAATATTTAAAAATTGCTGCTATTCTCTGGTTGTGAACATTTGTGCCAAACATCTTTTTTAAAACAAAAATATATGTATATCTGTTCAGCAAATAAATGCTCTGAGCTCGTGTGAAAAAGAGACCTAACCTAGTTTTGAGGTCAGAAATGTTTCCTTGAGACATTTGTGTGGAACCTTGACAGATGAATGGGAATATTCCCGAAGGAAGAGTGTCAGGAAGTGGGAACAGCATACGGGGATGCCCTGAGGTGAGACAGAGTCCCACCAGTCCTAGGGACCCAGAGCACTAGCAACCAGAGGGGTGGCAGGGAGCGTGGGAGGTGAGGGGGGCAGGCTCGGCCCACGCAGGGCCTGGGGGCCACATGAGGTGTCAGGAGCTTCATCTGAGCGATGGGAGCCATGACAGCTCTAAGCAGGAGCAACGTGATTATATGGATTCTTTTAAAAGGTCACATGGACATGGACAGCAGCATGGTGATTGGGGTGAGATATAAGGGGACTAAATCATAGTGGAAAAATACAATAAAAATTTTTAAAAAGATTACTTTAGCTTTAAGATGGAGAAAGGATTGGAGAGGAAGAAGAGAGAACTATCAGGACAATATTTATACTAATTCACAAGAGAGTAGGGTGGATTGGATTCCATGAGAGACATAGAGATGGAGAAAAGAGAGATCTGAGAAATACGGAGGTGGAAAGTAGTCAGGACTTGGTAACAGGTGGAATATACATGACATGTCACACGACTTCTTTTTACACATATCAAATGATATAAACAGATGCTTTGGTACATTCCCTATTTTGAATTTAGCTTGATTCTTTTTTCAATTTATATATAAAAACCTCATTGAACTGCACCTGGATGGAGACTTATGGTAGTGAATATCGGAAAATATTTTCAGATTATTGTGATGACATATGGCCCTGTGATTCTGGGTGTTGTAACCAAGCGCTGTGACTTCTGCCCCATTCACTCAGATAACGCTGCACCGTCTAGGAGACTGAAATGTGCTCTACAACACACATGTATGGCTTCCATGTGTGTGTATAAGACAGGGAGAAATAAAACAGAATGTCTTGGGTTTGAAAGACACAAAATTAATGCAATTCTTTTTTTTTTTAAAGTACAAATTATACACTCATAACTGAAACTGGTTTTTAGGTAAGAATAATAGTTTGGTTTTTTACCATAATAATTTAATCACAGCGATGCTTTTCCCACATAAACAGAGCTGCACGTAAGTTGCGGGCAGATGTGCACACATCATGCATGAGGCTCTCCCAGCTGTGGGAGTGCCGTCTGTCTTCCCGTGCTGGCAGTTACGTTCAGTTTAGTGAGAGCCATCTTCCACTGCGGGCTAGAGTCTTTGGTGTTTTAAACAGCTAGGTTTTAATGTACTTCCCTTTATTGCCTCTGTAAAGAGCAAAGAAGAGAGCAGAAGGTGGATTATAAATGAACCAAAGCCAAATATGACTTTGTACAGGAGAAAGGCAGAGACACAACCCAAGCAGAAAGGCTGTGAACAGAGGCACACCTGATTTATAAACAAGAGAAATTAATCATCATGACCCTATTTATTTATAAAAAAGAGAAATTAAAACTATATAACATGACCCTGTGTACTCACTTAAATTTTCCAAAAAGCTCCCTGATACACAGAAGACAAAGGCTTTGAGAATTTATTGGTATGCATTTACCTAATACACTCTGGCTTCTTTCATGGATGCCATTGAAATACCTCCACGGTGTGCTCTTTCTTAGTCTCCACGATGTTTTAAACAGTGAATATCATCAAATGAAAAACCATTAAGTGACAAAGGACTGGTGCATTTTAACCAAGGTATATTTATAATGATTAAGGAAAAACTAAAAAGTATTCAGTTTAAGGAACTGATTGCATTAAGTGCCCGAAAAGTAAGTCAGAAGAAAAAGTGCTTTTTGAAAAGATTTAAGAATATATTAATTAATTGGAATATACTTATCATTTAAAATTCTTGCTGTAAGTTCTTTTAAAATATATTTTATTGATTATGCTATTACAGTTGTCCCATTTTCCCCCTTTATTCCCCTCCACCCTGCGCACCCCCTCCCACCCACATTCCCCCCCTTTAGTTATGTCCATTGGTCATATATATAAGTTCTTTGGCTTCTACATTTCCTATACTATTCTTAACCTACCCCTGGCTATTTTCTACCTACCATTTATGCTACTTATTCCCTGTACCTCTTCTCCCCTCTCCCCACCCACTCTCCTGTTGATAACCCTCCAAGTGATCTCCATTTTTGTGATTCTGTTCCTCTTCTAGTTGTTTGCTTAGTTTGTTTTTGTTTTTTAGGTTCAGTTGTTGATAGTTGTGAGTTTGTTATCATTTTACTATTCATATTTTTAATCATCTTTTTCTTAGATAAGGCCCTTTAACATTTCATATAATAAGGGCTTGGTGATGATGTACTCCTTTAACTTGACCTTATCTGGGAAGCACTTTATCTGCCCTTCCATTCTAAATGATAGCTTTGCTGGATAGAGTAATCTTGGATGTAGGTCCTTGCCTACATGACTTTGAATACTTCTTTCCAGCCCCTTCTTGCCTGTAAGGTTTCTTTGAGAAATCATCTGACAGTCCTATGGGCACTCCTTTGTAGGTAACTGTCTTCTTTTCTCTTGTTGTTTCTAAGATTCTCTCCTTCTCTTTAATTTTGGCTAATATAATTATGATGTGCCTTGGTGTGTTCCTCCTTGGGTCCAGCTTCTTTGGGACTCTCTGAGCTTCCTGGACTTCCTGGAAGTCTATTTCCTTTGCCAAATTGGGGAAGTTCTCCTTCATTATTTGTTCAAATAAGTTTTCAATTTCTTGCTCTTCCTCTTTTCCTTCTAGCACCCCTATGATTCAGATGTTGGAATGTTTAAAG
Source organism: Desmodus rotundus (assembly GCF_022682495.2). NCBI lineage: Eukaryota > Metazoa > Chordata > Mammalia > Chiroptera > Phyllostomidae > Desmodus > Desmodus rotundus. The sequence goes on from NC_071390.1 coordinate 143,043,597, forward strand.
ATGTCCTGGAGGTTCCTAAGCTTCTCCCCATATAGTTCAATTTTCTGTCAGTTCTGGTTGTTTTTTGTTTTTAAATTTGTTGTTGTCCTTCTTTTTGGTTTGAGGAGGCACAGTGTGTCTACCTATGCCTCCATCTTGGCTGGAAGTCCTTTGTAAGTTTTTTTAGTTCAGTGTTTCAATTATAAGTTGTATATAATAAGTTTCTGAAAAACAAATAAATTAGAGCCCCCAAATGTTCCCATATTCATAAAATTAAAAAAACACTGTCAATTAATAATAGAAGAGAGAATTAAATGTGACATTATCTTAAATGTGTTTATTTTATCCCTAAGAAAGGAAATTAACCTCCTCCCAATATTCTTATATTGATAAATTTGGGTTAAATGTCATCTAACCAAATTTTAGTTTTAAGGGTTGCCTGTCCAGAGATAACACATGAAGGGATAAATATATAGCAAATAAGGGAGAAATGGAATCAAGAGCTGACTTTGCCTTGGTATTAGTACGGTGTGCTTTCTGGGTGGATTTATGTATAAACCAGGGGTGGGAAGTGCCTTCAAGGTTAAGATCAACCCAGCCCTTTCTTCTCCAGAGCTGCCACCTCTTGTCATTTATGTCTCCAGTCTCTGCTGTTCAGGCTCCTTCAGAGCTGGTTTGTGTCACTATCATAGCTTCCTTTCACCTACAGCTACTGTTCTCCTTATCAAGGGTTTATTTTCTGGTCAATTGCGATAACTTCTGTCCTTAAGTTTGTCAGTTCCCCTTTACAATCAGGAAACGTAAGTGACAGTGACAACTAAATTCAGTGCGTCAGAGTACGGGGCGATGGGCTGCATCACACGGCCTCACTTATTTTGGGGGCTATTAAAATAGCTATAAATTTTGAAAAATGTGCCAAATTAAACTTAAAATAGATGTTGATATCAGTGGAGTCTCAAGTATGCTTTTATTGTCTTCATTACCTTTATTCCTACAATAAAAAGAATGATGATTTAAGTGAATTTTTAACACAAATTTGATGATTTAAATGAATTTTTAAACACAATTTTCGGTCTTTCTTTGAAACCAGGGTGCTTTATATATCTTATTGCTTGGAACATCTCTTATGTGAAGCCATCCCAAACATTATAGCACATCATTGATTGTCTTCCACTCATTAAAATGATTCCTTTTTTATATTTACTATTTTATGAGCTTCATAAGTATTTACAAAGCAAGGACTATAGAAAGTACAGTGTTCTTAAAAGGATATTTAGTTTAATTGTTTAGAAATGTTAATATATTGTAATCTTTTTATATGAGAAATCAGAAACTTAACAACTGAATATGCCTACATTACTGAAATTACCTACTTATGTCAATGTCATGACTTTGAGTTTTGATGTTTAATTTTTAAAAGTGATATTCACATGCAAAATGGTTTGCTGCCTTCAAATGTATTAACCTTTGCCAATAATTAGCAATCTAATTTGAAAAAGGGAAAGATGGGCTAAAGAATTTGAACTTAATCAAGAGTTCTCATGCTTACTCATTCCTCCTATTTAAAGCTTTGTTTTCCTGCTGGTTAGGAATATTTTAATAGACTTTCTTTGAATAGAATTGCCTGGTCTTGTAAGTATCACTGATTTTAAAAATGAACATCTGTAGCCCTGACTGGTGTGGCTCCGTTGGTTAAGTGTTGTCCTGCAAAGCAAATGGGTGCCGGTTGGATTCCAGTCAGGGCCCGGGCCTGGGTTCAGGTCAGTTCCTGGTCGGGGCGTGTATGAGAAGCAACCAATAGATATTTCTCTATCACGTCGTTGTTTCTCTCCCTCTCTTTCTCCCTCCCCGTCTCTCTCTCTAAAAATAAGTAAAATCTTTAAGACTAAAATAAAATAAAAATGAGCATCTGTAGGAGCGTTTCTAAGTAGTCACACATTTTTCTATAACCAAAAGGTATAGATGTAGGAAAAGGATTATTTATATTCATTCATATCTGACACATCCCCAGACTTCATTTAAATTATGAGCCTCAATTCTGGGCTCATAACATTGTAAATTAATTTATTTCTAAAACTATATCTATGTACTCATTTGTTTTATAGCTCAGTTGTGCACTCCAAAGATAGTTTCTTGGACTTAGATGAATGACACTCATTTTGCCTTCATTTACCCAGCGCTGCTGCCGAAGCTGATGGCATCAGCCCACTAATAAACCTCCTGTCCAGTAAACGAGATGGAGCCATTGCCAACGCAGCCACTGTGCTGACGAACATGGCAACCCAGGGGGCCCTGCGAGAGAACATTCAGAGCCAGGACATCACGCACGCGCTCATCAGCCCGCTGCGGTCTGCAAACACGATCGTGCAGAGCAAAGCTGCTCTCACCATCGCGGCGACTGCCTGTGACGTTGAGGCCCGGACAGAGGTAAGAGTTTTAAAAAGCATTTGCTCTCATTTTTCTGGTTCATACTTCTGGGTGGATTAATTTAAAACAATTTCAAGTGTTTGAACAGATCCATTATTTAAGTCTTTCAAAACTGATGTAATGTTTTGGAAAACAAAAGGGCATTATCTAACTAAGAAGGTGAGCATGACTTGTAAATCAGCAATTCTGTTTCCAAGGACATATTCCTAGAATAATCTCTTGCCTCTATGCTCCAGAAAGCACTGTATATAATATCTGAAAAACTGGAAACAAACCAATTGTCCAACTGTTAATAGAGTGGATAAATAAATTATGGTATATTCATAAAATGGAAACTCATATCACTGAAAATGAATGAACTATTGCTACAGACATCAGCAGAGATGAATCTCAACAAGCTTAATGTTCAGCAAAGCCAGTTGTGAAGAATGTATCTTATGATTCCACACACATACCATTCAGAAATACGCAAAGCTAAGAAATATGTTGTTTAGGCATACATACATACATATATACAAGTTAGAGCTATAAAGAAAAGCAAGAGCAGGATCAACCCCAAGTTCAAGAAAGTGGTTTCCTCTTGGGGGATTAAGGGTATGAGTGTGATTCAGAGGAGCACCTGGGGCTCAAGGTTATTGAAATGTGCCATTTCTTTTTATTTATATATTGATTGACTGATTGTTGTTGTTGTTCAAGTACACTTGTCAAGATTCAATGCAATCCCTATTAAGATACCAATGACATATTTTACAGATCTAGAACAAATACTCTAAAAATTTATATGGAACCAAAAAACCCCCAAATAGCCTCAGCAATCCTGAAAAAGAAGAACGAAGTAGGAGGGATCACAATACATTATATCAAACTATATTACAAGGCCACTGTGATCGAAACAGTCTGGTACTGGCATAAGAACAGACCCATAGATCAATGGAACAGAATAGAGAGGACAGAAATAAACCCGTGTCTCTGTGGTCAATTAATATTCAACAAAGGGGGCGGAAGCATAAAATGGAATAAAAATAGCCTCTTCAACAAATGTTGTTGGGAGATCTGGACAGCTACATGAGAAAAAATGAAACTTGACCACCAACTTACACCATATACAAAAATAAACTCAAGATGGATAAAAGACTTAAATTTAAGTTGCAACACCATAAAAGTCCTAGAGGAGAGTATAGGGAGGAAAACCTCAGCTATTCCACACAGCAGTATTTCCACTGATATGTCCCCTAGAGCAAGGGAAATGTGCCATTTCTGAAGCTGGTAGTAAACAGGCAGGTGTGCCTTTTACTGTGATTCTGGAAATTGTGTACAAGGTTACACATACTCTTTTGTTTCTCATGTTGCAAAATTTGAAAAGATAGAATTGCATTCTTTATAAGTCCATCACATAAAAGTGTGTTTGGTACTTGTGGTTAGATCTTTAGAAACATTTAATATAATCCTACGAACCTCCCTTTATCTCTTGCTTTTCTTATACTCATTTGTCACCATGGCGCTCATTCAAACAGCCGAGCACTTTGTCCCTCTCTCCTCAATGTAAATGACAATAGCTAGCATTTACTGAGCACTTACTTTGCACCAAGCACTGTATTAAGCACTTGACATTCATTTAAGCCCCACTTGAAATAGGTATGTTTGTAACTCCCATTTTACATGTGAGGGCAGTGAGGCTTAATGAAATACTGGGCTCTAAGCTGAGGTGGTAAGTGTTAGGTCAAGTCCAGAGTCCATGCTCTCACATGTGCTATATGCTCAGCTCCCATGTCTTTCCTCTTCTGTCTCTTAGATTTCTATTCTATCCCCCTTCTTTGTGCCCTTTAACTCAGCTCATTTGTATTCATCCTTTAAAGTAGTAAGTTAGCCACCAAATATTTCTTTACCAACACTGTGTGCCAGACGCTATGCTAAGGATGGGGAACACGGTGATAGACAAAAGTGTCTCGGCTACCCCTCTGTGCAGCTTGCAGAGTAGTCCATCTACTTCCTGGAATGTTGCAGCTGACTCTTTAATGATGTCTCCACCCCTGCCACCTCCTTCTCCCCACATTGCCTCCAGACTGATCTGTCAAATTTGTGGCCCTCATCACATCCCTGCAAGTCCCCGGTTGTGGGCCACTGCCCCATGGTCAAAGGTGTGCTGCTCAGAGTGCTATGCAAGGGCCCTCAGTGACCCGCACCTGCCTACCTGAGCCTGAAGTCTCTTCCAAGTGGAGCTCTGTACCTCAGAATACCGCCCTATTTGTGGTTCTGCCAGCATGCCCTGTTCTCTTATTTAGAGCTCCTGGTTTCCTCTGCTTGGGGAGCTAGTTTCGCTTTTGTCATCCCGATAAACTCCTGTTTTCTCCTTCAAAACCCAGCTCAGTCATCCTCTTTTATGAGACTTTTCTCCAGTCCTGAAACTCAGGTGCATCCTGCTCTGTGCTCCCATCACACCCTGCGCAGGCCTCCCTGGCCCTTGTGTTACATTATATGGTTCTTGTGTGAAAGATTCTAATAAGCTCCTTTAGGGAAGGGAACTGAGCGTTTTCTTTCATGTGTTCACATCATTAACACACGCCTGGCACATAGTGCATGCTGGGTAGATAGTTGTTAAATAAATGAGTAAATGAAATGAAATGAATGAGTGAATGAATGAATGGAGGAATGAAGGAATGAGTGGAGGGATTAATAAATAATTACATGTTTGCCAAAAGAACACATGGAGCTAGATTACTATTTATCTTACGTTATACTCAGAAATAGAGATGTTCAGAAATTTGGCCTGTTAAGCATGAGGTATTTCAGGAAATTTTTCTAAGCTGCCCAATCACTTATGCTGACGTGTGGTCTCTGCCAGAGTCCCTTTACTTGAGAAGAAAACGATTGAAGGTGGATCATATTCCACAAGGACTCTTGTCTTCAGATATTACACACAGAGACTGCAGGAATATTCCTTTTGTCCTCCAGGCTCAGACAATAGAGCATTGCATCTCAGGCAGTGAAACAATAACTCGGTCAAATCTTTTTCTTTTCTGATTGTAGTGATTTTATACATAAGAAATTTCTTTTAATAATGTAGTGAATGTAATTCTGTCCAGTTCTCTTATTATTTTTCTTCTCTTTTCTACTTTTTGGAGAAACGAAGAAAGGACATTGTGCAAGGATAACAGAAACAGGTCTCTATCTAGGGCATCACCTCAGCATTGCTGTGGCCACACTGCGGCCCTGGTGGCAGTGTCCGCGGCCCTGCCCTGCCTGCAGCGGGGCCTCCAGCCCCACCACGGGGGCTGTGTTAGTTTCCTATTGCTGCCATAGCAAACCACCACAACTTCGTACCCTAAAGCAATGCAAATCCACTATCGCACAGTTTGGGAGGTCAGAAATCTGAAAATGGGCTAAAATCGAGGTGTCAGCAGAGCCGTATTCTTTCTGGAGACCTTAGGAGAAAATCCATTTCCTGGCCCTTTTCAGCTTTTACCAGCACCTGCATTCCTCGGCTGTGGCCCCTTCCTCCATCACTCCAACTTCTGCTTCCGTGTGCCTCCTTTCTCTGCTCCTGGCACTCTTGTCTCCCTCTTTTAATATAACGCCTTATGATTCCACTGGGCCCGCCCCATACATAATCCAGGACAATCTTCCCATCTCAGCTCCTTAACTTAATCACATTTGCAAAGTCTCTTCCAGGAACAAGGGCAACTTTGGGGAACCATTCTTCTGTCTACCTCAGGGCCAAATGGATGTTCATTGTTGAGGAGATGAGTGAATAAACACAAGGCATCCCATTGGTGGGCAATGAGGAGGAGGCTCTTTCCCTACTCCCTGCCCTGTGCAAAATCACTGTGACCTCCCTCAGTTACTTTACCCTGGCCTCTTCTTGACTTCGAGTAGAAAATTGGGATTCTGTCTATAAGGGTTTGCAATTGATTTTTCCCCTGAATTTAATAAATCTAAATATGGACACATCTGAAAATGTTTTTTACATAGTTACAACCTTTAAAACAATCAAATAATGAGATTTTTTGAAAGGCATAATGCTTATATACAGGGTTCCTAATGCATCAAATGTTGGTTTCTACTTTTAGTTAAGAAATTTGGGTGCATTGGAGCCCCTCATAGAGCTCCTGTGCTCCAAGAATGATGAGGTCAGGAGGCACGCCAGCTGGGCTGTGATGGTCTGCGCCAGTGACGAGCTGATGGCTGCTGAACTGTGCAGGTTCAATTCGTATGTTGATCTTATACCTTGAAACATTGGTAAACTCACATGTTAAATCTAGGAAATTTCTTCTTTTTTGTTTTTTGGTAGATTTCTTGGGATTTTCTACATAGACAATCATGTTACCTGCTTTGCCTTTAGGTTGTTTTTTTTTTTTTTTAAATCTTCACCTGAGGATATACTCATTGATTCCAGAGAGAGAGGAAAGGGAAGGAGAGAGAGAAACATCAATGCAAGAGAAACGTCAATTGACTGCGTCCCACACACACCCCAACTGGGACCAAACCCGTAACCCAGGACAATGCTCCAACCAACTGAGCCACACCGGCCATGGCTGACTTTGGGTTTTGATAGTTTATTTTTGATGTGTCTTGGACTGAGATTCTTCGGGTTTATTTTATTGGCATTTACTAAAATTCTTGAGTATGTAGATTTATGTCTTTAACCAAATTAATGAAGCCATATCAGTCCTAATGATCCTTTTCTTCTGTACTTCATCTTTCACTTCTTCTGGGAGTTTGATGACACCAGTATTAGATCTTTGTTTATTGCACAACAAGTCCCTGAGACTCCGTCAGTTGTTTCTTCAGCCTGTGTTCTTCGTGCTGTTCGGATTGGATAATTCATACTGATCTATCTTCAAGTGTATGGATTCTTCTGTTATCTCTATTCTCTTAAACCCATTCAAAAATTATATTTTGCTAAGTTTTGGTATTGTGTTTTTCAGCTCCAAAATTCTATTTTATATCTCCTATTTCTTTCTAAGACTTTCTATTTATTTCAAGAGTGTTTGTTACTAATTGCAGCATTTTACATCTGCATCATCTGGGCATTGATGTATATTGATTGTCTTTTCTCACGAGTTGAGGTTTTCCTGGTTCTTTGTATGCTGAGTAATTAGATTGTAATATCATATTATGAGTCCTACAGTACTTATTTATGGGTCTTATATACACTCTAAGAAGAATTTTTTGTTGTGTATATGTGTGTGTTTTAGCAGGTAATTGACCCAGTTGTTTTCAGTCTTCAGATTCCAACCATGTTCTGTGAGTTGTCATTCCACTGCCAGTCTCATTTTCAAAGGCTTTGCAGTATTGTTTGAATCAGTCTTACATGTGTGCCAACTAGTGTCCAGTTTGGGACTTGGGAGATGGTCTATCCCATAGTTCAATCCTCAAACCTGTATGAGTGATTTTCTGAGTCAGAACCATGCATACACAGTGTGGGAGTAAGCCTAGGAATCCATAAACAAATTTTTATGGTTACTTTCTGAGTTCCTTCCTCTCCATGATCTTCTTTGTCTTTTCTGGCTCGTTGGGGCTTCCGTTTCGGTCCTCAAGCCAAAACCTACCCTGATACACTCTTGCCATGACTACATCCATATCTACTGCCAAACAGCAGGAAGACTGAGTATAAGGCCATTTTAGTCTCTTAGGAACCCTGATACCACCACTGTGACCCCTGTCACAGGACTCCTTAGGGGCTGGAGCACAAGAGAATGGAGAAAAAGAAGGAAACAACCAGGGCTTTTCTCCACTTTCTCTCTTTCCTGTTTCTCCAACAGGCTTCCCCTTAGGCTTTCACTGTCTGTGCTGATGCCCACTTTCAGATATGGAGCTATGTTTAGTTCAGCTTGTAGAAGAGTGGATGAAAATAAACAAGGTAAACTCACCAACAGTTCAGGAATAACTCAATGTCTTCTCTGGTCTCTCTACTACTGATTACTTTTCAGAGTCTTCAAATAGCTGTTGCATATTTTCTCCCCAGGTTTTATGATGGTATAAGTGGGAGACACAGGGTAATATGTGCTTATTCCATGTTACCTGGCAAAAGAACCCACGCCATTGTTTTTGCTCAACTCGTTAACTAGAGACAGTCAGTAAGATGTCAATACTGTTTCAAAGAACATTTGAGAAGGTAGGTGTTTAATTCAGAAAAGTTAGAAAAGGATTGCCACATAGAAAACCATCCTGTTGGATATTAACTATCCTCTAGAACAGTAAACTGTAATCTTTGGGAGTATCTTTTCCACTGGACAGAAATAATTTGTATCTTTACTAAACAAAAATCTATATGATAACTAGTAAATTCTCAAAGTCAGGAACTTTTAATTAATAGTATCTTTTAATTAAATAGTATCTTTACTGTTTACTAAGTACATTTGATTTTTCCCAAGTAGAGAACTAAGTACATTTCAAGGGGGTGTGGGGGGGGGGTGAAAGTGGGTAAAGGGGTGTTAAATTGGACGGAAAGAGACTTTGGGCGATGGGCACACAGTGCAGTGTGCAGATGTTTTGTTGAGTTGTACACTTGAAACCTGTATGGTTTTATTAACCAATGTCACCCCAACAAATTTAATAATACAAAAATAACTAAGTACATTTCCCCAGATAAACTTTTGGTGAGTCTTTGCCCCTGTGTGATGTGAATTCCATACTATCTTTTTTTTGTTTTTCTTTTTTCTATGTTTTGGATAGTTTTTGTTAAAAACTGTGATATAAATTCTTCCTTCAGAAGGTGTCAACTGAAACAAGAGATGATATGACACCAGCATAGACTTCCAGAGAAGGCAACCTCTTTTTTCCCAATAGGGAAATGATAGGCCAGACTTATGATGGGCCAGACAGCTTGCTATGCAATTGTGCAAATACAAATAGATTATTTTCATTATATATATCAATCCTGTAGTGTTCTCTTGAAAATTAATTTCTGCTGAAAAACATAGGAACTCTAAAACTGTATCAACGTCATTGAAAATTTGACAACTATGTGGTGTGGTCATTGAGGTATAAATGCTGTATTTCTAGGGCGTTCTTCAGATTAACTCAGAGCACAGTGAGTGCTTATTCATTTTGACTGCTGTTGTTTACTCTTAAAGGAAAGGCAAAGGAAAGAAAGAGGAGGAAAATCTGGAGGAGGAGGAAGAGTTTACAGCCGCACAAAAATGGGCTGGAAAGGAGGCCCCTATAAAGAATGGTACCCTCCCTCGGATCCCGACTTCTGTGCTTATGTGTATGAAGTGACCAAATCAATACTTCCCATAACAAATACAAAGGAACAGGTTGAAGTTGTCTATATACACATATAGACAAAATAAGTTGTCTATATACACGTATACATTTTCAATTTCTGAAAAATATTTTTTATTTTACTGGTTTGCATTTTTATCCAATTTTCAGACAACTACACCATGATAAAATTGAACTTTGTTGCTCCCTACCTCTGACTCTGAAGCAGAAACACATGAACTGAATTGTTTTTTCTCAGTTTCTATTTTAGATCAGATTTCTTCCAAGAATCAGAACTAGGAGTTAGAAATTGCTTAAAGAAAAATGCCTGTGCATATGCCAACTATGATTTACTAAAATAAATAATACATTTAAAAATAAAAACAGGCAAAGATTCCTGTTACTTTCTCCTGCTAAACCATGAGAAGCATCTTTCAATGTGATCCTGAAGAATCACATTGTTTGATGAATCATAAGTTTGAAAAGTAAATCATTCATTGGGAATATAGGGTGCTCACAATTTAAGGAAATTCTATTATGGATTATTCATAAACTCACAACTTGTTTACTAATACAAACAACCATCTCCCATTTTTATATGTTTCACATTGCTCTGAAGTGGGAGCGTGAGCATACCGAAATGTTTGGGCAGGCTCAGTGTTTAGTCTGATTCCACTAAGAGAAGCTGAGAACTTAACTTGGTAGCTGTCAGGGAACAGGAGTCACTGGAAACGGAGGATGCCCTCTTGACTGACACCAACCAGCAGGTGAGCTGCTGGATTGAGCAACAGCTGCGGTCTCCGTGGGAACTTGTATCTACTCCAAACAGATGTGAGCTGCAGTCATCAAACCTGAGTGTGACAACTACAAGAAGCCCAGCCACCAGACTGTTGACTTCTTATCAGGCAGAACTTGAAGAAGACATTTTTGGCTACAAAAGATTTCCTCGTGTCCTTGAGAAAGGATGACTTAAGCAGAACTCTGGTTTAGCTCATTTCAACATTTGTCAAATTTTCTCATGCTTTGTTCCTATTAGAAATACTTTTTCATCATTCCCAAATAATGGCTTTTAACCCGAGCCAGCATCAGGATGGAAACACAGAGATTTGTCCCCGTGCTTTCGGCTGCTGGCCTTCATCACAGTGCCCTGGGCAGTAAGACTGTGGGTCAGGTCAGAAGCTTTCTGCTCAGCTCTTTCTCTTGTTTTCACCATTGTTTTTTGCTCCCTTCCACATGCAACAAGGGGAAATTCCCTCTTTGAAATATGCAATTCTGACTTTACTCTAAGATGCAGTAGCTTTAGTCTGGAGAGGATTTTTGCAGGTGCGTTTCCTGATTTCTTCAGGGAGAGCCTACTATTAGGAGAAACCCGCAGGCAAAGTGTACCACGGCCATCTTGCCTCTTCACCTGTTTCTCATTTATCCTTTTTGCTTCTTCCTCTCTCCTGACTTCAGTGTTATGTAAATGTATGCCTTTCACTAAGTTTAAAACATAATGAAATTTAAAAGAAAAACATTATAAAACTTAAAAATATTTGGAAGTCTAATGGGAAAATTTCTATGTGTTTGTCTTGTCTCTGAGTTTAAATTTTTTGAAAGAAGGACCATATGTTAGTACAATGCCTTGGATTTCAGACAGACATTTGCAAATAATTTTCAAGATTGGGATAAAATTATAAATCTCCATTGATATAAATTTAATGATACTGATTTGTATATTATTGGGAAAATTAGCATGCATTTCTCTTTCCATGTATTGAATAAAATTGTTAGAATTTCAGTTTATATATGACATTTTGAATTCAGTAAGCCTAATGTTAACCTAATTACAGTAAGTACATTTTAAAGAATAAAGCAAACAATAAAATCAGAGGAATATAGTTTTTATAATTATACATATAGTTACACTCAAAGCATCCAAAGTGAGAGATTAAACTTGAGTGATTTGATCTCAATGTAATTGACACAGGTATGTGGCAGAAAAAATGGGTGGTGGAAGTTCAAAAGAGAAACTACAGAATTTTGGCTGGCAACTTCATAAAAGTGAAATAAAATTTCAATTTAAATCCAAATGTTGTACCAATTGGACAGATCAAAAAAGGAATCTTCTACCATCGAGCTTTGCTTTTCAAGGTATTTAAGATGTTTTGCCTCATTTGCCATTAGGTAAAAATGTTTTCTCTTTATCATAATAGAGCGAGCCAGCTGCCAACTGGATAATATTAATCCTATCATTTAGATTTGAGATATATATGTATGTGTATACACATTCAGAAGTACATATATATTCACAGACTATTAAGAGCATATTCATTTAACATTTATCATACACCAACTATAGGCCAGGGCCTCTTCTAGGGTCTGGGAATAGAGAGACATTAAAGTGACTGTCCCTGTATACAAGGCGTACCTAAGCCAGACTTGTGGGTTCTAAGGGGATGTCAGGGAAAGTTTCAGGAGAGAAAATGATATGTTAGAGGTGACATAGGATTTCAACAGGTAAGAAAGGAAGGCAAGAGTATTCTAAATGAAGTAAACCTTTTATACAAAGTAACAAATATGAGTCAATGGGCCATTTGGGAGATGTAGAACAGTTTGTCTGGATGAAGAAAGAAGGACTGGGTGAAGCTAAAGGACAGACCATAAAGCACCATGTGAGTAGCCACCAAAAGCAATTGAGGGGAAATGAACGGACAATGTTATTTTCACAGACCACTCAGGCAACGGAATGTGGGATGGACGAGAGTAAGGGCAAGACTGGAGACAGGAAGACCAGTTGGAAGGTTACTGGAGCAAGAAGTGTGGGTGACCTTTACTGAAGGCACAGTCGAGGATGTCAAAGAGGGGGTGAGTTTAGAGGGAGATTTAAGAGGTAAAACTGAAAGGAGCTGGTGGCTGCCTGGGTGTGGTGTGAGAGAAAACAGGGAAGAGCAGAATGACTTCTAAGCTCTATAGGAGGGGCAGCTGGTAATGGTGGTGTCATTCACTGAGATGCGGTACACTGGAGAAGGATCGGGATTAAGAGATCTTTGTTTTTCTTCATCGTATCCAGTGTCTGTCACATAATAGGTGCTAAGAAAATGGTTTCTAAACTACAGACCGAATGTATAAAATTCTTATCCTCTCCCAAGTACCTACAAACCTCACTACATCCACGCGTATGTTGCCTCCAGTCCCTAATTCTGTTTATAATTCAGATGTCAGTCTTTCCTAACTCCTTGGATTCTTGCTCTATCAATTCTTCTTTCCTGTCTTTAATCTCTTTCTCTCTCCTAGCTGTTTCTCCTTTAAAATCTAAAATTAAATCTATGCTATTTAAAGAGTAAGTATATTTTCGTTTCTCATAATATCCACAACCACTATTACAGCTCCTATAATTATGACCACCCCCGTTTTTACCTATGTGCCAGGCGCTTGATAATATAATTGTGAAGAGTCTCAAAAATGCCAGCGGTGAAATGACTCCTTGTTTTAGAGATAAGAAAACAGATATTTAGAGAAGAAATTTACCCAAGGTCAACCAGAGGTACGATTGGAATGAGAACCCGTGCTTATCTGAATGAAAACCTACGATAATGGTGCTACCCATAGACAGTTCTCATTCCAGGTCAAAACCAAGTCATCTCAACTCTTTGTCTCTCCTTGGTGCACCGCGCATTTTTCTTCTCAAGTCACTGCAGTATGGCCTTTGCGCTCTGCCAAGAAGGACGAGAGTGATCTATTGTCTGTCTTACTTGATAGACAATAGAATTTGCCATTGATCATTCTCTTTCATTGACACCATTCTCTTTAGTAACTTGTCCTTTCTTACTGCTTCATCTCATCTCCTTTGGAGACCTCTTTTCCTCCACTGCTCTCTTAAACATTGGGGTCCTGCAAGGCTCTGATACAGGCTCTTCTCTCTTCTCCATCTATGTACTTCACAGGGTGAGCCCATCCTTCCCTATGGCCTTAAATACCACCTATCTTCCAGATACTTTCGTCTGTCCCACAAACAGCTCCTGACTCCAGATTTGTGTATCTCTTCACCCTCTAGCTAGGTACATTTAAGTGTATCATAGACACCATATTAGTCTGCTTGGGCTTCTATAACAAAATGCCATAGACTGGGTGCCTTAAACAATGAGACTCATTGCTCATAGTTCCATAGGCTGAGAAATCCAGGATCAAGATACCAGGAGATTCAATATCAGGTGAGGGCCCACTTCCTGATTTGCATCTGCCATTTTTTTAGTGTAAAATCACCTGGCACAGAGAGAGAGAGCTCTGGTCTCTCCCTCCTCTTATAAGGGCACTAATGCCATCATGGAAGCTCCACCCTCATGATCACATCTGGACCTAATTACCTTCTAGAGACTCCACCTCCAAATACCATCACATTGGGGTAGGGCTTCAATGTGTGAATTTGGGGGAGGGGACAAGTATCCAGTCTCTAACATTATGCCAAGCTGAATTCTTCACCCTCATACTTCAACTGAGTCATGCAATTAATTACCCAGGCCTTGCTTGCCCACCAGTGAAATCCTGAACACTAATTTAACCCACTGATAAAGTCCCTTATCCTTTCACCTCTCCGAAATCTTTCACTCATCCTACATATATTCTTTGTCTCTTCCATTTTCTTCCAGTTTTTGGCTCTTTTTTGGCTTTAGTTTTTGCTTCCTTGGTGGCCTAGATGAATTGTCCACAGACCTTATAATTTGCTGACTAATTTCCCTCATTTTTTGGCCCCCAATCCTCTTACCCCTCTGCCTGGCCAGCCCACCAGTCTGATTGCCTGTCCTTTCCACTAGACACTCCAGCTGCAGAACATGACAGTGAGGATTGTCATAGCGGATTCAGGGTGCCCATGGTGGGTGGACTAGCAGGCAGCCTGGCCACCTTTTTCCAGCTCCTAGTCACAGGCTTCTCCTGTTTTCCTCAGCAGCTGTGCCCCACATCGGCCCTTCTTTCTAAGCCATTCCATCATCACCTCTTCTCTAAGCAGATCACCTGCTTTCTCACTTCACAAAGAAAAAAGGAGACTTTCAGATTCATCTCAGCTGCAGGTAGTGTCATTCTGAGGTTAAGAACTCAGCCTCCTGAGACAGAGTCCCTGGTTCTCACATTGGGTCACCACCTACTATGACCTTGGGAAAATTACCTGACCTCAGCTTTACTCTCTATATAACAGGAAATACAATAGTATTTCTTTCACTAGGTTGTTTTGATTATTTAATGTGCCTTGCCATGGATTAAGAGATCAGTTATTTCAGAAAAGTTATTTTGGGAAAGATAATTATACAGGGGTGGGCAAAAGTAGGTTTATAGTTGTGAGTATGCAAAATACAGAGTTTCTTCTTGTATTATTATTTGTGAATTATTGTATTGTTTCCTATGCAAACAACTGTAAACCTACTTTTGCAAAACCCTGTATGTTTATTTTTTTTCTCTCTACCCCACTAGACTATGAGTGATAAATAATTCTAGTACTAATTCCAACTTAGGAGGGAAGGTGTTCCACACATCAAAGCAATTTTCTGACAACAGTGGGTTTCTACAGTTCAGCTCAATTCTGACACTATCTGCCCAGAGATAGCACTGGATTCCACAGAATAAGGGCTCAGTCTCACAAGACAGCTCCCTACTCCACTTCAGATGCCAGTCACAAGCTTAGATTATCACCTGTGCTTCTGACTGACCAGCTATAGATCGGAGGTTCCAACAACCCCATCCTTGGGTTCAATTAATTTACAAGAGCTGCTCATAGAACTCAGGGAAACATCGTACCTCTTAGATTACCATTTTATTATAAAAGAATGTAACTTAGGAGCAGCCAGGTGGAGAGATGAATATAGGTGGAGGTGAGGGGAAAGGGTGTGGAGCATCCATGACCTCAGGAGGACCACTACCCCAAAGCTCTACCTGTTCACCAACCCAGAAGCTCTGGAACCCTGTCCTTTAGGGTTTCTGCAGAGGCTTCATTACATAGGCATTGGCCATTGACTGGCTCAACTTCCAGCCCCTCCTCTCTCCACAGAGGTACTGGGAGGGAGTAAGACTGAAAGTTCCGAACCTCTAATCAAGTGGCTGATTCTCTGGGCAACCAGCCTCATCCTCAGGTGAGGTCCAACAGTCATCTCATTAGCATAACAAAAGACACTTTTATGGCTCTGACTTAGGAAATTCTAAGGATTTTAGGAGTTTTGTGTTTTGTGCCAGAAACCCTGATGAAGACCAAAATACATTTCTTATTAGAAATCACAATATCACAGAGTGCTATACATTCAGATAAATTACACTAATACATGAGTATAGAGATTATTGAAACAACACAATTCTTGCCTTCTAGTACCAGGCATGTTTATTGAGTACTCACTCTGTGCCAGCATTCATGCTCTAAGTGCTTGACACGTATTAACTCACTTCATCTTTATAAACCCCCATGAGGAGGGTGGTTAGACTGCCGTTTTCCTCATTTCACAGATGAAGAAATGGAAGCACACAGAGGCCCAGTCATTTGCATAAGGTGACAACAACTAGTAAGTGGCAGAGCTGAAATTCAAACCCAGGCAGTCTGAGCCAGCTCTCTTATCCACTGTAATGTGGCTACGAAGTTTCCAGATTATTTTAAGGCTACTTTTTAAAAAATAACCTCAACATCAAGACAAATCGAAGAGTCAACTCCCTGAAAACAAAAGCAAGCCCTGAGAAGGGGGCAGCAGGCAGCCCAGGAAGGACCAACCACTCACAATTTCGCTCCTGCTCTACAGCATCTGTCTGTGTACATCACCCAGAATAAATTGGCTAGACATAGGTCCCCACCCATTTGGTCCCTCCATTCAGTCTCACTGTGTATCACAGCCAGAGAGCAGCCTAGGCACATGGAAAGATTGATAGATGCACCAGTGCTGAAAACCTGTGGAAAAGCTTTTCTCCAAAGACATTATCAATCTTTGCTGATACAATGCGGTGGGACTGCCTGAAAAATGTCACTTCCCAGCAGGACCTACACAGAATTTTAAATCTACAGGATCTTAAGGAACAAGGAAACCCACCACATTTTATCGGCTCCTATCACAATATCCCACATTTTTTCAGCCTCCTATCTAAGCACTTCTTTGCAAGAGTTGCATATTTCACCTGCAACCAAGGTGGGTCTTACAACTAAGGATTTCCTCCCACCCCTCTCCCTCTTCACTATTGGTTGATCTTGTGTTTTCACCCACAGGCTCTGGCTGGTGAAAGTGGCATTGGCTGCTTTTTGGTTGGAGCAGGTTCAGAAGAGCATGGAATGAAGTTAGGCTGATGAATGAATCTCAGAAGGGAGTGGTTGGGGGTCACTGTCCTGAAGTATACATTGTTCACCTCATGTTCCATCCAGGTGGACTGATGAACCTAAAAAGTAAAGAAGCAGATCTTTACAGATTTCTCTAAAACTATCAAATAAAACAAAAGGGCTCAAACAAGAAATTTATTCTATAGATTTTCCATGAAGTTCACCTATAACTTTTATTTATTTAAATAAAAGTATTAGAATGCTTTTCTCTGTGTGGAAATGAGGAAACTTGGATTGACATGGTTGCACTTCTGAATCCAGGCTTTGGCAAAAGTTTAGCCTGATTAGATCATAGTGTGCTTACTGCCCCTCGTGAAAAGCTTATTATTGTCAAAATTAGTCCGCCGCAGGTTTCCTAAGGACCATCTCCGCCCTGTGGGACTCCTGCTGTAAAAACACTCAGCGGCTGATCCCAGACGACTCTGCAGCCTCATCACTGTCATTCTTCGTGCCCGGAACACGTCAGGAGCACTTGGTTAAATAAATTCAGTGGCGTTTAATGTCTTCAGTCACCTTTCTCACTTTCATAGGGTTAAGATTATTTATAGTTTGAATATTTATAGATCTAGTATTAAAAATTCTAAACATTTTTGTTCATTTAAAAAATTTATTTAGAACAATGTTGAAGATACTTCACTAAGCTATAAAATATTTCCATAAATTGTATTTGTCCTATCTATGTTGACTTGGAAATATACCTTCAGTTGAGGGCAATTCTGTTTTGCTTTTACACATTTTAATGCTGGGTGACAAAAACATTATTTTAAATTTAAACAACTTAAAAATTCTGCTTTTCTGGGAAACTTTGAAATGTAGAAATAGAATAAATCTTTGCTGAGGAATTGTGCACAAAACAGCAAACACACATTTCAAATGGTAAGAGAGATAAAAATAAGTAATATGGTGATTCTCATGAAGTATTTATTTCTTGGTCAGACTTTATAGTTTACCTGTTCAAAGTTTAAAAGTTTACAATTTTATTAGAAGGTTTTAAAAAGTAAGTTTGATTTTAGAAATTAAGGCCAAGATTATTCTCTATGAACCAGTTTGTGATTTCAAAGGCTATATAATTCTTTATTTCAGAATAAAGTTCTGTATATCAAACAGCATGGTAATTATATTTATCATGCAATTTCATGAACTATCACATGGATGCCGGGGTGTCCAACCCACAGCCTGCAGGCTGCATGTGGCCTAGGATGGTTATGAATGTGGCCCAATACAAAATTGTAAATTATGCACGGACCTTTGTTTTGCTCATTAGTTTTCATTAGTGTTTGTGAATTTAATGTGTGGCCCAAGACAACTCTTCTCCTTCCAATGTGGCCCAGAGATGCCAAAAGTTGGACACCTTTCAGAGCATACAAAATCTTTTAAGCATTTTCAAGTTTGTTTTGATCCAGAAAACATTTAAAGTAGATTTCAAAGATATGAAAGATGTAACAAAAAATGAATATCGGGGGCTTCCAGCCAAGATGGAGTTGTAGGTGGATATGGTTTGCTAACTTGCACAACCAAAAGAAGGAGAACAACCAATTTAAAAACAAAAAAACAACCACAACTGACAGAAAATTGAATTGTATGGAAGTCTGACAACCAATGAGTGACAGAAGAAACATTCATCCAGACTGGTGTGCTGAGACAAAGAAATATGGCCAAAGTAAAAGAACAGAGCAAAACTCCAGGAAAAGAACTAAGCAATGAAGAGATAGCCAACCTATTAGATGCAGAGTTCAAAATACTGGTAATCAGGATGCTCACAAAAATGACTGAGTATGAACACAAAATAAAGTAAGAAGTGCAGGCTAGACAAAGTGAAATAAAGAAAAATATACAGGGAACCAACAGTGAAGGGAAAGACATCAGGAATCAAATGAATGATTTGGAACAGAAGGAAGAAATAAACATTCAATTAGAACAGAATGAAGAAACAAGAATTCAAGGGCAAGACCGAGAGACTGGCGGATTGTGGAACAAACAGGGCAGGCAGTGTGACTGCTAGCAGACCCCGAGGCCCCACATTGGTGCATAGATAAACCGGGAGGAACGGCGGAGGAGTGAAACAGACCACGCAACCCAGGGCTCCAGAGCGTAGAAATAAAGCCTCAAACCTCTGACTGAAAACACCTGTGGGGGTTGAGGCGGCAGCAGGAGAAACTCCCAGCCTCACAGGAGAGGTCGTTGGAGAGACCCACAGGGGCCTAGAGCGTGCACAAGCCCACCCACTCGGGAATCAGCACTAGAGGGGCCCAATTTGATTGTGGGTAGTGGAGGGAGTGACTGAAATCCAGCAGAGTGGAGCAGGCACCATTGCTCCCTCTCGGTCCCTCCCCCACCCACAGCCTCACAGCGCAGCGACCACCATTACCCTGCCCTGGGAAACACCTAAAGCTCTGCCCCTTTAAATAACAGACGTGCCAAGACAAAAAAAAAAAAAAAGGCCCAAATGACAGAACAGATCAAAGCCCCAGAAATAATTCAACTAAGCAGTGAACAGACAGCCAACCTATCAAATGCACAGTTCAAAACACTGGTAATTAGGATGCTCACAGAATTGGTTGAATTTGATCGCAAACTAGATGAAAAAATGAAGGCTATGCTAAGAGAAACAAAGGAAAATGTACAGGGAACCAATAGTGATGCAAAGGAAACTGGGACTCAAATCAATGGTGTGGACCAGAAGGAAGAAAGAAACATCCAACCAGAAAAGAATGAAGAAACAAGAATTCAGAAAAATGAGGAGAGGCTTAGGAACCTCCAGGACATCTTGAAACATTCCAACATCTGAATCATAGGGGTGCCAGAAGGAGAAGAGGAAGAACAAAAAATTGAAAACTTATTTGAGCAAGTAATGAAGGAGAACTTCCCTAATGTGGCAAAGGAAATAGACTTCCAGGAAGTCCAAGAAGCTCAGAGAGTCCCAAAGAAGCTGGACCCAAGGAGGAACACACCAAGGCACATCATAATTACATTACCCAAGATTAAAGAGAAGGAGAGAATCTTAGAAGCAGCAAGGGATAAGGACACAGTTACCTACAAAGGAGTTCCCATAAGACTGTCAGCTGATTTCTCAAAAGAGACCTTACAGGCAAGAAGGGGCTGACAAGAAGTATTCAAAGTCATGAAAGGCAAGGACCTACATCCAGGATTACTGTATCCGGCAAAGCTTTCATTTAGAATGGAAGGGCAGATAAAGTGCTTCTCAGATAAGGTAAAGCTAAAGGAGTTCATCATCACCAAGCCCTTATTATATGAAATGTTAAAGGGATTTATCTAAGAAAAAGAAGATAAAAAATATGAACAGTAAAAATGACAGCAAACTCACAGTTATTAAGAACCACGCCTAAAACAAACACAAAAGCAAACTAAGCCAACAACTAGAACGGGAACAGAACCACAGAGATGGAGATCACATGGATGGTTATCAACAGGGGAGTGGGAGAGGGGAGAGAGGGGGGAAATGTACAGAGAACAAGTAGCATAAATGGTAGGTAGAAAATAGACAGGGGGAGGTTAAGAATAGTATAGGAAATGTAGAAGCCAAAGAAGTTATATGTATGACCCATGGACATGAACTATAGGGGGGGGGGGAATGTGGGAGGGAGGGGGTGGGCAGGATGGAGTTGAGTGAAGGGGGGGAAATGGGACAACCATAATAACATAATAAATAAATATATTTAAAAAAAGAGAGAATTCAAAAAAGTGAGGAGGGGCTTAGGAACCCCTGGGACAACTGAAAACAACACCTGAATCATTAGGGTTCCAGAAGGGGAAGAGGAAGAGCAACAAATTGAAAATTTATTTGAAAAAATAATGAAGGAAAACTTCCCCAAAATGGTAAAGGATATAGGCATGCAAGTCCAGGATGCTCAGAGTCCCAGAGAAGTTGGATCCAAGAAGAAACATACCAAGGCATATCATAATTAAGTTACCCAAATTAAAGATAAGGAGAGAATCTTTAAAAAATTTTTTTTCAATTTATTTTTAGAGAGGGGGAAGGGAGGGAGAAAGAGAGGGAAAGAAACATCAATGTGTGGTTGTCTCTCACATGCCCCCTACTGGGGACCTGGCCTGCAACCCAGGCATGTGCCCTGACTGGGAATCAAACCAGCGACCCTTTGGCTCACAGGTGGGCACTTAATCCACTGAGCCACACCAACCATAGCTAAGGAGAGAATCTTAAAAGCAGCAAGAGAAAAGGAAACAGTTACCTAAAAAGGAGTTCCCAGAAGACTATCAGGTGATTCTCAAAAGAAACCTTGTAGGCAAGAAGGGGCTGGAAAGAAGTATTCAAAGTCATAAAAAGCAAGTCCCTACAACCTAGGTTACTCTATCCAGCAAAGCTATCATTTAGAATGGAAGGGCAGATAAAGTGCTTCCCAGATAAGGTCAAGTTAAAGGAGTACATCATCATCAAGCCCTTATTATATGAAATGTTAAAGGGACCTATCTAAGAAAAAGATAATTTAACATATGAATAGTGAAATGACAACAAACTCACAACTATCAACAACTGAACCTAAAAAACAAAAACAAACTAAGCAAACAACTAGAACAGGAACAGAATCACAGAAATGGAGATCACATAGAGGGTTATCAGCAGAGAGGGTGTGAGGGGAGAATAGGGAAAAAGATACAGGGAATAAGGGGTATAATTGGTAGGTACAAAATAGCCAGGGGTAGGTTAAGAATAGTATAGGAAATGGAGAAGCCAAAGAATTTATGTGATGACCCATGGACATGAACGAAGCGGGGAGGGAAGGCTGGAGGGAGTGAGGGTACAGGTTAGAGGGGGATAAAGGGGAGAAAAAAGTTGGACAACTTTAATAGCATAATCAATAAAATATACTTTAAAAGTTATCCTCCCACTATAAATAAATAAATAATAAATATTGTATAATTTCACTTATATGTGAAATCAAAAGAACGAAATAACAAAGTGGAGCCAGACTCATGGATACAGAGAACAGACTGACAGCTGTCAGAGGGGAGGGGGTTAGGGGCTGGGTGAGAAGGGTGAAGAGATGAAGCAAAGAAAAAAAGATTAAGACTCATGGACACAGACCACAGACAGCAGTATGGCGATAACCAGAGTAAAGGGGAATGGGGGGAGAAGGTAGAAGAAAGTAAAGAGGGATAAATTGTGATGGAAGAAGACTTGACTTGGGGTGGTGAATACACAATACAGTATACAGATGATGTATTGTAGAATTGTATACATCTATTAACTGATATCACCCCAATAAATTAAATTAAAATTAAATGAAACAAAATAAATAATAAGTGAAAAACAGGCATAAGTATGGGAAAGAAAGTCCAACATGGCCAGGAATAAGCTTAGAATTGAAATGCATCCATGAAAATCTTATGCATGTTTAGAAGTGAGTGAAAGTTTGAGACTGTGCTCTCTAGCAGCCCGTGTGGAGGAGATACTCTGTTACATGATGTACAATCAGGGCCACCAGGTGAAAGCACAGAGCAGTTTCTCAGGAGGAGCAAAGACCAGGGAATTCCTCTCTGGGAGCTTCAGACAGATCATAAGTATAATACAGAAAGTGACCTTTCTGAAAAACAGCCTCCTGGTAAGTTTTGGAAAGAGTTTTATAGGGCCCAATATCACAATAGAGTGGGGGAGAGGCTCCGTGCAGAGCCCCCGTGACATGGTCCAGGCAGACAGACACCACAGCTTTTAGTCTGGCACGTACGGGCCAAACACATCTTGTTCATCTTCGAGACACTGCGTGTGCCGCCTGTCTTAACTAGAGTCTGGGTAATTGTTAACAGGAATGAGTTTAAATTCTATTCCCAGGTCTTTGAAGTTTATCTATACTGTGTTACCAGTTAAGTATAGTCATAAAATTTAATAATCAATCTAGTATAAAAAAGAAAACATATTCACAATAGGAACAAAAATTATAAAATACCTAAAAGTAGATTTGACAAAAATCTACACATTTAAAAAAAACAAAATTTTTATAACTTTTTAAATGAAATATATTTCATAATACATCCCAGCCCTAACTCCCTTAGTTGATGCTCTTTAGGTCATCATTTGTTATTACATGGAAGTGAAACAGTAAAAAGTAGTTATAAAATATATCTGCGTCTTTTAAAAAAATTTATTTATTTATTTTTATTCAGTTACAATTATCTGCATTTTCTCCCCATCCCTCCACCCCACCCCAGCCAGTCCCACCTCCCTCCCCCACCTCTACCCTCCCCCTTGATTTTGTCCTTGTGTCCTTTTAATGAGATCCGAATAAATGAAGATTCCATTTTCTTCATCAAAATATATTTAGTATATTTAGTATAATTTCATATAGAATCCTAACACATTTTCTTTCCTGGAACTTGACAAATTGTAAAACTCATCTGGAAGAATGAATGTTTATGAGTGCCAATAATATTTTGAAATAGAAAAACAAAGAGGAGCTGGCTCCATCATATATAAGAATGTATATTAAAAAGCAATAATAAATACATTAATGTGGAACAGGCATAGACATAGAAAATTACTAAGTCCAGGCATAGCTTCTTTTACCCTCTGGGGAAGTGATAGCCTATTCGGTAAATGATAATTGGAAAATTGTAATCTTGGCAAGTGGAGCTCCTTTCTATTTATGATTTAAAAAAAAAACAAACTAGAAGTCATAGAACATAGTTGACAACTTTGGCTACATAAAACTTTTAAATTCCTGTTCAGAAAATACAGGATAAGCAAAATTATGTCTGTTCAGCAAAAGAAAATGTGAGCAAGATTATAAGCAGGGAGAAAAATTGGCAGCATATGTAACAAACAAAATGTTCAAATCCTTAATAAAGAAAGAGTTTCTACAAACCAATGCGTTGATCCAAGGGGTTCATCTTCTCCAAGACGGATCAGGATGGAGAAGATGATTCTCTTGGAGAAGAGGCAAAGACAGTTGTATTTGAATAGAACATCTATACAGTGGTAATAGTCCTTGAACCTCAGTAGCTCAGCACAGACGTCTTTTATCACCTTACATGTCAAACACAGGCCCGTAGAGAGCGTTCGGCTCCACACAGCCACTCAAGGACCCAGGCTGACAGCAGCCCCTCGATCTGTGCTGCCCCATCTGAAACGCACGGCCTCCATCGCCGCAGTGGGAGGAGAAAGTGCTAAGGATCTCCTTGTGGAATAACATGCTATTTGGTCAGCACTAGATCCAGGAAATGTGGGGCAACGTCTAGAGCTATGGAGAGCTGAGTTAGAGTCCTGTCGCTTAAAAACTGCGGACACTGAAAACTGTTGTGGTTGTGAGATTTCAAAACAATTTATACAAAAGCTACTTGTGAGTTTGTCAGAATCAAAAGCTACAGTTTCTCTTCTGGAGATTAAATCATTTCATTAAAATTAATATCTAATTTTCAAAAATTGCTATTATTTAAATGGAGAAATAAACAATTCTTTTCAAAGCCTCCAGCCTTTGAGCAGGTGTCCTAAGTGAGGATTCCAGTTTGCACTGTGCTTTTAGTGGGTATATTTCAGATTTCCAAAGTATTATTTCCTTGTCAAAGAAAGAGCATTGTCATCTATGAAAAATACTTCTCTAGAAGCTCAAAACCTTATGTTAAATCAAATGGTACTGCCTCTTTTTATTGACATAGAATTCTTTAAGTGGTAACTTTTTTCTTTAACAAGATATTACTAGAGTATTCCTCTGCCAAGGGGAGAGGAATACTAGAGTAATACTATAGTAATCTAGAGGTAAGATGCAGGCATTTCAGGTGATGGTGCCTTTTCCCCTAGAGCTATTCACAAGAAGGCTGTAGTCCACACACTGATGGGACTTATTTGCTTTAACCGGCTGAATACTAAGGGTAGGATAAACTGACTCTAGGAAAACTAAACGGAAAACTTCACTTTGCTATATTCTTAGAGGAATACAATAGCATCAAATCCTTTACCTGGAGCTTAGTATTTAAAAGTATTATTCTTTATTTAAAATTACTTGAATATTATTATATAGATTACTAACAAAAGCTTTGCTTTTAAAGCTATGAATATAGTTATTTTAATAATAAAAGTGGTTGTGACTTCAAAGAACAGCTATCAAAGCATTAGGTGTGAATGTATTAAATAGTGAATTCAATTAAGGCTCTTTCAGAACTCACCCAGCATGGAGACCCGTAGGATCTGCCAATAACAACCACGAATCATAATTTAAAAAATAAAAAGAATTTTTGGAAAAAGTGAAAAAACTTTACTGTGGTGATTTTACTTACAAGTTCAATAAGCCTATATTATTGAGAAGCAATATCACAACAGTGGTGAAAAGCCCAGGTGTGGAGTTAGAGCTGAGATTAAGTTCTGCATCGACCTTTCTCTACTGTGTGACCTTGACAAAATCACTACACCTCTCTGTTCCTCAGTCTGCTCTTCTGGAGAGGAGTGGGGGTAAAGAGTAACAACTATTTACCTGTTGCTCACTGTGTGTCAGAGGCTAGTCTACGCCTTCATTTAATCCTTCCAGGACCCTGTGAAATATAAGGTAGCATTACTCATGCTTAGCAAGTGAAGCACAGAGAAGTTAAGTAATAACTTACCCCCAAATCACTCAGCTAGGACGTGGCAACACTTGAAATTTGAACCAGTCAATATGCCTAATAAAGCCGCTGTGAGGATGAATAAGACTATGCATGTAAATGACCGATGTGTGTGTGCAAGGGGGTGGGGAAGGTACCCGTGCACGTTAGTGTGTGCATGTGTGTGTGTGTTTATAGCTTTCTGTTTGATTCTCACATAATGTTCTGTTCACACCACTGCCTTTAGTGTGCTTTGGGGGAATATTTTATTCTTCATGTATCTGTCTCTTTTTCTAGATCTGAAGTCAGCAAATATTTTCCTTAAAGGGCCAGATAGTCAGTATTTTAGGCTTTGCTGGCTGTACCATCTCTATTGCATCCACTCAACTCTGCTATTGTAGCACAAAAGCAGCCATAGATACTGAACTTTGTTTAGTATCACAGAGGTGAGCCAGATTTGGCTCATGGGCCACCTTGTCAACCCTCGCTTTGGATGCTGAGCACTTTGAGGGTATGGACATGGAAAGGGCTGCCCTTGACTTAACCTGGTCCCTGGACACCCTGTCTGAGCATTCAGGGGAGACTCCCACACAGGCATTTTATCTTCCTTGGCTTCTCTGAGCTCTAAGGTGGATCTACTTGATATCCATCCAATGGATGCCAAAGCAGATGCCTTATTTTTCAGTAAGGAGGAGGACAGAATCGACCTACCTAGAAAATAAATAAATTTTCCTGTCTGTGAAGTGTGAAGGGTCTGAGGTTTTACCCTACTCGTAATTAGCTGCCACAGTTTCACGGCTGCTGCCAGAGACATGAGACTCCTGGGTCAGAGACAAAGGACTTTATTATTCGGGGCACAGCAAGCAGCAAGTGACCGCTCATTGTGTCAGTTCTCCTCGCCCCCAAGTCCCATGGGGCAATGGGAGCAGGCCAAGATAGATGCCTACAAGTGCAGCGGGTTGTGATACAGAGGAGGGACCCTGATTGGTTTAGAGAACCCAGTCTTTTATGGTAGAGAGTAAGCCTGCCTGCCCTTTCCACCAGAGGGGAGACATTACATCCTCTGAGGCTGTTTGCTAACAAACTTGAAGACAGTCCAGAAAAGGAGCCGCTAGGAAGCCTGCGTTTGTAAGACATGCAGAAACAAGTAGACCCATGCAGAATTCTCTCCCAATACCTTCATCAAGTCTTACAGTATGCAAGGCTTTATGAAGTTTATCCTCTATAATGGAGATGACTGACACATGGTTATGTGAACTTGCCTTAACCAGTGCTCCTATAAATGTATATACATGTATATACTTAAAATATATATTTATAGAAACTTCAATAAAATTTTGTATACACATAAAAATTATATAATTATATAAGAATGGTCACAGTAAATCAGCTTAATGACTCATAAGCCAATTTTCTTTATTTCTCTGACAGCACCACGGCAGCACTTGTGAGAAGGGATGGTAGGTATCCTCAACATCGTCCTACTAATCTTTTGTCTGCGAGTTCCAATCTGAATTTAAATCAAGCCTCATCTCTCTAAGCTTCTCCAGGTGCCTTTTGCTCTTTTGATGACCTTCTGTAACAGTGTCTTTGTCACTCATTTTGGCATTTTCCCATAGGCTTACTGCCTGACATTGCCGTGTTCCTAACGCACATGTATGGCATAGCATGTAGTGGTTAAGAGCATGTGTGATCTTTGGATCAGTCCTGCTTCTGTTGTTCTTAACTGTGGGACGTCAAAAAAATGCCTTGGTTTCCTTGTCCCTAAAATGGGGTGATAGTAATAGTGGCCACCTCATAAGGTTGCTCTGAGGAATCAGAAAGATAGTGCGTATGATGTGCTCAGTACAGGGCTAAACAGAGTAAGTAGTTGACAATCACTAGCTGTTCTGTCCTGATCTCCTCCAACGGGACAGAACGCTATTTCAGCTCTGGTACAGGATAACTCGAGCAGTATTTGCTGACTGTCTTTATGCCTTAAATTACTGACCTTAAAGGCGACAATGCGATTTTTCTTAGTTTTCATTTTTATTTGGATACTTTTGAAAGTAGTTTTGTGGTAAAGAAAATCACTTTCATCCACTGCACAGCTACTTTTGAACTTGTACAACAGGAAGTAAAAATGCAGAAATGTGCACTATCTTTGGAGCTTATGTCTGAAATCATCCCCCATATGCATTTGTTCATTTCCCCGTCACCAACACCTTGTCGACCCACAGAGTGTAACCTGTGGTAGCTGCTTCATGTGAAAGGACATATCGTTACTCCCATGGTTTGGTGATTTTGTACTGCTGCTTGGCCCAACTTGTCTGTGATCTGAATGACTCATCTTGCATTTTTACCTTATAAAGTACTATTAGTGTGTGTGGTTAAGACTACTTAGGTTCTTGTTAACTTGCTAACAATGTATAAGGCAGGCTCCACATTGGCTAAGGTATTTCCACCAACCAAAACCTGCAAAGGAGCAGGCTCTTGTTTTCACAAGTCCCAGTAATCATCATCTACTTTAGATGACTTCACTGTACTAGTCAGTGGGGGCAGTAGATGCTGTTGAGTGAGCATGTGTACTGTGTGGCTGTGGCATTCAAAATGACTGAACAAGTAGAGCAACAAATCTGCATCAAATTTTGCATTAAGCTTGAACATTCCTCCATGGAAACTATTCAGATGATTCCGAAGGCCACAGCTATGAGCAACAGGTAACTGGCAGCTTCATCACAACAATATGCTTGCTCACGTATCACGTCTAGTGCAGAGTTGTTGGCAAAACATCAAATCACCCAGGTGACTCACTCCCCCCTACAGCCCAGAATTACTGCCCTGCGATTTCTGGCTTTTCCCAAAACTAAAATCACCTTTAAAAAGGAAGAGATTTCAGACCATTGATGAGATTCAGGAAAATATGACGGGGCAACTGAGGGCAATTGGGAGAACTGTGTGAGGTCACAAGGTGCCTACTTGGAAGGGGACTGAAGCATCATTGTCCTGTGTACAATGTTTCTTGTATCTTCTTCAGTAAATGTGTCTATATTTCATATTACATGGCTGGATACCTTCTGGATGGACTTCGGCATAGTTGACCCTTGGACAACACAGGGATTCGGGACATCAACCTCTTGTGCAGTTGAAAATCTTCACATAACTTTTGACTCTTTAAAAACTTAATATTAACAGCCTACTGTTGACTGGGAGTCTTATAGAAACATAAGCATAAACATAAACAGTCAACACACATTTTGTGTGGTATATGTATTATATAATGTGTTCTCAAAATAAAGTTAGCTAGAGAAAAGAAAATGTTAAGAAAATCATAAGGAAGAGAAAATACATTTACAATATTTATTGAAAAACATTCACATAAAAATGAACCCATGCAGTTCAGACCCATGTTGTTCAAGGCCTACTGTATTTCAGTCACAAGTGTGGTCTGGTCTCAGACCAATGAGCTCAAAGCCATCAAAATCTTTTCCCAGCTCAGAGGTATCAGCCCCCACATCCTGCACACAGTCCAACTCCAATTGTCTCGAGACAGTCCCCATTTGTTTTACCCCCAAACAGCTGGCATACAAATGGAATCAAGCACTTTTAAGTAGTCATTAATCATACTGATGAGAATAGCTCAAACAAACAGTGTTCTAAGTACTTACATATCTGACATACAAATCAAGTGATAGTCCAATTAGTTTATTTATAGTTTCCTTTCTCTGAAAAATCTGTGAGTGTCTATCTTTTCATTCCATAGTCTTTACTGTTAGAGAAACTTTGAAAAGTCCAGATGAATGCATTCCTGTCCCTATTATCAAGTCATTTATCTGCAAAATCATTGATAGTCATTGTCCTGTATATACAATTTTCTAGCTGTGTGATTTCATTTATTTAGCTTTACAGAAAAAAAAATTTTAATCTCATTTTATTAATACAAATAGAGAGACAGACAGACAGATAAATATGCTGGCTCCTTAGACTCTTACAAAATAGAAAGCTTGATTTGTATCTTTTGTCTGCAATTATTTACTCCTTTGAGAATTACGATGATAGGGAAAAATTCACTGCTGAATGAGATGAGGAGATTTCCCTTATGCAGTTATTATATTCCCTTGCTAATAAGACAATAAAGATAAAAATAAAAAGCCAGCTAAGAATGGTCAGAAATGAACTTCAGATCTCCACTCAGAGATCATGACATGGAAGCCATCCTGGCTGGCTTTAAGGAGTCGCACAAAATTTAGCAACAGGAAAGCCCTCTCCATGCGCAGAGCCATGCTTGCTAGCCACATAAATGTTACTGTGAGTTAAAAACATTGACAGAATGACTCCAAAGCTCTCCCTCGCCATGTTCTTTACAAAACGAGCACTGTGAGAACCAGGACTGCTGTGTCTGCCAGGGCTACACCATTGCAATCAGAAACTATGGCCACAAATACGAAAATTCCGCAGAAAGGAAATGAAGAAATGAGGAAGGCCTTGGTCAATCTCTTAATAGCAACCATCTGATTCCTTTCAGGCTTAATTTTAAGGTCACCATCACATTACTGGCACAGTCCCGAAGGCCTGGGCTAGGCAAGGGAGGAGGATGGCATCTGCCTGGGAACCTGGCCCAGAAGCTTAATGTGAATCACTCTAGGAGAGAAGCCCGGCCTCGACTTCATCCTGTCCGTAGACAAGCTCCAGAGCCCTCCCAGGCAGCGGTCTCCAGGAGGACATCAGGAGAGTGGCTCCCCTCAGGACACATTCTGTTACCATTTTTCACATGCAGTTGTCATCCCTGTCAAAGATGCTATGGAGAAAAAATGAAAAACCCACAGAGTTCAGCTGTGAGTTAGACATTTTCAGAGAGAGGGTCAGAGTGGATTTCTGGCAAGTGCTGGGAAGTGTTCCCTCAGCTCAGGTTTCCATGTCCACGGTGAAGGGCCGATATTAAGGCACTGATCCATGTAAGGGTTCGTTCTTTGAAGTTCAAAAAAATTGGAACCAGACTTTTTAAAACGAGTGCATTCGTTTCTATAAAAAGACAAAAATTACACGAGATAGGCTGTCCAGGAAAGTGGAGACCCGTGTCGTACCGAACATCTTGGCTGTAAGACGCCAGCACTTTGCAGTGTTGTTGTTTGCGATGAGGGGTTGAAAACGTGACCTCCCAAATGTGGCCACTTGGCATATTGGCTACTTTAGCTGAAGGAACTGGAGGAATGGCAGATACAGAAAGGTCTCCCTTACCCCCTCCATCTCCCCTGAAGCAGATCATGGGATCCTCCTGTGGGAGGTGGCCTCCTTACACCCAGAGAAAAGGAGCATCCTCGTCTCTCAAGACTGAGGGACCGGGCAGAGGGATCTGAGCGCACGGCCTTGCTGGCTTCCCCAGCTCACTACAGTTAGCGCATACCCTTTTGTCCTATCATCTTTTTCTACAACTTCCCACTCTTCATCAAACCTAGTGTAAAAACCCTCAGGTTTCAACTTTCTTGGGGTCTGCATTTTCTTATGATGGGTCCGATGTCACATAATGCTCATATTAAATAAATTTGTATGATTTTCTCTTGTTAATCTGAATTTTGCCAGTCCAATTTTCAGGGGCCCAGCCAGAGAACCTAAGAGGGTAGAAGGAAAGACTTCTTTCTCTTCTTCACTGAAGGTTGAGGGGCAGACTTGAGTTGTTTTGCCCACCTTCTTGTCTTATAATTCATGCCATGGGGACATGTAATTACTAGAATCCTTGGGTCTTGAAAACATGTAGACGATGCGCTTCCACTGGGCACCGGTGCCTGTTGGTATGCTGTTTTTACTCTTGGAACGTGAGTGTGTGGTTTCCTCAAAGACAAATATTGGTACTCTCGCTTTTCAAGCAACAGAAACACTCATCCCCAGTTTTCTAATTACAGCCGGGAACTGTGTAGCACATTATAATTAGCATAATGCCTGAAAAGGTATTTCATTATCATTACTTTGTAAAACTTCCATGCATAGACGTAAGCAAAATTTAAAATAACCACCTGCAAACAGACAACCTGTGTCGTGTCTTCAGGTGAAGGCAGACTCCATACCCTGTCTTTGCTCCTCCCTGGGGGGTCTTAGGCAAGTGACTCTCTGGCCCTCCGTTTCTTTGTCCAGAAAATGGCAATGACGACAGCTCCCCTCTCACAGGGTTGTGAGCTTTAAACGGATGCATTAACATAAAGCAGTTAAAATACCGCCTGGCACAGAGAAAGCCCCCAATGAGTGTGAGCTCTCCGCAAGCCACTCATGCCACGCTCCTGCCCCGTGTCCCAGGTTTTCAGACATAATCAGCATAAAGGGGAATCTGCGGGTAGAAACCATTCACAGCCCCTTCCCTGCCATGGGGGCCTCCCTGGGCAGAACAGAACAGTCCTCAGACCCGCTTCCGACCCCGGACCACACAGGAAACCTCCCCTCTCTCTCCTCTCCTCGGTTGGGGGGTGGTGGGACTGGGTGAGGCCAGGTATGTCCTCCCACTTTTGCTGGTAAAAACAAGATGAGGAAAACCTGCCCAAATGGTTCCTGACAGACCTAGGAGCATGATAAAGTCTTTTTTCTTAAAAGAAAAATCACTGTGGATCGCTCAGAGTCAGCAGCTGGGACTTACTGTGGTGAAACCCCCAGATACTCAGGTTTCCTCTTCTCCCCCCACAGAGCGATGGCCTCTGGACAGAGCCCTTGAAACAGAAGGGCGAGGGAAGGGCCTGGAAAGGTCAGTGGTTCCTGATCCCCAGAGCTCAGAGCCATGTCGGGCTTTCCAGGCACTCAGCACTGTGAGGTGGGGAGGGTCCTCCGTCTCCACTGAGACTCGCAGTGTGCAGAGCCACCAGGAACACCCCTGGCAAACCTCATGGTGGGTGAAGCTGGTTTCCCAGCCCACTTGCCACCCTTTCTTTCAGCCCTGCCCCACCCATGTGTCACACACCCTCAGGCTCATCAGAGCCGATCTCTGGGATCCCATCAACTCTAAAACCTCCTTTCTAGAAGATGATCTTCTCACCTGGAGGCTGTAAAAGACACCTTCCAAAAGATTCTGCATTTTTAAAGCATGAAAAACTGGAAGCTGAACAAATGACTCTAATTGTGAAATTTTAAGTATCAGTAAACACAGACATGTATTATTTTTTAAAAACATATGTGTTTATTAGAGACAATTTGAAAAATATAGTAAAGAAGAAAGAAGTTTTCTATCAGGCACTGAGAATTTATGTTTTCATATATTTCTTTCCAGTCTATTAATTTGGACATTAAAAAAAAACTTAATGACTCACTGAATATGTAAATTTTTTGTTCCTACCTCCAACACATTTACTGTATTTTGCTGTGCATAATGCACACTTTTTTTGCCAAAGTTTTGAGAGAAAAATAAGGATGCACCCTATATGTGGGCAGCACCTGAAACACCTTGTATCTGTTCTTGTGTTTTGTAATTATTTGTTACATAAAATTTCTTGTACCATAATATGTTAAAAATAAGTGTTATTAGAAAATTCTTTTATAATACAAAAACCAAGTATCTAAATATAAATAAATAAAAATGGAATTAAAAAATTAAAATGAAAGATTTATTTTCCTGAAAGTTTAAGTCAAAAATGTGGGTGCCCTACTTATGGTACTTAGGAAGAGTGTCGGGGGCTAGGGCAGGGGGGCCTTCCTGGCTTCCAGAAGCCCTGCTGCAGCTCCCTGCCTTGGACACAGGGCTTGTCCTTCCCCTTGTTCATGGGAAGGCCCAGCAGTAAGAAGAAAATTAGGAGAAAAGAACTTGGAGACATTACATTTCTTACACTCTTCTTCTGTGTTTTGAGTCACTGGCTCTTTCTCAAAAGCCTTGGCTTTGTGGAATAGCAGCCACAATCCGTGACAAGCTGGGTGATAAATAGGATATTGATGGGCAATTACTTGGCACCAAATAGCTCCATAAATCAACATGCTACAGTCAAGGGCAGCGCTAAGGGAATGCAGGCCCCACAGTCTTGAGAGGTGAGGATGGGAAGCAGAGGTGGCCTTCTGAGCACCTTGCAGAGAATGGTAGATTTCCCTCATGGGGCGCAGACACTCCACCCTGGTCATGATGCAGCTGGTGCCCTCACCCCCTAACAACAGGAAGGCCTCCTGCTGACATTAGGGTTTGAGGAGCCTTGGGTGGGGTTCCAGACCAAATGGGGCTGTGCTCCTGCCTCAGTAGTGCCTTCTGGTGATTACCAGCCCCATGATGCTTCCCGATCTCGTCCATTAGGATTCTACAAGTAATGCAGCCTCATTGTAGAGCATTTTTAAAATGTAGACAAATATATAAAGAAGGAACTAGTCCCATGACAGAGATGACTAACCACTGTTAACATTTGTCCTCCTATAGACTTTTAAAAAGACATGGTACCCATAACCCTGGATCCTATGAAGTGGTGCATTTCACCTTCTGCCCCCATCACCCCCTATTCAAAGACAAAGCTCCACTCTCTTCCCCTCACCACAGGGCCAGTTCAGCTTTCCCTGGCTCAAAAGGCAGGGAGCTCAAATTTGAGGCAACCAGTTCTGGCCAAAAATGGTCCCAGAAGCTTCTAGCTGCTTTGATGTCCAAAATGCTAACTTCTCCCTGCTCAGTTTATTCAAATACTGTAAGATGAGTCATCCCAGACACAAAACATCAACTCAGGCAGGAAAAATATATTAACACCAAAGCACCAAAAATACCTCCCCCCCCAAAATAAAAAGACAACCAACTCCCAGGAAATCTAGTCTTAAAGATATGCATTTTAGGCAGTTCAAGCAGAACTATTAACAAGAGAGAAGGAAGCCTTCTTTCTGAATATCACCAGAGAAAACCTTGACAGACCTCATTTCTAGTGAGCCTTCTTCTCAGAAGGGGAAAAGGATCCAATGAAGGCCCTAGTTCCTCATTCCTATGGGAGTCACACTTAGAAATAGTAAATGAACTGAGATGGTGTGACTTAATGCAGTCTTCTAATAGTTATTTTGCAAATTATCACTGAAGCTCTTTAAACAATTCCTTCATGACCACATTTTAAACACATAAAAGCAGGAATTGATCAAAATGAACATTCCTTGAGACACTCTCATCTTTCCGCCACACAGGGCACAGATAAGTTTCCGGGCTGTGGGGTAGGTCTCATTTCTCATAGGCTCCTTATCAATTACTGCCTGGACGGAATTCACCCTCCGTGCTCAGTCACACAAGCTTGTCTAAATGACAAACATAACTTTTCTCGAGCCCCTAACAAAATAAATCTCTCAGCAGGGGAGTGGAGCTCGTCTATACTCCTGCACTGAAATGCTCATTTGCATGCTAATTACCCAGGAAGTCCTTCCAGTTGAAGAAAGTGGGACAGAAATGCCAGGTCTGGACTCAGGAGCCCAGTGCTTTGCTGTCCAGGTGGATGAATGGGAACTAAGGACGGCTTAGGTGGAAGCAATTGGGACACAACTTACTTTAGTTATATCTAAAGCCACTCTGGCTGAGTCAGTCAGGTCCAGATTAACCAGACAACCCACGCTCTCCTGCAGTCGCTCCGACTGTGGAGTGGAGCAAAGAGATTTTGTTTTTGTTTTGTTTCTTGCCTGTCATTTATGAATAAGGAGGCCTTTTCACTCAGGTTCTGCATATAGGCACCTGAACAAAAGAAAAGACAGACTTCAAGTTCTATTAAGTGCCTCAAAGAACCTCCTAATCACAGCTCCGAAAGTTCTGTTCAAATAACTGAAAATAATTATTTTCCGATTGAATGAATTGAAGCTACAGCTATTCGGCAAAGTCAATGTATGAATATAATTTGAAAATTGCTTTCCTCCACTAAAATCAACAGGAAAAGAGGGAGGACCTACTTTTGTTTATGCATATAAATGGACAGTAAGAGCACTTCAGTTTTCTTAATTTCTGTATTCTTTACATTTGAAGGTGAGTGGGCAACATTTTTCCTTTTTCCCTGTTTTAGAAAGGTACTGTTTCTTTTATTTTGCCATTTTTCTGTTTTGCTTCTGGAAGGTTTTGAGAGTCTGAGGAAGCCAAGTGGAAATGGACTTTTTCTTTCTGTCGTTTCAGACTGGGGGTCGCTTGTGCTCTGACTTCTTCTTCCCTGTGTGCCGACCTTCCTTCTGTGCTGAATGTTCTCCCACACCTGTGGCCCCAGGGTGCTCAGGGCACTGTCCCCATGTTAACCAGAAGCTCCTAGAAGGCAGGGCCAGTGGACCTGCCTTCTCATTCTTAAATCTAAACTAGCCCTTCCTGAGTCCCTGCAGCCAGAGGCCTGGATGGTACTGACAGATGTCTACTTTGTTGTCCTCTTAGTTCAAAATCTCTCTCTCAAGACTGTTTGTACTTTCAAATCTTGAATTAAAATAACAAGAAAAAAGCAAACAAAATATAACCAGAGACACTGAAGTTAAGAACAATCTAACAATAGCCAGAGGGGAGTGGGGGGGGGACATCGGGGAGAGGGGTTTTCCGGAACTACTATAAAGGACACACGGACAAAACCAAGGGGGAAGGTGGAAGCGGGGGAGGGAGGTGGGTTTGGTTGGGGTGGGGTGGAGGGATGGGGAGAAAATGCAGACAACTGTAATTGAACAACAATAAAATAATTTAAAAATTGAGAAAAAATAGTGTACTAGGGCTCAAGAAAATGTGTTCCCCCTTTTGAATTGCTCTATGGACAGTATTGTTGAAGTTCCAGAACCAGGATCCTCAGCGTGCATGGGGAGGGAGAGGTAATGAAGAGGGCACGGTATAGAAGCATGCTGTGTAGACGATGTGATATGTGTCTACACTGTGACATTTACTTAGTACATTCTGAACACGAGTTAATAGTAGAAGCATTTTTAAAACTTTTTCGTGTTACAAACTGGTGGGTCTGTGAGCAATATGAGAAACATTCTAGCAGTTACCTCTTCACAGGAAACATTGTGTCATGGCAACTATTTTCTGTAGAAGCACAGAGTCCAGCCTGGTCTAGGTAGCTGACTCAGGTGTGTCTTACCTCATATCATGCAGTCCAAGATTCCAAGCTCCCCACTCCCAAGTGGATGAGCTGAGGATTGTGTCTCATTAACCAAAGTGGAACTTGGCCTTCCACTTCACCCCCTCTCTTCCTCCATCCTTTATTTGTAAAACAACTATGAAGAACTAATTATCCAATGATTACCAAAAATTCACCTCAAAAAGATAACATTGTCCCAGAAAGTAGATTATTTCCCCTCACTGACAAGAATTCTTTCCTTGACCAAGCTTTAGACAGCCTTCTTTTCACCCAGGTCTTGTCCTTGGGTTTGTCCTTGGTCTGCCTCGTCCAGTGGTAGCAAAAATCTTACTAATGAGTTTAGTGAGACCCCACTCCCTCACTGCTATCTGATCACTCTCAATTCAGATCAAATTCCTTGCCCTCTATCATTGCTTTCTGATCACCCTGGCCTCCCTCCCACAAGAATCCTATTAAATGGGTTTAACAAGAATACTCCTACCCTTGATGTTTCCTCTCATGATTTTCCACCCAGTGACCCCCTCATTCTGCTCTTCTGCTCCAAATCCCCAGCTGCTGTTTCTGTATTTGGTGTTAAGCCCAATCTCTCTTTTCTATTGCAATAGTCCTGAATTAAGTCTTCCTTACCATTTTAACAAATGTAGAATAATTTTCCCTAGCATTTCCCAAGCAACTACTGCTTAAGCTTATTTAGAGCCTAGCTATATGAATTATCCATTGATATTTTGTTTTTACTTTTTCAGAAAGAACTTTATGTATTATTGTCATTATTGCAAATATAAAATCATTAAAGGTGATTTATAAAAAATCATAAAAGGTGATATATTAAAGTCATAATATATTTAAAGCAACCAAAGGATCCCAGAGAAAATGAGTGTTTCAAATCTACAGTTAATAAAACAAAAGTTGATGCCTCATTACATTGAAAAATATTATAATAGTGAAGTTTTTAAATTATATTTTATTGTTTATGCTATTACAGTTGTCCCAGGTTTTTCCCCTTTGCTCCCCTCTGCCCAGTTTCCTCCCCCACTCCTTCAGGCAATCTCCACACCATTGTACATGTCCATGGGTCATGCATATATGTTCTTTGGCTACTACATTTTCCATGCTGTACTTTACTCATGACTATTCTGTAACTACCAATTTGTACTTCTTCATCCCTTCACCTGTTTTACCTATTCTCCTAATTTTCCTCCTCTCTGGCAACCATCAAAACATTGTCTATCTATGAATCTGTTTCTTTTCTGCTTGTTTGTGTATTTTTAGAATCAGTTATTGATAGATATTTATTTATTGCCATTTTATTGTTCATACTTTTGATCTTCTTAGAGAAGACCTTTCAACATTTCACGTAATATTGGTTTGGTGGTGATGAACTCCTTTAGCTTTTTCTTATCTGAGAAGCTCTTTATATGTCCTTCGATTTTAACTGATAGCTTTGCCGAGTAGAGTAATCTTGGTTGTACATCCTTGCTTTTCATCACTCTGAATATTTCTTGCCAACCCCTTATAGCATGCAAAGTTTCATTTAAGAAATCAGCTGACAGTCTTATGAGAATTCTCTTGTAGGTAACTAACTGCTTTTCTCTTGCTTCTTTTAAGATTCTCTCTTTGTATTTAATCTTTAGCCTTTTAATTATGATGTCTCTTAAAGTGAGTGGGCTTCTTCGGGTTCATCTTATTTGGGACTCTGCACTTCCTGGGCTTGTATGTCTATTTCTTCACCAGATAGGAAAGTTTTCTGTCATTATTTTTTCAAATAGGTTTACAATTTCTTGCTGTCTCTCTTCTCCTTCCAGCACCCCCATGATGAGAATGTTTGTATGCTTGAAGTTGTCCCAGAGGCTTCTTATTCTATACTCATTTTTTTGATACTTTTTTCTTCTTGCTGTTCTTTTTAAATCTTTTTTTAACATTTTATTGTTATTCTATTACAGTTGTCCTAATTCCCTGCCCCCCCATTTTTCTCCTCTGGGGGTGCCTATTCCACCCTCAGCTCCCAGAGTCAGTCCCCATGAACAAACCATTGTTCATGTCCATGGGTCATTCATACATGTTCTTTGACTAGTCCCTTCCCCTTCTTTCCACCATTATCCTCCTCTCCCCACCCCTCTAGCAACTGTCAGGCTGTTCCATGTTTCCATGCCTCTGGTTCTGTTTTTCTCATTAGTTAATTTTGTTCATTAGATTTCTCTTATAAGTGAGATCATATGGTATTTTTCTTTCACCAACTGGCTTATTTCACTTAGCATAATATTCTCCAGTTCCACTCATGCTGTCACAAAAGGTAGGAGTTCCTTCTTTTTTCCCGCTGTGTATTATTCCATTGTGTAAATGTACCAGTTTTTTGATCCATTCATCTACTGATGGGCACTGCACTGCTATGAACAAAGGGGTGCATAAGTTCTTTTGAATTGGTGTTTCACAATTCTTAGGGTATATTCCCAGCAGTGGTATCACTGAGTCAAAAGGCAGTTCCATTTTTAATTTTTTTAGGAAATTCCATACTGTTTTCCACAGTGGCTGCACCAGTCCGCATTCCCACCAATAGTGCACTGGGGTTCCCTTTTCTCCACACCCTTGCTAGCACTTGTTGTTTGTCTATTTATTAATGACAGTCATTCTGACAGGTGTGAGGTGGTATCTCATCGTGGTTTTAATTTGCACTGTCTCTGATGGTTAGTGATGTTGACCATCTTTTCATATGTCCAAGGGCCATCTGTGTGTCCTCCTTGGAGAAGTGTCTATTCATGTCCTTTGCCCATTTTTAAGTTAGATTGATTGTCTTCCTGGTGTTGAGTCATGTGCATTGTTTATGTATTTTCTAGATGAAACCCTTGTCTGATGTATCATTAGCAAACGTATTCTCCCATATGGTTAGTTACCTTTTCATTTTGATGATGGTTTCTTTAGCCATGCATCAGCTTTTTATTTTGATGCAGTCCCATTTGTTTATTTCCCCCATATTTTCCTTGCTTTAGGAGATATATTGACAAAAAATATTGTTACATGGGATATCTGAAATTTTACTGCCTATGTTTTCCTCTAGGACTTTTATGGTACCAGGACTTATAGTTAAGTTTTTTATCCATTTTGAGTTTATTCTGGTGTGTGGTATAAGTTGGTGGTCTGGTTTCTTTTTTTTTTTTTTTTTGCATGTACCAGTATAGTTCTCCCAATACCATTTATCAAAGAGCCTATTTTTACTCTATTGTATGCTTGTGCCCCCTTTGTCAAATATTATTTGACCAGAGAGACATGGGTTTATTTCTGGGCTCTCTGTTCTGTTCCATTGATCTCTGTGTCTGTTTTTATGCCAGTACCAGGCTGTTTTGATTACAGTGACCTTGCAGTATAGTTTGATATCAGGTATTGTGATCCCTCCTACTTTGTTCTTGTTTCTCAGGATTGCTGAGGCTATTTGGGGTCTTTTTGCTTCCACATAAATATTTTGGAGTATTTGTTATAGATCTGTGAAATATGACATTGGTATTTTAATAGGAATGGCATTGAATCTTTAGATAGTATAGACATTTTAATGATGTTAATTCTTCCAATCCAAGAACAGGGCAAATACTTCCATTTATTTGTATCTTCCTCAATTTCTTTCTTCACTGTTCTATAGTTTTGTGAGTACAGGTCTTTTATCTCCTTGGTTAAATTTATTCCTAGGTACTTTATTTTTCTTGTTGCTATATCAAATGAGACTTTTTCCTAGTTTCTTTATGATAGTTCATTACTGGTGTACAAAAATGCCATCAATTTCTGAATATTGACTTTGTATCCTGCTATTTTGCCAAATTCACTTATTAGATCAAGTAGTGAATTTTTTGGTGGAGACTATAGGGTTTGTTATGTACACTATCATGTAATCTGCAAATAATAATAGTTTTACTTCTCCCTTTCCAATTTAGATGCCTTTTATTTCTTTTTCTTGTCTGATCACTGTGGATAGAACTTCCAGTACTGTGTTGAATACGAGCGTTGAAAGTGGACACTCTCGTCTTGTTCTTCATCTTAAGGGGGAAACTCTCGCTTTTTACCTATTGAGTATGATGTTGACTGAGATTTCTCATATACGGCCTTTATTAGGTTGAGGTGTGCTCCCTCTATTTCCACTTTGTTGAGTGTTTTTATTATTAATGGGTGCTGGATTTTATCAAATGCTTTCTCGGCATCTGTTGATATGATCATGTGATTTTTGTCCTTCATTTTCTTTGT
Organism: Desmodus rotundus; assembly: GCF_022682495.2. Taxonomy (NCBI): domain Eukaryota; kingdom Metazoa; phylum Chordata; class Mammalia; order Chiroptera; family Phyllostomidae; genus Desmodus; species Desmodus rotundus. Next base: position 143,084,283 of record NC_071390.1, read on the forward strand.
GTGGTATATTACATTTATTGATTTGCAAATATTGTACCATCCTTGCATCCTAGGGATGAATCCCATTTGATCATGGTGTATGATCTTTTTAATGTACTGCTGGATCTGGATTGCCAACATTTTATCGAGGATTTTAGCATCTATGTTCATCAGAGATATTAGCATGTAGTTTTCTTTCTTTTTTGTGTCTCTTCTTGCTGTTCTGATCAGTTGTTTTTTATTTCTTTATATTCCAAATCACTGATTTGATTCTCCAATTTATCCACTCCACTGCTGATTCCCTGAAAAATTTTTTTATTTCAATTATTGTATCTGTTATTTCTGACTGAACATTTTTTATGTTACTGAGGTCCTCACTAAGTTCCTTGAGCATCCCTATAATCAGTGTTTTGAACTCTGCATCTACTAGGTTGCTTATCTCTATTTTGTTTAGTTGTTTTGCTGGAGTTCTGTTCTGTTCTTTCATTTGGGCCATGTTTCTTTTTCTCCTCATTTTGGCAGCCTCCCTGTGTTTGTTTCTAAATATTAGGTAGAGCTGTTACATCTCCCAGGCTTGGTAGGGTGACCTAATGTAGTAGGTGTCCTTATAGAGTCCAGAGGCACAGCCTCCTTTATTATCCAGCTTGGGTAATAAAGGAGGCTGTGCCTCAAGGAACGTTGACCATGTGGGCTGTATATACCCTCCTGTTGTAGTTGAGCATTGATTACTATTGTCATGTCCAAGTTCAGCCACCAACTCTGTTCCATCTGAGTCATACAGCATAAATTATAAAGCAATCTGCAGATTGCTGTTACTTGTGCTGGGCTTGGAGGTGCCCAGGTGAGTCCAAGCTGTGAACCAAGCCTGGCTGCTGCTAGTGCCAGGCCTGGGGCAACTTAATAAGAGGTATTGGGCTTGCTGAAGCCAGATGCTGCTTATTTGAGAGTATTTAGGAAAATCTGAAGCATGAGCTGAGAGAAGCCATTTGTATGGAAAAGTTACTGGAAACAGCTCAGGTGTGATTAAAAGTTGGGTGGGGCAGGGCCTCAGGGAATCACCAGGGTGGTGCAAACAGTGTGAGCCAGATTAATGGAGACTCAGACGTGGTGCCCACCTTCCAACTCTGTGGCTCTGCAGCTGTGTGGAGAGGGCTCCAAAAGGAACAATGACCTCAACCAGCACTTCTGTCTGGGAGAAAGCTGCCCCCCACCTCTCACCCTGATGTCACACAATTCAGTTCCTCCCCGTATGTCTCTGATTCCTTTCAATCTGCTGCCCCTATGCTGGAGGTCTGAGTGAGTCCAAGTAAATTTGTGGGTGGACCCTTTAAGAGGAACTGCCTGAGACTCCAGCAATTTCTATCTTCCACAGCCTCAATCCCTGATGGTTTTTACAGCCAGAACTTATGATGATATCTTTTCCTGGCACTAGAGCCCTGGGCTGAGGGGTCTCATGTGGGACTGGGACCCTTGCTCCTCAGATATCCCTCCTGATTTTTATCTCCCACATGTGGGTGTGGGACCAGCCTGTTCTGTGTCCACCCCTCCTGCCAGTCTCAATATGGTTTCTTCTTTAATTTAATAATTGTAGGACCTCCATTCAGCTTGATTTCTGACAGTTCTGAGTGATGGTTGTTCTATAGCTTAGTTGTCATTTTGATGTGGTTTTGCAAGGTGAGCCACGTGTACCTGTGCCTCCTTCTTGCCCAGAAGTCAATAATGGAGTTTTAGAGATTAAAGAATTTCTAGGGGTTTCTTGTTTAAACTTCTTATTTTACAGCTGGAAAAGGCTGAGGCCCAGGGAAGCACAGTGATTTGCCCAAAGTTTTTAATAAGTTCCTGGCAATGTTGATTTTGAGTACAGGTCTCTGAACTTTCACAGAAGTTGTCTTTCCACTTCTTAGATAGGTGTGAGGCCCGACCAACAAGGTCCTCAAGAACAAAGAACGTTGTCTTCTTTTTTGTTGTGTGTCTTCCACTAGAGCTTCTGCCATCACTTGATCCTTTCCCCAGGAACCAGCATAGTGTAGGTGCCATAAAAGTGTCTAATACATCCTGAGTGAGGAGTAAGTGCTGGGACCAAGTGCAAGGGTGAGGCTCTCATCTGAGCATTACAGGGGCCTTGTTTTCTCAGCTAGGAAATGAAAGGACTGGATCAGACAGCACACATTCCCACAAGTGCTTTCTAGTTTACTAAGCACTGTCCCATCAGAATCCACGTGATGGTTACACAGACCTGGGAAACACAGCAGGTGCCTCTCATCTCCACCCACACCTAAGAGAAGTAAGGCTTGGAGAGCTTGTCACCTTCCCTGTTTGTACATAACTACTGGGTGCCAAGAGCATGACAGGAATCTAGAGGGAGCCCCTGACTGCAAACTGTTTGCTCTTTCCTCAATTCTAGGCTGCTGCCACTCCAGGTGAGTCCCAAGGTCTTCCACATGGAAAGACAGAAGACAGAGGAGGATGAAGGACAAGGGAAGGAGGAGAAGGTAAAGAAGAGGAATTCAAACCTATGGCTTTGTGTATGTACATACTTTTCTACCTCTTCTTACTAAGATGATTCATGATAAACCCTCCTTATTTCATCACTGGCAGTTAAAAAGAAAATAACTTACAGTGATCATAGCTAGACTCACAGTACTATGTGTACATTATCTATATCTATATCTATATATCTATATATCTATATCTATCTATCTATCTATATATCCCAGAGAAATTTGAATAATCCAGAAATCATGGCAGACTACTGGCCTTGAGCAGTGATCCCAGTGGCTGGCCCCCTCTCCTGGGCAGAATCACATGGGCAGGGATCTGTCCTCGGGGCTAGCTCCTCCACCTTTGCAACCTCATAGAAATTCTCCCATGGTCCTGCCAAATCAGAAACTGGCTAATGTGAGGGAACTCTCTTACCACAGGGAGAGAGCAACTTCTCTCTGCCAGGATGGACTGTGTACCACATGAACAATACAGCACACAGCAGCTCTTAAATCACTCATACTTATTTCTTTTTATGATGCCATTGCAAATTAGCTATTTTTTGCATTTGTAATTAGAGGCAAGAACAGGTGGGGGTCTATAGTTCAGGGAGATAAATTTGCAAGTGTGCCATGGCTGCTCAGTATCCCCGCTGTAAGTCAACTAAATGCCTCCCAGGAAGCTAAGGCACCAGGACCTAGGCCCTGGCCACCCCCATTAATTTTTCCCATTTGGGGAGCTCCTGCTTGCCTATTAGAACTCTTTTCCAATGACTGAGGGGAAGTCTCAAAAGTAGAAACTACATTTCTCACAAGTCCCTTCAGTCCTCAACTTTATTTGGAACATATTACAAGAATTCTACCCATCACACAAACCCTGGGCATGTGTGGGAAAGTTACAGGCATTTGAAACAAGAAGCACTGCACAGGGAAGTAAGGATTGCTAATCATCTGCATCTCATTTTGCCTGGAAAACAAATTCCTAGGAAATAATGGCAGATGGATCCTTAGTACTGAGCATGGTGTCTGCCACATGGGAGGTGCTTAATAAACACTTGAGAAAGGATGTTTGGCTGAAAAGATAAAATGCATAGAGGCTGAAAGGTAATTTTGTTGTACAAGGTTTTTCCCATAGAATCCAATCAGCCCAGGGTTCTTCCATCTTTGGGCTTTGAGAGCTGCCTCCAGATCTGGGAGCCAGGTCCCACTGTCCCCAGCTGGGCTATATGACAGGGCATCTCTTTGCTTTCCCAGGATATCTCCTCTTCTCTGAGAGCACGTCCAGCTGCAACCAAGAAATTGGAAGGCCTCAGAAAATGAAAGGTAAATTTTCCAAAGGGCTCAGCTCCTTTTCCAACCCTGCAGGAAGTGGTTTATGTGGGGGATATTAGATAGCAGTTTGGGCCCAGTTAACACATCTCTCCCACCACAAATCACCCCGTTGCATTCTCCAATGACATTGGCCAAACAAACTCTGGGATTGCAAGGCGCTGCCTTTTGCTGAAATGTAAAACGAGAGTGGGGAAACTGGATATGGGACATCGGCCTGAGAATCAGGAACTGATCTGAAATCCACTTGGAGTCCTGCTTCTGTTCTCTCTGCCGTGAAAATACAATTTTGGTTACATAGCATGTGGATAATACTACATAGCCCTCCCTTACAGTCATCCCTGGCCAACTGGAGTGAGCCTGCAAAGAGCTGCTGACAGCCAACAGCTGAAGATAGACATTCTCACTGCCAGTGGGGAGCAGATGTGTGCTGAAGTCTTAGATGGGTTATGGCACCTTAGGCTCTCTTCGCAAACTAAAACTGGATATTTGTTATCACTTGGAGAAAACAGAAAGAATATTACACAAAATGAAGAAAGAAGGTTCTAAGAAAGAAGAAACCAGGCCCAGGAATTGGTTTAAACTTCTTAAGAGCGTGTGCCAAGATAACCAGAGTAGCAACGATGAAGCTTAGAGGTACCACTTGTCGTTTAATATTTCTTTTGGGATGCCCCAGCTTCTTTCAGGTAATGCTCGATGCGGTAGATTCCCCTCCCCCACATTGCCTCCCACCCTCCCTCTCCCCAAGACGGCATCTCAGAGGTCACTGATCTGTAGAGGCCCTGGACCCCATGAGGAGGCCAATGACGAAGAACTGTGGGCATCTGGCCTTTTCTGTATGGAGTGAGGTCATACTATGCTGGCACCCTGGCCCAGCCATTTGTCTCTGGTCACAGATTCCATGTGTTCTCTGGCTTTCTGTTCTAACCCCAGTTAGTCAGTCCACTAACCCTTGTATCAGAAACTCTCAGTACAGAAATGAAACCGCAAATGATAATATTCAGGATGGACATCATGATCTTCTGCGAGTGAACACTGTACCAAAATGGGTTTTATCTCCGTTTCCAGAATTGCCTGATTACTTAAGATTAAACATGCCAACATCTGATAGATAGTAAAGCCAAAGGGGGCATATGGCCCTGATGGGTGTGGCTCAGTTGGTTGGGTGTCATCCCACAAAATGAAGAGTCACAGGTTTGATTCTTAGTCCGGGCGCATGCCTATGTTGCGGGTTGAACCCGTGGTCAGGGCACATACAAGAGACAACCGATGGATGATCGATGTTTCTCTCTCACATCCATGTTTCTCTCCCTCTCTTTCTCTCACCCTTTCCCCCTCTCTCCCTCCTTTCTCCTCTCTCTAAAAATAAATAAAGACGTTTTTAAAGGTGCTTATAATTTATAGAGAGTGTAAAGGGTGCCTAGAATCATTGTATATGCTCACAATACTAACATCTTGAACACTTACATTCCAGGGACTGTTCTAAGCATTGGCGTACATCATTCACTTAATTATCTCTGTAATCTGTGAGGGCGTGATGATTACCTCCCCTTTAGAGATGAAACCTGCGACTGGAAAGTTGGATAACTTGCCAAGCCCAGGGTCACCAGGATAATCGACAGCAGGGCCTTGATTCCAGCCCATAGGAGTGTGTGGTCAGGAGTCGCCCGCTGTCCCCTCCAGGGGCAGAGAGAACTCACAGAGGTGCGGGGTGACCAGGGCCTGGGAGGAGTAGGGGAGACCTCGGCCCACAGGATGGCTGAGACTTTCTAGACCCAGGACACATCCCAGTCTCCTAACTAAGCGGACACCTGTCTCCGTCCTTGTCCCCCTGCCATGCCACACCATATGGTCCAGAAAAGCACCATATTCCCTTGTCTCCGGAGCCCCTGCCTCCACAAAAGCAGAGTCCCTTCCCTCCCCTTCACCTGTTCCCTCCTCCAGTCCTCCCCATCCTCCCTCCTGTGACCAGTTTTCTCAATTCCTTACCACTCTCTTGAACCTCCTCACCCTCCCTTTTGGGGGCGGGCAGGCTCTTCTCCGTCAGGGCCATTAATCGACAGACGGAGGTTCCCCTAGGACCAGTTCCAGGGCCTCCTCCTCCCTAACCCCCAGAGCCTCTAGCAGCGGAGCCGGCAGCTTGCTCGCGGCTCAGAGGCGAGCGAGGCTGAGGTGCTGGCGCCCCCTAGTGGGAAAAGTCCCACAGACACAATCATCTTACCCACAGGGCAAGAGAAATATCTTTAGTTAGGAGGAAAAAGGTTGAAAAAATCATGATTGTGTTCTAATAATACAAAAAACAAACAAATAAAAAAACACCCCAGAAACCTGTTCTCCCTCACTTCTGAAAATATTTTTCTAAGAAGCTAGACAGAGGAAAAAAAGTTGTTAAGCAAAGAGCCACTGTACATTGCCTATGGCACTGTGAGCTTGCTGGTTTACACTTGAATGTAAGTTCAAGTATATGTAAGCTCAGAAGCAATGAGTGTTAAGTTCAAGAGCATTAATAATGCTCTTTGGGAGGATATGCAAGTCAGACGGTCAGTATTTGCTGTATACACTGCTTCTCAACAGTCACCCTCCCCAGGCAGTAAAACTACAGACCCTAAACTTGGAAAGAAAATTTCTGTTGTGAGCATAACACCCTCCTTCTGGACGACCTCAGTGTGTCAGGCTACACAGCTGCCCTCGGCCCTGAAGGAGTCCCAGCCACAGATCAGGCTCCCTCCACGGCCGAAGACCCCGTTCTCTTTAAAAGGCTGAGTGTTCTAAATGAAAACCTCTCCTGTACAGCCTCCTGGAATGAAAGCAGATTGCTTTAACTTGTAACTTTGAAAGTCAGGTCGTCATAACCTAGAACTCTGGAAAGCATCATCATGAAGTCTTAAATGCTTGTACGTGGCCCAAGCGATATGTTCCTGCATCAATCTTTCATGCAGTCCTGTACAAACTCAGTTTTAACAGATGTTAGTACATACCCGAGCTGGGAGGGCATCTCCATTAATAACCGTCTGCTTGTTCTGGGAGACTGGGGAGGCCTTGCTTCAGCTCCAGGCTCAAGTTCAGGCTAGGTGGGGAATACTATTTCCATTTAGACATTTTTTAAGGTAACATTAGTAGAGGCTTAAAAATTCCTGACAAATGGCAGGACATAAATATGTAACCAGTGTGACTGTGTCTTAATGGGCTCACATAGGCAGTAATTATTCTTTGGTCTGATTTGATAAATGCTAATTCCTACCTTGCTCAAATTGGTTTGATTTGAGGTTTCTGGGTCTCATGGTGACAAGAGAGAAATTAAGAGGAATGGTGACATTTCCCAAGAAAGAACAACAATTCCCGCACATGGCCGAGAGGAAGAAGAGGCCACGCTGGGGCATGGCGGTGGCAGCTGCTCCGGGCACAGGGAGAGACTGGGGGCAGGAAGCAGGGGCTGCAGTATCCCGGCACCACCTTTTTCTCCACAGTTGCTCATCTCATTGACAGAAGGAAGCTCAAGAAGGGGGAAAGACTCTTCCTGGTCAGTTTGGGTAACATACTACCATGGCTATTCCCAGAAAGATCCATTAAGAATGTTGATGCCAGCACTTATTTTTATATAAAGTTCTTGTCACAATTTTATAGAAATTCAGACACTGGAAAATTCAGACATGGACACATATTTATAATGAGGGCCATGGAGGCTCTTTTTCAAGCACATGGGAAAACAGAGAAGAGAGAGGGATTGGATGATCCAAGGGCTAAAATACTTCTCTCTGCAGTATTGAGTCTATTGCTGTTCAAGAAGTAGTGTGCCCTCCTAGGTCTGGTTGTTTGTCTGTGATGAGCCCTTGGCTGTGGCATGGTAATCAGCTGTGGGCTGTGCCCATGTTCAGGCAACTCTCCAGAAGACTGGCTACTAGCCACCTAAATGTGCTGGTGTCATTGTCTAGTTTTATAAACAGTTCAGTGATTACTGACACCATTAACTCCCCAGTTATGCTCCCCAAACCATAAGCCACTTTTTTAAAAAAGTAATTCCTAATGTTCCATCCATTATCTACTACCTTGCATTAGCTGAACCTGGATATATTCTGGTACAAGAAGCTAAAGTGCTCTCATAGCTCGGTGTAAGGCAAGGCACTTGTCATCACACCAGACTGGCAGAGCAGGGGTTCTCCAACCTTGGTGGGTACCAGAGGCACCCGTACTCTGGTGATAGCTGGGCACTACTCCCAGAGTTCCTGGTTCAGTACAGCTGGGGTGAGACCTGAGCATCTGCATTTGTAATAAGTTCCCAGGTTGTCCTGACTCTGCTGACTGGGGCCACCCTTCGAGAACTGCTAACCTAGAACCTGAAGAAATTGCCCACGTAGTCTAGCTGGACTCTTTCTTTCCCAACATTCATGTACCAAGAAACATAGCAGATACTAATCACCCCTGAAAAGTTAACTACCATCTTGACTTATAAATGAAGAAGATATGCAGTTTTGATAATTTCTAAATTAAAATCTCTTCATTAATAACCCATGGAATTTCCATTTTAGCTTTCTTCATGCCATAGAGATATTATCACTAGAAACCAGAAAAACACTAAAACAATGGCAGCCCTCACCACAATGAGGGCATTTGAGCCAAATCAAGCTACATTCAACTATTTTTTTTCTCTTATTCTGTACACTAAATATATTCAAAGTCAGCAGATCTCTAAGACGTCTGGGACAAAGAATGAAAGTAAAGAGTTATGATCCAAATGCCACAATTCAAAAGCAAGTAAAAAGATTCAAAAGCATACAATAGCTTTATTATACTAAATTGCCCATTTTAGCACAGGATATTTAAATTAAAAAAGAGATAGAATTTCTACCTATTTCTGTATCAGAACCACTCTCCATTCACTCACTGGCCACCAGATTTATAGGCCGACAATACAAATGGGCTGATATGTAATTATATGTGTAATTAATGTGCAGTTATACATGCAGGGTGCAGCTTGAGCTGAGTCCTTTGTATCAGGAAGAGGCCCTTAACCATGAGCTCTGCAGCCAAGGTTTTGAAGATTTGACACCCTCAGCAAAGAACTTAGACGCAATCCATGTTCATTCAATGATTACTTTCTATCATTATAGTTAATGATGACAACAATATACCAAGAACCACCTCTATAACTGCCTGGGTGGGATTCTTAATGATTGGGTTGTTTTGTTTTGTTTTGTTTTTAAATGTCAGAATAAGCATATCCAAATTCAGTTGTGGGCATACGTTCTTGTGTGTTCTAAAAATTCTGTCACAGTATCTCACAGTCAAATTTCATGTTGTTCAACATACTTAACATACATCATGTGCTTTATACATTGTGGTGGGGCTGGGCTTTTACTGAGTAATGGCCATGTTTTCCCTGAGTTTCAAGACTGCATATGCTGTGGTCTAATAAGATTGTGAACTATGGGGTCCCAGCACTTCAGAACTGAGAGGAGGAAGGGAAAAGAAGAAATCTGAGGATCCAAGAGAGGAACAAATGGAGCTAGGCATTCTCACTGAGTGCAGACTGGGCAGGAACTAGGAGCAGAAGTATGGGAGAGCATGAGACCCTACAGAAGAAACAACTGTAGGACAAGAGCGTTCCTTCCCGACATGGACTGATTATTTGGAAAGTCCAGACTTATACCTCTTCCCAGTGGGAATTTCCTCAGTGTGAACCCGAAGAACGTGAGCCCATCGTTCAGCCACTGCAGCACTGTGCTTGCAGCACTTGATAAAAAGCAGTTGTTACAATGAGATGTTTGTCAGGCACTGGCACTTGAATGATTCGCAACATCACTATTTATAGCCGGTTAGTCATTCAAACGCAGGTAGAAAGATGGATAGTTAGGTGTTGTTCGTAGGACTCAGAATGATAGCTCTGCTTCCAGAAACCTAAAGCTGTCAAATGTCACATATTTCCTTTTTCTATTTATATATTTATATCCTACTTTGTTCCACAAATAATTTGAAGAGGCTTTTTAACATGCATGCCACTTTAAAATAAGAAAATGTGAATGAAATTCAGGATGAGGGATAATATGGGTGGAATGGGAAGATATGACCAGAAGATCTTATGTAATTTCCCAAGGAGACTAAGCCAGAAATTGGGCTCTGAGCTTGTCAACAAAGAAAAACAGGAGAAATGCAAAATTTATATTATTCATGGGGGAAAAAGCCACAATTCTTGTGAAGAAAAGCTTTTCCCAATTCTTGGGTTGAAAGAACTTTCCTGCACGTATCTGCATATGGGAGACGCCCCAGCCATGTTGGATTAACCTCATCTTTCCAGCGAGCCCATCAGGGAAAGACACTGGAGCTGGAGCCCAAAGACCTGCGTAGGGGTGGTGGTTCCAGTTAGATGATCTCCAGTTAGTCACTTGCCTCTGACAAGTAGTAAAACTGACTCCACAGCCAGGGCATGAGAATGAAGATGAGGTAAACAAAGATTACAAAGTGCTGTTCAAAGGTACGGCAATTTAAAACTCTGTTTTCATGGTTTCAACCTTCCTTGCCATGAAGGCCATGCCTGCCCTTCTTGCTCACCCTCCTGGGTGTCAGCAGTCCGCAGGCACACTCCCCATCTCTGCATTCAAAACCAGCCCAGAGCTGACTCCTTTGGGGGGCTTGTGCTCAGTAATCAGTGAGTGTGAGCAGTTCCTGATTTATTACAGCCTTTCTCAAGTTCAATCTCTTGATCAGCAAATCAGAGATTAATCTGAAAACCCCATTCATGTGTTCATTTGTCACTATTTCTACTTTTTTGCCCAGCTCACTGCATCTGTCTTTTCTCACCATCCTTTCTTTATGGTGCAGATGGTAGAGCCCATCTCCAAGGCTCTGCACGCACAGCAACGTTTGAAGCAGAGCCCTGACAATGAGTACAATTTTATTTCATGTACTCATTTAAAAAAATAAAATTGTATTCATTTGTTCCTAAAGCCACACAACGGTGAAGTCAATTGCTTACTTCAAAAGGTTCAATATAAGGAAAATTTGTTTTTAATTCTAAATGCTCAAATACCAAAGATAAAAGTGCAAATTATGAAAAAAGTGTTACAAAACCAAGGCTTTACCAAATCCCCGTCAAGAACAGAGAGGCTCAGGCTTGTAACTAATATGCAAATGTCATGGGAAGTTGTCTACTTTTACTTTGGTATCAGTGGTGATGACTGGGTTGCTTAAGATGATCAAATCTCTTCACTCAAACTCATGTGAGACAAACAAGAATGGGTCATCCATTTCTTGTTCTATCATTTTTCATCAGCTCTACTTCCTCTTCTCATGGAACGTGGGGACAGGGCCTCCAAGCGAGAGGGGCTCAATGGCTCAAGTTCATAAGATACATGAGTGCATTTTATCCCTGAGGTTAAGAACAGAGTGGTTGTCTGGTGTCTGTTCTGGCGTCTAGAACAGAGTGCTGCCCAAGGCGCCAACCATAAGTGACTGACTGCATGTGCCCTTTTCTTCATGCACAGAGAGACAAGGTATCTCTCATGTAAGAAATTCCCTCTATATATGACACTATTCATCCCAGACTCCAGTAAGTTTTCTCTGTTTTTGAAGACAAGAGATTAAACAGGAAGTAGTATACTAATACTTCACATATCTGAAAAAATGTTGGTAACTCATAAATTAATTTCCTAGCTAAAAAAACCTCGCTTCTTTAAAATCCCACTTAGAAAAAAATCAGCCACCTCAGATGGCAATCTTTCTAAAATGAATTATACATGTAAATTATTTATCAGAGAATTTCAATTATTTGAGGAGATAAAGGTATTATTTTCCCCTCAACCACAACTTTCAGTGGTACTGTGTCAAATGAATTTTTCCCTTCTCCTAATGATATCTGAGGCAGAATCAATAATTTCCAATTAATTTCAGTCATAAGTACATAGTCAGCTAAATTCAAAGCTTTTTCTGTCCCCAGTACAGGCTAGGTTTGTGGGCCAAAGGCCTGGGGTCTAGGGTATGGTTTGCTTGTTCATTCTTCCTCCCATCCTAGTGTGTTGGATGTGGCGGAAGGATGGAAGGGACTGCTGGCCCCACTCCTGGGTCTAGCTGCTGTTGGTGGGGAGGTTGAGGAAGGGTAGGGAAGTACCACCACAGCACTGTGCTCACAGCACTTAGGATAGTAGCAGGTAGGATAATGAAGTGTTTTTCAGGAACTGATGTTTGAATATCTTGCAATAACATAGCTGGATATTCATCCAAGTGCAAGTGGTTTGGTCTAAAACTGGTCACCTAGTCTGATGTGATAGATGCCATGTGGGTGGTTTAAGTCCTTTCATTGGATGGTGTTTAGTTTCATCCAAGTCCTCTTGGTCACTGAAGACTCCTCTGAACAATAATCTCCCTTGAGCTGCTCCAGAAGTCACAGTTCTGACCCTTTCTCAGGATGGAGCACCCCATCATTTGGCTCAGTGGCCTCTTGGGAAGTCCCCAGCTGCTACCCTTTCTCTAGATTCCATACTCCTTCATGTGGGTAGGATACCTTTTTCTTCTCTTATGTGGCACAGAGAAGTTGGTTGGGGTAGAGCTGTACCCCACCCGGGTGGCTACCATGGTTCAAGACTTAACTAGTGCCGAGTACAGCACTAAACCTTCCTCCTTCAGAATGCTCTAGACCAAAACTGGCAACAGCTCCCATGTGCTTGTGTGCACCAAACTCCAGAGAATTCTCTCATCACTCATTGCTCCAACTTGTTAAGCCTTCAGCCAGGGATCAGAGACCAGTCTACCCTTCTTGCGAGCATTCCTATTTCTGATTATCTTAGAGAAAAGGAGAGAATTAAGTTTAAGAAAAGGAAGACAGAGTTTGCTTAAGTCCTACTGTGGAACGCATTTGATTTAATCAGTGCTTGGACTAAAATAGAAGTTGTCAGGAAAAGAACTAGGATGTTGTTTCGCTCTTCTCAGAAGGTTGACTGTGAAGAAGAAAAAGAAACACATGGGTACGTGGGACCTTCCAGGTTCCCATTGTTTATCACTGTGTGAGCCATGGTTTGCTCTCTCGTTGTTTGTGAGCCACACTGTCTCTTAGCCGAACAGGAGACAGCTCCTTATGCATCCTGCCTCACAACACAGGAAAATACTACCTTATGGCCCCAAAAGAACCTCAGCTGGCTTGATTTGTCAGGCATTAGTATGTTAGGATTGATGGAGCATTCCTCAGGGAGAAATTAATTAACATGCAGCCTGACTGAAGCTTTTCATTAGTGGTGTGCGTGTGTACATGTGTGTGCGTGTGTATGTGGTGTATCAAAGACTTTGATTTACATAGTTTGGTCAATGACTAAAATCTAGTTAGAAAACTGAATAACAAAATTTTCCTTGGAAGGGATGGCTTAACAAACCAGAGTTAATGAAAGTATTTATGGCAACTATTAAATATAAATACCTGTCTCAGCAGAGCGTGGCACTCAAAGAATGTTGCTGACTTATTATTTAACCACATGGATACTTTAACTGAAAAGGATGTTTTATGCTTGCATATAGTAAGCGCTAGAAAAATGTTGGTTCCATGAGTAAATATCCACAGTACTGGTGAGTTGAAGTGTTAACCAATTGATTGCCTTTAAAGACTAAATACTGGTTACCCTGGCAACATTTTTCTTTGGGAATCTTATTGGCCTCAGATATCTCACCTGAATGTTCAGTGTTCTTTGTTTATATTTAATGTGACACACCTGCAAAAGATAGGTAGCAATTCAGATGTGATCACATCTCAGGTTTTATTCTTTATCAGAACCGAACAAACAGAACAGTAGGGTTCTGCTAAAGCCACATTAAACTTGGACTGTGAGGAGATCGACCACCTAACCATCACGTATTAACCTAAATGTAAATCTGTACAATGAACAGTAATTTTAAGTCAGTAAAAGCATTCTTCATGCAGCAAATCCAACGCCCAGGGCTTGAGGAGGCTTTTCCTTCCTGCTCGTTCACTCCTTCAACGTGACTTCTCCAAGACCTGTTTCAACTCTCACCTCCTCTAGGAAATGGAAGTAAGAAATTCACAATTAGAAGTTATAATAATCATGGTAATGAAAACATTTATTCACAACTAAATAATAATCTCAAAGCAATGTAGGTCAGGGTCCAGACTTAAAGCTAGAACCTGGGGAGAGGCTGAATTTAAGAAACTTCACACTGAATAGAAACTGAAGTGTAATATTACATCAGTATAAGTCTTTGCAGCCTGGTTTACAAGGCAGGTGAATGTATACCATGTTAGCGCTGTTTGCAAAACCTTAGATAGGAATCAGTCGCATAGGCTCCACAGTTAACAAAAATAGATAAAATATCATATTTGATCCCCTTGTCAAAGCAATATCAGAGCAGAGTGGTTAAGAGTATATGAAATGGCCCTTACTGGTGTGACTCACATGGTTGGAGTGTCATCCCATAAACTGAAAGGTCACAGGTTCGATTCACCGTCAGGGCACATGCCTAGGTTGTGGGTTTGGTGCCCTGTTGGGGGACATATAAGAAGCCAGCAATGGATGTTTCTCTTTCACATCAATGTTTCTCTCCCTTTCTCTCCCTCTCCCTTCCTCTTTCTCTCAAACCAATAAGCATATCCTCCAGTGAGGATTTTTTTAAAAAGTGAAATGGAACCAGGCCTCTGGAATATCAAATTCTAACCACTACCACCACCATCACTATTGTCTATGGAAACTGTGCCAAATCACTTCCCTCTGTGAACTTGAATTGATTCACCTGTGAAAGAGGGACAGGAATAATATCCATTTCCTACTGAAGTCATATAACAAGCACTGCCTCATCACTGGGCAGTTAAATAAGGGCAAGTATGTACAGGGATGGGTACTATGGCTGGAATTCATGGACTATTAGATATCATTGGTTCTTATTTATTTTCTTACCTAAAGTAGTCCCCACAACTAACCTGTTTGCGCTCTCTGCTTGCTCTGCTTCTCTTTCTGTGGCTTCTTTCCTTCCAGCTTCACAAATACTCTCTCCATGCCTACTTTCAATCTCACTTCTGTAAAACTATCCCTGACTTTCCAGCTTATCCGAATCTGAAATCAGGCTTTCATTCATCAGGATTTGCATCTTGACTGCCCACCTCGTGAGAGACATGAAATCCTGTCCGTGATTTTATAACCATTCCAAGCGTTTACTAAATACTTGTTTACTTACAATTACATCCTTAAATGAGGTAACAGTTATAGTATTGATAATTTTCATATGATGCCTCTTTAACTCATTATTTAAACATATAAAGTTCTATAAAATTATAAATAATAAGTAATCAAGAAGCAAGTGATTTTTTATTCAAGTGAACATTATTTATTTACTGAGGTATAGAAATAGATGATACCCCATGTGGGTAATTACTAGATCTACATAAACTTGACTTCCAGAGAAATGGTGTGTGATGTTTTCTACTCTTTAGTTTGCAATTCAGTCATCCAAAAGCCCAGGCAGATCTGGGTAAATAAAGAGAAATGACGTAAAATGGAATCAAAATAGGCTGTAATGACCTGCTTATTCAGCTAAGATATGCAGTAAAATGGATACTTTTAAATAAAATGTCTGCAAATGTCATTATAACAAAAATGAATATGTTCAATTAAAACACAGGCCTTTGGAGCAATAAACCAAGAATTAAGAAAGTTGGAATGCATCAACGTATTCAAGACAAAATAGATATGATCATTTTAGTCATTTCTATTCCACCATGCCCTCCTACCAGGTTGAACTTATTGAAAAACAGATCTGCCCCTAATAAAATAAGGGAACAAGAATGAGTGAATCTTTCATTTGCATAGTGAAGCATAAAGAATCTACACTAAAGTTCAGAAAACACAAGCTGTCACTCTGCTTCTGATCCTTTAGGCATGTCACACTGGGGAAAGCATCAGCCTTTCTGGACTCATTTGATTGAAATCAAAATGAAGAGTTTGAATCTGATGATTTCTAAGGACCCTCCTACTCTAATATTCAACACAATACTTGCATAGTCTTGGAAGGATAAACCCCTGTTGTACTATGTGTTCTAGTTCTTTATTAAACATTATTTCGTGAACCTGCAATGGATTGACTACCGTCTAGCTTGGTGATGGTGCGTAAAGCTTTGAAGGTGGGGTTTCACTTTAACAGTGATCAAGTTCAGAGTATAAACCACAAAAATCCTGCCATTCACTTGGGATCAAGATGCTTTCCTAGACTAGAAAATGTACTGAACAGCTCAGGGAATTGAGGAAGCTCAAATTGGTGTCCCTTAGTCTTATCTGAGCAAAAGACATGGTTTTGAGACCAATCTTGAACAGTGAGAAATAACATTGTTTATATGAACTTGAACATGGAACTGGGACGAAAATAAGATAAGCAATTTTCTGCAAGCTATGCTTACCTGTAATGTCTAAATTTAGCTGTTTATATGCTTCATATACATAAATCCCTCTCTTATTCCCCTTAAGTAAAATTCTAGTATAGGCAAATTTACTACTGTAGATAATTTTTCCTTTATTTCCAAAAATTCCAGTTTGCATATAAGCAAACCTTGGACACTCCTATTAAGGAGAGTTTTAAAAAGAAGGAACTAGACATAAGGAAGAGGAAAGGAGAGAAAAATGAAAGAGCAGAAAGTTTTTAGTGTCACCTTAGGAAAACAAATGAACAAATGAAAGTATAGTATTCATTCCCCTAAACGTGAAGGTTTACACTTTTTAAAACTCCTGAGCTGACTCTTGTTTCTGGTCATGATGAAGTAACAAGAATCAGATTCACCCTCCCAACATAAAAACGACACGACTGGGCAAATATATGAAGCAACTAGTTTCAGGCAGTAGACAACAGCCAGCACAGGGCTGTGATCTTTGGGAAAAAAGGAAACAGCACGTTCACCCTGGGATCTTCCTGGGCGCGCCTTCCAAACTATGGCACAGGAAAATGGAGCCCGGTCAGACAGCAGTGGTCTCACTGGGCTGAGGAGACAGAGAATGGGCTCAGGGTTGTTAAAGTGGCTAGAATTGGGGGAGAAAACACTAACAGCGAAAGAGCTCCAGAAACCTTGGATTCTCAGAGGGTCCTCTGGAGTCTTTGACACAAACTAAGCTGTGTAGGTGCAAGATAAGACCCTGGCGGGCAGAGGACAGCCACTGGAGGGTCTAAGCCGGACAGAATCTGCAGAAGCCAAGCAGAGCTGGACGATGTTGGAGTTCCAACTAGCCAGAGTGGAGAGAGCTTGCTGAAGGCCTCAGATATCCAGCAGAGGGTCTAGAAAGGCCACATCTAAAGCAAGGACCACCCAACACCCACCGTAGCAAAGCCTAAAGTAAGTCTCAGCGGGATCAAACTGATCCATCGGTAAATCAGTGGAACACTGAAAGTAAACCCAACATTCTTTAAGGAAAAACCTCAAAATTTAGCACTAAGTACATTTCAAAGCATATATATTTTTAAAAAATTACTATATATGATACAAAGCAGGAATAAGTGACCCATAAACAGGAGAAATGTTAACAGGAACTGCCCCAAAGATGACACACATTGGCATTATTAGACAGGACTTTAAGACATATTATAAATTTGTTCAAGGATTTAATGAAGAAATGAACTTGAAGAGTTAACAGATATGGATTTCAGCCTGGAAAGAAAAACTATAAAAAAGGAGCCAACTGGAAACTATAGATCTGAAAAATAAAATATAAATTACACTGTATTGGTTTAACCTTGGATTGCACACGGCCCAAGAACCTGAAGACAAAATAATAGAAACTTCAAAAGAGAAGCACAGAGAGGGAGAAAGAAAAGGACTTTGTAAGTTAACAGCAACAGAGCCTCAGTGCCCTGTGGGACTGCGTCAGTGATCTATATACACATAATGAGTCACAGAGGAAGAGGAAAGGGAAACAATGAGGCAGAAAAAAAATTGAAGATGATGACCATAATATGTCTGATCTTGTGGAAAAATTTTAACCCAAAGATTCATTCAAGAACCTCAACTAACTTCAAGTAGAATAAACAGTGATAACCACATCTAGGCACATCATAGTCACAATGCTGGAAATCAAGCCTTAAAATTAGCAGGTGGGGGTAGTGGGAGGATCACATTACGTGTAAGAGAATAGAAATGATCATTGACTTTTCATAAGACACAATACAAGCCAGAAGTCAGTAAGATGACATTTTTAATGTGCTGGTGTGTGCACGTGTGTGGGGGGGGAGAGGTGGAATTGTCATCCTGGAATTCTATAACTTGGAGAAATACCTCTCTCAAAAATGAAGGTGAAAAGGGAGATTTTTCCAAAACAATAGTTGAGAGACCATTGCCAGCAGTTCTGAGCTACAATAAATATTAAAGAATGTCCTTTACGTGGAAGGGAAATACTATCAGTTAGAAATTCATAGTGATCAAAAGAATGAAGAATGCCCGAAAAGGTAAATATAAAAAACTTTTTTTTGGTTTAAATTTTTTTTACTCTTAAATTGACTGTTTAAAGAAAAAAATAAAACACTGTGTTATACGCAAGGGTGGGCAAGAGTAGGTTTGTAGTTGTTTGTATGGGAAATAATACAATGATTAATAAATAATAATACAAGAATAAACTCATGTACTCAGAACTGTAAAGCTATGTTTGCCCACCCCTGAGGTGTCTGTTTAAGATACATAACAACAATAGCACAAAGTGAGAGGGTGGTAACTGGAAGGATGTGGTTTAATATTTTATATGGGAACTGGTATAGTAGACTGTGATAAATGGAGGCTATATGTGGTAATCTCTAGAGCAACCATTAAAAAAAAAATAAAGTGGTGCAACTTCAAAAGCCAACAGTGGGGCCTCACTGACGGCCATTAAGGTGGCGAACAGTCCTCTACATGAACCCGAGGTCACCCAGCAGTTGGGCTGGAAGGAAAGACGATGAGCCAGGTGCAAATGTCCTCAATGAATGTGGGAGAGTGACCTGAAGGTTGACAGATGGCAGGACTGAGGAACAGATCATCGGTATTGTGGACATAAGTAACCCGAGCCTCAAAGTGGGAGTTTGTTTACAGTAGAGAGAGTTGCAGAGGGCACCCTGGCAGAGCTTGTGTGGGAAGGAAGCCAGGGAGGAAGGGAATCTGGGCTTAGTGAGATCAGATTATGGGAGAGGATAGGTGAATGAAGGAACTTTCATTCTCTGTTTGTTTCCTTTGATGTGACTTTTGCATTACGTTCTTTAAAAACTGCCATTCTGCCCAGGCTGTGCTAAGAGGAGCCCCGTGTATTCTTTTGCTGTTGTTTACAGGAGAACAGGAGGAGGATACTGCAGAGCTTCAAAAGGGTGGAGGACATCCGGCGGGACAGCATTGAGACCCATGTGTGGACTCTCCCTCCCCTTCCCACAGCTCTTCTCTGCCAAAACACTTGGAGGTCTCTGGTCTTCACACGTCAAGGCAAATTCTTCCTTTAATTTTTCCATCTCTGCTGTTGTAACATGAACACCAGTGACATAACCTCCACATGCTTTGTTATGTCTGTGTATAAACTGTGGAATGGAAGATTTACCATGTACCTCACCTGTGGGGAGTCTCATGAAACACAGTCATTACAAAGATTTTTATGCCGTAAGTGATAACATAGAATTAAGATTGCATTTCTCCAGCTTTTAAGAACAATGTGTAGCCCTGACCAGTGTGGCTCAGTTGGTTTGGCAGTCATACTACAGAGGGAATGGTCGCTGGTTTGATTCCTGGTTGGGGGCACATACCTGGCTTGAGAGTTCAGTCCCTGGTCACGTTGCCTACGAGAGGAAACCAATGGATGTTTCTTGCATTGATGCTTCTCTCCCTCCCTTCCCCTCTCTCTAGAAGTAAATGAATAAAATCTTAAAGAAACAATGTGTAATGAAGTCAACACACCATTTTATGATGACTAGTAAAATCTAATTTAAATACAAACTTTAGTAATTTATAAAATTGAGAGAAATGTCAAGGACTTATTAGGTTTTTTTTTACCCTAGTCAAAATAAATTAAAACTATTTCTTGTTCTCTCATGAGTTCTTGAGAGTCATAAAAACCAAGATATTACCTATATCAAGAATGTTGTAAATCTATGATAGTTTATGGTGGTGATTCTTTACTCGTCATTTTGGTAGTATTTCTAAAGTGGCATTACATACAAGAGCTGCTCTCCCCTACATCTGCTTTGTAACACCCATTTCCTTGTTTTTCTGCTGGAATTTCGAAAGCTTCACTTTTTTAACCTCACAATAGCATCACACTTATTTTTTCTGAGCGAGCACTTCCTTTTCAATTCTGGAGTATAAATCGGGTTTTCATGACTTGCTGAAATGAAGGTAGTGTCAAAGGGTCACAGTTTCCAATGTAGACTTGTCCCTGTAATGAGCTCTGGAAACATCTTGCTTCAGATTGCCTTGGACCAGAAGCTAATCAAACAGGCAAAGGGGAGTCCAGTTATGTGATTATTTCCCAACTCCAATGTTTGGATGCTTTTGTTTTACTTTTAAATGTGGCCAATTCCAAATGCCTCTGAGGAGCAAAATTAGAACAAATACACTCATCGATGCAGAGCAGCAAATGCACGTGCAGATGTGCCACAACTCAGCTGGACTCAGCTGCCTGCACGGCAAAGGCCCCAATAAAGGCTTTGCACAAAGCTTTTGAGGTCGAGAACCCCTGGGCTGTGTAGAATGATTTTCTCTTACTTTCCTTTCCCCACGGTTCTAATTTTTAAGTGTAGGGGATCATTCATTGTCTATAGCTCATTAATCATGGTAGCTTTTGATTATGAAAAGTGCAATCAAGGGATAATACAGTGAGGACTTGGCAGAAAGGTTCTATGCCCGTCCCTTAAATGTGCCAGCACACCCCACACTCTTGGCATTCATTGAAGATGCTGAGAGCTATAAGCCATCCCGAGTTTAGCCACCTGGAGCAGATTAAAATCTGGGCCCTGCTGGTGAGGAGGTCTGAGGGATTGGGAATACAAGGCTGTTTTAATCTTTTCCCAGTCAGGCTGTTTAGAAATATCCATACATCAAATGTCCATGGATCTCATGCAATTTCCTTCTCAGGGGAGAATTCAATTACCAGTAACATGAAGTGGGATTAGCTTGTGGTGGCAAGCCATCTGGAGAGAGAAGATTCACCAACCCCTGTAAATATGTTCAGAGATTTGCCATCATGATTTTGAAGGAAGTGCTGAAGGTGCTCAAAGGCACAAATGATGTTTCCTTAGAAAGCCTTGTACAGTTGACGCAATGAAATTCAAATGCAACTGAAGAGAAACCTAGACCTCCTTCTGTGTTGAAATATTCCTCAGTCCCAGGAGGGTGATATTTGGGTTCTAAGGATTGGCTTAAGTAGCTGTAAAGAAGAAACAAAAAGCCAGTGGAAACTGTCCTGAAACTGTATTGTGTAGACAAACAGAAAGGCTCCTGAAAAGGAAAGTGAGTGGAGAGAGGGACTGAGAGGGAAATTACCATACATCAGAATTCAGCTCTCTGGGTCATTCTTGAGTGTCAAATAAGGGCTGACTCCCTCGAAGAACATAGGAACAAATTTAGATTAGTCTCAGAAAGCAGAAGACTCAGAGGAGCACAGAAGGCAGAGAAAGCTTTAACATTTTAATGGAAGAAAATAAATTAGCAGAGTCTGGGGAGAGAGAAAAGATGGCCCAGGAGATCAAAGGCCAATCCAAAATTCCCTGGGCCAACCCATGACACCCGAAATGATGCCAGTCTTCAGAACAGTAAGCATGTCAGTCCTCTGGAGGGGGAATTAAACCTCTGTGAAAAAATAAGTGCCAGCCGTACCTATTTGGCCAGGAAACATCTGTGATACGGAGACAGAACCAGATAGATCAGAAAATAACATATTATTTTTAAATTGGTTTTATTTACCATCTTCACAAGTAAAATTACTAATAAACTAGACATAAAGTATCTTCTTCAATTTGTAAGTAAATTATTACACTCAACCAATAATGAAGCCATTAAAATTATGAAGCAAAATTATTAATATATCAATTGATGTTGAAAAATATACATAAGGCTTCTAAACTCATTGGTGAGGCTAGCATAAGTTTGATATTAAGAAGGCAATGGCACGAGAAAGGAAAATTGCAAAGTAAACTCAATTTTGAATATAACTGTAAAACTCCTCAATAAAATATTGCATAGTGTCTAAAAATGTGTAAAAATATATATCATGACCAAGTTGAGTTGATCTCAAGATTTCAATGATGGCTTAACATCAGTAGTAAATCTGTTCATGTAAGACAATGTGAGATACCACATTACATAGTAAAAGGGAAAAGTCATATGATCATCTCACTGGATACCGGAAAGCCAACAAATAAAATTTGGTACTCATTCATGACAAAAGCTTTTAGTGACTAGGAATAGAAGGGAACATCTACAGCCTAGCAAAGATTACTAAAAACCTACAACAAACATCAGTTGTATTGGGAGAAATGTTAGCAGCATTTCCTTTACAGTCAGGAACAGAATAGATGCCTATTATTACTATATCTATTTAATAATTTTTGGAGGTCCAAGCCAGCACAATAAGAAACTAAAGATAAAAAGATTGGAAAGAAAGAAAGATGAGGTAACAATAAGATTATTTTCATCAAAAATTTGAGAAACTCTTCAAGACAAACTGTTGAATATAAGAAGAGAGTTCAGCAAGATTACTGGATAAAATATCAATATACTAAAACTGCACTGAAATAGACATTGAACAAAATAATTAGAAATTAGAATATGTGAGCATACAGTAGCAACACAAGTTAAAGGTTTCTATGAATACATTTAACAAGAGATGGGCAGCTCCTTTATTGATGACATAAAACTAAAACCTAAATAAACTGAATGCTGTTACTCTGTGTGTCTGTGTCTGGAGAATCCGCATATTTTATTGTTGGTGTGTATGTATCTTAATTTTCATGTACCTGGACCAGTCCACCTTAGCATCAGTTCATTGGCAATTCCTCTTATTACTTCCATTGTCTGAAATGCTCTCTCTTCCAAAATGGGTAAGTGCAACAACATTGTTTATTTTGACGTGTATGCACACACATATGTGTGTGTACATAGCTATATTTAACTCAAAAAATTAATTATTTTGGTTGAAGTGAGTTACCAATCTAAACACTAGACTCTAAGGTTATTTTTCTCATACTAATAGTCACTTCCCCCCCAAGCATATATATTGAATAATTTTATATTTCTTTGTTTATAATAGATTAAATTCAACTTAGAGAATCCTTGCTTTATCTCCTTGTCCTAATTTTTGTTTAGACCATTTTGATAACTACTGTTTCTTAATAAGGCATTTTCATGTGTGGCAAGGCCACTTCTCCAGTATTACCTTCATTACAAAAGAATACTTCTGGTCTCCGGTCAGGGCACATACAAGAGGCAACCAGTGAATGTATAAATGGGCAGAACAGCAAATCGATGTTTTGTCTCTCTCTCTGCCCCTCTCCAAAACCAGTAATTCATATATTTTTTTCCACATTTATTTTAGTTCTTACTTTGTCATACTTTTTAAAGTGACCCATTGGGACTATTAATGATGTTGCTTAAATCTAGTAATTAACTTGAACATTATTTTAATCTTTACTACTCCAACTTGCTGGTCAATAGGAGAGCATATATTTCCATTTTTCACCAAAAGTCATAGGATTACAGACTTTAAAGAGTTCAGATATCATTCAAGTTTCAGTCCTGGGCCACCCTGCACACATGCATTTTACCGATGATCAACCCGAGGCCCAGAGACAGATGGTCCAACCCAGGTGCCCAAACCTGTATCTGGTTAGAGGAGTAGCTGAAAACAAAACCCAGGCCTGATCTCATTATACACTTTTTCTATCACACCATTTATTCAAGTCTTCATTCACTGCCTTTTACAATTTAAAACTGCTTTTACAGATGTCAGATATATCCCAGTTGGCTTATTTCTAGGAATTTTTCAGATTGTAGTAGGAAAAAAATGATCATTGATATTGAACTTTGGGCATATGGTTTCTTCAGTGGAGAGAAAATGTGCAAAGCTTATTCCATTACATCATACTTTCCTGAATGCTTTTTTTTTTTCTTGTAAGGAAAAGCAAATTGGCTTTTGAACCAATCTTATTTTCTGGGTCAGTCTATCTTATGTATTAAAGGATTTTATTATGAACAACTGTTTCTTGTTCACTTTTAGTCCACAGGGAAGTATGTTAGATATACAAAGAGATAAAATTACAGAATCTTTCCTTTTCAGGAGAGTCTTGATATCATATTCAAGACACCAGAAATAAAGTGCAACAGAAAATCCAAATAACGGTGGTTTAAAGAAAATATGGATTTGTCTTTTATGTGACGGGAATTCTGAAGGTAGGCTGTCCAGGGCCATCATGTTGGTTCCACAGTATCATCAGGCACCCAGGCCCCTTCCTGACATCTCCTGTTTTAGTATCAGAGTGTGGGTCCCCTTATCACACATATCAGAAGATTGCTAGTACTCTCGCCATCACGACTTCCAGGCATAAAGAAAAAGAAGAGGCCTGGCCAGGGGGCTCAGTCGGTTAGAGAGTCGTCCTGAAGCACCATGGCTATGGCACCAGGAAAAATCAATCCATGAATGCATAAATAAGTGGAAGAAAAAACTGATGTCTCTCTTGCCCCCCTCCCTTCCTCTTTCTCTAAAAATCAATACATTAAAAAATAATTTTAAAAAAAGAAAGGAAAAGAAGAGCAAAAGGCTGGTGCTAATTGAGTCAGGTCCTCTCTAATTTCCCTGGAAACCTGGTGACATCAGCTTCTATCATTGCCCAGACTGTGTGAAATGACCAGCACTAACTACAAGGGAGCTCGGCGGTGGGTGCTAACATTTTAGCTAGGCACACTGCTACCCTCAGTAAAATAAAATATTTGCTTGTAAATAAAGAGAGGAGAATGGATTCTGGGCAGGCAACCAGCACTGTCTCCTCCACTCAGTGTATGAGGTGGAAGGTATAACATAAAACCGTGTTTTGTTCAGGCTGAGATGATACAATTCATTAGAGATTAGTGCATGGTCTTGATGGATAAATTGGACTTGGACAAACGGTGGTGGGCAGAGGGGGCATTTAAAAACCAGGAAGATGAGGCAAGAGTTCTCATAGCAGTTTCAAGGAAGAACAGCAATAGGGAGGGAGGTACTTCCTCCATATTTAGAATGCCCTAGGAGTGTGGGATGCAGAGAAATGCAGGCATGGGTTGGTTATCAATCCTGCTTACCCATCACTATCGTTCTAACTACCTCTTCATGACAATAACTAACACTTATTAAAACCAACTATGTGCCTGAGGGATTGCTAGGTTTTTTTAATACATGCCATCACTTATCCTTGTAAAAACCGAATTTTAGGGATAAGGAAACTGAAGCTCAGACAGGTTGAATGCTTGACCAAGGTCAAGTGCATCTTTTAAATGGGAGATATCCTGAGCTGGGTCTTAGAACAATGTCACATGTTAAATTCCTTTCTTAACTTGGTGATTGGGGAGTTAAGATGGCTAGGTTAAACTTCTGCTATTCCTTTGCAGTTTCTAAATTTTAAACATTAGAGTACTTCACAAACTCTTGCACTAATTAGCAGTGTGACCATGGACATGCTACTTAATTTCCCTGGATCAGAATCAGTTTCTTTATTACTCAGACATCAGATCAGACAGACGTTACAAGGAAGTTTAAAAAAATAAAAGAAAAACACTGCAGATAGTATCCCTCATGATCATAGAAGCAAAAACTCTAAGCAAAATCTTAATCCAGGAAATACAACAACATATAAAATGGATAATAAAACAGATAAAGTAGGGTTTATGACAGGAATACTAAACTGGTTTAACATTTGAAAATCAATCAAAATGAAAAGAGAAAACTGTGATTATCTTAACTGCTGCAGGAAAAAGCATTTTTCTTTATGTTGAATTTATTGGGGTGACATTGGTTAATAAAATTATATAGCTTTCAGGTACACAATTATATAATACATCATCTGTATGTTGTAGGGTGTATTTACCACCCCAAATCAAGTCTCTTTCCAATATCTTTATTCCCCTTTTAGTAGAAAAAAGCATAAAAACTCAACATCTCCTCCTGATAAAAACCTCTCAGCAGACTACAAATAGATGGAAATCTCCTTGATCTGAAAGAGTATCTATGAAAAAACCTACAGCCAACATCATACTGAATGGGAAAGACTGATGACTCTCCCTTTAAGATCAGGATGTTCATTCTCACCACTTATTCTCAACATTATATAGTTTCTAGCCAGTGTAACAAGGAGGAAAAAAAAAAAGAAATCAAAGACATCTGTATTGGAAAGGAAAACAAAAACTCTCTCTTCACAGATGACATGGTTTCTATGTAGAAAATCTAGTAAAATCTATAAAAATGTTACTAGAACATACAAATCTAGATACGAGAAATAAGCCATCACTTGATCGTAGCCAAAAGGCCGAGAAACGATCTATATACAAGAAATAAACCATCAAAAACTGAAAATACAAAAGATGTGTAAAACCTATAAACTGAAAACTATAAAATGCTGCGGAGAAAAATTGAAGACGACCTAAATAAATGGAGAGGCATATTTTATAAATGGGTCAGAAGGTTCAATATTATTATGATATCAATCCTCCCCAAATTTATGGATACAGCCAATGCAATTCCAATCAAAATTGTAGAAATTAAACTGGATCTGAAGTTTATGTTCAAGTACAAAAGATCTAAAACAGCCAAAGCAACCTTGGAAAGTAGCAGAAAAATTCAGCACTGACGCTAGCTGATTCCAAGGGTGGTCATCAGAACATTATGGTACTGATGGGAAGACAGACAAATCGATTTGTAGAACGGAACAGAACATCCAGAAATAGACCCCCACGTTGTTGGAAAAGTTATTTTTGACAAATATTCAAAAACAGTTGAGTGGGGAAAGGGGAGTCTTTTAAATGAATGGTTCTGGAACAATTGGGTGTTCACATGCAAAAGTGAAAAACAAGAATAAAAACAAAATAAACAAAAATGTTCGGCTTATCCAAAATTAACTCCAAATTACCTAAATGTAAAACAAAGAAACCCCTATAAAACTTAGAATAAAACATAGGAAAAAACTGGAACTCCCATACCAGCTGGTGGGAATGTGAAGGGAAACAACCATTTTGGAAAACATTTTTGTAGTCACTTAAAATGTTACACCTACCTTATGACCTAGCCATTCCATTTCCAGGTTTACCCAACAGAAAAGAAAACACATGTCCGCACATAGATGTGTACAGGAATGTTCGCAGCAGCTTTATTTCCAATCAGGAAAAATTGGAAACAATATAAATATGTCTATCAACAGGTGACTAGGTAAATACATTGTGGCATACCCACTAACCAGGGATGAACTGTTACACTCAAAAACATAAATATGCCAAAATAATTATGCCGAGTGACAGAAGTTAGACAAAATTAAGTACATATTGTATGATTTCATGTATATTCAACTCAAGAAAATGTGAACTGATTTACAGTTCCCTTTACATATAATTTCAGAAATGCAAACAAACTGGGACAGACCAGGGTTTGGCCTGGGGAAGAGTGGAGTGGGCCTGAGTGGCGTGGGGCAGGGCCAGGGGCAGAGCAGGAAGGGGCAAGGGGGGTAGGGCGGGGCAAGGGCAGGAGTGGGTGGGAGGAGGGATCCGGGAGGGGTAGGCGTGCGTGGGTGGCGGGGGCAGGGCCGCAGAGCTGGGGGGGGGGCCCCCCGCAGGGGCCCCGAGGAGGAGGGGGCGGGGCGGGGCGGGGCGGGCTCAGCGGCATGGAGGGGCGGGGACTGCGGACGTTTTTTGTGGAGTCATGGCGCGTCTCCTCCACGTCCTTTGGAGCCTCCGCTTCCAAGAGGCGCTTCCGCGGGCTGTGCGGAGCCTAGCAGTTAGCGGTGTCCTCGGCACCAGGGCCAGACACGAGGACGCAGGTAGGATGCGGCCTCGCAGGCCCCGCCGCTGCCTCCCGTTTTTCAGTTCTTCCGGTTTCGGTGGCCGCGACTTGGGTGCCTGAATGCTGGTCTGAACCCGGCCAGGACACTGGGTTGTAAACTTGGAGGGGCAGAAGGGGAGTCACTGAGAACTGGAGGAGAGGTATAGATCCTCTCCTAGAATGTGCCCAGATTTTTTTTTTTTTTTTTTTGCATAAAATTCTGGGCTCAGGAGGCTCTGACGCTTATCCTGGGACTCTAGCTGAAGACCCGCGGTGGGGGATCAACAATGCAACCCCGCGCGCTCTCCCGGGGTGGCCCTTCGTCTTGTTCGTCCAATACACTGTCCCCGCGCCCTTCGAGTAGCGTCTGGAAGCCGACAGTTCAGACCTGGAGCTCCTGTGGATTGGCTTCCTGCCCTGCTCTATTTCTGTGATGTTTCCAGGATCCAGGGAAACACGGGCTAATAACCCGTCCCCCTTAAACTGATAATCATTGCTTGTCAGTCGCTGAGACCGGCCAGGGGAAAGTGTGTGTACGTTTTGTGCAAAATGCCTCTGGCATCTCTGCTTTACATTTCACTCTTTCTATGTAATCCCCTGTATTTCAGATGTGTTTCAGGGTAATTTAGTGGCCCCAGTGGATTGGCTTCTAGACCATCTCTGAATCCAGTTCTGTTTTGTGTTCATTGACTACATTTAGAGATACCTAATGCTGCTGAAAATGTACCCAGTCACTTGGAACTATTTATTCCTGGAAGTTTTCAAAATGTAGTGTTAAATAGAAGCATTGTGGAGTGATAGCTGATCCAACATGACTTCCCGTCATGGCCTTCAGAACCCCTTGGTGTCTCTAATTAGCCAATCTGGTGATATTTGTTGCCTGCCTGCTATGTGCCAAGCACTGGTTTGCTGAGAACGTCACAATTGTTAGCTAGAGTTCTCTTTCCCCTTTTATAGGCTAGTGGTTTCAGTAGAAACCTGTCCTTTATGAACAGAATTGGTGCTGCTGGAAACAGCCTAATGAATTGTCCTCGAATCTGAAATTTTTCAGCAACATTAAACTTTGGCCAGGCACTGGGACAAAACTAGGGTTGTGTAACTTATCAGACACCTCCTCCTGGGCATTGATCCTAAGGAAGTAATTCAAAGCAACAAATCTATACGTGCAAAGATGTTTTTAAGAGCGCTACTTTTAAGAACTGGCTATTATCCAATGTCCATCAGTTAAGAAATGCTTGCACAAACCATGAAAGTTCAGTTCGACAAACTATTAGGTATCCATTAAAAATGATTAAAAGGTAATTAAAGGCTTTGGTGTGGATGATGTTACTTAGTGGCTGTGTTTTGGGCACATCTTGAACTTGGTAAGTTTAAACCTGTTTTTTTTTCTATAAAATATGGATAATGACAATAGTAGTCTTGTACAGAATAAATAGGGAAAATAATTTAAAATACTTTATCACAATGATTGGCACTTAATAAGCACACAATAAATATTAGTTATACTTACATTAAAAAATGGAAAGGACAAAAGTGTAGTCCACATTTAACCCATGTGGTGGACTTTGGGAAGGTTGGAGAGAAAGAAATTAGAAGACGTTGAAAGTGACAGAGGGCTGTTCTCCAGCACTGAGACTTGTGATATACAAGGGCAAGGCCCCTATAATTTTGTCATCTAAAACTGACAAGGAGCAGATTGAAAAGGAAAGTTAGAAGTATTTGGAAAAAGTAATCTGTTATTTCAGCAAAACTTTCTTTGTAGAGATACTCTGCTTGGAGTATCTCCATCTGAGCTGAAGTTGAAAACAGTCCAGTCACTGTGGTGGCAGGGAAGGCTAATTCTACAGTTGGAGTAGGCGGGGAATCATTTTACTCCAGTTCCTAATAGGTTCTTTTAGTTTCAACAAGTAGTTATTGAAATGAGACTGGCTCATGTGTATAGCCACTCATGTGTGACCAGAAAGGTTAGCAAAACCAGGAGGTCAGTGACCATATGACCAAGAATGTTTTATAAATATGAGAAAATTAAGGCCCACCTCGTGGAACAGATGAACAACAGGAAATAGAACCTGAGCAAATCACACACGATAAAGCGAGAAAGGAACCCAAATGAATCTGAGTTTATCAAAGCGTAGTTCAGGGTAGAGCTGTGTAGCCATCAAACACAATGGCGGCGGCAGCCCAGACTTGGTAGTGAAGGTAGCAAGAGAATGCAGAGGGAATCTGAAAGACATGTGGTTGAAGGACCCACACATGGTGCAGGTGATAGGGACTGAGGACAGAAAACATCTGCATGCACACACACGCACACTAGATGAGACCAACCTGAATCCTGCTCTCCAGCCACTGGTGGCCTAAAGACTCAACTCATTCCCAAGTGAGAGCTTCCTCTGTGTTGTATGTACATAGACCTAAATTGCTGTTTGGTAAAACTGTACAGAATTTACTCATAATGCAATTTTCATTCAAACTTTAGTCATTTCCTAAAGCACATTGTATTACTCTGCTCAGGCTGCCATGACAAAATACCTTGGGCTGGGTGGCTGAGAAAGCAAATATATTTCCTCACAGTTCTACAGGCTGCAGGTCCATGATCAAAGTGTTGGGCAGGGTTGGTTTCCCCCCGAGGGTTGTCTCCTTTCCTTGCAAATGGCTTTTTCTTTGTGCTTTCACATCCCTAGTGTCTCTTCCTCTTCATACAGGGACACTAGTCAGGTTGGGTTAGGGCCCATCCTCATGACCTCATTTTGACATAATCACCTCTCTAAAGGTCCTATCTCCAAATATGGTTACATTATGAGGTACTGAGGATTAGGACTTTCAACATATGAATGGGGGGGCGTTGAGTTCAGCTCATAATACCCAGTTTAAACCTCTTCAAGTGATGCAGATCACATATATCCCGACCTGAGAGCACCAACTGACCGTTTGTCATTTGGCTGTCAAGGCAGAGTCTGTCTCCCCTTGACACAGTCATCTAGGCTGGCAGATTGGCAACAACACGTCTGTAATCGGTGCTTGAATTGGTACTTCATCAACTAGTTTTAACACTGATGCCCACCCATGAAACCTTTCACACACAATAGTAGTGTAAAAGGTACATATAGGTAAGGGTTAGAAGAACCATGACAAATGTATTTCTTGTTGTATTTAGATGAAGGAGTAATTATTTTGTTTAACAATTTAAACAGATTTTTAACTAAAAACAATTGCAGCAGAGGGAGAAGGTGGGTGCCTGCAAACAGGTTGTCACTCTCTAATAGGTGTAGTAAAATTGAAAGCCAGGGAAGAGGGAGCTGGGATGCATGCCTTGGGTTCAGAGCTAAAGCATGGGAGTCCCACGGAAGGTAGCCCTTCATGAATTCCCCTTTCTTGTGTCAGCTATTATACTGTACTGCATGTGAAAGACACTGAGGGCAATACTTTCAGGAGACAATAGATTTTGGTTTTTTTTCTCTACTCCCATCTCACTTCCTCCCCAAAAGGAGATAGGAAGATAATGGCAGCTTTATGAACTATAAATCCCAACCTTAACACCAAAAGTCGATCCTCCTCTTAGCTGTTCATAGAAATAATGCAATAATGCAAGGTCTTTGCTAAAGCCAGGAATACATGTGGAATGACATGGCAGGACAGATATCTGAAGGGTACAGAGAGCTTTTTATCACGGTGCTCCTTTCTAATGCTCCTTTCTTTGTTAGATGTCCGTAATACCCAGGATTCAGATTTCACAAATGCCCCTCAAGGACAAAGTTTAGGTTCTGGGAGGAGGAATCAAGGACAGTTCATTCTAACTAGCAAAGCCTGTTTTTACTCTTCTGATTTTTCACCTTTTGGAGTAACCTTTGTGTGACTACTGGCTTAGATCACATTCTGACACATTGACACTGGCCAGCTCTTAGCATTTTGCCCTTGGTTGAGGGCTTACAAAATGTAGTTATATCTATGCACCCACCAGTCTTTTACCCTGCCTAAAGTGGAATGCCTTCCACTTCCCTTAGGCTTAAACAAATAGTTCACACCCATTAAAACTAGCTCTGATCCTACTTGCTCTTAAAATAAAAACAATTCTACCTGATAACCTAGCCTAAAATGACTTTAAAAATGTTTCCATCATTCTGTTGGTAGTTTAGCTTGCATTGCTTTATAAAGCTCCCTTATTGTTATCTCAAATAGTTATCTAAAGCTTATGTGGTCATTAAACTTTTCTCAGTTTAATTGGTTTCCATATTTGGTGTGCTGGAGGTCAAGCATAGCTCCATAGCTTTCCCCTTTCTTTCCTAAGTCATCAGTTTATCCTTTCCACAGGATCAGTCCCATCAACACATTAGGGTACTATGATTTTTCTCATGTTAAAAAGTGCTTTTGACCTCACTTGCCTTACTAGCTACCTCCAGAACTCCTCAAAAGATGGATCCGCAGGTATGTCTGACTTTCCTCCTTTTCTCTTATTAAATCTATTCTGATCAGATTCACCCCCAATCCTCTACCTAAACTGCTGTTTTTCAGGCCTGTCAGTCCTCTCTTTCTTGATTTTTCAGCACAGTAGATTATTCCATTTTCCTTAAAATACTTAGCTCCAGGACAGCATATTCTTGGTTTCCTTCCCTTCTGTATCTGTGGCTCCCCATAGCATCAGCCTGTATGTTTAGAGTGTCTCAAAGTCAAGCCCTTGGGCCTCTGTTTGTCTACACTTACCGACTTGGGGGTTGTCCAGTCTCATGGCTTTAAATACATCTTAATGCTGAGGAGTCCCAAATTTACATCTCTCCGGGGGGCCTCTCCCTGAACTCTAAGTCCATATTTCCAACTGCCTGTCTGACCTCTCCATTTGAGTATCTAATTGACATTGTTAAACTTACATCCAACACCAAGTTTCCAAACCTACTCTTCCTGTCCTCTTTCCCATTGTCCAGTGCACGACCAGAGCCTTGGAATAGTGACCGTTGACCCTTTTCCTCCTCTCATACTCCACAGCTGATCCATCAGCACATCCTCTGGCTCTGCCGCCAGAATGTGTCTAGTGCCTGACCACTTCCAAGCACCTCTACTGCATCTGCTCTGACCCCCGTCTCTTCCATCTCTCGGCCAGATTATTTGTCGCCATCATGTTGATTTCCTGGCTTTAGCCTTTGCCCTGCTTCAATGGTTTTTAAATGAATAGCAGCCACTGATCCTTTTTAAATGTTAGGTCAGGCCATGCCTCTGCTAACTTTCCGGGGACTTCCAAACTTACTCAGAATAAAAGCCAATGTCTTCACAATAGCCTTCAAGGTCCTAAATGATCTGGCTTCCATTACATTTCTGTTCTTACTTCACCAACCTTCCCCTCCTCCTCCACCCCAGTGGCTCTGTTCTCTTTGCTGTTCATCAGGTACGCTAGGCCCACTGCACCTGGTTTTCTTCGTGCCTACAGTGCTCTTCTCCTGGATATTCACATGGCATGATTGTTGATTTTCTTCAAGTATTTGCTGATATGTCACCTTTTTAAAGTTATTTTTAAATTTTTATTGTTGACATTATTACAAGTGTCCTCCACTTACCTTACCTTCCCCTTTACCCCACTCCACCCAGCCCCTGCACCTCCCCCAAATGCACCACATTGTCTGTGTCCACTGGCTACGCATATATGTTCTTTAGCGAATCTCTTCCAGTCCTCCCCTCCGACTCCCTCCTCTCTGAGATCTGTCAGTCTGTGCCGTGTGCCCATGCCTCTGGTTTTGTTTTGTCTGTCAGTTTATTTTGTTCTTTAGATTCCTCATATGAGTGAGGTCATACGATATTTATCTTTCTCTGACTGGCTTATTTCGCCGAGCATAATAATTTCCAGCACATCCGTGCTGTCACAAGGCTTCTTTCTATTTCACTGCTGCAGTAGTGGTCCATTGTGTAAAGGTCCCACTGCTTTTTGATCTGCTCCTCTTGATGGGCACCTGAGCTGTTTCCAGATCTCGGCTATTGTAAATAACGCTGTTATGAACATAGGGGTGTGTGTATTCTTTTGCATTGGTAGGCCTTCTGTGACTACTCTGTTGAAAATTGTGTGTGTCTACATGTGCGCATACAATACACAGACATGAGTACATATGTACACACATCCTCACTTTCTAATCGCCTTTGTGATTTTTAAAAAAGTCACCTAAAGATCTATCTATATTCTTTACTTACTTAGTCAATTTTACTTCTATTCCCTAAGGGCAGTGATTCTTTGTGTGTTTTCTTTACCCCTGTATCCCTAACATTTAGGATATTATCTGGCACACAGTAGGTGCTCTGTAAATATTTGTCTAACTGAATGAAAAAAATGAATATTAAATACCAAAGCACTGTAATATGTACTAGTGATACATTGAACAAAGACAATTATTTCAGACTTCCAGCTTCTAGTCTAATGAGACATCCAGACAAATTACCCTGCTGTCATTGTGATTAAATAGTCTATCAAGGAAATACTGCGGGGCATGAACACAGAGGAGGATCTTGCAGCTCAGACTTGGGGAAGGGGGATGGTGGTCAGGGAAGGTCTCTTGGAGAATATAACATGTAAACTGAGATCAGAGGTTGGAGACCTCTGGTTTCTGGTCCAGAATGTAGGGAACTTGGAAGTCTTCACTCCATCTTAACAAGTAAAAGCTGAGCAAAACATGACATGTTCTGGGGGAACTCAGAGGATTGCAGTTCCAAGGACTGGGGCCTAGTGGGAGGGAGGAGTTGAAAGTGGTAACCAGAGTCAAATCACACAGGGCCGTGCAAGTCACATCGAGGAGTTTGGAATTTAACTTGAGTATATTATGTTGTATTGAACAGTTTGGGGCAGTGAGAAAAAGGAAGTGATCAGGATAGGCAAAGACTTAAAAAAGAGGAGACTTTTGTAATCTGTGCTGGAGATAATGGTGGCCTAATGCAAGGTGATAGCAGAGAAATGAGAATGAACAGATCTGAGTCATTTAGGAAGTAGAACCAACAGGGCTTGGTGCAAGGAAAATGGAAGAATCACAGACAATGGCCCGGCTTTCTGGTTTGAAACGTGGGATGGATGAGCTAGAACATATGAGAAGAGGAGCAGATTTGGGTCCAGGTGGGCAGACACAAGAAGGCTTTTTGTGCGTGTAGTTTGAGATGGGACATCCTAGGGGAGATATCCCAGTGTCCATTGTACAGGGTGGGCAAATGTATGGTTCAAAGTTGTTCACATGGAAAAAGACATGCAGGTTATTATTACAATAGCTTTATTAACTCAAAAAAATGTCACTCACAACTGTAAGCCTACTTTTGCCCACCCCTGTATATTGATCTGGAATTCAGCAGAGAGATCTAGGATGGAGAGAAAAGTAGATTTGGGAGTCTCATCATGTAGATGGTACTTGAAGCTACCAAATGGATAAAACCCCAGGGGGCGCATGTGGAGTGATGGCAGAAGAAAGCCTAGGATGGGTAGATTCCTCTGAAGCACACCAAGATTCCAGGGTGGCTAGAGGAAGGGAAACTGAGGAGGAGACTGATAGGGAGTAACTGGATGCTCAAGTGAATTTGGTGTCATGGAAGCCAAGGGAAAGAATATCCCCCCAAAGAGAGAATATAGAGTGTTAATACTGCCGAGAAGTAAGTAAGGATGAAGTGTTCCTACGTTCTACTAAGAAGTCCTCAGTGAGCCCTCTGAGAAGAGACTCAGTGCACTGATTGCGGGGCTGGGGGGTGGGGTGACGCATGCTCAGTGTGCCACACCCCGTGATGCATTGTGTCAGCTGGCCCCACTGTTGCCGATGGTAACTTTGCTTACTTGGATGAAGTGGTAATTTCTGCGTTTTTCCATTGTAAAGGAATATTTTCCTCATTGTAATTAATAATCTTTGGCATCATATTTTAAAAAGGTTTGACTATTTCATTTTTCAACAGCCTTCACCCAGGGGGGTTAGAATCCCCCGATGACTCTTGATTGAATCAGTTATTATTTTATTGATTGCAAAAATGGTGATTTTTTAAAATTTTATCATTCTTTCTCCATTTATTAGTTGGCATTCTGCCTGATAACTCTGGAAGCTACTGAGTAGTAAAAATTGTCACATAAATACATTTTGCTTTACTCCCCAAGAGATGAGTTCCCGAAAAATTGTGTGTAATTGAGCTATATTTCCATAGGAAAACTTCAGAGATATATTTCCATAGTAAAAAAAAAATTCCTGTAGCCTTATAAAAACTGTTTAAGAAAGGCCAACATTTAAGATACGTAACAGGTAAAAACCCTTTAGTAAAATGTAAACAGCCATAAGTGATCAGCAGTATGCGATACAGAAATAACATATTGTACATTATTATGGCCTGATGATGAAGATATGTGTCTTTTCTTGCTGAAAGTGTTTAGGAATCTTTTGGAACCGAAATGAATTTCCAGTATGAGTTTCTGACATGTTTGATTCTTGATAGTGAGATCACAGGTGTTTAACATTTCATCTTCGATGCAATGGCCAGGCTACTCACCGTTTGGACCTCTGTTTTCTCATTGAGGTGGACAAATTATAACATCCCTTCAAATTCTTTATGTTGGATGATTAAAACATTTATTATATATATTGGCTTTCTATCCCCATTTGGCTAAAGAGAGTAGAGTTGGCCCTTGAACAACAAGGGGCCTAAGGGTGCAGTTGAAAATCTGCACATAACTCTCGTTGGCCCTCTGCATATGCAGATTCCCAGCTTTGGATCAAATACACTGTCTGGCCCTAGTTATTTTGTTTACATTCACTGGAATAGAAGTAGTAAGATAGGGGCCAGAGAAAGTAGAAGAAAGGAAACAAATTGTGAATAAAAACTATGAAGCATTAGAATAGGTTCTGGTGGGTCTCAGTTTCCCTTTCAGGAGTATATGCTATAGGGATCTCCTTTTTTTCCCCACACAAGAAGGATTTTTAATAAAGACCTTCCTTGACAAACAAAATCAGAGATATCTTTATAAACCCGCAAGGGAGAGGAATTTAATAACCCACTAGCTCAACCTTCTTTTCTTTCCAATCACTCAACTACTCCCAGCTGTATCCTGACAGGAACTAGTGCTTTGAACATAGTAATGGAAGAAGGATCAATTTTTTCCCTTAGGTACCTGAGGAGAATTTATTCTGCATTGTTTCATATTTCAGCTGCCTCTTTAGCTTCTATGCCCCAGGGGGACTAGGAAACTGGCTCTCTACTTATTACTCATTTCTTATTAAACTAATGACTCAATTAAAGCATTTTATACCGGAGCTTTCTGGTTTCTGTGACGAATGAAGGAGTGGGGGAGAGGGGAGGGAATGACTTATTCTGCTGGGTAATAGTGTACTTTAGGAGAAAGGCTGAGGATCAAAAGGTCATTGTGCCTTTTTGTTTTAATTTCAAAAGTCTTATTTAACAGGGTCTCTTACAAAGCATGAGCCATCTCTTACCAAGAGTGAGTGGCGAGAGAAGCTGACTCCAGAGCAATTCTATGTCACCAGAGAAAAAGGAACTGAACCGGTAAGCTAAACTGACTTTACAGTTTTCTGAGTAGAGGCATAAGAGAGTGGGATTGGGATAGATCTAGTTACAAAACCTAACTGATCATCCTCTTCTCAGACCACCGTTATCCACCTAGCTGTGGAAACCAAAGCCTTCCCCTGAACATGCCACTCTCTGCCCTCCATCACCTCACCATCTATTCTGTCTCCTAAGTTACCTCCCAATCACTCTACTTCTCTCCAGTGCTCTTGCTGCCGTGCTGGTCCAGGTTCCCACCATCTCTCACTGATTGGACTGCAGTGGCCTCCACTCTTCTACTCACAGCCATTCGTGCTCCTCATCTAGACATTCTCCACACGGCCTCCAAAGAGATCTTTCCAAAACACAAATCTGACCACATCACTCCCCTGCTTAAAATCCTTCAGTGGCTTCCCACTGCTTTCACAGTAAAGAGAAAAGTGTTTAAATAGCTAATAAGGCCCTAACAGCCCTGGCCCCTACCTCCCACCCCCATCCTCAAATCCTGCCATTTTACCTCTTAATCTCTGAACTTTGGCCACAGTGTCCTTTCATCTCTCAAACACCTGGGCTTCCTTCTCCCTAGGGCCCTTGGACCCTGTGTTCTCCTTTCTCATCACCGTCCCTCCATGTCCACTAATTCATTCAGACCTATATTTCAGCTCTCAGCCCAAACCTCACTTCCTCAGGGAAGCCTTTCTTCAGCTCCAGTGTGGGTTTGCTTTACTGGTCCTTTTCCTTCATTGCACTTGCTGTTGTTGGTACATCCCTAGCACATAACATGGCATCTGGCACTCAGAAAATAAATTTGCTGAATGTTAAGTGACTAAAGACTAAGAGGTGGAAACATTATTTAGACTACATTGAAGAATCTCACCTTTATTCATTTCCTGAAAGAACAGTCCTCAGTGGTTCCTCATTATAGTAACACTTTTATCGCACTACATTTCTTAACAAGTGTCCTGTCTTAGACCCTAATTGGCCACTGGAATATAGCTATTGAACTTGGCTATTAGGTGCTTTAATTTGTGAAGCAGACCCCACGGACTGGACCACGGCACAGTGGTTTTGCAAAGTTGTAAAGTATTTATATCTTTACTTTAGCAGTTTCTACAAAGTTCAAGTCGCTGTCCGTGTGCATGTGGCCTTATAATCATGGCCTCGCCCTCTACTTCTATGCTGAAGTCATAAGACAGACCAGCAGATCCCAACAGATTTTTGTGAAAGACTGGTATTTTTGAAAACTTCCTGTGGGTGGGATTTTAATAAAGCCTTTACTGGGAAAGAGGCTGTATTTGCCATTATTGCATATGGCACAAGGGAGCCATACGTGGTACTCGGTGCAGTTGTGTGCATTCCCAGACTATTCTAGGCCAGACCTGTTCTCAGGCAGAGCTTGGTATATATACAGAGCCTGGAGATGAGCTGCCTGATGTTTAGAAGAAAACTGTGGGATTCTCAAACAGATGGTGCATTATACTCTCTGCTTTTGGCCGTTTTACAAAATGAGCCTCATCCGTTTTGACTAGTGTTATACATACCTTTCACTTGATCCATTTCCACATTTAACTTGTTAAAATATTGCAGAACTATAAGCCATTGTTAGCTTCATAAGGCCAAGGAAAAAGAAGTAAAACATTTAAACTTTTTGATCAGTGACTCCAAATTAAAATTGAGTTCCGTATGTTTTTATTGGGCATCAGTAATGTGCTGGCCCTCTGCTAGGCATGGTGAAGGGGTTTATATCCTGGCTGAGCAATAACTAAAAGTCAAATATCAGGAGAAGGTAGGCTTTATGCTGGCCATCCTCTGTCTGCCCTCCAGATGTGCCTGCCTCTTCTTTACCCCACTCTGAGCTCGGGAAGAGTAATCATCTCCCTTACCCTCTGACTACTGATTGAGTTTGACCAGTGGGAGATGCCAGAGAGATCAGATGGATCAGATGGCAGGATAGAGAATTGGGGTCCAGGGTCCTCTCTGGAGCTCTGTCCTTCCAGTGCAGATTGAAGCTGCA
This sequence comes from Desmodus rotundus, assembly GCF_022682495.2. Lineage (NCBI taxonomy): Eukaryota > Metazoa > Chordata > Mammalia > Chiroptera > Phyllostomidae > Desmodus > Desmodus rotundus. Next base: position 143,123,540 of record NC_071390.1, read on the forward strand.
GCAGGCAGCCCTCACCTACAGTTGCAGTGTCACAGGTTCTGGTAACTGCCCCTTTCTTGGGCCACAGGCCTAGCAGAGGATGTGTGTTCTGTGGTCACTGGCCAGGGGTGCTTCACCCTCCCTTGTTGGTTTCCATTGGCTCTGTCCACCACTACTTTTGAGAGAGAGGAGGGAGGGAGAAGGAGAGAGAAACATCAATGTGTAGTTGCCTCTTGTGTGCCCCCTACTGGGGACCTGGCTTGCAACCCAGGCATGTGCCCTAGCTGATGCCCTGGCTGGGAATCGAACTAGCAACCTTTTGGTTCGCAGGCCAGTGCTCAATCCACTGAGCCATACCAGCCAGGGCTCCCTACCTTTGTAAATGGCTCTGTATTTAATTATCTGCAAATTATCCCTTTTCAGGGTGTCATCTGTTTCCATCAGGTTTGTTGTGTTAATAAGATCATAGAAGGGAGAACTCCCATTAGTCCAGACTGTCTTAGTCATTTCGGGCTGCTGTGACAGAATACTATAGACTGCAGGGCTTAGGCAGCAAACATTTATTCTCACTGTTCTGCAGGCTAGAAAGTCCAAGGCCAAGGTGCTGGCAGTTTGATGACTGCAGAGAGCTTTCTTCCTGGTTTGCAGATGGCTACCTTCTTGCTGTGTCCTTACATACTGGAGGAAGAGAGCAGCTTCTCTCTCATGACTCTTCTTATAAGGGCACCAGTCCCATTCATCAGGGCTTTACCCTCATGACCTTGTCACCTTCCAAAGGTCCCACCTCTAAGTACCATCACATCAGGGATTAGGCTTCAATGAACCTTCAGTCCATAGCACAGACATTGAAAACCCAATGGGTATCTTGAGTGACATTCTGTCTCTGACCTCTCCCCCTCCCCATACAGTCATTTCAGTTCTGTCTTCTAAGTAATTCTTTAACTCACCCTCTTCTTTGTATTACCACTCCTCCTGCCACAGCTGAATCCAGCCCTGTAATGGCCCTTTGGTGGTTCTTTGCTTCCAGTGTCTTCTTGCCCCTGCTCCAGCCCATTCTTCACGTGGACGTCGTGTGCACACCCAGTTTAAGTTTCCACTGGACACATACCAGGTTTGCAAGTAAACACTAGTATGAACAATTGTGATGGAACCTGACTTTAGCCCTAAATAAGAGCTAGGACATATAAAGTTGGAGGGGGGAGAGGAAGACATCGGGAAATCAGGCAAAGAGGCAGTTCATAGATGTCATTTCATCAAACATGTCAGCTAGCATTTCCTTTTCATTTCAATATTTTAAAATTATAATACCAGTTCCTTGTCACTTCCTCTGTCCAGCTGCCCCCTACAATAACAAAATTATATTTTCAATCTTATCAGGTTGTCTGGATCCTATGACTGGGCTTTTCTAGATCAACTTCAGAACTGGGAGCCCTTGGGCATATGTGTCTCATCAGCCCAGGTGGGAGGGATGTGAAACTTCCTTCCCCTGATAAATGCTCATTCCCAATACTGGGAACGAGCATTCTAGGGGATGGGCCGAAAAACAACCAGCTCACTACTGTTCAGATTTGTCCATCTAAGTTTAAGGTCTTTAAAGAGGAAAACATCCAAGTGGGCCCAGATGGTAGGCTCAGAAGGTTATTGAAATTGTCCATTATTTAGCTCACTGGAAATGTGCCGTTAATACCACCACAGGGCACTTGAATATTTGACCTGTGAATTTGCTGAGTTGGGAAATCTAGAGTGGCTGGAAGAGTCCAGCGTATGCCCTGATCAACTCTGTGACTCAGTCAGCCTTTCTGTACTTCTGCTTCTCTTCCATCCCACAAAATGGGACAATGGTTCATAGTTGGCTAGTGCAAGGGTTTCTTTTTCTTTAATTTTCTTTGACAAAAGAAAGAATTGGACAAAAATGGTCTCTTTTTAGCCAATGACATCCAGTTTGCAAAATAACATTAAAAAAAACCCATTGCCTCAGCTTACTCATTGCCTCAGGTTTCCTCGTGTTCCTCTCAAGAAGACCTTTACACCTGCAGACTCTGAAGCCCCAATTAACGTGGTAATTTCATCTGTGCCATCACTGAGGCACTGGGAGAATCTACCTCATTATTTAACGTTTATTAAGTCCGCAGTGTCCTCAACACTGTGTGGAGCGTAGTAAAGGCACAACCCTGATCTCACCGAGCTCTACTTCTTATGTATTCATACTCTGTCTTTAATTGGAGATTTCAAAGTGTTTTCGACAGGGGACTGGATTCCTGTTGCATTGACTCTATTGAAATGGAGACTGAAATCGTACACAATCCAGGGGACTGTTCTCTCCCCTTTTCACGGACTTTGATGTTCCTGGATGAAAGGTGCTATGTAAATATAGGACATTATTAATGTGGTAATTTGAATATTTGGCACAATAATGGATGGGTTATAAATAAGTCTGCAGGCTGCTTCATTGGGTGTGTGGTAATTTTCTCTGTGGTGATATTTGCATTTTGTCAAATTAGTACAAAAGTTCCTCTCTTTGGGTACTTCATCTTGGATTAAATCTACTGTATCATTTCCTGCTAGAGTTCTGAGAAACCTGAACATGATGTATCTAATTGACTTTCAGCCTTTCAGTGGGATCTACCTGAATAACAAGGAATCAGGAATGTATCACTGCGTGTGCTGTGACAGCCCGCTCTTCAGGTGAGATAAAAGATCAAGAGATTCTGAAGGAGAACAGACCTCTGAGGTCCTTCAGATCTGCCTCATTTGATGCCTTGGGTAAAAACATACCCATGTTGTCCTTCTCATCTGGCATGGTTGCTATAAGGAGAGCTATTTATATAAGATACTTACTTGTCTTAATTAATTCTAATATTTACAACAATTAAAACTTCTGAGCCTGTATTCTTTCTTTGTGTATCCTCAAGAAATAGCAAAATAATAAAACTTGGTGGGCACCTTAAAGAAAAGCTATTAGAATTTTTGCCCTGGGAAAGTATTTAAAGAAATCTAAACCATAATAGTATTTGCTTGGCCATGTGATTAAAACTATATCTCTCCCAGGGAAAATGGATTTATAATTAAATTTAGGAAATGTAGAATTTTATGAGGACAGATTCCCCACAATGCTTGACAGAAGTGAATACCATGCTTCTTCTATGTAGCTGAAAGTAAATTTAATTGTCCCTTGATTTCAAAGCCTCTTTTAAGTCAATCAGGATCTGAAATCTCTCAACAAAGGCCTTTTTGTTTAGACATGCGGGAAACAGTCTAAAAAAAAGTAGATTCAGTGGAGAAGAAAGGAAAACATCTTTGAAGTCTTGTTTTTCAGAACTTCAAAGATGTTGTTTTTTTCTTTTGCATCAACCCTAAATTGGTTTAGAATAAAATATAAATCAAGCCAGCTCTGTGAGTCTTCCATTAGGCGGTGCTTCATTATGTCCTTTGGGCTTTGGGCAAACTGGGCTTTCCTGCTAATGTGGGCTGAATTTGGAAAGCCAGATCCCTCCTTCAAGGTTGAGGAATGATTAGGATTGATTTTCCTTCATGCTCACGGAAGGGCTGGACTTTGTCCAGATTCATTCATTCTGTCAGTGGCCAGTGAGGAGACATCTAAGATGACAGTCAGCCTAGAATGGCCTGGGGACAACTAGGAGACAAACGTTAATTTTGACACAGTAAAATGTGGGATGCATATTTTTGAGACAGTTGTGCCGTGACTTTTGGTTCTATTAAAGAGGAGAAGTAGGATCTTGAGATGGCCAACCTGCTTTAAGCCAAAGGACCATGTTGTAACAGTATCAAGGACTGCGTTGTTACTGTGTGGTAACCAGGCAGATGTTCCGTTTCCGTCTTTGGACTGTGAAGACAAATGATTAGAAGCCATCCTTGTAAGAGCATTCTCCTACATTTTGTTTTTTGGGGTTTTTTTCCTTCAATGGTGTTCCAGTTTATGCAATAGTAAAGTTGAGACCTTCTTCCTACCCAGGCCCACCACCCTTTCACCGCATAGGTCAGGCATGAATTCACAGAGTGCTGGAGCAGGGGGCACCCCAGAGGCCAGGGCAGAGAACTCTGTCTGGTAGAGCTCTCTGCCATGTTGGAATGTCCTATATCTGCTCTGTCCACCGTGGGCCACTGATCTCATGTGGCTATTAAGCACTTGGAATGTGGCTAATGCCACTGAAAAACTGAGTATTTTATCTTATTTAATTTTAACTAATTTAACTGATAAGGCTATGTGTGGCCTGGCCACTGTCGTAGCACAGCGGTAGTCCAAATTAAGGAAGTCAACTGACCAGCCCCAGGTCCCTAAGGTGGTGAAGCAGCTACTACTAACAGGAAAGCCAGCTGATTCTCCAAAAGCCTGTGTACCAAGTGGCCGGTTTACCGAACTGCCAGTTCACCAACCTTATTTGTTTCTTTTTAGTCACTTAGTTTTAGTTGAATAGTTTTCACTTTCTTTTTTAAAGGACTTTTGAGTTTGTTTCTGTTCTATTTTGCTGCTGCTGGTGCAGCCAAGAATAAGAGAAATAAGAATATATTCATAAGAATCATTTAGGTCCCAGAATATTCTCTTTTTAAAGATATTTGTTTATTGTGTAACAGTGGTTAAGGCTGCCTAGAAGTACACCCTCGCTCCATGGCCGTGTGATCTTTGGCAAGTTTCTTAATCTCTGTGCCTCAACTGGGTCGCCTGGAAAATGAGCATGACAGTGGTACTGAATTTATCAGGTTGTTGACAGGATTAACCTAGTTAGGAGTTAGCACATATAAGAGCACCAGAGAAATGCTTGGCACAGGCCAAGCACTCAATGCTAGCAGTGTTAGCAATGATAGAGATAGATCTTTCTCGGAGCTAAATACATGAATGTATCTTTGATAATGAGGAATTCTTGAGTATACATTCTAATTAATGAGAGTTTATAAATGAAGGCTATATTACTGAGCATGCTTCTCATTCAAGAGGCTAGTCTTGGGAATATATTCTTGTTTTGCCTCTCATTTTCCCCCTCACTCTGTCCCCAGTTTCCAGCCTTAATTATAGGGGGCAGGGATAGAGAAAAATAAACATTTCTTCAAACGCTTGTATGAAGTCAAAAGGAGGTGAAAAGTCAGTCAACCAAGACTACATCGCTAAAGAGTCGAGTGGATGTGGGACCACTGCCTCTTAGCAGACAGGCTCGCTGCTGCCCGCAGAGTGGCCTTCACACGGAACCACTGTGGTGCATGTTCAGGGACAGCGGCCTACTCTCCAAATCAGAGACCTTTAAGTCAGGGTTTCCAGGGTCAAGGACACTCAGGATGCTATTGATCCCCTGAGGACTCCAGGCTGTCAGTTTGTGACTTTGCCCCCTTTCTGCTTCCTCTCTTCACCATCCTTCTCCCTCCCTTCAGATACTAATTCTGGAAATGTTTATGAAAATCTGGGTCACATATTTCCTGGTCATAAATCTTAGAAGAAAACAGAGAGTCTGATATTAGTTCCCTTTTTGTGTAACATCTGATGTCCTACATGTTACTGATAACTAACATTGTTTAAGACCCTTTTTTGAGCTGCAATTCCTTCAAATGAACAGAAATTCTTCTAAGATACTATGGTTGCGAGTTATCACCAGGTACCTGAGCTGTCGGTTTGGGGGGCTGTAGAATTTCCAGAAATGAATCATAAACCAGAGGGTACATGAGAAGAGATGATCCAGAATGGTTGTAGTTTTTCCAGGTGGGCCTTATAATCTGTTAATCATTTCAATATGTATGTTGAAATTTCTAATTGGCCTTAATATTTAGGTTCCCAGTCTTGAATGATGTATGATGGCCCTCTCATATTACTTGGCAAACTCTCCAGTTTCTGTTAATTGCATCAATAAAGGTTTATTATTTCCCATAAAATGTTTTAAATGACTTTTTGTAAGTCTTAGATTCATTCATTAAAAAATTTATTATATTCATAATTCTCCATTGAATCTCCTTTAATGATCACTAGTTTATATACAATGCTGAGGGTGGAAAGGATATGATTAGATGATACTTCAGGTGTTTGTTCCTGGGCCAAAGTGGCACAGATGAATGTTTCTGAACCCTTGGAAAAGGATCGCAAAAAATCCAACCTGAATGTGCAGACACTTCTAATTGGATCCACAGCTGTACAAATTTCATGGATATCTGTTATTAATAATAATATTAAAAATAATAGCTACTGACTTATGTACCAAGTGTGGGATACTAAGCTATACAGAAAGTATTTCGGTTAATCCTCTCAGCAACCCTGTGAAGCAATGATGCCATTACTAATCTATTGATTAGGATGCTGAGGCTTTAAAAGATTAAATAACTTTCCGAGGTCACGTAGAAGTAATAGGCAGAGCCTGGATTCACACCCAAGTCTTTCAGAAGTCAAAGCCCTTGCTCCTCAAAGTCCTACCTGTGGTTCTCAAACCTGGTCTGAGGATCCCGAGAGTTCCTGGGACCCTTTAGGGGATCTGTGAGGTCCTCTCTTTTTTAACTGCATACTTGCAAGGCCACATCTCCTTCCATGGGAACAACACCACAGCAGATTGAATGCAGAAGCACATATGAAGACTCAGTAGTCCTTACTTAAGCTAGACATTAAAGAGATTTGCAAACTTGTAAAACAGTGCAACTCTTCTCAATAAATGTTTGCTTCATTTTGGAAAGTATAACCATCTAACGAAGTGTCATTTATTTTTTGTCTTTTTGTTTTTACTTTTTTTTCTTAAAAATGTTATTTATATTATGTAATAACTTTATTGCTTTTAAAAATAAGTGACTCTAAAAAATTAAAAATAGTATCTACATATTTTTTACATTCTCAGTTTTAGTTTATAGTTTGTTAAATATTGATATACATAACTCATGTAAACACAAACTCTCAGCAATCCTTAATATGTTCTTAGTATTAAGGGATCCTGAAACCAGAATGTTGGAGAATCGCTGCATCGCATTAGATGTTTCTACTGAGGTTTGTGCTCTAAACTGAGCTGCTTTCCCCGTTCATAGTCTAGGGAAATGATTATTTGCCAGATTTTTTTTTTTTTTACTTCGTTAAGCTTTTTTGCAAGGTTTATAATTCATTCCTTCTCATTTTTCCTTGGAGCCATCTCACTGCCATTTAAAATGGAAAAATCTTTTTTCCTAGTGCTGTTTAAGAGAGGCTTCTTTTAAAGCACTTACTGGGTCTTTGGTGGGCAGATTGCTTGTTGCCCTTCTCTTCCTTTGGCCCTCCCAGCCTTCAGCATCACTGGTCCCTGTGAGCCTTCCCCAGGAAGCTTCACTGCAGTGACTGACCAGGCTTATTTATTAATAATAACAACTATAGTGAACGTTCACTCATAAGAACTTATTATGTGCTCTTCAAATTCTCAAAACATATCCATAAGGTAGGTATTATCCCCATTTTACAGATGAGAAAACTGAGGCTTAGAGAGGTGAAGCAGCTTGCCCAATTTCACACAGCTGCGAAGTGGCAGGGGTAGCTCTTGGATTCCCACAGGCAGTCAGACATCTGTGTTTAGATAAACTGAAGTTTCTGTTGCTGCAAGTGGCTGTTTCATCAGATCTCACACTTCTCTTGACACTTCCCGCTCACGATGCCCTCCTTCGACCACTGTTTTTTCATTGTAATGTCCCCCTTTTCTACATTTAGGACACATGGATCCAATCTGTGTTTCTTCATACGCAACACAGTTCACAAAGCTCCTAGTGTTTTTAGGTCCTTGTCGAACTTTGAGAGGGAAGCCTTTAGAATCAAAGGAACAAGAAATCCTTTCACTGCAATGGGACTATGTTTTTAATAGTGAAGGTGCAGTGGGCAAAATTCCTGCAGAATTGATTGTCACATAACTGGCCCTGGGATGTGGCAGAGGAGGGAGGGAATCAGATCTGCTGGGTAGAAAAATTGGTTGGGGCAGAAATGCTACTTGTGTGTTAATAATGGTCTCAGCAGCTGTAGCTTGGGGATGTCTTCCGTAGTTCTGAGAAAAAGTATTGCTCCGGCACTGGATGGCCCTCGTTTTCTGAGGCGCATGGAATGTCCGGCTCTGATGAAAGTAACACAGGAATCCTGAGACGTGTGGACACCTCGTTAGGATCAGTTCGCACAGAGGTTGTCTGCAAGCAAGTGAGTTTCTATGTTTTGTCTGTTCGGTTCTCCCTGATGCTCCCCTAAGCGTCACAAAGAACTCTCTGTCCTTGGCACATCTAGTTGTCACCGAAGCCCATCGGGTTTCTGCTCATGCTGCTTCGATCTGTCCCCCATCATTCTGGGTAGGTTAGAGAAAGAACCTTCCTGAGCCACTCTCTCTGAGTAGCCTGTCCTGCTTCTAGCCTTCCGGAGCTGGGCACTGAGTGAGAATATGAAAGAAAGAGTTGGCCCTTCACATTCTTTTTTTTACTTATTGGGGTGACATTGGTTCACAAAATCATACAATTTTCAACTGTACAACTCACTGAAACATCATCTGCACACTGCATCATAACCCATTGCCCAAAGCAAAGTCTCTTTCTGTCCCCATTTATCCCCCCTTTGCCCACTTCCACCTCCCCTACCCTCATTTCCCTCTGGCTATCACCACACTGGTATCTGTTGTTTTTAAATACGTATTTGTTTCAGGTGTACAGCATAGAGGTTAGACAATTCTGTAGCTTATGAAGTGATCTCCCTGATAATTCTAGTACCCACCTGTACTTTACATTCCTGTGACTGCTTTGTAACTTTTTAATCCCTTCACCTTTAAAAATAAATTTACTGTTGAAACTATTACAGATGATCTCCATCCTCGCCCCCTCCTTTGCCTACCTCCACCCAGCCCCCACTCTCCCTTCCCCTAGCCTTCATGCCATTGTCTCCGTCCATGGGCTAAGCCCATATATTCTTTAGCTAATCTCTTTACCTTCCTTTATTCCCTCCCTTCCATCCCCACCCCCTGACATTTGTCAGTCTATTCCATGTACCCATGTCTCCGTTTCTATTTTGTCAGTTTCTTTGTTTTTTTAATTAGATTCCACATATAAGTGAGATCGTATAGTATTTATCTTTCTCTGACTGGCTTATTTCACTTAGCATAATAATCTCCAGGTCCATCCATGCTGTCAGAAAAGATAAGATTTTTTCTTTTTTATGGTCAAGTAATATTCCGTTGTGTAAATGTTCCACACATTTTTATGTACTCATTTACTGATGAGCACTTAGGCTGTTTCCAGATCTTGGCTATTATAAATAACACTGCAGTGAACATGGGGACGCATATATGAAGGCTGTCCAGAAGGTATCCAGTCATATAATATGAAAAATAGAGACATTTATTGAAGAAGATACAAGATACCAGAAACATTGTACAGAGGACAATGGCACCTCAGTCCCCTTTAAAGTAGACTCCTTGGGACCTCACACAGTTCTCCCAATTGCTATCAGCTGCCCCTGAATCTCACTGATGGTCTGAAATCTCTCCCCTTTCAAAGATGATTTTAGTTTTGGGAAAAGCCAGAAATTGCAGGGTGGCGAATCTGGGCTGGGTAGGGGCTGAGACACCTGGGTGATTTGATGGTTTCGCAAAAGGACTCTGCATGAGACATGATGCATGAGTGGGTACATTGTCATGATGAAGCTGCCAATCACCAGTTGCCCATGGCTGTGGCCTTCTGAATCACGTGAATAGTTTCTGCAGAGGAACGTTCAAGCTTAATGCAAAATTTGATGCAGATTCATTGCTCTACATACTCAGTCATTTTGCATGCCAGAGCCACATAGTACACATGCTCACTCAGTGGTGTCTACTGCCCCCACTGACTAGTGCAGTGCAGCTGTCACTGTTCACACATGCACATTCCAGTCCACTCTCCTTGGCTGCCAGATTACATCAATGTGCGCAAACTATTCTCATTGTATTAACAATAGCTGGATTTTTTCCGGACAGACCTCGTATTCTTTTGAATTAGTGTTCAGGGCCTCTTTGGATATCTTCCCAGAAGTGGAATTGCTAGGTCAAAAAGCAATTCCATTTTTAATTTTTTGAGGTGTCTCCATTACTGCTTTCCACAGTGGCTGCACCAGTCTGCACTCCCAGCAACAGTGCACAAGGGTTCCCTTTCCTCCACATCCTCCCCAGCACTTGTTTGTGGACTCGTTGATGATGGCCATTCTGACAGGTGTGAGGTGATATCTCATGGCCCTTCACACTCTTTTGAACAGGGACAGGCAGCAAAGGCCTAGTGTGGTTGGCATCTCTCCATCTTCTTCCCCAGTCTGCAGCGTGTCAGTGACAGAGCGACACTGCAGGTGACAGCAGTATACAGTTCCCTCTGTGAGCTAGGTAGAGGAGAGCGCTTAAACCCAGACAACAGACACCCTGCGTGCTCAAATGCTCTGGTTTTGCAAACACCAAGGCAAGCAGATAAACAGAGCGTAGTCTTATCTTCAATTAAAAAATAGTGATACACTGGCTACAACAACATTATTGAGTAATTACCCAGGAATTGGGTAAATGCTTTATATGCATTATATCAATTTATCATCACTACAGCTCTATTAAATAGCTAAAATTATTATTATTCCTATTTTATGGATGAGTTAATCAAGGCCTAATTTAATAACATGCTTGCATTCTCGATGACAAAACAGAGAGCTATATACCACTGCTGATCTTTGCAGTCTTTCATTTCTTAAACAAATTCCATAGACTTTTTCCCCACACTGATGTCAAACACTGGGTGGCCACATAGGCCTAGTTTGTCCGTCTACTTTTACAATATAAAGAGCTTTTTTCTCATTGGAGAAATGACAGAGGCCTCTCTCCTTTGCAGTGTGGAGCTCACCTTGGCCATGTGTTTCCTGATGGACCTGGGCCTTCTGGTCAGAGGTTCTGCATCAACAGTGTGGCGCTGAAGTTCAAACCAGGGAAACCTTGATACTCTCCAAGAGTCCCCTTCCCTTGCCACTCCTTCATTTACACCCTCAATTTTCAAAATTCACCTGACTGACTTGTTTATTTAATCTCGAACTGGGCTAAGTTTGCTGCTGGAATGAAGCAAGTCACAGCATCTCTAACTTATCTGGAATGAACTTGACCCTGACTCCTGCTCTTAACTGTGGAATGTCACCGAATGTCAGAGGGACAGCCGTTTCCAGCCAATTGGCTCCTGTAGGCTCTGCCTGGGACCCGAGGGCATGGCTCTCTGGGGACATCATGAGGCTAATGAACTATAAGCCACAAAATTTCTATAAAACTACCCTGAAGTTTCCATTGTGGTTAAGTCTTTGTGGACATATATAGACGAGGGGTCAAGTGCAAAAGAGGAAGGGAAATAGGGGGTTAATCAACAATCCAGCATTGAAGCACCGAGGAGTAGGATTATGGAAGAGCTGTGCTTTGGGAGACACATATGGTGATGGATGGGATGCGTGATTCTTTTTCAAAATTTTAGAATGTCTTTGAGCATTGTAGGTCCAACCTTGTGGCCCTCAAATAAGTTCCAACGGGAGCATGTTAGATTTCAGCGATAATGAATAAAAATGTCTACAAAGTTAAACTTCAAAATGTTCAAATAAAATATTTACTAAAATTTATGTTTCCTTTTTATCTAAGTCTATGAATTTGCTCTTTTATAAAAAAAGACTAAATCAAATGCCAAAAATAAATAGATCACATGGTTGTAGGCATTTGTTTATACTAATACTAATGGCAACTGAAGTGGGTTATAAATTGAGAGTCTTGAATAATTTGCTGTTGAAAGTGTTTAAATCATTTTATTTGGGACTGACAGGCAGAAAGAAAATTTAATGACTCCATTTTTCTCTATTCACTTGTAATACATGATTTAATTTTTCTTTTAGTGGCTACCTTGGAAATCACAGCATGCATTCTTAACTTATTATGGCCATATGAAAATTATTACTTTTTATTTCTGCAAGAATGCTAATGTTCGAACACTTTAAATTCCATTACCACCCTCCCATGTTTCGTGTTACTGTTGTTGTGTTTAATTTTGCCCACATTTGAAACCCCACATGTTGTTAATGTACATGCCAATGTCATGTGTATTTACCTGAACATTTGCAACTTTCTGTTGCTCTTCATCTCTTCCTGAATTCCCATGTTTTCCTGTGTGATTATTTTTCTTCTGCCTCAAGGACTCCTTTTACTGTTTCTTTTAGTTCATGATTCTTAGTGGTAAATCTTCTTGGTTTTTGTTGGTGAGAAATGTATTTATTCTCCTTTCACTTTTAAAGGTTTATTAAGGAAAAATGTATATACAAAAATTGCACATATTTAGTAAATTTTTGTGAGTTTGGTCTCCTTTCATTTTTAAGGAGTTATTTTCCCTGGATATTGAATTCTAATTTGGAGAAATTTTATTCTGGTATTTTAAAGTTTTAATGTTCCATTGTCTTATGGCTTCCATTGTTCCTTCTGAGAAATCATTAGTAGTTGTTATTGTTGCTCCTTTGAGAGTAATGTGTTTCCCTCCCTCCCCAGCTGTTTTTATGAATTTCTTCTTTTATTTGGTTTTCAGCAGTTTTTGATGTACCTTGTTGTGGTTATCTTTGTATTTATTGCATGTAAGACTCGTAGAACTCTGTGAATCTTAGATTGATACTTTTGTTAGTTTTGGAAAATTCTGTTACTATGTCTTCTCTATTGCTTTTCCCCTACTCTCTTTCCTTTCCTTCTGGAACTTCAATCACACAAATTTTAGACCATTTATTATTGCATTCCATATATCTCTCAGACTTTTTTTCTGTATTTTCTCATTCTTTTACATTTTTGTACTTCAGTTTGGAAGTTTTCTGTCAATGTGCTCTCTAATTTACCAGTCTCTTCCTTTTGCATGTCTAGTCTGCTCTTAGACACATCTTATGAGTTCTTAATTTAATTATTGTACTTCTTTCAGTCCTAAAAATAATTATTTGATTCTCTTGTGGATTCCAGTTCTCTGTTGAAGTTTTCCATAGGTGTATTTTTCCTTTGCATTTTTGATTTTTTTTCCCCTTGAACATATTAAGCATAGTTTTAAAAGCCTTTGCTAGCTAAACTTTGCTGTCTGGATCACCTATGGGTATATTTTATCACTTGATTTTAATCATGTATTCTTGCCATTTGGAATGTCCAGGAGTTTTTTAATTGAATTTCAGATATTATGTCTTCTTAAAATATTACACTCTCAGCCCTGGCCTGTGTGGCTCAGTTGGTTGGAGCATTGTGCTGTAAACCGCAAGGTTGTGGGTTCAACTTCCAGTCAGGGCACATACTTAGGTCTCGTGTTCGGTCCCTGGTTGGGGTATGTGGGAAAGGCAACAGTTGATGGATGTTGCTCTCTCACATCCATATTCCTCTCCCTCTCCCTCCCTTCCCCGCTCCTAAAATCAATGAGCATGTCCTCCGGTGGGGATAAAATATACATATATTGCAATCTTCTCTGATATTACCTTTCTCTAGAGAGGATATGCTTTTCTCTGTGATGGGTAGATAAGAGTGGTGGCCACTATTTTAATTCAATCAGAGACTGTGTTAAATTGCATATCCAGAAGCTGGTTGTACACCTGATAAAGCTCAGTCTACCTTTGTTTTACCCCTGACCTTCTAGCCTGACGGTCAACTGACAGCCTGTGTATTCTATGAGGCCCTTCATCCTAAAGCAGTTTGAACTTTTAATCTCTGCTCACAAAACTGATGAAAAACAATGCTCCGCATTTCAGAGGCTTTCCACTTAAGGTTTTAGCCTCCTAACCCACACAGGCTCCACATTCAGCAAATGTGTTTGGAGGAAAACTAGCCATTTTCTTAGGGGCTCCAAGTCTGCTTAATGCTCTGCTTATCTCTGTATCCCTGGGCCTTTTGTGGGCACAAAGCCCAGACTTTTGTCAGAGGTCATGACTGGCTAATGATCCCAGGATATGAGTGGTCTCTGGGGTTCTTCTCTCCCTGGAGTTGTGCTGGGAAGAACAATTGTTCCCCAAAGACATCCAAATCCTAGTCCTCAAACCTGTAAAAAGATCTCTGCAGATGTGAATAGGTTAAGGACCTTGACACAGGGAGACAGATTGTCCTGGATTATCTAGGTGGGTCTGTTCTAATCACATGAATCCTTAAAGTGGAGAACTGTCAGGGCTGAGGATGGAGAAAGATGTGCTGGTGGAAGAATGGTCAAAGAGGTGCGATATTGCTGCCTTTGGTGATGGAGGAAGAGAGCCACAAACCAAGAGACATCAATAGCCTCTAGGAGCCAGAAAAGGCAAAAATGTGGATTCTCCCCTAGAGCCTCCAGAAATCTATTTTACCCCAGTGAGACTCTATTCGCACAGTTACATGAGATAAGGCTGTTTTTTAAGCCACCACATTGTGGTTATTTGTTACAACAGCAATAGAAAACGAATATAGGAATCTTTACTGCAGAAGATTTCTGCTGCCTACAAAGAGATAATTTCGATATTTCCTCTAGCTCTGGTAGCTTTTCTGGATGAGAGTGCTGGTATGCTGCTAACTACTCATTGCTCCTGAGTAATAGCCTACAATTTTTTGTCTCCAGTTTTAACTTTGCCTTCACAAATGTCCATGTGAGGGAGACAAAGACAGTATGTTTATTTCTATTTTATATTTGAAATGGAAGTTCAGGAAGCTTAAATAAATTACCCAAAATCAGATAAGGGATAAGAAGCCAAGTCAGGACTGCAACACAGGTCTTGAGACCCCACGTCCAGTCCTCTTCTCATTGTTGTAGCTCCTATGGCCTGCAATCAGAATCAAGGACTCCTCTTTTTCAAATTACTTACATATAGCAAAATGCTATACTTATGTACACTTATTTTAAGTGTACAATTTGCTGAATGTTAATAATTTTATGCAATCATATAACCTCTCCCACAGTTTTTCTAATCCTTTCCTCCTTGTGCTTCAGGCTTGATATGCTTAATGCAAACATTAATTCTCTTGACAAGAACCTTGCCCTTAACCTTGTTTGTTTACCCAGCACCCTAAGGTTAGGCATGCTGGGTAACATTATAGACTCTTCTGGTTTTGCCATTGTAACTCTGGTGGGACATTCCGTTGATGTCTACAATATCACTTTTCTTGTACATTCACATGCATGTGGCCAAAGGAACAGCTCCATGCTTCCTAATAGGCCTAGAGAACTTGTAATGGGTTCTTCTCCTCCTTCCCTTTGTTTTTGTCATTTTGGTGAACTATTGGAAGGTGGTGGTTCTGGCTGAAGCCCTAATAGCCTTCTTGGACTCATCCTGTGGTACTTGGTAAATCAAGATGTTTTGTGCTGGAGGCTGGCTGTGAATACAAATTATCTGTTGTATTCTGGCTCCCAAACTTTAGTGGGTTTTAAAGTATATTCATTATATTATAGCCAGTTGAGATATTGTTACAAAAATATAAATCACCATTAACAGCTGGTTATCATCATATTATAAAAAATATAAATCCTTATTAAAGACCACATATTCCGTTTGCTAGCTATTATACTATTGGTTAAAAAGAAATCCCTGGTGCCAAATTCATTT
Source organism: Desmodus rotundus (assembly GCF_022682495.2). Taxonomy (NCBI): domain Eukaryota; kingdom Metazoa; phylum Chordata; class Mammalia; order Chiroptera; family Phyllostomidae; genus Desmodus; species Desmodus rotundus. Next base: position 143,139,030 of record NC_071390.1, read on the forward strand.
TGCCAGTCTGTTGGATTCTACTACTTCATTCTTTATTGCTGTATAATTGAGGAAATGCACTTATTCTAGAAGGAAAGGAATTCCAGGAAGAACACTTGTATATTTATATGGTGGCCATTTTTCTTTGATATGAAATGTTGATTTCCATTTTTGTGACTTTCTGTTTCTTTCTAGAAGGCAAACTCTGTTTGGCTTCGCTTCCTTCCTTCTTGTCTGCATCTCACCCACTTGAAACAAAGAAATTGAAGGCAACCTAACTGTCAGAGACCATGCAATTCAGACTCTTGGGATCTCTTAGAATCTCAAATATAGTTCCCTGGACCAAGAGGTTAGAAAGAAGAAAATTCAGAAAGTACTAACTAATCAGATAGCTTCCTTTGACCCATTCTGTGTCCACCTCTGCAGCACTTTTCCCCAAGGATTTCCTGATTGCAGGAGTGTTTGCCACAGCTTTCACCCCTATCACATTTTCATTTAAGGACTTTTCCCCAAAAAAGCAACAGTTACTGCTGCCCCAGTCTACCTAACTTTCTGGAGGCCTCCGTCCTGTGAACCGAGTACTAACAATGCCTCTCTCACACTGAAGTGCCGAGTAATGCAGGTGGAAGAATTAAGCAGTTTAGTAGACTGTCATTTTTCTCTCTCCAGGTATGGTTTTCTCCGGCCACAGAAGAGAATCTTAATCATTTTTTATGGGTTAATGACTTTGAGATTAACCTCATATTCAGGAACTTCATGCCTATCTCTTCATCATCAAATTAGTACACATATACACAGTGTAAAAAGTGTGTATGTATATATGTGTGTATGTATATACATATATGTGTGTATGTATATATATTAAGAGTATGAAGCCAGTGACTTGTTTGAATAACTACTGAGAGTTATGGCTAAAGAAATGATCACTGGATTATGTGTTGGTGGTTGGTTACACATCCACTCTTCTTTGTTAACAAAAAACCCAAAACACCCCATAAGTGACTGTTTTAACTTATATCTTCAGATCTGTAAGGAATATCAAAATGCGGGAGCATTTTGGGCAGAGGATATGAATAGATATTTCTCCAACATGATATTCTGTGGCACACAAATCCATGAAAAGAAGGTGAACAAATGGATTATCAGGAAAGTGCAATCAAAACCACAATGAGAAAGCACCTCACACATGTCAAAATGACCCCCATCAATACATCAGTGAACAAGTGTTGGCGATTATGTGGGAAAAATGGAGCCCTCATGCACTGTTGGTGGAATTGTAAATTAACATAGCCACTATGGAAAACATTATGGAGGTTCCTAAAAAAATTAAAAATAGAAATATCATATGACCCAGCAATCCCACATCCAGGTATTAATCTAAAGAAATCCAAACCACTAATTTGAAATGATATGTGCCCCAGTACGTTCACTGCAGCATTATCTACAATAGCCAAGGTACGGAAACAGCCCAGGTGTCCATCGATCGATAAAGCGATACAGATGCACTGCACGTACAGGGTGGGGCAAAGTAGCTTTACCACTGTAAAGAAAACAATGTGGAAAACAATGTTCATGTGGAAAACAATACAATAATTAACAAATGATAACACAGGAATAAACTCTGTGTTTTGCATACTGACAACTGTAAGCCTGCTTTTGCCCCATCCTGTATACAATGGAATATTACTCAGCCATTTAAAAGAAGGAAATCTTGCCCCGGCCAGTGTGGCTCAGTTGGTTGCACCATCGTCCTGTACACCAAGAGGTTGCAGGGCTGGCCCCCAGTCAGAGAGTCTACCAGAGGCAACTGATTGGTGTTTCTGTGTTACATTGCTGTTCCTCTCCCCCGCCCCACACTTCCTTTCTCTCTAAAAGCAATGAAAAAATATCCTCAGGTGAGGATTGAAATAAAAAAGGAATAAAGTCTTGCCATTTGAAACAACAGGGACAGACCTAGAGGATTTGTGCTAAGTGAAATAAGTCAGACAAAGAAAGACAAACACCATATGACTTCATTTACTTGTGGAATCTAAACAACCAAAGTAAATGAACAAACAAAACAGAAACAAACTCAGATTCAGAGAACAAACTGATGGTTGCCAGATGGGAGAGGGTTTGAGGGGTGGGTGAAAGAGGGTGAAGGGATTACGAAGTACAGATTTGCAGTCACAGAATAGTCATGGGGATGCCGAGTACAGAATGTGGAATATAGCCAATAATACCGTAATAACCATGTACGGGGTCAGATGGGCACTAGACTTATCAGGGTGCTCACTTCATAGTTACATAAATGTCTACTCACTATGCTGTACACCTGAAACTAATGTAATATTGTATGTCAACTGTAATTAGTAAATAAATTAAGTTTTAATTATTTTAAAGTGAACAAAATCTTAATATTATCACATAATATTAAATATTAACGTTAAACAGCACAAATAAAATAGTAAATAAGTATGGACTGCGATGCTGCGATGCAGTTCAGATGCCAGCTCCCAGTCAGCACCCACTCCACAGGTTTGGGGCACAGTCCCCAATACCACTGCCCTCATTCAGAGGCCAGCTGCAAGTTTGGGAGACCCTAGGCTACCCGCACTTCTGACCAACAGCCTTCAAATTCAAGCATGCTCCTACCATTCCTCTTAGGTGCAATAATTCTCTAGAATGACTCACGGAACTCAGGAAAATACCGTGCTTATTATTACAGTTTTTTTCTAAAGGGTACAAATCGAGACCAGTGAGTGAAGAGACACATCGGCTGAGGTCCCAAAGCAGAGAGTCTGAGCTCTCTCCCTGTGACTCAGGATGCCTCACCCTCCCAGCACGTGGACGTGTTCACCACCCAGTGGGCTCACCCAAACCCCAGCACAGTTTCCTCACGTAGACCGCAAAGACTGGACCACTGGCCCGGGACTGGAGTCCATCTCCGTTTCCCCTTCCTTACCCAGCGGTCCGGAGGTCGGGCTGCCATTGTGTGGGTCACAGCACCTGAACCTGGGTCTGAGTCTGGGATGGAAGGGAGGAAACCCTTTCAGGCAACCATGTCCACCTAGGACATGGGACATTCCTAGTCCCTGGACCCTAGGCCACATTCTTCAAAGAATCGGTAGTCCACACACTTGCTTTCTACATCTGTCCGATTTCCTCTTCTCATACTCTCTGACCTTTCTTCCATAATAACAACGCGCAAATTGAGCCCCGTTCCCCCATCCAGTCTAGTTGTGGGGAGCAGGGCTCGGAGGCTGGCCTCCAGGGCAGGCCCACACTGAGCTGCTTCTGCTCATTTCTTCTGAATGGGAGCCTCTCACAAGGCTGCCTCCTTGCCTGTGTCAGAGAGGAAGGTTTTTGTCTGTAAAGTTGTCCAAGATGAGGTCCTGCAGTCCCAGAGCATGGATGCCCTTCCATCTGACCCTTTTTCTCCTTCCCCCAGAGTTACGAACAAAAGAATAATTCCTCCTACATTGAGATGCTGATTATGGGGGAGCGGTGGTAAGAGATGAGAGTGGAGGAAATATTCTTCGTAATCGGAGTATTTGGCTGATTGGTAACTGTTTACAGCTTATTTCTTTCCAGCACATACCCCTTGAAATCATTTTCCTTGTAAATGTTAAAAGCCATATTAAAAAAACCAACCTTGATTACTCTTCTTTGTACTTCAATCAGCAGCACGTCAGCCTCTGAATAAACTGTAATTCCTCCACCATGCCTATCAAGAACATTTAGGCCACATTTAAAACAAATATCTTGGTAGGGGTCTCGAGAACAATTAGCAATTAAAATCATCTATTTTCTACACTTTACAACATAAACATGGCTGCTTGATTGATCTCACAGTCGCAGGCACAGCTTTGCTCTGCGCGCCGTCTTCACCGGTCCTGCAGCCCTTGGAATCACGAGGCATCTCAAGTGTTGGAAGGCAGCTCTCAGGGCTGGTGCATCTATTAACCTTAGCACTGAACTTGGTACCTTGTCCTAAGGACATGCCCCTGGGAGTCACCAGGACTGCCCTGGAGTCTCCATTGCTTGGGACTAATGTCTTCATAAATAAGCACCTGGCCGGGCAGGTGCTGGCCGAAGACCTGCTGCGTCTGTGCTCTCCCCGGCACCCAGCCACAGCCCACAAGGCGCTTTGCCAAAAGGTACCATCCTGTCAGCGCTATTCCCAGAGCAACAGACTCCTAGAACCATAAAATGCCGGCGACAGAAAGAAGAGAATGAGAAGTCATTGGATGCAACCCTGTGGATTTTCCAGGGGAACAAACAGAACCTCAGAGAGACTCCACTAGCCAGTGATGGCCAGGACCATACCCACCGTTCCCGAATCCCTAGGTCAGTCCCTCCACTAGATGGTCTTCATGAGTGGAAATTATGTGAAATGGTTTCTCTTTTGCAAAAACAAGGCGATCAATTTGCATAGCAGTTCAGGTATGATCCTGATTTCAGGCAGAAGAATGGACTAGAGGAGTCTCTGAGAGTTGCAGAAACTGTGGCGGTCCTCTGTGTGAGTGAGTGGCTGTCCTGCATCACCTCATCCCCGTTGACTGTCCTCGAGCAGAACATGGAGAACTAGGGGTGTGGACTCCAGCAGGGCCAGGGCTGGTCTGAAGTGGGAGAGGCTCTTGCCTGCTCAGTGGGCTCTCACTCTCAGACCCCCAGAGGCAGCTATGCTGACGTTTTACATCCGAGATGCCTCTTTTGCCGCACTCTTCTTCCCAGGGATACCTCAAAGGGTGTGAGCACAGGGGATAAAAATGGCAAGGGGCAGACTGATCTGGACAGGGTATCAACGCCTGGACGAGTCAACATACGAGGTACAACAGAGAAGAAATATCCCCAGCAGAAATAACCCAAGCTTACCACCCCTGGGTCCTGGGTTTGAGTCAGGAGTGGAAGGATCTGCTACTAGAGGCCCTCGGTGGTCATTTCCCCCTTGTCTAAGACATGTGCCCCCCCCGTACTATCATGCGAGAGTTGGAACAATGAGTGCAGAGGGGGGTCCTCAGGCAATCCCAAAGCAGGGCACACTGGGAAGAAGAGCCGAGGTATGGTTACTGCACAACCCCCTGCAAAATGTCGTCAGTCGCTGGTGAAACCTTAACTAAAGCTGGAAATTAAGCGGCGCTCTCAATGTCAGAGGTAATGTTTTAGGTATTGTTTTGCCTTGGATAGTAAGCCACTGGGGACCCCAGAGACCCCCCAATGAGCAGTCTGCCCTTAACAAATAGGTTGATAGCTTATGACAGTGAATAATCACTGGTGAAATGATAGTAAAAAATGAAGTAATAAATCGTAAAAAAGAAATTTTGTGAAAAAAGGCAGGTGGTGAAAGACAAATACCATATGATCTCACCTATAAGTGGAACCTAATCAACAAAACAAAGAAGCAAGCAAAATAGAACCAGAAACATTGGAATAAAGAACACACTGACAGTGACCAGAGGAGGGGGAGGGAATACTTGGGGGGAGAGGAAGGGTCATCAAGGAACATGTATAAAGGACACATGGACAAAGCCAAAAAGGGGTAGGATTGAGGGTGGGGGGTGGGGATATCTTGGGGTTAGGGGGAGCGGTGGGGGGAAATGGAGACAACCGTACTTGAACAACAATAAAAAAAGAAAAAAATAAACTTATTAAGCCTCCCCACCCAAAAAAAGAAATTCTGCAACTTTTATATGCCTTTAAGCATTTTGTTCACTTACCATATTTTTTTTAATGTGTTTTGGCAAGAATGGTGACATTTATGAGTCATAGGGCTTTTTATGAATTTTATGTATTTTTTAAAATGTTGTTTCCAAATTGGGACATATTTTCCTGATTCATTTAGATCAGTATGGTTACTCCGTTTGCTTAACAATGTTTTCCATGAATTTAAAATTTTCTGCCCTGGCTGGTGTGACTCAGTGGATTGAGTGCTGGCCTGTGAACCAAAGGGTTGCTGATTTGATTCCCAGTCAGGGTATGTGCCTGGGGTACGGGCATGGTCCCCAGTCGGGGGCACACGAGAGGCAACCACACATTGATGTTTCTCTCCCTCTCTTTCTCCCTCCCTTCCCCTCTAAAACTAAATAAATTAAAATAATTTTTTCTTATTGGTTCTAATAAATCTCTGAAAGAATATTAATCCAAAAATTAATTTTTCGAGTTACTATTGTTAATGATTGTGCACTCTATGGTGATAGGTATTGTAATGTGTTTTCAAGTAACTTTGTCTACCTTCTCACTTATTTTGCCTTTTAACCTGATTCAGGCTGACTTTCAGTTAGCAATTCCGGCTTTGCTATTACAAATCAGAGCCAGCCCGCCGTGCATCGTGCCTGTGTGCTGGAGAGATGCGTGGTGACGCCCACGAGATGGGGCCCTTGGGGCTCGCCCGGTGCTCTCAGGGTAGATGACGTTCCTGTACCTGCTCGCGTTCACCCATGTACACAGAACGTTTGTTTTGTAGAGAGGCAGGCAGGCCTCAGTTCTCCCGGCCCCTGGGTGGGGTTTGAACTATCCCAGTAAGGAACCCTCCCCGTGCAAGTCTCTAAGGAATTATGGAAAAAGATCAGAGGCCAGAAGCAGACTGAGCCCTTCTGAAGACAGTTTAGAGCAGGCTCAGGTTTGGGGGAGAAGTGAGGAGGTGATACAGTAGAGTGTGGCAGCCATTCTCCCAGCCCCGTCAGGTACCCTAGCACTGTCCTGTCCCCTCCAAAGGCCGTGGCAGCAGTGTGTGTGTGTGTGTGTGTGCGCGCGCCCCCCACTGGTGCATCACTGCAGCCAGGGACCAGCACCAGCCAGAGCTGCACAGCCTGTAGGAGAGCGGGGCAGCAGCCAGCTGTGGTGGCCACAGCTCATGGACTGCCTGGTGGCTGCATTTGAGGTCCCCTTTAGAGACTCTTCAAAATGACTGGGAGACATCAGCATAGCTATGTCCTTTTTAAAGTATGTTTAGGGAACCTCAAACTATTTGAGGCAATAAGAAATTGCTAATGTGCTTTGAATGTTAAAAAACCTCAATGACCACCTCTTTTAATTTTTATTTTACATTGCATCTTACTAACTTGCATGGGATTAGGAAGTTTTATTCTTGATTTTGTCATTTGGAAGTTCTCATCTAACCAGACAGTAGGGGCACAGGTGGTCTGAAATGAAAAGCCATATTAATTTGAGGTTTGAGGAGGACCGACTTCCAAACATTCTCCAATCAGTTTTAAAAGCCCATGGATAACAATGGGCAGAGTCCGAAAGCCTTTACAATGCTTAACAATGTACCTTGTGCAGCCCATGACCCAGGGCTGACCCTCTTCTAACTGTATTTTTATTGTCCACAGTATTACAGATCTCCCCATATTTTCCCCCTTTCACTGCCGCCTCCCAGCCCTCGACGCCCCCCTTCCCTCAGTCCATCCCCACGCCATTGTCTAAGTCCATGGGTCACGGACATATGTTCTTTGGCTAATAACCCCTTCCCCTTTTTACACCGAGTCTCCGCCTCCTACAGCTGTCTGTCTGTTCCTTGTATCTATCTATGTCTATGATTCTATTTTGCTCATTCGTTTATTTTGTTCATTAGACTCCACATATAAATGAGATCATATGATATTTGTCTTTCTCTGACAGGCTTATTTCACTTAATATAAGTCTCCAGGTCCATCCATGCTGTCACAAAAGATGAGTTCCCTCTTTTTGTACTGCTGAGTAGTGTTTCATTGTGTACATGTACCACAGCTTTTCTATCTGCTCATCTACTGATGGGCATTTGGGCTGTTTCCAGATCTTGGCTATTGTAAATGACACTGCAGTGAACATAGGGATGCTTATATTCAGTCTTCAGAGTCCCTGGCCCAGCCTGCAGAGCAGATGAGCTCCAGCAAGGGGAATAAGGGAGGAAAAAAGTATTTCCTCCCTGGTTCAGATGGTGACTGAGAACACACCATGGGTCCGGAACTGTGCTAAATGTTTGACTAACATCATCTCATGTAGCCCCTGCAACAGCCCTGTGAACCGGGTATCCATATTCCCATTTAAGGAGTTAAAGTGGCAAAGTCGGGATTCAAACCCAGATCTTTCTGATTCCAAAATCCGTGGATTTTAGCACTGTACTGTAAATGTCATAATTTCCCCCCCTGGAAGCTAGAGAGAGAGAATCAGAGAAAGAGCCTGTGGGCGTTGGGCAGCGTGTCCACCCTGTGCGCTGCCCTCGTGCTGTGTGGAACCCTGGCTGGTACGAGCTCGTCCCTGTGCCCTGCGGCACCCGGAGCTGTGGGCGTCTGTGCGCTGCCCCACGCTGGGGGCCCGGCTCCAGGAGCTGGGCAGTGCTGCCTGCTAGTGGGCTCACACAGTCCTTAGCACAAACCTGCTCATCGCTCTGATGTGCTCTCTGCCCCCACCAAGTTACGTGTCACGGAGGACACACCCTAATGGACCTTCCAGTGATGACGCTAGTAGAGAAAGTCCTACCCCAGAAAACGTGGCAGGGCCAGCAGCCCTGCGGAGGCAAGAAGGCTGTTTCCGTCCAGCCAGATTTTCCCCATCCTACTGATCAGTTGGGCAGGACCCTCTCTCCTTGACTGTGCTTGACATAGGATTTCTAGTTCCCCTGAAAGATAAAACCTGAACACAGGGAGCAGCAAGAGGGAGTTTGGGACGTCAAAACCAACCAGCTCATCAACACGCATGGAGGGGCCCTGACAGAGCTCAGCTGCTGGCTCAGCTGCTGTCTCAGCCCAGCAGCACACGTCACAGAGACACTGGCCTTGCAGAGCTGGAGCAGAGTTGGTTTGTCCCCGGCCGGCCTTACAAAGGGCTTGCTCCTCCCTGGCTGTCGTCCACGGCCGCCCTGCCGATGGAGCTGCTGTGCACGTCCCAGGAAACGGAGCTTGTCGGCAGGCCGCTTTACTCAGAACCTCCAGAAAGCCTCTCATTGCTGTCAAATGCTCACAGTGACATGTGGCTTTCAAGGATGTGGTTTTTCTTTTTAAAAAAAATTTTTATTGTTATTCAATTACAGTTGTGATTTTTCTTTTTAAAAAAAGAATTAGGAAAATAAACCAACCATATGGACATCCTTTCTTTATGCTCCAGCCACATTGGCGCCATTTGGATCCCTGAATGTGCCAGGTGCTCCTCACTTTTAAACCTACAGGACCCTGCATGGAACCCCCTTCCCTCCCTATTACTAGATGGAGCCCTATGTCTCTCTTAGGCCTCAGCCTACTGTCGCTTCCTTGGGGAAACCTGTGAGCTCCTAAACCAGGTCAGATCCTCCTGCTATACACCCTGGACTTAAGTCACTTGTTACACTTGCAATTCATAAATCATGTTATAAACTAACATTCTTTCTCTCTTGATGGTGGGCTGCAATTACCCCAATACTTAGCTGCAGTCCCGTCCCTGTCCTCGCTCCACCCCCCAACCACCCCCACCACGGAGGAATCAATGCAGGCTTAAATATGCAAGTCTCCTGGGTGGCTTAGAAGCCAGAGTCCCACGCCTACCACATCAGAGCAGAGGGCCCTGGAGTCATGCCCAGAGGCAGGGCTGGTGCCCTCAGTGGAGGGGATGAGCCCAGAGGGGGCCCCCAAGTCTGTCATGGTCACCGCTGTTTTTCCAGGACGTACCCAGTGCCAGGGTCCCAGAAGGTGCTCAGTAAACACTCCCCGTGATACTGAATGCACGCTGGAGGCCCGGCAGCCTGCGTCATGGGCTGCACAAGGTACTTCCAGGGGGCGTAGTTGGATGACCCGTGTCCTGTGTGTCAGAGCGCGCTGATATTCCCCAGTTGCCCTTGCCCTCCCGAGAATGGGTGACAGTGTACTTGGACACCCCACCGGGAGTATCAGTCAATACAAATTCTTCTGTTCAAATAAAACATCTTGATAAAGAAATCAAAATCATGTCAAGGGTTCATATTTTAAGAGCAACTTTTACACAGTTCAGCCGCGCGTCTCTTAGACACGTGCTCCGAGCTGGCCTAGCAACGGAGGTGGAAGTTGTTCTTCTCTTGTCTACAGAAAGGTCTGCCACCCTCCTGCCCTTGCCCCCTGCGTTTTACAAAGTTCAATACGGACCCTAAACCCCTCTTTTGGAAGAGGCAGGGGAGAGTCCGTCTTAATTCTATTTTTTTTTTCACAGCTAACCCTCAAGTGCTGGGTGGACAAACTGACCACCAGAGGGAGGGGGTGCAAGTGTCTCACTCAGGGTTCTAAGTTCCTTTCTCACGTGGATTCTGGGTTCATGTGAGGTTCTAGATTTACGTGTATTTCACTTTTTCCCTAACTATGAAAGTGATAAATATTCCATTTTGATAATTTAGAAAATACAGACATACAAAAAGGAGAAAATTTAAATCACCATAATGCCAACACCAAGAGATAACCACTATGAATATTTTGAGGTCATTTTCCCTCCGTGAAAATACATACTTATATTTTATAATAAAAGTATAAAAGCACACTTGGGGAGGGGGTAGTGAAAACCATTTTAATACAGCAAGTGTAGAGTAACCGGGTTATGGGACAGACAGCCCACACTGTCCACCGGCAGCACGGCCAGATGAGAACCTCTGGTAACGATGGGTGGGTGTGTTTGCGTTCCTGCGTGTGTCTGTAGGAAGGAAGTGCTCCAGGTAAAGGGGCATCCCTTCGCTTCTCTCTGCGGCTCCCTTCCCCGTTCTCCTCTTCGAAGGGTAACCGGTAGCAGGAACCCTGCCCAGGCCACAGCGGCGCGGTGCGTAGGCAGCACTGCCCCCTGCCCGTGCTTTCACTTTCTGCAGTTTCAGTTACCTGCGGTCTGAAAATACTAAGAAGAAAATTCCAGAAATAAGCAATTTATACATTTTAAATTGCACGCCCTTTTGATTATTGTGATGAAATCTCGCGCCATCTGCTCCTTCTCACCTGGGATGTGAATGCCCCCTTTGTCCAGCATCTTCACCATAGATGCCACCCCCGCCCCCGTCCTGGCACCTGGTGGTGACTTAGTACACACCTTGGTTATCAAAAAGACCACATTCACATAACTTTTTGTAGTGTATTGTTATAGTTTTTCTATTTTATTGTTCTTGCTGTTAAACTCTTTCTGTGCCTAATTTATCCACTAAACTTTATCATAGGCATGAATGTACAGAAAAAACAGCGTGTGCAGGGGTCAGTACTGTCTGCGTTTTCAGGCATCTACTGGGGATTTTGGAATGTGTCTCCGAGGATATGGAGGGACTATTATATGTACATGTATATATATGTGTATGTGTCTAGTGTATGTGTTTATATAACTCACATAAAAGGTAATTACTGTGCATAATGATCTGAAACCCATTACTTCCACTCTACAGTTTTTAGGTGTCTCCATGCTGATACAGGTAATGGTAACTGATTTATTTAAACAGCTGTGTGTACTCTGTTGTACGAATATGTCACTTTTATTTATTCCTCTATTGTTAAAATGTAAGTTGTAGCTAATATTTTACTGTTACAACCACTGCGGCAAGGAAACCCCAGTACAGGTTGCCCTGTGCATGTCCTCACGGGTTCTGGGGATGTGTGTTTAGAACCGGAACTGCTAGGGCGAAGGGTATAAATATTGCAAGGTGCCAAGCTGACTTCCAAAGTGCTTTTGCCAACGTGCACTCCCTCCAGCAGTTTATAAAAGCCCCCGCTTCCACATCTCCTCATCGCACTTGGTATCGTCGGTCATTCACGCTGGCCCACCTGATACGCTGGAATTGTATTTCCCTCTCTTTTCCATTGCTCTTCCCATGACTGCAGGTGAATTTGAGCCACTCGCTGTTTTATAACTGCTTTCTGCACTTAATGCATTTGAACACCTGCCCGTATACACACACATTCTCCCCTGTAATTTAAGGCATGCTGTTTAGTGTGGCTGCGCCACTGTTTATGTAACGAATGCCCTGACACTGGGACTGACACTCACATTTCCAAGGCTTGGCCATTATTAAGGGCACATGGGAGCTGTGGCCGCAGAGTGGTGAACATGGACTTTAGATTCAGACAAAGCCTGGCTTTCAGTCTGGGGCCACCACCTGCCACTGCGCAGCCCTGGGACAGCCCTCAGGGATGATGACTACACTGACCCTCCAGGACCTCGTGGTGCAGCAAGAGATCAGCCCCTGCAGCCAGCTACCCTTGGAATCCTGGTTCTGCCACTTCCCAGCTGTGCGGCCTTAGGGAAGTCCTTTAAGTTCTCTGCGCCTCCATCTCCTCGTGTGTAAAATTGGAGTTGATATAACAGGGCCTGCACGGAGGGTTGTTGGAGGAAGGGTACAAGGCAATGGATATATAGTCTGGTTGTAACAGTAAAATATTAGCTACAACTTAAATTTTAACGATAGAGGAGTAAATAAAATGTGACATATTCATACAACAGATTACACACAGCTGTTTAAATAAATCAGTTGCCGTTACCTGTATCAGCATGGAGACATCTAAAAACTATAGAGTGGAAGTAATAGGTTTCAGATCATTATGCACAGTAATTACCTTTTATGTGAATTATATAAACAGTCTGGCATATAATAACATGTGGCATTCATTATATGCCTACTATTCAAGTCTCATTGAAATAAAATAGAATGTTTGTACCAAAAAGGGTCTTCACAGTCCAGTCCGATTTGTCCACATGGAGAAAGTGAAGTTCAGAAGAATGGGTGACTGGCCCCAGTCACGCAGCCAGTCGCTGCCAGTACATCTGTGGAAACAGAACAAGAACAGCCATCTTTGGGGTTTTTCTGGCACTTTAAGCCATGTTGTGACAGGAAAAGCTGTAATTCCACAAATTTGTCACCCAGACGTCCAGTCCCTTCAGCACACTCGTTCCCTGGGGTCCAGCTGCCATTATTCCAAGTGGATGGCCTTGCAGCGTGTGCTGGCTCACAGCCACTCCCGATGCAGATTTTCTGCAGGCACGACCAGGTAGGTTCCAAGCCCTTGGTCACCAAACCTGGATGCCAGCGCGTGGGAGGTGCGAAGCCCTGTGTGTCCTGCTCACTGCTAGGAAACAGAGGAGAGCCTGGTCCCGACTGTGGCCACTAACAAATCATAAGCTCTAACTGTCTGTCAGAGAAGCCTCAGGGGCCCGAGGGTGGGCACAGCCACAATGTGCAGGTGGCTCAGCAGCATGTGACCTTCACGACCCCAAACATCCTGTTGCTGTTGCTCAGATCTGCTATCTCACCTGGAGCAGGCTGAGGCACACCTACCTTCCGTGCCGGCTCAGCCTGGGCCACACCTGACACCGGGCACGGGCACAGACGGTTGCGAGGCGGGTCCCCTGCAGAGCTCTGCCACCAGCCGGGAACACAGGCTTTTCTTCTATCCTGTACTTCCTCTGTTCTATTTCAGAGTAACTCCTGGGTTTCTGTCACTAAGATGGACAACCGGGATGTTTCCAAAAGGCAATAAATATAGTTTTCCTCTGAGAGTCAACCACTTGGGTACCCAGAAGATTCTCCAGACACAGGAATATGATCAATGGACTTTCTGGAGAGCCTTTCACCCTATGTCCGTATGGTAGGATATCGAGGAAAGCGTCCTGGAACATGTAGCTTAATCGCTGTCAGCCCTCCTCTTTGTGGTTTCGATAATGAGAGGTCCTGGAACTCACATTGCATAAATAGAAAAACGTGTCTCCTTTTCAAGACCCTTCTAGAAGAAAATGGAAAATATAGTCTACTTTGTTTTTAGATTCTATTACATATGTGTATATGTATGTGTAGGTTTATGTATGTAAGTATGTATATAAATTGTTTAATTATAAGTCTCTCATATCCCCTTCCTTCTTCACAGGTCTTTCTCTTTTGGAATTGAGATCAACTTTATAATTCAGAGTCGGTCACTAAAAATACATTAAAAAACCCAAAATGCTTAATATGTGCACTTCAAGTTTTCAAAACTTTTTAAGATAGTCCAGTTGAGAGCTTTGTCTGAGAGGAAAGAGGCAGCAGAGTTGGGGGAATTGAAGACTGAGGAAAGATGGGGCAAGTCGTGGTTGGGGAGACAGGCTGGCCCTGGTGAGGAGGGAGAGAGGGAACCAAGCGACACTTTGTCACATGGGGATAAGAAGCTAAGACAATTGCCTCAAAATTTTCCCTGTAGAGATTAAGGCAGAATCTTTGGGAGCAGTGAAAACCACTCTGCCCTATAGCTGGCGAGGGGAAAAAGAAGGAAGCTTCCATACTCATGTGAACAGGCGTCCTTCACCACCACAAAAGTTAGTACTAGAAATCTCACAACGGCAGTCCATGAACTGCTGGTGGGGGCGGAAATCAGTGCAACCACTCTGGAATAGTATTGGGCAGTGTGATAAATTACAATGGCCACAGCGCTCTGTCCCTGTCCCCGTGCAGAGGTGGGGTCTCATGCACCCCTCAGTGACTTGTGGGACCAGTGGCACATGGCAGAGGTGATGCCGCCTAACTTCCGAGGCTCATCATGGCCAGCCTCGCAGATCCTCCTTGGGTCTGGCTCTGGGGGAGCCGCCTGCCATGTAAGACATCCCGGCCCCCTCTGAGTGCCACACCAGAGAGGCCTCATTGAGGACCCTGACAGTTGCAGCCTTGCCTGGCCTTGCAGATGTCCCCGCTGAGGCACCAGATATGTGGGTGCTGTCATCTGGGACCCTCCAGACCACGTGGTGGCCAAACCTCAATGACCTGGTCAATGCCATAGGGAGAGATGAACCACCCTGCCAAGGCTACCTGAATTCATGGCCCAAGAAATAGATGCAACGTGGTGGTTGTTTCAAACCACTGAATTTGAAGTAACTTGGTAAGTGGCCATGGACCAGCAGAACAAGTGCCATCCACTGGAGCCGAGCACACTCGCATCCTAGAGCTGCCAGTCCCACTCCCGCGTAAACACCCAACTCGGTGTCTGCTTGTTTGCCCGAAAGAAGTATACAAGGAAGGTCGTGGCAGCTCCACACTCCCGACAGCCCCAAACTGGAAACCACTCCAAAAAGGCGGAGAACTATCCACCTGCTAGATGGGGCTGGATGGGACCAGAAGGGAGAGGAGAGAAGGGTGGTAGAGAAGCCTGGTGGGCAGTGTAGGACCTAATGAGGGGAGTTCCCAGGGAGATGGATGCATGGAGCTGAGGATGGCACCCACTGTCGCAGCTAAATACCCACTGGAAGGGGTGGCACCAGTGAGTGGCCACTCCCTCCAGCTCCTGTCTCCCCCTGCGAGCCGGGCCCCTCTGCCCCACCGCACTTGGTGCTAGCCATTGCAGGCGCACTGCTTGCCTGGCTTGTGCCTGATGGTAAGGGGGAAGCAGGGAGGGAGGGAGGGGAAAAGGAACAACCGTGTCTCTTGTGTGAGAAACAGGTATGTAAGCCCTGACTGGTGTGGCTCGGTCAGTTGGAGAGTCGTCCTGTACACCAAAAGGTGGCGGGTTTGGTCCCTGGTCAGGGCACATTCCTGGGTTGCAGGTTTGGTCCCAGTTGGGGTGCATAGGACAGGCAACCGATTGATGTTTCTCTCTCATGTTGATGTTTCTCTCCCTCTCTTCCTCCCTCCCTCCCCCCTCTCTAAAAGTAAATAAATAAAATCTTTATTAAAAAAAGAAACAGGTATGTAAACAAGCAATTGTAATACAGTGTGCTGGGTTCCAGGTTTGCACACTGCTTTTGTGTGAGTCACTCCATTTTACACACCTGTCCTCTGTTCCTCTAAAGAAGGAAATTCCTTGAGGGCAGGAACTGTGTGTTTATCGACTCCACAGCATACAGCACAGGGTATTGTGCATGGAAAATACTTCAAACCTATTAAAAAAAAAACTGAATAGCTGAGTTAAGCCAGAGCTCATTGGGTTTATGGAATCACCGGAGAGATGACTTTGACCTGACGTGAGCCCTCCTCTATCTGCAGTCAGATTACAAGTGATATGCTTGGGGCTGAGGATAGGAGTGTTTATGAGATACTACCTGCATCCAAGAACAAATGTCACTTCCCTAGTGTCCCAAGACTGGGCCATCACGATAAGCTCCAGGCATGAGGGTCCTGTCTAAAGATGCAGCGTCATAAAATGGGGGCCAGAAACCAGCTCTGGTCAAGGCGGACAAGCCCACTCTCCAGGTACAAGGAACACCGGGAGGTGCAGGGTATCTCACCAGACTTGCTCGAGTCCTCCAGGGGGCAGGCTCCCGCACCCCAGGGAGCCACGTCACACAGCAGAGCTGGGAAGCCTTTCAGTCTCCTTCCACAGTGAAGGCAGGTAAACTTCTCTGATCCGTGTCCCACCGACCAGCTGCAGTTTAGAAACTGTGTGTGGTTTAGAAAGTGTGTCTGTCTACACACCACACACACACACGCATGCACACACACGGTTCATAGAGTGCCAGTTGTGCACTAACTTCATTGACTTTTTAAAAAAATTAATCCTCACCTGAAGACATGTTTGCATTGATTTTTAGAGAGAGACGAAGGGAGGGAGAAGGAGGGAAACAGAGAGAGGGGGGGAGAGAGAGAGAGAGAGAGAGAGAGAGAGATTGATTGTTTGGCTGCCCCCATACACACTTCAACTGGGGATCAAACCTGAAAACTAGGTATGTGCCCTGACCAGGAATTGAACCTGCAACCTTTCAGTGCATGTAACGATGCTCCAACCAAATGAGCCATGTGGCTTCATTCACTTTTTAATTAAATATATTTTATCAGCCAATTAGAACTAATATTGTGTGGGTGTGGGTGGGGAGTGGATGTCATGGAACTCAAAAGGCTCAGCAACATTGCTCTAGTGTATGGTGGGCCAAGAGGCTGAGGTATATTAAATGGGCTTTTTGTTGTAAGCTAAGGCACTATGGTGGGGGTGTGGGTAGGGGGACTGGTAGCTAGAAAATTAATATGAATAATGTCTCACATCCCTCCTTTTGCATGGAGAGTAGAATTTAATACATTTTATCTCCTCAGTTAAGTTTACCTGAAGTCCTTAGCCAATTCCCCCAGCCTTGGTATACAGCTGAGAGTCTGGATTGACAGGCAGACTGTTTCGTTGCATTTTCCACTTTCCAAACAAGAGTGATGTTTTAAGTGTGACAGAGTGTACCAGGGAGAATGAGTAATTCTGCAAAAGTCCACCAGAGGGAGCCAAATGACTGCTTTAGAACTGTTCACTGCAGCTTTGGGTTTTTTCTTTGGGAGGCTGCCTGATAATAGCCCTTGAGCTCCCCTCTGCGTCGATTTTCCCTCCTCTGCTCCTCCCCACAAGACTTCTTTTTTTTTTTTAAATTCAGAAGTCGTCATAGCACCAGAAATGCATATTCTGTATTTTCTTACTTAACAACCTACAGACTTTAAACAAATACTGCTGTAGCATCAATGTGAAGATTCTCCACTCTCTTAATAGAGAATAGAATCATTTTTAAAAAATCTTGTCTTAGGAAAAAAATAACATTTTGGATGCATAATGAGGAATAAATCCAGTCAAGCATATTGGTGGGCTGAGGGGTGGGCTGGGGGGTGGGAGGATCCTTTTAATTGTAAATAATTTACCCAAAAGTGAATTATCTTCTTATACTGCCATATGGATTAGCTCTACATTACGAATCACCTAGACGAACACATGTTTCCTGCTTCTCTCTAGCTTCAGAGCTACGAGACTGTCCCAGGACAGCAGCGTTCTCCTGCTGGCATTGGCTGTGGCCGGGCATTCTGCAGGCCAGGAGAGCTGGGAGAAGGTGTGCTTGAATTTCAGCCAAGCTCTTAATACCCTCCCTTGCCTTTTCAACCCACAGCCGGGGCCAGTGGGTCCTTCTTCTGAGTTCCCGCCCATTTTGTTTGTATTATATTATAGCTCCAATTCCATTATGTAATTTTTAAATCTGATTTCCTTATTAAACTGTCAGCTCCTTGAAGAAAAGATTTTGTCTTCATTTTCTACATAGCCCCAGAACCCAGCGAAATGCATACTAAGAGTTACTCAGTGTTTATGAAATAAATAATAGCTTTATAAAAAAGGTGCACAATAAGAAGAACGAAGAGCATGCATTTACCATCAGCCTCATCTAAGCAGCAGTAGGGGTGTCGCACCTGCAGCCTATGGGCCTCATATAGCCCAAGATGGCTATGAATGTGGCCCAACACAAAATCATAAATTCCTTTAAAATATGAGATTATTTTGTTCATTAGTGTTTGCGCATTTAATGTAAGGCCCAAGACAACTCTTCTTTTTCCAGTGTGTCTCAGAGACACCAAAAGTTGGACACCCCTGCAAAATGGTATTAACACTTAATCTTCAGAAATGCCCAATAAAATCAGTAATAGGTAAGACCGTTATCTACATTTTCAAGGTGGGAAAACCGAGGGGATTGAGGAGGAGGACTAAGCGGCATTCCCAGGGTCCTGTGTTGGGTAGACTGAGACCTGGGTTTAAGCCCTAGGGCAGTGATGTGAGGGCCGGCACGCTCAGCCGTGGGTCCATAAAGCTGCACGCTCAGGAATTAGAGGGAACGGCTTCACAGACCTGCACCTGCTCATGACTGTGCTAAGGATGCCAGCTGCTTCACACCTGAGAAAACCATGGCTGGAGTAACATATAGCTCACCTCGGGTCTTAGGTATGTCAAGAGGCTAAGCTATGGTAACAAGACATCCCCAACCCCAAATACAGTGGCTTAAAGGTAAGAAGACCATTTATTTCTGACTCATATAATATTCTGGTGTGAATGTTCTGAGCCCGTGAGCTGCTCTGCTCCATGGAGCCATCCAGGGACCTGGACTCTTCTATTCTGGGCCCTGCCATTCCCAAGAGCGTTGTCCTCTTTGTGGTTGGGGCTGGACCATGCTATGTCCGGGTGACAACCAGAAGGAAACTAGAAGCAAGCATGTGGGAGGCATACTTGCATCTTTAAAAATTTTTTAAAAACATGTTTATTGCTTTTAGAGAGAGAGGAAAGAGAGAGAGAGAGAGAAACATTGATGTGAGAAACATTGATTGGTTGCCTCCCATACACGCCCTGACTGGGAATCGAACCCCCAACATTTGGGTGTACAGATGACACTCCCCAGATAAACCACCATGGTCAGGGCCAGTGTGCCTTTGCAGAGAACCTGGTCACACAGCCACATGTAATTCCTGGGAAATCGGTTCTCACTGGGTGGCTGTGCACACAGTCACACGTCCTTTGCCAGGAAAAAAGCAAAAGGAGATTTTGGTGGAAGGTGAGCTGTCTCCACCACACTTTGTACTGAAGCCTCTGCCAGCCAACACTCTATTAATCACTTCCCTAATGACAGGAACTAGTTACCTGCTCATTAAATTAGGGAATGTGAAAACAACCCAAATGTCAATCAACTGACGTGATATAGCTGTATAACAGAATACTATTTGGGGAAGAAAAAGACTAAAGTACTAATACCTCTAATATGAATGAGCCTTGAAAACAATGAGCTAAGTGAAAGAAACCAGTCACATAAGACCACATACTTCACGATTCTAACTATACAGGATGTCCAGAATAGACAAGTCCATAGAAGCAGAAAGCAGACTAGTGGTTGCCCAGAGCTGGGCTGACGGCTGATGGGTGTGGGGTTGCTTTGGGAGATAATGAAAGTGGCCTAAAATTGATTATGGTGATGGGTATAGTGTACAGTGAGCATACCAAATATACCAAAAGCCATTGAATTGCACATTTTAAATAAGTGACTGTATATGGAATGTTAATTAACCCTCAATGAAACTATTAAAAATCACAAGCAGCCAGAACAAAGGACTCACACTAACAGGATGGAATGTGTCAGAGCTCCAGGTAACATCCAGCTTGTTAGACTTTGAAGACCTGCTGCCCGAGTGCAGGATGGGGGCAGCGCGGCTTGACGGAATGCCAGGGGAGGGGTATGGATTTCAGCACCTCCTAAGTTCATTACGAACAAACAGCAGGACAGGGCTGCCAGACCTGTGAAATATGCCGAGCGAAGGTTGTCCTCTCCTAGTGGAACTCCCCGGGATTGCCATGAGCGTTCAGGGGCTCTGGAAAACAGAGCCAACTAAACAATGCTCACAGCTCTAAACTCACTCTTGGGAAAATAAACAGGAAGAATGGAAATCTTAAAGGCAGTTATTGCTAAGGCTTCCATGTCAGAGGAGTCTTCTGGCCTCAGGTGGCCAGACTCACTGGTGTGACTCACGTCCCTGCTGGGGCCCCCACCAGGGTCTGAGTGAGGGGGTGCTGCCCAGAATGGAGCGCAAAATCCCCTCAGTGGAGGGCTGTTGGTGGTGGCGGGTGGCGGTCAGCCTCCCAGCCCTGTTGCCGTCTCCCTGTGGACACCAGTGAAAAAAGAAGTGGGGTAGTTGGGAATCAAATGGGTTTGAAAAGAAGAAAATCAAAATCATAGCAGGTGAGATATTTTAAAAATGTCTCCCAATTATGCTTCTTATCAGTAAGCCAGTCTTACTTCCTAAAATGTCAGCTGTACTTTCTTCACTGGCCCTCCGCCCCTCACCAGAACTGATGTGCGCACAGAATGGGAAGTCTGAGTTGCCGGAAGGACTGGTTGTCGTTGCTCTGACTAGGTCATGAGTTTGCCTTAGAGCTCCCAGACGGAAAGAAAACAGAATTGCTTAAATAATTCTCATTTTCAGGAAGGAGAAAACATACTATGTTTTCAAAATGTAGAAGATTTACCGATACAACAGCTCATCAAATTTGCCGACATAAATCTTTGTTCCAGAGGGTAAAATCTAGGTAGTGTAAAATCGTTTTTTCATAAAGCAGAAAAGGCATTGTATTTCATATTTATGGGCATTGCTCAGAGGTAGCTGATCTTTTTATCATTTCTACCCCACATATGTCAGAGATGAGTTTAAACAGCTTAACCTCTGCTGTAACTCAGCCGCACACACAAACCCAGCCCCCAGCACTTGTTGACGTACCTCTTACATCGCAGCACTAGGGTGAATGAGAGAAACAAGAGAATGAAAAGGGTATTTGTCTTCTAGAAACTTCACTGGAAGCTAATGATACAGGAAATCATGTGAAATTTGAAGCAGTAGAAACTTGGATACTAGGGTGGGTGGCAGGCAGGCTCCTTAGCTTGTTGTGTGGGCGCTCCAGAGGGAGAGGTCAGCGAGAACCAGTGGTAAATAAAGAAGATCAGCATGAAGGTCTGGAAACACACTTCCCAGAGCGCTGACCAGCCTCTTCCATGAAGAGGGCAGGGGGCTGGCACCCAGCAAGAAAGGCTGGTCCTGTGCCAACGAGGCAGGGAGCAGAAGCGCCATGCCACAGGCCTCATTACTGGACAGTCGCCCCCCACAGCAGATGTGACCCCATCCAAACAAGGGAGTTTGGGGACAAAGGAGACCTAAATCCTTTGGTTAGCCCCAATCCCCGCCCCTCTCAGCATGGCATCGTGGGCAAGTCTACCATGCACTCCTGGGAACTGGGATTTTTAATCTGCACAATTACAAATGTAACAACTTCTGGTCTCCATTAGCCAGGGTGGCAGGGAGAAGGCATAGACAGCCATACGTGGTGGCATTACTAGCAAAAGCTGAGAAAGTACAACCCAAAAGCAACCTCCTTCAGAATGACAGGCATTCATGAGAAAAGACCTGGATGTGCCCAGCTCTTCCTGGACTTCCCTGCTTGGGCATGACTGTGGGATTGTAATGGCCAAGGGCACGGGTCGTGTGTCTCTTTTCTTCATCTCCATATTCATGTAATTATAATCATATCTACTTTGCAAAGATTAAGATGATGCATAGAAAGTGTTTACACCTGATATCTGGCACATAAAAATTTCTTTGTTGATTTTTAGTATGTTTAGTCTTTTCATCTGGTATTTCTAGTCTCTCCACCCTCCTGGCAACATTGAGAATATATGTCTTTCAAAATGCAAGGGAAGAAGGGATGAACTGTACCACTAGCGAATCAGTGTATTAGCAGTAAGTCAGTAGGTGGCCTGAACATACCTGGAAAGTTGACACATCCTTCAATAAACCCAAGGATGTCAATTCCAGGATTACAATGCAGGCACATCATTTACAAGGCCTGCTCACCCTCCAGTGCACTGTGCCTCACCACGAGGAAGCAGGAGGGGGCCGTTTCAAACTTCCCCACTCAGCCTCCCACACTTTCCCACTTCCACCCAGGGCCTCCTCCCTTTGCAGCCCCATACCACAACTATGGACCACTTGTTACAAAGGGTCTGTGGGAGGCCGAATATTGGCCCTCTGAATATGCCTGCACCTTAAAATCTGGAGCATGTGACCGTGCTAGGTTCTGTGGCAAAGGGGAATTAAGGTTGCTGATGGAATGAGGGTTGTTAATCTGATTTTAAGAAAGATTATCCTGGATGATATTGGTGATCCATAAGATCACAACGTTCTTATAAATAGAAGCAGGAGGCAGAAGAAGATGGAAGGAGGTGTCACTAAGGAAAAAAGGCAGAGAGATGTAGTACTGCTGGCTTTGAGGATGGAGGAAGAGGCCATACGCCAAGACATGTGGGCATCCTCCAGAAGATGGAAAAGCAAGGAAGCAGATTCTCCCTAGAGCCTCCAGAAAGGGAGGAGCCCTGCTGACACCTCGGTTTTAGTCCAGGGGACCCGTACCTGTCTTTCAATCTCCAGACTGTGAGACAATAAATTGGTATTATTTTAGGCATCAAGTCTGTGGTCATTTGCTATGGCAGCTGCAGAAAACGAATACAGGATCTTTCTGTTCATAATCTGGTGACTTCATTCTGCCCCTCAAGACGTATCTCTCACAGAGGTAGCACACATGATGTTTCATGTACCCTGATGGAACAGGCTAAGCCCCTGTGCCCTGCAAACATGGGTACAAGTCATCATCACACATGAAACCCTCAATAACAGCCTGCACTCGGAAGGTGAAGTAACCAAGGAGGGAGTGGAGCGGGCAGTTGTGGGAATGTTCAGCAGTTCTCCAGAGCACGCATACTCTGCCTCATAAGCCCTTCTGTGCTTCCCAACCTCGTAGTCACCACGGACCCGTGGCCCCAAGGCTTAAGAGATTATGCATGTGTTCATTTTTTTTTTTAGCCAATTTCCTTATTTTTGTTCATCAGAGCTTGTGATTTGCCTGAAGTAGCCAGAGCTCTTATAACGAGTTCATAGAATTCCAGGCAAAAACAAAGCCAGGAAGCTTTAGCAGTCCCTCTCAGTCCAGTCTTCAGCAAATGCTTGACTTCTCTAAGTTTTTATTTAATTTTCAAAATACTTGGTGAAGCCCCATTACCACCTGTATGGCTTCGTAAAGGCCCTGGATTGAGAAACACTAAAAATTATTTCATTTGTATGATCATTTTGATCCAGAACTTTATTCCTCGGTACCTAATTCCTTTCACCTAAGTGTTATTTCTGGGTGCCTTTCAGCTCTGCGAGTGGCGCACTTTTCTCACTGTATCAGGAGATTCACTTCAAGGTTATCTTGGAGTCTGGTCTGTTCAGCAATGGTGACGTCCATTGTAAGCCTTGGAGACCCCGTAATCTGATACAGAAATTTGCCCCAGCCTGTCCCTGGGAAGGAAGGGCTAAAAACAAATTCCCTGGAATCTCTTTCCATGCACCATAGGCTTCCACTCCAAAAAGGGTTAAAGTACATGCCTCCTGCTCCCAGGAGTGTATACTGTTAGAAACAATATGGAAGAAAGTTTGGTATTATCAACTGAGGTTTAAGAAATACATATCTTATGACCCAGAAATTCCACTTCTAGGTTTATACTCAAAGAAATGTCTTCACAGGTACACTAAGAGACCCGTACGAGACTGCTCAATACAGCATTATTCATAACAGCCCAAAAGGGAAATACTATGACTGAATGTTTTAAAGTGGTGTGTTCATACACTATAATGAATGAATGTTGCTACATGCGACAGCATGGATATGCCTCATATTTATAGTGTTGAATAAGAGAAAGCAGACACAAAGGGATGTTCTGATTCCATTTGCATAATATTCCAAAAGCATATGAAATCATAGGGTTTAAGGATTCAGACTTAGGAGACAACATTCTAAAGAAAAGGAAGGAAAGAGTTACCACAGAAGTTGAAGAGTCATTACTCCTGGGGACAGGAAAAGGAAGGTGGGGGGAGGTGCGCGTGAGAGGGACTGCTGGGCCTTGGCCATGCTCCGTTTCTGCACAGCGGTGGTGCAAATCCCTGCATTGTGTGTTGACACATTTTTCTGTCTGTGTGCTGTAGTTCATACTTTCTAAAAGAAAGTTTGAAATTTTTATTCTTAACTATTTCCCTAAAAACAAATTTCTTATATTTGAAGTGTTTTTATTTTTGATTTTCCATTATAATACATATTCACAAGCCTAAGAGAACATTGGGAGAAAATCAGAAAAGTGGGGAAAAACATCATCCCTAAGTTTTTCTCCCAAAGACAAACACTGGTAACATTTTGATATATTTCCTTTTAATCTTTTTCTATGACTAGCTTTGACATTTTTACTTTTGATTGTAGATGACCATATGCATTCAAATCTATATTTTAGTATTTTTCACTTAACATTATACTGTAAACATTTTCAAAGTAATTACACTCTGCATGATTATTTTAATGACCACTTATTTCACTTAATGATGCATCATTAAATGACACACCAACTTGGAAAGCATTTACCTTGTTTCCTCTTTTTTTATTTATAAATAGTGTTATGGCAGAACTTTGAGTTCAGCTTTTTACATATTTCAAAATATTTCCTTAGAATTCATCCCTAGAAATGGAGTATCTAGAACCCAAAATAGTACCTTTCTAAGGCTCTTTATACCAAGCATGTCCCTTTTCTAGAGTTAGAGTTCAAGGAGCTTCACAAGTCTGAACAGGTTCATCTTAGGTCATGTAGAATAGCTCCTCCCAGAGCATGGTATTGGACTTATG
The DNA here is from genome assembly GCF_022682495.2 of Desmodus rotundus. Taxonomy (NCBI): domain Eukaryota; kingdom Metazoa; phylum Chordata; class Mammalia; order Chiroptera; family Phyllostomidae; genus Desmodus; species Desmodus rotundus. The sequence goes on from NC_071390.1 coordinate 143,163,854, forward strand.
GCAGGCCCTTTTCTGTGGCCCTTGTCTCAGAGTGGACCCATGCAAGAATAGATTGCAGCCTCAAACCGCCACTGAGCCTCCTTACCTGTGAGCTGTGAGCACTGAAGGAGGTTGTACAGTGTGGAAAAAAGAAAAAGAGTAGCTCCTCCCAGAATAGGGTCAATTGGTCTACTGCTGTCCCCAGACTGCTACTCCAGTTCAATGACGCCCCTCAAATTGAGTTCATGTCTCTTTCTCTACCTTCCCATGGAATTGCATAGCTTGAGTATACTTAGGTCACTTAATAAGATTCCTTAAAGGAGCAGAGCTATATGCTCAACAGTAAGTCTCTAAATGCTTAATGCAGCAATTCTGACAAAGGTTTAGAGTCCTCATTAGAAAAAGAGAATATTAATGCCTATTTTGAAAAAATATATGTGACTTTACACAATATAATGCATAAAAAGTATAGTGTCTGTCACATAAAACCTTGTCTACAGACATGTGGGCCCTTCTCTCCTTTCCTCTTGGGACTCATCTTTCCCCCAGTGGTGACAAGATCAAGGAAGGAAGTGAAGGAGGAGGTAAATACTCAGGGAACAAAGGAGTGCTACAGAAGCCATGGCTTCCAAAATGTATTTTATGAGGCAGCTACATTTATAGGATATAATTAGAGAGGCATTTATCCCAAATCTTGCATTCACCTGGATTGCCACTACGCCTGGGAATCTTACTGTTTGAGTCATTCTTGAAAGCTAAAGAATTGTCACCAGAAGTCTGAATCATTTACTTCTTTATAGTTTTGTCTAGGGTAGTGTTTTTCCAGATATGGTCACTGGACCATTTTGGAATCACCTGGTATATTAGGGCAAGTAAAGCTAGATGCTGTGACAAATAATCCTCAAATCTCAGTGGCTTAGCAGCATGAAGATGTAGTTATTGCTTATTTCATAGTTCCTTGTGCATTAGCAGGTTGTAAAGGGTGATCTTTCCATCCAGGTGCACAGGTTCTTTCCACCTACTGCCTCTGCCATCACCCAGGGCCTCAGAGTCTGCTGGATCCTCTAGCAGATAACAGGAGGAGAAAAAGCCAATGAATGCTTTTAGGAACCAATGCTGGAAGTGATGTATGTCACTTTTGCCTACACTCTGTGGGTCAGACCTCAAAGACACAGTCCCACACAGCTGCTCTATCCAAAAGGAAAAGCAAACAATTTCAGTGATCTCATTGCATACCCGGGGTGCTTGTTAATATATAGATGTCAGTGCATATATTTGTAACAAACTTATAAGTCTATATTCAGCAGGTCTGGCTATATCATAAGATAGAATTACATATCTATATATAATATATATCTAATTAATATATAGAATATATATAGAATATATATAATTAGAATATATCTATATATAGAGAGAATATATTATATAGAGTCTCCTCAGAGGCCTCAGAATAGATTCATTAAAAGCAGATGTACCTTTACAAGATTACTCTGTCCCAGTCCTTATCTTTTTTCCTGAGATAGAATCACCCTGTTATGAAATAGTACAGGAGCTAAATACATTAAGAAGCAGAGTTTTGGGTGAATAGCTCTTGGCTCTGATAAATCTTGCTCTGTCCAAATTTTTCCAAAATAATGTTAAAATCAAATGGTGGAAAGAAATCTGGGAAGAATTTGAGTACCTTTAAGACATTATAAGACAATTAGTAAAATTTACCTTCATTGACTTTAATAAGTAAGTTATGGAGATTGAGAGAAAGGCACACAAATATCCATTCAATTAACTAAAATTTATTTAGCAACTTTTAAAAATATTTTATTTTAGATTTATTTTAGGGAGAGGGGGAGAGAGGGAGAAAGAGAGGGAGAGAAACATCGATGTGAGAGAGAAACATCAGCTGGTGGCCTCTCCCACGAGCCCCGGACCTGGGACTGAGCCCGAGTCCAAAGCGTGTGCCCTGACCGGGAATCCAACTGGTGGCCTTTCTTTTTACTGGATGACGCCAAACCAACTCAGTCACACTGGTCAGGGCTATTGAGTGAGTCTTTATGTTCCAGGTACTGTGTTAGTGGCTTTCACATGTTATTCCAATTTCACACACACACACACTCTGGGTGGGAGGTATTAACAGGCTGCGATCGCATTTCTTTTATCGGCCTCTGATAATGGCCATAGATTTGAGGGAGGATGCCTCCAGAGCCACGGCCTTTACCTTCAGCACCAAGGCCAGCGCACCTGGCTTGTCAAGGGTCCTGGAACCTTACCCCTTCAAACTTTCACTCCTGTAACTGCAATAAAGAATAGTTCTTTGTCGATGAAACGCACCTTCCTAATTCTTAAAATGTATTTTATAAGTTGCTTTTCATAGAGTGATCTCTGGTGCCAGCAAGAAGAGTTTTTGACACCGAGGGATAAAAATGGTCAATTTATCGCAGACATGCTCTCTTACACAGGCGCGCGCGCGCGCACACACACACACACACACACTGCCAGATGGGCTGTATGTTGGTTGAGTTCCGCTTTTGTCGCTCCCAGCGCCTGTTTGCGCGAGGAAGCTGTTAGGAAGAGCATTCCTTGCTCCTGTCCCAACAAGCAGAGACTACTGGGCAAGGACGGGGCGGGAAAGGGAGGCGGGGCAGGTGCTCAAGTGCTGAAGCCTCAGGTTTTCCAGCTCTTGTCCTTTAAGAGCTTTTTAATCCCTGGGTTTTGTGTATAGCTCTTGATTTAACGGCTAGCAGTCAAACAATATCAATCTACCAACGACATTTCCGTTCCCAACTAAAGTAATAAGAATTAGGGTAAAAAATGGATGAAGAAATGGAGCCAGAGAGGTTAAGCTGTTTGCACAAGATAAAACGTAAGTCCGTGACAAAGGAGAACCCCAAACCCAAATTTGCAGCCTTCCTGTCTGCTGGTCTTTCCTCAGCAAGAGGCAGTACTTATGTTTGCCAACTGTCTCTAGGAGCCACAATTCTGTGCCCCTCCCTCAGGCCCAATTATCTGAAAATCAAACGAGTAGGGAATCGAAAATGAGATGGAGGTCGGCAGGGACGTGAGGCAGCGGATTGCTGCCGCTTCCTTGCTTCCTTTTCTAGAAGCTAAAATCGACGCCGCTCTTCCTGGGTGACAGCCCCTTGCCTGCGGCGCGGTTCCTGGCCTCGGCAGGGTTCCGCGCAATCTGGGCGACTCCAGCTGCCCCTTCTCCTGGAGTCGCCAGCCGCGGAGCGCGGCGCCAACCTGGGGCGGAAGGAGGGATGCCCGAGTGGATGCTGCTGCCGGCGCTGCCCCCTGAGCCCACTGCTCTGGGCGCTGCTTCCTCTCACTGAGTCAGAGCGCTGCGCGTCCCAGAGCGCGGCGGGCAGCGGGGAGGCCGATGGGCAGCCAGAGAGCCGTGCGGTGTCCCGGTCCCAGCGCCTGGACTGTGCGCAGCACGGAGCAATGGCTTCCCCCAGCCGGTAGCGTCAGTGCCAGGGAGAAGCGCGGGTCTCTCCCCAACCCCTCCCCAAGCCCACCCGGGCCAGCTTCCATCTGATTAGAATGTTTGTTCCATCTGATTAGAATGACAGTAGCTCTGAAGTCATTCATTATGAGAAGAATTTTAGGCTTAAAAGAAAAAAGGGTCCCACTGTAATTGTGAATTGTAATAAATGCAAACTTCTGGTGCCTTCCACTGCAGTATGTAAGACAGTAAAAAATGTGTCTCGTCCAAACGCACCCCTCCCCAAGCCCATTGTGAAGTCAATCTCTAACAAAGGGGACGTGTGAATATTCAACACTGAGTCTTTCAGTTGTATTTTCCGGAATCCCTGAGTCGCACCCCTCCCTTTTTCAAATCGGCGAATACCTGTTTAAGTTTTAAAAGCACATGGAAATCGCCCGCGAGCGACCATATAATTTGATTTGCCAGGCAATCTGCAGAGCGATCGCACATCATTTATAATGTTCATTGAGCATTTTGCCTAATTGTGTCTGTCTCTGAAAGGGCAGCGCACCCCCTCCCGACAGCGAGCAGCACAAGTGGCGACATTCCCATGGAGCGGCTGCGCCGCAGCTTGTCGCATTCAGCTCGGGAGGCCCGGCCGCGCGCTTCCCCGCCCCGGCGACCGGGCGCGCCTGACACTAATAGCTCGCGGCTCAGGTACGAGCGGGCGCCGCATTTGACTCCATTCAATTCACAACCGGCCGAGCTTGCAGGTGTCGCCTTTTGAAACCGCCATTCAGGAGGCCGCTGTTCACTTCTCGCTGCGCGGCGGGTTTTGTAGACGCGCAAGAATGGGGTTGATTATTCGGTGCCCACATGCCGCCCCCACACGCCCCACCCCCGGCGAACGCTAGGCTTCCCTCCTCCAAAAGAGGCGTTTAATTAGTTCTGGGACCGCAGAGAGCCAGCGTGGCCGACAAAGCCCCGCTCCCCAGGTAACCTCGGTTCCCCGCGGCCCCGGGAGGGAGCGCGAGGCGCCACAGCACTGGCCTCGGGCCTCGCGTTTCCTCCAGCGCCGCCCCCCCTCCCCGCCCCTCCTGCCGGCTGTCCAACGTGCCGGTGGCTCATCCGCGGGGTCTGGGAGACCTCGGCCAGTGGCGCCCGCTGTGCCGGGACACGGCCACCTCTGGGAGGCTGCGTCCCCTTTTCCTCTCTCTTTCTCCATTGCCAGACTAGCCGGGCAGATGGAAGCGTAGCTGGCAAAAGACAGTGGCCGTAGCTGTCTGGTTGGTGGATGTTCTGTCCCTTACAAGACATCCTGCTATTCCCCTATGTCAGGGACACGTTGGACAATGTTTAGGGGAAACACCATGGACACCTTTTCTCTTTATCCGCCTCTCCGTCTTAGAACCGCGTGCGCTGAGCTCGCGGCCAAACCTGGGCCTTGGAGAGGGCCAGTGACAATCCCTTCGTGGCAGCAACGCTGGCGCCCGCCGTGACCATCTGCTGATAGCACCGGCTCGGTCTCATTCACTGGGCCACCTGCGCCACAGGTACAACTCCCCTCCCCAAACCTATCATCTCTACGGGCGGTGAGCGCTGAGCTGGAGCCTCCCTGGAAACCGGATCGCACTGCAGCAAGCGGGGCCTTCGGTTTCGAGCAGCCCAAGCCCCAGGATAGAGGAGGGGGGCGCGGCGCTGTCCCCGCAGGTGCCAGCATTCTGCTTTCGGGAGCCGAGGGGGCGTCGACTATGAGGAGGAGGTCGGGGTCCCTCACGCGTTATCATTTGATTTCCGCGAGCATCTGAGGACGCCGGCACCCATTCGTTCCACTCTCTGCGCTCCGTGAGCTGGCGGGGGCGCGCGCAGGCGGCGGGGCTAGGGGAGGGCCGGGTGGTCTCACTCCCCGCTACCCCGCCCGCGGGTCCCGCTGGAGCACAAGTGTTAGGATTCCCACGGACTGGCGTGCTCCGCGGCTGGAGGCCCGGGCACCCGGGGCCGGGAGACGTGGCGGACACAGAGGGGTTTGTAGACACGGTGACCTCCGCGCTCCAGATCTGAAAGGGCCTGAAAGGAGCTGTTTATGGTGCATTACCAGTCAAGGGCTCAGGTACCAGCGCCTTGTGTCGGGAAAGGCCGGCGGCCGCCCGTGCTGCAGGTGTCAACTATCCAGTCGCCCCGGGACTGGGGGTGGGGGCGGGGGCGCGGGCGGAGCCGCGGGGACTGGGGAGGGGACAGAGGAGGGGTGTGGTCGCCGCCGCTGCCACTCGCACGGTGTCGCTTTCTCCTCTGCTTCAGAGCAGCCAGCCTGGGGTGCAGTCCCGGGTCCTATGGTGGGTGGCAGAGAAAGTAGGGGTGGGGGGAACAGCGGTGCGGGGGACTGCAGAATATTATTTGGCTTCATTTGGTGGAGGAGGAAGTCTGGAGAGGCTCCGGGCCTCTGCACAGCGGGACCCAGTTTTAAGGGTGAGGGCAGAGGGAGGTCACAGGAGGCTAGGACTTCCTGGTGGAGGCCAGTGCCTTGCGGGGGCGGGGGGGGGGAGTGGCATTTTGCCCACGCGTTGGGCTGCTTAGGCTCCCAGGGGCTTGCCTGGATTTAATTTGAACTTTCCTCCCTAGGGCCATCTTCTCCTTGTCCACCTTCCTGTACAAAGATTGGCCTGAGCCTGTGTGCAAGTTTAATAGATGTTCTTGGTTAAAGTACTGGCCCTCTCCTCACTGGCGGGTGTCACTCCCTACCCAGAAGAAATGAAGGAAGGCTCCATCCCCTCAATGGGTCACTTCCGTGGGCCCCTATGCCCCCAAAGGCCTGGCAAGCCTCTCCAGTTTACTTCTATAAAGTAAAACCTCAAAATGCTTTTTCCCTTGGGAGTCAGGGGTGGAGCTTGTTACTGGAGTTTACTTCCCAGTTTGGCCCTCAAAAGCCTTCCAAAACACTGAAAAAGAAAAATAGCACCACAAAGCACTGCATGACAGTAAGACAGTTTTTTTTTAAAGGGGTGTGTAATGATGCTCAGGGCCAACCTAAAAGAGGTGGAGGCAGACAGAAATCTTCCATATCTCTAAAAGAAACATCTAAGTACTGCTGAAGGTTTCAGAGGCTGCCTGCCTTGTTTCCATATCTGATGTTACCTGGAAACTTCCTTTCCTCTCTTGCAGGTGTGCCACCATCATTACTTTTATATGTGTCATCTGTTACGAGCATTAGCTTTTGACTGAGTGATTTTCTTAAAGTAACAGGGAAGTTGGGGAAACAATGGTGAATAGGATGAAGAAGATAGGTATTTGTCTAAAAAGAATAGTTTGAAAGGAGAATGAAAGGGAGAGAATAGATTCCTTACAAGGTGAAAGATAGCCATTCCCATCTTTAAAAAAAGTAAAAAAGACAGAATCACCCCTGCTCTATCATCACACACAAGTAAGCTGACCAAAATAGGTGTCTCAATTTCCTCACTTTTATTCAGTCTTCAGCACACTTCATTCTGGCCCACACTTACACACTGATATTCTCTTCAGTCATTGTCACCTTTAACTCATATGTCCCCAAATTGAAGGACAGTTTCTAGGACTTATCTTGCCTAAACCTGCAGTAAATAGGCCCACCATTCATCCTGACACCAAGAGCAGAAACCTTGATATCATATGTTTCTCTCTCTTCTCCAAGCCTCACGTTTGGTAAGTCATCAAGTCCTAGGAATTCTCTCTCCGAAATCTCTCTCCAATCTGCCCAGCCGCCACCCAGTTCAGGCCTTTATAATCTCTCAGCTGTCCTCCTGCTGCAGCCTTCTGACTGGTCTCCCTGCCTGTAATCTTGCTGTGCTCCAATCCACTCTCCATACTGCTGCTGCAGTCCTTCCTGAACGGCAAACTTGATCGTGCTACGCCCGTGACTGAGTGTGCCCGTCAATGGCTCTCCACTTCATGATTAATCATTTATAAATTATAAGCATGTGCTATGGTAGTGCTACTGTACTAAGCAATTACATACATTATAAAAATGTACAAGACATACACATTTTTAAAGAATAAGATAAAATGTAGATGAGAGCAAATATTTTCTTCTCATACCCCCATGGCTCTTATCCATTCTGGAAATGTCTCGTTATATAATATGCCAAACTCCTTAACACAGTTCATAAGGTCTTTCTTAATCTAGACCCTTCCTACATTTCCACTCTGATCATTTCTCTTCACCTTATCCTTCATAAAGTTTTTTTATTTCTTGAAATGCCATAACAATCATTCTATTTGTCCATTTCACATTTACTTCAATCTCTACTCTCCATTATCACTTGTCTGTAAATTCCATGTGGCTTGTCCTACAGCAGTCACAACATGGGCGCTGACCTATGGTAGAAGCTTTTAGGTTAATTCTTTTTCTTTTCTTTCAGTTTTAACAAATTAATGTATAATTGAGATACAATATCTTAGTAGTTTCGGGTGTACATCATAATGATTTGATATTTATAGACACAAAATGACCCCCGCAATAAGTCTAATTACCACCTATCACCATACAAACTTATTATAGTATCATTGGCTACATTCCCTATGCTGTACATTATATCCCCACAACTTTTATTTATTTTACAACGGGAAGTTTGTACCTCTTATGTCCCTTCACCTCTTTCATGCCCCTACCCCTCCCTTCTCTGGTAACCACCAGTTTGTTTCCTGTATCTGGGAGTCTGTTTCTGTTTTGTTCATTTTTCTGTTCTGTTCATTTGTTTTGTGTTTTAGATTCCACATATAAGTGAAATCATATGGTACTTGTCTTTCTTTTTCTGACATTTCACTTAACATAATATCTCTTAGGTCCACCCACCTTGTTGCGCATGGCAAGATTTCCTTCTTTTTTGTGGCTGAGTAATATTCCATTGCATGTTCTTAATCCATTCATCTATCAATGGACAATTAGGTTGCTATCATTCTTGGCTATTATAAATAACACTGCAATTAACATAGGGGTGCACATGAGTCTTCAAATTAATGTTTTTGTTTTCTTAAGATAAGTCCCAGAAGTGGAATTTCTGAACCATGGGAAGTTTTATTTTTAATTTTTAAAGAAAGCTCCATAGTGGCCACACCAGTTTGCATCCCCATCGGCAGTGCATGAGAGTTCCCTTTTCTTCGTACTGTCATTAATACTTGTTATTTTTTGTCTTTTTGATAATAGCCAGACTTGAATGTAAGACCTGAAACCACAAAACTGGAAGAAAACATAAGCCGTAAGCTCTTTGACATCAGTCTTAGCAATAGTTTTTGGGACCAGTCTCCTCAGGCAAGAGCGACAAAATCAAAAATAAATTAATGGGATTGTATGAAACTAAAAAGCTTTTGCATGGCAAAGGAAACCAACACTAAAATGAAGAGGCAATCTACTTAATGGGAGGAGATATTTTCAAATCACATAATTGATAAGGGGTTAATATTCAAAATATATTAAAAAAACTTCCAGAACTTAATGTCAAAAAACAAAAACAAGATGATTAAAAATGGGCAGAGGACTTGAACAGACATTTTCTAAGGGAGACACACAGGTAGACAGCAGGCATATGAAAAGATGCTCAACATCAATAATAATCAAGGAAGTGTAAAACAAACCACAGGTTAGTTCTTATTTGTAAAGCACCCAGAAAGCATAATCCGGTCCTTCTGCACCTTCCCTTCTGCCCTGCTCAAACCTATCCAGTCACTCAAGTGTCCCTTAAGTACTGGGGACTCCTAAGGCCAATGACAACAAAAATCCCTCATATCATTTTAATCAGAATAAGGAAATGTCATAAAGTGGATGATGTGTTCGCAGCTTTGGCTCTACCTGGTATATCCCTTAACATTCTCAGGAGTCTCTGCACATATTTCTGGCTCCATACTGAATTTTCACATGGGGTTTGTACTCAGGCCTTGTAGTTCCAGGCTTCTGGGGGGAAAAAAGATACTAGAATCAGGAGCATGTGAGAAAACAAGATGTCCTACCAGGAGATGTGTGTGAGATACCTGCCCCTGAGTCAGCTCTGGCTCCTGGCCACTCTGTGGATGGGTGGCGGCCACAGTGCCCTGTCCTCAACAGCCCTGCTCAGCTCCTGTGGACACATGCCTGTGGCTTGTTGTATGCAGTCAGCTCATCTCGTAGTTGGTCTTCCTCCTGTCCTGCTGCCTCTGTTTTCCAGCATTATTGTCTTTTTCAAAGAACTCTGCCTTCCCGTGATGTGCCTGAAGCAGAACAGCTACAGTTTTGTCATTTTTGTCTCCAGCAGTGTTTCAGGCTTAATTTGACCTAGGAGCCACTTGTTTGTATTTCTGGTGGTTCAGGATATCCATAGAGCTCTCCTCCAACACTGTATTTTACATTAATCTTTTTTTTCCTATCAGCCTTCTTCACTGTCCAGTTTTCACACTTGTACATAGTAATTGGGAATACCAGGGTGTGGATGATCTTCGCCTTGGTCTCTAATGACACATCCTTGCTCTTAGTGATCTTCCCGAATTCTCCCATTGCTGCCCTTCTGAGTCTCAGCCTTCTCTTGATTTCTTGGCTTCAGTCTTCATGTGAATTGATGACTGAAACAAGGTAAACAAAATCTTCAATAATTTCAGTGCCTTCATTGTCTATGTTAAAGTTGTGGATTTCTTCTGCAGCAATAATTTAGGTCTTCATTATGTTCAGATGCAGTTTTTCTTTGACACTTTCTTCCTTTGATTTCATCAGAAGTTGTTTCACATATTTGCTCCTTTCTGCCAGTAAGATGGTGTCATCTGCATATCTTAAGTTACTGATATTTCTTCCACATGAGGTAAATACAGGACAACAGGCTTCCAAGGCTGGCAATGGCCCAATAAAGGTGATTCAAGGGGCATAAGGAAATCTCCGATTATGCTCAAAATACTTTCAAAAGACTGCAATAAGGCCACAAACGCCACATTTAAAAAATTCATTCCTGTGGTTTATGGCAGTACCTTTCAAGGGCACTAATAAAATGCCAAAGAGCGAACAATTTGGTTGCTATGTGTTGCTCACACCTTAGCAGAGCAGATGTTTTCCTTTATGGCCTCTTGCTGAGACCAATGACCCTGAAACAATTGGCTTTTAAAGAGGGCAAAAGGATAATTTGGAGCACTGGGCACTCTTTGAGGACACGGGTCTTGGCGGGGCATATATGTGGTCACCGTGCGGCCACAGCATGGCTAGGATGGGGAAGGGGAGTGGGGGCAGATGTTTGAATTTGAAGCCAGACTTCTCTGAGTCAAATGGCCATGTTTTCTGTTCTCCACTCTTTCACATTTCAAAATGTTCTTCTTGCTCACTGTCAAAACTTCCTCTTGATTTTTCCCTCTCTCGTTTTACTTCATCTCCTTTTTCTATTGGTTCCCTGTCCTTTTTCCTCTCTGCCTTCTAATCACTTCCCCTGAAGCCAAACATATATTTTGATAATCATCTGGAAGTGTTTCTCAAACTTGACTTTTAATATATGTATGTATTTATAGGTGGGTACATTATTTATAAATATACATATACATATGTATATTTACACGTAAAATTTTTACCCTTTTTATAGGAAAACAAAACAATAACCAATGAAAGCTTTTATGGGCTCTCCATCTCAGTTTAAATAATTATTAATATAAAATTAGTTAAATATTCACAAATATAAGGTTGGTATAAATTCTTTATGTATGTTCTTCTTAGATAACTACAGAACCAAAAAATAAAGATAAAACATTTTAAATCTATAAATCAGTGAAATTCAGATTAAGCTTAATTTAGTGTGAGAGATGATATGACCGTGGCACTGACCTTTACCAGTTGCAGAGCGGACATGGTGTTGGTCCCTCTCCTCAGTGCACTGTGTGGTATGTGACGATCATTTCTCCCCCAGGTTAACTAAACTATCACTATGGCCTTGATTTTCTAGCTTGTTTTGTGGTTATTTGGCCTTTTCTTGGCACAAGCACAGTATCTGTGTATTTTCTTTAGTGTGACTCAGTTAAAACAGCTTGTTTGGCACCACCACAATCTTTAACACAAATGTAAACTCAGATTCAGTCTCCAAGCTCAAAGATGGGCCGGTTTATAAGGTAGTCATCCAGGTGTGCCAGAACATACTCGTACTTTGTTGTCATAGTTTTTCAAGTTATCATGTAAAAAAGGTCACAAAATTGGGAAAAATGTCATAATTAACTTGTGGAGCCTTGATTTAAGAAATATGGATCCATCCCTGGCTGATGTAGCTCAGTGGATTGAGTGCAGGCCTGCGAACCAAAGCGGCTTGGTTTGATTCCCAGTCAGGGCACATGCCTGGGTTGCAGGCCAGGTCTCCAGTAGGGGGTGTGCTAGAGGCAACAACACATTGTTTCACTCCTCCTCTTTCTCCCTCCCTTCCCCTCTCTCTAAAAATAAATAAAATCTTAAAAAAAAAGAAAGAAAATTATTAGACACCCATGGACATAAGTGATCCAAGACAGGTCCTAATCAGGAAAACCACTCTCCCGGGCATGGAAACTCCCTCTGTGAGGAAGAGGGGAAAAGACCATACATACAGCCCACTGATTTCAGAAGCATGAGCAGATTGTATCATATAACAGGCCCAAATTGTTTTTCCTTCGGGTGAGGAAACACCTCTGGCTTCTCTGCAAGGCCAGGAAGAATGGAAGAGTGAGGGGCAGGAGGAAGCTAACTGCCGCCCAGCTCCTGGCACAGACAGATTAGGTAACTTGCCCAAACACGTGGTCGGTGGCAGAGCCACTAGGGCTCCAGGCCTTCAGGCTCCAGTGCCCACTCTCATGAGCTCTGTGCTAGCCAGCCTCTCTGATGCCTGGGGACTGCAGCAGAAAGTGGAGTGCTACTTCCCACATGACAAAAATAGGCTCAGCCCTCTAAGTTGGGTCATGTAGTGTGCAACCTGAGGCATGGTGGGGTACATGCAGGTGTACAGGCATGAAAAATATATTCCCAGGCAGCTTTCCCAAATAACTGATGTTCCTTGGCTAAAACGAGGCACTTCCCTGCTTGAACCAAGCACAGTCTGCCATCAGCCTCTTCAAGCACAGGTTAACCCAGCTGGAGATGTGGTTTGCTCTAAAAGCAACAGGATTTTAAGGGAACAACAATAAAAATGTCACTGCAGTGCACCAACATCTTCAGGACCCCTGATATGACTGAAAGCTACCATTACTGATACAAGGTAGAAAAGACTCTGAGGGAATCAAAATCATGGCCTGCCAAGCAAGGAATACAGTCAGACCACACACAAAATATGAAGGAGGCGCTCTCAGACATGCAGGAAGTCTGACCTGACCTGGGAGTTCCCAGGATTAAGTGGTACTCAAGTGAAAATAAGCTTATCCAATAGTGAAGTCGTATAATGAACATTATACCACCATCAAAGCTTGTCAGTAAGGATACGGGAAAACTGTGGTGATATTCAGTCAAAGAAAAAAGTGCAGGATACAAAACCAAACATGCATGGAAGGAAAATAGACCAAAATGTTAACAGTAGTCACTGATAGGCTGTGGGACGGTGGGCACTGCAGACAATGTGGTAGTTTTAATGGACATTTGATCATTTTAATTTTCTTTATTATGGTCGAATCCCTTTAAATTTTGTTTGATGCTGATTTCTTGCCTGGACTAACATCTCAGCCAATGCCATTCACTCCCACTGCAGGGCGTGCAGGACTTAGACAACCGCAGAAAGGGCCCTCTCAGGACCGGACCCCTGCCAGCCCTCGCCGGGCCCATCTGCCGGAGGTTCATGCTGACTTTGAAGATGACACAGCTACTGACCAGGCTCTGTGGAAGGCTCCTCCAGGACTCACATGAAGAGATCATAAATTCTAATTAAAAAAAATAAGTTCACTGATTTTTTAAAAATATTCTGCATGTATGTTCACCTACAGTATAGTCCTCCCTCCCTTATTTGTGGTTTTTGCTCTCCATGGTTTCAGTTACCCACGGTCAACCATAACTTACAAATATTAAATGGAAAATTCCCCAAATACATGATTCATAAGTTTGAATTGTGTTCTATTTGGAGTAACTTGATAAATCTGTGCCATCCCACTCTGTTTCTCCTGCCCAGGATGTGAATCACCCTTTTGTGCAGCGACTCCGCCCTGTATGTTACCCACCCATTGGTCACTTAGTAGCCATCTCCGTCCTCACATAGACTGCAGGGGCGCGGCAGTGCTCATGTTCAAGTCACCCTTATTTTACTTAATAATGGTCCGAAATCGTAAGGGCAGTGATGCTGGCAATTCTGATATGCCGAAGAGAAAACACAAAGTTCCATCTTTAAGAGAAAGGGAGAATATAATACAAGAAGATATTTCAAGAGAGAGAACCACGTTCACATAACTTTTATTGCAGTATATTTTGATAATTGTCCTGTTTTATTAGTAATTGTTAAGGTTTTACTATGCTTAGTTTATCAAATAAACTTTATCACAGGTATATAGTATAGGAAAAAACATAGTATATATAGGATTCAGTACCATCCCTGGTTTCAGGCATCCATGGGGGGTCTTGGAATTATATCTCCTGTGGATAAGGAGGGGCTACTGTATTTCAAAAATCAAAAGATTCAAAACAGTATATAATGAAAAGTTCCATCCATTAGTCACTCAATTCATTTCTCTGTTTCTTGTGTAGACATTTAGAAACATTTGACGCCTCCACAAACAAATGCGCTCACACATACCCATTGTCCTCTTTTCAAAAATGCAAGTGACAGTGTACTAGCCACTCTTTCTTCTTTCACTTAGTGATGTGTCTTGAAGATAATTTCATATCACCATATCAAAAGCTTTCTCCTTTTCTTTTTATCCTCACCCAAGGGCATGCTTATTGATTTTAGAGAAAGGGGGAGAGGGAGAGAAACATCTATCATGTCCCTACTAAGACCAAACCTAGCCATGTGCCCTGAGCAGGAATCCAACCACGACCTTTTGGGTTATGGGACGACACTCCAACCAGCACTCCAACCAACCGAGTCATACCAGCCATGGCTTTCCTGCTGAATATTCTAGTATATGGATGTGCCATAATTCATAAAAGGCCCCACAGATGGACTTGAAGCCAGAAAACATGTATAGCTTTGAAAAGAAACAGAAAAAAGCCCAAATTTCCTGTTTGTATTAAGCTCACTTTTTTTTTTCATTTCACTGCTCACTATGGAGGCCAAGATGAAGAAGTCTCGTAATAATGACTCGTGGTGTTTACATTACTAAAGGTCAAACACCTTTTGGAATAACAAGGTTGAAGGACAAAGCTCAGAAGCTTTGCTATTCACCAAATAACCTTGGCAGAAACCACTTATTTGGATAATTATATCAGCATTTCAGTGTTCCTCCCTCAAAAGATTAATATTTAACAACTGGAAATGTAAAGGCAAAAAGGAGGGCAGTGGGTATTCAACACTTGGATTTTCTGTTTCGCTGCAACCATGTGCCTCCTGCCCTGGTTCCCACATGGGACGTAGGCCAGTTTTGTGTTTTAGGCCGCGCAGCCTCAGAGTGGAGAGTGTCTAATGGGAATACCTGGAAAATGATGTTGACAGCCTTATCCCTTTGTGCTGGAAATGCACTTATTTCTGTTGGAGGCTCCATGGTGATGGCTGTGTCACTGTAGGAGAGTTACTTAGCCTTTCTGAATCTTATTACTTGCACATAATAAAAAGATCTGCCAGTTTATCTCACAATGCTGCATTAGGAGCAAATAAAGCCAATCCATGTGAAAATCCTATTTAATCAGCTATGTTAAATGTAGAGACAAAGGAGGGGCAGGCAGATGCTGTATAACACAAATACGGTGTTAAGCCAAAACCTGGTGTTAACTCTGACCCTTTGTCTTACTGGCCATGCAACCATAGATTTAAGGCTGAATCTCACTTATTCACTTCTTGAAATAGGAAAGATACCCTTCAGCCTGCAGAATTAGGAGGGTGAATGATAAACATGTCTGAAAATCCTCTCAAATGCTCATTCCCATCTCTTCGATGTTAGTCTTCTTCCTTTTACCTGTCTTATGATAGAATAAATATAAGATCTTCAAACCAAACCAAGGAGCTCAGACTAGTGGGAAGAAGAGTAGGAGGGAAACAAAGAAAACCAGAGAGGGATCAGCATGGCATCTGATGATATGAACAGTCAACTGATGGTGAAGCAAACACATAAGGAGAATGGAGGGGAGGCAGTTAAAGGAAGACCTTTTACACTGAGTCAAGGAATTTGGCATCTTCTATGCCAGTCACTTCTAAGGTGGAACAAAATGTCACATGGTCACAGTAGACCTTCTGAGTGGATAAAACATCCACACTCTATGTAGTATGACTTTGAGGACCAGTGTAAGTCCCATAATCCTCTATTCAATTTTGCATATTTTGTCTT
This sequence comes from Desmodus rotundus, assembly GCF_022682495.2. Classification (NCBI taxonomy): domain Eukaryota; kingdom Metazoa; phylum Chordata; class Mammalia; order Chiroptera; family Phyllostomidae; genus Desmodus; species Desmodus rotundus. The sequence continues at coordinate 143,179,641 of NC_071390.1, forward strand.
ATGCTGGGAATTGCACCATTCAGTGATTCCTTCTGCAGCACATCAGGAGTTGCAGCCAGGACTCTGGAGAGTCAAGGCTGGTGACCAAAAAGGTGGTACTTGATAATCTGGGACGGTTTACAACAGGGCCTGTACTGACTACATTGCACATCAATACAAATATACCTTTTATGAGTGAATGGAAGCAGAAGTGGAATCTTCTCTCAGCAGCCAGTGGAACCAGCACTGAGCTGAGGTGGATCAGGACTGACAGTAACCTGCTATGTGACCTTAGGGAAGTCACTAAACCTCCATGGACTTCAGAGATCTTTCAGCATTAACCCATGATTTTAGTTTTCAAACTCTTTCCTAAGGTTATAGGAATAAAGGGTAGGTTGATGAGGGCACTCAAGTGGGGAGAAGAAAGGTTTCACAGAACAGGGGAGAAAGACAGTGGCAAAGAAGGGAGGGAAAGACACAGAAGAGGACAAACCAGACACTGAGCATCACCCTGTGTTTAAGAATGAGGGAGGGGTAAATTTGGGTCAGGAGGAATTAATATGAACCCATTTTCAAGTGAGGAGATAGACCATGAGTCACATCCACAAGTACCTGCTTGTAAGCACTAAGTGGGAAGTGGAATACTCTGGGGACACCTGGTATCTATGGAGTTTAGACTCTGTCAGGGAAGACTCAGGCAAGTGGCATTGAGCACTATGGGAACATAGGAAGGGGAAGCTGAAGGATGGAGAGCCTGGATGCCATATTCTTCATTAGTGGGCTCTGCCCGAAATTCATCCTGGGAAGGAGCCAGAACGTGGGTTCCAAGACTTTGGTCATTGTTCCTAGAAGCTGGGGAGAGTTTTGAAATATATAATGAGAAAGAATGAACGAAGATTCAGATCCTTGAGACCCCTGGGAGGGAAGTAGGCAGGGAAGAAGAAAGAGGTACAACAAGGCTTCCTTAATGCCCAATAGCCCTTTCCAGAAGGTCTGAAACTGAGCACCTCCAAGATGGCAGAGGCCTCTAAGCATCCTTGAAGGTGTAGTGGGGTCTACCCACTACACCGAGCACTGAGTTCCTTCCGAAAGACTTGAAAATATGTCGAGGCCTCACCAGAATTTGGCACTAAAAAGAACCAAGTGTCCCTGCCACTGCCTGTGGGATGATGCAGCGGTTCTTAAGGTTAGAGGACATTTCTCCTGAGGACAGAGCATAGAGAGGCCTGAAGCAGTGTCCTGGATCTCCATGAAGTACCTGGAAACTTTTGATCTTGTCTCTCTCCATGTTCTCCAACTGCTCTGAGGATCCGGGCAGTGAGGAAGGTGAGGCTGGAGTGAGAGTTTGGATCTGTAACCTGGCAAGACAAGGTTCTGTCCCAGCCATCTTCTCACCCAACCTGTTGCTTCAAGAGACAAAGGGCCTCCATCTACACTGCTGTGACCTCCATGGTCCAGAGAAAATTTCCTTTACTAATGGTGAAGTCTTTCTTCTTTTTACTAGAGAAAAGAACAATCTTGACTTACTTAGGGACAGGATGTGTATGCGTGTGTGTGCATTCCCATGCATTAATGCCCACACCAGTATCCCAGTATCAGCATCCGCAGGCCCATCTCTCACTTCCCAGTGGTACCAGTCTGCAGATAGCCCGCAATCCTCAAAGGGAAAAAATGGTGGGGTATGGAGGGAGAAGATGAGGAGGGCTGTCTGGCACAGGTGAATATCTTTTCTTTTCTCCTACCCATGCTTTCCCATGCAGTCTAGGAGCTGCGTGTTCTAGACAGGGGTGTCCAACTCATTTTCACCGGAGGCCATGTCAGCCTCGCAGTTGCCTTCAAAGGGCCGAATGTAATTTCAACTATTTAATAGTTAAGGAATAGTCACATTTATACAGTCCTAAAATTATTTCGGCCCTTTGAAGGCAACCGCGAGGCTGATGTAGTCCCCAGTGAAAATGAGTTTGGACCCCTGCTCTAGAACACCCATGCCCTGCTCAGCGTCATAGGATAGTAAGGCTTTCTACCAGCAGCCTACTTAGCGTTAGCTCACCTGCGTGCCCTAAGTAAATTTCTGTACCCTTCCGCAAACTTATAAAGCACATGTAAGATGATTTTCATTGGAAACTGCTAAAATCACACTGGGTAAAAAGTTATCCATATATACACTCACTGACTCCTATGTCCCCAAGTCATGTCCCCACAAACATATCCATGACACAAACATACTTTCTCAAAAGCCACCTACATCTATCAGAGACAGATCCTAAAGGGAGCCTTTATAGGCTGGAATCCAGTCTTTTCTTCACTGAATGGTTACCTATTACTTGGGATAAGCATTGAAGTCTAGTCATTTGTTACCCTTCCAAGTCGTCAGGTTGACCCAAGGGCATGTTCTCACTAACCAAGTGAGGGAAGGGGAAGAAGGCCTTTCCAATGTAAAGAGAATTGGATGTATACCACCAGCTGGTTAGATGCCTGCCCTTGACCCCCCACCCTCAACAGTTTCCCTCTTTTTGAGGTGAGAAAGATAAGTCTAAATGAGGGACACTGACATTGGGGCTCTGACACAGGGAACCTGTCTACATTTGCATCATTTTAAGGACAACCACCTCACTAGGAAGGGCTAAGAAGCTAACACAGGACAGAGTATGATGAAAAACAGTAAGTCTTTGGCTTAAAATTGTCTGAGGTCCTTGACAACCATCCTTGCTCCACCCCAGGTTGAGTAATCTCTGATCTTCTAATCTTATAAATTTCTATTTGTCTCAGAATTCAGTTAAATACAGTGTAATGTCTAAAAACAAGAAGCTTGTTTAAATAGCAATTCTTAAAAGGCATAGCCTTGGATGTTGAGATGAGTATGAACACCCACTAGAAGCCTCTGGTGGGACGTGTCTAAAAAAGGAATCCACTGACCCAGGAAGACCATGCCTCCGTCCTCTATTGAGGCGACACCCGCCACCGGCTGCATTTCGTAACTCTCCAGGGGTGGAAGCGGGAACTCGGTTTTTAACAGGAATTGCCCGACCTTGAAAGTGTTTGTTACTCTTTAACTGAGGAATTCGTGTTACATCGCAGTCTGTTACAAAGCGTGGGTACAGCGCATACGTTGTGTGTTTTGGGGCGGGGGGTTTAAGTTTGAAAAAATAAAAAAAATCAAGGATGGTCTTGGTTATCAGAAAGGTGAGAGACTCCAGTTTGAAAACGGTCACACACTGTCCTTTAACGTCTCACCCTTCCTCCGGACTTCTCCGGAGCGGACAGTTCAGCTGACTCCTTTACCAGGTTTTATTGATTCGAACCCCTAGGTTTCGATCTGCTCTCCCACGAAACATGCCCAACTGAGTTGCCCTGCGAGACAGCCCCTCCAGTGTTCCCTTTTATTTTTCTAGGCCGCGTAAGGCAGAGGAGGCGAGGCCGACCTGGACCCTGCGTCGCTGAGGACTGACACCCGCACCAGAGTCAGGCTCCAGAGCCCTCAGCCTGAAGGCTCGTGCTCCTAGGCCGCTCAGCGTCAGTAACGCCTACGGAGGCTGGACTGCGATGCCTTCGAACCCCACTGGCGTAGACTGTGCCAAACTTTACAAGAGGTCTTCAAAGTTGCGAGGATGAAATAGAAGCCAGGCCAGCCGTAGGCCAGCGCGCCCAGGGTATGGGGATAGCGAAAAGCACCAACGTGGACCTCCCTGGCTGCAGGTATTTTCTGAGCCAACCCCGCAGAAGGAAGCAGCTTCCACCATCTGGGCCGTCAGAGCGCACCCCTAGGACCTTTTGTAGATCTGTGCGCTACTACCCTAGCTCAGAGATGCGGGGCAGTCTGCGCGGCGCGCGCAAACTGGCGGCGGGCGCCGCAGGCTACAGGTGTCCTTGGAGCGGTGCGCCCCGCAGGCACTCGCCGGAGGAACCGGCCGGGTGGAGCAGTAGGGGCCCCAAGCAGCGTAGACCCCGCCTCCTCCCCTTCCCCGGAGCTCCCAACCCGAAGAGAGCCTCTCCAGCCCTCTCGCCCGCCGCCGGGCCCCCTGCCCCTCCCCGCCCGCTCGGTGATTGGCTGGCGCCGCGGGTCCCTGGCACGCGCCTGTGGATGTAGTTATAAGAATCCTCGCGTGCCGGCCCTCAGCTGCAGCAAGTCGGCCACAACCCTCCCTAGCGTAGCGCGAGCGCCGCTAGAGCGCAGTCGACGTGGGCACTCCAGGGAGGCCAGGAGCGGGGAGCCGGCGGGCCGTCCCCACTGCCTCGAGTTCAAGGACCCGGGAAACGGGGAGAGAGGAGCCTGCCAGAGAAGCAAAAACTGCAACGTCAAACTTCCAGAGAACCACCTCAGGCTACCAGTCCCTCCTTCGAGCCCGTGGCGGCTCAGAGCATGGACGCGGTGCTGCTAGAGCACTTCCCCGGGGGCCTCGACGCCTTCCCGTCTCCTTACTTTGACGAGGAGGACTTCTTCACCGACCAGTCCTCTCGGGACCCTCTAGAGGATGGCGATGAGCTGCTGGCTGACGAGCAGGCCGAGGTGGAGTTCCTCAGCCACCAGCTGCACGAGTACTGCTACCGCGACGGGGCGTGCCTGCTGCTGCAGTCCGCGCCCTCCGCCGCCCCGCACGCACTTGCCCCGCTGACCACGGGGGGCCCGGGCGAGCTTGACGTCGGTGGCGGTGACTACTGCTGCGAGGCGGGGGCGCCCCCCGGCGGCTTCCCCTACTCGCCTGGCTCGCCGCCCTCGTGCCTGGCCTACCCCTGCGCTGGGGCCGCTGTGCTGTCCCCGGGGGGCCAGCTGCGGGGCTTGAGCGGGGCGGCGGCTGCGGCGCGGAGGAGGCGGCGGGTGCGCTCGGAGGCGGAGCTGCAGCAGCTGCGACAGGCGGCTAACGTGCGCGAACGGCGGCGCATGCAGTCCATCAACGACGCCTTTGAGGGGCTGCGCTCTCACATCCCCACGCTGCCCTACGAAAAGCGCCTTTCCAAGGTGGATACGCTGCGCCTGGCCATCGGCTACATCAACTTCCTCAGCGAGCTGGTGCAGGCCGACTTGCCACTGCGCGGCGGCGCGGGGGGCGGCCGGGGGTCCTGTGGTGGCGGACGCCTGGGCGGGGACAGCCCGGGGAGCCAGGCCCAGAAGGTCATCATCTGCCATCGGGGCACCCGTAAGTGTGTGCGTGTGTGCGCTTTCCAGCTCAGGGAGACGGGGATGGGTGCGGGAAGGTCTTGGAAGGACTGGCTCGACAAGTGAATAGGCTGACAAGCCGACCGACGGATGGACAGATGGTCCGTGGGCACCAGCGACCTTGAGCGCGAGTTGGCATTTCTCATGTTTTTTTCCCGCCACTTTAACCTCGGCTCAGAGGGCGCACGACCCGGATGAACATGTAGCTCGTGGGATTCTGGGGAAAGAGCGCTGCGGGCTTGCGGAGTGGAGGGAAAGGGTCATTGTAATGTAACCTAAGACGCCTGTTCTGTCGAGGCACCGGGGAGTGGACCCCACCGCACTGCGGGGATCTGCTGGGAATAGGGTGGGATATTCACCCTCCGTTTTCTCTTCTCATCCCCTTAGGGTCCCCCTCCCCGAGCGACCCGGATTACGGCCTCCCTCCCCTCGCGGGACACTCTCTCTCGTGGACTGATGAAAAACAACTCAAAGAACAAAATATTATCCGAACAGCCAAAGTGTGGACCCCAGAGGACCCTAGAAAACTCAACAGCAAATCTTCCTTCAACAACATAGAAAACGAACCGCCCTTTGAGTTTGTGTCCTGAGAAATCCCAGACTGGACTGAGGATCTGATTATATCTCTGTGCATATTGTACATGTACATATCTATAATGTAAATGTAATTTAAGAACCACATCTTTCTAATGGCAATCAACTGTTTGTTATTTATCTATTTATTGTGCTGTCAAGGTAATGAAATAGATTCTCTCTTTAAATATATAATTTATATAATTTATCCTGATTTTCTAAAAATATACAATAGTCTATGATTCCCCCCAGCACCTTTGGCAGAACGTTGTTGGAAGAACTCTGTCCAGGAAACTTCGTGCTAATTTATTGTGAGATATGATTTATTTCTAAGCGATGTTAATAAACGCTATTTACACCTTTTTCTAAAAGTTATTTGTTTAATATATGCTAGGGGTAGCTATATCTCTAAAAAGAATAATTAACTTACCCTGTAAAAGATAACTGAACCAGAGACTCAAAATGTAGCTATCTACTAAGAAACCACATTTGAATGAGATTTAGCTGAAAGAAGGTGGGTTGGAGGACTAGGCCCCAACTCTCTAAGGGTGCCATTCTTCCACAACATCTGCCCTGCAGAGAGACTTTTGCCAGTATTTGTATACTAACCATTCAGACGCTCTATGAGGCAAGTAGATCATGGGGTGTTTATTCCCATTTTTCAGAGGGAAATGCTGAACCTCAGAGACGATGTTTGACTTACCCAAGGTCACCTCTACCCTGCCTAATCCAATCACAGTGTATGAACTGAATTCGCTGTGTGCAGTGGGAACAGGGGGCTAATTTCGGGCCTGGCCATGAGAAAAGGTAGGGAATTTTATGTCTCTCTGCTTGTACGGGCTGGGGATAAAGGGTTCCTGTAGAGCTTCCCTGTGGCCTATCCTTTCTGCAGCGGCAGCGTCGGGTACATGGAATTTAGACGTATTCCTCTTAAGGGAGATGGGGCAGGTGACTGGGTGCTGAGGCTGGGGGGACTCTCGGATGCCTCCCAACAATATCCAGGTTCTTTTTCGTAAGGAGAGAAGGAGCATGCCCTCTTCCTCAGCCACTTCTGCAACTGGGTTATTTCAGATACTGAAATAAAGACTGCCTTTTGCCTCCAGCAGAATTTCAGTCTTCCTTGGCAACCTGCCTGGTGTGGGAGGAAGGCGAGCCTCACTAGGAGGGCGTAGGATCGCCCCCTAGCGACCGGGAGAGGCTTGAGAGTGCGGTCAGGGCCGCACAGACGGAAAGCCCTGGAAAGCCCTGGAAAGCCCTGGAAACCCCGAGCTGCAGTGAGTGTCGTTTGCGGTTACCCACGCCTACGGGGCCCTCTGAGCGCCTTCCTAGGTGGGCCTAAGCCTGGCCTTGGGGGGCTAACCTGGGGTGTGACGCTCGCTCGAACACTGCAGGCTCGAAGGGGAAGTGCAGTGTGAGGTCGCGCGCTGCAGGAGCGCACCTTCCTGCGGATCCGCTGCCCGCTTTCAGCAAAGGCCTGGCCCAGGAGAGTTGCTGCGCCACTGCCAGTACCGGCCTGGTCCTCCAGGCTACAATCAGGAATCTCCCCAGTACCAAAGGCCCTGCCGAAGGACAATATGTCGGCAGCAAGCTAATTGCTTTAACCTAGTTT